>NC_142252.1:14703353-15918853 GCF_052056855.1 Sturnus vulgaris | reverse complement strand
TTTTCTTGCCTTTGCAAACACAAGTCCTGCACTACCAGATTCTGCCATCCTGTGACTAATAGGGCTGGAGTGGTGCCACCCCCAGCACTCCCCCAGGGACAAGGAGGGCATCATCTCCCACCGGTACTGGCACATACAGGAGCCTGCTTGTTCTCCTGGCTTGCCTGGGTTTCCCGCATGGGCCTTAAACTGCCTTGTTCCTTGTGTGATGTGGTTAGCATTTTTATTCCCAGTGAGGTGCCATTTCACACTGGACTATGGCAGTTACTGACAGTGATAAGATAGAGATCACTGGAGCCGTCTTCCTGTGTATTACAGGAAATGCAGAAGCAAAAGTTATTGTGCTGAAGTCCATCGTTCTGCCAGCACAGGAGAGGAAAATGAGGATTTTGTACTGGATTTTTCCTCCTAGTTGTAGCTCTGAAATGCATCGAGTGGCAGGGCTGTAATGCCAATGTCCAGGGAGGATATTGTCTTTGGAAGCAGGAGGGTTAGTGCTGTCCTGCTGGGCAGAGAGCAGGGCTCTTGGGGTGGTGCAGATGGGCCAGTGGTCAGCTGGGCAGGTTAGCAAAGAGCTGTTGTCACTTTTGTCTCTGGCATCAGCAAGACCCTCAGGGGCAACAGGGCCAGAGGAGAGGGTTCCTAAAGGGAACCTATGCTGTGAGAAATGGAGGGATGTGAGCAGCTGCTCTCAGGGAGGCAGGCTGCTATGGGGATCTGCTCTGCCTGTCACTGCCTCTGGCTGCCTACATGCTTGTCACAGGCAGGTCCTGTGCAGATTGAAGCCCAATGGACAGTACCCTGGGTCCACACTGTGTGGTCATCTGCTTGTGAGAGACTTAGCCAGATGAGCAGGTAAAGCTATCTGCCATGGGAAGGTTAAAAAACACCTTGAATCCCTATTTTCTTCCCTCATCCTTTGCCAGTGCAGAGCAAGAATGCGTTAGCAAACAGCATCTCTGGGCTGTGTTTGCTGGGAGCACCTTTTGTAGTCATGCCCCAATTTTATATCAGTGCCAGCTTTTAGCATGAATGCAAGTTACCCTGCGTGTCCTTTTCCAGCCAGCCCACTCAGCTATTCCTGCCCATCCCTGCTGGGCTGGCAGAGCTCTTCTGGCTTCCTCTGCCTGTCAGCCACTCCCCTCGACTGCAGATGAATTGCACGAAGCCTGGCTTTCTTTAATCCCTTTTCCCAGCAGTGCTGAGCCTGTGGAGGAGCAGGCGGGGGAGTCCAGGGAAGGGGCTGCTGGTTGTCTGGGAGATCTGGGAGCAACGAGGCGGGAGCAGGCTCTGCTCAGCGCAGGTTACGTGGCATCTTCAGTTTCTGCAGGAGGAACCGACAGCCAGCACAGGAATGAGTGTCCTTGGAGATTTGTCAGAAGTCCCTCCATAACCTCAGCATCCTTAGCCCAACCTCTTTAGTGTGCTAAGAAGGATCAAGAGAGTCTTCCAAGTGGAGGTGAGGATTCAAGCAGCCGTTGCTGGCTGCCTCTTGCAGAGCATAGGGGATACACAGCAGATGATGTTTGCAAGAAAGATGAGCTTCATTTTTATTTTTCATTTTTGGAGACTGGCTACCTGTGTGATTCTGTTTTGGAAAGTAATCAGGGTTTGGTTTTATTTTATACGAAGAAGTCAGCAACATGACTCCCTGCCTTTGCTGTGAGTCACTTTTGCTGACTCAGACGAAGTTCCTACCCTTGGTGGCATGGAGGGGCTGAGAAAGCCTGGAAGAGCAAGCAGCATTCCCTGTTGTCAGCAGTAGCAGTATTAAGCCATTTTTTGCTCCAAGGCTGGATTCTGTCTTTTATCACTCCAGTGCAAAAGGTTCAGTTATGTTTGGGACAGTTCCTGATGGCAGGTTGATGTTGCTGTACTTGAAGATGGAGTTTGTTGTGGTAAAGAAAGGAGACCCAGTGCCAAGTTTGTGGAGCTGGTGGTTGAAATTGGAAGCTGGATCAGAGGTTGTCTTTAAGGGAGGAGAGGGATGTAGCTGAGATCTCACTGCTGATCCACGGCCCCTGCAAACACCCTTGGCCCTTCTGGCTGGGAGAACCAAGCTCTAGGTCAGGAGAGCAGAATCGTGTGTGGTTCTTGCAGGGGAAGCTCTGGTCTTGTTCTGTGACTCTCTGGGGTATTACTCACTTTGCCCTTAGCCCTTATGGTAAATTGGGTGTTTTCATGTTGTAAAATGAATTTGCCTTACCCCATGCCAGGCTTTCTACAGCACTAGCAAAGGAGAATTCTCCTTATTCAGGAAAAAAAAGCAGATTTCTTAGTAATGCTCTGAACACCAGCAGAAAAAGGAAACTGGGCTTTCTCCATCCCTCCTGGCAGCTAAAAACCAGGCTCTGTTAGTGGGAGGGGAGCAAACCCTGCTGCTAATTCAGCGTTGTCCCAGAGTCCACTGAAATGTGGTTGGCTGTGCTCTCTCAATTGCCCTGCCACCTGCAGCCAACTATATGGGTCATCGTTTCTTCAGACTTATGTCACTGTGTGCTTTTCAGCATGTTCCAGCCCAGAAACAGCTGGGGTCTTGTGTGTCCAACTTTTGAACTGCTTTGAGCCAACAAGTCCCATAGGATACTTACTGTCCTACCAGGATTTAATTCACTTTTGGTGGGTTCAAGATTGCCTCTGCAAAGGTGCTTTAATTACGTGGCTTATTCTGTGTATGCTTCTGTGTTCAGTGTTTTAACATTTTGAGATTTTTTTGCTCAAAGATTGCTTACGCTTAGTTTTCCTGTGCTAGGAAAGAGCCATGGATCCTGGTTTCCTACCTCTTGAGATGCACAAGTCCTTTAATGAAAGCATTCATTTGGAAAGGAACATCTATTCGTGTGCTACCCTCACATCCTTGTGTGCTTTTTATATCTTGAAATAGCATGGGAGGGAGTTCCCCTGACTCACTGACTTGGAATATCAGTGGCGTGGCTGAGCTTTCACTTGCGTTTCCTAACTCTGAGTGTTAGAAGTATCTTAGGGTGGAGCTGCTGGTGCTTTGAGCTCAGTGGCTGCAGGTGCTCTTTGACCAGGAACTGCCAATTCCTCTCTGGGCATCCACAGACAAAGAACATCTGCATCACTCAGGGCAGGGATGGGAAAAGCCCATAAATTCAGTAGAGCTGGATCATTTTTTTGTGTCTCCCCAAGCTGTATCTCCTTCAGGAAGCTGCCCTTGATATATATCTGTGCATTTTTCTTCACTCTCTTCTGAGATAAAGCCCCGTGCCTTGGTCTAAGCAGAACATAAACATACACATGCTGCCACATGCACTGCAGGTCTGGTTTAGAGTTCGGGTGCTGTCAGGGTGACAGCAAACTGTGGTGGGATGGGTTGGCTTCTGTGTGGTTTAAGTTTAGGTGGGCACTGAAAGTGGTGATGTTTCCCTCATGAGGAAGGGAAGTGAATGGGGAGCTTGAAGTAGAGCCAATAATTACTGATCTGCTTGTTCAACTAATCAGTTTGGCAGTAGTGAACAAATCTCAAAAAGAGAATATTGGTGAGAAAAGCTTTATTTTAATTACCAGAACTATGTGGCCCACACTTTGATCCCGAAGGGATGAAAATGAGAACAGTTTAAAATAATGTCATTTTTTTTCCTTCTTTTTCCCCTTGTGTTTTGGAAATCCAGTTTGGTTTTGGCTGTGGGAAGGACTAACTGCTGAAACACCATCTTGTTTCTTACCAGTTGAAAACCTGAACTTACATGCTAAGGTGTCAGTTAGGGTGCTTTTGTTACAAACCCTACAGAGACATATTTTTTTGTTATTTACTTTCCTAACTGTACCTTGCAACATTCGTGTTCTGAGAGAGTGGCTCCTATTTGAATATGTGTTTCTGACAGCTGCTGTTCATCTGGCAACATTATGAAGCAGCTTGAGTGGGAGCCTCAGTCATCCAAAGCTTCCTTCCCCAAAGCTGCTTTTGCATAGTCAAATGATGTTACCTTTCTGCACCATCGCTCCTGCTTTGTGGTGGATAATGGTGATTTCTTGCTGTATGCAGGGCAGTCAAGGAGATGATACTGATGAACTGTTGTGCATTCTCTAGAGTTCATCAGCAGTTTGCTAATCTCTGTCCATAACATGATAATGTTTTTGTAAGTTGTGCCTATTGCAGGTCAGGGCCCAGAGAGTGGCTGCACAGCTGGAGATGCAAATGAAGTGTCACCTCCCTGAGAGAGGAGCAGCTCTGCATCCTGACAAGGCTGGAGCTCTTGATGTGTTGTGCATTGCTCAGGGAGTGCTGCTCTGTAAACACAGGGTCTGCTCGATGTGGTGTTCCTGGGGTGACCCTTCCATACAGCTGCTGTGCTTCTGAGGGGCTGCTGCTCTCTTAGAGAGAACATGTCAGTGAAGCAAGAGCCTGCTAGAAAGTTAATCCCCAGCCTTTTTGGCCCAGACTGGGCATGTGGTACATTGCAGGAGCCATCAGTCTGTTCTGTCTGTCTCCTGGTGGTGGATACCACTCATCAGAAGAATCATTACAATATGGCCTGTTGTCCACAAATCATGTGTGGGAGACCACAGGAATGTGCAAAGTGCTTCAGGTCACCTTTGCTAGCTTCTGGTACACCAAAGGTTTCAGCCCGAAGAGAGTTTCCTTTTAGAGAGTACAATGCCATGTTCCTGCTGTGAAGCTCCTCTTGCTGTATCTCTGATATATCTTGCTGTGTTCCTCTGCAGGAAGGAGCACTGGAAGCTCCTTGGCAACCTGAAGACCACAGTGGAAGGTTTGGTGTCCATAAGCAACCCAAATGTCTGGTCCAAGTATGGTGGCTTGGAACGGCTCTGCAGAGACATGCACAGCATCCTCTACCATGGGCTCATCCATGACAAGGTATGGCTCTGTCCTGCTGACACCACTGTCTGTCTGTCTGTCACAGCCTCAGTGCCTAACACAAGCAGGTGCTGCAGCTCACTTCTGTGCTCATAGCAGAGTGGGTACAGCGCTTATAACAGGTTGGGAAGTGATCCCAGCAGGGACTGAGCTTGCCTGGTAATGCTGTGGCTGTCAGAGGGACCTGGGTGCACATTCTTTCTGTCTCATCTACTTTCAATATGGTTTCTCTAAGTACTTGTGTCCCCCATGCTGAGGCCAGCCCCTCTCTCCTTTCTTTCTGCTGCATCAAGCGATTAAATTGCATTTGCAGTGAGTCAGCCCCATATCATCTGCACTTGGACAAGTCCCCAGTGAGGCCTGGCAAGAGAAACCTCACATCTTTACTGTTTCTGGTTAGCTGTATTAGTAACAGGAGCTGGCAGTCAAACCCGTGCTCTGCGTGAATGGGATCACTCTTTCCAGGCTCGTGTTGTGCCTGCAGTTGCTCACCAGCCTTCCCCTCTTCCATGGCTGCCTGGAAGAATTTCTCTTTCCCACTTGTGTGAAAATCTCCCCTTCAGCTTGCAATTACCAGCACAGTTAATTTCCAGTGGAAAGCTGAAGCAAGGCTGCAGGGCTTGCCTGGGGACAGGCTTCCCATCAGTGGCTCTGCCACCCAGAGACAAGAGAATGGCACAGAGGAGCCCCAGGCTGATTGCACAGGCCAGCTGGGTCCCAGGTCAGGAAAACTGCACCTATGCAGTGCTGCATCCAAGCTAATAAACCTCCAGGATGAGCCAGACTGGCAGGTTGTCTGAGCAGGGAGCTTTGCTCCCTGGATTTACTGAGTTTGCAGACAGCATTAGTTGAGGTGCTGCTGTTCCTATTAGTCCCCAGCTGCATAGACCAGGGACCTTCTCTGGGAGATCAACAGGGAGAGGAGCTACCATTTCCATATGAGGAGAGCAGTGCTCCCTTCTGACAAACCTGCTATTCACAGGCTCCAGGAAGTGAGGTTTAAATGATTTATACTTGTCTGTCTGTTGGTAACAGTTCATGCCAGACCTGCGAAGCAGGATGGTGTGTTACCTTCCTCAGTGCTTTTTCTGTAGGCAGAGACAGCTCTTCCACTCAGGAATGTCTCCTCTGATCAGGCATGGGTGACACTAATCAAGCTATAGGAGTTGCAAAAGGAGGCCCATAAAAATACAGCTTCCTAACAGCAGTTGGCTCATAGTTGCTCCAGCAAAACATTTCCATTTACTTTTTATTTTCTTGGCAACTTTTTTGCCTACAGTTGAGGATTAAAAAAAAAGGTGAAAAAATCCATATGTACACATTAAGAAAACTAAGGTAAGAGATTTTTAAACTTTTGAATTCATTTTATTTGTTTGTCCAGAAAACTGAATTCAGTCTAGAAAACTAAAATTGCCATGTTAGTTTTCTAGTCTTATAAAACAAACTACTCCCCTGCCAAACCAAATAAACCACCAAAACAGAAGCCATTCCTCTGTCACTTGTGAAAGAGGAAATAGGGGTGGAAGTAAAAATAATGAGCTTTTTGGTGAGGAGAGACTTTGTGTCTGTGTTTACAACCAATAGGGTGGAGAGGAAAACAAGAAACTCTGTTGCAGTTCCTCTCTAAGGGGAAGAATAACTAAGAAAACTCCTCATGTCTGAATAAAGCTGAGGCAAACAGCATGGCCTCTCACGGCAGCAAGGGGCTAAGGGGGATGTGCTCCTTTAACTGGCACCTCGGCAGTGGTACCTGACTGTGCCTGTCCTGGGCAGGTGTGCTGCAGACAGAAGGATTACTGGCAGTTCGTGAAGGACATTCGCTGGCTGAGTCCAGGCTCTGCTCATCATCTGGAGAAGGTGGGTTCTGAGGGGGTGGCCCCGAGTGCCCAGTGGGAGGGGAGAGGGCAGCTGGGCTGGAGCCTCACCCATGGGACAGTGGTGCCTGGGCTGTTGTGAGTTAAGTGGCTCCATGGCTTGTGGAGGCTGACAACAGCTGTGTTTTTGGGTACAAGCCGTGTCCTGGGAACTCAGTGTGGCTTGGGCCGAGACAATTGGCTGCTTATTTCTCCCAGGCCAGTCTCCAGTTCTGCTGGGCTGGGTGCAGCAAGCATCACCAAGGGAACTGGCACAAGCAGTGCTTGTGTGTGCACAGGGGTGATTCATGTGTCTGTGCAGATCTCTGAGGGTCTGGGCTGTTCCATTTCTGGGTTGTGACTTCACCATGCATTTATTTTCCCATTCCTGACTTGTGCCAGCCACTGGCATATGGGGATGCTCTTGGTCCTCAGCTGCCTTGAGCTGACATCCATGGTTCCTGCGGGGGATGGGAACAAAGGGCTGGCCACTGGTGGACCCTGTGTCCAGCATGCTGCTGGGGGAACAGGGAACTCCAGTCTAGCTCTGCAAGCTGCAGCAGCTCAGGCATTGCCATAGCCTTTCCCAGTTAATGTGTCAGCAAGAAAATGACCGTCACCACCAGGGTCAGATTGGATTTGGGAGTGTGGGGTCCCTCCAGGTTAGGGACAAGGCTTATGGGTGGAAGAGTGTGCAAGAGAAATTCATTATGCTGGTGGCTGTCAGAGGACTTTGGTCACTGGCTGACCTTTGAAGTGTTGTTCCTGCCTGGTGTTTTTGCTTCCCTGGTGGCTGGGGAGCTGCTGGGACATGCCCTCTTTCCTGCTGATGGTGACTGGCATGTGAAAGCTGCTGTTATCAAGGGGACCAAAGCCATGTGGTGGAACAAGCCCTACTCCCCTTCTTGCCTCTGCCTGCCTTAACCTGTGCCTGACATCCCTTTCCAGTTCATCAGCCTGCAGGAGAGCAGCCAGCGTGACCCCGAGGGCCCAGGGGACCAGGCCATTGCGCAGCTGTGGCTGCAGCACAGCCTGCAGTGCCACTGCCTGTCAGCGCAGCTGAGGCCACTCCTGGGGAACCGGCAGTACATTAGGAAGTTCTACGCAGGTAAAGAGAAATGGGCCTTTTCCTTCTTACTAGGAAAATATCTAGCTGGTGGCATTTCCAAGCTGCGTGGGAGTGAGGGAGGACAGCAGAAAAGTTGGTTTGCATATGAGCAACCGGTGTGTCAAACTGTGTGGGTGAGAGGGACTCCCTTGAGCAGCATGTTTTTTCCCCAGATACTGCCTTCCTGCTCAGTGATGCCCATGTGACGGCCATGTTACAGTGCTTGGAAGCTGTTGAGCAGAACAACCCCAGGCTTCTGGCTCAAATTGACACCTCCATGGTGAGTGGAGGTCCCAGATTTTACATATGGTGCCAACTGGCTGTGGCTGTTCCCTGAAGGTCACATTCAGGGCATGCAGAGCCCTTGGATAAGGGGCTGGACTTGGAACTAGTAAAAGTTGCTCCAAGAGGGAAGGAGAATGGGGAACTGGTCATTGTTCTGCATGTGTGACCTGTAAGGAGTCAGGGTGGGGATGATGGCTGTGTGGAGCCTGTAGTGGGGCACCTTGGTTCAGGCTTGCACCAAGGATTTGAGTAGAGGACCTGAGGACTAGTTCCTTGTAAGAGGCACCTTTAAAGCCCTCTCCAACAGTCCCAGGCTTCAGGGCCAGCACGCATACCTGCCTGGTTGTGAGGGACAGTCACCCTCTTGAGGGGATGGGCAATGCCCCAGGACACCTGAGTGCCTACTCCTGCTCATTATGCCAGTGACTCCCTGTGCAGCCCTGTGCCAGCTGCCCCCTTTCCAGAGGAGGGAAACAGCAGCTGCCTTCTTTGCACTGAGTCCCCAGAGGAGAGCAATTAGTGAGGCTTCGTTAAATGGGAGCTGTGTTCTTTCAGCTGGCCGGCACGTCACTGCCATCCCTGTGTACGTCAGACCCTTCTGCTGGGACAAGAGAGATGTGTGATCACAGTGGTGAGGGACACAAGAGCCGTCTGCCGGGAACGCTGGGCTGCCTGGATCATTTCACTGAGAGCCTGGTAATTTCCCAGTGGGAATCTGTTCTGTAGCTGTGAACAAAGAGCTGCTTCCCTTCTGTGCTGCCATGTTTTTCCCTCCCCACCCTCATGTTCCAAGGGCTGCCGCCTCGTTTGTTGGTGACCAGGCATTTGTAGGTTTATCCCTTTCTGTTGCTGCTCTTTTGACATGTAGCCCCATAGATGCTGATTTATTGATGATGCCACTTCTCTTTAGCTTACCAGGAAGAGTGACAATCCATCTCCAGTGACCAAGAGTCAAAGCCTGACTGCCCTCCCTGCATCCTCGTGTGTCCCTGCTGCCACCTGCTCACAGCAGCGCTGCTTTGGGTCCTTCTCCAGCCTCCAGCATCCAGCCTCCTCTGGCCTCCCAGGTATCAAGGGTAGGCTGGGGAACTTAGGGTAGACCACGAAAAGACTTTACCTTTCAATCTGCCTATGAATTTGTTGGGGTGAATGGGTATGGGAGACTTCTGCCCATGATGGGAGGGAGGGATTTGCCTGTGCTGGGTGGGCATGTCGGCATGAAGCCACAAGCTTGTTGCCATAGGATATGTCTCCTTGTGCCAGAGTGTGTGAAATCATGCTCCTGCCTCTGTCCAGACAGGAGACCAGTGAGTTCCTGTGGCAACTCCAACTCCAGCCAGTCCCAGGGGCGCTGCCCATCCACCCGGTCCTCCTCCTTCAGCGAGGGAAGGTCCCCTCTGGAGCAGCCCAGCTCTGTCACCCACTTCCAAGTCCCCTCACCCAAAGACCCCTTCTCTCCAGCCAGTGAGATGAGCTCCAGCACCACCAGCCAGAGCGAGGACACTTGGACAGGGAGTCAGGATGATCCACAGAGTGATGTTAATGACGGGCCGGAGTACCTGGCCATTGGGAACTTGGGACGCCGGGGCCGGGCATGCAGCACCAGCAGCACCAGCAGCACCAAGAGCAGTAGCTCCAAACTCTTCTCCTCCAGCAGCTCCCAGAAGCTGGACTCAGTATCATCCCTGGGGGAGCAGGGAGCAAGTGGAGGTGGCAGCAGGGGCCTGAGCCTGTTGCGCCGGTCCAGCTTCTCAGAGGGACAGTCTGCAGCTCCACAGGGCATCCTCAAGAAGAGCCACGTGCGCTCACACTCTGACACCAACGTGACTTCTGGGAAGTTACACGGTAATGGGACAGCTTATCTGGGATGGCTTTTGGACATGGGAGTCCCTGGTACCAGAAGGCTGATGCTGGCCACTCCCTTGATTCCATGGATCACACTGGAGAGGGGGACAGTGGGCAAGTGGTTGGTCTTTTCCATTAGCTTTTCAGCTCCACACTGGAATGATGGGCTGACATCTTGCTTCTCAGAATGCCCTGGGCTGGACTGTTACTGGTATTGCCAGTTTTTACTAAAGTCTTAGAAAATGACAGCAATGGGATCAGCTGTTCTTTTGCACTGGCCTTGCTTAGCTGGGATATGGGACTGGGGCCTGGGTTCATCCAACTAGTAGGATGCCATCCCAGTGGTAACGTGCTGGGTTCTGCTGTGGTCTTGAGTGAGTGAATACATGGGGATGGGGAGAGTGGGGTGTAAGGGGAGAACCAGTTTGTGGGAGTTTGCCCTGATGCTGCCTTCATTGGAGAAGTGGAGGTCCTTACTGAGTAGTAACCAGTCTGTCTCTGTTTTCTCTCCCTTAATGCTGCCCTTCTCCTCCTCTGCCCAGGAGGCCCCAGGGATATCACCATTATAATAGAAGATCCAGTGGCAGGTTTGGGAGCCAGTATAACAGCCCTTCATTAGTGATCATTGCATCAAGTTCAGGATTGCCATCAATCCATTAGTGTTCATTTAGAAAACAAACAAAAAAAATCTGTATTTGCTGTGTCCCAGCTGATGCTTTGAGGTGTGGTCTGGTTTATGCATGTGACCTGACCGAAGATCCCAGCTTGGTTTGTGGAAGCAGTGGCCCAGACCCAGAAGTGTGTCCAGCTCCCCTGCATGGCGTTAGGGAGTGCTGGCCACCAAGTCTCTGAGCTGCATCCCCTGCCCTTCCCTCCACCCACTGCCTCAGAAGCCAGGAGAGGTTTCATCTCTTACCTTGTGAATAAGTGCTGGCAGCTATCCAGGCATAGGCTTGAACATCCTTTTATTTGGTGGATCTGTGGCACAGGGAGGTTTGATGTTGACTGATTTCCAGTGTATGTACCCACAGCTGAGACTCCTGGATGCTCTTTTGGGCTCAGGGCAGGTTTTACCCTGAACAGAAATGCTGGGGTGCTGCCATCCCTTTGTCCCACATGCAGAAAAAGTCAGCAGCTCAAAATAATGGGCTGTTTTGTTCTGCATCCACTGAACAGTGGCACTGGGTTTGTCAAGCTCACATCTGGGTGTTGAGGGTTCTGTGTCTGGAAGGCTTCTCCCTGGGGGTGATGGGTGTTCAGAGAGATGTGTCCAGCCCTGTGTCCTGCTCCAACAGATGATGTTGAGCACTGCTTCACTTTATTTTTCAGCAGTAGGCTCTGTTGTGTGTGGTATCCCCAGGCATCCACCCTGGGAGGTGGTTTCTGTGTTGAGGTGGCTGCAGGACACTCTGTCAAGCTGCAGTGAGTAGCTGTGAGAGTCTCCTACCCTGACAAGTCTCTTGTCTCCCAGACTGTGGGATGGGTTGATCCCAGGCTCCATCCTGGTGACTGCTGCTTAATGGCCTTGATGGGGAGTCGCTGGTATTGGTGGGCTCAGGAGCCTCCAGCCACATCAGAGTTACGGTACAAAGCTGGGAACAAAAGTGCTAGGAGGTTGAGAGGACAGAGTTGCCCTTCTGTCATGCTTTAGGATTGTCAGCTGGCACCTGCCCTGTATCCAGAGCTGTATGCTCCTGTCGCACTCCAGGCAGGGTGTTTTCAGTCTCCTTCAGCAGTCCTCTGTCACCCAGCCACTCCATCCAGGTGCTCCCTGGGGCCATGGCTCTCTGTAGAGCACCACCTGTTCTTGGTCTCCGGTCAGGCCAGCTCCTGGCAGTCTCCACTGGCTCAGTCTGGCAGGGAGTTGCACCACAGTGCGTGTGTGGAGCACAGCCCTGCCCACAGCCCATGTAGGTCACCTTGAGCAGTGCACCCAGGCTCCAGGGCTTTGTGTGGGGAGTCCTGTTTTTCAGTGGAGCAGAAGCATGTCCTTCAGATGCTCCTTACACTGCTGTCCAGGCTGCTTTGCAGGGCAGGGACCCCCACAGATCCTTTGGCTGCTCTTGTTTCCCTGTGTCTCCTGTTCTCTGTTCTGGGGGATAACTCTGCCCTCAGAATGCTCCCTCAGGAAGAAAGGGCTGACAAGAGCCTTTCTGGAGCCTGTTACATCCCCCAACTCTACTCTGGGTAAACAGAGGAAGGCTCAGGATGTGACTGTTCCATGTCTCTTATGATCTTCTCTCCTTCATTCCCCTTCTCCTGCCTGAAATGCCTTTCCAGTTTTGCCTCGTCCTGGGTTTGCCCTCAGCTGTGGCATGGAGCAGGAACATGTCTCTCTTTATTTCCATCCGTTTGTGCCTGCGTGTGTGATGCCAAGCCCCTTTCATTTCACCCTGTGCAGTGGCTGGGCACCTCTGAGGTACTGAGCTGTGCTGGTGTCATCTTCCCTTCCAGAGTCCCATGGTGATCCAAGTGGAGGGAGAGGGCCGGTCTCTGCTTCCACACAGAGCAGTGAACTGAGCACAACCAGCTCCCTCTACATGGAGTATGGTGAGTACAGCCGGCCTCAGTGGGGACTCTCAATCCCGGTCAGGTTCCTCCATGGGCTGCAGTGGCCTCAAGTTCCAGCACCTGCTTGTGGAATGCTGTCTAGGTGCTGGCAGGGCTTGGTGGCATGGAGATAGCAGGTCCTTCCCTCATACCTATGTCTCTTGCTTTTCTAGACTCTGGACAGTACCTGAGTTCGGGGGAAGGGATGTTCAGGAGACCTTCAGAAGGGCAGTCCCTCATCAGCTACCTCTCTGAGCAGGACTTTGGCAGCTGTGCAGACCTGGAGAAGGTGAGTGAAGCAGCAGCGGCGCCTGTATGCATTGGGGAATGTGTCTTACTGCAGGTTCAGGGACACTTCCTGTCATGGGGAGGATAATGCCATAGTATTACCTGTTGCAGAGGTGTGCACAGAACTCCAAGGCTGAACTCCTCGGTGGTGTCTGGGAACTGGGATCTGTCCATCTGTCATATACATGGCAGCTTTGCAACATGTTAGGGCCCTTCAGGGTCATGTGCTGACCCCCCAGAATGGATGTGTTGCACATCCTCTTTTTAGAATGCCTCTTGTGTTTCATGAGTGTTCTGGTGCCCAAGAAGGCTTTGTTTTCTAGGTCCTCATAGAAGAGTCATATTTTGACAGAGATTAACATTTTTCTGCCACTATCCATGAGTAATAAGCTCTTTCCTGGCATAGGTGGGGAACAAAACTTTACCAAGTCTTCCTGGTTTGTCCAAGCCTTGAATGGTTTTGCTCTTGCAGGAGAATGCCCACTTCAGTATCTCAGAGTCCCTGATTGCTGCCATTGAGCTCATGAAATGCAACATGATGAGCCGGCAGCTGGAGGAGGAGGAAGAAGACAGTGACAAGGAGATCCAGGAGCTTAAACAAAAGATTCGCATTCGGCGCCAGCAGATCCGCACCAGGCACCTGTTCCCTACCTGCCAGGAGATGGGCTCAGACAGTGAGTGATGTGTTTTGGGCTCATCAGCTAGTGGGATGTGGGTTTTCTGTCAATTGCCTATCCTATAGCTCTGCCTCCTTGCCCATTCCTTGCAAAGAGTTAATTGCTACCAAGGTGGTGCCAAGATTTGTGAAACTGCTGCCATTGAAGACCATAATGTGACAGATACCATCCACTGATAACTCTGCTGTCACTGAGTTATGGAATGTCATTTCCTTTTGAACCTATAGTGTTTTCCATCCTTTTGCTCCCTCCCTTCTTTTCCTGGCTATCCCCATCTCCCATAGCTCTCAGTGACCCTTCAGAGCACTTCCACTGATGACCTGGCTGTGATGCCTTTCTCCCAGGTCTCATGGCAACAGACAGTGGGTCCCAGTTCAGCTCCCATGGCTCCATGCGGCTCTCTGACTCTGGCTCTGCAGAGGATGTGGAAGAGTATGAGATCCGAGGTAGGAGGGAATGGCTGTGTTGGCCTCTTCCATAGAAACAGACTTCCTGGTGTGGTTGTGTTGGGGTCAGTCCTGCTGAAGAAGACCCTGTCTCTCTGGCCTTCAGGATGGCTTTTCCCAAACAAATGGCTGAATTCTGAGTATAAGCAGGGCAATCAGTTTCCCTTATGTGGTGGTGTGACTTTCCTTCTAAATCTTCTGTAACCCTGTAACATTCTGTGCCTCTGGCTGGTAGTGGTTTCCATTTCATTGCCTGGTTCATATAGATGCTGTCACAGCTAGAGAGGTGGGAGAGATGCCAACCTCTCTTCTCCCCTGGCAGAAGGAGCCATAACTCTGACCGCTTACCTCTTGGATAGTGGGTATTGGTCACATCCCGACCTGCAATGCCTGTAGTCTCTGCTCCTGGCAGCTTGGGTGACTGAGCTTATCACCCACAGGAGACCAGCCCAAGTCGCTGTGTATTCATTTCCTTCAGAGCCTTGTTCATGCTCTGAAGTGGATGACGCTTCTCAGCAGTACCTCCATCTCACTTTAAGAAGAAGATGGAGTTGTCTGGTCTTCAGCTTTAAACTTCTTGTCTCCTGACTATTGACAGCAACCTCTCCTCTCAGTCCACGAGGGTGAGGTTTTGGGCTCAGTTTTGTAGCCCATGGAGGAGTGTGTGAATTTAGTTCTGGGCTCTCCTCGTGTGAGTGCTGCTCTTGTTTTATGCCCTTTCTCTCTGGCCTGGCCAAAGCACTGAAGTGAACTGTTTTGTCATCACCATGTCATACAGATGGTAACGATGGATCTAACCTGATTCAAATGTCCAAGAACGGCCTCTCAGTGTCAATGGCTTCCTTGTTCTCAGGTACCCTGCAGTGCTCCCTGGGCACGCGCGCGTGTGTGCAAGGTGTGTGTGTGTGTGTGTGTGTGTGTGTGTGTGCACGGGCACACTTCTTCAAAATCTGCCTGGCTTCAGAACTGGGAATTAGTTCCAGTATCATCTAGATCTCAGCAAGAAAAACTATGGCAGGCTGATGTGGCAGGATTGAGTAGAGCAGATGCAGAGGAGTTCTTCTGTTGCCTCCATCCCCCAGAGCATTTTGCCATGCAGTATTTTGGATTTATCAAAAATGCCTGCTGTGGTGAAGACCTGTCTTGCCTGGAGTAGGACTTCACAGGACAGTGAAGCTCTGTAGAGATGTAGTAGATGAAGTAGATGTTGAAGGCTGAGCCTGGGCTGAATGAGACCAGAGTCCTCTTTGATGTAGGACCAGGTCTCCATCTCAAGTGCCTTGAAGAGCATTATCTTACTTGACTTGGCAGAGCTGGTGTGCCATAGCTTTGATCTGAAGCACAGGCTTCCTGTTCTGCTCAGACTTGACTTGGAGTGGAATCCTTCTAGAAGAAGTTCTGGAGGGAGAATTAATGAGATTAGACAGGGCACAGGCAGTTTGTTAATGCTGAAGGTCCTAATCACTGGGATCACATGCAGCTTAATGTTTTTATTGTTTACAGTAGTACTAGGTAATCCTTCTGGTCTGCTGGCCATGTTTAAATAACCTTCATGTGCTCCCTGTTTGCTTTAGCAAGGGAACAGCCTGCTGGGCTGCTGCTGATCTCTCCTGTCAGCTCTGTTGTGTTCACAGACCAGGCTGTGGTCCTGGCTGAAGCTGGCACGTGGGGTGATGTCCTTAGATTTGGGGGCTGTTCACAAACTTCCTGGGGACTATCTCACTTGATAGCATTGGCAGCAGAGGTGTTTTGGGTAGCTAATGAGGATTTGGGAAGTGTTTACAATTAATGTTGAGAAGTGAGCGATGTCAGGATCCCAGTGTTAGCTCCCATGGAAGCTTAGGGTCAGATCTGGCACCCTCTGTCATCACTGAGACCATGTCAATGCCTGAGTGTGCTGGCTCTGCCTCCCCATAGCACCTGGCTCACTCCGTGCTGTGTGTGTCTGTTTGCTCATGTTCATTATAGTCTAGGACCATGCAGGGCCTTCTGCACAGAGCAGAAGGCACCAGAGCATGGCAGGTGTATCTGGCTGGCACCCTACAAGGTCATGAGGCTGTTTGCCTGAATTTCCTGTTTTCTGCAGCTGGAATTCAGTTTGCAAGACATAGATATATGGATTCCTTAACATTAGGATGCTTTCCTGTGCCTGTTTTAGCAATGGATGTCAAACAATGAAGGTCAAGTGTCCAATCTGAATTCCAGTAGTGTGAGTCTGTAAACTTGCAGGACTTGCTCCCTTTATTTCTAGGACAGTCCTGCTCTCTGTAGAAAAGCTTGGGGTAGGGGAACACTCTTTGCTCAGCCTGTGATTTCCTTGCATCACAGGCTGTGATTCCCTTGGCCTCAGTGTGCAGCTGGTGCCTGGCTGGGATCATGTGGGCTTTCTGCAGATTTGTATTAGTCAACCTGCTTGGGGTACAGGAGCAGGGACCCTGAGCTGTGCCTCCCCATGCCTGGCACTGGGGCAGGGGAAGCTACAGGCTTTTGTTTGGAGGTGGTGTGGTCACTGCAGACCATTCCTAGAGCTCCCCAGAGGTATGAAACAGCAGACCTATTGGGATGAAGGTTGTGGCTTTGGCCACTCTTCTGTCCTGACCTGTAGTACTTTCCCCTTGCATGCCTTTTTCCCTTTTCTGGGAGCCTTATCTGCTATGAAGCAGGTTTCTACCTGCTTCTGTCTGTGTTGTACAACTGGAAGTGTGCTGACATAGAGGTCTACTGTTAAGATGGATTCCCTGTTAGGGTTTGACCTGCTGGAGTGAAAGAAAGATGAGCGGTGAAGGTGCCACTGGGTACTTCTGGTACCCGAGCTGCAGGGCAGCCCAGGGCTCTTTGGGAGCTGATGGAGGGGTATAGGGAGCAGGACTGCAGTGTCCTGCACCTTATCTTGGACCCTTCCCTTCTCAGGAGATGAGTCTGTGACCTCTGCAGAGGGCTGGCCTCATGGCTGCTGGCCCTTTCTCTGCAGGGATGCTGATGTGTCTGGGCAGTGCTGGGCACAGGCTGGACCAGGAGACTTGGTCCTGCACAGCCCTGGCTGTGCAGTCACTGACAAGCTGTGGCATGGCCAGTGTCTGATCTTACAGGGTCCAGTCAAGTAGAGAGAAGGGCTCTGCATCCCATTGCTAATCCCTTCAATCCATACTGTGTGTAGAGAAGCTACTAAACCTTCTTGCTAACCCTGCAGTCCTGCTCTCCTGTGTGTGTTCTATTTCAGGCCATGTTACTGCTAGGACTTGGTGTGTGACCTATACCAGCAGCCACTTGTCTCCCCCAAACGTCAGGCTGGCTGTTCACAGCATCCCACCATGCCTTTCCTCTGTAGTTCTGTCAGCCAACTGACTGCACCCTTCCTTGTTGCTCAGTGCCACTGGTAGAAGTTGATGCTGTAGTTCACCTGCTTTTGAACAGCTTGATGAGTTTTACCTTAAAACTTTGGTTTGAAATGAGTGTATCCCCCTGCCCTATCCCATCTGTTCCACCTTGTCTGTTTGTGATTCAGATGCAGACATCAAGAGGAACCCAGACTCCAGCAGGAAGTCCTTTCTCTCCTCGGACTCCATGTAGGTCTTCAACTTCATGGTGACACATCTTGGTACCACATTCTCTTTCCTACCCAGCTCTGCTCTTCCATATGCATCAGATTCTGTTTTGCACTGGAGTAGATATTCCTCCCTCCCTCCCTCTCTCCCTCGCTCTGTGGGGACTCCTTTGCTTTGTATGGTGAAATACAAAGCTATGTCCATGGTTGGCAGCTGCTTGGGTAGGTTTGTACTGGGAGAGCAGTTGTTTCTGACTTGTACAGGCACTCCTGTTACTTTGCAGCTTTCCCTGTGAACAGGCACAAATTTTGCCAAGTGAGTTAAGTTTTGCTTGCTCTTCTGAGCAGTTGTGGTGCCATTAGCCAGCTTTGCTTGAGGATAGCTGCAAAGACAGAAATCAATCACGTGTATTAATAGTAGTTAATATTAAATATTCTGCACTCTGTAGCAGTGCAGAATTAAGGTACCAGAGTTGAAGGGAGAATCTTTGACTTGAGCTGGGACTGGCATGGGGCTGCAAGGAGGGCACAGCTGTGAGATCCAGTACTAACAATTCCTTTGCTATCTAGATCCCACTCCTTCCTCAATTCAAACTCGGCAGAGGCAGTGGCCATGGGCTTGCTGAAGCAGTTTGAGGGCATGCAGCTCCCAGCTGCCTCTGAACTGGAGTGGCTGGTCCCTGAGCATGATGCCCCACAGAAGGTAAGGCTGTGAGTTCCTCTCACTGATTGCATTTGATCTTCCCTGAACCCCTGGCTTCAGGGCACTGCTGAGGGGGCTTTGCTTGTCCCAGTGCTCCCTTTGTAGAGCTTGAGGAAAGGGTTTATCTGGGCTTTGGAGATGGATGCAGCCAAGCAGGGTTGTGCCACTGCAGCCTCCTACAGCAGGGGACAACAGCCTTTCTTCAGCCCCCCGTTCAGCTGGAGGGGCGACTTGGTGCCTAGCAGTTTTCAGAGGGCTGCAGTTGCAGGCTTCTGGCAGTCCAGCCAGCTGCACTGCCTTTGCAGTATAAGATAGGGATCTGACCCTCTTGCCTGCCTCTCCCAGCTCCTGCCCATCCCTGACTCTCTGCCTATTTCTCCCGATGATGGAGAGCACGCCGACATCTACAAGCTGAGGATTCGGGTGCGCGGAAACCTGGAGTGGGCCCCGCCAAGACCGCAGATCATCTTCAATGTTCACTCTGCCCTAACGTAAGGACCCTGTGGCTCGGGGCTCTCAGGGGACCTGCCCTTTCCATCCCTTTTCCATCAACACCAAGGTTGTTTATCCTCTAGTTGCTGGGGTTTCCCTGCTCTGAGGCTGGTAAATCCACAGTGGTGGTCACCACTGTGAGATGGTGAGATGGAGCCAGTGCCTGGGGTTAGTGCCTTTGGTGTGACCCAGGACACAGTGGAGCTTTTTCCCTTGGATGTGTTATCCACATAAGCCTCCCAGGCCTGTGCTGGTACCCATCTCCTGGTGCCAGGTACCATCAGGACTGGGTCATGCATGTTGTCTTCTGTCTCTGGGCAGGAGGAAGGTGGCTGTGGCCAAGCAGAATTACCGGTGTGCAGGCTGTGGGATCCGGACTGATCCTGGTGAGTGTTGGGAGCCTGACCTGTAGCTGAAGGGTGGTGGGGAAGAACCTGAAAACAGGTGGGAAGATGCTGAGTGAGTGGGTGGTGGCAGAGCCCAGCACAAGGTCCCTGGAGCAGTGGTACACTGCCTTCACCGTCTCTGCCTGCACATTTGTGTGCACCATCTACAGAGGAGCCTCCTCTTCTAGGAGGTCACAGAGTTGGTGGAGGCAAAGAGCAGCCAGCCTGTCCTTTAGAGGGCATTGCAGATGTTGACTTTTGTAAGGCAAAGTCTTTTGTTGGGTCCTCAAGCTCCCAGCAGGTTCTGCAGCTGCAGTGCTCTTCCCTGAATACGCAGTAGGTAGCTGTGGCTGCACGAGACTGGACTATTGATCCCAAAGGCTTTTGCAGTCAGAGGGTGTTTGCAGACCCCAGTGTTGAGCACTCTGGGCTGGAGGAGATGCCAGCAAGGCAGAGTTCCTTGCTTGTTGGAAATGCTGAGCAGTGTTGGGAGTGCAGCAGAGGCTGTGCCTGGGCTGACCCTGCCTATCTGCCTGGGTTTGGCCAGATTACATCAAGCGGCTGCGGTACTGTGAGTACCTGGGCAAGTATTTCTGCCAGTGCTGCCACGAGAACGCCCAGACCGTCATCCCCAGCCGCATCCTGCGCAAGTGGGACTTCAGCAAGTACTATGTGAGCAACTTCTCCAAAGACCTGCTGAGCAAGATCTGGAGTGACCCACTTTTCAACGTGCAAGCTATCAATCCTGGCCTGTACCAGAAAGTGAAGGCTCTCAACCAAGTGCGGGTAAGACCCTTTCCATGCTTTCCTGAGTGGAGTTTGGGTGAGGTGGATGGCTGCCAACTGTAAACTGTTATTTCAGGGAAGCTGGAGAAAAGCAGATATTTCAGTTTTGGAGGCTTAAAACCTCATCACTGTGTCTTTCCATTCACCTCTTCTGATTTCTTCAGTGGCATAGGAATGTCAAAAGGAATTTCTGGCTGCTATCCAGCTTGACTTCAGTTTATCTCCTGGAGCACATCAGATGGTTGTGCTTGCCTTGCCCTGTGTGATGTAAACACTTTGGAAACAGGAGAGCAGCAGCTGAGGAGCAGCAGTGATTTCAGTAGTACAGGGAATGGGACAGACCTGCTTGGCCAAGGACTGTGCTCTGTTTACTGATTCTTTGTCCCCCCTTCCTCTCCAGCTGCTGCGAATCCAGCTTTTCCACATGAAGAACATGTTCAAGACATGCCGGCTAGCTAAAGAGTGAGTCCTGGGCTATTCTGCTGTCCTGGTTCTGTCCCCTGGCCATTTGCACTGGGAATCTCTGCAGCTTGTACATTGAGCTCTGGGGAGAGAGGGGGCTGGAGGGGGAGAGAAAGCATAAGGAGTGAGGAGAGGGGTCTCAGTGGAGTCACTTTGCTCTGAGCTCTTGTTTCTCTGTCCTTGCAGCCTCCTGGACTCCTTTGACACAGTGCCTGGCCACTTAACAGAGGATTTGCACCTTTACTCGCTGAGTGACTTCAGTGCCATCAAGAAAGGGGACCTGATACCTCGCCTGACAGAGCTCCTGAAGGCAGGCAGCCTGCACATTGACAAGTGCATGGTAAGGCCTCCTCCTCTGCCTCCTTCATGGCTCTGGACCCTTGGGAGCAGGCTTTGCTGCAAAGATGACTGATGGGGAGGCTTTAGTGTGCAGGGCAGCCATCAAATGAACTGATTCAATGCTAACTGTTCCTGCCTGCTTCACAGAGCTCCTACCCCAAATATCACAAATGTGATATTTGCTACCCCATTTTGGCTCTCCTCTGCCCCTGACAGGTTTATTCAGCCTTCCTGTGCTCCATGCTGGGGAAGGGCTGTCCCACATGGTTAGAGCAGGGCACTGTGGCCTGCTGTCCTGCTCTACTCTACCTTCTGTCCTACTTGCCAGCGAGATGAGCATTTAGCTGCTTTTTCCTCATATTTTCTCCTTCCAGTTGTGCCAAGCCAAAGGCTTCATCTGTGAGTTCTGCCAGAATGAGGATGACATCATCTTCCCCTTTGAGCTCAACAAGTGCAGGACATGTGAAGGTGAGATACTGGGGAAAAACAAGAAGGGAGCAGATGCTGGGGACACCGAGGTCTGCTTCCAGTTTGAGTGGCATTTGTGCTAGCAAGAGATACAGAGCTGTAGCCAGCCAGAACTGTGCCCCTGTGCATGGCCTATGTCTGCAGCATGTTACAAGAGCAGCAGATCATTGTTACAGTGTTTGCTGGCAGGGTAAAGCGTGTAGGTCCCCTCCTGACCATGAGCTGTGGGCAGTCGGGCTGTCACTGCAGCAGGCGGGTGTCTGGGAGCCCTGGCTTCCCTCCTGCTGCAGTTATAGGACAGGCTGCCGCCTGCACACAGCTCCCCTGCCCCTGCTTGGATGGCTGGAGCTGACCTTGCAGAGCAGACAGAGCCTGAAGGCTTTATCTCTGTGCTCTTCCTGCCTGCTAAGAAATCTCTATGTTTCTTCAGGAGACATCCTCGATAATGCCCAGTATTAATGGCTGAGTAGAGCTTGGCCCTACATCTTGGGACCAGCCTCTGAACAGGCATAAAACAGCTCCTGATAACATGCAAGCCTTGCTTTGGGAGGTGCAGCGCCAGAGGAAACCTGGAGCAAAGTCACTGTTTCCTTGGAGTATCAGGAAAGCTTGGGGAGGGACCTAGTGTGGAGCAGAAGTCCTCCCTCCTGTGCTTACAAAGTTTCATGAGCTAGTGCAGGGACCTGGGGTGTGGAGTGTCAGGCAATCTGTCAGCCTATACCAGCACTCAGCCATGCTCTCCCTCACAGATTGCAAAGCCTGCTACCACAAATCCTGCTTCAAATCCACCCCCTGTCCCCGCTGCGAGCGTCTTCGAGCCCGGAGAGAGCTGATGGACAAGCAGAGCATGGAGTCCTGCATCTCGGACTATGAGGACAAGCTGGAGCAGCCAGAGGCAGTGGCAGCCACATGAGCATGTTATAGCCAAGGAGCAGATCATGGGTTTATTTATGTGCATGGCCTTCATCACCAGAGACTGAGCCACGTGACCTGGGGATGAGGAGGACTGTTGGGAGGCCTGGAGCACTGTCTTGAAGGGATCTCTTTTCCCTTATGCAGTAGTGCTGGGCTGGGAAAGGAGCATATTCCACTATGTGGATCTGCTCCAGGTACCACTCCCAGTCCCTGCTGCCTTTGCTTGGGGGGAGGCAGCTGCTCCTGCCTATCCTGCAGGCAGAAACAGGGACCTTTTCCGAGGAGTTGTTCATGCTGGACCTGGCAGGGTTGTGCTGTCCATCCCTGTGCCCTGCTCCAAGCCAAGCAGGGTCTCCTGAAGCGTCAGCACTTCCTGCTCATCAGCTATATACTTGGAAGCTCTGGTCACATCTGCTCCTTGGAGGAGGGAATCAGGTCTCAGTCCTCTGATCCTCCATTCTGCTGCTGGGGGTTGTGTGCATGGAGGGAGGGTGGGGTTTGGGGTTGGTTGTCTATTTAACAGCTCCCTTTCTCAAATGTGCTGTGGGACACTGCTGGAGAGCAGTTGCTCCCACTCCAGAATCAGAGTGGAGAAGGTGGCAATGATGGAAGTGCCAGATTTCCCTGTCCTGCAGAGGGACATTGCCCCCGGAGCAGCTGCACAAGTGGATATGCTGATGGACTTTTGGCAGGCAGATCCCCATGGCTCCATGGAAATCAGCCTCCATGGGATATGGTGAGGCTTCTGACCCTACTTCCTCCTCATGCTGCCAGTCTGTCCTACCAGGGAGATATATCCTTCTTTAAGGATGACATGGGACTTCACTCTTTTGGCACCAGGACCTGCCTTGTGTGGAGCTGCCTCTCTGCCTGAGACCTGTTGGGATGCAAGTGGAGGCTCATCCCTCCAGCTGCATCCCCAAGCCTCTGTCTCGGTTTGTTGTTTTAGGTAGTTTGTTTTTTTTAATGTGCTGGACTTGGTTTATTTTTTTAACGTGGTTGTTTATATTTTTAACTGTGTGTTCCCCCTCATGGAGGTGCTGCTTGAAATGCCTGCTTAAGGGGCATGGGATCTGTTTGGGACTCACCAGTATAAAATCTCCAGGGCTGTCCTGCTCTTGGTTCCTTATCCCTGGATGGAGCTGGTCCCCTCTCCCAGCAGGATCTCCTGCTTCCCCTGGAGGAAGAAGGGTCCCTGAGCCAGGCAAGTCTTGAAGCTTCCCAGCTATGCTGTGATGGGATGGTCAGGCAGCCTGCTTGCAATGGGGAAAGCGTGGGGAGAAGGATTTTTGCACTGAGGTGTCAAACCTCACTGCAGGGTCAGACCCAGTGGGACAAGGTGAGCTCTGTGCCCAGTTGAGGAGGTGCCTCTGCATTGTGGGGGGATGCTTTAGCCATGGCATATCCAGCAGCATCTCAGCACAGGTGGGATGTGGGGTGTTAGGAAGGGTGGTGTGGCCTGTGTATGTGCAAGGAGGGCGTCGAGGGACCAGGGAGCAATGCACTGGCAGGAGGCCTCAAGGGGCAGTGGCTCTTGCAGCACGTGCCCTGATTCGAGGCTGGGATGTGACCCCTCGTGGGCTTTCCCTGTGGGGGTGGCAGGGCTGGGGAGAGAGGAGGCTGGGACCAGGAGAGGTGGCTGCAAGCCTTGCTGCTGAGGGCTGGGCTGCTGCACAGCAGCATCTCTCACCTGCCTGCTGCATCCTGACAAAGTCCTGAAAGCAGGGTTCAGCTCCCCACTTGCTCCCCTGGCGGTTTTGCTGCCTTGTGTCTTGCTTCTGCTTGTTTTCCTCAGCAGAGCAGCTGCTCTTCTGCTGACTGTCTCTGCCAGCCCTGGGGCTGCCAGATGCTGGTCTGCCTTGGTCTTGCCTGTCCCCAAGCCCAAGCCAAGCCCTCCTGCTACTGCTTGGATTTGGGACCCCCTTCCCTGGAGTTGTCTCAGCAGCACACCTCCATCCACCCTATTTTGTTTGAAGCACTTTAATGTCATGGGACAGCAGCTGAGAGGCTGCCCAGATCCCTTTCTAGAAGCACTGAGTTATTTTTGAGAAGAGGGAAGGAATTCTGGCTTAGTTATGGTTTCCACCCTCCGCCATGGACTGTGTGTGGAAGCAGCAGGACTCACAAACCTGGCACAGGTCTCCAGGGCAAGACTGTGCCCAGCACTGACACTGCTGCCCAGCACTGACAGCTACAACTAACACTGGAACTGGCCAAGACAGGGAGCTCTTTGGGAGGGAGAGCTGGGGGCTGCCCTGGCTGTCAACTGGAGCCCTCACAACGGGATTGTTATTGCACAGCAATTAAAATGCCGTCCTTAATAAACTAAGTTAATAAGGAGTCTCGTTGTGTTATGATATTGTTTAAGGTGGGGTAATGGTTTGTATGGTACCTTGGGGTGACGGGGCAGGCATGGTGTGCTGCTGAGGCCCAGGGGCCTGGCCTTGGCTGCACTGTCCGTGCTTGCATCCCCATCCCATGCCACCCAGTTCTCCCTTCACAGCAGTGTTGTGCATCTCCCCATAAACACCATCAACACAGGTGATAGAAACTGTAAACTCTACAACAATTTTTGAAAGATATGTCTGACAGCACTGGCTCCATGAAGAGCCTCTTCCTGGGGGCTTTTCCCTAGGAAGACCCTGCTCAGCCCCAATCTCAGCTGTGCTTACCAGCAACACTGGGGACCTGGGCTACTCCTGAGAACCGTGGTTGTAGAAGAGGTTTCTGGCAGGCACAGGCATGCTGAAGATGGGCTCTCACAGCTGCCAGCAAACCTGTGGCAGCAAAAAGGGCTCCAGCAGGTGCCCCAGTGTGGCAACTCGAGCAGTGGGTGATGGCAAAGACCCGCAAAACCCTGGAGTCTGCTGCTGCTACAGGGAGCCCTTCAATATCCCTGGGTGATCCTTGCAAGCTGGCAGCTTGGCAAAGGCACATCTGCCCCAGCACAGAGGATCACTGGGGCTGTGTGGGGGCGTAGCGACGCTCAAACTGGTCCACATCGAACTTGCGCTTGCAGCCGGCGTAGTTCATGTAGCGAATCTTGCCAAAGATGGGCCGCTCCGCCCAGCCCTGGTCGTGAATGCCGCAGATGGACCACAGGCAGCCTGCCAGGCACAGGGACAGAAGTGTTAGCTCTCCCCCTTGCTCGGAGGCACCCAGAGAGCAAGTGGGATGTGGGTGCAAAGCAGAATGGGCTGGAGTTGTCTGCAGAGCCCCCACTGCAGCCTTGGTCATCACAGCTAAGGCCTCACACCCCATGGCCCCATCCTGCAGCTTACCTACGTATCCATTGGGGTCCCTCCCGTCCAGCTCGTAGCGGTCGTTGAGGTAAATGGCAAACTGCAGGGCCTCCTCAGGAGATCGTGTCCACTCCAGGATCTTCTTGGCCCAGTACATCCGCAGGAAGCCGTGCATCTTGCCCTCCCAGACCATCTGCAGCTGCAGGAATAGACACAGCCGTAAGGGTCAGTCCATGGCAGGTCACTTCTGCGCCTCGGAAAAAAGCTCAGCATTTAGTGGAGAAGATGTAGGGCGGTACCTGGGCAGCATTCCACAGTGGGTCATGTGTGGCCCCCTGCTCCAGCTCCTGCAGACTGTACAGGTAAGGCCTCTTGTCTTTGGCGTGGAGCTTCAGAGTGGTTTGAGCCCAGTCATAGGCACCTGTGAGCAAGGGAGGAGCAACACTGAGCAACCTGTTCTGCAGGGTCCTGAGAACGGGCTACTGAGGGCACTGTGCCCTGGAGGCACCAGTCTTGAAGAGGGCACTCGCCAGCTTCTGTCCTGCCTCCAGGAGAGACCAAATGATGGGACATTAGTGCCCCCACAGCCCTTCCCCCAGCAGAACTGGGATTGCCAAGTTGGAGTGACCAGTTGGGTACCCAGCATGGCCTGCGTGACCCAGGATGTTACCCTGCACACTGTCGTAGTTCTCATTGTAGTAGCAGAAGTTTTCAGCCAGCTCCCGCCGTACCACAGCCTCCTCCACAAATGCATCCACTGAGTCCTTGTAATTGCGCCGGTGCTTCTGCACCTCCAGGATGGCTCTTTGGGTGGAAACCTGGCCTGTGGACATGGGGAAGGAGCAAGTCAGGCTGCTGGTCCAAGCCACAGTGCTCAGTCCTGCTGCAGAGTGGGAAACCTGGGATACTCACCGAAGTGAAGCCACGGGGACAGGTTGCTGAGAGCTGCCTTGTTGGGGTCATTCCTGTGGGTGCTGAAGGATTTCAGCCTCTCTGCAATGAAGGACTTCAGCACAGCCATCCCTGCAGCTGTGCCAGGGGTTGCCCACTCCACCTCCTTCACGGTGTGGTCCACCTGCAAGCTGGAATAGCAGGCCTCCCAAGCAATGGGCTGGGCGGCAACCAAGCAGTGAGTGCATCTGCACAATCTTTTCAGCGAGGGCTGCCCTGAGTGTTATGTTCCCAACCAGCCTAGTCCCCAGTCCATGCCAGCCTCCTTTTCTCAACTAGCCCTCTGCATGGCAAAGATGCAGGAACTGAATGAATAAGGTGGGAACCTCCCTTTCCCCAGGGCATTCTCATCTCCACACCATCTGTGTGTGACCTCAGGCAGGTCACTATCCTCATTTCCTGCCAGCCCCTCCCAGGATCACAAAATATCTGTGAAACATTCTGAGACATGCCCATGAATGGGTTTGGAGTATCTCCTGCTGGTACCTCTGCTGGGCAGGAGGGCTGATATGGGTGATGAACAACAGGGGGAAACTCGGTGAGGAACTCGGGGAGCTGAGCGTGGATCTTGCCCCGGATGGTCCTGGCACTGTACTCCTGCTTGGGGGAGGTGACCCAGCAGGGCACGATGTTGTGGGCATCAACCTGGGAAGCAAAGCCGTGGAGAAGAGTGTGAGAAGCAAACAATCCTGACAACACGACATGCATGCTCTCTGCTCAAGTCACTCCAGCACACAAGACACAGGAGACAAGTTTGTCCCACATCCCACCAGCCAGTTTTCCATTCCCAGAGTGCTGGCACTCACCTGTGCAAATGGCACATCCTCCGGCAACCGCTCCCTGACGTCCTCTACCCACTGCCGGGGGAGGCGGAGGGGACTGAAGTCTGTCACCAGCCCACCCACACCATGCTCTGCCACAAACGTGGGCAGCACATCCTTGGCATAGCCCAGCAGCAAGTGGAAGGAGATGTTCAGCTCTGCACACTCCTGCAGTGACAGGGAAAAATGGCTGTGGGACAGTTCACGGCTCTGCAAAACCCACCCAACCACCATGTGCTGAAGGGATGGATCTGCCTCCCTCCCTCCTTCCCCAGGAGCCCTCTCCCACCCAGCACGGACATGCCCTGGCTGTACCTGCGCTACCTCCTGCAATCCCCTCAGCATGAACCTGTAGTGGCGGATGGTGGCCTCCAGAAATTTGGGCACCAAGCAGAAGCAGACGTGCAGAGGCAGCTCCTGTTTGAGGGCCAGGCGCTGGGCGTAGAGGAAAGCCCAATTATCTGGGGAGAAAGTACACAGGGCAGCGTCAGGAGGGTGCTTCAGTGACAGAATGGGGATGGGCTTTCACAGGAAGTTTATCCCCAGATCCCTCTGTACAGAGTGGGGCCAGCACCAAAGTTACTGAAGGAGGGCACCAGCGCTTTTACCTTTCCACCAGCTGGTTCGTACCTTGCACTCGCTGATCCCGGCACATCCAGTAAAGGATGCACCGAGCATCATCCTTCAGGTTCGAGACCTGCGAGACAAGGCGAACCCGCTTTTTGTTGTACTTGAACTCTCGAACGGACGGGGCCGCCCTCCGACGGGCGTTCTGTATCGCCTCCTCTTCCTCCGTCCTCCTCCGAGACAAGGGCGGCACCTCTGTCACCTCGGCCTTTCGCTTCCCCCGTCCCCGCCGCATCCTCAGCACCGCCCGGAGCTGCGCGCCCGCTGCGAGAGCAAAACAGGCCGTGCTGAGCTCCCGCGCTTCCCGGCGAATCCCGGCCCCGGTCCGCCCCCACGGCCCGGGGGATGCTGGTCCCCTGCCCATCCTGGTCCTCGGGAACCGGGCAATAACAGGGTTACGGTCCCCGGCCCGATCCGCTGCTGGTCTCGATACCTGCGGTCCCGGTCCTGATCCCGATCCCGATCCCGATCCCGATCCCGATCCTGATCTCGATCGCGGTCCGTATCTGGCAGCCACGCGGCCCCCGAGTGTTACACAAGCCGTGGGCGTGTGTGAAGGGCGTGCCCACGGGCGTGGCCGTGTCCCCAGGGGCGCGGCTCCGCCATCAGCACCGCCCCCTGCACACGGGCGCAGGTGCTGCCCCGATGTCCCGGGCGCGCCCAAGGCGCTGCACCTGCCCCGGGAGTTGTGTCAGTGCCCGCTGGTGCCTCCCCCCCCTGCGCCCGGGAACAAGGAAGCAGCTCCAGCTACCTTCAGCCATCACTCGGCAGCGTAGTTCCCTGCTGGCACCTTCCCTACGCCCTGTGTCCTCAGGCCCCCCACCTTGCAAGGCGTTGGGATGCTGGCTTTGGACATGAGTCGGGGCGCGGGTGGGCTGCCCCTGCTGCTGCTGAGCCTTGCGCTGCTGGATCTGCCACTGGGTAAGGGCTGAGCGGTATGTGGAGCAATCCATGGGTGGGGGTGAGTGAGGGCCATCCTTCTCCAGGGTGGTGGGTGGCCCTGGGGTGACTTCACCCACAGAGGTGAAACACTTTGGGTGCTGTTTGCTCTCTAGCATCTCAGCCCTGTCCTAGTGAGCAAACTGGGCAGTGCTTTATAGAACTAGCAATAAGCTCTATTTCTTTTACCTGTAATGTGGGTCTCCATCTGGGGAGAGAAGACCTTAGGACCAGCTGGACCCCCTTGCTTAGCCTTGTTCCTTGCTGGGCTCATTGCCTTTGCTACAGCCTGCCCAATAGCACCAAATGGCCCTGCCCAGATGGCAACCTCACTAGGCCTGGAAAACTTCAAATGCCATTCCAACATTTGCGCTTGATGCAAAGTAAGAGCAGTCTTGAGTGGAGCATTGGGGATAAACCTGCAGCCTGTACCTCCTGAGAGCCTGTAAAACTATAGCTGTAGGTCCTTTCCTGCTGCACCCCTCAACCCCCTCCCAGAGATTCTGTGGGCTGCAACAAGTCTCTCATGGACTTGCCCTGAGCTGCAAGCTGGGATTTGTTCCTTTGTGGGGCTAGTTCCACAAAGCATTCCCCCACTACCATTATTTACACCCACCACTATCAGTTCCTGACTATCTGCAGCACAGAGGGTTTGTTTAAACTGCTGCTGCTGCATTTCCAGACCATCTCACGGTCACCAGTTCCTGCTTGGCTCTTCCTGTCAGACGGGTTTGTCTGACTTCCTCCAGGGATGGGTGAAGATGGTGGAATGGGTCTTAGGACTGGCGCCTAGAGGAGTTTCTGTCCTGAAACCAGCGATGGCCATGGCTTGTTCCTGCTTTGTCAGGCTGGGAATTTATGTGGTCTGCCTGGCTGATTGTCAGGTTGCTACTCAGGGAATCCACGTGCTTGATCCATGCAGAACAGGGAATCCCCACTCCTGATGATCCATGACTGATGCAAGACTTGGGCAGTTCATGGCAGTAATAATACTGCACCATCCCCAGCACAGCCATGGTCCTAGCCTTTCACTGCCTGCCCTTGTGTGCTATTTCCCACCTCTTTGCAGGGACCACTGTCCAAGATATGACAAAACCTATATCCCTGACTCTCCCAACCTCCTTGACACCCACAGAGACCATGGCACAGCTGTCCAACACCAGCTCAAGCATTGCAGCCACCTTCCCTTCCTCTCGTCCTGCAACCTCCACCCCAGAGATGCCAATGGATGCCTTCACACCCAATGCTTCTACAGCTCAGCGGAGCAGCCTGGCAGCTTCCAACATCACCACACCACAGGCAAGGGGCAGCACAGCTCACAGCACTTCCGTGTCACCTGGGCTGGGGCCCACCACCACCAGCACTACCAGCACCACCCCAGCAGTGCTGGGACCCAGCACCACCCCAGCACAATTGGGATCCACCAGCACCACCCCAGCACAATTGGGACCCACCACCACCAGCACCACCCTAGCACAACTGGGACCCACCACTGGCACCACCCCCACCCCAGCACAATGGGGACCCACTACCAGAAGTACCCCCGCAGGGCTGGGGCTCACTACCACCAGCATGCCAACTCCAACTTCCACGGCCATGACATCCAACTGTGACAACACTCCCACTTTCACATCTGTGGGGACCAGCACAACCCTGGCTGCCAGCTCATTTGGAGTTGAAATGAGCATGCTGCCTCCCCCCACCTCTACTCTTCTCTCCTCCACCGTGGTGGGCACCACTCTTGGCACCAGCAACCACCAAGGGCCAGCCATGACCACACTGCTTGGCAGCACATCCCCAGGGACCAGCACCACCTCTTCTTCCACCACCCCAGAAGCAGCAGAGACTTCATCAGACACCATGGCCTCCCTTGCTACCACCACAGAGCTCCCTGGGAGCATCTCTGTCTCCAGCCAGCCAGTTGGAACCATGCCTAGGCCCACCCCTGGTACCTCCACCCCAACACAACCAGAGACCCCCAGTGACACTGCAGGTGAGTGCAGCTACAGGGCACTCAGAGGGCAGGATCAGGGTGATAAATCCCCACAGGATTACCATTTACCATCTCGCTCAGCCAGGCATTTGGCTTCTTCCCCCAGGGGCCACCTGGTCTCCAGGCTCTGCAGGCCAGTGGGTGTGTCCCAGGCTGGGGACCTGTGCTGTGACAGTACTGCGGTGTGGCTGTGCCCCCAGCGCTGAGCCTGTATGTACACATCCCCTGGAGGGTCTATGTACCCTGTACCCCAAGGAGTGTGACTGTACCCCATCAATCTCCCTGGCAGCTGTCCCCTGGCAGTGCCACTTACTGGGCACCTGTGTCCTGTCAGTGCGGCTGCTGCAGAAGCCTTTATCCTGGGAGTGCAGATGTACCCTGGTGCCAGCCCACTCCGTGCACCTCAACCAGGACAGGGAGGCTGTACCCTGCCCCAGTAGTCCTGGCCATGCACATGTTCCTGGTGTCCCTGTACCCCATCAGAATTACTGTATCCTCACAGAATACCTGCACCCTGGCCCAATACCTATGGTGTGAGAGCACCTCATCAGTATGCTGGTACCCTGGTAATGGCCTCTGTGTGCCAGTGCCCTGGCAGTGCCCCCATGTAGCTGTTCAGCAGCAGGGTGGCTATGCCCTGACAATCCTCCAGCATGCCTGCCTGCCTGCAGAACACCAATAGCTGGCCCAGGGCCTGCAGGCACCTCTGAGTGCTCCTGTCCCTGACCCTGAGAAGAAGGAAGCAGCCCCAGCTGTGAGCAGTACACTTCGGCTGTGACACAGGGAAGTGATGCCTGTACAGACAGCCCAGGGGACAAACCCTCAGCCTGGAGCACGCCCTTCCTGAGCGCCGCCTGTTCTCTTGGCCGATTCTTCGCGCTCAGACAGAGCTGGCTGTTGTCTCCTGAGGGCGTTGGTGCTGGGAGCCACCACCAAGCATCACCCCTGTGGTGAAGTGCGGGGTTCCAGGCAGCCTGGCTCACCCCTGGGCTTTTTTCCGTCGTCATCCTCCCCACAGCAAGGAGAGGACGGCCACAGGAGCCACGTCTGTGGTAGTGGTGGCCTTGGTGGCCTGCCTTGCACACTTTTTGTGGCTGTTCTGGGTCCAGCCTTACAACTGATGTTTGCTGGGCATTGCGCCAGTCCCCGAGAGTGTCCGTGTCAGGTGGAAACCACTGCCTTGCTGCCAGCACCTGGAAGGTAAAAGGACCCACCTGGATGCTCCTCCTCTGCTGGGTGAAGGAGACCTGGAAACCCCAGTGCTGGGGCTGTGGGGAGCACTCAGAGTGGTGCCTGTGGGGGTTTGTCAGCCCCCACTACCCTGAACATGGCTGGGCAGAGAGGAGGGCTGTCCCTGCCGCTGCCCTGGCTCCTGCTGCTGAGCCTCACCTGCCTCGCCGTGCTGCACCTGGCTCTGGGTAAGGGCTGAGTGGGATGCCATGCTCTCCACAGGGTGGGTGGTGAGAGGGGAGCATCAGTCCCCAGGGTGGAGAGGTGGCACCTGCGGGGTGCGGGGGGGTGGAATGCTGTGGGGCTGTTTCCTGCTTCTTAAATGGGAAGCAGAGGTGAACTTGCTGCTTCTCCTTTTGTGAGGATGAGACCCTTCTGTGCAGGTGCTCACCTGGCAAGGGCTGGGGTCAGACCTTTGCCCTTCTCTGTATTTTTATTTAACCAGCTGCTGTGTACAGGGAGGGCATGGCTGTCAGGGGCTTTGGAAGTTTCTGGCTGGCTTGGCTGAAAGCAGATGGCAGCTTGTGGTTTGGTTTCCCATCCTCATGTGAGCAGAAACCCAGACTCACTGGGTTCTTGCTGGGATCACTGGGAAATCCAGTCTGGTATCCCAAAGCCACCACCTCACAGACGCCCCTTGACAAAGGCTTTTCTGGGGACCGCACACTGCTCTGGCACAGTCCATAGTGGGAGAGAGGACAGCCCTCCTGTGTCCCACCCCCTCCCCCCAGAGCTTTTGTGGGTCTCAGCACGTCTCTAACGGCTCATCCTGAGCTGCAAGCTGGGATTTGTTCCTTTGTGGGGCTGCTTCCCCCCTTGCCATTATTTACACCCACCGCTATCAGTTCCTGACTATCTGCAGCACAGAGGGTTTGTTTAAACTGCTGCTGCTGCATTTCCAGACCATCTCACGGTCACCAGTTCCTGCTTGGCTCTTCCTGTCAGACGGGTTTGTCTGACTTCCTCCAGGGATGGGTGAAGATGGTGGAATGGGTCTTAGGACTGGCGCCTAGAGGAGTTTCTGCCCTGAAACCAGCGATGGCCATGGCTTGTTCCTGCTTTGTCAGGCTGGGAATTTATGTGGTCTGCCTGATACTCATTGAAGAGATCTGTGTTTGATCCATGCAGGACAGTGAGCTCCCACTGCCAATGCTCCGTGGCTCATGTGCAGCTCTGAGTTCCTTGGGGAGCTCGCTGTGGTGGTGATGCTGCACCATCCCCAGCATGGCCATGGACTCAGCCTTTCACCACCAACCCTTGTGCATCTCATTGTCTCAACTCTTTGCAGAGACCACTGTCATGGGTGTGACAGCAACTGTGTCCCCACCTCTCCCTACCTCCTCAACACCTATGGAGAGCTCAACACTGCTGCCTACCACTGACTCCACCGCCACAGCCACCCTCCTTTCCTCCAGCCCTGAAACAGAAGCCTCCACCCCAGAGGAGTCCAGCACATCCGAAGAGACTGGCAACACCTCACCTCCCAGTGTGCCTCCTTCCACCACAACTACAGAAGATTCAGTCGAGTCCTTGACAACCCTGGCAGACACCACAGCCAGCCCTGTTATCAGCACATCAGACTCCATGAGCACCTCCTCTTCAACCGACCCAGACAGGACCACCTCTGACATATTCCCCTCAACTATGGAGTCGACTCCAGGTACCCTGACAGTATCTGGGACCCCCAGTGCAGCCGTGGGTGGGTTCAGCCGGGGGGCATCTGGAAGACAGGGACATGGTCAGGGTGACAAATCCCTATAGGAATTCCATGTACTTGGGTGGCTTCACATAGGCAGCTTCACTTAAGCCTGTCCCCAGCTGCAGGAGCATCCTGTACCTCTGCAGACAGCACTAACCTAACATTGCTTTGTCCAGGCACTGAGTCCTCTTCCCCTGCCACCAGCTCGGCCGAGACCTCAGAGGCTACTACCCTCAGCATGCCTACAGACCTGTCAGCGCTGCCCACAGCCTGCCCCTCCAGCTCGTCCAACACCAGTAAGTGCAGTGCCTGTGGGTATCACCACCCCCAGCATCAGTGCAGGGGGTCCTGGAGCCCCACTCCTCTTGCTGTGCTCTCAGTGTGGAGGTGCTGATGTTTTGGGGTATATGTGGTTTGCTGTACAGTGAGAGGCTTATTCTGACAGTGTAGTGTGTCCATGACACAATTAACTGGGAGGATGTTCCGTGTCTGTGACAGCAACCCTGGGCAGAGACCCCCAGGTTCTCTGGCACAGCCCAGGGCTCAAGGGCAATAACCAGAGTCCTGTTTTTAATCCCTAGGTGCCTCTCACCTCTTTCTGTCACTGCGGCTAGCCACCCCTCTGGACCTGGGGAACACCACGGTGCAGGAGCTGGTGTTGTCCAAGGTAAGTTGTGTGGGAGGAGATCCACTCTGCATCTGCCAGCTGTGGTTCACTCAGGGAGGGGAATAGCTACATCTTGCACTGAATGTCATCCAGAGCCCTTTCAGATGAAGGGGAGACCCTCCTTTGGCTGCCATAGTCTGGGATCAGGCCCTTTCTATGTGGGGACAGGGAGTAGGAAACTCCCTCTGGCATAGTTTGATGGCTGTTCTTTCCCCCCAGCTCCATGAGGACCTGCAGACAAAGTTCCCGTGTGCTGGCCTGTCACTGGCATGGCGAGGGAAGAGGAGGACTTGACCACTGCTCCTGCATGGACTGCCAAGCCACCTGCTCCCAGCTCCTCACTCCATGGTGGTGCAGGCCTCTAGGGGATCCCATACAGCTCCTCTTGAACCTGGGGCTTCCTGTCCTTCACTCTGTACCCCCAGGGGACCCCCAGTCTCCTCCTGCCCCTTCCCACTGCCTGTCTGAAGAGCCCGAGCCCTCCCACCACCCTGCTCCAGACCTGGTTCCTGTGATGGCAACCCCTCCAGCTCTACTGGGGGGCTGGGAGAAGGGCACCCCACAGGACTGGGCTTTTACATCTGGGACTGAGCTGGCTCAGCCATCAAAGCCACCCTGGGGACAGAGGAACGAGAGGAAGACCTGAAGCCCCCAGTGCTGCTGTGCCCAAGGCTCACCTGTGGTATTGCTGACAGAGGAGAACACCCACGCCGGGCAGTAAATAGAAATTCCATGTTTTCTGTGTTGAAGTGATGACTTCTTTATTTTCCAAATTGCCTTTCCCAGTTTTCAGCTTTGCCATCTATCAGAGGTAGTGCTGAGGAAAACTGAGTCCCAAGAGCTTTGCATGGAGAGACAGGCTCAGGACTGTCCCCTCCCACCAGGGGCTGCTGCAGACATTTCCAAGGATGGCTCAGCACCCCGGCAGCCTGGTGGTCTCTGCTTTGGAGCTCTCTGCCCCATGACACCCCACAGCTGCAGGGGCAGCACTGTGCACTCTGGGGCTGTGGAAATCCCATGGGCTGTGCTCCTTCCCTATTTTTTCCAGTCCCCAACTAAGGAGACGGCTGCAATGTCTGTCCCCCTGCAGCAAAGTAATTTATTAACTGATTAATTAGCCAGATAAAATCCAACTGAAGCAATTATTAGCCTAAGCAAGCCACCTCGCCTGGAGATTGAAAACTGAAATAATTAGCAAAATAGCCTTATTGCATGTCAGGGGTTGTTTTTGGCTGATCCCTGCTTCTCCCTGGCAGCCCTCACTGCCCCAGCACAGGGAGGGCTGGGAGAGGGTGTGTAGGGCTGTGGGATTCCTAACCTGGGGACTTCTCTCAGGCTGCCTGGATTGTCAGCCGGTTGGGAAGGAGCCAGCAGCTGGACAGGATGGGGAGAGACACCGTGGGATTACCCAGCTGCCTGCCAGTTCACAGGGCCTAGGAGAGGCTGGAGACTGTGCCCAGGCAGCTTGTCAGGATGCTCCCATTTGGGGCACCCCGTGCATTCCAGGGTGGCCCCTTTGCTCTTTAGGATGCTGTCTGGCTTTTGTGAGCTTGTTGGACCCATCGAGACTGAAAGAGGTCCCTTAGCAGCTGGGCAAGGAGCTGGGGAGCAGGGCAAAGCCTGTTGGAAAGGGTCCCTGTGCTGGCTGCCTGGTGGGGTGCTGGGAAAGAAATCCTTGTGGTCTGCCTACGCCTTGGAGCTGGGCCAAGAGTCCTCCCACGTCGCATCCCACTGGGCTGTTTTCTCCGGCTGTTGAATCCATAACTTCAGACCCCGGGACATGGCCGGGTGCCAAGGCCAGGGTAATGGAGCCAAACTGCGTCACAAAGGGAGGAAAAGGTCCTGAAGTGCTGGGATGAAAAGGTGACCAGGGTACTTACTGTTCTCTGCTGGCACAGCTGCCTTCCACCCTTATCGTGGTTGGGGGGAGGAGATGCTCTGGTCCCCTCTGCCACCAGCCTGGGAGGGAGAAGAGGGGCACAGTGGGAGGATGTGGCTCCCATGGGAGTGGTGGCACTGCCAGGCAGTGGTGGCACAGAACTCTGACAAGCCCCTGACACTGCCCATACTCTCTGTGCCTGCTGTCCTTGAGGTGCCACCTTCACCCCATGGCTGCTTGCCTGCCATAGGCTGCTGACCAGAGGGGCTTGGGAGGTTGGATCCAAGCCCTGCTGCTTTCTCAGTCCACAAAAGAGTTCTCAGCCTCTTTGCTGTAATACGCTCCAATCTCTCAGCATTGTCCAAAGGAACAAATCTTGTGCCCAACATGACTATCACCTTCAGAGGATCTGGCAGCATCATGGGGCGTGTCTCAAGTCCCTTGTGACTCAGGTGTCCCTTCCGGTGTCCCCCTTCCCTTCACCCCTGCTGATGGCTATAGCCCTGGTCCCACTCTTTGGCAGAAGGATGTTGCAATACACCCATGCCAAGTCATCCAGAACCTGTGGGGTTGATGGATAACCTGGTTTCCCCCATTGCCACCCTGGGCCCTCTCCAAATGCCCTTGCCAGGAGGCTGGAGGGGAGCCAGTAGGAGATGCTGTGTTCTCCACAGGACTGGAACAACCAGCCCATTAATTCCAGGAAAGCTGATAAGGCACTGTGCTGGGCCATGCTTTGCCATGCTAGATGGTGCAGAGCCCCTGGGTGCTGGGATTCAGGGAATTGCCCCCTGGCTACAGGCTCCTGGAGGGCTCCAGTGCCCACATGATGCTTTGGTCTTTGGTAACAGCAGATTAATGACTTTTACAGGAACCAGCGCTTTGCCAGGACCTTGGTTTCAGATATAGCAAAAAGATCAATAAAAAGCCCCTTCCTAGAGTGGTAACAGGGTACTGTCCTCAAGATGAGGCATCCCTTGGTGGCTCTGGGCTTTCTTGGGAGGGTGTGCTAATGCCTGAGCAGAGGGATGAGTTTGGTTTGTCAGTCCCATGACTCCACTGGGAGATGGGCATTTCTGGGGGACAGCATGGGGAGGAGTTGCAGCAGCACAAGGGCCTCCAGACAGTGCTGGCCTCTGTGAAGCACAGACAGGAGCTTGCAGGCAGGCTGGGACCAGCACCTTGCTTCAGCTGAGTTGTTTTCTCTATGCTGAGCAGAGTGTTTGCAACAATCCCTGTGGTTCCCACCACATTTTGCACCTCAAACACCATCTGGAGCAACACTCTCCAGCGTCAGCATGTATTCCCTGCTGGGGTTGCTTTCCAAAGTGATACAGCATCGTCAGCACGGGCAGGAACCACTCTCCCATGGCAGGTTTACATCTCTCAAATCCTCCATCAGCCGTGGTGTGGTCACTGCTCAGGTGGTCACTGATGGGTCAGTCACCCCATGATGTGCAGTGCTGGTAGCAAGACCCCAGTGCACTGTTCCCCAAAGCTTTACACCCACAGTGGCATTTTTGGTGGGCAGGTGTTTAGTTCCAGGTGAGCGCCGCTCCCCCCGGTTTATCGTCTGTGCCCTGTTCCCAGTGCCAGGGGCAGTGCGTGGGTTTTACAGGATGGGGTTTGATCAGCCGTGACTTGGCCCCCCCTGGCATTTCCCCATCCACACTGCCCAGTGCTGGGTCAGGGTGTCATTTGATGTGCTGCCTGCCCAACTCCAGCGGGACACCGTGTACTGCCTAACACCCCTCATAACACTTTGCAGGAGTTGCCTGTGGGCATTTCTGGTTAAGAAGTGTTTAATTGCCTACAAAACCATGTAGTGGTGGGAGTTTGCATAATGCTGTTCACAGGGGAGCTGGCAGCAGTTTTCAAGGGGGCGTGCAGGCATTGCTGCTCCAAGAGGAGGAGAGGGGTGAGACATAGGGGTGAAGTGACTCAGGGGATCCCCATAGCAAGGAAGGGGGTATGGGTGTGTTCCTCTTCCCACTCCATCCTCTGGGGATGCTGGTCCAACCTTGCAGAGAAGGTTCCCTGGACCATTTACGCCCTCCCAGCACCCCAGAACTGCTGTGTCCAGATTGAGGTGCAGGTTTCAAACCCCACTGGGGTGTGCTGGGGCTCTGAAGAGGGATTCCCAGTGCTTCTAGTTGCAGCTGAGCACTGTGGAGCTCAACTGACACTCCGGGCCTGACCCCAGCCACTCTTCTCCCTGCTTTATAACCTGCCTCTACTCCCTGGGAGGCAAGTGGACACTTGTGTCCTGCCTTGCTCTGGGCTGAGACATAGTTCAGCTGATGATTTTAGCGTCCATGGTGTCCTCACAGGCATGGTGACACCAGCTGGCATTGCCCTGTCACCACCACACACTGCTCTGTGGCCCCACACCCCGCGTGTGGAGCAGGTTCAGTGGGGTCTGTGGGGTGACTGCCATGCCACTGTTGGCAGTGCCACACATTGCTCGGGGCTCAGCTTCACCTTCTGGTGCTGGCAGTCCAGGGAGCTGCACCAGGCTGAGCCCAGGTCCCTGGGGGATGTGGGTCCCTGCACGGTGGGCTTTGGGTACACCCCAGCCCATGCCCCAGCTGAACAGGGCATCCAGCCCTTGGGAAGGGGAGGGCTCGACCGGAAGGGAAGGGTGACAGGGACATTGGAGGAAAGGGACCGGGGGCGGGAGAGGACGTCGGCAACCTGCCTCCTTCTGCCATCCCTATAAATAGGAGGGAGCAGGAGCAGGAACACCTGTGGGACTCCAGCTCTGCAGGAGAGGCAGACAGGGAGGGACGGAGGGAGCTGCTCCTTGCTGCTCTCTCCTCCCTTTGAGCTTCCTAGTGCTCTGCCTGTGTGGAGGCCTGAGGCATGGGGACCAGGGGATGGACGCTCTCCACCTTCCTGGGATGCTGCGCGTGGATTCTGCACGGTATGTCCTGTATTTTTCTGCTAGCCCATGTGCTGCCCGAGCCCAGTCAGGGTGCAGCAGGTACACTGTGAGATGCTTTTCGCTCCTGGCTGTACTGGAAACTCCTCTTACGACCAGTCCTTGCAAGGCATTGCAGCCAAAGAGCTGGAAAAGCATTTTACAGGGCAGGCATCACCCCGAGGGGCTGGTTGCAGGCGTGGAGCCGTGGGAGAGATGGGAGCCCAGCCCGGAAACCTGCAGGCAGCTGTGTACCCCTCCAGCAAAGGAGCCAAGGGAAGCCAGCTGGCAGAGCAGGACCCAGGGATGCTCCCATCCCTCCCACAGCCCAGGGAAGAGCAAATGCTTGTTCTCCATGCTGGGGCCCCTCTTGCACGAACTTCCCATGAATGGATGTGTGGGATAGATGGTGTTTCCTGCTCCACATTGAAGAATTAAGATAAAACAGGGATTTACCGGGGTGAGTGGGCTAAACTAAACTGGGGTGACTTGACTGATGTACTTTGCTCTCCCTGAGCTGGGGACGGAAGCTGCTGAGCTCCTTTGGCTGAGGGGGCTGGTGCAAAGAGCCCTTTCCAGACAGGGAAGATGACACTGAAGGAGCCTGCCAGGAAAGGGAATGTGGGTCTAGCAGAGGATGGATCCCTCTAGGACTGGCCTGGCACAGGAGCTAATATTCATTAATGACCCTGCACAAGCTATCTGGGAGCTAAGGGGCTGAGCCAGTGGTGAGGTTGGAGGCACCTCTGCTGCAGGGAGATCTGGCTGCCTGTCAGGGGGAACCTGATGAACTGGAGCACCGGGATTGGGAACAGGCTGGGGCTGTCAGGCTGCGGCAAAGCCCTGCTGGATCTTGCCATCGGGGTGCCCTTCTTCTCCCCTAATTGAAGCTCCCTAAAGCCAAGCGTCAGCAGATCCACCCAGCTCCTCATGGAGCCAACGGCGGCAGCTTGGTTGTCCCAGAGCCTGCGTCCCTGTCCTAAAAATAAGACCGTGTGAAACGTCACCTCTGGGTGCCAGTGGTTCTGGGAGACATGTCTGGGATGTGGGCAGGTGTCTCCTCCTTTCAGCAGAATTCCTGAATGTGGGTTAGGATTTTGGCAGTAGAAGGAGAGAACTGTAAGAAGGGCTTGGTCTTGCGAGTTTGCAAATATTCCCTCCTGGGTGGGGAGCCCCTGGTGCCTTCATTCAGCTGGAGGCAAGAGGGATGGGGGCAGGAGCAGGTAGGTGCCCAGCCCAGGAGAGTTTTATTGAACCTGCTTTAAGTGCAGCAGATCAGAATCCATCTCCAGTCAGGAAAGGCTTCCCTAAGCCTTGGCTTTCCTGTCTGATAGAGGGCTTTGGGTAAAGTTATTTAAATGTCTCTCAGACACCCAGAAGGTGAAAAAACAAAGAACCCCCCAGGCTCTGCAGAAGCGACTGTGCTCAGAGCTGTCCCTGCAGTGATGGAAAGAGGGCTGAGGGTTGCCCTGAGATGGCAGAGCTCCACAGACACCCCCAGGGCTATGAACTAGACTTACTGGGCTCCAGCTCTACCCGGTGACCAGGCATCCCAGTACCATCCCCAGCATGACTGGGCTGGATTTCAGCAGCTGCTTTTGCCTCCATGCTTGCACCAGCGTCTCTCTCTGACCTGTGGTGAGTTGTGTCTGGTCTCAGTTCCCAGCTGGTGATGCTGAGGATGGAAGAGGTGTTGTGGAGTGCTGTACCCAAGGCATCCCAGACTGCAGTCCTTGGCTTTTAAATCAGGGACTTGTAAGGCTGTTGGATGAGGCAGAAGGGGTTTAAGAAGTGCTGGGAGCTCTGTGATTCTCACGGAGAGGTGTCTGAGCCTGGCAGGCTGTCAGCTCCAGCTCCCACTGTAACCCTCCACTTTGTGCTTCTCTGCAGGGCTTGGGGCTGTTGTTGCTGTCCCTGTCACTACCGATGGGCCCTTTATTGTGGGGACAGCTTTTCCCACGACAACACAGGACGAGTGGCCCCGTGCTACCCTCCCTACAGAGACCACAGCAGCTGACGCTGAGTCCTTCCCTCCCTGGACTGAGACAGACGCAGTGATGGTGACGAGTGAATACGGCTCTTCAGTGCCAGCTTTGGTGAACGGGACCAAGGCTCCTAACACGACTCAGAGTACTGAGGGAAATTCAGCTGCTCCCAGTTCAGCCACTGCTGCTGCCATCACCACACAGCACCCCGCTGTCACCCCAGAAGCAGTGCAGGATGAACTAGAAGCCACTACTGATGTCCCTCTGGGGACCACCCCTGTCCTTGAGGATGTGAAGGACGACATCCTCGCAAACAGAGGAGAAGACACAGACCTCAGTACTGCCACTACATCCCTCCACACCACCTCTCCACTGGCAGTCACCTGGCTGCCAGAGCCAACTGCTGGTGTCACCGTGCTGCTGAGCCAAGGGCTGACCACAGCCAAGGGAGCAGTCGAGGAAGGTGTAATCCTGCCTGAAGCTACTCAAAGTGAAGCCAGTGCCAACTCCTCCTCGGGCCCCAGTCCTGACGCTGGGCAGCTGCTTCCAACCCAGCAGGATGGAGCAGTGGGCGGGGTTGAGGGCATTAACCCAGAGCCAGCAGGAGAAATGGCCCCAGCTGGTGAGGAAAGTCCCTTGGCTTCAGAATCAGGAGATCCAGGACATGCAATAAATGGTGAATTCAGCACTGTCAGTTCATTCGACCTACCTCCAGAGACCCCAGTGAGATCAGGAACAGTGGAAAACCCTGGAAAGTTCTCTCTCCTCCCTGGTCAGGCACTGAGCCCAGACACTTCACTGACACCATCCAATGGTGGGGATGGGGACGGGCAGGGAGTTCCCGGGATGTCATCAGACACTTCTGGTTCAGCCTTGTCACCTGCAGCCAGCATGGCACCTGAGGAAACAGAGGACACTGCCACCTCGCTGCCGGCCCTAGGGGTTCCCACTGATGCACAGAGTGACACAAATCTCCCAGTCTCAGCCACTGCACTGCCCGCAGGAGATGTGGGAGCTGTAGATCTGGCCAGTCCATCCCTCCAGCCTGCCCCATGGCAGACCCCCACCGGAGAACAGCAACTGCTACTTCCTGATGCTCTGACATCCCCCACAGACACCCGCACTGCTCCCGGGGCTGCTTACCCAGCCCCAGAGCCTGGAGCCAGCACTCTGCCTGGAGCTGATGGTGCAGAAGAGACACCAGCCAGTCCTGACCTCGCTACTGGCCCAGAAGCAGCCGTGTCTCCATCTCTTGAGGAGCCACAGCCGGCAGGGTTGCCAGGTGGAGCTCCCCAGGAAGCTGATGGACTTGGCTCTGGCTTGAGTTCAGATTCAGATGCCCCCAGCCCAGCCCCTTTTGTACCTGATGGACTGGCATGGCCCACTGCTGGGATCGAGGGTCAGGGAGCCGAGGGGGTAGGGGACACGACACAGACAGGAGGTCCAGGGAATGCCAGTCCCTATGAAGATACCCAGAGTGATGTGAGTCCCCTGGCCCTTCAGCCCTCAGTATCTTCTGCTGATAATGGAGAGCTGCTGCCTGGAGGAACAGAAGACATGGAAAATGCTGAACTGTCCCCTCCGTCTGCACTTGGGGATGGAACAGGAACAGCAGGAGCCTCAGCACTGGGAGAAGTGTCCTTGCCTGGTCTTGCACCTCCCAGCAATGCTGGAACAGAGCCTGATCTCTTGGGAGCTGAAGGACCAGGGGAGCTGCCTGGTGAATCTGCCAGTGCTCCTGGGGCTGTTCTCCCACCTCTGGGGTCTGTGGCTGGCCCTGTGTCTGAGGCAGACACACCAGTGAGCTCTGACCTCAGTGCTGCCCACGGAGCACCTGGGTCTCCATCCTTAGGTGGGTCACAGCCATGGGGAACAGCAGCTGGTGCTCCCGTGGGAGCGGGTCTCCCTGGAGCCGAAGGGCCAGACACGGACTCGACTTCAGCATGGGATACCCCCAGCTCAACAGTTCATGGACCTGTAGGACCCCCATCACCTAGCCTTGGGGACCAGCCTGGCACACCTGTGGGGCTGCCAGCAGCAGAAGAGCAAGAAGCCAGCACAGCAGAGCCAGCGCTGGAAGGAGCAGGCAGTGGGATTGAGTCTGAGCCATCTCTGAGCTCCAGTGCAGGGAATGGAATAGCAGCTGGGACGGATCAACTGCCTGGTAGTGGTTCCCCGTCTGGTATTGCCTCTCCAAGTGATGTGGTGGCACCTTCTGTGTCAAGGGGTGATGAACCAGGACCCATCTCATCTGCAGCTCCTGGCCCTGACAGTCTGTCCCCAGCCTCTCCAGATGGGGAAACACGGCTTGGTGTTGTGCAGGGGGCTGAGAGTGCAGGGGATGTGGCACAGGCAGGAAATCCAGAGAGTGAAAGTTCCAACATGAAGACAAGTCCTTCAGCTGTCAACCCTGAGCAGGACCTCAGTAACACCGGAGAGCTGCCAGCAGAAGAAACAGGGGATATGGTGCATGCTGAACTTTCCCCTCCATCTGCACTTGGGGATGGAACAGGAACAGGAGGAACCTCAGCACTGGGAGAAGTGTCCTTGCCTGGTCCTGCACCTCCCAGCAATGCTGGAACAGAGCCTGATCTCTCGGGAGCTGAAGGACCAGGGGAGCTGCCTGGTGAATCTGCCAGTGCTCCTGGGGCTGTTCTCCCACCTCTGGGGTCTGTGGCTGGCCCTGTGTCTGAGGCAGACACACCAGTGAGCTCTGACCTCAGTGCTGCCCACGGAGCACCTGGGTCTCCATCCTTAGGTGGGTCACAGCCATGGGGAACAGCAGCTGGTGCTCCCGTGGGAGCGGGTCTCCCTGGAGCCGAAGGGCCAGACACGGACTCGACTTCAGCATGGGATACCCCCAGCTCAACAGTTCATGGACCTGTAGGACCCCCATCACCTAGCCTTGGGGACCAGCCTGGCACACTTGTGGGGCTGCCAGCAGCAGAAGAGCAAGAAGCCAGCACAGCAGAGCCAGCGCTGGAAGGAGCAGGCAGTGGGATTGAGTCTGAGCCATCTCTGAGCTCCAGTGCAGGGAATGGAATAGCAGCTGGGACGGATCAACTGCCTGGTAGTGGTTCCCCGTCTGGTATTGTCTCTCCAAGTGATGTGGTGGCACCTTCTGTGTCAAGGGGTGATGAACCAGGACCCATCTCATCTGCAGCTCCTGGCCCTGACAGTCTGTCCCCAGCCTCTCCAGATGGGGAAACAGGGCTTGGTGTGGTGCAGGGGGCTGAGAGTGCAGGGGATGTGGCACAGGCAGGAAATCCAGAGAGTGAAAGTTCCAACATGGAGACACGTCCTTCAGCTGTCAGCTCTCAGCAGGGTGAACTCCCTGGTGCAGGTTCCTCATCTGGTTCAGCCTCTCCCAGTGGCGATGTCACAGCATCCTCTGCTTCAGGTCCATCCAGCCTGGGTGCACTCGAAGGAGCAGACAGTGCTGCTGAAGGTCTTCAGCCCTCTCTGGGTGCTGGTACTGGGGTCCTTCCTGCTGCAGGAGAAGGGGCAAGTGAAGGGGCTGGTGATGAAGGGTCCACAGGGCAGTCCCAAGCTCCTATTGGAACGGGACCAGCTGGTTCAGTTTCCCTTGATGGAGAAATAGGAGGTGTGCTGCAGTCTGCATCTTCTTCCTTATCTACAGAAGGGTCTTCATTACCTGTGAGGACAGGTGAGGCTGCTGGTGAAACAAGCCTTCCTGGAGCTGCTGCAGCTGGTGCTGGCTTGAACACAGGCTTGGAGGCTGCTGGGCCTCAAGAAGCCTCTGTGTCTGCCCCTGGCACCCAAAGCGGTGCCAATACTGAATTTTCCAATGGAAAACTGAGCAAAGTTGATGTGGTGGAGGTGCCTGGAGGAGCCTTGGTGAATGGAGGACCTTCCCCTGGTGCCAGCCTGGTCCCAGCAGCTCCAGACAACAGCGGTGTTTCCAATGGCATGGCCACCTCGGTGGCTGCTTCTCTGCTTCTCCCTGGACATGGGCTGAACTCGGGGCTGGCACCCAATGGGGACCCCAACTCTGCACCAAACACCCAGAGCGGGAGCAGACCCCTGCTGCCAGGGTCACCAGGTGGGCTGTCAGAAGAAGCTGCAGGTGCTCAGTCCTGGTCTCTTGAAGATGAGGTGGCCTCAGGCATGACAGCACCTTTGGGAGAAGTGTCCCCTCATGCTCCCATATCCCCCAACTCTGCCCCAGCGCTGCCTTCTGCTCCACAGAGAGGAAATTCTGCAGAGGGGGTGTCTGCCAGCCCTGGGCTTTCGGCACGTGAGTCCATTGTGGGGTCCTCTGCAGGGGCAAAGGGAGAGCTGGGGGCTGCTGTGCCAGGGGAGCCTGCCTTGCTCCTGCCTCCCCGCCAGCCGGGAAGCCCTGGAGCCCCCTCTGGGGATGCCAACAGCCCTGTTTCTGGAGAAGGGAGTGCTGTACTCCATGGAACCATAACAGGGCAAGGGGATGTAACCCGTCTCCTTCCCAGTGCTGCTGGATTTGGAGCACACATGGAGACTCACTCTCCACCTGCGGGGAGCCCAGGGCTCCCTGGCCTTCCTCCCGCTGGGATCGCTGCTGGCAGTCCCGGAGCAAAAACCCTGGGGCCAGGACCTGCTGGTGGCTCATCACCTGCTGCCCTGCAGCCGTCCCTGGGCAGGGAGCTGCCCACCAGCCTGGCAAACAGAGCCCCCTCCACCTCTGGGTCGAGCCTTTCTGGAGCCTCCCCAGGCCAGGGGGGATCCCAGGGCAGGTCCCCATCCACTGCACCCCCAGCCACGTCCTGCAGCCCGGTCCTGGCCGGCCCAGCCCCACCAGCCTCCCTGCCCAGGGGCAGGGAGGTGCTTCCCAGGCCAGGAACAGCCACTGTCACCTCCCGTGCATCGTCCCCCGTGGTTCCAGCTCCACCAGGAGTGCCAGCAGCTGCCCCAGCCCCGCCGCCCAGTCCCGCAGGTACGTGATGCTCACAGAGCAGCCCGGGTGGGACTAACACATCCAGTTTCCTGATGGATCATCCTCAGGGACATTCAGTGCCCAGAAAACAAGAGATCTATTTGAAGGCAGGATCCTGGGGGAACCCCTGCAATGAACTTGCACTGTTCACAGGATGAGCCTGCCTTCAATACAGTCCCATCAGCTGGAAAATCCATCCCCGCCAAATGTTTTTTTTTTTCAAACAGACATAAATAGGGAGCTGTAAAAGTCTCTAGAAAGAGCTGTGTGTGTTTAATTCTGTGCTGTCCCCTGCCACAGTCCTTGTACAATGTTCTTCCCCTCCTAATGGCACTCATTCAATGCAGTGTCCCAACACGCCTGGTTAAAGCAGGGGACAGCAAAGGCCATCATAGCAGGTTTAGGGCAGCTGTTTTTGTGTAAGGCAGTGAAAGGGGTGAGAACAAGCTCCTGCAAGGGAAGGTGACATGCAGGGTGTCCCCATCCTTCTGCTGCCCAGGCTCTTTCCCAGTAGAAGCAAGATAATTTCAGCCCTTCAAATTTTTTACTACAGACCAAGGGCTTTGCTGTAAATGCGGTTTGGTTTTATAATTTGTTTGTTTGTTTTCTTTTCCAGTTCCAGCTGTGCCCCTCTATGGGTATGGAGCAAGGGAAAATGATCAGGAATATGTGGAAAGGAGAGTGGATTTTAATTCTCCACTTTTCAAGCCTGAGATTGGATTCCCATTTGGGAAAACCCTGCACAGCTCTCTCTACGTGAGTCTACTTGGGCGTGACTCATTGGGCAAGTGGCCATCACCCAAAACCCTGGGACAGGGACCAGGTGTCTGGGATGGGACTATTGCAGGGCTGAATCTATTGGGATGCTGCTGTAGTCTATTTGCAGCAGGAGGTGACTTTGTGGCCATTTCAGCAGTGGCAGGTGGTGGCTTTCCTTGGACATTGCTCAAAATTGACTTGGAAATGGGAGGGGTGCCACCCCCACACCAGGGCGTGCTGCTGATCTCACCTGATGGAGGGATCCCTCTGCTCAGTTTACAGACAATGGACAGATCATTTTCCCAGCCTCAGACAACAGCATCCTCACGTACCCCAACCCTCCTCCCAGTGGCTTCAATGGCCATGAAGAGGTCCCCATGATCGCTGTGTTTTGGGACAATGCTGACTTCTCCAGAGGTGTTGGCACCACCTTTTACCAGGTGAGTGAAGCCAAGTGGGAGCATGATTGTACAAAACACCTTTTGATTATAAACTCATCATCTATTCTGTGGATGCTTCTTGAGATGTGTAATTAATGGAGCCCATGAATGGGTTTTTCCCTTTTCTGAGCCAAATCTAACAGCTCTTGGTGCTATGTCACCTCTTGAGCCATCCAAATGCCATCCAGCACTTTGGTACAGGGGTCTGTGAGCGACCCCAGTCTAGGCCTGTTTTGTCCCACTGGGAGCTAACCCAGATGTGTGTGTTCCCAACCCACAGGAGTTCTCCACCCTCAACACAGCCAAGCCACCCTTCGTCCTTGATGTGGAAGCAAAGGTCCGGCGCTACCTGAGATCCTCCTACTCTGCAGTCTGGACCTTGAAAATCACCTGGGAGAAGGCACCTGTCTATGCAGCACGGACTGACACCCGCAAGGTAAGGGGCTGATGGAACACAGGTGCTGTTGAGTTGCCAAAAAACCTCAAGACCCACAGGCAATGACCTTCTCTGCCTGAAAATAAAGACCAGTTTTGTGACAAAGGCCAGTCGTGAAGAATTTTGCCAAAAAAGACTGAGCTGTGCCCATGTTTCAGTGGTTTTCAGGTTTTTTGAAGGACATCTTTAGTTGAACTTCCCCTGTTCTTTAAAACCTTTCTCTTTAAGGTGGTGGGAGTTAATTGCATCCCAGAAATGCTGTTTTTCAGAAGCATAAAATTGGGTGAATTTGAAGCTTCTCATGGAACAGTTTCAAAGTAAAACCATCACGTTTTCCATGTGAAATGTGAACCAGGCCTGGCTTTGTTTGCCTTGTTTCCCTACAGACCTCAGTCTGGCCATTCCCCATCAAGCACTGCCCCACAGCCTGAATTTTAAACCCATCTTTATTCACTTTCTTACCTGTCTGCAACATTTCTCCCCAGACAGTCACATATCAGGCTGTCCTGACTACTGATGGATTCAGGTCCTACATCCTGATGCTGTACCAGGATGGAGGCATGCAGTGGGATTACACCAGGCTCACTTCCACTAATGTACTCATCGGCTACACCAGGTACAGCAGCTCAGCTCCCCATCCCTGCCTCCTCTGAGCACTGGGATGCATCCCACCCACAGCTCCCGCTGGTTGAATCCTTCCCCCATATCCCAGGGAGTGCCCTACAAGGACGAAGACAGCCCAGATGAGGGCTGCATGCCCATATATCCTAACATATAGGGGCCTCACAAACAAATTTGCCCCATTAGGGACTGGATCATGCTGCAGCCTGCTGTCTTGCTGGGCTATGCTTGTTGTAAGATCCACAAATCCCTCTGGAGCCCTGGGCCCCCAGCATCCTGGCGGTTTGGGTGGAAGGAGTGGGAAATAGGGGATGTTTGCTGAACTTTGCACCAGCAGAGGGAAGGGATTTCCGTGCTTGGCCGGAGCAGTTGCTTCCTGCCTCCTCGCATTACGTCTTGCCCTGTACATGCTGTCTCCAGGGTTTTCTCATTAGCTGCTTGCTGCAGCTGGCTAAGGAAAAGGTGGCCCGGATGGGAAGCGCGGGCGGCACAGGCGTGTGTGTGTGTGCCTGTGTGTGACCACTCGTGGGTTTCTGCTCCAAATTCCCTGGCAAAATGCTAGAAAACATGGAAGCTGCTCCTGGGGGTCTTCAGATGTCTGTGGGCTCAGCCCCTGATGCAGCAGGAGTGTTTGCAGCACCCAGAAAGAACTGTACCCCGTATAGAGGAGGAAGCAGGCTGGGGCAGCTCATGGCTTTGCCCTCCTGTCCCAAGACCTGCCTGCCATGTGGGTGCTGCAATTCCACTAGCACGGGATCGGGGTGGGGCTGGGATAATCCCACCCAGGAAGAGCAACCCCTGATTTTTCCTCTTTCTTCTTTACTCAGTGGGGATGGCTTTTACCACAACGATGACCTGACTAAGAGACCTCCAGCTGCTAAATATCGCCCTGATCAGTTCAGGGGCTACAACACAGGTAGTACCACACAGCTGGGGTGGGTTCACAAGGAGGGGAATATTCCCAGGGAATGAAATCCAGCCTGCAACTGTGGTGAGGCTCTCACTGAGTTCTCAAGGCTAGGCTTTCCCCCCTCAAGCACATTTCTCCTGGTACCAGCTATGCCCTGAGGCTGAAACATCCCGGCTGTGCCCATGGTCACTTTTTGTGCCAATAGCTCTGTCCCAAGGCTTGCTCCTTTGACAAGGGCCTCTCTCCCTGTTTCCCTTCTATTGAGTGGCTTGGTTTCCAGCATCACCACCACATGACTCACCTTGAGAGAAAACAGCTCCTGTGGTCTCCTTGGCCAAAGGTGACAGCTCATGGTTTCTCTCCCTGCTCAGACCTCCGTGGGTTGTGGATTTACAAGCTGGAGAGCCGCGTGGGCATCAACTACTGGCTGAAGTGCCTGGCGTGGACGGGGAAGCAGCAGGAGCCCAGGGCATGGAGCCAGGGCCTGCCCGCCTGCCCCTGCTCCCTGCAGCAAGGGCAGCAGGATCCACGCTTCAAGAGCAGCCGTGGAGGCAAGTGGACATGCTGCATCCTCACCCTCCTCATCTCCAAGCTGTCCTTCCCCACCTTTCCTGCTGGGATGGACAGGTGACCCTAAGAAAACAGAGGGTGGGCAGGTGACACCTAAGGAAAAGGAAAGGGGCACTGGCCTACCCTTCAGAGACAGGAAAAGTGAGGGTTGAGGGCTGACCTCTTCTTGTCTTGTTAGACTGGCCAGAGTTGGTCTGACCTGCATGGAGATGCTGGGGACTAGGGCCTCACCCTAAGGGACCACTTGGATGGTCTCCAGCAGTTCCTCCAAACCCCTGCAGCACCGTGGGTGATGTGGTGGATAACGAGGAGCCAGCTCTGGCCCGATCCTTGCCCTGAGGCAGGTGTGCTGGCCGGGCAGAGCTGGCTGGGCAGAGCAGTCTGAGGCTCATTGCTGCCCATTTCAGGCAGGTGGGGTGCCCGAGTCTCCATGCTGCACTCAGCCTCCCCCAACCAGCACGGCGCCGGTGTCCGCTGCCTGTACGACAGCCAGAACCAGCTCATCGAGGGGCGGCAGGAGAGGTACTGGAGGTCCTTCAGGCAGGCCTCACCCTACCGTGGTAAGCACAGCCAGCCTTGGCATCCCCTGACTGAGGATGGTATTATTGTAGCCTGTAAATAATTTTAATCTCTGTGCCAACCTGTTTCCTGACGTGCTGTTTCCCTTGAAGGGAGTGTGGAGCTGCCAAAAGCCGAGGAAAACCTCCTCTGGAACCAGCCCATCTCCCCTCCTGTTCCCTTCAGCCCTTTACTCTCCTTTTTTTGCCTCCAGACCAGGAGTTGAAGCTGTATGACTGGTGCTGTAACCGGGCGGGCAGTGCCCACCTCTGTGCCCGCTACAGTGAGAAGAGGCCGAAGATTGGCTGTGATGGATACCAGTCATCCAGCATGGGTGGGTTTGCAGCTCATGTGCACTGGGACGATGCTGTCTTGGTGCCCAGGGCTGGGAGGGGAGTGGGAATGTCTCAGCCTCCCTATGGTTAAGGCAGCAAGAGCCCTGAGCAGATGGGGGAAGGATTTTGGGGTGCTCATGTGCAGGTTGTGCCATGCCCTGGGCCGTGTGGGGTTGTGAGGGCATCTCCCTCAGCACATAACCACCAACATAGTCTGGAGGCAATGGTGCTGGGAGGTGAGGAGGACCACAGCAAATGTGGTTATGGTGTAAGCTGATGTGGGGCTTTCTTGTAATCCTCAACAGATTCCTCGGAGGAGGCAGAGAATGACTCAGATGAGCAGACAGGTGAGCAGGATTGTGGGGTCTCCTTTCCCTCTGTCCCTGTTCCCTTGGAACAAAATGCCCCGGGGCTGCCAGCTTGCCCCGCAGGGAGAAGGTGGCTGAGCAAATATCATTTCTTCTTTGCAGACGAAGAGGACAAGTAACTGGGATGTTGCACACCCACAGCATATTCTGGGCCATGGCTGATCTTCCACATCCTTTGATCTGTTCTTCCCCTGTGTCCCCCCACAGAACCCATCACCCCTGCCCACCACTCAGGGCAGCTCACTTGGCCAGTGCCTGCAGTTGCCTGCCCTGAACCAAGTTCGCATGTCTAACCCAGACTTGTCCCAAGGATTCAGTTGCTTTAGTTGCCCTTTCCCAGCTGCAGCTGGGGGGGCAGAACTGGTGGGGAGGTGGGCAGGTACCCCCCACTGCACACACCAGCCTTGTCCTTCCTACATCCCACTGTGCTCCCAGTCTGCAGGATGAGGCTGGACCCCTGGCACCCAGGGAAAGGGTTAAACACCACACAAGGGTTGACTGTTGCCAAGCCCTAAAATACCAGGGTGCACCAGGCTTGTCCTGTGAGCCAGTCCTATCTTGTCCCCCACTTCTGTTTCGCAGCCATCCCTCCCTGAGTGGTCCCTGGGCCCTGTGCTCAGGAGAAGAGACAATTCTCCAGATCAAGCCAGAATCAGATCAATATGTCTGCTGGGTGTGTGAGGGCAAAATGCAACCCCGTGATCAGAAATGTTGGAAGAAAAATAATTTTTTGTGTGTAAGAGAGCATCTTACTTTCTTAAAAAAAAATAAATCATTGTCAAATCTTGTTTGTTCAATAAAACCTTGGAAGGGTTTGAGCATCACTGATCCTGCAGCAACCATTTGGGGTTCTGCCAAACTGGGGTGGGAAGCAGTGACAGGGCAGGCCTGGAGCAGCAGGATTACAGGATATTTCTGTTCTCAGGTTTAGTGCTGGAAATACAGCTAAGCCAGGGTCTAGGGCAGTGAATGGGGTGGTAGTTGGGGGTCTGATGGGGTCTGATATACTCTGCTTGGATCAGCATCTCCCAGTCACCAGGGTTGAAGGGGTGTGGGATGTTTGTGGGGACCAAAGCCCGACCTGCGTGATCTGAGCTGCTGTAAGCAGTGCCCATGAAAGCAGTGTGAGGAGACTTGCAGACGTGTAGGGAAAATGAGGGGATGAAGCCACCAAAAATTTTACATCCATTTTCACTTTAGCTCTGTGGCTGGGACCAGCAGGAAGCAGGGACTTGAGGGCTCAGTGACAGCGAAGCAGGGCTGGCGCAGGGACCCTTGAGGTACAGACAATTTAACAGCAAGCCAACATTTTTAGTTTATTCTATTTGGTTCCTAAGGGATTACAATCACTGCATTGCCCCATCTGATCCTGCTCTCAGGGGCTCTGCAGGATCTGGTTATATTGCACTAGCACTGGTGCACTATACCCTGGTGCAGACACATTCAAGGATGATCCCAGGTGTCTCTGCAGGTCCTCAAGGGAAGGTGAAATCCTCCTGCTTTGGTCACCCAACATAAACGCACATTCAAAAAGCACCTCCTGCAGAATGAATCCTCCCAGAACCCCAAAGGCAGCTGCCTGTCCCCTGCTTCCATGTGTGGCTGCTGCTGGAGACCTTGAGAGTAGCAGAGCCTGGCTCCTCCATGAGCCTGGACGTGCCAGGAAAGGACTAGTGTCAGGTTAGGGCTGCTGGGGGGACTGGCTTGGAGGCATAACGTGGGGTCTCTGGATTCTTATCTGTAAAGGAGGAACAGGCCATGCTGTCAGTGTGGCTTGGGCTCTGTGCTTTGTGACAAGCTTAGATGGCAGTGCAGATCCCAGTGCCAGCCAAAGCATCTGAGACTCTTCAGGATGAAGCACAGGGCTAAGATTCAGAGCCCAGCCCAAAGTTCCCCACCCCAACACCCCATGGAAACAATAACCCCAGGGCACACCTGGACTGAGGGGTCAATGGCCTGGAGCTGTAGTTTCCATTGCCTTTCCAGGGAGTGGGAGAGGGTGGGCTCTGCTTGTTCTCCTGCTGTCGTTAAAGCTAGAGCAGGGAAGATGAGCAGAGTTTGAGGACTGGGGTGAAGTAGAGCCTTAGTGGGGGAGTTTTACAGGCGTGTACTCACAGGAAAAGGGCCGTGTCCTCCACAAGGTCTCCTTGGCCCTGAGAGAGGGGAACAGAATAGGGAGAACATGTCAGCAGAGGCTGGGAGAACCCCTGCTTGATGCTGTTGTCTGGGTCAGATGGCAAAGGGAAGCAGAAACTGACTATAGGGGTGAGATGGGGCTGTAAGAGGAGGAAAAGCCCCAGTTGTGCACATACAATTCCTTGCCTTGCCACAAGTGCAAATGAACAGAGGAACATCCTAGAGATCCCTGGCTCCAGGGCTGGCAGGCAGCTGGGAGCAGGGGCAGGACACAGCTCTGACCAGAGCCAGGGGCTTGGGAGATGCCCTGAGTGTGGATGCCAAAGCAGGACCAAGGGCTGGGGAAGGGGGAAGGAGATGCTGGTTCTTCCACCACAGCTTTGCACTTTGCCACTCTTCTGTTAACTCCCTGCTCTGCAGAAGAGCAAGGTCCAATTCTTAAACGGCTTTTCCTCACCGCTGGACAGCTCTTTCCAAACCCATGTGAATGGCAGTGGAAATCATTTGGGTCGTATGCAAATTAAAATTAAATAGAAAGCCCATCTGCCCATCTACAACCAAGTACTGGGTGGGATGAGGAAGAAATTAAAACACTCCCTAACATGAGGGAAAAAGGAAAGCTAACATTCAACCCATTGATGCTATTGCACCCCTGAGCAGCAGATGTCTGGAAAAGGGGCTGGAAGATACTAAAAGTTCACCCAACCCCTCTCCCAGGGCAGGGTCCCCCCTGCCCAAACCAGATGAGTTCTACCAATGGTTGATCTCTCAAATGTGGATTTTTGATCAGTTTTTCTCTCTGACACCCAGCCTATCCAGCACCCCCTGGTGTAGGTCCAGCCCGTGGCTCACCCCTGGCGCTGGCGGCGGTGCTGGCGGCAGAGGTGCAGGGCCAGGCAGGCGATGGCAAACAGGAGGCAGAGCAGAGCCAGGGCTCCCAGCAGGATGCCGAGGAAGGCAGCCAGGCTGATGGCTAGCCATTCACACTGAGCACCGGCCGGGGCGTAGATGGAGAAGGGCAGGCAGCTGTGGGTGGGGAGGGAAGAGCCGTGATGCCGTGGGAGAAGCAGCTGTGCAGGGTGGCCTTGTCCACCCTAGGGTTGCTACTACCTGCACGTGGGCCCCTCGGGCAGGTGCTGGCACTGGCCACCGTGCTGGCAGTAGTCCATCTTGCAAGGCGAGATGCAAACGAAGCCAATGGTCCCTATGTAGCGGAGCTGGTAGCCTTTGTAGCCATTCAGAGAGCAGGGGAAATAGTCCCTCAGCTCATCCACTGTCACTGGGGAGGGAAAGCACATGGGTTCAACCTTGCAGCAACACCCCTTGATGCTCCCCCAAGGTTGGGAGGCTGCCCACCCACCTACCTGTGAGTGTGAACCAATCCCTGGGGCACACAGGGTTATGGGGACAATGGGGACAGGGGGTTCTCCTCCCACACTCCCCAGCTCAGTGCCAGGAGCCACTCACACTTCACCAGGTCAGTGATGTTGTCCCGGTGCAGGCGCTGGAAGAGGAGCCCCGTGCCCACCTCCCGGCGCCCCCGCCGCCCGTTGAAGGCTCCGGTGATGGCTGCGGGCAGCTCCTCGTTCAGGAAGTGGATGACGGTGCTGCGGCTGTCATAGGCAAACTCTGACACCACCACGAAAGTGAAGCCATCGCTGTCTGTCCTGCAGGGAAAAGAGAGGGCTGCTGGCAGAGCTGCTGCTACCGATCAGAGTCACTGAGCCTCACTGTGCCTCTCAGTATTCCCATTTGGGCAATGGTAAGGAAGGGATGAGGCAGGAGTGGAAAGTGTCAACTGGCTTGTGTCTCCAAGGGTTTACCAGCAGCAGGGCTGGAAAAAGACTCTGAGCTGGGGGAAAATGCCTTTTGTGCACCATACTCTCTGAGCCCACACTCAGCCCTGCCCCAACAGATCCTTAGAGTGGTCACATCTGACTCACATCTGGGTGATGTTGGTGTTACTCTGGAAAGCCTTTACCTCCAGGGAGTCCAGGATGGCTGAGACCTGCAGCGAGGGGAGCAGGAAGGCATTAGGGGAAGGCAAAATGACACCAGCACTGGGAAAGGTTGAAGAGTGATGCAGGCATTGTGGCCAAGCCCCAAGGGTTGCTCTGGCCTTTGGTTCATTTGCTGGGGACTTGGCACAGGGCCACAGCTGCAGCCATCATCATGCAATTGCTGCTTCCTGCCCCTGGGCTTGTTGATCTGCTGGACCCCCAGAGACCCCATGGGAGGGCATACGGAGGCACGGGCACCCCCAGCTGCCATGCTGCCCAGTATGCCAGTGTGTCTCCTGCTCTGAGCCCACCCCTCCAGTGACATACAGTGCTGTTGACTTCCTCAGCAGTGGTGTTTTGCAGTGTCTTGATCCTTATCTGGATGCTTCTCCGAGGGAGACCTGCTAGGGGAAAGCCACAGTGATGGCTCTGGGGTCCCAGGACCAGGGTGAGTGGGGCTGGGTTTGGGTTGGGTTTCACCCCATGCCAGGCACAGGTACCCACCTGTGCTGGGTAGTGGCTGAAAATCCCCCCCTGCCACCTGGCAGCGCTGGTCAGTGAAAGCCTGGGGGCAGGTGCAGGTGGGGGTGCAGGTGATGGGGTGAATGTGGCAGTGTCCCCCATTGCTGCAGTAGCCCTCAGGGCAGGAGTGGTAGCCGCAGGCTGAACCACAGCCTGGCTTCTCACCTGTGGGATGGAGAGCATGGTAGAGGAATGAACCTGGCTGCAAGGCAAAGCCCCAGCTCTCTGAGCCATCCTCAGCTGCTCCATAAGGCTTTTCTTCCAAGTTTTATTTTGTTTTTCTTTTATGTGTTAGAAGTCTTAGTAAAAATTCAAGGAAAAGTCCCACTAACCCTCCTTCCAGCTGGAGCCATTTGCCCTTCTTAAATCCCGGCATTAGAACAAGAGCAAAAGCCATCAACTCAACCCCACCAAAGCAATCTGAAAACAGGGCTTGATTTAGCCCCCAACCTCCGCATGTGCATTTGAACTTTGCTGGGATAAGAATTTTTTTCTCAAGGAGAAAAACTGCATGGGAAAAATTTCCCTTCCCAGCAGATTAGTGAGATTGACAGCCTGGGAACGTGAGTGGTGGCTGGACTCTGGTGCCTTCTGCTAATGACAGCAAGGGCTTGGACACAGAGCTCAGCCAGCTCCCCCTTCTCTCCGGCCAGCCTGAGTCCCTCAGGAATTCTCTTCCACAGAGCCTGGGGGTGATAAGGACGAGGACCATGCCTGCCGGGGACCCCATACTCACCCTGCTCACTGGCCAGGCAGGAGCAGACGTAGCTGCCCACAGTGTTGGTGCAGGTGCTGTTCTCTGGGCACTCTGTCCCCTGTGCACACTCGTCGATATCTGCCAAGGCAGTGCACCATGGCACCGGGACAAACACCTTGGCTGGGGTCCCAGTGGCCATGGTGGGAGCCCTTGTCACCTGAGCAGTGCTGTCCATCCCCTGTCAGGCCAGGTGGGCAGGGGCCACAGCCACTGAAAGGGTCACATCCCACGCCAGGGAAGCATCCCTGGGAGCAGGGGTCCGGAGGGTTCTGGCAAAAGGCACCTGAGTAGCCGCTCTCGCATCTGCAGGATGCCAGCTGGGAAAGGGATAGTGGCACTGGCTTAGGGAATGTGAGGAGGATGGGTGGACAGAGAAGACAGCCAGCACAGCTGGCATGGGGACAAGCACAGTGTGTCACCAGAGGAGCTTTCTAGCACACTACCTGCAGGGAAGATTCCCCGAGAATGACAGTGTTGCTGTAGTCACACTCCTGGCTCCTGCTGCATCTGCAAAGGGTGAAGCGGAGCTGGAGGAGTGCAGAGACATTGTTGGACCCAACAGCCTCTAGGTTGATGGTGAATGGGGCTATCCCACGGGGTTTCCATGTCAGGGTGCCATTCTCTGCCGGGAGGAGAGGTGGGAGTTAGAGGTGGCAGAGGAATTCCATCCCATTCCTTCGCATCCTAGCTGCTCCATCTCTCCTTCCTTACCCGATATGTTGAGCTCTGGTGAGAGATGGGGAATGAAGTGTGCACCCTCCCCCAAGGCATGGTACTGCCTTCTGACCTTCTCTGTCCTGAAGACTGTGATTGATGCATCACCAGTGATGACGGGAGGGAAGGCATCTGAGGAAAGAGCAGCCCAGCACACATGTGGTCTTGTCACCCCTTGGCTCTGAGTCCCTCTGGGTGAGGATGGGACCCCAGGCAGGTGCTGTCATGGTTGCCCACCAACAAGGCCCTTATGTTGCACAGCATGATGGCATTTCCCAGGTTTGGAAATGCAGTTCCAGGAAATGCAGTTCCAAAACATTGATGGAAACTGTCCTGCTGGTGGCATCTCCCAGGACTGGAGACAAGCCAGCTGGGCAGTGCAAATCCAAGACCTTAATGACTTCTGTCTCATATGAAGCAAGAGATCCCAAGAAAGGAGCAGGGCACTGCCCCTTTACATCCAAGCCATGCCCTCTCAGAGGTGAGGATGTGCTCCACTTACTGAGAGCTGTCTTCCTCTGCTGAAAGTCAACTGCAAGGCTCTGGGTGGCCAGGCCCAGGGCCAAGTTCCCTGTGCTCAGAGAATCGTAGATGCACTCCTTGCTGCCGTGACATTGCGAGGCTGCCAGCTGGTACTGGCTTTCATTCTCCTGCCGCAGCCCAGACAAGAAGAAGGGTGTGAAGTTCAGTGCTGGTGAGTCCAGAGGCTGAGTGAACAGACTGTGCTCCCCAACAGTCCCTGTAAGAGAATACCACGGGTACAGGCTATTTTAAGGTTTTTTGTATTTTAGGGTTCTTTTCCACAGAGCAGTGAGGACACCAAACACCTTCTGTTGGCATTGCTTTTGCTGAAGCGAACGTTTAAATACCTCAAGCCAAAGCATGGCCAGAAGGTGCAGGAAGGAGAGGATCATCAAGGGGGATCCTAAGCCTGGACTTACAGGTCATCCCATAGCTGTAGATCTCCTCCTCACTGCTGTTCACAGGAATGCTGGTACCATTTGGCATCTGGAAGTCATCTGCAGGGTCATGGTCCCACACACCTGGTGGAGCATCACCAGAACGCTGGAATCCCCCATGCCAGAGTTGACCTCCTTTCTGGTGCTGGCCAGTGTTTAGTTTATACTCAGGTGTCCCTGCCCTCACAAGCACAATTCCCCAGTTTTCCAGTCTACTTTAGAGTGGGAAGAGAATTTGCACCCCGGCTTTGCAGCAGTGCCAGAAGCCCTCACCCAGGAGGCCCCTGGTGCTGTTGCGGTACCAGTCGGGCAGGCTGCAGAGCACGCTGAGGATCCCAGAGGTCGCCGAGACAGAGACAGCAATGGTCCCATCAAAGACAGCCGTGACAGAGGAGGCATTGACTAGCAGGACACCAGGGCTGTAGTAGACCTTGTCACCCAGGTCTGCAAGAGAAGAGCACAGAGATAGAGTCCATGCAAGGGTGGGATCTGAAATGATAACCATGGATTCCTGGAAGAGAGTGCTCCCTGTCCACCCCACCCAAATCAGAAACAGGTGCAGGTTAGAGACATTTAATGGATCTCAGGATGGCTGCCCTTGCACTGGGCACGGCTTGTCCCAGGGGATGGGGCCATCTGCCATCCCCACCACAAACATTTAGCATTTAACAGCAGATCCTGCTCACCTTGGGAATAGGAAAACTGGATGGTTTCATTGTTCAGGAGGACTTGGATGTCATCCTGGCTGCCCAAGGTCCACTCAACCTGAAAATCGTGGTGGATGTCCCAGTCAGCCCCTCTGCTTGTCCCTTCCTGCTGTCTCTCCATGCTGGGAACAACTATTAACTCTGTTGTCCTCCAGCCTAGAAAGAGAGTCTCAGCCCTGGCGTGTGTTGGTGTGTTCCTCACCCCAGCAGACACACAGCACAGCAGCTTTGATGTTTGCACAGAAGAGGACAGCCAGCTGCCTGTCACCACTGGCAAGGGGCATGCCCAGGCCACCATCACTGCTCAGCTGACCTTGACAGCATGGAGAGCTGTGCTGGGGGGCTCCCACCTCTGAGCCTCCTCCTCAGGCTCTTCAATGCCTGTTACTGGTGACACCAGGACATTCTGCTTAATGAAGCTAAAAGGTTGTGTGGAGAGCAATTCTGCAGAGTCAGGAAGACCTTGTTCCTCCAGAGTCTCCAGCCCTTGCTGACGTGTTTGCAGGAGGTGTTAGACCTGTGCCTGATGAATATTAGTCCATCCCACCACTAATAGTAATTTGTTGGAGTAGCAAGAGGTGGCAGGAAAAGGACAAGGGATGCCTCTTGGATCCCACCCACTTGTAGGTGATGCAGAGGTTATGCCCAACTTGCCAGAGAGGTCTCTCCCATTAGAGGCTCAAACTCATACCCAGGGCACTCCTACTCACTGTTGTGGTGATGTTGGAGATGTATTGGGCAGCAAAGGCCACAAAGTTGGTGGCCTGGGCCATGCCAGTCCGTGCTGTGCGCCCTTGCAAAACAAAGCTGGTCTGGGCATCACTGGCCAGCAGCAGGACAAAGTCCCCGAGCCCATTGAAGGTGTAGGTGAGTCCATCCAGGGTGGTGATGTGAGGGTCCCCGAAGGCACCAGCTGGGGTCCAAAGGAGATGGAGACATTTTAGGCAGAGGAAGAAGAGCAAATGCTGATGTCATTTTAGGGAGGAGAGCAGCCCCAGAGCAGCTCAGTGGTGGCTCAGCAGTCCCCTGGCATATTGCAAAGTGTGGCTAATGCATGGGCCCCATGCACAGCTCAGTGCCCTGGCACAGCAGAGGCAGAGCCTGGGACTCACCGGGGGTGGGTGGCATATATCCTTCACAGCCAACTCTTGGTCTCTTCTCAGCAAACTTGGCACAGAACAGGGGCTTCCCCACACGCCGGCAGCACCAGTCAAATCCTTCCAGCTCCTTGTCTGTGGAGGAAGTGATGGGGTGTGTTGGGGTCCTTACTCTGCCTGTGCTTGATGCTTGGGGTATTTTGGGGTGAGGGAATGCCAGTTCCCACTTACCAGTGGCAGTGTGGAAGGGGAGGCTCCATGCTCTCTCCTGCCAGCCTTCGAGGAAGCTCCCACCTTGGTACAGGCATCGTACCCCAGCTCCAGCTGGGCTGGGGGACACAGTGCGCAGCATCCTCACCGAGGTGTCCTCTGGGCCTGAAATAGTGGGGGGGATCATGGCTGCCCCCAGAGCAGGAGGGGACCATCCCTCCACCCTGCAGCTGGTCCTGGGGGGTGTCCTTGGCACCTCTGCTCCAGTGGTAGCGGGGATCCATCTCTGCTTGGGGCTGGGAGCAAGGGCATGGTGGCAGCTGGCTGTTCCAGGTGGCCGGTGCTGGCTCTGTGTCCAGCCACGCCAGGCACTGCAGCCTGTAATTCACCCGGGAGCGACTGTCCAGCCTGTAAATCCACAGCCCACGCACATCTGGGGGAGCAACCAGAGAACAACAGGGCTCAGCCAGGGTCTCGCCTTGTGCTGAGGGATCCCGTGGGACAGCTGTCCCCGGCCACTGACCTCACACGAGGTCTCCAGGCTCCCTCTAGAGCCAGCGGGGCTGTGGCAAGCCACAAGAGGACATGGGACACTCACAGTCTGCTCTTGGTGGCCAGCTCTTGCCCAGTGGCTTTGCTGGCCCATCACCTCCCAGGGATGGGTGCTGGGGACATGCTCGTGGCACAGAGCACACAGCTCCTGCCATCCCCACCCACCCCAAGGACCCCCTGGTGCCATACCAGAGCCGGGACTGCTGTACTGGTCTGGTCGGTACTTGACAGCTGGTGGCTTCTGAGTCAGCTTGTTGTTTTGGGCATAGCCATTGCCGCTGTGTGGAGAGAGGAGGTTTGAGGTCATCCTTCCAACACAACTCCTCCTCTCCCCATAGAGCAACTGGGGTGGGAACTGCTGCAGTTTGCAGGAGAAAGGGTTTAAATGGGGCAGGGTTGCTCCAGGAGTGGGAGCTGGGCTCTCCTGGGGGTAATGCCTCTGACAGTCTCAACACAGTGCTGGAACGAATCTCTGCTGTCCCAAACCCCAGTGACACGCATGCAGCACCTGGAGAAGCCGATCAGCACGTTGGCTGCAGCCAGCCTGGTGTAGTCCCAGCGCATCCCACCGTCCTGGTAGAGCAGCAGGGCGAAGGAGCGATTCCCATCCGTGGTGAGCACTGCCTGGTACGTGCTCGTCTGGAGAAACCCAAGGCATCCCTTTAGCACTCCCAAAGCCTCTCCTGCTCTCCCTGCAGCGCAGACTGAGGCAGTGAAACTTGAAACAGCCATCAACAGTCCTCTCTGTCACCTGGGTCCCCCGCTGCTCACCTGAGTGTCATCCCTCTGGGATGGGTATGCTGGAGCTTTCTCCCACGTCACCTTCAGGGTCCATTTTGCTGCATAGGGGATTTTCAGGTATTTCTTAATCTTTGCTTCCACGTCTTGGACAACAGGGTCTTGGGTAGAGCTGAGTGTAGAGTACTCCTGCCAGATGGCAAGAGAGAGAATTAAATGAGTGAGCAAGGAAATGGATTCTCCCAGGAGAACACCTCTGGTGGCCCTCACCTGGTACCAGGTGGTGCCAACACCCTTGGAAAAGTCTGCATCATCCCAAAAGGCAGCCACCATTGGCAGGCTTTCCTGGCCAGTGAAGCCCCAGGGAGGGGGGTTGGGGTTGGACGGAACATAGTTGGCAGTGGGTGGAAAAATGATCTGTCCGTTATCTGTAAACTGACCAAAAGAACTTGTTATTTGCTGACTGGGATAGCTTTTAGCCTCCATGAGTGAGCAGAAACCAACCATTTTAAATGGAAAAAAAGATATTCAGATGAAATTTGGTTTCTGTTCCATTTCCATATGTTTGGGGTTTTTTTTACTAAAAAGGCAGCACATCAATTATGTGCTCACCAAGGGGGGCACTCACATAGAGAGCATCTCGCAGTGACTTCCCAAAGGGAAATCCAATTTCTGGCTTGAACAGGGGTGAGTTAAAATCCACCATCCTCTGGACGTACTCTTGGTCCCCTCCTTCCATGCCAAAGGGGTAGAGTGAGGTCGCTGGCTCTGCCATGGGCAGGAAATCAATGAAAAAGGTGTAAAATCATTAATGTCTGCTTTATCCATCCTGCAGCCAGGATAAATCCATCTGCTTGCTGCCAGGATGCCGTGCCTGTGCTCTGATGGATTGTAACCCAGTTTTGGGATGCTCTCAAATGTCCTATTTTGCCTTTACCCATGAATCTGGCAGCCCAATGTGCAATGCAGATGAGATACCCTGGACCAGGCCATACCTTCATCCATCACAATGCTTGACTGGCTGAAACCCCTTTCCTTCTCTTGTCTTTGGAAAAAAGAAAATCTACTTACTGATAAGCTCATGGGTGGGTTGGGGCTCAGGTGCAGGAGCTCTGTGCCCAGTGGTGGTGTGGGCAGATGGGCTCAGTTTGGTGGATGGTCCTCTCTGTGTCCCAAAGGCATGAGACAGGGTGGTGATAGGGCTGGTGGTGGCTCGTGGTCTCCCTGGTGCCGTGGTGCCTGGGGCTGGGAGACTTCCTGCCTCCTTGGCTGGGCTCACTGGGGCTGTGGATGCAATAACCGTGCTGTTCCCTGCAGTGGTGGCAGTGGTGGCCATGGTGGCAGTGGTGTTCCCTGCAGTGGTGGCAGTGACGGGAGTGATAGCAGTGGTGGCAGTGGTGTTCCCTGCAATGGTGGCAGTGATGGCAATGATAGCAGTGGTGGCAGTGGTGGCAGCGGTGTTCCCAGTAGTGGTGGCAGTGGTGTCCCCTGCAGTGGTGACTGTGGTGCTGCCTGCAGTGGTGGCAGTGGTGTTCCCTGCAGTGGTGACTGTGGTGCTGCCTGCAGTGGTGGCAGTGGTGTTCCCTGCAGTGGTGTTCCCTGCAGTGGTGGCAGTGGTGGCAGCGCTGTTCCCTGCAGCAGTGGCTGTGGTGCTGCCTGTGCTGATGGCTGTTGTCTCCTTCCAGGCAGGTGCCCCTGGAGATGTCTGGAAGGCAGGAGGTGACGTGCTTGCTGCTTGTCCCGTGCCGTGGTAGCTGACGGATGTAGAAGTGGTGCCTGTTGCTGACTCGGTGGGAGTCTGTCCAGCTGCTGCCACCGTAGTTGCACCAACACCAAGCAGGGACAAAGGGGCTGTTGTTGCCTCTTCTGTAGGGCTGTGCAGGCTGGAGAGGGGAGAACCTGGCACTGCAACAGCAGTGCTGGGACCAAGGACGCCCCAGGATCCAAGAGTTGTCTCCACCAAGGGGCTACGTGCTGCTGGGGATAGGACAGCCTGCCTACCTCCACTTGTCTCACTGTGTGTCACAGCCAGGGATGGGGCACTGCTGGTGCTGGTGGCCCCTGCTGCGGCAGGTGGCATGGCTGTTGTGACCCTGGTCACAAAGGTCTCCCAGCCTGTAGAGGTGGTTGGCAGGTTAGCATTGCTGGGGAATGTGCTGGTGGATGGTGTGCTGTCTGGCATGGTGGCCAGGCTTGTGCCAGTGGTGTTGGAGTCAGGGACATGGGTGCTGTTGGTGCTGGCTGAGGGTGCTGCACCCTCGGTGCTGCTCTCAGAGTGGGTGGTCTCCACATGGGCAGTGGTACCTGTGGCACCTGTCCAGGATGCAGCTGTAGCCTCTCGCACATTTGTGTTGCCAACAGTCAGAGAGGTGATCCCAGCTGTGGGCTTGCCCTCAGTGGCAGGTGGCTCTGGTGATGGCCTGGTAGTGACAATCGCATGGCTGGGACTTGGCCCCGCTGAACTGGCACTTGGATTCTCCTCTGTGCTCATCTCCAGGAACTCCATCCCCATTGCTCGTCCTGTGGTGCTGCTATCAGACTGGGGGTCACCTGAGGCCCCCATTGCTCGCAGTGGGGCAGTCAGGGACAGTGGGGACATGACTGCTGTCATCTCTTGGGGGATGCTGGATGGGGACATCTCCAGAGCCATCCCTACATTGGCTCTGCCTTCCAGGAGACGGGGGATGTCTGCTTGTGATGCCATGGGGACAGTGACTGCGCTGGGTCCCCCAGGGCTATCTGATACAGCTCTGCCAGTGTCTGATGCAGTGTTGGGTGATGGCATTTCTGTCCCTGGAGCTTCCACAGTTTGGGGCCCAGTCCAGAGCACTGGGGTTACTGCAGATCTGGGTGTGACACCAGTTCCTGGGGTTGTTGAGCCTGCTGTGGGATCTGGCTGGCTGTGGCTGGGGTGTGCGTCAAGCAGAGGCAGGGTGGCTTCAGTGTCCCCCAGCACTGTGGTGGAACTGCTGCTGGCCAGTGATGCTGATCCCATCCCTGCTTCACTAATTGGAGTGTTGCTAACAAAGGAGGATGGATGGGCAGTTGGCACAGCGATGGAAGGTGGTGGTGCAGCAGCAGCAGCTGGAAGGGCCTTGTCTGGCTTTGCTCCACTGGTGCCCATGAGGGACTCCATGCTGGGAGTGGCTGGAGGAGATCCGCCTGCAGCTGCCTCTGCTGTGGCAGTCCCAAGGCCTGTTGAGAGGGACTGAGGGAGCAGAGAGCCCATGGAGTGTGGAAAAGGTCTTGGAGAAGGACCATCAGGGTCACTGAGAGCTGCATGGGGAGAGAGACTCATGCTGAGCCCCCCTGGTATGTCCTCGGTCTCCAGGATGGCAGTGCCTGGTGTGGCTTTGGTACTGGCCTCATTCCTGCTGGACACCAGCTCAGCACTGATGCTTCCCAGAGGTGGGATGTGCTCTCCAGTTACGACATCCATCACTGTAGCCAGTGTGCCCACAGCTTGTGTGGTGGCGTGGGGCTGGGTGACAGCCTTGTCTCCAGGCAGCCCATGTCCAGCAGTGCCCGGAGCTGCGCTGTGGCTGAGGGGAAGCGTCTCCCCTGTGCCCAGCACAGCATCATCAGGAAGTTGGGGCAAAACGTCTGGAGGCAGCTGAGCGGGAGGCCCAGGAGGGTCCTGTGAGGCGCTGTGGTCAGTGTTGGGTAAGGTACGTGTCCCTGGCTCTGTAGCCTTGCCGGTGCCAATGGTGGTAGAAGAAAAGGTGACCTTTGCCAAGGATGAACTTAGGGAGTCTGCAGACAGTGGGGCTGCCATGCTAGCTCCCTCTGTGTTGGGGGGACTGGCTGTGGCTGCTGCCATCTTCATAGGGCTGGCCTTCTCCTGCGAGATGCTGGCAGCTGTGGCCAAAGGTGAGGTGGTCTCATCCAGCCCTAGGATGACCTCTTGGGACAGGAGCATGGCAGTAATACGTGGCTCAGCAGAGCTCCTGCTTATGCTGAGGGATGATGTTGCTGTGCTGTGCTCATCCTGGAGCAATGGCTCTGTGATCCATGCTGTCACTGGCATCTGCTCCACGGTGACAGCACGCGGGGCAAGACCCACTGTGTGCCCCGTTGGCTTGAAAGACAGAGGCTGCATGTTCCAGGTAGCGGTGGGAGCTGGAGGGACGCTGGTTGGGTGGCCGGCAGCACCTGGAGAGGAGACCCCAGCCCCTGACCCTGCCTGGCGGCTGCCTTGCATTGCTGGACCCCCAGGGAGAGCTGCCGGGCTGGGAGGCCCCTCGTGCTCACCACTGCTTCCAGCTGGGACCAGCGCTCTCGCTGTTGCCTGTGGCACCAGGATGCCTGTGGAGCGAGACAAGGCAGCTCCAGCTGGATCAACCTCACCGCGGCCCCAGCAGGCAGGAACCTGCCCGAGGCCAGCTGCCTGCCGGCCTTACCTGAGCTCTGGCTGCCCGCGGGGGCGGTGGTCGGGTCGGGAGGGGGGAGCTCTGCCCGTGCGGCTGCGGGGAGCTCCCGGCACACGGCCAGCTCTGAGGGCAGCTCGGCGCTGGTGCTGTCGGCCACATGGGAGATGCTGCCCGACTCGGATGGGTCCAGCGTGGGGACAAGGGGCTGCCCCTTCATCTCCCCGGCTTGTGCAGAAGGTGGGTGAAGGCAGGATCAGGAAAAAGCCAACCCGGAGTAGCCATCACCCCCACCCCTCCTCCCTTCTGCGGGAGGACCAACACCAAGAACGGGACAGGCATCTTCCCCCAAGGTGAGTCTCTCCATTTGATCCACAATTCCCGCCACCTTCCCCTGCTGCAATTGGGGACCATGACAAAGGTTTGGCACCCGCGGACAAAGACAGGGCAAACCCCGGCCGGGCACTCGGGCTCGACCGTGCAGCGTTGTAGCAACCGGAAAGTTGTTTGCAGCCCATCACCCACATGGTATCAGCCACCTGGTGATCCCGATAGCAGTGCGAGGGACCCTGGCACTTACCTGGCAGCACCCAGAACCCCCAGAGCACCCATCTCCAGAGCGGCCACGGGCCCCGGCACCCCATAGTGCTTCTTCTGTATCAGGGAGGAAGGCGACAGGGCTGCAGCTCTCACTCTCAAGGGAGCGCACGAGTGGCTCCACCGGTGAGCACTCCCCCAGGTGGGGGGGACAGGGACACCACGTGCACTGCCTGGGGCACTGACGTCTCTGTGCCCTCGCAGCCTGCGCTGAGGTGGCAGCGTCCCAGTTCTGGGGACCCACTGATGCTGGGGGACACACCCATTTTGCCTTGGGAAGCTTTAAGGTCCTTCCCAGGCTGACCCCACTATTGACAGCCCATGGCTGGGGTCCCCAGCCCCTGAGGAGCAACCTAAGGGTTTCAAAGTCACTTGGCCTAAAGGCACTGGGACTGCAGGTGGAGACGGGGGTCCCAAACACCTCTGGGAGAGGTGGGTCAGTTCTGGGCTCTGCACCCCTATCCACCCTCCTGGTTGCTGTCAGGTCCCTCCACACTTGGCTGCATGGCCGATAACCCCTGGCAGGGGTTGGCTTGTCACCAAGGAGGAAGAAGGAAGGAGCAGGCTATTGCTGGTGCCTTGGGGTCCCACGTATTGACCCTGCCCTGTCCCCCCCTTCGGCACTGCCGGTCCCAGGCGTTATCTGCACATCGCAGCAAACGCCCACACAAACCCGGATGGAGTCGGGGGGGTTGTTCCCGCATAGGTGGCGGTGCCAGGTACTGCCCTGGGTTGCAGGTCACCTTCCACCAGGGACAGAGGCCAGATGGACCCAGCTGTGTGACCGGACCCAGTGAGGCCACTGCAGCAAATGTGTTTGCTTCTTCACAAGGTCTCACGCAGCTCCAGGATCACTTTGGGAGGGAAGTAAGTCAGTGATGGTGTTGTGCCTTCCTCGCTTCACTGACAGCCCTGCCACGGTGGCTGCACCTCACGTAGGAAAACAGAAGCACAGAGTCTCAAGCAGCGACGCGTGACCATGCTCACAGCAGCACCAGCTCCCTGTCCCTACGCTCAGAGAGGGCCTGAGGGGTGAGGGAGCTGTGGGTGCACAGGATGTGGCCACGTATTATCTGCCACAGGAATAGATCCATGGTCATGCCAAGGCAGCCCTTCCTCACTGTTTATGGCAGGGTCTCTCCTCTGAAGCCACCAGCTCTGGAGCAGAGTATCCTGGAGGCACCATCACTACCAATGGACCTGGTGGGTTTGGGCACCAAGATCCTCCTTCACCTGCTCCCAAGATCCCTTCCTGATGCTGCTAGAAGGCAGCACTGCAGGAAACCCAGCAAAGGGGCTCTGATACCCACTTGGAGGGGGGACACCACAGCTCTGGGACCCCACAGGAGCCACCACTCCCGCACCTGCTCCCAGCTCCCTCTGCAGCGGAGGCACCCGGTTGCACAACACCCTCACGTGGGTGGGGGCAACGCCGGTCCCGACACTCCCTGCCCGGGCATGAGTCAGGCAGCAGCCGGGAGCCGCGGGGCACCGGGCAAGAGGGGCCCGGCTACGGGGGGCTCCCCTGCAGGCAAGCACTGCCCACTCAGGGCAGGCAAAGCCATGCCCAGCCTTCAAGCATTGAGACTGGGGGTGGGATATACTGTGACTAACTTCAGCAGCCTTGGATGGGGAGAACTTTGCACCCTAAAGCAGCCTGGGAGGACTCAGCAGGAGTTTTTATAGGTGCACATGTCACACAGCTTCCTGGGGATCCCTAGAGTCCGTGCATCCCCTCCTGAGCTTCATCCCAGATGAAGGAGATCCCAAGGGTCAATCCCAGCTGTCTGCAGGGAGGAACCAGCACCCATGGAGATGTGGCCTGTCCGGTGTGTTGGCAGGGATAAACCTGGGAGACAGCCATAGGCACCCTCCTCCTCTCCATAGAATAGTTTTATATATATACATAATATATATATTAAAATTACATTTCTCTTTACAAAAACAATTCAACAAGGGGCCAGGGAATGGAGCACATTGCCAAGGCCAGGGCACAAGCACCCTGGAAGGTCTGTGGCGCTAGGCAGGGTCCCTTTTGGGGTGTCTCCACCCTCAAGTGGGGGCTCAGTCCAGAGTCCTGCAGCAGGTTGTGTGGGTGGAGGTGGCAGGATCGGCCCCATGGCGAGATGCCTGCTCCGGATCTGACACTTCTCGCCCTGTCCCTGCTGTCACCACCTGTAAGGAGAGGACACAACATGAACTCAGGAGGGGAGATAGTGCCATTCTGCCCACAGCAGTGCGGCACAGAGAACTGCCCCGCCCAAAACACTGGTGTCCCTACTTCTGGCGGGTGGCGCTGTAGGGATCGAGAAGGTGGGAGCTGGCCTGTGCCAGGTTCCAGTCGAACATCTCCAGCACCCGCTGGCACTCACCACGGGACTTCAGCCCCAGGCAGAAGAGCTGCTCCACCTGCAAGGGGACATGGCATGGCCAGAGGGGTGACAGAGGTGCCACCACTCTTGCTGGAGCTGGGATGAGGGAACAGGGGTGTGCTGTACCTTCAGGTACTGGATAGCCCGTTGGATGCTCCAGCCATGGTTCTGCAGGGCTGCCTGGCACTCCTCGGTGGTCACACCATGCACTGTGTCCTGTACCTGGGGGGGAGCTTGTGGTCACTGTCTGCTGCCACCCTTGGGCAGCAAGAAGCCTGTGACTGAAGCAGGGGACCACCGGGGCTGCATCCATCCCTGGTTCTGTCTTCAGGGAGCACTATCAGCCTGGAGCTGGGATCATTCTCATCCCTGGGATCTTAAATCTCTCCTGGGCTTGGGTGGGCCACAATATCCTCAGCCTAGAGAGACCAAGGGAACCATAGCAGCAGCCACTTTCCCTCCCCAGGGCCTTCAATTCCAATTTTAGCATTGCAGTGACATTTATGTCCCCTGCACATCTGGGGCTTTCTTGTAGCCAATCCCCTGGGGTTGAACTTGCAGAAACTGAGGCACAGGGTGGGAAAAGCTCTCGCTCAAGTGAGCCCAAGGCTACTCTTGCCCATGTGAGCCCACTCTTCATGGATGCTGGGGGATGACACTTACCAGCCGGATCTTGTCGGCAGGACGGCAAACATCTGGCCCGTCGTAAACGATCTTCTGGAGACTGCAGGAGGCTTTTACCAGGCACTTGGGCCCAGGGTTGCTGTTGTTGGAGGAAAAGTTGGCCTTGCAGTCTGGCAATGGCTGCTGCACCATGGGACGGACGGTGGCTGTGGTGACCTGGCGGGATGCTGGCACCTCCTCAGGGCTTTTAGCCTCCTTGAAAAACTTCTCATACTTGTCCAGGTAGGCAGGGCGCTCAGGCAGCAGGTAGTAGTGGGTGCTGCTGACCTTTTGCCCATCTTTCACGATGGGCAGGATGCAGGGTCCCTTGGAGCAGTCCTTGCCCTGAGCCTGGATGACCTTGGGGGTGGCGTACTTAGGGTCGAGGGCAAAGCTCTGTGTGGTGGGCATGGGCTTCCCTGGTGAGGTGGAGAGGCAGGAGCAGAGGGCGGCACGTTGCTGGGGGGAGCCCACCTGCAGAGCCATGGGGCTGGGTGTCCGGGAAGTGGGCTGGGACAGTGGGTCCCGTGGGGGAATCTGGGGTGGCCGGTCTTCCTCGCCCCCCGAAGCTGGGGAAAGGTCCCCTGACCAGCGCCCAGGCTCATTGCGGCGAAGGGGCCGGGGCGGGATTGGGACACGGGGAGGGATCTGGGGCTTGTCGTCAGCTGGCACAGCTGGTCCCAGAGGGACGTTGAGCCTCTTCATGCACTCCTGCTGCAGCTCCTCGAAGAGCTCGGTAGTCTGTGTCATGCTGGGCTGTTTGGTCTCCTTGGGGGGCAGGAACAGGTTGTCCTCCAGTGCTGGTCCTCGCTCACCCTCATCCACAAAGCCATAGTTGGTCTTGCCCCGCCGGCTTGGGGGGCTGGTGATAGAGCAGACCTCAATATCGTCCTCATCCTGTGCCACATCATCATAGGCAGGCGGTGGGGGCAACGGCCGGGCATCCCAATCCACCACAGGTGTGGGGTGGAGAGGCCGAGGTAGAGCCCGTGTGGGGCTCTGTGGTGGGGTCTTGTCCAGCAAAGAGCAGGCTTCCATGGCCAGCTTGGCTAATGATGGGGCTGTCAGCTCCCCCACTGGAGAGGGGCTACCCTGGGGCACTTCCTCCCCAAAGTCAATGAGGGTCACCTCGCTGCTTGCCGGCCCCTCGCTTGCCAGCCGTCCGGGTTGCCGTTCGCCCACCTTGGTACCCGGTACTCGTGCTGATGGCTTGACCGGCCGCAGACCCTTCCCTGTGCCTGGCTTCTTCAGGCAGAGTTTCCGGAGACCCCCTGGCAGACCCTCCTCCTCCTCACTAACTGGGTCGTAGCAAGGCTCTAGAAGGGGACAAAGAGGGTTGGTGAGGGTCCCAGCACCCATCCCTAGGGTGCAAGAAGCGGCATCTGCATCTCCAAGCCCACAAACCATCCCATAGTTTCAGCCCTCTTTGCTTCTAAGGCATACCAGGGCACCTGCCCCAGACCACGCAGGTAAGAGAGAAAAGACAGAGGATGTGAAGAAGGGAGAGCAGCACACAAAGAAGCCCAACTTACTGGTGAGCAGGACGGTAGGCTGAGGTGGGCGTGGAGGAGGCTGCCCTGCAGAAGAGAGAACCCAAGAGAAGGGGAAGCATAGGGTGAACACAGAAGCAGCAGCCAGCGTGCTTGTTAATGAAGTGCATGCTTTGTTTTGTCCCCCTTCACTGGTGGGGCACGGGGAGGATGCTGGTGGGAAGCCCCCCCAAGGAAAAACTACATCTATGGGGATTGGGGCATACGCACAGCATCCGAGTTCCCTCCCCGTGGCAGCTCCATTGAGATCCCCCGCACTGGGGAGCTGGCTGGGAGGGGACAAGGGACTCGGACGAAGGGCAGGAGGGCAGAGTCCAGCCAGGCAGAGCCACCAGCCGGCCACGCTGCTGGCAGTGACCTATGGCCAGGTGACAACACACCCCATCACCCCAGCTTCTCCCATTCTGCAAAAAGCAAGTGCCAGCAGAGAGACAGAAAGGAGAGGGTCCAGCCCATCACCCCAGCAGCAGGGTACAGGGACGGGGGCTTTACCCAGCTGATGGGCAGGAGGAAGGAGAAAAGCCACTCACTTTTAGCCCTCCCTGGAAGCTGTGTAGGTCTGGCAGCACTCGGGTCCACACCTAAAATATCAGGAGGGTCCATGGGATTTCCCAGGTACAGCCTGCGAGGAGAGAGGAGAGTGCCTGGGAGTCAGCAGAGGCCACATGAGACCCCTTGCTACCCAGGCTTGTGCCTTGGGATACCCCACAACTCCTCCACCACACAACCATGCCTGGTGAGTACCATTCCTGAAAGTGCTGGGGCAACACACCCCAGAGGTTTCCAGTGCTACGGCACAGATATCACCCCACCCACCTCCAGCTCCGCGTGCATCTGTGGCTGCCTGTGCTGTATCCAGGGGACTGCAAGCAGGGCATTGTGTCCAGGGTACTTGTGCAGCGTGTGGTGCCCAGGACAGCTCTCCAGCACCAGGGCGATGCTGTGCCCAAGGCAGGATGCCCTGGTACCGCATGCCAGTGGGTGCCGGGAGGCCCGGGCGAGCCGTCGCAAGCCAGGGAGCCGGCGGGAGCTGGCGCAGCCCGAGGGCTTGGGCGTGTGCCGAGCTCGGTGCGTTCTCGGCAGCCCGGGCAGCACGTACCCAGCGCCCGTGCCCACGCAGTGGGGCGCGGGGAGGCCTGCCGGGGCACGAGCCAGATCCGCGTGCATGCTGCCTCAGTTCAGCCCTCCGAGGGCCACCGGCACAGCCCATGACACAGGGTGCTGAGGAGGGGTCAGGCTGGGATTGAGGGCACCGGCAGAGCTGTCCCAGGTCTGGGATAACAAACAGTCAGGATCATGATCCTGATCCAGGGGATGGACTGAGCCTAGCACAGGAGCTGGCCCTACCCATTAGGAGCTTTCTAATTTTTGAAATCCTATCCCGTCCCCCACCACATCGACCTCCCACATCCCTCCAGCCCAGTGCTAGGAGAGATCCCCACGTGTTCCCTGCCAAGGCACTCCTGATCACTGTCACACAACCAATCTCACCTGGCAAAGAGTATGTGGGACACTGGAGCAGAAGCACCCAGCCCCCCTTCCCCCATCACAGTCCAGCCATGTGCGTTCTGATAGAGCAGGGTGCAGAAAAAAATCATTTTCGTGGATTTTTTTCATATTTTGCTTTTCAAAAAGACTCATGCTGTTAGAAGCATGGGGCCAGGCTGCAAGCTGCGCACATTTTGCAGCCCTGGGACACCCCAAAAATGTTTTGGGGTAATGTGGCCACCTCTGGGGTGGCGCTTACTCTCCCTGCCCCCAGACAGCCACAAAAGTCTCCCCCCTTGCACAGCCACAAGCACAGCAGCCCTTCACATCCCTAAGCCCATTAGTAGGAAGAGGCAAGGAAGTTAGTTCAGCTGCAGGGACCCTACCCAGAGCCACCATTCCCAATAAAGCGGGGACAGAAAGAGATGCTTCATGGGGAGAGGAGGGCAGTAGCCAAGCCGCGTCTTGCTCCCGAGCCCAGTGGGCAGTGGGGAAGGGAGGGAGCAGGCAGAGGATGCAGAGAAGACAAAAAGTTTCTTACTCATCAATTTTATCGGGAAACCCCCAGCAGTGCTGCGGGTTGGTGTCTCCATGGCCTGTGTGGATGAAGCTGTTTTTAAGCGGCTGGCTGATGTCGTGGGCTGACAGCCCTGCCACCGAGGTCACCGTGTTTCGGGGAAATTGGCCCACTTTTAGGGTCCGTTTATTCTGACCCCGCCACCAGTAATTCTCGGCCCTAAGGAACAAAAAGGACCTCGTTACTGATGAGGGGATGGGAGGTTGACACACGCCTGCCCCAGTGATGGGGAGGAGGCAAGGTGACTTGTCCAAGTGCACGAATGCAGGCGGTGACAAAACCGGAAAGGGACCCTGGGTGCCCAGGATCCCAACCCTACACCAGCAGTACACTTTGGCTCCCACCCCACATGGTCCCTGCACCTGGTGGTGCTGGGAATGTCAGTAGTGGGGAACAAAGCTCCATGCTTGTGTCCCAAAGATACGCCCCTTCCTCCTTGCTGCCTCAAGCTACGCAGGAGCCTTGTGGTGATGCCTGCACCAAGCTCTTTGTCACCAATCTCTCTGTGCCCCATCCACTGAAGGATGGCATAGGGAACATGCTTGGCATCTGAAGGGGGCCCAGGGGGGGACAGTAGTCTGTGGAGTCTTCCTCGCTCCCTTCCTACATTATCAATGAGCCCTGTGCAGGCTTGTGCGGGCAGGAGGAAATGGGCAGAAAGACAGGCAGTGGGCTTAGGCTGTCAATCTTCCAGGAGCTACCTGAGTGGCCCAGGCCACCCTGGGGCACTGGTCCCCAGTGTGTCCCCGAAGATTTGCCCAGGATGCAGCCACTTCTGGGGGAGATGAGGTGGTCATCTAGCCCAGAGGGACTGGTGGGGGGAAAAGGGATGGGGCAGGGCAAGGCATCCCAAGTGGTGTACCCCACCCAACACTGTGCCAAATAAATGGCGGGGGGGGCTCCGACCCTAAGCTATCCCCCTGCCTGTCAGGGCCCTCCACTCCCCATCGGCAGGGTGTGCTGTGGGCAGGGGGCAGTGGCAGTGGCACTGTGGGTGCCAGCGTGGTGAGGCTGGCACAGGCCCCGCAGTTTCCTGGAGTCACCTGTGAGTCACCCCCGGCCACCAGCTCAGCCCTTTTCCTGTTTACTTTCCCGCTGCCGCCAGCCAGCCGCCTTACTCAGAGCCGGGACCCCTCGGCAGAGCCCCGGCAGAGCCCAGCCCGTACCGAGCATCCTCCCTCACCCGCAGCAGGCTGGGGGAGGTGGGGGAACAGCTCCCTCCTCGGGAGGTTCCCCTCCACTCGCCCTCCCTGTGCCCCTCACCGCCAACCCCCCGACGAAGGGATGCTGCAGCCTGGCCATCCCTCCACTCTCCCTGCTCCCAGCCTCGGTCTCACCGAACCCGAGCTCGGACCCCCGGCACAAACCCGCTCCGGTGCTGTCCTGGCTCCTCTCCCCGCGACAGCCCCCTCCCACGAGCGGCTGGGTCCCCGGGGGGCTTTCAGGGAGGTCCCTGCCCCTGCCCACACACACGTACGCACACGCGGCGCCCGCCGAACGACAGGCAGGGGCTTGAAAAGGGGTGGGGGGTGTTTACGGTGCCCCGGGCGGCCTCGGCGGGGCCGGATGCGGCCCCCGGCAGGAGGCTCCCCCCTCCCCCCCGCCAGTCCTGCCAGGGCATCCCCACAAGCAGGCGGCTGCTGCCGGGGAAACTGAGGCACGGGGAGGGGGGTCCCCTCCGGGACTACCGGCAGTCGGTAGGGCTTCTGCCACCCCCGGGCTGCTGAACCCACCGCGTGTGCCCTGAGTCCGCATCCCCAAAACCTACCCACGGGGGGTCACCAAGGACCGGCGTCCCTCGGGGAAACTGAGGCAGGGGAAGCTGCGCCCCGATTCTACTCCACTCCCGGCAATTCCCGACCGACGGGCAACCTCCAGCCCCTCTTCCCGCTACATCCTTCTCTCCGCGGCTCACCTGGGGCCGGCGGCGGGGCGGGGGGAGCAGACCCGCAGCCCGGCCGCGATGCGGCGGCACGGACGATGCAGGCGCTCTGGCGCGGCCGCACCGCCCTCCGCCGCTCCTTCCCTCCCTCCGCCGACGCTGCTTCCCCTCCCCTCCCCTCCCCTCCCTGCAATTAAACCGCCAGACCCTGGGCAAGAGTCATCCCCGCGGCGGCGGACTGGGAGCAGCCGGTCCCTGCAGACACACAAACCCGGCCTGATTCACCCCGGGTTGTGACTAACCGCGGGGAGCCCGCCCGGGGCGGGGGACAGGGAGGGACGGGGACAGAGCCCTCCTCCTCCTCCTCCCCTCGGGGTTGGGAGGCCGGCTGTGGTGCGGGCATATCGAACTCCTTCGGGAGGTCCCCACTCTCCCCCAGCTGGAAGGTGACAGGCACATCCTGGGATAGGGATGCAGGGACAAAAGGGCCCCCTACTCCAGTCCCAGGCCCCTGGGGTGGTGGACGGGGTGGCTGTGCCCTGGCGTGGTCAGCAGGGAACAAGGAGCCACAGCATAGCGGGTTCTGCCAGCATGGTACCAAGTCCCATGGTGCCTCTCCCAGCCCGGTGACAGCAGTACGTCTCCAGGTGCTGGCGGCACGTCCCCACCACTATCAGCAGGGAGCGGCCCTGGGGCGTGCAGTTTCCCGGGGCAAACCCACGGGCACAGTGGAGTGAGTCAGCAGGGATGGTGCCGGCAGGGCTGTGGGCAGTGTGGGCAGGGCTGTGCCCTCCAGCACCGGGGTGGCCCCATGACGCTGCGCTGCCTGGGAGACCACAAACATACCAGCTCTGCCCACCCGTGGGGTACATGGCCAGGTATGCTGGGGGCACAGCTTCCCCTCCCTGCTTCCCATAGCTCTGCCAGTGCCCACAGTCTTCCCATTCCCTATCCCAATGCAGGCTGGCTGGCAGTCCATTGCCCACTCTACAATACCTGCCACCCTCCCATGCAGTACCTGCCCTCAATGACTGTGATGATGTCGTTCATCTGGATGTGCAGCTTGTCTGGTTCCTCAAAGTCCTGCAGCGCTCTCATGTCAGTGGGCTGAGCCTGGAGGAGAGGTGGGTGAGGATAGGGGATGCAGCCCCCATGTCCATCCTCTTTTGAGGCCAGGCCCAGCCCAAAGGAGGGCAGAGAGACCCCAAAAATGGGCAAGAGATAGCATCATCACTAGCTGCTCCTCAGCTGTCACATCCCTGGGATGTGTGATGGCAAGGCAGCAACCAGGTGCTTCCTGCTGTGACCATGTCACCACCCTCCACCTCCCAGCCTGTAGGGCTGCCTGGCCTGAACTCCCTCATGTCACCTTCCACCCACCTCGGCAATATTCTTAACTCTAACCATGCTTCAGCAGAGCTAGCAGCATGGGGTGCTGGGGCACCTGTCTCCCTCCCTGCTCACCTACCTCCACCAAGAAGTCTCTCAAGGCCACGAAGGTGGGCCGGTCCTCGGGCTTGTGCGCCCAGCACTGCAGCATGACATTGTAGATGTCCTGGGGACAGTCTTCAGGCCGCGGCAGCCGCTCACCCTCTTTGTCTATCTTGTGCAGGATCTGTTGGACAGGGTGTGCTGTCAGGGTGTCCCAGATCTCCCTCAGCACCAGCAGGGTGAGGCGAGGGGGCAGGTCTCTGCTGTACACTTACCTGGCTGCCATTGAGGCCAATCCAAGGCTCCTGACCATAGGTGAACATCTCCCAGAGGGTAACTCCGAACATCCAGGTGTCGCTGGCATGGGAGAAGGTGCGTGTCTTCAGGCTCTCAGGAGCACACCTACAGGGGGAAGGACATGAGCATCAGGAGGCCGTGGGTGCTGCACCTCCAGGTCTCCCCTTCCCCAAGGCTCACCAGGCAAAGGGGACTTTGCGATGCTCCTGCATCACGTAGTGATCATCATTTTTGGGCAGTGCCCGCATCAATCCGAAGTCCCCAATCTTGACAAGCTCATTAGAGGCCAGCAGGATGTTGCGGGCAGCCAGGTCGCGGTGGATGAAGCGCTTGGACTCCAGGTAGGCCATGCCCTTGGCCACTTGGATGGCATACTGGCACAGGGTGGAGATGAGGAAATGGCCCTGGTTCTTCCGCAGGCGGTCCAGGAGGGAGCCCAGTGGGGCCAGCTCTGTCACCTGAGCCATGGGATGAGGACAGCAAGCAGGTCAGTCCAGGGCCACTCCGGTTGGGCTGGTTTCCAGCCTTCTTATGCCCCACTGGGGATGCCAGCAGAGGACTTGGGGTACAGACCCAGCCTGGCTTTGCTCATGCCATCATGTGGGACCCCCACCTGGGAGTGTCATTGGGGTGGGTCCCATCCCCCCACACTCACCATCTTCATGGGGTGGGAGAGCACCACGCCATACAGGCGGATGAGGTTCCTGTGGTCCAGGGAGTGCATGGCATTCACCTCCCGGATGAAGTCGTCCAGTGCCTCCGGCTGGCTCAGCACGTCTGTCTTGAGGCACTTCACTGCCACATTCAGCTATGGTCAAAGCAGGGATGAGCTCCGAAGTGTCTTCCCGAGTGTGGTCCCATTGCCTGGTTCCCCAACCCCCAGAACAGCCCCTCACCGTCTTGCCAGCAGGTGTGCACCACTCGCCGCGACGCACGACACCGAAGGAGCCGTCACCCAGCTTCTCAAAGATGGAGAGGTCCCGCTCCCGCACAAGGCAGGTGAGGGAGTGCTGGCCCCCTGCTTCAGGGGGTGGTGGTGTGGGAGGCTTGCGGAAGGTACTCTGGGGCTGGGGTGGCAGCTCTGACTCTGGACGCTTCCCACTGAACACCTGTGGGACATGGAAGAAGGTGAAACGTGGGCATGGAAAGACCCTAAGCCCTTGAGTCTGTAAGTGAGAAGTGATGGCACAACCCCTTGCTTTGGCTGTACACACTGGAACCTAGTGATGACCCCTAACTGGTGATGACCCAGAGAAAGCTGTCTGTGGGAGAAGGCTCCATTCATCCTGCTACCACAGCAGCAGGATGAGCTGTGATTCCCATGGAGGGAAGAGGTTGTTCCTCTTGCAGCAGCTCTGCAGCAGTTCCCCAGCAGCCACAGCAAACCAGGCTGGTAGCCAGAGGGCCCTGGGCACTCCTTGGCCAGGCTGAGGCCACACAATGTGCCTGGGCACAAAGCCAAGGAAAACCTCCAGCTTGGGCTGAGTGTGGTGACACATCCCTGCAGGACGTGGGCTTTGCAATGCGTGCTGGCTACCACTGCTCAGAAGGGATGGGCTCTCCTTCCATCTCCCTCAGCTGGGACAGATGATGTGCTCCATGGGAGAGGGTCCATTCCAGTCTCGATACAGGATGTGCAAGGGCTGGGCCCAGCATGTGTCTGGGGTGGGAGGTGGCATTTCTGCTATTTATTCTTTAATAGAAGTAGCCTTCTATTAAAAGCCCATCCTCATCATGTCCCAGCACAGACAAGTCATGCAGGGGAGAGGCCATGGCCCAGTGCCCAGCTGGCAAACTGGGCTCTGCCAAACTCTGCTTCTCTGAGGTGCCATGTGCCAGAGTTGCCAGCAGTACCAGCTTTGGATGGGATGGAATTAGGGCATATGTGAACATCCCAAGGTCTCCTGTCACAGTGTGTCCCAGCCTGCAGGTACAGGGCTTTTCCCCCCTCGCTGTGAGGCAGCAGGGTGGGCAGTGTCCTGGGCACCACTGCTGCCCACAGAGCTGTCTGGAGCAAGGCTCTCTGGTTCATTTTTTGCAAACAAGTTTCCTGACAAACAGGCAAATAACATGAAGGGAATGAATTTTCCAAGTGCTGGGGTAACAGGGCCGTCCTTCACTGGGAAGTGACCTAGGAGCCTGAGGGGGACTGGGGTGCACACTGGCAGGGTCACACCACAGGTGGTGGGGGGGTATGGATGGCAGGAGCTTCTGCCCATTTCACTGTCAGCCTCCAGGGATGTGGGGGAGCCAGGCACCCTGAAAGGGTACAGGGAGGAGTCCAGCTCTTCCTGTCTGCCTCAGTTTCTCTGCCACACCTGTCCCTCTCCCATCCCTACCTTGCTCATCCAGGATTTCCGCTTGCACATGGCTTTCCTCCGCTTCACTGCCTCCCACAGCCGCCGCTGGCCTGCAGGACATGGGGACACAGTGACTGTCACAAGCCAGTTGGGGTAGGGGTCCCCTCCAATCCCATATACTCTTGTGGGCTTCCCAAAAGATGCTGCAAATCCAGAGAAGGGTAAGGGGAGAGGTTTGGGGGGATGTACACACCGGGGCGTCCCATGCCGATCTTCTCCAGATCCTCATTTTTGACGTACTCGAAGTGGGAGAGGCGTGTGACGTTGAGCTCGTCTCGGATACGCAGGAAGTACTGCTGCAGCTGCAGCTCGGTGAGCAGCTCCAGCAGCCAGTCCGTGCCCTCCTCTGCCTGCATGCTACAGCTCAGCCTCTGCTGGGACAAAATATCGCGTTGGGGCAGCCCTGCTCAACTCTCCTCTGCCCTATCCCCACAGGGGAATCACCCAGAGGAGCTCTGAACCAAGGCTGGGGTACTGCTGTGAGGGATACTAGTGGAGGCATCTCCTGAGCCTGTCACCACGTCTCTGGGGGAGAAGCACCCCAATCAGCAGGACCCCCAGAGACAGGAAGGGCCCCCCAGTCTGCCCTGTCCTGCCCACAGAAACACCAGCCCACCTCTCCATTCCAGCACAGGCTATCCCCTGGTCAGGGGTTCCAAGGACACAGGAGGAAGCTCAGGACAGATGTGCCTGCTCAATTCCCTCTGCTCAGCTGAAAGGGCTGAGCTGGGATATGATAGCTGTCCCCAGCAGGGACAGCCGCCTTGGCCCCTTGGCATGCCGGCACGCTTGGCTGAGTTGTAGTACAAACTGACAGTGGGTCTCCTCTGCCACGGGTGGTGGCACCCCACTGGGCAGACAGAGGGTCTGGGCTTCTGGAGGGTCCTGTTGCTCCAGCGCTGAGGTACAGGGCACCCCAGTGCTGCTGGCATCAGCCCCCAGCCATGCAAGGACACAGAGAGGAAGCGCTGGAGCCCCAGACTCCCCAACCCTGCCTGTTGTCCCGGCTCTCCCCCGCATTCATCACCATCTTTCTGGAAGTGACACGGCTCTGCCTCCGCCTGCTGAGAGCGGGTGGGAGGTTGGGACCCGCCATCCCAGCTCCACAGAGCGGCAGCCCCCTGCATCCTCTTCTCTTCCCTGGGAGACGACATGGCCCCTGGCGTCTTCACCCGCTGTGCTCGGCTCCCTCGGCCGAGTCACCGCAATTACAGTCCTCGGCACTGGGCTAAAAATACGGAGGGCGCGGCGAGCAGCTGGGCACGGGGGCGCATGGGGGCATGCAGGGCCACACGGGGCGAAGGGAGCTGCGGCTCCCCGCCCGCAGGCGACGGGGACGGGACCGGGTGACGGCCAGCGTAGGGTCTGCCCGGAGCGAGGGTCAGCACTTACTCGGTAGAGGCGGAAGCGGGTGAGGAAGGGGAAGGATCGGTGCAAAGCCTGGAAGCGTCGCATCCTGCCTGGCTGCCAGCCCCTGGCACCGCCGATGTCCCTTCCCCGGTGCCGGCGTCCCACGGCGGATCCCACTCACCGCAGCCGGGGCACCCGCAGTCCCTTCATTTGCGCTACAGAGATGTCCCCTGGGCTCGACCGTCCCATAGACCTCCCCGGAGCGGGCAGGGGGTTCGGGCTGTCCGTCGGCCGGACGCGGGCTGTGGCTCTGCCCCTCCTTCCATCCGGCTCTCGATCCTCTGGCCGGCCGGCCCTCCCCTTCCCCAACGCAACGGGGCCGGGGCGGGGGGTGGCGGCAGGCAGGGCTAGGGGTCACTCCCCTGGCTGGAGCCGCTTCCCGGGGACCCCTCGCTGGCAGCGGGGTTCGGTCCCGGCCGCCTGCCCGCAGCGCTGCCCAGGAGGGTTATTTTCAGCCGGGCTGGGACGCGCGCCCAAGGGGCCGGGCTCCCATCAATGTCCCGCTTTCTCCCTTGTTCGGCGGTCGCCGGCAGCTGGGAGCCCGGACCCTCGCTCCCATTGCCATGGAAACTCGCCCTGGCCTTGGGAAACGCTCCCAGGCCTCAGTTTCTCCCCCAGGAAGCGGGGAGGGAGGGAGGGAGAAGAGACATCCGGCTCTCTGCTCCCCAACCGAGGCCACAGGCATGATGCCAGGGCGATGGGCACTGCGGGGGGAGTTTCTGGCTCGGAAAACATATCCGCTGCCCAGCTGCCAGACCCCACGAGGCGCTGCCGTGGAGCACCACCAGCACCCTGGGGCTCGCTCCCCTTCCCTGGTGGGACTGTCACCCAACCTCAGCAGTGCTGTCCGCCCGTGGGCTCCCCAGGGAGAACAGCTGGCCACGCCGGCAGCCACAGCGTGAGAGAGGAAAGACCTAAAGGAACCTCTTGCCACAGCCCCAGCCTGCTTGGCCCCCCAAACCGTGGCCATTGCTGTGCCATGGGGGCAGCTAAGAGGGACTTAAGTGCAATCTCAGGAGGAGTCTCCGCTGGGGTTTCCACTGCAACTGGGATCCCAGCTGGCACCCAGCGGCAGAAGCACGGGGCACAACAAGCCCATTGACTAGGGACAACTGGGCACAGTGCCCTCGGCACCAACCTCTGCCACGCGCCAGCTTCCCCCGTCCCAGCTCAGGGGACACCAGAGGTGGGGGGGGTGCCCTGCCTTGACAGAGCATCACCTTCATCACGCAGAGATGGCACTCACTGGGACAGGAACCGAGTGCACTGCCTCCTGCACCCCCAAATCCCAGGTGAGGCTGCCCAGCTCAGTGCTCACGTCAGGAGTACAGGTTTCCAAAAGGGAATGGGGAACTCAGCTTTGCCCACCAGGCCAAAGGAGGTTTTGTGCCTCGGTTTCACTCTCTGCGACAGATATACACACACAGGGAGTGATCCTTCAACCTCGACTCTGAGCTGGGCAGGGAGTTCTGCCACTTCTCCCATCTTGAGGTAGGGAAGTCACAAATGCCCTAAATCTGCCGCCCAGGCGCTGCTCGGCCCTTGGTGCGCTGCACGCCCCTGCCATGCACACCCATCCCTGCAGCGCCAGGGATGCACCCTACGTGCACCCAGGCTCATGCACGGTGCGTGGTGAGGACGCTCACGTGCATCCCAGGACCACACAGGAGCAATCCCCCCGCGTGCCTCCCGCCACCTGCACAACCGCAGCCGCCCCCCACGCACGTCCCCTCCGCACCCCCCGGCCGCCGCCCTGCCCGGCCGCACGTGCGCAAACACCGCGGCACCGCCGCCGGCTCCGTCCTGCTCCCGCCTCCGCCCGACGCGCACCTGGAGCCGCCAGCCCCCTGCGCGCCCACGGGTGCCCACCCCCGCCGTGCCACGCTCGTCGCCTCCGCGCTTGCCTGGCAGCGCACACACCCGTCCGAGCTGGCACGTGGAGGGGGGGGTCAGTCCTCCCACCTTTCTCCCTTCCGTCCCCTCCATTACACCTATCCCTAATGACACCACAATACCTGTCCTACACCTCAAGCCCCCTGCACGTACACGTTCCCCAAATCCATGCAAAGCCTGACATTCCCCAGGGATACCCCCATGTGGGGGCGGCGGGGCCACCGTCTGGTTGCGGCACTGCAGCTGGGGGACGGTATCCTGTGCTGGGCACCGTGCCCCCCCTCCACGAGCAATGCCAGGCTTGGCTGAGCCTCGCTGCCTCACACCATTCCTCCATGCCTGTTTCCCCAGCAAGAAGCAGCAGGCAGTCCCCCTCCCGTGGGTCAGGATGGGAGCACAGCCAAGCAAGGGGGGGGTGTCATGCTGCCCGGGATGCTGTAGGCTACAGCATATTCCATAGGGGAGATGCCATGCAGGGACCTCCTGTGCTCCATGTCAGCGGCCAACCCATGCCCATCCTGGGGCCATCAAGCTCAGCCAGGTGTCCCCCGCTGCTCCCCTGTACCGATTCCCCCCCACTGACCCGCCGGCACGGCATGCCCGGGGCGATGTCCTGCCGGGGGGGTGAGGTGGGCCTCCTGCTGCCCAGCCGCAGGGCCCGCTGCCCGGTGCTGTCCGAGAAGCTGTGGGGCAGGGGGCCGTGCACTTCCTCCTCCTCCTCGGCGCTGCTCAAGCGCTGGTAGTCGCATCTCTCGCCCATGGCTGAGGCGGCGGCTGCGGCGCAGCGGCGAGCGGGGGGCTCTGCGGAGACGCCCGCGTCTGCCTGGGGGCGGCGAGGGCTGGAGCCGGGTTTGGGATCACATGGCAGAAAGTTGCTGCAGTTCCGGAAAACAGCGAGAGGGTGAAGGTGACCGCGACAGCAATGGTGGGGGTTGGGGGGGAGGATGGATGGAGGGATGCAGACGAAAAGGAAAAAAAGAAGGGGGGAAGCCCCTTAAGCGCTTGTCCTCACCCCAATCCCAGCCTGGCACCACTGTCTTCCTCCCGGCGCGGCAGCCCAGCCGCACACCTTCTGTCCCTGCTCCGGCTCCTGAGTGGAGAGGTGGTGGCATCGCTGCCAGCGCCGCGCTCGCAGCCCCCTTCTCCCCGCACCCCGGCACGGTGCACCAGGCAGCCAGGCGGAGGAGGAGGATGAGGGGGGACCATCGTCAAGCAGCCGGGACTCTATGGCAGGCAGGACGGGTAGGAAAGCACCTGCAGAGGGATGGGGGGCTCTGGCGCTGGCAGTATCCCCAGCATCCCTCCCGCTTCCCTGCGCAGGCAGAGGGGGATGGGATGCACCGGGAAGATGGCTGCTCCGCAGCGACCGGCAGCGCTGGCGCAAGCACGGCAGGGCTGGGATAGCAGCCAGGCCCCGGGGGTGCCACTGGGGATGGGGGTCCGAAGGCCACGCCAGGATCAGTCCTCTCCCCCCACCCCCTGAGAGGGGGCTGCGGGTCTCCTAGACCTCTGCCACGCACTGCTGCAGCTGGCACAGTCCCCAGCAGGAAGCCGCCCCCCTGGATGGGGAACCCCCACACCTGCACATCGGGACCAGCCTGTACCCCAACGCTGCCTAGCCACAGTCCTTCTCCCAGCCTCCGGACCAGAGCTGCAAGTAGGTTGAAACTGGGGGATGGGGGGTGAGGCTGCAGCCCCCTAAAAGACCCCTGTGACCTGCCTGTCCTTTGGGGCACAGCAGAGTCCCCAGGGACCAATTTGCTCCTCGTGCCAACGCCACAGGGCATGATGCCCCATTCTGACCCCCAGAAGCACCCCCACGACCCATCACTATTCCCCCCACAGAGCCCTGAGAACCTGGTGTAGCCAAAGGAGTGACACCAGGCTGCCAACGTGACAAGGCAGGGGGCAAGAGAGTTTCCTGCCCCCCCTTCCCCTCTCCCTGCTCCAGAGAAACAAACATCCCCAATCCCGGTGGGCATCTGCCCTGGCTGAGGGGCCGGGCGGGGACAGCCCCTTGGCGACTCCTCCTGCCATACCACGGAGGTGAGCTCAGCCGTGGAGCCGAGGCGGGCCGAGCCTGCGGCGTGGGAGCAGCGAGCCGCCCCCGCGCACGGCCCGCCGGCGTCACCGCGCTGGCACGCCACGGGACGGTGACTGATGCACGTGCTATGCCACCTTCCCTCCGGAACCAGCCGCCCTGTGCTACCCCAAAACCCTCACCAGCCTGCCCGGTGAAGGCGATGCTGTGGGATTGAGTAGGGACAGCCCCTGTCCCCACAGCCCTAGGCATGGATTTGGGTCACGCACGTCGGGTCCTCCTGGCCTGCCCAGGTTAAAGTGACACCAAAATGATTAGGTACTCCACAAGTGGTCAAATGGCATCGTATCCTGCCAGCCTTGACTCACCTGCCTGCAATTCCCACCCTGCGGGGGATCCCACCACAATGACAACCACTGGATGGGGTGCACTGTCTTCTACCCTCCAGGGTGTGACAGTCACACTGAACACAAGGTGTCCCTCCCCTCTGTGGGGACACTGGTACTCCCCAGCCCTCTGGGCCACCACACTTAACCCCACATCCCTGGGACCAGTGCCGCAGCATCCCCCACGTCCACCACTCCGCATAGAGGAACCCAGAAACTGGTGGGTACCCAAAACAAGCTCCCAGAGGGGAATGGGGTCCCCTACTCACCTCCATCACATTACCCTGCTTACTGTCACAGCCCGCCTGCCACTTTCCTGCCACCTTCCTGGCAGCTGTGTCGCCTGGAAGTGATCTCACCGACTGCGGCGGCAGCAGAGCAGCCGCACCGTCACCCCGGGCTGGCTTGTTCAGCCCTGGCAAGGCCCCGAGGGCGGCCCCAAATTGTGGTGACACACTCCCCAGCCCGGCTGCCACAGCGCAGGTGTGCAGACACGCACATATCCACGCGTACAAACACACCCCGCTCCCACCAGAGGCAGGGCTGCTGCCTGCATCCTGCCCACCCGTGGATGCTGCTGCCACCCAGCACTCGGGGACTGTCCCCAGCCCCTCGCTGGACTGTGCCACCCCACATACCCCCATAGCAGTGCGTGCTTTACCTCCCTCGGCGCTGGCACCTGATGCTGCTTAGTTGGCTGGATGGAACAAGCAGGAGGTCTTGGAGGGCCAGCATGGAGGGTTGGTGACCCCCGTGGCAGGGGTGGCCGGGGAGGCCGAGGTGCCAGGTTCCTCCTCGCTGCCATCTCTGGGCTCCTAGAGCCTGGCCCCATGGCCTGATCCTGCCCCCCAGAACAGAGCATGCCCTGCTCTGAGCCCCTGCCTGCAGCAGTGGCTGTGTGGGAAGGAAAGACACAGGCATGTGGGGGGGGGCCCACCACCCTAACACAACCCCAATCCCCTCCCTAAGCCTCTTTCCTCTGCTAAATCCGCTCCGCAGGTCGAGCTGGGGCGGGCTTAGCTTGTCTTGCACCTCCCAGCTCGTTGGCATGGGCAGCAATTGCTGACCCCATAACTGATCGCCACCTCAGCCCCAAGCTCTCCCACCAAGGCAGGGTCGCAGTACAGTGTTTTGGGGGACAAACACGCAAAGCAACAGTCCCTGGCACCCTCATTGTTGGGGAGGTGGAGAGGGCAGCAGGCTTGGCATCACTGCCACAGCAGGGACTCTGTCACCCTGCTCTGATGCAAGGCTGGTTTGTGCCTGCTGGCCCCCCACACTGATCTCACCGGGGCCATAGGGACAGCACTGTGGGGGTCCCTTAGCAGTGCCAGCCCCAATGTCGCAGTGAACTGGGCAGTGTGTGAGGGGGTAAAACATCAGGGCTCAGGTGACACCGGTCACAGGGTTTCCCTGGGGCGAAGTCAGAGAGCTCCACACAGCAGCATCTCCCCTTTGGGCTGGGAGCAGGTGAGTTGGGACCCCTAGAGCTGGAAGGGCGAGATGAAGGCTGAATCCCTGCAGTTCCCCAGCGCCAGAGCAGCACGGCATCCTGGCCAGACCATTCAGTATTTGACAGTCATTAGCACTAACTGACAGCACCCTAATTAGCCAGGCTGTAGCTCGAGCAGTGGCCCTCCCCCAGGGCTGCTCAGCAAAGGGATGGAACAAGACTTTCTCCTAAGTCTTCTCATCCTGGCAGAGGCTGTACATGAAGCAGAGCCTCCTCCTGTCCCCCAAAACCCACACAAGTGGGCAATGCCCCCCAGGATGCTTTGTCCCTGACAGCTACCATCCCTCATGGATACAAATGAAGTCAAAACCCAGGTGGCTCCAGGAGCAGGATGGGATCTCTCGGGGTGGGGGGGGGAACTGCGCAAGTCTAGCCTGCAGTTGGTTGGGACAGGGCTCAGCTGCAAGCTCACTGTAGTTCATGGTCCTGTGTGGGCTGCTCGTCTGCTTATGAGGGCCCCCCTTGCCCCGGGGAGGCTGAGTCACAGTGGGACAGCAGGCTGGCAGCTGCCCGAGGAGGAGGAAGGCATCGCCAGCCCCCCCCAGCCATACCCACTACACCCCACCCTGCACTAACAAATACCTGGCTAACGAGGCTCCGGTAGCTCCAGGGGTTGGTAACAGGTTGCACAGCCTGCAGAGCCCCCACCCTGCACCCCCAGGCCTCGGCGCGGCCCGACGGGGGATGCGGAAGCTGCTTCTACCCCCTCGCTCCCTGCGGGGACCAGCGGGCTCGGGGCTGGCAGTGGGAGCAGGGCTGCAGCTGAGGATGGGTGTGCAGCACCCGGGGTCCGTCCTGGACTCTCTTCCTGAAGAGATGCCTGGTAGCACAGACCTGCTCAAAGACACTCCACGAGGCAGGTCCTGTTTTTAGGAGACTTTTGCAAAGCCCAGAGCCCAAAAACCTTGTTCAAAGTTTTGCCCTGAGCCAGCTCAATGAACGGCTGAGTAAGAGGGGGGAATGCATAACCTCCAGAGCCCACTGCACCTGGCAAGAGGAACACCTTTGCAGGATGTTGAGCCGGTGCTGGAGCCCAGCAGCACCGGGACACCTCGGTGTTCCCGCTGCACCAAGTGGCCCCAGGGAGGTGAGGGTGTGGGGAAGTGCCAGCGCCAGGCTCTGCCCCAGCCTGTCCTGCCCAGACAGCCCAGCCCCAGCACTGCCGCCAGAGACACTGTCCCTGCCTGGGCTCCTCTGGCCACTTCCAAACCTCCTTCCAAGCTGCTGCTTCAGAGTGGACAAGGGGTCAAATCATGCTGGGAGAAACTGAGCAGGATTTGCCTGGCAGGGTGGGATCCTTGTCTGGACTGTCAGCACCACCTTACCAAGTTTAACTTAACATTTTTATTAAAAACAAGCAAAACCAACAAAGACCAAAAGTATCCAAGAGTCCCGGACTGTTCAGACAAAAATTGCCACAACACGGCTGGACGCAGCCACGGTGCTGCATGCTGGGCTGGTGGTCAGAGGCTCCCCTCACCTCACTGCTGCTCGGGGTTTCGGCCGCAGTACAACACCCCGAGGCGCGGGGCTGGCCCCGGAGGACAAGGATCCTCTGTTCAGTGCCACAGCTCCCACAGCCCAGGGAAGAGCAAAGCTGCCTTTTCTCCAGGAAAAAAAAAAAACTTCCCCCAGCTTCCGCTGTGGTTTAGGAGAGTTCAAGGGCACCAGGCACCCACTCACACCAGACCCTGCTGCCTGCTCTGCCCTGGCAGCTGGAGCAGGAGGTCGGGCGTGCTGCCGGCCGGGACTGAGCAGTCCCGCAGTGCCTGGGCACGAGGGCAGCACCGCAGCTCGCAGAAATGCGGGGCACGGTGCCAACACACCGACACACTCAGATGTTAACTGGGCAGCAGCACAGTGCCAAGCCCTGAACCCCCCTGCCCCTCGCAGCATCCCCAAACACGGGGTCGCGCCTCGTTCCTTACCTGTGCGCTCACCGCCACTGCCACCGCATCCTCCACCGGGTCTGCAGCGTCACCGGAGGGCGAGGACGGGCACGGCGGCACTCCAGACAGCCAGCATGCCAGGTGGGACGAGCCCGCACACCTGCCGGGGCGGGGTGCGACGATCGACGCCGAGGACGTCCGGGACGCAGCTGGGATCACCCCCGGGGCAGCGGGCACCGGGCACGGGCTGCGGCCTCACACCCGGGCGGACCTCCTGCGGCTCGGGCGGTGCGCCGGGGTCCGCGGGCCGGGGTTGCCGCCGGGGTGCTCCTGCTCTCCCGGGTAGAGCTCGCCCTCCTCCTGCACTCCGCCCCGGGCCTCTCCCTCCTCCTGCCGGCCCCGCCGCACCCACCAGCGGGCGCGGGCCGGGGGACTCGCCGCGTCCCGCCGGCCCCCGCCGCGCTCCTGCTGCGCCCGCCGGGCCAGGCCCTGCTCCTGCCGGACCTTGGGGCCGTGCTCCTGCACCCCCCGCACCGCGCCCCGCGCCCGCCGCGCCCCGGGGCTGCCGCCCGCCGCCGCCTCCTCAGCGCCCCGCGCCCGCCGCCGAGCCCGCGCCGCCCCCCGCTCCCGGGGCCGCCGCGGCTCCGCGCCCGGCTTGGGGCTACCGAGGGCGGTGACGGGCCCGGGCCGCTCGCCCCACTCCTGCAGGCTCGTCCGCTCGCCCAGCGGCACCCAGTGCCACCGGCCCGGCCCCCCGCCGCCTCTCGCTTCCCCGCCGCCCGCCACCAGCTCCTGGCCGCGGGGCAGCGCCCCCAGCCCCGCCTCCTGCACGCCGCGAGTGAAGCCCCCCTGCTCCTGCACCCCCGGGGCCACCCCGCCGCCCTCCGGCACCGCCGGGCTCAACCCCCCGCCCTCCGGCACCCCCGGCGCCCCGCTCGCCCCCTGCCCCCGGATGGTGCACGCGGTGCGGGCCCCGCCCCGGCCCCGCACGCTGGGGAAGCCCCCCCGCGCCGCGCCCCTGAGCGCCGGAGCTGCGGCTCCACCACCCCTTCCTCCCCTCCTGCCCCCCGCCTCCTCCTCCCGCCGCCGCCGCCGGGAGCCCGGACGGCCCCCGACCCGCCCCCGGCCCCGCTCTTAAAGGAGCCGCCCCGCCGCTTTATGTAACGGCGAGGGTGAGGACGGACACACGGACATCCGGATGGATGGATGAGCACGGGGATGGACGCACGGACAGACAGACTCACCACGGAGCAGCGCCAGGCCCCGGGACCGATCCGCTGCTCCGGAGACGCGGGCTGCCCTGCGCTGCCAAAATCCCTGCTCCCAGGTGAGTTGGAGGGGTTGTTCCCCGTTCCCCCTGCCCCGGCGGGGCTGGCGCTGCCCGGCCGCAGCAGGGCCCCCGCAGCCCCGGCCCGGCCTCTCGGGATACTTTGCACAGTTACCGCAGGGAGAGAGCCCTGCCAGACGCGGGCAGGAGCTGCGGGAAACGACGTCCTTCCAACTAGTAAATCATCCCCGCGGGAAGAGGAGGGACCAGAGCTATGCCGGGACAGCCCATAAAGTGCAAGCTGAGATCTTGGAGAAGCTGCCACTCATCCAAATAGTGCGACTTCTCGGGATGTGTTGTGTGTAAAGCAGAAGGCGAGACCGGCATGAGGATGGGGGGAGGACAGCAGAGAGCAACTGAACTTATTTAAATGCAGAGCCCCAAACCCGTATGGTCTCACCTGAACAGGCCTCTGATGTTGAGGAGGCAGCTCCTGCCCTCCCAAAGGTCCCCGGCGCTCTAAGCAATATCAACATCTGCACCTGTACCTTGGCCCACAGGACCTCCAGGACGATGAGGGTCAGGGACAAGGTAGGAGCAAGTGATGGCTTCCTGGGACACAGCCACCCACAGGCCTGTCCAGCCACCTTCTCAGCAGCAGAGACCTGCAAGGCCACAGCGAGGGGGAAACCTAATATTTCATTCTTCTCCCATCATTCACCCCTACATCACAGGCTTTTCAGAGTCAATGCTGTGACAGAGAGGCAGGAAGAAGGACATGAAAAGAGAGGGAGGTCTGGGGGCTGGCATACACTTGTGCTCCTCCACCTCATTACCAGAGTCCTTATTGCAGTTGGCTGTGGTAAAACACGACTCAGCTTAGCAGCACTGTGAAGTTCAGATTTGCTACTGCACATCAACGAAGTGGTACTGAAGCTGATACGTACCAGCCCTGATGGAACAGGACTACAGCATCCCTCCAGCTGTCCAAGCTCACCCATGGTCACAGTGCCACAACAGCATCATGGCTTTGCAAGAAGTCACAAGAGAAGGTGGGTATTCAAGCTTCAAAACCTTTATTAAAGCAGCCAGCAGGTAATCCAGAACCCCACAAGAGAAGCTGAGTGTTCAAGCTTCAAAAATACTTTATTCGAGCAAACAACAAGTAATCCAGAAAGAGTTTAGCACCCCACGGCAGTCAGATGCCAGCACTAAGCAAGGCATCTCAACATCCCAGTAGTCACGGCCGTGCTGCCTAGCCAGGAGACAAGCTTTGTCTTTTGTCTCTCTCTGCTGGCTATAAAGCACAAGATTAAGTCTGACATCAAGATGCATGCAAACACACAGTGAGGACACCGAGACAGCAGCTCTTAGATGCCATCCAGAGAAATGTCACTAGGGAACACTAACACAGACAGGGCTGTAGGAAGTTAAGAGAGTTAACAAAGAACAAGTTGCACAAGCCTGGGCATCAGGTTTCTAGAGACCGATGAAAATCCCAGCCCTCCAAGCTGGTGAGCACTGAGCTCAGTAACTAGGCTGGGGGCCAGTTCCTGCCCATTCCTTGTGGAGCTACAGCTCCAGTGTTCTTTCCCTCAAGGACTACTGCTGGGGCTCAGGTCACTAGCTCAAGTTAGGTTTAAATCAAACTGCAGAGTTTAGGTTAAAATGAAGCTGCACATTAGGTTTAAATGCCAAATCAAACTGCAAAGTACAGGGCTGGCAACAGCCACTGGGAACAGGCAGCACAGTTTAGCTGGTGTCACACATCAGCAGTGCTCAGCTTCAGGTCACACAGCAGAGGGGCACCATTAGAAAGCTGCCACTGATTTTTCTCCCTCCATGCAACACCCAAGGGGGCAAGACTGCAATTTCCAGCCAGAACTGGAGCCTGAGCAGCCCATGCACACACACCAGCACCCTCCCAGTGCCACAGCAGGCCAGCCTCTCAAAGTGTTACATGCACCCATCCAGAGCAGTGACTAGAGTCCTCTGGACAGCTGTCAGCCCCAAGCCCTACATTCACCTTTAAATCCTCAGGTCTTTGTAACTGATTTGAAGGAAGTTTACTACACCACAGAACACACAGTCTAACTAGGCTAGTTTCTACTAAACACTCAAGCACCACTCCTGTGACTGGAGGCAGGAAGCCAATTCAAGACAGCACAGCTATGTGAAACAATTCAGCCTATGGAGAAGGAAGAGTCTAAGGATGCACAATAACAGACTGAAGTTTGTATCTGCATCACCACAGGAGAGTGAAAAAATAGGACTGCAGGAAATTAATCCATGTTAGATACTAACCATCAAGCTTCGCAGATGACATTGCGTGATAAGCATAGAACAATTATGGGAAACACTGTCCCCGATAATTACGTACACCCATAGTGCAACATATGGAGGTCACTGCCTCCGATATAACACTGTGGTAGGCAAAAACTACCTTGTTCTTTACACATTATGGGAGACACTGCCCCCGATAATGTCAGTTAGGTTTCATGATACATAAGGTACTGGAAGTTTGCAGGAAGCTGCCATTTAAAAATCGTGCCAATGCCTAATCTGAGGTACAGGGAGTTTGTGTGTGTTGCCACAGGTGGAACTAGGGCTACACAGCAAGGCCCTCTGCTGGGACCAGGGCCAGGAAGGAAGCTGTGCTCCCTGTGAGAGCAAACGGCATCCAGAAAGGGGAGCAGGAAGAAGTCTGAAGCCCACAGAGGGGCACAGATCCTGCAAGGAAGACAAATTTCTAGTATTGGAATTACCACCCAGGTTTTCAGCATTTCAAGGATTACTTTGGAGCACAACCTGGAGACTCTTCCAGGTTTGCACCTCAAATTTCTTCCAGAAGGGTGTTTTTGCCACAGAAAGCTTAATTGCTAGTTTTCCAAAACTTTTTGAGGGGCTTGTTTTGATTACTTTAAATGCAAAGTTCCAGTATCATGTTTGATTGTAATAGCAGATGCTGCTTTATTCAAAAACGACAGTATAACTGTCATAATTATGGAAGGCACTGCTTCCGATAATTATCTTCTATAAAAAAACACACCATTTATAGTGAACACTGTCACTGATAAATAAATAAAGAAATAAATATCTCAGTGCCAAACAAGAGCCAACCTGCAAAATGACATCAGTCAAACAGGGTTTGGCCAGCAAGAGACTCAATTTCACACAAGGCCCCTGAGCAGCAAGGTCTGAAGTGCCAGTCTAAAGCCATTTCTCAATGCTGCAGGACTCGCTGAGGTGCCAGCCAAGGATCTCAAGGGGACATTGGATAATCTTTGAGTCATTTTCCCTGGGTATTGATACCTGCCTTGGCAGAAGCAAGCCTGCAAGATGTCACTGGGACCCTGCTGTGGAGTAAAGGCAGGCCAGGCACTTCAGAGCTTGCTGATAATCCAGCACTTGTGGGCTATTACTACATTGTTTAATTTTTGAACTGCAGCTCTCTGCAGATTCCTGCCAGAGAAGGGATCCTCATTACAAGTCTTCAGAGGAATCCATTCCCTGTTTTGTTACTAGGTTTAGGTGGCCAACAATTAAAAGCCTGAATAGATGAGGTACCTTCCCACTCAAGGTACCAGTTCAGGAAACACCTGAGCTCTTAGTTTTTAAGCACACTGGAGGCAGGAAATCCCATAAGCAGCTGTTCATTACCGGTTTGGACAGTGGTTAGGTGGGAGCCTGGTCAGAGGAGACTTCATGGTAATCTTAGTACTGCTTTAAAACTGCCTCCTGTGAATTTGTCAAGGTGAGATTTAAATTTTATGCTCAACTTTGGTCAAAAACGTTTTTTTGCCAGAATATCTACAGGAAAGTAATGGCATGTTAGGGAGTGGGTTTCACTTAGGTTTCAGGGAGTTTTGGTTAGGTTTCACAATATATAAGGTACTGGAAATCTGCAAGAAGCTGCCATTTAAAAATCATGCCAATGCCTAATCTGAGGTACAGGGAGTTTGTGTGTGTTGCTACAGGTGGAACTAGATCTACACAGCAAGGCCCTCTGCTGGGGCTGGGGCCAGGAAGGAAGCTGTGCTCCCTGTGAGAGCACACAGCTGACCTGTACCTTAGACGGGTAATCCAGGTGTTTGCTGTGTCTAGATTTCGTTGTCTGTATTCCAGATATCGCCCACTAAAGCATTGGCAGCCCCTTTAATGGTCCAGGTTGCCAAGGCCAGCTGCTCTTTCAGCTCGTCCACATCCACACTGTTCTCGTTGTCTTTCAGCTGCTTCAGGTTCTCCAGCAGACTCTGCAGGGTGTGGCTGCCTTTGCCAAAGAAGATGTGGCGGAAGGGAGCATCTTTTGGTGAGAGGAATGGGGAGAGGAAGTCGTATTCCACCTGAGTAGAGATGCAAATTCAGGGTTATACTCTCACCTCCCAAGTTTTTCTTTCCTTATCTGCCCCAACACAAGCTGCCAACCTCTGATCCCCACTCAGCCCTTTCTCACAGCAGCTCTGCAATGGCCAGACCCTCTCTTGTGAGCAAGCCATCATGTTGCCACTAAGCAAGTGGAAGAGACGCCAGTCTACACAGTGCCCATGGCCCCTAAGGGAAAGGCTCATCCCAGCTAGTACTCCCTTCCTTTGTGAAGGAAGAAAAACCAGTTGAAGATACCCACCTTCATCATCCTGTCATTCAGGGCTCTGCGGACAATCCTGTTTTCCCTGTCACTGTTTGCAATGTCTCTTCTCAGTGTATCTGCAGCTCGCTGGAAGTCTCCACGGGCAAAATACAGCCAGTTCAAGGTCAGCCCCAGTGCCTGCAAGGGAGGAGCTGTTAGCAAACCTGATTTTCTTCTTTTGCTGCTCTCTACCAAAAGAAAGTAGGTTTTTTTTTTTTGTTTTTTTTTGGCAGTTTAGCCAAGTAGCAGAACAAGTTCCTGGTAGGCTCTTCTGAGGTCACTCCCTACCCACAGTTTCTTGTAGATTTTCAGCCGAGGTGCAAATGAGATGCAAAGCTGCACTATGCTGTGAATGATAACCAGAGAAGAAACTGTTCACATCCACTTCCTCAAGAGCTCATGACATCTAGATCAGCAAAATGTCTGCCACAACTACTCTGCCTGCACTGCTCCATAAGGAACCTCAATTCTGGTCACATTTCACTACCCTTTTATGTCTAAAGGGGAAAGGTGTCCATCCTGCTGTATGTACAGGAACAGGGTTTTATTAGTGACCCCCCATAATCATCAGAGATTTGGTGAACTCAAGAGTCCTTCTAACCTTCACATTGGAATCAAAATGCAAAAGCTTCTCCTGGAATGACAGCAATTCTTCACTGTATCTATCAAAGTCCAGGAAGAGCTCATGGTCATGGGTCAGCCTGAGAGCTATTTGTCCGGCAACTTCTGCAGCAGTACGCATAAGAGGATACAACTTGTCAGTCTTCTCTTTCAGGTTAGCCAAAGTGTCCTCAGTAGTGCCCAAAAAGGAATAGTCATCATCTTCCTGCAAGAAAGAAGGTACTGAAGTTAGATAAGAATGCTTTTCCAGTCAGACTTTTTTCATCCCCCACCAAAAGTTACTTGTTACTTCCAGAACATCCCATCTCCCCGTGCTGCTAAGGAGCAGAGACTCAAGTGGCAAAACTCCAAAGCACTGGGAAGCGAATGGAACTCTTGTATCTCATCCCTGACAGCTTCCACTGACCAGCAGGATGTTCTGCTTGCTATTTAGACCTGAAGACATACAGACCTTTATCCCCTCAGACTTCACTGCAGAACTGCAGGTGGGCAAATCTCACCACCTGGTCTGCTGTGTGCTTGCAGCACCCTCTAACCCTTCCTGTCAGGACAGCTCAAGTGTTTTTGTCAAACAAGTCTGCCACTAACAAACCCTAAGCATTCCTAAAAGAGGGAGCTGCTATCACTAAGGCTCCAAGCTGCACAGCTGCAGTAAGAAGGCAGGCTGCTGGGCTGATGTTATCCCCAATCTGTAGCAGCAGACTGGAACAGTTTGAGGTAATTACTTGCTCTGGGCAATGATATCACTTCCACAATGCCCTCTGCTTGCTGACCAGCAGGCTCTAGGAACAGTCTTTCACTGATGCAGCAACAGCTTGACATCTTTCTATTGTTTTTAACTTCTGATTCATTGACATCTGAGCCTCCAGAAAAGCAAATGACCCCTCTCCCCAAAAACCTGCAAGTATATTCAGTATTTTGGAACAGAGACTGTAGGCCAGCCTTGTCCCAGAAGCAGTCTTGACAGCAAGTACTGCCACAGCCACCAGGTCAGAGGCTGCACCTCCACCCTCTGAGAGGCTCTTGCAAGGACACTGAGCTTGGACAGCACCTTTTGCTCTGCCATCCTGAAGAGCAGATGTCGTTAAAGCACGCTGCATGGAATGAGCACACAAGGCAAGCAGGCATTACTTACATCATAGAAACCAAAGGAAACCACTGGGATTCCCGAGTAGGCCAGAAAAGGGAACGCTGCATTATCCAGATCAAGGGGAACACTGCAGAAGATAAGCACTGAGTAGTTACCAACTGGTTTGGGCACCCCAGGAGAAAAGCTACAAGCTCTACAATTGAAGCTCTGAGCCAACAGAACTCTCAACAAGACTGAAGGAGTCCCAACCAAATCCCTGGTCCTACTTGTCCATTCCCTGCAACTGGACTTGGTACAAGGCTGTTCCTGTCCTGCAGGAAAGTGCCTGGGCTGCCTCAGCCAGCTTGGGGCAGCACAGCTAGTGCTGCACTGTTCACACTTGCCTGGCCCCACATCAGAAGGCAGAGCCCACCCCAGACAGCAGTATGACACTCCAGAAGAATCCATATTGCTTGCTCCTTTATGAAGGAGCTCTGCTTTCCCAAAGAGATGGATGACAATACTTACACTCTCTTTATCCAGTCATTGCCAACTCTGCTATACAGGTTTCCTGAATCCTTCGTGGGGTCCTTTACCTGCACAGAGATGACAGTCACTGCACTTGTTCTGACCTCTGCTTGGGCTTCCAGGTCCATCTTGGAACTTACACTGTTGTGCAGAAGAGTCAGGTGCACTCCCCTGACCTTTCTCCACACTGGCACATCTGCCACTGAACTGTGGCATTTGCTGATTTTATATTTTGCATGTGTGAACTGCAATTTCTAGAGCCCAGCTGATTTCAAACAAGGCCCCTTCAGAATATCCCAGGTTTTTCTTCTAAATGGGTCTTTCTCCTCAGAAGGTGTCAAGTGGGCAAAGTGACCCCAAACAGCCCTGTCTGCTTTCAGTTCCTCCTTAAAACCACAGTCACCTTCATCAGACCAAGCCCTTCAACTCACCCTCTTCATAACTGTCTCCAGCAAAGAGTACAGCAACGGGCTAGCAGAAATCTTCACGTTTCTGGAGCCTGCAAAAAATGAAAGGGTATTTGACATACTGGCACAATCAGCCACTACTGCTAGAGCTGCCCACCCCTGATCTACAGCTACAGTTGCCAAAGGACCTTCAACAGACACAGGAGAGTCTACAGGGACTTAGCAGAGCTGACTCCTCATGGCTAAGGCTGTATCAGCCTCCCAGCTTCAATGACAGCAGGAAAATAAAGTCATGCCAGTCTTCAGCCAAACACCCACCAGCCACCTCTGGCACAGCCCCCATTCCTAGAGGTTATGGGATGTCTGTTCAAGCTATTCTAGTCCCATCCAATTTCAAAAAACTCAAAGAGTAGCAGGTTACCCAGGACTGCAGTATCCAAGTTGATGTAAGTGAAGGCTTTGGCATGCAGCGTGGTAGAGTACCCCTAGAACAAAACAAGTATTTTAATAATGAGTAGTAGCAGTTCAACACCATGAATGTTTAATCCACAGGAACAACTGCACAGCCATCCTGCAGAATTCTATTAAATAATCAATACCTCCAACCACTCGGTAGCACCCACAGCTCCGTACTCTCCTGCACTCCAGCTAGCAAAGATAATGCTGCGCCGTGGTTTGTAGTCATCTGTAAAGAGAGAGAGACTGAGATGTCTGCCCTTCCCCCATGGAGACACAGATTAGCACTGCGGGCCTGGAATGATGAATTGCCCGTTCCTCAGACAGCACTGCTGCAGAGAAATGTGTGCACTGCTTGGACACAGCACACTGCCCCCACATGCTGCAGAACTGTGCATGAGAACAATACTGTCTGCATTTCCACTCTGTTTTGTTTAGCCGCCTGAGCCCAAAATCAACCCTGGAGACAACTGCTCACATTAATTGCCACCATGCAGTCCCCACTGCTCCAGCTGCTTCAGAGTTCTCCTACCTGAGGCCTGGCTGTCCAACAGCTCAAGTTTAAGGTTTGCATCCTGTGTTATCCAAGGACACTCTTGTATTTGAGCCAGACCAGATATAGGCAGACAGTCCCTTGGAAGTGAATGCTCATTGCAGAAAAGTTGTATTGGACAAATAACAGCTTCTCAGGAAGTTCTGTCAGATTCTCTACACCTTCTAAAGGCCTGCTTTGCAACTGGGCTCTCCAGCGTTAACACACAGAGAGCTAGACCTGCATCACCTCCCACCCTTGTGCTTTTGTTCACAAATATTCACCATTTTTCACCATGTCCGAGATGACACGGGCAAGTTCCAACAAGATGGCAGTGCCAACACCGGCCTTGGCTGCTCCTGGCCCCCAGGAGTCTCTCTGGGCTCCGAGCACAACATACCGATCTGTAAAGGAGACAAGATCAAGACCTCAGCTGCAAGCTTCACGTTGCAAATACCATTTATGAGAAGGGCAGCTTTCAGCTTCTGTACTAGGAAGAGAGTCTGCTGTCTGATCCCTGAATCTGGCACACTGAGTGCTTTCATTTAGCCTTTCCCTGACAGCACGGTTCAGATTTCTCTTTAATCCTCAGGAGAAGGAAGGAAGGGGGAGGCCATGGTTCTGCTGAAAAAGAACTGTGACCCATTCCAGTGACCACAGAAGAGGGGGGGGGGTCCTCTCAAGACTGAGCCACAATGCAGCTGCTGTTACCTGGTTCTTCAAATCCCTTGATAACACCAAAGATGTTCAGAATCTTCCTATCCACCATAACGTTGTTCACAGTCAGTTTCACTGTCATGTTTCTGTTTACTGTCACCTTACATCCCATGACACTAGTCCAGTCCTGAAGGCATTTGTCTCCATCCATTTTTCTGAGAGAAAAAAGAGGATTCTTTGAACTCATTATCCAGCTCTGACCTCGTTTAATTATTGTGTGAAAAATGCACATCTGCAACTGCAGGTGCAGCCTTGTTCAGGGCCTGCCTAGGAGAGAATTCGCAGTTCTGTACCACTAATTATGCAAGAAGGGATAGAATGCAGAGGCCAAGAGGAACCCAGCACTACATTAAGTTCAAACTTTAAGACATGAGACATGGAGACAAGTGACTCTTCTCCAGCCAGTTCTGGAACACACTCCCTGCCACACACAGCAGAGAGCAGCAGAGAGCTCTCAGTCTCACAGCACCTCACACCATCCTCACTCCTGCAAGAGGCCACAGCACCTCAGTCTGCAAGACAGGAGAAACACTTACCCGAACAGTTTGGCTGCTGCTGCTCTAGAGATAGTTTGAACAGGAATGTGAGGTAGTCCAGAAGATTCCAATGGTGGGAACTGGGTGTGATTGAAAGAAGGGAAGCCTGGGGTGAAAGGGTCTCCAGTTCCAAGGTGGGCCTGTGAAAAGCAAGAGAAGTCCTCAAGTCTCACCAGAGTCCAACAGTTTTCATCTACACAAGGGCACTGCTGAGCCAGAGGCCTGCAGGACTGCTCCAGGCTGCAGCCCACAGCCAGAGAGGTTCTTGAGAACAAACAGGAGAACCAGTTACATACTCACATGTCCAAAGGGGACAAACGAATCTGTCTTCTTGTTATTTGAGGGATCCGGGAACATCAGGGCACCAACTGCTCCTTCCTTTCTGGCATTTGCAACCTGCAGCAAAGAGAAACATCAACTGCACATCTGCACTGCAAGCAAGGGGAATCCAGGCAAGAACATGGAGTGGTGGTGTGAAGGGTTGTGCTTCTCAGTGCCCAGCTCCACAACAGATTTTAACAGCTACCTGACAGATAGACAAGGCAGCTGAATCCTAGCAGCTCAGCTCTACTCAGGCAGTTAGGACACGCTGCAGTGTCTCAGTCTCTGATTCTTTCAGCTCATATTTGCTCCTTGGAGCAGCTTAAAATTTAATATTATGTAATTTTGATTATGTTCCATCTGTTTTCTCAAGATGAGGTTAGTCTCAAGACAAGGAGCGACTGGAGGTTCATCTTCCCGTGGAAAATGGTGCCAGAGTGAACTAGCCAGGTCCCTGTTCAACACACCTACAACCCAGCTCTGGTATGTCATTGGTACTGGTCACTCTTGTAAGGTTAGATACCAGTTTAGAAAGTGGGAATGGAATTGGAGAAACAGTGACCACATTTTTTGGAAGCACTTTCTGGCACTGCCTGTGTCAGATTACAGGCTGAGTCCAACTGCATAGGGTCCTGTGCCCCAGCCCCCCAGGAGTATCCATGTGAGGGACAGCTGTGGGTCAGATATGGGACAGGCTTGCATACAGAAACACTTGGATCCTTTAAGCTGCTTGGCTGTTTGGTTCTGTTCTCTACAGAGGGAACAACACAGCACATGGCCCAGGGGAACAGTTAGCAAGGACCCAAGTGACACACTGCAGCCAAGCTTTGAAAGTATCTGTCTACAGCAGCAAGAGGTGTCCTGGAGGCAAGACTGTCGTGCTTCTAGCAGCCTTATGGATGTATCTAGTGATATGAGCCAGCTCTGCTCCCAGGCTGCCTCCCAGCCCCACCACTCCAGAAGCCTGGTTGTTCCAGAAAACAGCCCGAGGCCAAGAAGAATGGCACCACCAACAGTAACAAGCTCTGCCCAGCCCCAGTGTCCAGACCTGCACGTGGAGCTTTAGTGCAAACAAGCAAGACCAGGCCTGCAGAACAATTCTACATACTTGAGTTCTAGAGACCTAAGAAAGACATACCTCTGTGCCTCAAAGAGTAGGAAACATAGCTTCCTGTTGCCAAGTCTAGCTAGGTTTTGGAGCAGACATTGCTTACCTTCTCAGCAAGCGTTATTTTTCCAGCTCTGAAGATGATTATAGCTCCATTCATTGGAATACCCATAATTCGTATCTGCTGAAAATCCTCTTTCTGTCCATAGTTCACATATATGGGTTTGCCCTGCAATAGAAACATTGGTTATGAATGCAGCAGTCCTGTCAGTAAGATACCTGAAACAGCCTACAGTCACTGTAACAGTGACTCCTGTTAACAGGAGGGAGCTGAAGCTCAGCACTGTAAACTGATCCAGTGCAAAATGTGTGTTGGAGCAGCACTTCTGCCAAGGCTCCTGTCTGGATTCCAGCAGGGAAGTTTAAAGTTACTCCTGCATCTTGCTGCAGTAAGAATACTATGTGGGCCCATTCCTCTCCCCACTCTGACCACCCTGCCCATCTCTCTTAACTGGGGAGGGCTTTATATACTCCATATCTTAAAGGGGCTTAGTACAGACACATTTCCAAGATCCTCCTGGAGTCACTTACAGTAACTGTGCCGTTCTTGCTGTATGCCACATATGCATCAGGACTCTCCAGCTCTTCTTGACCATCTTCTACAATGAACACTTGGTTCTTGCTACTGTTAAACATAGTGAGACAGCGTTATAGTCTTTCACACAAGAATTTAATTAGCTCAGTATTCTGAGCCAGTATTGTGACTGTACTCAGTCTGTGCTCTTAACAATTCTGATCAAGTCAATGGAGCCTGAAACGAAAACTCATTGCAGTACTTCCATGCAAAAATCTCTGGAGTTGGTCAGACACACTAATGAAGGCTGATTTCTAAGAAAAGTACCAGAAAAAAATCTGTTTCCAAGTCTCTCAGTCACCTCTTAAGAGAAGCTAAGCAAACTCATTTCCCCTGACAAAAAGGGGCAAGTAAGACACGAGAGTGTGAGCTGTGAGACAACACAATGCCTGTTGACACCTTCCTGAGCTACTGGAGGAGCCACTGCCAGGTGCGCAGCTCTGTCTGGGTGACAAGACAGAGTCACCTGTGCTACCAGTTTTAGACACAGGGATTCTGCCTTTCAAGCTGAGTTTTCACTCAAGTTTGTTTTCTCTCCACTTCCTAAGTATACTTAAGGAAAACAGCTGCCCCAGGATGCATCCAGAGTGCTGCTACTAGACCCTCTGGATTTAGAAAGCCTGAGAAGAGGCAGGAGCAGTTATTGCTTGGCTAGATTGAGGTTGACTTTGGAGAGTGGTAACTGGCTCACAATTTTCACATAATTTTAAGCAGAAATCACATGTTTGTTCAAGACTACAGTTATCCATGCTATATGGATGAGATGTGCACCTCTTCATTAACATACCTGCCTTTATCCTGCAGTCTAACGTAGTGCTCATCGTTCCACACGTCATCCAAGCGGAAGCGGGTGAACTGGTCATGAATGTAGCTGGCAGTGTTCTCATCTTCAACTTTGCCAGCTTCAAAAGAAGTCTTACCTTCTCTTTGCCTATAGGTAACAGATATATGTAGAGCTTAGGCTACAGCACCAGGCTGCACTGCAGCCTGCAAGGCCATTTAAGCCTGAATTTAAAACACACCACCCTACATCACCTATAATGCCCTTATTCTCCAAATAAGCTCAAGTTCTGCTCACAGGCTGTGCCTCTGTCAAAGCTCTAGGTAAACTTTCTAGAACTGTTACCTCATGTTGGCCTCAAGACATGGAACTGACAGTTTAGCTGACAACATGTTTCTGAGTTCAGGCCAGTATAAGATACGTGGTCCAGAAATCTCTTCTTCCTCCATTCCATCATCTGAGAAGTAAGATGCAGTAGGAGTCATCTCGCAGTTGCCACTTCCATCCAGACACCTGTTAACCCTCTGCATTCGTCCACGGTAACTCAAGTAGCCAACCAGAAACCCTGTGGACAGAACAGGTATTTCTTTGTGCTGCAGAAAAATGACTGAACCCCACCACACAGCTTCAGAGTTAAGATACATCTCTGCTCTCACCACTTTTGACGAGCTGGCTTACCCAATGACAGTCAGAAATATGTAGCCTGACATTTTGCCTGAGCTGGCATGTTTTAAGGGGCACTGTAAATCTGATCTTGCACTTGGCAGTCCCCCAGCACCACTTGGGAAGGACAGTGCTCACTTGAGGCCAATGGCATTGTTAAAACCTTAAGAGACAAGTACCAAAGGCTTTACTCATCTGTTGACCCACAACTCTACAGAAGTGTTAGGAGTTAATGGAGGGAAAACCAAAACTTCGATATGAACCAGTTTTCCCTTTAGCTAAGTCATAGTTACACTGTCAAACTCCACAATTCCTTGTGCCAATGTTGTACCATAAGTCTGAGCTAGACATACTTAGTGACAAGAGACTGTGGCCTGGATCCCAGTTGTTGAATTATCTCCCAATACAGATTCAAATTTAACAACCTTGGATTACATTCAATACCAGAGTCCACTTCATGCAGTTGCCTCCCACCCTTCCTTACCAATCAAAAGGAGGACGACAGCTGCCATGATAATGAGGCAGAGGTTCTTGCCACTCCTCCGTGGAGGAGGCATGCTGGCATGCAGGTGCTCTGGTTTCCCAATTTCCCCTCCTTCCTCCTCATCAGCAGCCAAGTTCATCTCCACATGGCTGTTTTCTCCATCCGTTTGCCGGGCAATGCTGAAGCGTGTGTACGACGTTGGCTCGCCACCGAACTGTGAGGAAAGGCAGTTGTGATGAAGAGCTGGTTACACCAGCCTACTGTCCTTGCAGCCAGCTGCACCTGTGCTCCAACCCAAACATCTGGTCCATCTGCAGCTGCTCCAGTGCAGCGAGTGTTTGGTCTGACAGTAAGTCAAACTGCATGCTTTAAACACAGTTAAGACTCAGACCCGGTCAGGGTCTCCAGGGTCTATTTAGATTCCATTTATCCTGCACAGGTTTGGAGCCACCCTGATCAGAGACTAGCCTGACGTTTGTTACCGATATGAGGCAGCCAATGGCATCAGCATTTCACACGTGATCCCATGGCTGAGGCTGATTCCAGCAGAAAGTCCTGGTTTTAATCAGCAGAGCACAGATCAGACTTGTGTACAGTTTACACTTTGATGAAGACAGAGGGAAGGGAAAGCAACCGTCCATGGCTGTGCCTTTGAGCCACATCTACTTTGATGTAAATACTGTCATCCAGCACCTGGATAATTCTTTATTAAACTGCCTTATGGCTACCCTTAAATTACACTATTACACATATGGTAGTATTACAAAGCAGCTAGGCTGAACACAGATGACCCATGGGCATTATGCTACCTCAGCTAACATGAAAGCTGAGGCTGCACCTCTCTCACCCACCAAGAACTGACACTGTTTGACAGGTTTTTACCAGTGCCCAAGCAGAGCTTCCAGTCTGGAGCCCACTTTTCTAAACAGGTGCAAGGCACAGCCCAGCCCCCCACAGAACAGCAACCCATGCACAAGGCATCTGCTCAGATTAACTCAATTCCAGGCATAGCCAGGCACTGGCTGAACCACTCAGCTTCCATTAGGGATGCTGAAATTGCCTCCAGATACGGTTGTGCTGGGTAGTAGACTGAGACTGGCTAACAGGCCAAAGGAATAGCTTTGGGAACAGCACTCTGTACTAGAGAAGCAGCTGGTAAAAAGCACCCAAGACCTGTTACAACCTCAGCAGCTCATCTACAGTTCTTAGCTCATTCTCAAACTACATGTCAGAGCTGGAAGAAGAGACCAGATGTCTGCTTGCTTGTGCAAAAGAAACCAATGTCATTTCAGACATGTCCTCACACAGAGGGACATGCCCCAGCCCCACATATCCTCCATTCTTATTCAGAGACCAAACCACCACACTCATAGTCCTAGCCTCGGGTCATTTCACAATCCAAACTCTCTAGGACCAGCAGGCTTGGCTGAACAAGTTCAGAAGTACCTCCTCCTGCACGTTTGTTTCATGAATTTCCACCCCCCAAGTAACAATAGAACACATGTTGATTGTCCCAGCAGGCATTTGAACGGCTTCCTCAGCAGCACTTCCTTCTGCAACTTTGTTCAAGGCCTGCCGCCCGTTTCTTACCAGCTCTCAGACACCCAAAACATGATAGCAGTTAGTGATAACCTCACCAGCACTGAACCACGTCCTTATCATTTGCAGCTACTTGCAGTGACATTTGGCTCACCACCCACACAGCAGCACCTAACGCTGCTTTGGATTCATCATCTTCTCCGATACTGATAAGTAGTGATATTTTTTTAATAAATATAGCTCACTACTCATCAAATAACTTTTTTACGGTTCCATCAACACAGCCACCTGTTGCACAGGATAGCTACGCTCAATTCTACAGCCCATGTATGTTCAAAGAGATAACGAACTACATGGAAAAATATAGAAAGAACATTATACAATCTCATACACAGATGTTGTTGAACCTTTCTTCTGCAGTATTGTCAGCCCACCAAGAGACAAACAGCACTGGGGTGCCATCTCTTACCAAATTAGAGATTGCTGCTCTGGCATGGTCCATTGTCTTCTGGATGAATGCAAACCAATTTCACGGCAGCCCTAGAAGTTCAGAATATAAGTCAGGTGAGGCTGTTCCCCTGCCACTACATTACACACCTGAGGTCAGTCACTGCCACTAGTGCACTGCTTGCCCATGGATTTTCTGTGCATACTTCCACGTAAGTCACTACATTAGTGAACCTACATGAACCTTGAATGCAACCTGAAAGTTCCCAAGGCCGTGATGAGCTCCAATGAACACATCAGCTCTTTCTGTTGAACTCTGGGCATACTGACAGGTATATAAACGAGGAATACAGTCTCCAATGGCTAAGTTCAACCAAGGGTGTTATTAATGGCAGGAACATCTCTGTTCAGGGAGTGCTGGCAAGAGGCATTTATTCAACTGTGACAACGGACTCTAGATATCTAAGGTTCCTGGGGTCAGTCTCAATGACAGAAGAGTCCAGCTGGAAGAGAGAAGTGGTAGAAAGCCAAAGGCAAAGCAGCACAAACTCCAACCCAACACTTCCCATATGAACATCCCTCCTAGATCGCTATATTCTCTACAACTTTGTGAAGGCAATTTTTGTTTTGAAAAGTCTCTGAAAATCGCTAAGAGTATCTCTCCAAAATAATTTCAGCAACGTTTAAAATTCTAAGTTCTCTGTAAAAAGCAAACATATCTGAAAGGTAAATTTTAACTGATTTACTTCTCCATTCTTCCTGAAAAAAGTTTGCAATTTAGTGAGTGCCTAGGCAGGTGTTGAGGTTGAGAGCAAGCAACCTGAGTATGCCCTCAAGCAGCGCTGCTAAGAAGTGGCTCTGGTCTTCAGGTTCAGATTAGCTCTACACCTGGGAGCTCTGCAAGGTTTTATTTGGAGACCAAAGGTTAACAGTGGCCATTGCTTATTTCACCTTTTATTTAGGGCAAGAACACATGGAGATGAAACCCGACAGATTTGAGAAGCCTTTCCCAAGTGACAAGCCGAGGCCGCAGGCTCCCGCCAGAGCACGAGCGGGCCATGTGGATGAGCATGTGGAGGCTCTGCTGAAAGGAAACCCGGCAAGACACAGGGAGGCACAAAGGGCCCGCTGGGGCATCGCACTGGCAACTGGCCGGGTGCTCGATGCCTCCCCGAGCCACTCCAGCCAGGCTCCAGTCTTTCAGAAATAAGCCAAAAAGAACAAAAAGACAGAAAAGCGAGCACGTTTGAGCAGCCGCCCCGCGGGGCTGGGCGGTATTGCAAACAGGCCCGGCTGCGGAGGGGCAGATAAGCGGCACAGGCGATACAGCACCGACCGGGGACACGTCTGCCCCGTGCCCGCCGTGAGAGACCGCGGTGCAGGACAAGGTCGAGCGGGGCAGGACAAGGTCAAGCGGGGCAATGCCGCAGCATGCGGAGCTGCCCTGGGCCGCCGCCAGGGCCCTGCGCCTGCAGCCGCTCTGCGCAGCCTCCCTCCCTCCCGGCCGTCCCTCCCCGCTCCCAGCCTTCCGCTCCCGGCCCGCTCGCTCACCCGTAGCAGCTCCTCTTCTAACACGGAACTCAGTAAAACCTCTGATTCCTGCTGGCAGAGCCGAGCCTGCCCTGCCCCGCCTCCTGACGGCACCGCCCGCAGCACAGCACGTACCCGCCGCTGATTTGCTGCCGCTGCTGCGGATTGGCAGCTGCTACCTGGCCTCGCTGCGCAGAATTAAAGTAAGGCGGCACAGAATCGAGAGAGAGACCTTCAACGTGATCCGGTCCACTCATCAACCCAGCGCCAGATCCGAGCACCTCCAGGGATCATGACTCTATTACCTCTCTAGGAAACGTATTCCAGTGCCTGATTACCCGAACAGTGAAAAACAGCTTTCTAATACCTAATCTGAATCTCTCATCTCAGCTAAAGGCCATTTCTTCTAATCCTCTCACTGGTAGAAGAGATTGGTCCCCTCCTAACTACGACCTACTTCCATTATAAAGAATGAAGCTGCATGCTTTAGAAATTGCTTTTAGGTGCTCATGGTACGATGGAAGAGCTACTTACCAAGTGGCATGTGTTTCACTGAGTGCACACCAAGTCCCACCTTCTCCACAGGAAGGGCTGGAAGTGGGGCAAGGACATGAGGTGAACAACTCTTTGTGGTAAGGCATGCTTGTACCGCAGTAAAAGACAGAGTGGGTCACAGATTCAACATTCCCACCCTCTCAGCATTTTGAGGGATGAGGGCAGGAAAAATATTTCCCTCTCTGGGTGGTACAAACCAGACATAGGATTTGCTGTGGCTTGGGAAGTTCTCAGCATCCTCAAGTCCCAGCAAGTCACACATGCTCAGGGCTGCCTCTTTAGATCTGAACAGGCAGATATGCCCAAGGTGCCTTTCCTTCGTGTTGGGCTGCACAGATTGCTATTTTATTTATACAATGGGAAGTGTAGCAGGTACTATGTCTTCCAGCTCCTAAACACGAGAAGTATGGACAGCCCACATCAGGACACAGGCTGCCTGTGGCCCACTGTGAGAGAAGATCACTGCTTCTAGCCTCAGTCCTTCAGCTCAGGGCATCCCTCAAAAGCATGTCACAACTAGGGAACACTTCAAGGTTCGTGTGTGCGTGTGTTCTGCAGTACTGTGCTCATTAGAAAAATAAATCAGTAGGCCCGGATTATTGCCTCTCCCAGGAAAGAAGGATGAAAGCAGAAAGTTTGTAGTTCGGCAGAACACATGATTGCAAAGAGGATTATGTTCGGTGGAAAGCAATACATTCCTGCGCTGATAAAAGGGGGATTAACTAGACCCGAAATTCAGCACGGACGTCTGGAGACAAGTCTGTAAAGTGTCTCTCAGGCAAGATGTGCTGGTGGACCTGCCAGTTCTGTTTACCAGAGGAGGTCTGAGCCAGCCTCCAGTGCCCAGGCTCTCTCTTCTCCAGATTCATCCCTCTCCAGCTGTGGTGATGCCAGTCATGAGACGGAAAACTATTGTCACTTGGCGTGTGACTCACCCGTGGGACATGGCACTGGCTGGTGCCTTGGTGGAAGCCCAAGGTGTAAGAGGGTTCAGAAAGAGTTTAGATGAGTCCTGCAGGCTGGATGCTCTGATCGTTCCTCACTACGACAGCCTGGATGCAGCCTGCTGCTCAGGAAAGTGTAACCCGGGGAAAGAAGTTGCAGCTCTGCCCTGTTTTTTATGTTCTTCCTGGGCTCCCCCCACCAAGCCCTCACCTTCTTTACCTGTGCACACCGTGCCAGGCGCAGGGCAGCGATTCCAACCGAGGTCCCGCCAGAGGAGGGACACCTGCAGGAGAGCTCAGGTTCTGGACGTTCCCTGGAGCAATGCCGCAATGCGAGCAAAGAAAGCGGCGATGGGATTTATTCCTCCCCCTGGCCTCGGTTCGCTGTACTTCCCTTCCGGGCCATAGCAGGGGAGGGGCTGCTCCGTGCCAGCCCCGACCTGCCGCGGCAGAGACTCGCTGCAGGTGTTTTCCGTTCGCAGTCACACCACGCGTGTGCCGAGCACTCAGTTCCCCATTTCTACACGTGCCTGGACAAAGAGAAGAAAGTTGACATTCTAGAAACTCAGACATTTTTGCACTCAGCTGGCAGTGAAATACCTTAAAAGGAGGGTTCTTCAAAGGAAATGTTGAGCACCTGTGAGCAGTGGAGTACCCTTCACCTTGCACTGAGAGTTGGAGGGCTATCAGTGCTTGGTGGCTGGTGCCACCTCTCGCAGGGACACCTGCTGCACTGCTGGTGATGCCCAGGTGCTCATGCTGCCCAGCCCAACCAAAAATCTTTGCAACGAGCAGAGAGCAAAAACTGGGAAATAGATGAAAAGGAAAGAGGATGTACGATTGGTTACTGCTGACTTTTGATCTGTCTTCCCAGCATCAGGGTGTTCCTCTTCATTGTGACTTGGCTATTTTAGGAGATGTCCTTGTGTCCTCTGAACTCCTGGGAGGCTTGTGAGTCCTCTCACTTGACTCAAATGACTCTACATACTTTTGTACAATATCTCATGATGTGCCAGTGTCCTTCCTCTGGGACCGATGCTGAGAACATGAGATCAAAATGTGGGAAGGAAAATACGGAAGGAAAATACACTTCAGTTTTTCAGTATAGCTGACCCTCGTGTGACCAGTTGTGTGACCCATGTTAAAAGCAGCCAAAACACACACAGCTCTGAGGTTAATTGGTTAAAGTATGGTGCTATTAATGTCAATATTGTGAGTTTGATCCCTGCATAGGCCATTCTCTTAAGGGTTGGGGAACTGCTTTTCCAGCAGCTTATCACAAACAATGTTGTGAGGTGACTTGAACTCTTCTATGTCAAGAAATACTGTAACTAACATGGCTCATCAGTCTGGAAGGGATGGAAAAGCCAAGAACCAAGTGCTGGAGTGTGGTTCTAAATTGGATCTGCTGTTGGGCTGAGGACAAGGGTTATGGGACATACATAGTGGTCTGTGGAATGGGAGGTAGTTATAGGGCATTGGCATGAAGTGCATTGGCAGTGCACTCCATGGGACAGGGGCTCTGGGGCACTCCAAGCACGCCAGGGTGCAGGGCCAGAGAGGCAACAGGCATCTGAGGACGAAAGAAAGACTTTGATCTTCTGCCCTGAATGACAACTGCTTCCTCTGGATCCCAGCCACTCAGTGCCAGCTCCTGCCTTCCTGGGAGCTGGTTTGAAGGGATACACTGTGCTCCCAGGTCACCTCATGGGTTGCACCTCATGGGTGCAGTCAGGTATTATAGATCCCAGAAGCTGAGAAATCTAGTTCTTTTTCAGTGTCAGGATCATCCTGCAACCCGTCTACTACACTAACTTTCCAGGTTAGGGCTGGCAGGCATGGCTCCCAGGAGAGCCTGCCCTCTCTGCTCCCGTCTCACCAAGCCAAGAGTGCAATAGCCAAGAATTTCACAACACCCCGAGTACCCTCATCCTCCAGAAGATCAGTATTTTGGCCTTTGCTGCTGCATTTCTCAATTGCCCTGATAAAAAGTAGTGAAGTAGTTGGGCTTTCAGGAAAAGCCATCATGCTGTCTTTGAGGATGTCATTCCAACCTGCTCTCTCCCAGCAATCCAGGCACAAACAACTTGGCCACAGCCCTGACACAGCCCTGGTTGCAGGCTGAGGAAGAAGAGGGATTGTGACAGGCATTGGCATCTGGGAGAGGATCTGCTCCCTCTTGTCCTGTAGCAAAGAGGCGGTGGAGGAGGTGAGGGGAAAAGCACTTGAGAGAATGAAAACGCAGTGAGTAAAGCTGACAGCTGGCCAGAGCTTTGTTGTCCCTTCAGAATAACACCCGTCTTTGCATCCTTCCTGGGGAAGCACCTGGAGGTGGCCTGGCTCTCCACATTTTCCACATCTGGCCTGGTGCTCCCACCAGCTAGCTGGAGAGGAAACAGAGCACCAAGCACCTGGAGGAGAGATGTGTGGCTGAGGACAGTGTGGGTTCTTGCTGCTATAAAGATGCTGATCTGAGGTATCCCATAGGCCACCCTCTCAAAGTCCTCTGGGATTTATTTTTGCCTTCCTGCAATTTGGAGGCTCATATCCCCATCTCTCCCATCACTCAAGTAGGGATGTGGATACAGTGATGCTCATTACTGCTGCTCTGCTTGCCAGGGGCTGGCATGGAGACCCAGCAGAGATGCTCATGCTTGGACACTGCCTCAGTGGGACTAAAACAGTCTGGCTCTTTAAACGGGCCTTCCTTGCTTGCAAAGATTGGTTTCACTGGGATTTTAACACCAAGTCCTCTGTGCTCCTTGCACAACCCTACCTTACCTACAGGGAGGAGGGTGAACTGTTACCCAGCTTTATGCCTGCCCAGGGGCACGGAGAAATGAGGCGATGATCCAAGAGGAGCACTTTAGTGTTGCTTCCCGCCTGGCAGTTACCTCTTTTGGCAGGATGCTGGCCCTCCCCAGATGCAGCTGAGGGGGAGAGCAGCAGCACAAGGACATCCCTTGGCGTGCATGGCACTGATACCGCTCCTGCCAGCAGCCCCGTGCCCCGGCAGCTCGGCGGCAGCAGCCGCGGCCAGTGCAGATCTGTGGGGCTGTTGTTGACCTGGAGCCTTCACCCCGGCGGGGTCGGGCTGGCAGAGCTCTGCTATCTTGGCAGCTGCAGCTCGGCCGGTGCTGTTTGTCCCTGCTCTGATAGCAGCTCTGCCCCGTGAGCCTGCCTGCTTTTATCTGGGGGTCACGGCTGCGACTGTGGCAGGGGGTCTGCGGGGCTGGGGCCCTCCAGCAAGTGTACAAACAAGCTCAGGATGTGAACACAATAGCCAAGGACTGGCCTTAGAAAAGCGGGGGGATGCAGTGTGGCCGCCCAGGGGCACATCAAAGGTCTGGCTCTGCACTGCTGAAAAAGCCCGTGTGTTTGATGGCTTCCCATGGACTGGCCCAGCACAAGGGGCCAAGGGTTTGAGTGAGGGGAAGTGGAAAGGGAAAAGAAAGCAGCGGGGAGAGAGCACAGGAGCTGAGACACAGTCGTGTGGGTCACTTCCTCGAAAACTTGGGTCTCTCATGAATTCCCTTGGTCCGCTTTGTTCTGGCTCTTCTGATCTGTATCCAGAGTGCAGCACACAGCTGTACTTCTTTTCTCCTTCTTCAGTGCACCTCCAGGCAGGCATTCCAGGTCACTTTTGCAAAGTGTTTCATGTGCAATTTTGCAAGCACTTCTTTTGAATCAGCATTTGCCACAGCTGAGGGCTGTTGGGGTTTTTCCCTTCCAGAAGCCTTGGTGGTTAGAATCCTAGAAAGGCAAGCATACAGAAGCATGGCCAGAAGGAAAGTTACTGTTACTGTTAACAGCCTTGGAAGCTCCCTAAAATGCCTGGACAGAGCCATGAAAGGACATGAACATACAGTGGGAGTGATCTGCTTGGTATGCTAGCCATCTATCTGCTCAGCTGGGGCCTGAAGTACCTGCTGTACCTCTCTAGCAGATTCTGGTCCTGCAGGAGTCCCTGACTGCTCACTCCTGTGCTCCCAAAAGGACCTGGAAAACCCGGGAAAGTTTTGTCTCTGATTTGCTCTGCAGCTTGTGCACACGTTGCTGCTTTTGGATAAAAGACTGAGCAGCCCCAGCCTGCTCAGTGGGAACCACCCTCTGTGATAAGGAGTGTGTTGACTTAGAGATTAAAACTGTCCACTGCTTTGTGTTTTTTTATTATATGCATTTATTGCCATAAGAGCAGTGCAAAGGACAAAGGAAAAGCACAACATAAAAAAAGCCAGTACTCTGTGCAACACTGCAGGCTCTAGAGGGAAAAAAGGTGTCCCTAAGAGAGCTAGATGATAGTTCTGCTCTTGGGAAGAGGCTGCAGGTGCTGGCCCCAGGCATGTGGGAGCAGCCGGCAAAGCCGTGCCCCCTCTGTGGATTTGTGATTGAAGGGGTCTCATTGCCCTTCTTCTCTTGATGCCATTGTCAGGGTAATTAAATGCTCCCAGGCAGGTGCCAGAGCCTTTTGCACACTGAGAGTTGTCTTTGTCAAGTTGACCTGCTGGAAATACCTTGTTTTAGGGTGGATTAAACTCTCATAGCAATATCTGAAAGCAAAGAGGGAGCTTTAATTGGGGTGGGATTAGCCCAATGGGGCTGAACAGGGAGAGCAGGAGCTTTCTCACTACCTGCTAATTGCCTCTTCCCTGCTCTGATGGCAGCTGAGACACCCTCCCGTGGCTTCTGTGTACCAGCTTTGTGCCATGGGGACCATGTGCCATGTGCCTTGTAGCTTTATTTATGGAGCAGAGGGTGAGATGTGGTGCTCAAACCAGGGTACTTTAATTTGTCTTTGGCAGCCAGGGATGGGATGCTTTCATCACTCAGGCGCTTGACACAGATTTGGGGGGCTCATGACTTTCTCTTGGGCTGTGGTGGGGTCCCAGGGGCTGAGCTGAAACCCATGGGCTGCAGTTTGCAGCCAGCCCTACTGCCAGACATGGTCGATAGAAATGTGAGTCTGGAATTGTTTTCCCTGGGACAGGAGAAGCAGGTCAGTGCCTCAAGAGCAAATCGGGGCGGTGTGTGCTTGGAGGCAGCTCTTGGAATTAGATAAGCAGCCTGTGCTACAGCCAAATTGCTGAGCTTCCCATGCCTGCTGATCTGCCCTGCAACAGCCTCCTGTCCCTGGCACGCACTGTCCCTCCAGGTCTCCTTCAAAGACAAATGTCCATGGTGGGCTATGAGGAGGAAAAACTTTGCCTGTCCCCCTCTGTCTTGGCAGGCATCCTTTGGGGTTCACACATGAGAAAAGCCAGTTTTACCCAAAGGGGAAAAAAAAAAAACAGTTTGTGTTTTTGTCTTGATGTGGCCTGAGAATCAAAGTCTTTCCTGCAGCTAGAAAACTCTCTGGTCAAACTAATGGAAACAACTTCCCCTGCTCCCTTCCCCACTCCTCCAGTGAATAGTGGGGGCTGTATTTGAGTTTAGCTCCTGACTGTTAGTCATCTGTGGTCTGTAAAGCAATGATCAGCAGGGACTGTTTCCAGCACCAGCCTTTCCTTTAGCTCTGCTTGGCTCAGTATGTCCACGAGAAGCGCCCCAGGGGCTGCTGAGCCCTCTGTGCTAGTGCAGGCACTTCTGTAGCTCCCTCCTCGGCCTCATGCCATCATGGAGTTTGCTCGGTGTCATTACCCCTCTCTGGAGAAAGCACCTTTCTCTGCCTGTGCACGTCCCGATGGCTTTCATGGCAGATGTGAATTTGGAGGTGCTATTTATTACTCAGTGATGCAAAAATGGCAGAGAGACCCAGGGTGATGTGCACCTCTCCTAGTGCTGCTCCAGCCCTGCCTTCTCTTCCTTATCATTGGAAACTAGGGCTTGTCCCTTTGTTTCATCCCACAGCAGGGACCTGGGGAAGAAGTGACACCCAGTCGAGAGGCTTGTCCAGGGCTGAGTATTGCTTGGCTGTCAGCAAGAACTAGTGATGCTGGGCTCCCACCACCCTCTGCTTCAGCTCCCTGCACCCCATAGGGTGCTGTGCTTACAGGTGTGGATGCCAGCCAGGTGGATAAACCCGTGTGTCCCACACATGCATATCACAAGTTTGGGCACACACACGTGTGTACATGCACATGTACACCCCTACCCACACAGGCACCCAACACGAGTGTGCCCACACCTCTCCAGGCATGTCCATCCCCTCCCATCCCTCTGCCTCCTGGCCTGCCAAAGCAAGAGGGAGCAGCACCAGGTGGGAGTGCTTGCCCAACACCCTGGTGTGGAGCTGGAACTGGTAGAGGTGATGGGAAGGGAAGGGAAGGGGAGGGGAGGGGAGGGAAGGGAAGGGAAGGGAAGGGAAGGGAAGGGAAGGGAAGGGAAGGGAAGGGAAGGGAAGGGAAGGGAAGGTGTTTTTCTTGGTTGCCATTGAACTGCACTTGAGATGCTTTCCCACCTGTGATGGGAGGCAGAATCACTCGGGGGCAGCTGAAGAAGTCCCAGTGAGGGCTGAAGGCATTCCCCGAGTGGGTGGGACTACTCCTGTGCCTGACTCATGTGGTTGTGGGTGACACCATGGGGTGGCCAAGGCTGGTGGGTGGGTGTCACAGTGCCGGGAAGGCTCAGGGTCATCAGGGGAACAGCACCTCCCTTCCACAAACACACTGTGTCTCCACTGGCTCTCTGGGAAAATATTTGTCCATCTGACTTTTTGAAGCCTCAGCATTTCCACCTGCGATCTTCTTTCTCACACAGACGAGTATGAAAATAAAGCTCCTGACCAAAGAAAACGCTCACAGCCCACTCAGAGGGTGTGTTAACCTCGTCATTCACCAAAAGCAAACATCAGCAGTGACGTGGCTATTTTAGGTAGCTGTGGCAGAAAAAGGTCCCTCTGTTTTTCAAACAAGGTGCCTTTTCATTCAGAGGTTGGGGGTGGCTCTAGGAAACCAATGGTATGTCACTAGGACACCCACTGGAAATGCAGATGTTACCTTACAGCAGGAAAATACTTCTGTGCATCCAAAGCCTTGGGACAGGCAGGAAGCAGCTCCCAAGAGTGTTGCCTGTGGTATTTCCGCAGGATCCCCCCAGCCGGGTTGGGACTGCAGGCCGTTTGTTTGTCCCCTTTGAAGGACACAAAGCCCTCACCATGCTGAGCCCCACAGCTTGATCCCTTCCCTTCTGGCCCAGTGCAGCACAATCGGACGTGGAGCTGCTGGGTGGAAAAGCAAACAGAAATGGGGCCAGAAGGGCCGGACAGAAGACAGGGGTGTTATCAGGTACCCCATCTTTGAGGCTCTGTTGAAACGGGAGGAGAAAGCTGGGGCCATCAAAGCTGCTCTGATGGCCTTGATCCAGATCGTAGAAAGGTTTCATCCAGCTTCTATTGGGCTTCTTTCTTCTCATGGTGGGCTCCCCTTCCTCCCAGGCCAGGGACAGCCTGGGATGGACCTCACCATCCTCTTCCTCTTCTCTGTTTGGGGAATGACCTGTGGAATGCTGGGCATTGCAAAGGGCAGCCCCCTGCCCTGGGGAGCCCCTTTGGTAATCTGTGGGGCCAGGGGACCCTGGGGTGGGCCAGTACCCCAGGAATGGTTTGGAAGTGTGATTGAGGCTATGGCATGGGTGACTAACCAGCCTGTGGGGAAGAGCTGTTCCACTCTTGGGGGCACACCCATCCCAGCTTATTACAGTTTATATGCACTATACAAGATCCTAGAGAGTATAGAAAGTCACATACATATTTATTGATGTGTGTGTATATGTTATGTGTTTTCTGTGAATGGTCAAGTGATCTCAGCAATTTTAGGAAGAGGTGTCTTGCTGATCTGAACTGCAGCTGGGCTGCTGAGGGCTCACGAGCCAGGTCCCTGTGGGGTGACCTCTTTAAGTGCTCTGGGACAGACACAGTGATGTCCTGGTTGTGCCAATGTCTCACTTCTCTTCCCAGCCTGGCAGCATGGGAGCCTAGTCAAGGTGGCAGCGTCTGTGGTGTCACCCAGACCTGTATGGAAGGGACAGGAAGGTCCCTGCAGGTGTCGACAGGGTTGTGCACAAGAGCTGGTCCCCCAGCTGTGGCTGAGCAGTGTTTCTGAGAGCAGGAGCATGGGGCGATTTTGCCCACACACCCTCTGCAGCACTTCTGCTTCCCGAGAAGGCTAGACATCCGGGGCTGGCTTTTCTGTGAAAGAGTGAGCTGTTCTGGTTAGCAAAAATCCCCAGCTCTGTCCTATGCTCCCCCGTGTGCTGCACTCTGCTGTTCTCACCCCACCATGGCTGCCCCATGGCTACTTCCTGGGAGTGTCCCATCACCCATGGCCAGCAGGGGACTTGGGGACTGGGGACTCTATGAGGAATAATCCTTATTGCCTCGTGCTGGGAAAAGGGGATTTTCTCTCCCCAGAAGGGAAAACTGCAGCCAGAAGGACTCCTACACCAAACCCCTTGAGGCTAATATTTTTCCTGGTGACCTTGAGGCAGAGACTGGAGGCAGCCAGCTGGCTCCCAGGGCAGTATCCCCCCCCATCTGAAATGTCAGCTTGGTCTACAAATAACACCTGGCATGGATCTTTCCCCAGAGCAGTGAGAGACTAAGCCCTCTACCCTCATGCTACAGGACTCATGCCCCATTTTACAGCTGGGGTATGGTAGGGTCCCTGACTGCCTTGCAGCAAGCTCGTGATGCAGCCCTGTGGGTCTGCAGGGCACTGGGAAATGTTTTCCAGTGCCAGAGGACTGGTCCCCTCTAGGAAAAGGGAGGACTTGTGGAGAGCTCTTGCTCTGCCAGGAAGTCCACATTTTCTCCCACCCCAGCTGTGCTGTCAGGGCAGCCAGGGCACCTTCACCTGCCCAGAGGAGGAACCCAGAGGGGCCCAGTGTCACACCCCTGCAGTAGCCCCCCTGCCCTCATCACCCACTGCTCCCCCCTGGCCATATCTCCCAGGAACGGTGGCTCCCACCCCTCCAGCTGCCTCCTGAGGCAATCAGTGGGGAACACATGGGCCTTATCTATGGGCCAGCTGTGGGAAGGGCTCCTTGCCATCCCTATCAGTGGGGCGGCTCCAGACCTGGGGTTGAGGGGAGCCAGCCCCATTCCTGGGGCCACGGCTGGGGGCATTGTCACTGCCCCACACTGACCATTGCAGAGGATGCTTAAAGTTCTGAGACCCCTTTCCAGCCTGGTGGCCAGTGTTGCTGTGATATTGATAGATTTATAGGGCAGCTGTTCCATTGCACTGGAACATTGAAGGCAGATGGTGGGAGCAGTCTTACCTCTGCCAGCAGGATCCACACCCCTCACGCACTTCCACCAAACTCTCAGCAGCAATTTCCTCACCAGGGAGATGCTTGCAGAGCTGATGGGGCTCAAAAGGGCCAGCACCCTGGAAAAGGCTTTCCTGCCCCTTCACAAGTCTGATAGACCTTTGTGTTTTATTTATTTCTTGAGTTGTGCCCACCCTCCTGTTCCCAGTGGCTCGGCAGGGTGCTGCTGGAAAACTGGAAGGGTGGGGATGCTGACTCTCTCCTAAACCCCAGGAGTGTGGGGAACAGGGTCATCTTTGGTGATGCAAAGCATGGACATCCCTTTGAAGAGGTACTCGTGGAGTGTGGTTTTCCCCAGAGGTGGGTGCCAGACATTCCCCCACACTATGGGGTGCCAATGCTTTCAGGGGGCTGGTCCTGTCTGCCACAAAGACTAGGCAGAGTGTGGGAGATCCCTTGGGAGAGAGAGAATCCTGGCTGCTCTGTCCCACTGAGCAAGGTCTGTCCCTCTGTGTCCTGCAACAGCAGTGGCCACAGATCACCAAAAGCTCAGGATGCAGATCTTTATTGTCCACTTGTCTGGCTGGACCACAGCCTGAGCTGGGTGTGCAGTCTCACTCCCCAGCATCCCAATCATCCACCATGGCCTCAGGCTCTGGGTGGGAGAGGAGAGTATGAGAAGGAATGTGTTTTGGTCTCCTACCTGCTCCTTCCAATTATATAAATGAGGAGTTTCTTCCCTGCCATGTCGTGGCCATGGGGAAGCTGGTGATGGTCCGTGGGAGCCTGCTGTGCCCACTGAGGTCAGCCCCTCTGGCCATAACCACAGAATTAGAGATGGGTGGAAAACTGTCTAAACTCCATACAAATATTTGCATTTTAAGGGCTTTTTCAAGTATTGGGGAACGCTGACACAGCAGCAGTGTGGGCGATGCTGGCATACTGAGAGGGTCTGCTTGGCTCTTTTCTTTTTTTGGAGAGGGGCAGGATTTTCATGGTCAAAGAGTCTTTATAGTGTTTAAAGAGTGTTTAGAATTTAAAAAAAAGCTAAATGACCAAAAAGGGGAGAATTTCCAGCACTGCTGCAGGTTTCTCTGCCAGCTCCTTGGGGCAAAACAGCCACCCTGATGCTGCGTGGACCACAAACCTTCAAACCACCCCTTGCCCTGGGCTTGTGGGTATATGGCTCCCATCTCTGTGTTTCTTTTTCCTTTTCTGCTGAAAGGATTTTTGGCAGGAAAGGGAGTTCCTGTGGCTGCTCTGCCCTGGAGCATCCTGAAGGTCTGGAGCTGAGGTAGAACTGGTGGGAGCTTGACCCATCTGTTGCTCCCCATGCCTATTCCAGGGGATGCTCACCTGCCAGCTTTTGGCCGTGGAGAAGGCTGACTGGGGGACAAGGGTGACCTTGGATCCTGATGGCTTCAGGACCAAACATCCCAGGCATAGATAGGGGCTAGAATAAGGGAGAAGTTGGAGGGACTCTGGGCTATCCCATCCCACTGCATTCCCCCTCTCCACACCCATTTCTGCCAGCTCCTGGGGCAGGTTGAAGCAAGCAAGTCACAGGCACGTCCTGTCCTGCTGGAGCAGGGAGGGCTCAGCACCTTGGGCTGCAGGGGCGAGAGCCCTCCATGCCTCCATGTCCCCAGGGGACAGCTCTGAGGTGGTAACACCCAGACCCCCAACACACTGTCCACAGCAGAACAGTGTTTGGGAGTGTCCTGGCTCCATGCAGAGTGATCTTGGGCACAGTGATGGGGCTGGGGGCTTGGTGCAGGTAGGTCAGTGCTGTGGGTGCATCCAGCTCCAGTGGGGGTGCAGAGGGAAGTGTGTGCAGCAATGGAGCCCTCCTTGCATGTGTGTGCATGTGTGCTGGGACTCACACATGCAGAGCAACAATGTGTGGGGCTGCCCTCTGCTTTGGGCTTGGGGCCCAGCCATATTCTGCATCCACCTCACGGGTTGGCAGGTTGCTCCATGCCCCGCAGCTGTACCTTGCACCTTGGGGTGTGCTGTGCTTGGGGAGTGCAGGGGACCAGGGCTCAGGCAGGCTCAGGTAGTACCTGAGTGGCAAGAAGGATCATCATGGTGCTGCAGCAATGAGTCAGGGATAACCAGACACATCTGTGGTGGGCAAGGGGACCAGCACGTGCCCCTGTGCAGCGGGCACCCAAGGGTGGTGCTGGCCCTGGGGCTACGCCAGGCAGGGAAAGAGGTTCCTGCACGTGTCTGGGCAGTGCAGCACGTGTGGCTGCATGCTGGGGCTGGGCTCTGCTTCCCTCGGGCCAGGGATACGTGCAGATCATCCCAGTGCTGATGGACCACAGGGGGATGAGCACCAGGTGGATGAGCAGGACAGCAAGATTGCCATGACGTAGCCTGCAGCGACTGTCACATAAAGGCCAGCGCAGCAGATGTCATCGGAGCTGATGTGTTTCTTCAACCGTAGGCAATGCCGGCGATACAAGGATGCTAGATGGGGGGGCCCCATTGGTCCCGTGCATCCTGTGGGGTCGGGAGCAGCCATGGCGAGGGGTCTGCTTGTGCAAGGTGTGGGTGAGTGTGTGTGGGTGAGTGCAGAGGGCTGGGTGTGCAGCACGCAGTAAGCCAGGTTAGGTTACAGCATATAGGGCAGGAAAGGGTATGTGCAGTATGTAGGGACAGTATGTATGGGGCTTGGTTAATGGGGCTGAGGAGAGGGGAGGGCCAGCTGTGCACAACACCTCGGATATGCAGAGTCCTCACAGGACTCCCTCCTCCCCACCATCCCATTCCCACGGAACTGAAGCATCCACACCCATTCCCTCCCCCCGGCCCCTCCCACCATCCTATTCCCATGACAACAGCAGCATCCTGCTCCTACAGCAAGGTGCAGAACACACATCTGGGTCCTGATGCCACTCTGGCTGCAGCAAAAGCCCCTGCCAGAGGGGCAAAGGGTAGCGGTTCCAAGGACACCCAGTACAAACCAGAACTCATTTTCCTTGAGGTTTGGGAGAACATCTGGAGCCGTGGACACCCCTGGAACCCATGAGGATTCTGGGATCCATCTAAGAGAAAGGTACAGTGCTCTCCCTGCCTAAGCCCCCAGCTTCCCACTCAGATTGTCGCCTCCCCAGGCCAGGGAGCTGCTGTTGTCCTGAGGCAGGGTTCTGAGCGCTGGGCCAGCCCTGCCCTCTAGTGCCGTGAGAGTTGCTCCATGCCGGGCTCAGATCCGGATCCCTGTAGCTCAGCCACCCAAAGTCCTCCCAGGGCCCGCAGAGCAGAGCAGGGGCTGACAGGCTTCCCACCACCCGGCGGCACCACGTCCCAACCCGACACTGCTGCTGAGGGGACATGGGGACACGTCCAGACCCTCCATGGCACCATCAGCACAGTCCGGCTACCCGGGGATGCAGCAGTGTCACCCCAGCACAGGTGCCCGACGGCCCAGACCTTGAGATACAGGTGTGCCCGTACGGGTGACAATTGCCTTCCCGGGTCGATAACCTGGTGGCCAAAGCACTCGGTGGGCCGGGACGGCGCGGGGCCACGCCAATGGGTGCCCGCAGCTGCGGGAGAGGGAGGGAAGCTCTGGAGGCTCTGGTTAAACTGGAACGAGGCGCGGCATCGTCCCGCGGTCCCTGCCCTGGGGACTCTGACCCCGTGGGCCGGCGAGGGGAGCTGAGGCGGGCGGTGACGAGCAGCCCCACAGCCACTGGGACAGCGAGGAGCCCAACAGCATGGAGTCCACTTTGGAGCTGGCCGATGACCCCAGGTGAGTGCTGGAGACACTAGTGCCGCTTTGCAGCCGGGCAAATCCAACTTTTTGGATAAGAACTTTGGATGATTCCTTCCCTGTGTAAAGGAAGGGAAGCGCTTGGCAGTGACTGCTCGCACCCTGTGGCCCCGGGTGTCCTCGTGTCCCTGCGGCCCCATCAGCACTCCCGTTCTGCTCCGCAGGTTCTCCCGCTCTTTGGTGGAGATGCTGATCAGGAACTTCAGCGTGCCGGCAGCTTGCTTCTCCCTGCCGCCCACCTCCCAGCAGCTGCTGCACCGTAGGTGGGGGGAAGGGGTGGGGAGGACCCTCCTGCTGTTCCTGGCGGGAGCAGGACAGGGGTGAAGGTGGTAGGGTGGCCGTGGCAAGTGCAGGCACGGAGCAGCCCCAGAAATCAAAAACTGGACTGCTGCCAGGGTCTTAGCCTCCCATCCCATAGTCCTACATGCAGGGATGGGTACAGCCCAGGAAGGGCCAGCACTGGGGTGGGTGTCATGGCACGGGGAGCAGTGGTGCAGAAGGGCCAGCTCTGGTCCAGGGCATGGCACAGAGCTTCCTAAATCTGTGGAGTGGTGGGTCGTGGGGCAGCTCCCTGTACTGATGGCCTCAGGGGGGACCAGACAGGATGAAGACAGCTTCTCATCCCTCCCTGGCAGAGCTGGACACGGCCCAACTCATCATCCTGGGCCTCTGCACCATCATGACACTGTTGTCGGTTGTGATCTATGCAGAAGAGGTTTCATACCTCTTCCGCAAGATCCGCTGCCCTATCAAGATGAAGACCCTCTGCTGGAGCAGCTCAGCCCCTACGGTGAGCTGGGTTGTGGGGGTGCTGGGGGGGCCCCCCTGGGGGGCCAGAGCCATCCAAGGGGTGCCAGCCCACAGGAGGGGGGAATGTCAGTGTGCCAAGCTCACGTGTCCCCCAGGTTGTGTCAGTGGTCAGCTGCTTTGGCCTGTGGTTCCCGCGCTCCATGATGGTGGTGGAGATGGCAACCACGGCGTGAGTATCACCCACCCTGGGACAGGGCACCAAAGAGCCCACAGGGCTTGACCTGCCTTCCTCCTTCTCCCCAGGTACTTCGCTGTCTGCTTCTACCTGCTGCTGCTGGTCATGATTGAGGGCTTTGGGGGGAAGGAAGCGCTGCTCAGCACCCTGAAGGACGTGCCCATGGTGGTCAGCACTGGGCCCTGCTGCTGCTGCTGCCCCTGCCTGCCCCGAATCACCATGAGCAAGTGAGGGGGAGCTGAGATAAACCTCTGCTCCTGGAGGGCTTTCACTGCTTCTGCTGGGCTGGAAGAGAAGTCCCTGGGTAGGGACTTGGGGACCTCAGAGTGCTACCAATCTCTCTCACTATGCCAGGAAAAAGCTTAAATTGATGATCCTGGGGACTTTCCAGTATGCCTTCTTCAGGGCATTCGCTGTCTTCCTGGGGCTGATCCTGTCTGCCGATGGGAATTACAACCCTGCTGACGTAAGTGCCAGAGCACAGGGATGGGCAGGTTGATGACCTAGACAGGAAGCCTCCACCTGAGCTTTGTCAGCCCAGTAATGTTTTCTGTGTGTCCCCCTCAGATTTCAGCGGAGAGTGTGGCCCTCTGGATCAACACCTTAGTTGGTGTCTCCACCCTCTTTGGGCTGTGGGCCCTAGGCATCCTCTTCCGGCAGGCCCGGCTGCACCTGGCTGAGCAGAACATGCAGGGCAAGTTCACCTGCTTCCAGGTGAGCCCCTGCCCTGCCCAGCTCCCTCCTAGGTGAGGGGCTCCTGCAGCACAGATGGGGTGAGGCAGCATGAAGGAAGATAGTGGGGCAGGAGCCACTGCATGTGGAGAGCCCTGCTGGCTGCAGGATAGCAGGGAAGGTGAAGGCTGGGAGCTGGGCAGTGGCATGGCCCTCACCACTGGGGTGTTGGTGGTCGCAGATCCTGCTCCTCTTGACGGCACTCCAGCCTGCCATCTTCAGCATCCTGGCCAATAGCGGCAGCATCGCCTGCTCGCCACCCTTCTCCTCCAAGGCCAGGTCACAGCGTAAGTTGGGAGATGAGCAGCACCACGTGCTCCCAGCCGAGCCCCTCCATCACATGGCATGGCATGGGGAGTGGGCATGGTGGATGAAGGCAGTTTCAAATGACCCTTCTCCTCTTCCAGAGATGAATGTGCAGCTGTTGATCCCGCAGACCTTCATCCTGGCAGTGCTGACGCGGATGTACTACCGCAAGCAGGATGACAAGCCGGGCTACCAGCCCGTCAGCTTCGCACCCGCAGGCGCCGACACCAAGGCGTGAGCAGGAGGGAGAAACTGGGGTGCCAAGGGACAGAGTGGGGTGAGGGGCTGGTCTACCCTGCACAACCTTCTCGTCTCCTCCCCTGGCCCTGGGGAGCTGCTGGCAGCAGAAAAGGCAGAAGGGGAAAGAACATCTTGGGACAGAATGAAAGGGTCTAAAACCTAAAAGCCAAGGGGGTCCACAGAAGCCACCTCCAGCCCGGAGGCTCTTGTCTAGCACTGAGTAAAGATAAATTTTTACTGGAGTCTTGCATTGGTGACTGGGTTCATATTGTCTCTGCCTAGGCTGGGTGGGAGATGACTCCATACAGGGGGAGGAGGATGGAGCCCAGACTAACACAGCCATGACATGAGACCGTCACGAGATGCCCAACGCCCAGCTGTGATTCTGAGCTGGTGCTGCTGGCTGGGATCCCACAGCCAAGGCAAGTCCAAGTCAATGGTAATTTCTCCCAAGACATCAGATTGGCTCTGAGCTGTCCCTGGGGCCTGTTCTCTATGGCACTGGCTGCTCCAGAAAGCACACAGGGAGCATCCACACCTGCCAGTCAGGCACCAGACAAAGGAAGGCGCCTTGATGCACCTTTCTAACACTGGCAATTAGTTAATGCTGCCTCAACCCGCCTCAGTCCAGTACCAGTATCTGCTCTAGACATGGGGATGGAAATCAGGAGAAATTACAATTTGCAGAAACCACTGGGTAATCTTTTGACCCCAAGTGTTCATTACAGACAAGAGAAGCACAACTCAGACCGTGGTTTCAAATGAGCAGATTACATGTTAATAAATTGTAGTGCTCTCCAATGCTCTTGCTTCTACCACCATCCCTGGTACCTCTCAATTCTGTCCTTTTGCTGCTGTTCTCTGCCATCAGAAATTCCTTTCCCAGAGGCTCACCTCCCAGATCCACAGAGGAAGTGAAATAGGGCTGTTTCATATGAGTAGACACGTCTAGATTTGAAGAGTGATGGCTTAGAGGTGTGCAGGACAGCCCTAAAGCAGCAGATACAGTGGATGTATCTGTGGGAATGAGATGATCCTGGGAAACTTGGCTTGTGTTTTGCTCAAACTCTTACCTATTCCTGATAAAACATGACAGTGCTGGTCATGCAATCCAAGAGAAAACAAAACCAAGGGAAAAAAAAAAAGACTAGGCTAGGATTTCAGTGTCCAATTTAATTTCAGTGCAAGGAGGAAGCAGAGATTATTGGTTACAAGAAATAGCTCTGTTATTCCAAGCTACGTGTAAAACCATGGCTGGCTTCTTACTAAGCACCCCAGATTTTGCAGAGAGACCAAGTATGTTAAGGTCTCTGCAGAACAAGCCACCATCCAGAACACCACAGTTACCCAAACTTACAGAACACTGTTGCATAACTTGTGTTTAAAACAGTAGTAAGGCTCTAAAGCAGCCTGGCCTTTGTGATCTGGCTCAGGGAAGCAACCGCAACATCCATATTGAGGGAAGAGTGAGGAAGGGAAGATGAGGGAAGAGACAATGTGGATGATACAAAGGAAGTGTTCTACCACTCATAAACCAGAGGATTAACAACTGTCTTCTACCATGTGACTGTTATTTGCTCCTTACAGTTTAAAATCCACAGCAGCCAGCCATGCTCCCACAGCTGTGCACATCCCTGCTGAAAGAGGTCCAAGTGGCAGATTAGTGATCCCCAAAATACCCTTTCCCATACTGGTTCTGGCCTCAAGAGAAGTACAGAACCTCTGTCAAGCCCTTTGGGCAGCGTGACAAAAAGCCACCAAGACAAAAGCTGGAAATAAGCTGTAGCCTGTTCCTACAACAGGCCACATGCTCTGGAAGCATGCAGAGCTTGTGGCAGCACTTGATGAGTTTCCTCCTTGCATGTACTGCTACCCAAGCCTCACATCCTGCTCTGGAGACCTCCCTGCAGCATTGCTGATTGGACTCTGAGCTGTCCTCTGTTCCCAGCACCACAGGATACAGACAACTCAGCCCAGCAGCTCCACCCAGAGACAGGGGGTATCAGAGGCAAACCCTGGCAGAAAAGCTCCACAGCTACATGACAGCAAGGCCAGTTTCTCCAGTGCTGGCTGCAGGACAGAAGAAGCACCAACCTGCTCTGCTTAGCCATGGGGAGGCAAGTCCCCTTGGGGAGCCACAGGCCACAAAGCAGTGTGTATCACAGACATGACAGCAGGCACAACTTGGACCATGGACTCAAATGAGCATTATGTGTCTAAATAACCTTAAAAAGCTGCAGCACTCTGATGCTCCTTCCATCCTACCTCATGGAGCAGAGTGAGTAGGCATGGATTTGTGCTGTACTGCACAAGCCAGGTAACTGTCACACAGGACTGGGGCCCTTCATCTGTCCAGCTGCACACACTGACATCAGCAGCAAATTGGCTGCTTTGCCCTTAGAGCAGGGACTTCACGGCACCTGTGTGAAGGACTCCTCCAGCCCCTAAAGCACAGCAACTGAAACACAAACACACACATAGCTGAGAGACCTTTTGGACAGACACTAAAACGTGTAACACACCACAGACTGGAACAAGGAACTTCTCAAGAGACTAGACACATTCATTTCCTATCGGGCTCTGACACACCCAAGGAAATGCACGACAGCAAGTGCCCTGAAGCAAAGATTCATTTTCTTCTCTCCAACAGCAACTGAGGGCTCAATTTTAGCTCAGAATTTAGCAGTCTTGTTAAGATTAGCTGGAAAGGCCTTTCCCTTGCAGCCTCTCTACTGTTTGGAGCTATGAATGTTGTGCACTTTATGGGGTGTGCCACTCTACAGTGCTTCAAGTCCTTCCCGGGTGTAACTCCTGCGTGCCAAGCTGGGACCCCCTGCCCAGCACGTCCTCACTGTGACACGCTGGGAAGCTCAGTTAAGGGGCATGCAAGCACTACAGAGTCTGCTGGATAGATTCCTATCAGCTCCAGCCCAGCAGGGATGTCTCTGTTTCCTAGAAGCCTCATTACACCACTGCTTTGTGTGTGCTCTCGAGGTCATGCTGGTTAAGGAACTGAGGGGTCTTTCCTTTGGCAGTGGCACAGGTACTGCCTGGGGGTGGAGGGGAGACAGAGGAGCTGAAGGAAAGAAGAGACAGATAAGTCTTCCCACTCTCCCTCTTGCCTGGAGGTTTAACAAGGGAAAAGAAACTAAAACAAAAGCCACGCTTGAGTGCTATTCTTTGCCCTTTTAACGAATATTTTCTTAAAATATAAAAACCATCTTCACCCTGGAAACCACTAGAACGTAAACAATAAAAAGGGGATTTAGGGAGAAGAAGGGAGAGGAGGTTTGAATGTGCTTCCAGGCAGCAGCCCTTGCTAAGAGCAATGGGGGCCTCCAAGGCCCTGTGCTCACCATCAGCCCTGCTCCTATGGCTCTCTTGCTCATTTAGAGTTCCCCACTGGGTCTGGACTTAGGATTCAGCGATTAGCAGTCTGCAGCAAATCCTGGCAGGTAGGTTAATCCTCTTCATCCTCACTGATGTCATAGGTGACTGCAGACTCGTTCCTGGAGCGGTTGGCAGGTGAGGAAGGAGGGGTCTTGGTTGAAAAGGGCCAGCGGAAGGTGGGAGATGGGGAGCGGTCGTGTGTGGGGCTGCTGCTGGGACTCTGCTTTGGGCTGATGGCCTGCAGCATCCTGCCCTTGCCCTCCTTCAGCATGTGTTTCTGGTGAGGGAAGCATGAGGACAGTTAGCAGGGGTTACACAGTCATGGAAATGGACACTACTTATAGCCTGTGCAGCATTTTGAGTTGTATCCCTTCAGAACTATGCTATTTAAGAGCAGAAAAGCCCCAGCATCACTCTGGGCTTTGGAAACTGCCCATGTAATCACCACCCAACTGCCCAGTGTAATCACCATGCATTTTCAAGCACTTCTAACAAGAAATGCCTGTGATATTTAGCCAGGAAAGCCTGGCATAAACAAACAGTTTCAGACCCAGCTTAGGCCAATGACAAAGTGACCACCATCCTCTTGGCAGATCAGTGGTCAGCATGGCACAAACTGGAGTTTACAGGCCAGCTCGTGGGAGAGGGGAGCTTTTCACTCTACAATGTAACTGGCGTTATCTCGTTGGCAATGATGAGTACTCTCTGTAAACAGGCTGCCCAAACCTGTGACAACCTGTCTGGAGACTGGCAGCACACTGAGCACTGCAACAACGCCAAACCTTTCCTCTGCAGACTCTGTAGAAGCCGTACAATGTCTGTTAGTGTCTCCAAAATTCCCTTTTCCCAGAGCAGCTCCTTACCAATGCACCTTCTGGGCCAAACATCTCCAGGAAATTGCCGATGAACTCCCGAGATTTCTCTTCCCACTTCTGAATGAGATCAATACTCTTCTCTTCCACTTTCTGGACAAATTCCTTTGACTTCTCCTCTACATCCTTCACCCTCTTTTTCACCTTATCCACGCGTTCCTGGAGGTGATATTTCTTCTCCTGCACAGAGAGTGGTGGATCAGAATACAGCTCACCAGATTTGAGTGGAGACCATCTCTGCTCTGTGTTACTACACTGAAATGCTGCTTGAGACTCAGTATCTCCGTTAGTCTGGTGACATTTCTCCTTCACTTCCATCACACTTCTTTCCTAGACTACATGGCAGACACAGTGGGGCTGTGAGACACTCTGTGGCAGGCACTGGCACAGTACACAAAGCAAGACTAAAGCCAGAGATAAGCACTATCTAATAGGAGTGCATGGAAGAGGGAAATATTTATACACCACACAGATTAGATTCCAGTGACTTGCTGTAGATCTCTCTGCATATCACAACAGCACCAGTCTTTCTGCTGGGTGTTTTTAAAAAGAGGCAGATTTATGTGCCAAAGAGAGGGCAAGCAGCCATTACCTCTCCTGTTTCATTGTTGTTCACAGGCACAGTATCTGAGTGATAAAAATAAATGTTTACAAATTTACTTCCAACATCAAAAATGTCTTCTGCCATGTATTCTTTTTGAGGGCTGAGGGCTAGAACTGCTCAGGACAGGATGAAGGCATATCCTTCTGTCCTACCCAAGCACTGCTGCTCCTGCAGCTCCAGGAGGGGAACAGTACAGTGAAAACAGCATCAGAAATAGCATCATTTTATCCTAACAAATGACTCTACCCTAAGGAGGTGGCTGGGGGAAGAGGAGAGAGATGAGACAGCAGCTGCTGTCAAGAACAACTCACTCTTCATTCAAGAAAACGTACATTTTGCCACACACCCTCTATCCAGCTCTTTAAATAGGTAAGACATCATCAAGGCATCTCTGACAAGACAGCAGCATTAGCAACCCCCCACCTCCTCTGAGTCCTCTCAATCTCTGAAGTGATTTCAGGTGTGGAAGTCTAATTTCTACTCCAACGACACTGGTTTGGTGCCAACGCTTAGCTCTGCAGACAGGTCTTTCACTGGCACATGGCAGGACTGTGCTATCACTAGACAAGACTCTCTTCACACTTTGCAATATTTTGGCTCTCACAGCGTGTGGTGAGGCCCCCTTCAACTCACGTTTATGAAGCTGACGTTGAGCTCCTTGGCCGTGTAGCCGCGCTGCAGGTTCCGCCGGGCATAGACGTCGTAGTCCCGCACGATGCGTGTGATGATGTCCGATGTGGAGATGCCCTCAGTCCTCTGGGTCGGTGCAAACATGCCTAAAGTTGGGGAAAAGGACCCAGGACAGCTTGAGCAAGACACATGGCAAAAAGCTGCTGCCACCTCGATTAGGAAACAATTTCTCCTGTCAAGAGCTCACTTCCTAGCTGCTCTCACATCTTTGTCCTTAAATGTACAATACCAGAGCCATCCTTTCTAGGATGCCTAAATAAAATATCAAAATACCAAATGTCAAAATACCACATATTCTAACGAAAAGGTCTTCACTTTAGCTGTCTTTAAATATTGACTGCATATAGAATAGTGTGGAGACAAGGCCAGGACAAGGAGTCCGACATTTTAATGGATGGAAATATAACACTCTGATGGCTGAGTTTTGATAGATATAAAAAAGCTGCACCCTCAGTGAACTTTACAGCAAATAGCTAGAGATGCCCCTCTGCTAAGTTCATGAGACTCCCCATTTGTGAGAATCTCTAAGCCAAACTGTAGTATGTTTTCAAGAGGTTGCTGTTAATTCAATCAAAATAACTAGACTGGAATTAGGAATTAATGCTGGGGCCATGCTTGGGCTGGGACGTGGGACTAGTGTTATGAAGCAGGGCCCAGAGCTGCTTCTTCCTGCCACCAGAGCTTCCTGGGCAGACCTTGTTCCCAGAGAGGCATCATCTTTCATTAAAGAGGTACAGGAGAAACTACAGAAGATATTTGACAGAAAGCCCTGGAGAATTTGAGGGGGACCCACCTGCTTCTTTTATATGCTTATAGACATCATCACTGCCAGCAGAAGAGTAGGGGATGTCATCATGTGCAACAAAGTCGATCTGAAAATTAAAAAAGCAAGTCAACATTTTATCTGGAATGTGCAGATCTCCTGCTGCTGTCAAAAGATGGTTTAATAGTGGAGGCTCAACACCTCCACTCAGGGGTGTGAGAGAGAACAGCAAGACACTTTCCTCTCTTACAACACAACACAGAGCACTCCCAAGTTCTCAGTGGCAATTGCCTGAGAATTGTAAGCACATGACAGAGAGGAAAGAAAAGGCTGGGAATAAGGACACAGCTGCTTTAAGGTCCACAGAGAAATGGCTTGTTAATGGCAACAACGGTAAACTAAGCAAGCTCCCCTGGAGAATACTTCACCTCCCAAAGCTGTTCAACAGATGTCAGAGATTCCTTTCACTTTATCTCACCAACTGATAAAAGGCTTTCAAGACAGCTTGTCTGGTCTCTGGCGGCAGGGAAGCTGAGGTATATCTAAGCTGCTCCTGCTGTAAGCAGGGAGTTGGACCCGACACCCCCAGAAATCTCTTCCAAACCATGTAATCCTCTCCCTACTGCATTTCACACCTGTCTGTAACGTGCACCAACTTCTCCTGAAATAGTGAGAACCCTCTCAGGCTTTTTCACTATGTCACAATCTCTACCTTATTTTAACATTACATGCCAGCTCAGCAAATGCTTCTACACTCCAAAGAAACCCACTCAATTCCCATAACCCAGTTCATTCGATATTTAAGGAGCTTCAACAGAAACAGTTTGCTGAGGCAGAGGTCACCCCCAAGGATGAATTCTTGCTGTAAACAGGGAGAGGCTAATTGAAATTCCAAACAGATCAGATGTCACAAATTACCCTGTGCTCTGCCAGGAACTCGGGTGTGAGGGTCCAGGGTGCATTTCTCACCACCTCATCCACATAGCGACAGTGCTGCACAGCATCGTAGCGCTCGTTTTCGTTCATTACCGTGAAACCCTTGAAGTTGTGGGTCAGCTCATCACTGCAGACTGGAGAAACAGGCAAAGAACACTGAGTCTGAGGCACTTACCACAATGATTTACAGCAAAAGGACCTTGCCTACATCCTGCTGAACTAGACAATGCCAGCAGCTGACAGAGACTGGTGTTTCAAACCCAGCTCTTCCAGCCAAAAAGTATCAGGAACAGGGAGTGCTCAAGGCACTGAACTCCTGAGCAATTCTGGGAAGCCTGTTTGGGGAATTTCTGCCTAAGCTGGGGACCTACACCCCAAGCCTTTAAGGTGTCCAGAGCTTACAACACTTATCAAGAAAACCAGCCAACACAGAAGACCACTCTTCTATAAGAAATGGCACTGGGGGTCTGCTGCGCAGAAATCCACGTTGAAAGCATTGGATGTCTCAGGCTTGGAATGTGAAAAGACTTACTGCCTCAACTTCTGATTTCATAAAATACCATATCACAGTCTACTTGGAAAGTTTATGTTAAAACAAAGAGAGAGTTCACAGGAAATCAAGCTTAATTATTATGTTCTATGAGAAAGTAAATTAACCACTTTTCATAATCTGCAATGTGAGATATTGAAGAAGGAGTTCTATTTGATTATCAGACTCAAAAGTAAACAAGGCATTACCAGTCTCACTGGTATTGGATGTATTTACATTCTAGACAAACAGATGATAAAGAGTGGGGGAGACTGTTCCCTGCTTGGAGCTAATGTTCTCTTGGGATGTGGCCTCTTGTCTCAGTCCTGGTGCAGGGGGAGCAGTTCACTGCCCTCCTCCTCACCAGCCTCCTAGAGGCACAGAACATGGTTACACTCCTTGCTACTTTAACATGTTAATAGTTTGACCTGACGTTATTTTCCTGTTTGTTGTAGTGTTTATGTACATGGGGATGTCTTTCAGCCCTTTAGATTTCTAAGCTCAGGGCAGTTTGTAGCTTGGAGCAACTGTTTCAGCTCTCCTCCCTCCCTTTCCCTTCCAGACACTACTGTAGCACACAAGAAGTGGAGGCATATCACTATTAAAATGCTCTCAGCAATAACTGAAACTGTGATAAGGAAACAAACCACTCAAGGATGTTATAATAGCTCTATGGCAGAATTTCATTTTGCTTCATGAAGACACTGGGAGTTGAGAAGACTACTTAAAGGTATTTTCAGTTCTCATACTTCAGCATCCTTATGCAGCCTGACCAGGGGTCAGCTCCTGATGGACAACATGCACAGCCTGATTTGTCCTTAGCATGGGAGAAGGGACGAGCAGAGCCACTGCCTAGACAGAGTCCCATGTACTGCAGCAGCCAGAAGAGGGATATCTTTTTTCCTGTTACATTCTTGAAGGACCTTGGCTGAAAGCCCTCTGCTAGATCCCTTCAGGCACTCAGCAGGACATTTGTGGCATCATCTAAAGACTTATGACCTAACAGACAAAATGGGGAACTTCTATTTGGAGAAGGAAGGCCTCACTGACTTCTAAGGCAGGCACCCAAGAAATCACGTTCACAGTGGGATCAGTTTGGCACTAAGCAATCTCCAGCAGGAAACTGGAGCTGGGGAGTGATTTGGAGGGCAATACAGGTGAACAAAGCAGCCATGGAGGGACTCGTAGTTTAGCTGTCTCATTTATGTGTCAAAAGTAGATGCTCAACTATCCCTAATGTATTCTGATACTCAGATGTGCAACTCACCTGTACCTGTCACAAAATAGAGTGGTGAAATTAAAACAGCATGATCAACAATCTTTTCCTTAAGCACTCATTTGGTACAGGTATCTTTCTGCAGATGTACCCAACCCTCAACATTTTGCAATAAGACTCCAGCAACATTTGGGACAAGTGTCTGCAGTGAGAGTCACTGGGGCCACAAAGACAAAAGCCCTGTATGCCCAACCACAGACAGAGCTAAACTGTACTCCTGCAACAGCCAAAGTCAACAAGGTCACTCCTTACCTCCAACAATGAGGTATGTGTTTGGGAAGAGGTTCTTTGCTTGCATCAAGGCCCGGGCATGTCCAGAGTGGAACAAGTCAAATATTCCATCGGCATAAACTCTGACAGGGCGATCCACTGTGCCAAAGGGACAGAGAGACAGCTGTGAGTATGCCTTGCTGGAGAAGCAGCTGGTGCTCATGCTCACATTTGAGGACCTTCTGAAACTCATGGAGGCGTTATAGAATGCATCACCATAATCAGGACAGAACTGTGAAGATAAATGCCTGGCTCTCTGCCTTCCCATGTGGAAACAAATGCATCCAAGCACAGAGCTGAAAACAACCACATTTAAAGGCAGATTGAAAGCCTAGCATGTATCATCCAAACAAGGTGGAGACCAAGGGAAAAGCAAACCCTGAACATTTCCCTTTTATGGAAATCCAAATGCAGAATTAACTTTTTGCACAACAGTGAGATACCAGAGGGGAACTGGCCCAAATGTTTCACAGGTGCCTGATTTCCCCCTGTCTGCCAGGATGGCATCTCAAGATCATTACAGCATCCCCCTCTGCAGCCTGCTGCCACAGTCTGGTTGAGGGATCAGCATCATCAGTTCCCCCAGACACATGCAGTGTATGGCTTTATTCAAAAACACAGCTGAACTATTCAAAGAAAAGCAGACACAGTTCTGCTGAATCATTATCAGCTAAACCCATCAATAATATTAATATCAATATTAATGATAATAATAATAGTAGTTAAAAAACAACAACCTAAACTTCCCTCAGGCCACCTCTGCCAGGGGAAATTGTAGCTCAGATCTTTGAGGTCAGCCCAGAGGTAAAATGAGATAGTCTAGCACTGCCATGTAATAGTGGGAGGCTTCTGATCTTGGGACTACACAGGACCACAGTCCTCTTTCTGCTGATAACCAAAAGCCAGTCTTTGTATGCGACACACTTGGGAACAGCCTGCTGCTCTCTTAGTCCAGTTCAGACAGACAGACTCAGAGGAGTGGTGAGCAGAGGCACACCAAAGCTGCAGTGAGAACAGGGACGACAGAAGACCTAACAGGAAGCTGAGACCCCACAGGTCTGGGCAGAGCCTTGGAGGTACCCAGAGACAGAGCTTGGGAGGTGGCAAGAGGAGGAGTTGATGCAAAGGTCAGGGCTGTTAAGTTCAAGTTAAGCAGAGGAGTCAGTTTGAGGACAGCCTCTTAGAATCATTTTTTAGTGGTGCTAAAACCTCAACCTGAGGATGCCAAGAGACTCTGAAGAGCCAAGGATTTGGAGATCTGTGACAGCAAAATCTTTCCATATGCCAGAAGAGGACTGATCCTAGCAGACCCTTATGAGTGTTCATTTACATTCTGGAAAGTACCTGGGACATCCTTGTCTTTCCTCTGTACCTGCAGCAGCTACAGTTCCTGAGCACAGACACAAACTGCAACAAGGAAGTGTGCACTGTATTTTAGACCTGACAGGCAGGAGAGCCACCACTCTTGAAAGCTTTGTGCAGACTCTGGAGATTTTCAGATGGGAAATTAATGCAGAATGTGAAATACACTGGATTTTCAGAACCTCTGGCAAGAAACCACATCCAGGCCTCAATCTGAGCTGGCTCATCTATCAGCAGAAGTCAGGTAGATAGAAGTGCAGAATTTTTATTGTCTCTGTAGCCACAACAGAGAGGCCAGGTAAGACAGCACTGTCTGCATACTCTGTTTGGCAGGAGAGGGCCGTGATCCTTTGGGAGTCAGTTGTGCCTCTGCCTCCCCTTTGGGCTTCCAAAGAAAATAGTGTTTCTCTCAGCCTGGTTTAGAGAATAAAAGGACACATTCTTGTTGTAGGACTGGCCTCTGGTGTTTAATGACACTGACTTTAATTCAAATCCAGGCTAGAATGGGACATTCTGAACAAAGACATAACTTGGTTTTACTTGCCCGTTTCAAGTTTCAGAAAATATGACTTTTAAAGTGCTTGACCTAAAGCTACCTCAGACAAGGTAGTACAGAAAGTGTGCAGTTCTATGGCTGTCAGTGGCTCAGTCAGAGTTTAAAATACATATCTGTATTTTCCTCACAGATACAAACTTGAATTTCAGGTGTACTGACAGGCCAAATTTCCCATTGGAACAGTTATCTAATCACCAAAGCACTCAGTCATTGGCTGTAAACCTGGTCCAACACATAAGGTGAGTTTGGTCTCAGAGATGTCTCAATCATACCCACACCCCCCAAATCCAACATTTATACAATCCCCACCCAGTCTGTGCTGTTACTTACAAGGGGTCCCTCTCACGGCTTCTTCATACGTCACTCTGATGTATGGCTTGCTGTAGTCGATCTCCACTTCATCTGAGAACGGAGCTGGTTCCCTCAGGCCCTAAACAGCCAGGAAAGTTTCACTGTGAGAGTGCAAAAGTGAGGGCAGTTCACAGCGGCAGCACTGCCATTGCAGTGTCCCTAGTCACCACGTGACTCATTGTACCTCTGCACAATTCAGACCTGTGTAATAAAAGACTAATTAGTGTAAAACCTCAAAACAGCCTTGCAGGCTGATTAGCCTGAATTTAGAGAGGAAGAGAGAAAGAAAAAAGAGTTTAGAAGACAGTATTTATATTGGACCGAGAAAATCAGACGGTCAGAGCTGCAGCTGCTAAACTCAGACTTCTGACAAACAGCAGTTCACAGCAGCAGAAGCCAAGCTTCAAACCTCACTGTCACAGCTCCAGCTGTGCCCACTCTGGAAAGATCATCACTCTGCTGTGCCTGAGTATTTGTGCTGTGATGTACAAACTGTAACAGATCCTTGATTTGAATATATGAAGAAGGAGAAGAGCAATACCAATTGCAGCACTAATTCCCAGGGAATGTGCGTGTTGTCACCATTTCTGAGCCACACAAGTGACAGACTGACCTTGATCTGTGGCAGAATAACTCCAACTGCTGCAAGAAAACCCCTCTAGCCTGCTAGCTTGACCACAGCAGTACATTTAATCAACAGCTGAAGTCTAGGCATCATTTCTGGTCTGCTCTGAATGGAAATGAAACATCTGCCCTTCCCATTACAAAACAAACAGCTCAATTTCCTCCTAGCTGGAAGGTGTAGGGCTGTAATGGACATCTTGTTCCTCAGTCAGAACACTAGGAAACAAGCTTGCAAATCATTACAATAATACCTTCAAGCTGAAAAAGGCTAATCTGCAGTTTCCTGTCTGGCTTCCTGTCCCACTGCAGAATCCTGGCAGTGTCCAGCACCACAGCAACCAGAAAAACCGCTGCTATTCTAGCCAGTGCCATTCCTTATTAGAGTGCTTATAGTGAAATGCACAGGAAAATAACCACTGACCGCTACACTCAAACAAACTGCTACTGCTGAACATCTCCTTTAAGTTACTGAGGGCTCCACATTTCACATAGCACCTCCTCTACCATAATCCTTACTGTCAAATAAGGCCTGCAGGTCTCTCCTCTCATCACTGCCATTAAGTCTGGGACTTGCCTATAAAACCAGATTCTTGGCAGTTTAGTTGGCACATATCTGATATGAAGTTAGGAATAAAAGCACAAAAAAGCCCTATCAAAATTATCGGAGGAACACAGAGACATATCCTCAAAAGCTCCTGCCAGAGTCTTGCCCTTCCCCTGCAGGGCCAGTGAGGGCCAAAACTCAACCTGATGTGCACAATACAACAGGCTTATGTGTCAGCAGGTTTGTTACCACCATCTGCTGCTGAGTCCTGCTACTTCAGGGGAACATTCTGCCAACAGCTGCTTAGCTGGGAGTGGAAAAGGCTTCAAGGTAATCTCACAGTTAGGCAACACTATTAATCTTGCTATAATAAATAAAACTTTTGCAAAAGGAAGAAAAGAAATCTTTCACCAGGAGAACTGTGTGTTTTCCCTGTGGCTAAAAAACAGGCAGGAAGCTTAGAAAGTGGCTAGATATTACTTGTCTTGTGCTGTTCACAGATGCTTTATTTCTAACAGATCAGACAGTAACTTGAAGAGCAAGTGACTCCCATGGAATAATAAATAACCTGCACACTTCTCCTTACTGAAATACACGGGATCTTTAAGACGGGCAGGGTGGGTTTTGGCAACAGTGAAGGACATAAAGGTTCTGTGGGAGAAGTCAACAATAGCTCAAGCCTCCATACTCAGTGCCTGCCTCCGCAGTTCTCACTGCTAATGCTGCTCTTACTTCATTACCACTGTCAATGCTCTGTGACAGGGCTGAAGCCCTCCTGAAGAGCAAAGTGCTGTCATCGAGGAGGAAAGCTGCAACACATCACCACACTTTGCCAAGGACCATGACTCTGGTATGACGTGGCAGGGATGGTAGCTGGCTTTTGACAAAGATAAGAAAAGAACTACTAGAGCACATGTGATGCACAGGACAGCTCCAGGAAGAGGGCAGAGAAGAACTATAAAAAGCCAATTGTCGCAATATTGTGGCAAGGACAAGTTAAAGACAGCTCTTTTCAGTAGCATTAACTGGATCAGACCCCCTTCAGAAAAGATCCCACTGGCTTTAGCTAGTTAAAGCCATACCAAGGTTGATCTAGAAAAGAAATCTTTCAGTTGTTTGTTGTGGGTTTTTTCTGAACACTCCCGAAGTACCAGCAACATAAATGCAGTTTCTCTCCAGCCCAAGAAAATCAAATGAACAGTGGTCTCCCCAGTGCATCAGAGCATGGATTCAACAGATAACTTCTGCAGGTGCTTACAGGAGGCTTCAGACCCTCCTGCAGTCGTTATGTGCTTCTCCAGAGTATTTCTCCCTCCCAGGGAGAAATAAGTGGGTCACTTAAAACCCACCTGGGAGAAATGCCTCCTTCTCTGTGGCTATCTAAATGCAAGCCTCTTTGGCTCAGCTTAAGTGACAAGCCGGACATACCACAAAAGCAGCTTAGCAATGCTTGCCTCAGACCTAATTTAAGCCCACGTTGTAAGTATGTTATTAGTATAACAAAGGAGAATCCCAAACTGGATTTGCAAGAAAGAGAGCTACTGTCATTTGCTTCTTATCCCCTGCCCCTCCCCTTGCTTTCTCTGTCCACAGATAAACCACCTGTATCTTTCTGCTGTTACAGCTCAGTGTCCTCATCTCACAGGCTCCCAAAATTCTCATCTCTGCTTACTTACGAGTGAGCGTCGGGACATTTTTGGAGGGATTCCATCCAGCTCTGTTGCCCCATTAGGGCCTGATCCATCTTTTCTTCTCTTTCGGGAATTCAGCCTGGAGGAGGTCGGTGGCTCCATCTTGCCAAGCACGTCCAGAAAGAACTGGAGCAAAATGAAGGAGAGGGGAAAAAAGGAAAAAAAAAAGATATTTCTCAGTTCTTCCAAAACAGAATCAGTCAACAGCAGGCACAGTGTACAGAAGGTCAGTGCAAAGACACAGCCACCTCACAAGGAGCTTAGCCAGTTGTAATTGGCATCAGCTGCCAAGGCTTGACAAACAGTGCCTGGTGGGAATACTGAATCATTTAATGCAACTCAGAGCTGTTCTGCAGAGAGAAGCGTGCAGCAGTCAGCTGGCTGGAGTGACACTGAAACAAGAAATTATAAATTATTACTACAAGGTTAATAATACTATTTTCGCATCTAAAAGGCAACCTAAAGATTATCAGCCCTCGTCCAGCTCTCTCTTGGATCCTTTACCCTTTACACACCCAGGGCAGCTGGTGGGTGTGCTGCATCCTGTACAGTCCTGAAGAGAGGGAAGAAGGTCTATGCAGAGGGATAAGGGCGAGGGAAGGGCTCATAACTTAAAAGAGTTTAAACAGGCTTGCTCTTTGCTTTGTTGCTCTTGTAAGACCAAGCTGCAGCTCCCCAGTGGGGACAGCCTACCTTGGGATGGCTGCCACCGTGTTCCCCTCTTGTCCCTTGTCCCCACCGCAGTGGTGACTCAGCAGATGGTGAAACAGCTGCTGACACCACATCAGGCCACACTTACTTCTGGAACTTTATGTACCAGTTTGCAATTAGTGGTGGTTCAGCTGAACTGCTTCTCTGATGAACCGACAGATGTACCACCAATTTTGGACAGAAATTATGACAGTTATAAGAAACGAAGTTATCTGTGCTTTGGACTGGAGTCACTGTACCTTTCCAAAAGGGTCTGGAGTATTAAAAACTCCAGCTTCATAAAGCTGAAGCAAAAATAGGGATTTATAGGAAGGCATGGCAGTGAATATTCCCTTTCCAGCTGCTGCAGGAGTTAGAAATGGGTGCTAGATTTGCAAAACCTAAAAAGCAGCATTATCTCTCTTATTGAACTGTGCACCTCTCTAGGCAGCACATGGCACTTCTGGCCTCCTGTTCCCGAGAGCAGCGTGACCCCTCCACCCAGCAACGATCCTTAGGTGCGTGCCTCAACTCCCTAATAATAAGAGTGGTGTGGAATTTAAAACGTCTCCCCACCCACATGCAGTGGGTGTGCTGGAATGTTAGGTGGGGCAAGTGCAAGGTGTGACAAAGAGCAGATGCCCTTCTGAATACCACCTTTTTCCCTAGTAGAGAGGCTCTGCTGAGTGTTCTACTTGGGATGAGCTGGGACTGTCCTCACCAAGGGCCACTGGTAAAGCTCTGGTTTCACAGCCAAGAAGGGCGTGCTTTGTGGAAGAGCTGTTAAGTAGCAGACTTACTCAAGCACATATGACTCAAGGTTAAGGAATGCTCCTAAGGAACAAGTCAAATGCAGTTTAACAGATGCAAATATCTCTCCCTCCCCACTGAGCATCAGCATGATGATACCTTATGGATAGTTGTAGGGTCAGACACAGCTGAACTGGTTTGGGGCTACATACCTAAAACTATCCCTGGCTGCTCTGCTAGACCTACCACAATGTCCTAGGAACAGGGAAAGAGAATCTTAGATCAGTAACGAGCCAAAAAAATATCGTGGAGAAGATAAAAGTGACAGTGAGGAGCAGCCACAAGGACATTCCAAAACTGCATGACCCATCCAGCACTCACTCCACGATGTCTGTGAGTCAAGCTTGCCGTTTCCCCCATTAGCAGTAATTAAATTACTATTCCTGAGAACAAACATATGGGAGGGTGCAAACATAACCTCAGGCAAAAAAAGTTTGGAACCCTCAAGTCCAAGTCTTCAAACATTTAACTTTCAGGTGAGATCCGTGCTATAAATGCAGCAGCTTCCAGAGTGCCTCTGTGAAAACACAGGGTATGACACAAGTCATTCTTATATTTTGCAAGACATAATCTTGCAAGCACACTCTGCATCAGTCATTTACCACCGTGATCCTAGCAGAAACTATAGAGTTCAAAAAAAGAAGCAAACATCTGGTTCATGCAAACCCAGAATTCATGGAAACACTGGAGGGAAACAGCAGCTGATTTTCTTGTTGTTTGATTATACTAATTTCACTGTGCTTCAAGTCACCTGTTAGGTCTCTGACCACTTTTTTTCCTTCCCTTGGGAGAGAACTAAAAGGTCTGTTAACGTGCTGGATGCAGACATTCTGAACCACTTCCCAGCAAAATATCAAAAGCAGAGGCTTTGGCACTGAAGCACAGACATAGCAGCCCCACAATCAGGTGAAGCTCTTCCCGCATCAGCGTGGCCCATCACAGCAACCAGACCTCACTGCACACAACTGCAGCCTCTGCTGAATTATCACCAGCCCCTTGCTGCTGGGTGCAGATCGCACGGCCAGCCAAAGAACTGCAGGTTATAGTACAGGGCAGCACTGTCCCAGCTCAGGAGAAAACTTCAACAGCTTCTTTCAGTTCATCCCACACCCAACCATCTGCTCTCCTCCACTCTAACTTTTCCATTTCTCAGGGTATACACAGTTAGTTAAACGATGGCAAACAAACGAATTGATTCCAACTTGAGAGATTCTGTTATACACCGTGCATTAAATCAGCAGCAGTGGTGAGACAGCATTAGCCACACAGCAGCAGCTCTACCCAATGTACCCAGTGAGAAACCAGCTTCAAAGGTGGGATAAATATGCTCTGTCTGCTTTGACCTGACCGGTGAGATGTTGCTGAAATAGCCTCTGCAGTGTCGAGACAGCAGGGCTGGACACCTCATGAGTGACACAGCTCTGCTAATTGCTCAAATTAATGTTGAAATGAAACAATAATTTTACCACTATTCAGAACTTTAAAACCTCTGTCCTGTGGCTAGTGCATTTCTGGGAAGTCCTCCCATCACCAGGCTTGTCTTCATGTAAAACTGGGAACACACCACACCTTACTGCAATAAACCTACTAATCTCAGAATGCTTCATTTTGACCCAAGTGACTAAAATAGCATTCCAAACAACTATTTACCAACAGTGAGATCCAGCATCTGTAGCTGAATTTAACACATGAAGATATGGCTTTGCTTACCCAAATGCATAAAACACTGCCTGTTCTAAAATTAATTACATTTGCAGAAGATGGGGAAGAGGAAAGAGAAGATAACTCTCAAAGCTCATTCTGAACACTCCAAGATAGAAACCAAGCATAACCAGAAGAAAGAGCCTTGCTGTAAAATATTAACATTGTTCTATTTTAAGGTGTCACCCTCCTGCATTATTGAGTTCATGGCTGAATATGAGAAACTGCTCGAAAGGAGCAAATCTAGAAGTGCCCCGTTTGGAAAAGCCATGGGCATATCAGAGTCTCTGCACCACTTTATAAGACACTCAGGGCATTTCTTCTTAAACTTATTTCTTTGGTGCATCCTGTATCAAAAAAGCGCCTTGCATCACCTGCCAGCTAACTCACCGAGAGAAAGAGAGACCTGCATGGGCTCTGCGAGGAGCAGTGCACTGCCAGATGGGAAAAGAATTGCTTTTCCTGTCAGGGAATCACTGAATCCCACTGAAATACAGCCACTTCTGGGAGGGGAAAAAAGACAAACATTGATTACTAGAAAGGAAAAAATATATAGGAAGGAAAGGAATTGAAAACTTCTCCCTTAGTGTCAGTTAACTACATCATCATCAGAGCTGGAATTTAACCACAACTCTCACCTCTGGCAGGTGGAAGAGGTCAGAATAGGCCCAGCAAATCTTCCTGATTAGCCAAAGCTTTACATCACTGTCTGCATCTTTATGGACAGTGCTGCCTTTTTCAGTCTTGGTGGTGTCAGAAAACTCTAGCATCACACTACACTGGAGAAGCAGGTCAGATCTTTCTGCACCCTAAGCACACTGATGGCATGAGGACCTGGACCATCCGTCTTTTTTTTTTTTTTTTTTTTACGTCCTGAAGAATTTCTTGGAGAGTATTAATTGCAAACCTACATCAGTAGCAGGATTTCTTCTGCCACTTATGCTGCTTTTCACGTGCAGATTTACCTGTGAAGCAAAATAAATGCTGCTACTTAAACTGAAAACAAGCTTGCTGCAACAACTCAGTGAGTGCTCCAGCCCAAGGCTGCTGCAATTCCCACCAGGGACCCAAAGCACAAGACTGGCAGCTGGACCGGTGAGGCCCTGGGACCCCCACAGCTTCCTGGGTGGCACCACCTGCTCCAAGGCTGTCCTATCATCCCTCTGAACTTGGGAGGCGTTGGCACAGTCAGATGTGACTGTCATGTGCTGCTTTGCCTACAAGATCATTGCACTTTACAGGAACAAGATATTTCTCTTCTGCTGACTCATCTGCAGGCAACACTCCTAAACTTTGCACTCTGCCAGCTGTCTGCAGAGAATTGCCTTGACACATGGACAGCATGTAAGCAAGAGCCTGAGGGAAAAGGGAAAAGTCCTGTCACTTCAGATAAGTCCCTTGCCAGGCTACAAAGTACCAAAATGACACTACATTCCTCTGCATTCCCCGATGACAGATCAAAGAGAATCCTTTTCCCCCTGTTCTCCTTCATCTGCAACCCCCAGTCCCCAATTAACCCTACTGGTGTGTATCCCCGTGGAGACACAGAGACCTGGGAGAGATTAACGACAGAAGACTCACCATGGATCTCTCTTCTATCAGTGCTTTAAAAACTTGCCCAGTCTCCAAGGCAACTTCATGCTCAGCCAAGGCTCGCCAGGCCCAGCTCTGTCCCAGTCTCCAGACGCAGAGCATCTGCCTGGAAACAGTGCTGCTGGCTATGACCCAGCCTACTCACCTCCAGACAGACTGCAATGTTCCCCACAGTCAGCATCTGCTCTACCTGGATGGTCAAGCCCTTGAGCCCCTTAAAAACGTTATTGCAAGATCTGGCACAGTCCTGTCCACTTATAAAAAACAGCTTCTTCAGCTACTTTGGATTTAGATCAACAAAAGCAGGTGTCCCACACTGAGTTAAAAGCCACACAAACACATAAAAGAGATTCCTGTTCAGCCAGTGCCACACATTGGTCCAACAGCATTCACCTTTGCTGTATCTGCTAAAACAACCCCCAGGCCTTGCATCCCCTACTGGTCCAGGCAGGCTGGTAACATATTCTCAAACAGAGCTTGAGCATGCACAAGCTCTGGTACCCATGTCCTGCAATCGATGGAAAGATGCTGCTTCTCATCAACAAAGTCTCAAATGGCTCAAGATAACCCTGCCTAACCACAACTGAAAACACTTCGGTGTGGTCACTTAGATAGTGTTGCTAAGTAATACACATGTGAAAAAGAGAAACTGATTTCACGACCTCTGTGCATTCACAGCCCTGCTGGGTATACCATAACCTCTAGGCACTGAGTGTCTTGACATGCAACAGCCTCTGCTGGGTGAGTGAAGCAGCAAAAATAGGGTTTATGCAGAATACCAGGAAAGATACTGCCAAGAACAATAAAGTGTGAGAATAGGTGACCATTCTGACCTGACTTCTGCACTATTTCGTTTTTAGAGATTAGCAACAGAGCTTTTTGAGACCTCCTTTAGCAGGTTTACACACCAATACCAATTCCTTACTGCAACAGTTACTGTCTGTGGCTCTTGGTACAGTGATTTCAAGAGTGTTACAACCCAATCCTCGCAGCAAGAAACTTCAAAATCAGGAATCTTAATAATTTTCTATATACGGCAAATTTCTTTGGGATATAATGCATAGGTATTTGTAATCTGAATTTCAAAACCAAATACACTGGCTGTCTTCAGACCCTGGGGTCCTGCAGATGGAAACCCAGCATTACCAGCTTCTGAGCACCCCAGGCTTTGCCAGGGTCCTGGTGTGGCAGCATCACAGGGTGGAGACAGAGAGAAGGCCACCAGGAGCACCCTGCATCTCCTTCCACAGCGAGTGAGGACTACAGAGGAGCATCACAGCTCTCAGAATTCCTGAGGACTTTAAGTCCAATTACAAAATCATTAATCAGTGCAGCCAGGACTTCGGTGGACACAAAAAGCAGGTTAGAGAGGATGTGTGCCTACGCAGCAGCTGGGTCACACCTTCCTTCGCCGTAGCCAGGGCCACCTCCTCACTGTCCTCCCTAGGCCTTGACTGTGTCCCCTGGGTGAGGGATGTCCCCCGGAGCCCCCACGCTCCAAGCGCTGAGGATGCACGACAAAAGTTTCCCACTGACCTGCCTTTACCTTCTCTCAGCTGCCAGTCCTGCCATCTCCGAGGATCACGCCCGAGCCCCGGCCTCTGTCCGACCCCACAAAGGGGACGCAGCACATCACGACCACCCCAGCAGACACTGCCCTCTTGTCCAAAGCCAGCGCTCCACGTCCCGACCCGCCAGCACCTCCCGAAGCCCCCAGCCTGTGCCACGGCCACCACGCTGGGAGAGGGGCCCGGGGAGGGACCCCTGCCCGGCTCCGCAGGGGGAGCGTGCGGTGCCCTCATGTGCCGCCAGTCGAAACCCACTCAACACCTCCGGTCCCGTGAGAGGCACCGCTCCGCTCCCTGTACCCGCAGTGACAGCCCCCGCTCCCGCCGGACGCCCCCCTACCAGCGCGCCGCCGGCCGCCGCCGCTCCGCAGCCCAGCACCCAGCCCGTGAGCCCGGCCCCGCCGCCGCTCCCGGCCCCGCCCTGCTCCGGCGACGCCAGCGGGGCGCGGGCGGAGCCGCTGCGTGTCCGCCCGGAACCACGGGAAGGGACCGGCCCGCCGAGGGGAAGCAGCGTCCCGGGAATCCGCGCCCAGAACCTTCGTTCCGGCTCGAAACGGTCCTGCCCCCCGGCTCTTCACGTCACAGAATATCCTGAGATGGAAGGGACCCACAAAGATCATGGAGTCCAACTCCTAGCCCTACACAGCACCATCCTCAAAAATCCTGAGAGCATTATCCAAACGCTTTTTGAGCTCTGCCAAGCTTGGTGCCATAACCACTTCCCTGGGGAGCCTGGTCAGTGCCCAGCCACTCGCTGGGGAAAGAACCTTTTCCTGATACTCAATCTAAACCCCCACGACACAGCTTCAGACCGTTCCTTGTGTCCTGTCACTGGTCACCACAGAGAAGAGATCAGTGTCTGCCCCTCTGCTTCCCATCGTAAGGGGGGGAGACTGTGATGAAGTCTCTCCTCCACCCATCCACTGTATGGACGTATCCGGTGTAAATTCCGGAGGTTCTGGAAGGAGGGAGCTGCCCTGCATATCCACACCGATATGCAGTGCTTCAGCAGTGGCTCAGTCTTTCTCCAGGAAAAATACAGCATCCCTTACCCATTCCATGCCACAGCATGGGTGGTGAGGCTGAGTGATTATGGACTCAAATCTGCTCACCTGCTTTGTACAACACCTTTGTGAAGAAACAATTAAAACCCTCCAAAACAGAGCAAGGTGAAACATTGTGATTTAACAGCCATGACTTCATAAAAGCTTCAAAATGAGTCTGAGGTCATCTGTACCATCTCCTGGAAAATGTTGTGTGGAGGGTTTTGCTGTTCCCCAAAAGTCATGCTCCTAGGTCATGCACAAACCAAGCAGTGCTGTTGCATCTCTCTGTAGGTTCCTTAATGGGTGACAGCCTAAGGCAGCAGAACAGCAGTCAGGGAAGTCACTCTCTATTTCCCACCACAGGAAGAGGAGAGGAAGACTAATAATCAAAATATTTCAAGATAATGTAATATAGAACCATCAATGTGCTGCCTCCAGCACTGTAGCTGAAAGAGGGATTCTAGAAGATACATCGTAATTTTTTACTTCCCTGGCTTCCGAGAGCTGCATGAGGAGGGTGTGTTCTAGTCTAACAGTTGGTGAGGGCGGGATTTAGGGTTCACCTCAGCCACTTCAGCACTCTAAAAGCCATTCATCCCACTGGAATAGTTCAGCTGTGCTTGCCCTGTCAGCAGAGAGAGAACAGGCATCACCAGAGCATCCCATCTTCCAGTGGGCATGCTAAGATGTGCTCTGTTGGCACCCACTCTCTCAGGAACCCACCTGGTCCTCTAATTTTTGGGGAGAAGCTTAAGCACTCTTCTGCAGATCTACTGCAGCCTTTATCAGGCCAGAGTCCTAGCAAAGTTGGTCTCCAAACATCCACCCTCATATTCCAAAACAATGACAGATTGAGAAATCACTGCAGCATCTGCTGAAGAGTGTGAGGAGCAATGATCACACACAGCATCCACAGGTGCCAAATTGCACGAAACCAAGGTGCAGTTACTGCAGGGAGGAGTTCTGGCAGTCATGGGGTGTGTGGGCTGCTGGTCTGACCTAATGTCCTAAATACCTTGACTTTCCATCAATTAATACCATCTCATATGATACAACTGGGATTCATAGCCCAATTGTTGTGGGAGTCATAGGAACAAATCTGGATAACCAGAATCAGAGATCAGCTTTATGGATTAATTTACAAAGAATTGTCAAAATACTCATCTGAGAAATGCAGACAAGCTATCCAGGATAGTGCATCTTGTAGAGTGGAAGAAAATGCCACAGGAGAAGAAATATTAAACAGATAGATTTATTATGTTTTTTTTTTCTTATAAATATTTCATTAATTTCATAGAAATAAAAATAAAGTAACAGAACTCTTTTGAGACAAAAGTTTACCTTAGAAGCAATGGCTATTGGCAATACACTTTTAGGACAAAATCAACACTATATAAAAAACAAAGGGCCATTTAAATAAAGGACATAATAATAATAATAATAATAATAATAATAATAATAATAATATTGTGCTTAAAGCTAAATCAATATCCACAAGGAAGAGGGAATGTTGTAGTGTGTAGAACAGGTGTAGGACATGCTTCATAGAGCTGTTAATTGTGTTATGTACTAAAGGAAGAATATGATGCTTTTGTGCACTTAAATAAAAAATACTCCAAAGCATTCTCCCCAACGTCCATTCTTCTGTGCAGTCTTTGTCACCTTCAATAATAGAAGCAGCCAAATGCAGCCACCACACAAAACAGGCTGTCCTGGGGAAAACAGAGAAAGGCTCTGTGTTAGTCAAGGCAAGTTTTTTGCTAGTCTAGTGGAACAGGCAAACCTCAAGGAACATTTAGACCAGAGCATAACGGTATGGTAATACATTGCAATTTTCTGTCTTTTATTTAAGTTTCTTATTCACCTCACTTGTGGTGTAACCCATATCAGTGCATCTGAATGCCAGAAGTGCCTCAATTTCCTCCATCCATACAACCACAGGTGTCTAGGTGTCAGTTTAGAATAAAATAAAATAAAATGTTAAGTAAAACCTTGACTTTGGCTCAGTTCTGGGTTTCAGCCATGCTCCATGACTGTAGCTCAGCAAAGCATGTAAGAAAAGACTTTGTCTCTTGTGCATTCTCTCCCCACCAGAAAAATGGTGTGACTACAGTGACTTTTGAACTGTACTGTGTCACCTACTCAGGAGAGAACTTTTACTTTGTTGGCTATCTAAGTATGTTTTGTGAATAAGGATATAAATAAGGCTGTTTCAATAATCTTGATTCCTTCCTTCTAGTAGTTGCTTCTTTTCTGCTCCATATTTAAGGTCACTCTGCCTCTCATACAAAAGCAAGTAGCCTTGCACTTCCCATGGGAATCCAGTCCATACTTACATTCATGAACACGTCGTGAGCACAGCTGTCAGTGTCAGCATCCCAGAAACATCGTGCAGCCATGCTAGACAAAGGAGCCAGACAGGGACATTACCCAGAGTTCATGTGTAATGATCTAAGTGATCACAGATACTTCCCTTCAAAACCAAACTGAGCTTGGTTTAAGGGTAATGGAATTGGGATGTGTGCTCCTGAATCCCAAGCCTAGTTTTCTACTGCTGAATTCTATCACATGCTGTAATCCCTTCAGTATGTGCTCCACCTTCAAACTCATCAGCTCTCAACCCTGCCACCTTCACTGTGCAGCAGGGCCTGAAACCTCATTGCTATAGTGCTTAAGAATCTTTGACTTCTGGCCTATGCATATCAGTTAGCTGATTTGTTCTTGTCCTTCACCTCCTGCACCCTCATAGTACGTGACCAACTTATTTATAGGGAGCTATCGTATTCCTTGGCAGATGCTGTGCTATGAGACCACGACCTCTTCAAGTCTTTTCGTATCTATACCCTCTGTTCCCTGACCATCCTGATGGACTTCTACACCCAAGCCCTATCCTGAGGACAAACAACCAGACCATATCTGGATATTGCATATGAGACTTTGCCTTGTCTAAAGGCACTGACATTCCCTTTTCTCTCCTGCAAGTGTCCCACTCCCTGCCTGCCCCAGCCAGCCTCAGCTGACAGGATTCCTTTTGGGGCACGGTCCCATAATGTATGACTGACTGTATTAAAGTGTATTTTGCATTAAGGATGTCATGATTGTGCTTCAATCTTGCCTCCTATCTGTTGCAAACTAAAAATTTCTCCAATTGCTCTGTCAGCCTGTGTGACTGGACTTCACATTTCTAATCAGACCACCTGAACATTGAACTGTTCACCCTGGTATGGTGCTTCTGGAGCAGTCTGCCTGCAAACAGATATTCCTGACAAAAGCCTGAGCAGCAGATACAGATATTCCTCTCTGACCTCCAGAACAGGGAGGCAGCAGACCTGATTACAGCTCTGCTGCACTTATCTTCTGCTGGAGTACCAGGCACAATAATAAAGATAAGCCCAGCAGATAAAGCACATAAACCTTGTGAGCCTTTTTTATTCTCCCTACCCACTAATGGAAAGCTACAGGCCACTGTTGCAGCCATGAGGAATTATTTTGTCTGACTGCAGGCATCTGGAGCTGACTGCAAGCAGTCACAAGGGAATCTAGGCTTGGTTCCCATGACAGTATTGCAGGGGGATTAGAGAAATTGAAACTTTTGAAAAATGTAAATGAAGTGCTTATGGAAGCTTTCTGGCTTTAGACAGAAGTGAGTTACCGTGGCTCTTGTGCTCCATCAGGGACTTGGGAATGGATGGGGGGGTATACCCTAATTCATCATGAATACAACATAAAATGCTTCTGCCACAATCCTCAAAAATGATTTTCAGCATTTCAGCTTGCTAAGAAGCACCATAGAGCCAATTATCGCTGGCTATTTCAACCAGTCACAACTTAAGCACTCAAGTTGCCACTAAAAGAGAAAAGAAAGTGATTTACACTTTTTCATCTGTAGACAGGTCTTTGTAGCTAGGAAAGTTGGGAGCAGCTTCCAAAGGAAAAACACCTACGCCTAAACCCAAAAAACATTATGGAAATACAATTAGAAAATGCAAAACTTACTTCACTCCTTCTCCTCTCTGCTCTCCAATGACAACCTGCACCACCATCTTGTACCTGTCAAATCCCTCCTCTGGAGAGACAAAAAAATAATAGTGAGAACAAAAACTTTTAAAAAATATGAGCCCAAAACACAGCCCTGAAAGCTAAAGATTTCTGGCTACAAAGCAAGTGGCTGCACAAGCCTATGCAAGTAGCCAAGTGGACAGACTGCCTCGCAAAGCTTCATTTTCCTAGTATGGAGTACCATGGTTTTGCCAGAGTTGAAGGGTGAACAGGGTAGTTGGCATCCATCACAAGACGCATCTAAGGCACAAGACACGCCTGAGTAGACACAGTGTCTGTCAGCATTCTGCTTTGACAACTTTCAAGAACTGGCCACATGGAAAGAACATAAATAAGACTGCTGGTGGACAAAATGTGATTTGAAAAAAACATCTTATTTTAAAACTATTTTTGATGCAAAGGTATTGTGAGATTCTTCTGCCACACAGGTGTTTCCTTTGTTTCTGAGTGGTATAAAAGGCCACATAATAGCTGTATTATTTATGTGTCTTCAGAGACATGCTATTGTTTCACAACAGTAAAGAAGTACCTCTGGGGCACAGGCTAAATCTAATCAGGCCATGGCAATGTTCCAGAAGCCAAATCAGAACAAGCATGTTTAAAATCAAATATAGATCCCAATGCCTGTCTTCAACAAAGCAGTGTCCCGGGACGACTCCAGTGCCCTGTTTCCACTGGAGGATTGAACACAGCATGCTGGCTCTGCTAACATCCAACACGTCAATGCTTATCAGAGATGCCAGCTGATAAGAGTGGCTACCCCGGGCCAGCCTTGCTTCAGGCTGCTGCCACTGTGGTTATGCCTTACTGAAGCCAGGCCCTGTGCAGAGGAGCTCAGCATGAACACGTGCAGGGACTAGAGCTGCCGCTGGCTTTAAAGAGATGTGTAATTCTGGGAGAAGCACAACTCCGCGGCTCCTGCCAGAGCTGACCACGTCGCTGTGCCACCACTTCAGGCCAGCCCAGCAGATGGAGCACCAGCCTGTCCCCAGGAGGAAGGGAAAAAAGTGTCCCTGCCAGCACACACATCCATATACTTGTTCCAGCACAGAACTCAGGAAACACCTGCTAGTGTCTGTACTTTTCTTCTTGAACTCAAAAAATTTTGAGGGTATCCTGTGCAGCAGCAGCACCTTCTTCCAGCGCTGTAAGGCTGTAGTCACACTCCTCCTTGGCCGACTGCTTCTCTCTCCCCCTTCTCCGTGCCCCCTGAGCCATGTTCTGATCTCCACTGCTATTCCAGCTCTGATCTAACTCAAAGCAGAAAAAAAGCAGGAGTGGTTCTGTTTATGGAAGCAAGAAGCAATGAAGCATCCCTTCTTTCTTCTCTCTAATGCAGCTTCCAAGTTGCAGACCCTCCAAGGCTGACATCACACACCTGCCAAGCTATACGAAAACAAATTTTGTCTGCCTGAATTAGGTCTCCAGTTCCTCAGGCAAGGAATGTACATATATAGGACAGTTGCCTCATACCAGCAGACTCGAGTCAGCCAACGGGGAAGGAATAAGTTTCAAGAATAAAGGAAGAAAGAGGGATCTTGTCAAAAGGTAGAAGACATGGCAAGAAAAGAAATTACATCCCCAGCAAACCTCCTTACCTTTCAGTCTGTCTTTTATTGTCTCTGATAAAGACTTTGTAAGCTCGGGAATTTCTTCTGGGATGTACTGTACGTTGGTCAGCTTCTCTTTCAGTATTGCATGGATGCATTCTTTTACTGTGGACGACTTAAATCTATCGGAAAAAAAAAGAAAAAAAGAAAAAAAAAAGTGCAACAGAAAGCCCAGAAAGTTCACACAATGCCGCCTGGGAAAATGCAGCTCTCATGTATTAGAGAAAATAGACAGATGACAAGCCACGGGGGAAAAGAGCCCCGTGAAAATGGAGGTATTGCCAAAAGCCAAACACCTATCAGCAGGGGTGAAAGGTGAAACCAGCCACACTGGAAGCTGTCCCCCCAACAGCATCCCCCACTTGCGGGTGTCAAAGCCGGTCTGGGAGCCCGGTGCCCTCCAACCCCCGAACTCTCGGTGCCCCCCATTCCCAGCCCCGGGAATTCTCTTGCCCGGGGCCGCCCTCCCCGACATTCCCACCGCAGCTCCCGCATTCCCGGAGCGCTAACGCCCCAATCCCCGGCAGTCTCACCGGTGCTGGAGGCCGGGCCGCAGGCTGTACGTGTTCTCGGCCCCTTCGTCCGGGCCCAGCTCGCCCATGGCCCCCGCAGGCCCCGGCGTTGGTTACCGGGACAACCCCGCGGCCGCTTCCGCCGCTCCCGCCGCCCGGCCCGTGCGTCACGGCAGCACCGCCCCGGGCAGCCCGCGGAGCGCCGAGCCGCCGCTTCTTGTGCGTGTAACCGCGCCTTGTGTTCTATGTTTCTACAGCCTGTGGTATTACTTTGTAAAAAAAAAAAAAAAAAGGAACAAAAAAACCAAACCAACAAAAAACAGAAATGAAAATAATGGTCAATTCTTGCAATAAAAAAAGACTTGTACAATGAAGTAGTTGGTAAATAAGTGTTCAATAATTGCGGTAATAATTGCAGGGTATTTTAATAAATATAGTAATTGTAAAATTTTACAATGGCTTGTAGAAGACGCTGGGTATTTTAATAAATGTAGTAATTGTAAAATTTTACAATGGCTTGTAGAAGACGCTGAGGTGCTGGAGGAAGTCCGGAGAAGGGCGGTGGAGCTGGGGAAGAGTGTGGAGCACAAATCCTGTAAGGAGCAGCTGGGGGAGCTGGGGGTGTTTAGCCTGGAGAAAAGGACACTCAGGGAGGACCTTATCACTCTCTGCAACTCCCTGAAAGGAGGATGGAGACAGGTGGGGGTCAGCCCCTTCTCCCAGAAAACCAGCAACAGTGTGAGAGGGCAGAGGTGTTCCAGGGGAGCTTTATGTTGGACTTTAGAAGTAATTTCTTAATCATAGAAAGGGTGATTAATATTGGAATGGAGTGCCTAGGGAGGTGGTGGAGTCACTGTCCCTGGAGGTGTTTAAAGAAAGACTGGATGTGGCACTTAGTGCCATGCTGTAGTTGTCATGGTGGTGTTTAGCCGTAGGTTGGCTGTGATGATCTCAGAAGTCTTCCCCAACCTGATTGATTCTGTGATTCTGTAGTTAAAGGGTTTGAAGAGGTTGCTGCCTGGGGTGTGGCTGGAGGTATGATGGGGAGAGAGTGGGGTAAGACAGCCTGGCCTCACTGGATGCTTCCCTGGTGCCCCCCTCCTGGCCCAAACCCCTTGCACTCAGCCTTGCCCAGGGCTTGGAGGGCTCCCTTCCTTCCTCTGTACCACACATCCCAGACATCAGGGGGGAGATCCCAGCCTTGCTTCTTTCCACCAGCAAATTCTTAAATCCTCCATAAAGGCCTAAAAGTCTTACTCTTCAAAACCCTACGCCTTGTGCCCTTTTCCCTGCCCATGGCTACTGTGTGTCCCAGGGAAGGCTGCATGTGCTGCAGCCCCTGCTGAGAAGCTGACGTTCTGTTTCCTCTGCAGTTTATCTAGAAGCAGCGATCTTTGTGATCAATTGCACTTCCCACGTGCAGCGGATGACACGGCTGAGAAAGGTCCCTGTGTGCCTCACCCTGCTCCGAATGGAAACAGTGTGAAGGCACAGCCAGTGCTGCTGTGGACTGCTGCCACAGATGAGAGGCTGGAGGGGGTCATGACCTGTGACAGGGCTGGGTGTGCCTGGAGGTGCCCCTTGGGTAAAGGAGGTGTGAGGTTGCACCAGGTGGAAAGGGGTACCATTGCCAGAGTTTTGCTTGGGATGCACAGGCATATCCCAACTGGTGCCAGATCCTGCCCCAACCTGCTCTGAGCGTGGATGGGTTGCTGAGACCCTGAGCAGCAGCAGGTCCTAATTTCCACAGAGTTTACCAGCACCTCTTGCTCGAGATGGACTGTCAGAGTCCTTAGTACCACTGGGCTGGGTGTCAGCTCTGCCCACCAGCAGGAGCACTCACTGCCATGCTGGAGGTGACACTGGTCCCTTACCATACCCATGTGGCACCGTCCCATCACAGTTACCATTGCTCTGCCCAGCCCTGCAGGTTTCTGATTTTTAAAGGAACCCTTTTGTGTCTCTGTTCCATCCCTCTGCTTACTCACTGCTTACCGCTGCTTACTCACACCCGCAGGACGCTGCCTGTTCCCACAGGGTCAGATCTTGCTGCTCATGCAAATCATTTGTGGAGACCTTCATAATTTCTGAGAAGTCTGAAAGACCTCAAGACTCTGTGTTTATTTGCAAACACTATTACCTGTTTCCTCTTCTCACCCCAGCCACTTGGTTCCCGCCTGGGTCAGACCCACAGATGTGAATTCCGTTAAACAGTTGGGGGAAGGATCTGTGGAACATGTGGGCTTCTCTTCCTCAGCATCTTTGTGTGGCAGTTTGTATTTCCTCTTTCACTTGGAAAGCTATACTTTCTCTGGACTACAAGGTCATGCAGCTCTGGGCTTCAGTCAGCTCCATCAGGGATGTTTGATCTCAGCTTTTCTTCTTCTTTTCCAATTTTTCAGTGCTCCTTAAATACCCCAGATGCTTTTAAACCATTTTGGCACCGATGCTCCACCCTTTGAGGTGAGTGCTCAGGTGATAGCTGTGTGCCCCAACGGGCTGCAGAACACTGGGCCCTCCTCTGGGTCACAGCTGTGTTGATGGAACTCACCAGCATCTGGTTGAAGAAAAACCATGACATTTGTGGTCTAATGAACTGATGTGACATGTGCTTGCTGAAGTTACTGTTTCTTAGTTTTAAAGAGCAAACTGTCTTCTCACAGTTCTATTTCTGCTCATCCTTCCTTTTTAGACTTTGTTTTCATCTTTTGGTGGCCAAATAGAAAAGGACTGTCCGATGCAATTTGCCATGCTCCAGCTCACAGAAAAAAATTATATTTTTTTGAGCACCAAAGGACCTTTTTGATGACCATGTCAGCAAAACCCAAGATGTACCATGCACCCCACTGGGCTGGAGGGGATTTACCAGTATGAGCAGAAAGCTGCATCGTGGTTGGAGCCAGGCTGTTTTCTTTCATGCTGGAGAACCTGGTGGAGGAGCCAGGATAAGGTGTGCTGGTCTGGCAGGGTGCAGGCAGAATTCAAAGCCTGCCTGAAGCCCTGGGGCTGCTGTGGGGCTGGAGCCGGGCTCCTCTGTGATGCTGACAGCTGAGGCTGGCAGTGCTGCTCACCTCACTTTCCTCCACAGCAGCTTCCTAGCAGCTTCCTTGATCTTTTATTTTATTCTTTTCATCACGGTGGTTTTTTTTGCAGAGAAAAGAGCATCTTGGTTGGTTTCTTGTGGACACGGCACCATCCCCGCCCTGGGTACCAGTTTACACCTATTTCAAGTGTGCGTTGGAAAGTTTGAGCAATTCGTGCTATGATTCTAATCAGCCCTCCGCCGCTGCTGCATGGGGTGGGGAGGATGAGCCAGTTTTTCCTGCCTATCCCTGGCTTGCTGAGTTGTGATCTTGGTGGTGATACTCATCACATCTTCCACCTCTAGAAACCAAAACATATGGCAAGTGCCAAACAAACCTCCCCACACCTGGGTCAAGTGTCTGGTGTCATCATTTGGGGACATAAGGCCTCAAGGTGGAAAAGCCTCCTTGCTGTCGGCTTCCTTGTTTCCTGGAGTTCAGTTTAGTTTAGTCAGGGTTTTTTTAGTGGGAATCCAGGAAATTATGAAGACAGAAGTGATGTCCAAGTCAGAACCCATGCACATGGTGGAGAGCACTCCCTTTGCCACCCATCCAGGCAGCATGGTGGCCTCTAGCCAGGTGGCATAGAGAGGTGACAAGGTGGGCACGGCACCCAGCCTTGCTCTGCAGCTCAAGCAGTGCTGGCAGCTCATGAGGAAGGAGTGATGCTGCAATGCCAGGAGGAGACTGGAAAAGAGGACTAAGACAGGCCAGAGTGAGCCACCCTCCCAGGGTGAGCCCTGTCCGCCCCAGCTCAGAACTCCCTCCTTGGCCATCCCAGTTTGGCCATCTTTGTGGTATTTGGTTAATGGATGAACGTGATGGTCTTAGAGGTCTTTTCCAATCTCAGTGATTCTATGATTTCATGATTCTATGAAATTAGGGGTGGCTGCCTCAGTCCACTCGCCTGCCTCAGCCCACTCGCCTGCCAGGGACGTGTTTGAAAGTGAGAGGTCAGTAAGCCCCAGCCCCACAGCTTGTTTCTGAAAGCTTGAAAAAATAATGAAGTCATCATTAGAATCACATCCTTCATCCCAGTTATTAATTTTCCCCTGAAACTTTCCAAAATTGCAGGGCGCTGGGGCTGTGTTCTAGAGAAGCAGAGGAGTGTGCTTTCACTGCTGGTTATTTCCTATGCCAGTATTAGTCAGTGTGGTGAGCGGGGAGTATGGATGGCAAAAAAAATTACATCAGTCTTCTGCAAATGTCACCCCAATAACAGCATCTTGGCCGTGGGCACCTGCCCTTGCTCTCTTTGAATCTGAGAAGAAACACACCTAAGGAGGCAAAGCTCATCTTCCTTCTCCTCCTCCTCATCTCCCATCCCATCGTGGTGGGAGCAGCCTACCAATAGGTGCCCCATGGCTGCTCAGACCCTATCTACCCCGTGCAACGTCCCACAATCCCACTGCCTTGGGCACCCAGTGGAAGCACCTGTGGATGCCTGGGAACCCAAGACTGCTTTTACTTATGGGCCAGACTCAGCGTTGAGGACATGTCCCTTGTGGTCCCTGCCTCCTCCATCCCTGGAAGCTTTCCCAAAAAGGGTGCAGGCTCAGAGGTGCCTGTCCCCACTGCTTGCCAGCTGGGTATCTGCATGGGAACATGCCAGGAGTGCACAGGGAGGGGAAGGGGCCAGCTCTGGCTCAGCTGATCCTTGCCTCTGTGGGGAGGAAACTGGGGGCGGGAGGCAGCCCGGGTTTCCCTCAATGATGTGCACATTTCATTTCCACCCAGCCTTTGCTGTGTACGGCAGAGAACAAGCTGCTGCTGCGGGGAAGGAAGCACAGAGAGAGCCGGTACCAACACAGCACACACAGCACAGCACAGCACTCCCACCTGCCTGGGCAGGGGACAGAGAAGCTCACCATGGCTCCAGGTGCCTCGAAGAAGGTGTGGGGTAGCGTGGAGGTGGCCCTGGCTGACCTCTGTGCCATCCTGCTCTGCTGTGGGCCCATACTCACTTGCTGCCGCCGGGGTAGGTACAGGAGTGTGGCAGGCTTGCTGGCATGGCCATGTCGTTTGCAGCTGATGGAAAATGTCCAAGGGGTGGGAGATTTGTGTTTAAAAATTAGGCTGGCATCAAGAAGGCAGAAAACCCAAAGCTTTTGGGTATGTGCAGCTGAAGCAAAGGACTTGGGGATTCTTGGGGCAGAAATGGGATGAAAGGATGGAGAAGGGGACGGGTCTCCAGCACACAGTGCTGACACCAGAGCTGTGTTGTGGCACAGTGGCAATGGTTGGAGTTTGGTGTTGAGCTTATGGGTTTGCCAGTGAGGTGTGGGGTTTTCTTTCTAGCTCGTTTGGCTTCAGTCTGTGCCCTTCGGCTGCAACTCCTGATTTGGTCTTGATCCTGAGGGATCCAGGGTCCTTGCTCTGGGCGAATTTTGCAGGAGAAGGAGAGGTTGAAGGGAAGGTGTGAGTCTGGGCAGGGTGAATGAGAGCTCTGGTGAAGCTATGGTGTCTCCTATTTCTTGCAGCCCACTGTTTCTTTGGTGGATTCATGGATTTTTTTGCCTTGAGGGTGGGCAGAGGGCTGGGTGTCTCTTGGAGCAGATGTTACCTCTGAAGCTGGGAAGATACAGGAAAACATGTAAACCCAACATCTACTTTCAGAAGTCCTCCGAATGCTTCATTTATTGTTGGCAGTGGCACTAGTATGAAATAAAGCCCTGAACCTGCCAAATATTTCCTGTTAAAGACAAGAAATCCAAAACATGGCAAAAATTCCATCTCGGTGTGGACACCACCACAGCCAGTGCTGCCTGCAAGAACTGGGACACTTCTTCCTTCCTCCTGTTTGGTCTCATTCCTCATATCTCAGCCCAGTTTTCCATCTGATCTTGTAATTATTCACAAAATTTCCAGGTTCCTTTTCTGGTTGGTGATGCTGAGGTTATGGTCCTATGGCTTCAGGCCAGAGTTGGAGGGACTTTCTGACTCTGTCTGCAAGCCCTGGGGCTGCTATTGGTGGTGGTGATTTCTGAAAAGGGAAGGTAGATCTCCTTTGATAGGGACTTTTCAAAGCCATGGTGGTTTGAATATCTTGGTCAGGTGATCCATGTGAAAAATACTTCTTCCCACTTTTTGTTGCTGTGAACAGAAGTTAATGGAACAGCTGCCATGTTCTGCTGTGTGGGACAGGCTGAAGCAGGACATTGTGTGCCTGGCCCATGTTCACATCATTCCCACCATGCAGGATGGATGAACCCACCGGGATAATGGGCAGGGAAATGAGGTGAAGCAGCAGGGCTGGTGTTAAAGCAGAGGAGCCTGTAGCTGTGGCTGACTGGATTCTGTGTTGGGAACAGCCTGGCAAGCCCAGCTGGAACCCCAGGGTCTGGTAGCCCATGCACACATAAGGAGGGGACAGGCCCTTGGAAAGGGACGGCACTGTAAGCTTCAGGTTGTTCTGCCCTGTCAGGTGGTCTCAGGCTGGAGATGACAATACTGTGCCATGGGCAGCCCCTGCTTGCTCTGAGCTCTCAGCATTGTGTAGTGAAGAGAGCCAGAGCATCCCAGCAGGCAGGCAGGCATGTGATGGGTTGTACCACTGGGCACTGCTCCAACCTGGGACTCACTTTCAGAGTCAGCCTCAGCAGGAAAGAGGATGACTCAGACATTAAAATACAGCATATATTTAAAAATAATACAACCCCCAAGGTCTGTTTTCCCTGGTACAGGTGTTCAGCGTTAATTTTAGGTAGCCCAGAGCACAATTTGGTCTGCTGAAACAGTTTCACAGTACAGTTACTACCTCTGAGAGTCCCTCTCCAGCCCCAGTCCCACTGGCACATTTGGAATGGAAGAGACATGGGCTGATGTACCTTGCCATGTCCCAGAGTGATGATGTGAACTGGGCTTGCATCCCTGGATCCCACACAGGGGTATGGCTATTTCTGAGACATGTGCCTGCTGTAACCATGTCTGCTTCTTGTTTCTTCTCTCCCAAATAGTGACCATCTCCCCAGCAGTGTTAACTCACCCGGAAGGTAACAAAGCCACCTTCTTCTGCAATATCTCCATGGAGAATGACTCTGGTTCAGAGTACAGCCTCAATTGGTACAAGGAAACCAACCACAGCCAAGCCCAAAAAACTGCTGAGATCAGCCGATACAAGCCCGTGACAGAGACAGGGAGGTACCGGCTCAGCAACAACACTCCTGTCTTTAAGATTGAGATCCTGAACCTCCATCAGAATGACTCAGGCTCCTACTACTGTGGATTGATCAGCTTCTTTAAGCCTGATAAAGTGATGGAGAGTGACCGGTCCCAGCTGATAGTCACAGGTCAGCCGGGGGGGCTGAGCTGGTGGGGATGGGTCCCAATCCCATTGGTGCTCCAGGGCTTGCTGCTGGCAGAGGACTTGACATAGATCAGGAGAGCACAACCCTGCCCTGTCCCCTCTCCTTTGCACCCTGGAGGAGTAATGGGACTATGACAGCTTACCTGGCTGAGCCCTTTCTGAGGGGCCCCATGTTCCCCTGCTGCATTTCACAAGGACTGTAGAGGCCATGTTACACTCCTGACCTGATGTTTTGTTCCCCTTTTTTGAATGGCTACTACAGCAGCCCCCCAGATGAATGCCACTGACGAGCCGGAGATGGAGGAAGGCAGGTCCTCAGAGCACATCAAGGTCATGCTCCTGGGCATCCTCCTGCTGGCTGGAGTGGTTGTGTTGCTGATCTTCAGCTACCTCATCTTCACATACAGGAGAGGAGGTATGATTCCCCTGAATGCCATGCAAACCCGGTTTGGGACCTGGGACCAGCCAGATGTCTGCAGCTTCTTGGGGTAAAGGGACTGGTTAAATGTACTAAACTCAGCTGTAGCATAGCCCTGTGAGACAGATATCTCCATGCCTGGGAGAGATGGATGCTTTGATCCCTGCTTGCCCTTTGTAGAGTCCTCAGACCATGTGCAGTGTCTCTACACCACTCGTTAGTGTGGTGCCTTAATGGTGTACTTGAATCCCTCCCATGCACCTTGTTCAGGTACCTTTGGAGCACCTCACCGTGCTGCAGCACAGGGCATCACCTCAGACCCACCACAGGCACCCAGGAACTCTCACAGAGAATTCTGCTGCACTCCACTAATCCAAATTAAACCCTAGACTGTGGGTTGGTGTCTCACTTGTCCTTGTAATGCTCAGGGTGTTAGACACCGTGGACAAGGAGGATGTGTGGTGAAAAGGTTGTGGTGTCTTTAGGACAAGGGTGGATGTGGGTCAGCTTACGAGGCACATAAACCTCCTCTAACCAAGTGTGTTACTTTGCAGATGTGCAGAAACCACTGAGTGAAAACATGCCAGTGGTGAGTTTTCTACCTCTGTCACCCTACTGTGCTGCAGAAGAGCACCGTGGCATTTTTGGGGTGAGGAGGGTGCTGGGCCTTCCTTTATCAGCTCTTCACAAACATCTCACTTCTGTCTTCTCTGCTGCTGCTTGATCTTTTCTGCACAGCTACAACTGCCTTTCTGCATATTCAGCAGCACAGCCCCACCACAAAATCAAAATAAAACTACCCAAGATGGGATGGGACTCTCTAGTCCAATTCTTCAAAGTAGGCTTATCTTTGACAGTAGATTATATTGCTGTAGAAAATGAGAGGCTGTTTCCCCCCAGTATATCAAGCTAAAAATTATTTTGCTGCAGCTGGTGCCTGTTTTCCTCTCTCTTTAGCCAGACATCTCTAGGGGGGACCTATCGCCATCTTCTCTCCAACCCCATTCTTTAGGTGGCTGAAGGCAGTGAGCTGAGGCTGCCTTTTGCTCTCTCCTCTCTGGGCTGAGCAAACTCAGCCCTAGGCTCTTCTCCTGCACACTGTGCCACCTTGGAGCCCAATGGAGAGGTGGGAAAAGGGCTCCTTACACAGCCCCATCTTCCATGGCTGGGCAGGCAGAGTCCAGCCTGCCTGCAGAGGCAGAGAGCTGAGACTCTAAGGCTCATGATGTGGTTCCTCTGTGCATGTTCTACCCCAGGTCTGTGCATCTTTCTGCTATGTATCACTCACCCTCGCAGGATGCTTCAGAGCTGATTTGGGCACTTGCTGTAAGAAGGGGCTTGTGCTGGGGATGGTGGGCGCCTCCAGATGTTGAACCACCATAATGGGCTTACCTTGCAGAAGGAAGAGATGCCCCCTGTGGTGTCCGTATCCACTGTGGACTATGGCGTGCTGGAGTTTCAGAGGGACCATTGCACCCCAGTGCCTCCCAAGACTTGGCCAGTTGAGCAGACTGAATATGCCACCATCATCTTCCCTGAGGAGAAACCTGTCACGCCAGAGCGTTGCAAGAAACACCTGGATGAGAGGACTCGGCAGCTGCCATCACAGCCCTGCTGAGGGTCAGGGTCCCCCTCACAAGAGTTTGGGCATGAACAGGCTGCCCCAGTCCCTCACTCTGGGAAAAATACAGTGTACCAGGACTAAAGCAGCAGAGATGCTGCTGCTGGAGTTGATATTGAACAGTCCTGGCCACAGTGTTATTGTGGCCATAGGGTGGGTACCATAGGATGAAGAAGGTCCCTGCTGTGCTCCATGTGTTGCCTCTTCATTCAGGACAAGGAAGATGGGCTGGGGCAGAGCAGTGATGCCAACAGGTCTGTCCCAAAGGTGGTTTACATTATGTTTTGGTTTTCTACCTCCACCCAGTGCTCTCTGGAGTGGCCATGCTGCTTCCCTGCCCCAGGTCTGAACCAGCTATCAAAGCAAGACTCTTGAAGAAAATGCTGAAGGTTAGAATTGGAGTGAATCCTGTGAGATGCTGCTCGTGGGAGCCCAAGGCTTCTTGCAAGCTTCTCCTTGCCTGGAGCAGAGGCTCCCCCATGTACCACTATTTAGAAATCCCTGGGAAGCAGGCAGCTGGTCTTCTGCCTATCTTCAAGGCATTTTCCTCCTCTGCATGAGGGGTAATCTGCCCCTGTGTCCTTCCCTTCCCAAGTGGGAGTCAGATCTGACCATGGGGGTAAATAAAGAGTTTTACATCAGAGGAGTTTGTTGACTCGTGATGGCAAGCGCGTGGGCAGGCAAATAACGGCTCTTGTAGTGCAGGGCAGAGCTGGGAGGTGGCAGCATCTGTTGTGGTTCCTGGGCCTCTCTGTGAGGTATGCAAGCTGTTCTTCCACAAAACTGCTCTTAAGAATTTAGAGAGGTTGATGCTTGTTTTCTCCTTGCCCTTCTCTGAGCTGGTCACCCAGGTATGGCTGCAAACCAACACTCTCCCTTAATCGGGGGAGTCTCAGGGCACTCACCTAGTCCATGAGCATGAGCATCCCTTCTGTGCCAGGGGTCTGGCTGCCATCAGCTAGGGCACAGCTCACACTGTGGTCCTCGATGCAGCTTTTTTGGCTTCAAACTTCCACTTTCTCTCTTGAAAGAGATGTGCTACCTGCCAGAAACCAGAGCGGAAAGAAGTGACATCTGCTCGAGAGAGGAGAAACCTCAGTAAGGAGTGGCTTTGGAGGCAGCAGAGACTTGCCAGGAAAGTGTGAAACAGCGAAAACTGAAAAGAGTCACTTGCATCTCACATTTTGGCAGCACTGTCAACAGGTTTCTTCCTCCGTTACCCCCAGTAAAACCAGCGCAGCCTTGTGAGAGCCAACCTGGGTGCTGGGGGAAAGGGTGAGGCAAGCCAAGCATCATATCTTGTACTCTATGGGGACTGGAAAGTCCATGAGAAACTTCCAGAGGGGACTAGATGCGATAAATATCCATTTGGGATAGCTTACACCTTTCTTCAGGGTAGGACAGTGGATGCTTCCTTTGGCCCCCAGTGCTGCTGAAGGCTCCCAGTAACCTCCACAGGCAGTGCTGCAGAGCCCATGCCATTCACTCACACCAGTTCATGGTTCAGCCCATTGGGGCTTTTTGCCAGCAGCAGCCCTGCTCCGTGCCCCAGCAGCTCTGTCAGAGACCTGCTGTGGCCAGCAGGGCCCAGAAAACCGAGGCAGGAGGCAGCTGCAGCAGGAAAGTGGGAGCTCACTCAGCAGTTTTGAGTTTTGCTTTCCTGTGAGACACAACATTAACATTGCTGAGAGGGTGGACCCTGCTTCATATTTTCCATCCTATCTCTCAGGCAGCACATATGCCAGATCTTCAGCACTCCCTGCACCCCCAGCTGCAGCTATGACTCCTCCAAGTGCAGTTGGGGCTGAGTCCTTTCCTCTCTGGTTGGATGGTGATCTGCAGCTGACCAGAGGCTCCCAAACCATCCAGTGGGGTTGGAGGTGTAGCAAAAGATGACTTGCCCATTGCCATTTTCCATGGGAGACCATCCAGCCTGCAGCACTGCCTGTGTCCCAGCAGTCCTGGCTGCCTCCTTGCAGGGAGGAAGGCTGGGGCCTCAAGATGTGTGGGTGAGTGGTGGGAATGCTCCAGGCTGCCAGACACCACCTCCCAGCCCTGCTTGGAGCACAGGATGCCCAGCACTAACAGACATGAGCTATACTCCCCTGAACCTGGCATGGCACTGGCTGTGCTGGCTGAGCATCCCCAAACCAAGCAGTGACCTGAGATGTGTGTCACCCCACACCTTCCTGGGAATGGGGAGTGGGGTGTGTTTGTGTGCAGGAGCTCTTCATGCACACATGTGCAAGCACACACAAATGCTCATGAACACACAGATGTGCAAACAACTCACCAGACAAATTTGTGTCCACACCCCCAGATTTGCGCAGCCACTGTACCAAATACCACACCTTCCCCCTACAGACACACATCCCCTCAGGACCCCCATTTGTGTGAGACCCAGGAGCAGCCAAGGTGTTTCTTGCAGGTGCTGGAGTTGCGGTGTTTCCTGTACAGTCTGGTCTGGCAGTTAAAGCAACCTCTTCCAACCGCGGGCACCCAGCACTCCCCCGAGGAGTGGCTGCCACCACTGTCCGTGCCAAAATGCTTCATCAGCCCCTTGTGACCACACTCCAGCTGAAACCTCTGGAGAGCCTCACCCTGGTCCCACACTAGGGTTTTGATGATGGGGAATGGCCAGAGCCCTCTGGGAGACCTCAAAGAGCTGAGACTGATCCCTGTCAGCATCTGCAGTAATCTGGATGTGTGGCAACATACCTGGGTATACCTAAGCAAACAAAAATCTCCTACATGATGCTTGAGAGCCAGCCTGGCTCCTTATACACCCCAGCCTCGATTAAAGGTGGTTGGGAACAACATGTGAGGGTACATCTCCTCAAGAAACCTGAACTCATAAATCATGTCTTGGGAGAACTGGGCAGGCAGATGAAGATGGAAAGGAAATCCTTTCCTACACTTTTCAGCTGTGTCTGTGAGGAGGGCCATGCCATGGAGCAGCAAGGCACAGTTCCTGAACATCAGGGCATTGCAGATGCCAAGGGGAGAAGAGGTGGTCAGGTTGTAGGACAGTAGGGTCAGTTTCAAGTGACCACTGTCCTGGTCACTGGGATGTTTCAGAGGTTTTTGGTTAGGAGACGTTGGGCTAGAGGTGATGCATCAGGTGTGTGTGTTATTTGTCCCCTGGGTTAATGGGATGGCTTGCAGATGGGATGGTCTGTCAGGAACTGTGGTGTGGGAGCATTGCCATGGCCTTGACTGTCTGGGAAAGTGACTGTTGTTCCTGGAAGAGAAAGGCTGGAGGGAGTTGGTGGGTGCTGTGGTTGGTGGTGGGAGGGGTGGGCTGCTGCTCAGGCTGCCTAGACCCCTAACCATGGCCAGGCTGCACAGCTTTGGTGTGTCCTAACGGGTCTGAGTCCACAACATTTCCTCCATCCTGGCCCCCGAGAATCTCATCCTACCTGTCACTGAGCTGTTGTAGATTTACAGAGTATCTGTGTTTCCTCCCACTGCCCTCAAATTCTGCTTTCTCTAGTTTTGCTTTGAGTTGTCTTTAGAATTACTTCTCCTCTCTTCTTCCCTTTGGTGAGATGTGATGATCAATGAGGGAGCTGGCAATCCAGATCCTGGTGCATGGAGTGTGGAGGGCCAGGTAGGAGCCCTGTGCCTGCCTGCTCCTCTGTTCCAAGACCAAACCCATGGCATTGGAGCAAAGCCTTGTTGGAAGGCATTGAGCTCAGTCCTTACACCTGGAGGCACCATCACAAGGCTCACTGAGTGAACAAGGAGCCTAAATCCATATGGGGTCACACCTGCCCATATCTTCGTATGCATTTGCCCCCTTAAATCTCTCTCCATTGCTCAGCATTCCTCTCCATCCTAGAAGTCCAGGATGATGGGGCAATGTGCCCTCTCTACAGTCCAGTTTGGGCATAGCCCCATTTCCAGAGGAAGTGATCCTCCTTTCTTCAAATCCACCCTTAGACAGATGGACCCCTCTGCTCCAAGGGCTTAGCTGTTTAGTCAGTCCAGCATGGAAGGGAACCTGTAGCCATTGCTTGTCCCTAGAGCTGATGGGTTTCACCACGATGGGGTGACAACCATTCACTGTCAACTGCATCAAGGTTGGAGGGGATCTGAGGCACAGAGAGCTGTCATGGAGCCATGTCCCAGGAGGATATGAATACCCACTTCACCATCTGCTTCATGGAAGTGGAAAAAAGAGGATCCAGGAAATTCTAGATGAATCAACCTGCCTCAGTACCCAGAAAACTGCTGGAACAAATTACCACCAAGTGGCAAACACTGACAGGGCAGTGCTGGGGCTGAGAAGACAGATTTAGCAAGAATTTGTGTCAAACCATCCTTATTTTCTCTTCATTAGGGTGACAGACTGGGTACCACAGGGAAAGTGGGAGTGATGCTATCTTTGTGCTGCCTTACATTACATTCTCATAAGCAAATGCGGGAATGGGAAATTCTGCCTCTGTGGGTGGACAGATTCTCAAGAAGCTCTATCCCATGAGCAGTTATCAATAGCTCGTGCAGCAGACACATCCAACAGAGATGGCTCACATGAAAGCAAGATGCTATTGAAGGAGGGTGTAGGGACTGGTTAGGTGGAGGGTTAGAAACTGAATTCACCCTGATGACCTGTAGAAATGAGCAAAAACTTCCTGAAAGAATGACTGATGGAAAAGAATTGGATGTGTTCAGCATAGGAAAAAGGGAAGTCTTCAGAATGGGAAGACGCCTCAGTATGAAGCAAGCAGTGAGAAATGTTTAGGGTTCTGCCCTGTTGCTTAGATGTCAGTTCATCTATCCGGCAAACCTTGATGTGCCCATGGACATAGCATCCCCACTGCTCAGGGGATGTTCGTCTCTGCAGTCCTGCATGGGGTCTGGGGTTGAATGTCCCTTTCTGCCCCTTCCAGGGACTACTGGAAGGATGGAAGGGATGGATGTCCCAGCAGGAACGGGACGCTTGTGATCCAAGAAGGGTCCTCATGGGCAATGTGGGCACTTTGTCCCTTGATTGGAAGAGTGGAGAATGTGGAGGCTGACACATAGTGAGAGATGAAGAGGAGGAGAAAGAATTTTGGGAAACCTTCCTGCGCACACAGAGGCGGCTCACCCAGGGGTGGGAGCTCAAGTCAAAAATAATTTTGTGCTTGTGAAAACAGCAGGGAAATTACCACCCAGGCTGCACCGTGTGTGTTTCCTTCACTCATGCCACGGAGAAGCCATGACCAGCCTGATGGAATGGAGAGGATTGGCAGGATCTGACCCTGGCAAGAGCTGCCAGCCCAACAAGGTCATGCTGTGTGGAGGGCAGAGCTTGTCCCCACTCCCTGCTGAGGCCAGGCTGTGGAGAGATCCTGTAGGAGCAGCTTTTGTTTCCAGGCAGGCACTGATAAGCAGCAAGGTGCTTGGGCAGAGCCAGGAGGTGTGTGCAAAATGGAAAAGGATGTCAAAGCAATTTCGTCTCTGTGGGTTGTTCTAGGAAAGTCCCTTTAGTAAAAGCAAGTCAAAAGCTTTAATAGAGGGACCAGCACTTGGCTGTCTCAGAGATGACTGTGAAATCTCAGCACATTGTTGGTCGCGATTTGAGTTGTGCTGCCATGACGTCACAGGGCACTGGTTTCCATCACAGCTAGGTTTTGAAGCTTTCTACCTCTTCATAAGCCTCCTGAAGACCTTATCTTGGCTTCTCTGCTTCCAAGCACTTTCTTTCTTTCCAGTCCTGCTCCAGGTGATGGGATCAAGGTGTAACTGAGAGTGGAAGGAAGCTCAAAGAAGGAAAATGTGGAAACTGAAGGTTTGCTCTGCCCTGGGAACTCCTTACCTGCCTCTGCTCTCACAAGAGGGCCAGCACACATTGTGAAGGTGTTTTAGGGCTCTTGGTACAAACGCTTTTCCCTTCCAGCAGTGAAGATCAGGGCCTCCCTGCCAGGCTGTGGTTCCTGGGATTTACCTACATGGACTGCCTGGAGCTAAACCCATCTTATCAAGATCTTTCTCAAACTCAAGACCTGTTATCATTTGGCATCTTATCTAACCTACTCTCAGTCCTGCATTGGTCTCCAGAAGATTTCCTGGGGGATCTGTGCACCCCAAGAAGGGTGAGATGGAAGGCAGAGGGCTGCGGGCAGCCCTAGCCCTGCTGTTTATACCTTGCCTGGGTGCACTCAGCTCAGATCACACCTCATCTCCTTTGGTTTTACGTACCATGCTGTCCTCCCCAACTTTCCACCCTGCAGTTTCATGTTAGGCCTTTTACTGCTCAAATTGGCTGAAAGTTGGTAAAAATAGCCCATGGTTGGTGGCAGCTATTGAGAGAGATAAGGTTATCTGGAGCTGCTGAGTCCTGCATTTTTGATGGGTTTCACTTTCATTATTCCTAAGCCGAGCAAGTCTCTCTGAATTCTCCCCACTGCCATGAATGTGATGGGCAGCCTGGCAGGGGGTTTTGTTTCCAGTCTTTCTGCCTATGGACAGAGCAGCATTGTGGCTTTCCAAGGTCAGAGGTTCATGCATATATATTGAGGAAAAACCACCTTGTCCTTGCTTTAGGGTGCATTTCACCTGGCCAAGACCTGGTGCAGTGTCAGCAGAGACTGTTGACCCAGAGATTGGGATGGGGTGGTGCTGCTCCTGCAGGAGCAAAGGTTCCCCTCTCCAAGCACAAAAACAAGAGGAAAAGTGTAGGGAAAAGGCAGTTACATGTGTATTAGCATTCAGAAGCTGCAAGCTTGACTTGCACACTTGGTCGCTGCGTCTTCCCCAGCTTCAAGTGGAACTATGAGCAAGTGGCAGAACGTTTTTGCAGTGAAGATTGAAGAAATGCACATAACAGATCCGTGGACACTTCTGGAGGATGATGGCCTGCAGGTGCAGGCTTGCAGGCCTGGCTGGAAGGAGTTTGTGCAGCGCCGTGCTCTTGGGAGGTAGGGAGCTGCTGACAGTCCCTGTTAAAATGGGATCAGGGTTGATGAGTTGCCTTGTGGACCTTTTCCCTTTTCAAAATTTGCTAGCAGGAAACAGGTTTTTGAACAAAAGGGGGGCTTTGGAGGTGGATGAGGCTGTGAAGAGTTTCTTCATTTTTGTTTGAATCTCAGTGGGTTACTGCCAAACTGGAAAACATGGTAATTGGAGGGGAGAATAGTTCAGCAGCTCCATAGAGCCAAGGGACAGCTGTTATTTGGCCAGAATTTCCCCATGTTGTCAAAATGAAAAGAGCTCCTTCAACAAGTAGGGGAAATTATATCTCACTAGAACCAAATCTTCTGGGTTTGCACCCAGAGGATGAGAAGAGGGAGAACCACTGTGTGCTGGGACATGGGGTGATGCCTCAGCAGCCCCTGCACCTGCATCAGGTGTGGGCAGAGGGAGGCTGTGCCTCTGCACTGCTGATGAGGAGCCCCATCTCAAACATTTCCACCCTGAGCATTGTTCAGACACCCTGCCTGAGTGGCAGCAAATGTAGACCTTGGTTGCCAGCCCTCATGAAGATTGTGCAAGATGAAGAGCTGTGGGCTGCACACCTTTTGGCTCCTCAAGATATCCCTTCACCTGCCGTGCACCCTCCACCCACACCTTTCTTCTACTTTACTTCTTTTTATTGTCTTACCCAGTACTGGGCTTGATGCTGGCTTTCCACTGAACTGTGATGAGCCAGCATGGGTGAGGGGCTGGAATCCCAAATAGGGAGCTGATGCTTCCCACCCCAAGGGTCCCTGCTTTTGGCAGTGGGGCCAGGATTCCAGCAGACAGCCTGGCTTCTGAAATCTTTAATGCTGGGACCAGCCCTCAGCTCATATCTGTGGTGAACTTTCCAGACTGGCATCATGCTGTTAGAGGGAGAACAGTTTGGTGTAAAGCTTGCAGGAGTGAAGAAAGTCCATGGTCTGTGTTAACCCTCGTCCCTAATGACTGTGCTGAAAGCCTCTGGCTGAGCATGGGGCACCTGGGATGAGCTGGTCTCCTCTTTGCCCTGACAGGTTTCAGTGCTCCCAGTGCTTTCAAAAGTGGTCTTCTGCCAAAGTGCACATCCTGTTCCACATGTGCCACTGCCAAGGCTGGGGCACGGTACAGATGCGAATCTTTCGCCAGAAATGCAGGCGCTGCCCCAACTCCCAGTTGGAGGATCCTGAGTTCAGCCTGGAGACTATGGAGACAATTCTGCACAACCTGGTGATAAAGATCCTCCAGTATTTCTACAAAAAGCCTGTCCAGCCCTCTGACCTCCTGGAAGTTGTGGTGGATACACCGGTGACAGGGCCACATGACCGTGCCCACTGCGAGGCCTGCCAGCTTGGCATTTGCAGCAGGTCCCAAAGGGCCCCAGCTCTGGATGCCTGGAAGCCCTTGACGGATGAGAACAAGGCCAGGATGCACAGCAGCGAGTCACAGCTGGCCTGGCCATCGGATGTCTGGAAGTCGTTGACAAATCTGGGGGAGGCCGGGACCTGTCGCCCTGAGTCGTGGTTGTCTCTGGGATCAGATGACTTTAAGCCCTTGATCAGTGTGGGCAAGGCCAGGACCCACTGCACTAAATTGCAGCCAGCCCCAGCACGGGTTGCCCGGAAGGCAAATATGTCCAGGACCTCTCAGACCCTAAAATGCCAGGGCTTAAGGCCCCATGCAGGCCCGACCCAGCACCCCTCACCCTCCAATAGTGACTTCCCCTGGAAACGCTGCTGCTGCATCGGCAGCTCTTTGCTCTGTGTTTTGGCCCTGATCATCTTCCTTGTGCTTTATTTGACCATTATGTAGAGGGACCTAGGGATCACAAAGAGGAACTGGGGTGATGGCTAGGGAAGCTGATGGACTGCCTGGAAAATTGGGTACCCAAGGTCAGCCCTTGCTCTTGGCTCAGCAAGCTCCCCAGCTCCTGGTGGCATAGGAACACATTGGGATGCTTCAGCCAGGCACCTTGCCCCACAGCCTCTGGAAGACTGATGGGTCTGATGGATTCTTATGAGACATATTCTGATGAGGATGAATCTCCCAGCTACCCCACACACAGGATGAGGTTCATTACTTGTAATGAATACTTATAAGGTTAATTACTTGTAAGAATAAAACAGGCCCCTTGTCCTCAGCTCAAGGATGCCTCGGTGCTTTTTAATTTCTCAAAAGCTTTTTCTAGGTGTGTGTGGGCATCTTGGAGGGAAGCTGAGGGCTGTTTTTATCTCTCAGAAGAGCTCTGCCTCCAGGGAGGCACATCCCCAGTCCGCCTTGCCTTTGGCCAGTTGTCTGGGTACCCTGCAGAGGGGGAAAAGGGTGTCTAAACCTGGCAAGTGCAAGAAGGCTGTGGCAGCAAGTCCAAAGTCTATGCCTCAGTTATGATGAAATTTCAAATATTGGGCTACAGGATCTGTGCAAAGGAAAGATGCAGACTCTTGCCTTCTGCTACTTCACCCTGCAGGGCTTTAGGGATCTGGTGGGTGTCATAAGGTTGGGAGGAAATGTGTTGTCTCCCCGTGCAGCCTAACACCCTGACTCTTACCTTCCTTTCAGGGGAGCTGGGCTCCTGCAGAACTTACCCGTGGGTACAGCATGTCCTGTGGCCACAACTTTGGCCCAGAAAAATGAAGTTAAGTTGGTTTTTAAGTGCTTGTGTCCTGGTTTCAACTGGGATGGAGATAATTTTCTTCTTTGTAGCTGTTACAGCACCTTACTTTGTATTTAATATGGGAATAATAATGTTGATAACACACTGATGTTTTAATTATTGCAAGTAGTGCTTACTCTAAGTCAAGGACTTTTCTGTTTCCTATGCTCTGCCACTGGAGCAAGTGCACGAGGAGCTGGGAGGGAGCATGGACAGGACAGCTGACCAGAACTGGCCCAAGGGACTTCCCAGACCATAGATTATCCTGCTCAGTGGATAAAGTGGACGAGTTGGCTGGGAGAGACTGATTGCTCCGGGGGATGGGCTGGACATAGGTCAGAGGGTGGTGAACAGTTGTAGTGTGCATTTCTTGTCTTTATTATGTCTCTCTCTATCTCTCTGTTCATGATTGTTATTATTATTAATATTTACTTTGTTTCAATTATTGAACTGTTCTTATCTCAACTCACAGACTTTACTCTTTTCCAATTCTCCTCCCCATCCCACTGGGGCAGGGTGGTTCGACTGAGTGAAAGGCTGTGCTGTACTTAGTTGCTGGCTTGGGTTTAAACCACAGCAACTTGAATAAACTTTTGAAATAGCCTGTAGCCTGTACATCACAAGCCTCAAACACAACCATAGTTACCAAAGTCTGTCTTCTCTGGGATCCTGGGGTGTGCAAGTAGGGGAGCATGGTGTGCCCTGTGAGAGAGAGCATTGTGAGGGCTGTTACGTGGGAGTGCACTGGGGGATGCCATGGGAAATCTACCTCCATGGGACCACAGGAGAATCCAGGAGATGCAGCCATTCCCTGGGAAAGTGAGGTGCCAGTGATGAGAATGCAGTCACCACTCACTGCTAAGCCCTGGCTGGGTTTAGGAGCAATTTAGGAGACAGCACCCCTTGATGTGCTTGCACCATTCTCATCATAGTTCTTGTTTTCATTTGATACCTCTCACAGAGAGGCTGGCCAGTGATCCTGGCTGGTGAATGACTTCTATTAGCTCCATCAACTTCCTGACTTACTCTGCTTCAGTGGCCCCAGGCACCTGCTGCGCTAGGATGCTGATCACTGGGGTGAAGTGGAGGTTTCTAACACATTCATGGGTCCCTCTGCTGTTTTCTCTGGGGTTCATGCTTTGCCTGTGTGGTGGAGGAGCTGAAACACAGACACCAGGGGACCTGCTGCTTACCTGAGTAGCAAGAGCTGAATTGAACAACTCCCAAACTACTTCGGGTACTGAAATTGATTTTAGGCCTGTCTGTCAAATTAGTCCAACAAGGAGCAGACATGCAGAACCACTGAGACAGCTGTACCCATCCTCTCCTGGCTTTGCAAATGAATTGATGTGGAAGATGGGTATAAGAAAGATTTTGTGACTGAATTAGTGGAAGAAGGATGGGCCGAAGGAAAAAAAATAACCAAACTCAGTGTGGCTCACAGCATCAATCCCTGGCTGCGCAGCTCCCCAGGTGCTGTCCTCTCCCTGCTGTATCCTGAAGGGATATGCTGCTCTTTCTGCTACTGTAAGATTCGTCTGTATTCTCAGATATGCAATCTGTAGGCTATTAGTTAGAAAAATGAATATAAGAAAATGCTGTGTGGTCCAGGCGCCTTGTGGATTTGGTTTCTTAAGTGCTCTGACCTGCTTTTATCCTACCAACTCTTCCCTTCACTAGCGCCTTCTCTCTGCAGCCTGAGCAGCCCTGGCCATGGAGCCACCAGATGGAGCTGCAGATCTCCGGCACTGCGCTGGGAACCCCTGGGACCAGTGACCCGCCAGCACTGGGACGGGACAGCATTCCCCACGTGGGGGATGCCCTCCCTCCTATTTCTGTGAGCAGCTGCTTCCCCTGTAGCATGGTCCCCCCCAAGGCCCTCCTACGTGGGTACGAGCTTGGTCTGTGCATGAGTGGCCCTGATGAGGGGCTCTGCTGCAGCTCTGATGATCCTGGACTAGATTCCTTCCCTCCTGTGCTGGGAGCAGCCCGCTCCCTCCCCACCGGCGTTATGTCATGGAGCAAAGATAGGGCCAAGTTCCTTGCGGCCATTGCCCATAGCCCTCTTCTTTCCATGCTGAGGTTTTCCCAGCCCCAGTTACCATGTCTGGGCTGTCTGCAACCTCCCCAGCCACCCAGCTGCTGAGTGGAAACTCTCTCGCCTCTGCCTGAGATGCCAACTCTGGTGGAGACTACATCACTGCAGGGGTCCTTCTTTTCCTGCTGGAGTCTCTCGGCTCTTTTCTAAGGGCAGACTCCTCTCTTGCTCCCCTGCAAGTGTTTTATACACCCGCCATGCTCCCCCATCCATGACCTTGTGTGAATATGCTCCTTTTTCCCTGGTCCCTCCTCACTGCTGCCTTCTTGCCTGCCTGTGTCCTCATCCTGTGCAAGCATGTCCCCTCCCTCATGCAGCCCGTTCATCTCCTCCCCAGTACTCAGAGCCACTGTGCATACATGGGCTTCTCAGCCATGGCTTCATTTTTGGGGTCCTTTCCAGGATACCCCTTTGCAATATGCGGTTCTGCCCATTACTAGTTTCTTAGCAAACTGCCTTCAAAATTCTGCTTTCTGTGGCTCTTGGCACTTTTGGGGTTCAGAGCAAGCACTTCTGGCCTGGCCAGGCCCCTGCTGTCATGGGAACAGCGAGGCCATCCCAGGGGATGAGGGAAGAAGGATGCTGTCTCTGTGGGTTCTGTGCGGGTCCTGTCTGTCCCCCCAGTCTGTTTGAGACTGGGCTCTGCTACAGCCAGCTCTCAGCTCACGTCTGGCACTCGCAGCAAGGGACAGCAAAACTTCACCCAGGGATGTTTTGTTGGCTTTTCACCACAGCCAGACTGATAAATAGCTGTCTCCGCGCCTGTCTCCCTGGAGAGAAGCTCTCACCACTCTGGCAGGTTGCGAGGTGCCAGAAAATGCAAAGCCCATTGTTGGTCTCACTTTTCTCCTCGGCTGCGTGTTCCCAGCCCACCCTGCAGCCACCGCGGTGCCCGTGGGGGACTCGGGGCTGGCACTCGGCAGCCGCAGCTCCGTGAGCAGGGGGCGAGGGCTGGGCTGGCTATGGGATTTCCCGGCAGAGCTATTGACGGGAGGCGGGGACAGTCTGGATTTACCAGTGATCTGTTAAAGGGCAGCAATATTTTTTAATGTGCCCCAGGGCTGTCTAGGCTCAGATCCTACAGATGATGGTTTAATGCTCAGGGGACCATGCTTTTATTTTGCTTTTTCTCTCTCCTCTTCTTTACTCCCGTGATGTCTCTGGATGTGTTAACAGACCCTTGAGTGAGCCAGATCCACCACCCTCCTTCCATCAACGCAGAGGAGCCTGGTGCTGTTTTTCAGTTCTGTGCCATAGGAAAATAGGGATCAATAACCCAGCTCCCAGCCCTGGATACACATAGGAGGAAACAGTCCCTATTATTTTTAGCTCTCTCCAGAGTGTAGATTCTCACAGTCTTTGATGCAGAGATGTCCGGCAGAGTTTTGTCCCTGCCTCAGCTTGCATCTGAGCTCACTGCAGATCCTCTGCTGTGAGGATGTGCTCTCTCAGTCCAACAGCTAGTGGGGATGGGCTGATTTTTCACACTTTTTAAAGCAAAATCACATATCTCACATTTCTTTCCTCATGCCAATTGAACTCAGACTTAATTGCTATTGTCAGCAAACAGGTTGCTGCCCTCTGCTCCTGCCACTACCCCACTATTCAGTGATGTGCTAAGGCTACAAATAATTGAAGGAGGCAGGATCTCCTCTGTTACCCTTCTTTTGTAATTTGTATTCAGGGGCTGCTCAGGGTCTGTCTCAGCCCAAGAAGCTGCACAGGCCAAGGCTGAGCAGCCGTCAGAGTGAGGGATGGTGTGAGGATTCTCCTGGGAGTGCAGGCGTGCAGACATCAGCAACCAGCCTTGACTATGTTCCTCTTGGAATAAAAGCCACAGGGCACAAGCTTAGTACATAAAAAAGTTTTATTTTGTTCTCAGGAGGAAGACTGAGAGAACCATCCTTACCTGACATCAGATATTTTACAGAATGTAATATATATAAAAAAGATATACATTTATATTAAAAAAAACCCTTGCAGTTACATGACATAGCCAAGAGTACAGTTCATAGTGTATCTGCAAGTTCAACCTTCCTTAGGCCTTCTGCTCCTCTACAAGTTCTACAAATGGCTTTTTGGATGATAGCAAAATGTCAGAGTGGCTCAGCCACTGTTGGCTTCTTCCTTTCATGAAAAACCCAAAAGAGGAGCAGGAGAAAGAGAGGCCTGAAGGAGGCTAGAGCACAGCAGGCAATTTTTGCATGTTGCTTACAGCTTTGGGAGGGCTTTGCTGGCAAATGAAGGAGAAGGTGTCCCTGCTGAAGGAAGGACAGCTCACTTGACCTTGTTCCTTGTTGGGACTTGTCTGCATGGGCCATGGAGGGAAGCTGGGGAGATATGGATACTTCTGGTGTGTTAGGTGGGTTTGAGTCAGTCTAGAAGGACTCGGACACCTGCAATAGGCCTCCAGAGCCATGAAAAGACACTGAACACCACTGGTAACCTGTAAATCAGCTAAACCAGTGGCCTCAAAAGCAGTTAAAATGGATTAGGTTCTTGCAAGAATGAATAAACAGTCATGCAGGACTAACCAGGCCCCTAAGAAAGAGATGAAAGCCAAGGAAGGGTGTTTTATATGAAATGAGTCTGCTGAAAATAAGTATTGCTTCAATACAGCCAATGTGAAGCTGTCTTGTAATGGAAAACTTTCCTTGGGAGGTCTGCTCTGGCTGAAAAACACAGAGCTAATCTTGGGGTGGGACTGGAGAAGGCTTCAGGTGATAGAAGATTGGAGAAATTTTTGTGCCTGGATGTCAGGGTGATGCTGAGTCCAAACCCTGCTCTATGTCCTCATGTCCTCTGTGGGTTGCTCATCCCACATGGCAGGATACAGGTATCCTGTTTGGGCTGGTGCTGTCTTGGCAGCCACGGCTGAAGTTTAGGGCTAAATGTGGATGCATCCTCACCTCTTTGGGGCCAGGTGGGTATTACCTGAGATGCCATCAGGAAGGGATGTTTATTTGCATATAAAAATAATGGCAAACTCCCAGGATTCTCTCACTACTCCTTGCACAGAAAAGGGATTCACCAGCGTGGGGAACCTGTGAGGCCCAGGCCTGCCCACATGGGTTTCTTGCACTGTCCATAGGCTCTGAAGCTCTGTACTTGCATCTTCTGATGGAGAAATCTGGCTGGAGAGTCCTGGGAGTGGGGACAATTCCCCATGCACGGCACAAAACTTTGGTGTCAGGGAAACGCTGCCTCAATTGCTGTGCCTTTTTCCTGGCTTGGAGGGAAGTTCCCTGGAGTGTGGGTGAGGTTTGCAGATGGGCAGCACATGCGGAGGACACCAGCTGAGATCTTGTCCTTCACCCCCTCCCTGCAGCTCCCTAGCAAGCATTTCCTAAGAATGCGAGCAAAGGGATGCGGGACCAAGCGAAACAAATGACCTGGCAAGGGCTTGGCGTGCGTGGAGTATCGTGGCTATTGCTTGCGAAAGACCCGAGTCTGGAGCACATTAAACAATAAAAACAAGAAGAAAGGGAGCCGCGGTGGCAGCAGGCTGCTTAGTCACTCATCTCTCCAGCTCTGGGTCCAGAAATGTCCATCTCTCTGAGGAGCCTGTTTTCTGCTCCACCCAGTCCACATAGTTAGAGACCTTGGTGTACACACCATACACCTGCTTGCTGCCGCACTCCTCCGGGCCACCCCATGAGACCAGCCCTTGGGCCACCCACCTCCGTGTTCCTGGGTCCTGGATGACGAAGGCTCCCCCGCTGTCTCCCAGACAAGTGTCCTTCCCCCCCTCATAGTAGCCTGCACAGAACATGTTTTCGGTCACGCTGTAGTTGCCCGAGCGCGACTCGTAGCTGGTCTTGCACTCGGCGTGCAGCACCACGGGCAGTTTGACGTACTGCAGGATGTCAGACAGGGTCCTCATGCCTGAGCTGATGATCTCGTCCACCGTGATGTTGGGGTTGGAGATGCCCCAGCCAGCCACCAGCCCCAGTGTGTTGGGGTGAGGCCCTTCCAGCTCGTGCTCAAACTGGGGCAGGCAGACAGGCATGACGTACTTCCCCATGGTCACCTTCTCCTTCAGCTTGACCAGCGCAATGTCATGGTTGTAGTTCTGGATGTCAAACTCCTCATGGAGGATGATCCTCTCCACTGTCCTGTTGACAGCTTCCATCTTGTTCCTCACATCATGAAGGGCCAGGTAGACGGTGACGTGCTCCTTGGAGACGGGGATGATGGTCTTGTCCCGCCGCTGGGACCGGAGCACGTGGGCGGCCGTCAGCACCCAGGACTCCGAGAGCAGGGCCCCGCTGCCGAACCATTTGTCATTGGGCACTCGGGACATGTCCTCCACCACAATCAGGGCCTGCCAGGGGAAGAAGCCGGGCTCTGCGTTCCGCCCGCCGATGATGCGCTTGATGATGCCAGGCAGAGGCCGAGCTGGCCGGCCACACACTGGGGACAGAAAGGACAGGACAGTTACTTCCAGCTTATTTATCTAGAGAACAAATGGAAAGGGCAATCCCTATGGGTTATGCCATGTGGCTGGTTATCTTCAAACCCAACACTCTTTTGTCCTTTTTGATTTTGTTTTTGTTTCCATTTTCAGTTTCTGGAGTGATCCACATCACTTCAGAAGCAGAAAGGTCAAATGAGTAATCTTATAGCCTCACTGTGACCTGTGAGCTCACCCAGCCCTTCCCAGACCTTTCAGGCACTTGTCTGGCTCCTGCTCAGTGTGCCAAGAGACCCAGGGGAATGATGGTGGGAGGACTGGAGCTTGACATCAACCCAGTCTCACCCCTCACTCTGAGACCTGTCACGAGGGCTGTGTTCTCACAGCCATGGCATTTGCCTTCCTGGAGCTGCTGTGGCTGGAGAAGGCTTGGCCATGGGATGTTGCCTAGCACCATAGGCTTTACTCCTGTGTCTCATCAGCCACAATTCTGGCAGCCAAACCAGAGCTTTTCAGCTCTTCAACAGACCCAGAATTAATGCCTGAAGAGCCCTGACATGGTGCCCACTTTGCTTCCAGGAGCTTTATCTAGGCATGTTGATAGGAAGATGAAAGAATCAGGATGCTGAAGGTGGCTCTGAAAGGTTGGACAGAGTGGGGAGGGACAATCCTGTCCCCAGGGAACTTAAGCCTTGGGACGTGGCTGTTGGTGGTGGGGCTGATTCCTGCCTGTGGCAGCACTGTGGAGGGGCATTCTCAGGTGGCTTGGGGATGCTGATGTCACTGGGAAGTTGTGGGAGCCTGTTGGGGCTTGTCCTACATCTGGAAGAGTCCTGAATCACAGCAACTCAGGTGCTGGTCTCATCCCTCTCAGTCCGCAAAAAAAACCCAGATCCTCCATGGAAAGTGCTGGGACTCTGCTTCAATGCCACCTGTACTGTGAGAGGAGGATGCAAAGCCTCACAAACAGAGGTTCTGACCCCTCAGGATGGTGGGGTCAGGATGAGAATCAGTCTTGGAACCAAGGCGGGGCACTGGAAGCTGCTAATGTGGATTTGTTGAGGCTGGGGTCTGTCTCTAGGAAAAATGTAACTCTAGGAAGGAGGGCACGTGGTGAATGTGTCTCTGCATGTGCTCTGCATCTCTGTCTTTCCCAGTGCTGAAAGGAATAGAAACCATGCTCAGGAAAAGAATTCCTGTGTCTCAGCCCAGCTGCTCGGCTGCACCGAAGCTGACGGCTGTCCCAGGGAGATGCTTTTAGAGGAAGTACATCCAGCCAAATATTTATTCTATTAAATTACATATCAAAAATGCTGACCAGGCTGCAAATGCTCCCACTAATGGCAGAGGCAGGCATGGAGCAGCCTGTAAGAGAGATTGCTGTTGATGGGGAGGTGCGTGAGACACGGGAAGATCTGAAGAGCAGCTGGCCAGCTGCTGCCTGCAGATGCCGATCTCAGGAGAGCGTCACCCTCTCTCTGGGACTTTCCATTTTCCTGAAGTCTCTCTGACTCCTGTCACTAATCACAAGGCCTGGAAATGGCCCATGAAAGCAGCTATGGCCCCAAAGCTGTCCCCGTATGCTCCCAGCTCAAATTAGTTCAGGCTGAAACATCAAGCAGAGATGCGGAGAGCAGCTGCCACAACAAGAGCAGCCACAGCCCTGGTCGTGGAGTTTTGTGGGATGCAGGGAATCTTAGGAGTCCTTCCTCTTGCCTTGCAGTGTCTCAATATGGCTGGAGAGCAGATACCCTCCATGGGGCTGGGTTAGTGTCTGAATTCCAGGGTGGTTGCAGCTGCAGCTGCTGCACGGCAGCCGGATCCCTGCACCTCTCTGGAGAGCCATCCCTGCACATCCCACCACAATCCACACCCAAGCTGCCTCCAGGCCCCTGACGTGCCAGCCAGCCTGGCCCCACACTTGGCTACGGCCAGAAACTGTCCCAGAGACTTTTGTTTAATCCCGAGCAAGTGCCTGGCCTGGAAACTTGCTGGCTGCAAACATTTCTGCCACTGCTCAAAGATTTGGGAATTTTCCTTCCCTTTAAAACAGTTTGGGGTTTTTTTTTGGAAGGCTTGAAGAGGTGATAATTGCTACTGGATGTGTAAACACTGCCAACAGGAGCTGACATCTCCAGAGATGCTGGGGGCTGAGTATGGCCAGTGGGCTGCTGGTTTCCTTGTGTGCTGGAGTGGGGAGCTTGGGAAGCCCTGACAACTGGGATGGCTGTGACCCCGGTGCCACCACTGCACCCTGACTGTCTGGGATAGCGGGAACCCTCTGTCCCCATCACCCTCCTGGCCATGCACTTGGGTATGTATAGCTGGCACTGTCACCAGGAGCAGGGTCCCTGCGTGCCAGCATCCCCTCCCTGCGTGCCAGCATCCCATCCCTGTGTGTGCCTGCTCAGCACCCCTCGCTGTGGGCACCAGCCACCCTAGCAGCAGTACCTGGTCGGCAGGATGGCAGCTTGGTGCCCAGCTCCTCACTCCTCCACTGCCCCAATGCATCGCACGTGTAGGTGGCTGGAAGAGAGCAAAGTGTTAGCTAGGCTCTGCTCCTGGCATGAGGGATTGTCCTTTCCCGTGAGGAGACCATGCCCAGCTGTCAGGGCTCTTTGAACCTTTTTTCAGAGCAGGAACTGACCTCCCTTTTAATGCCCTCTGTGCTCCATTGCTGGGGAGCCATGGTAGCCCTCCCCCATGCAGGGACATGTTTCAGGGACATGTCCCCATCCTCAGTTTCATTGCCTTGAGCTGTCTGGAGGGCTGTGCTACAGCCTCAGTCTCTGCTGGCAGCTGCCTCCACATAAAAATGCTGCCAATGCCCATTTTGCTAATTCATATGTGATGCTGGGACCATATGCAGGGAGATAAAAGCAGGGAGACAAGAATGTGAGGAATTCTTTTGGCTTTGCTTGCTGAGGGAGGAGAAGGGAGAAGGGCTGGGCTGTGTATGCACCCTTTCTACTGTCCAAAACTGGGTCTGAAGGGTACAGAGAACTGTGGGGCTTGATAAACCACCTTGTGGTTTTTCTGTGGTTATGGGCCATGGGGGATGGCAGGAAACACTCAGTCTGATATGATCCCGCTGCTATCTGTTCAGCTTTGTCTTTGCTGAACATTTGGGTGCTGGGATGAGGAGCCTTGCAGAGCCCTTCCAGAGGCTGCTGGACCTGGTGCTCTCTCCAGCAGCAGCTCCTTTCGCAGACACACAGGAAATATTGTAGTTTGCAGGGAGCAGATGGCAGGGTAAGAAGTCAGAATACAGAACACCCACACTGCTCTGCCAAGGCTGTGAAACAATCAGAAAAGCAGCCAGCAGGACAGCTCCATCCTACCTTGTTGTGGAGCAGGATTTGTCCAGTCTGACAGCCCAGGCATGGCAGACACAGGGTTTGGTATGTGTAGGCTACATCCACCGCCTGCTGTTTGCAGAACACCCTGGAGCTGCCATCCCAAGCTTCCCCCACTTGCACCCCATGTGCCCACCCTCACTGTGCCACGGGGATGTGTCCTGGCCCCACTGCTCACCAGTGCTGTTGGGGGCCATGTGGTAATAGGGGTGCTGGCAGTGGTACTGGATGGCTGCTTGGTAGGTAGTCAGGTTGTTCCTGGTGGAGAAGGTGACAAAGCCATGCTCCAGCTCCGGCGGCGCTTTGCAGTCAGCAACTGAAATCCAATACAGAATGGGGGTTGAACCCTGTGCTGTATCTTGGGTATTCAGCCAGCCAGCAGGCAGGTAGTGCTGGGCTTTAGCATGGGATAGCGGTCTTGTGGGGCAGACCACGGGCCTGTATAATGTTGTATCCCTTTTCTCTAGGGCACTGCAGGAGGTTCTGTCCTGGCAGGGCAGCCTGGCTCTGTGAAACCTTCCCAAGGCCACCCTGCAGACTCAGCACATGAGTGGCACTGTGGAACACCATCAGCATGTCCCACCCACAGGCTGTGTGACTGACACCACTCACACTGGTGGAGACCTCAGGCCTGGGAGCTCCTCCATGTAGTGCAAGATCCCTCTGCCACACCAATGAGAGGGGAAGAAGCCTGTTCTGGCAGGTGAGATGGTCCCAGAGTGTGTCTTTGCATTGTAGAAGTCTGCAGGGAGAGGCAGGCAGTGATTCACCAGCTGTGCATCAGGGGTGCTCCTCTATGCACAGGGCTTTGCTGAGAGCACAGCCCTGTCCTTCCTGCTCTGGTCTTGCTCATTAAACACTGCTGATGAGCATTTACAGATCAGGTGGAACAGCCCTTGGTCCTAGCTGTCCTATGACAGCAGGAGATGAAGGACATTGAGAGTGCGGCTTGGTGAGTCTGCAGGCAGGGGTGAGGCCAGTACATGTGGGTGAGACCAAACCTGTTCCATCCCCCAAGACATCAGCAGGGCTGGCTCTGTTTCACCAGTTCCTGGTGTTGACTCAGGGTGTGATGGAGGGAGAATTTTGGGGTGCCATTGCCCTTCCCCATGGCCTGTCCGTGGTTCCCTTTCTCCCCATAATCTCTCAGAGTGCTCTGCTCAGCCTCTCCCTGCAGCTTGTCCCCTGTATTAGGTTTGTGCCAAACACTCTAGGGAGGACCTCAGGCTTTGGCAAGGATTGTCTGCCAAATCCAGGAGTCACCTCTTGGAGCTGAGCCTCTCTCCATGTGGGCAGTTCACAGCACATTTGGGTGATGCTTCCCTTCCCCTACCCCATCCCGGGTGACCTGCCCCACTGGACAGTCTGATCCGGCCAAGAAATGCAGTGCTGTGGAGCTGGGTTCTGCTGTGTTTAGGATGAGGGGTTGAGTAGAAAAATAGTGACTTTGCAGTAAGCAGGTCCTGTGGATTAGGAATTATGTCTAAGAGGTCTGCTGGTTCCCATGCGCTCCAGGATGCGAAGGGAATGAGGACAGCAGTCCTAATTGACCCAGGCTAACAAAGAGAGAATTCACTGCGCATAGTAGCTGGAACCAGAAATATGTACCACTGCTCAGGATTGCCTAATTCTTTGGGTGAAAAAAGCCTGGTTTATGGCAAAATACTGCAGTTCACCATTCACCAGGGTGCCCTCCACTGTTTGTAGAGACAGCAAGTGATGGGATGAGTGTGTAGGTGCAGGCAGGCTGGGTGGAGACTGTGGGTACCTGTTTCCTTGCAGGAAAGAGGGAATGAATGTCAGGGGACCATCCTGGCGTGCATCTCTACTCTGGGACTGTATATGGCTGCAGGGCAGCATTCACTGACCCACACAGCCCATCTCATCCCTGTGTGTCCCTCAGACCTGGGCAAGCCTGATCCCTGGAGAACGGACTCTTGTAGAGAGGTGTTGCTGCATCAGTGTCCCAAGTCCTGCTGAAAGGGTGAGGGGAGGGCATTCGTTCTGTGAGCCTTTCTAGAGCTTTCCCTCAGGAAAGGAGCCATTTAGCATCTCTGTCTTTGTAGGACCAGAAGAGGACTGACATCCCCAACACACACCTCCTCCTCCTCCTCCCCCAGCCTCTGGTCCACATCCCAGCATTGTCCTAGTGGAGCCTTCGCCTCCCAGGGAGTACAGGGGCTTTGTTTGCCCCAGATACAGGCTCTGACCTCCTTCAGCTGCAGCCAGCCTGAGGCCAGTCCATCCTCACCTCTGCCAGGCCAGCCGTGGGGAGCAAAGGGGAAGCAGAGGAACATCCATCCCCCTGTCTCGGTGCCAGGGCTTAGTGCCTGCAGGAAGGGGCAGGTGATGCCAACCCATCCTTCAGGCCTCCTTGTCTGGAGGGTCTGAAAGGCACCAGGACTCTTGGAGAGAGGAGAGGAAGGAGTGTTTCTTATTTGTGATGCTGGGCCAGTGAGGAGGGACAGTGGGAGACTGAATCCAACCCAGCAACCAACCAACCAACCGGGTGGCTGTGCCACAATCCTCGCACGGCTGCCTTGGAAGGGGCGCTGAGGAAGCCCAGGAGTCTGAGTGGAGAGGGAGGAATGCAGAAATGCTGGGAGCTGGCAGCAGCACGTGGTCCCCAGGCAGTGGTGCTGGGGCCAGGTGAGCCCCCTTCCCCCATGTGGGGCAGTGGAAAGGGGAGCTCGACACCAACTTCCTTCACCCTTCTGGAGACGGAGTTAAGAAAGCACCAGGCGCGGGGGTTAAGAGTGCCATGCCAGTTAGACAAGCCACAGAGATGGATTTGGCAGCCAGGCCAGTGGAAAGGGAACCTGCCCTGGGTACTGGACAGATCAGAGGGGAATCGAGACAGGCTGGCATGGCTGGCGCCCGCCTCATGCGGCCACTTGCTCGGAGCCGGCTCTTCCCTCTGTCTGGTTGTCGGCTCTGTCTGCAGCTGCACCGAAAGCAGAGGGGAAGGAGGAGAGCAGAGAGAGAAAGCCCAATTAGTAGATGAGCAGAGAGAGACATGCAGGAAACCCAGCCCCCAAAACACCAGAATCGTTAATGAGCTCCCAGTGAGCCGTGCCAGGGTGCTGTGGATGCCAGTGGAGCCATGGCCCTGCTGGGGACCCCCTCACTCTGCTCAGCCAGGGCATCCTGGGGATGGTGACTGGGAGAAGCTGTCACAGGTTTCTGTTTAGCCTCTCCAGGCTATGGAGCTGGATTTGCTGAGAAGTTTTCTATTTTCTGCATTGTTTGTGCCCTGCCTCTCACAGACATCCTAGGGAGGTGGAGGTCTTTGCAGTCTGGAGGCCTAAATTGCCCATTTAGGGGCTTCTTGGCTTTCCAAAAAGGTCTTAGAAATTTAGTGTAGGGAGTCATATTGCACAAGAAGGGATCAGTTCCAACCCAACTGGAACAATGCAGGTAAAAATTTAATTTTCCTAAAAGAAATTTTTTTTGGTGTTAAAAATATTTACCTAGATTTTGTTCTAATTTTTAGATGATTTTCTCTGATCATTGTTCAAGCTAGATAAAATCAGCGGGAATCTGTGGTAGTGAGTGTAGGATGGGGAATTCCTCAGTAGGGTAGAGACATCACTGACCCCACAGTTTTTAAGGAGCCCTTTCAGTTATTAATCTGTTTAGCAAGTTTGAGAGCCTTCCAATTTCCATTTGGCTTGAGAAAACATTAATTAGAACTCCAGAAATACTCTTTCTTCCAAGGTAAGATGCACAATATTATGAAAAGAAAGAGAGTCTGCCCAGATGACGAGAACTTGGATCCCAACATCCCTAGAAAGCATCCCCTCCTGCCTCTCCTGGAAGGACCTGGGACAATCTCTGACCATGTTTGCTGTTTTTCTCCTTTCTGGGCCAGCCTTATGGCACTGAGCAGCAGTGAGAGCCTCCCTGAGCTTTGAGAGGTTTGGGGCAAAGGGAAAAGGTGTGATTAGATAAATCTCCCAAGCCTGAGTTGAGAAAAGAGCTGGGTTAGATGAAAGAAGAGAAGATTCAAATTATCGCCTGTCCTTTCATATGGCTTTTCTTCTCTTCTTTTCTTCCATTTTAATGTTTGTAAATATTTGGACATTTTTCTCTCCCCTCTCACTTACCTGAGCAGTGCCCAGTTTAGGCGAGTCCCTGGGATCTCTCTAATACCCTGCACTTCAATAGCCTCCATTGGGAAGGAAATTTGGACCAGGAACTAGATTTTTCCACATTATTCCAGGCTTACCTGACAGAGCCAGTTCTTAAGAGCCAGGCTTGCTCTTTCTTTGACAGGGAGACGGCAAAGTGGCTCACAAATTGAGTTATATGAGTAATCTAAATAAAAGCACCAATCTCCTGCTTGTGGCATTTGGCCTGAGCCCTGTTATGTTATCCAAGAACAAGCCAAAAGAGCTCTGCAGGGTTACGTAGCCTCTCTGGCTGGGTTTGTGTCTCTGAGTAAGGAACTCCACTCTGGCAGGGCAGCTCCCGTTAACATGAAATGATTTTAGCAAGAAAAAGGACATTGGCAGGGTAGGGAAGGGTGTCCTTACTTTTGCAGATAGGGATCTTGTTACTCCATGTGCCATCCTTCAGACACTCAATCTGGAAGGAGTCACTTTCCACATTATCCTGTGCAGAAGGTACCAACAAAAAAGAAAACAAAACAGAAAACAAGCTATCAATGTTCAAGGCAAAGAAATAAATCTCTCAATAAAAAGGGAATTTCTTGGTGATTTAGTCAAGTTATATCCAGCACCCCCTGGAAGAGGGCTTTTTTAGCTAAAAATTGCAATAAAATCATAATGAAAAACTTGAGTTTTCTTGTTGCCAGCAACTCAGTGGCATGCTGAAAGCCAAAGAACTGGAGTCACTTATTCCTGTTGTAAATGATGAGATGGGTAAGGAGGCAGCTCTGCGTGAAGGATGGTACTGGGAGGAGATCAGAGAAATACCCAAGTCCATGTCGGAAGTCAAAGTGGGCTACTGGCTTGGAGGGAAGGCAGCCACCCCATGAGTCAGCCACACTCTCTGTGGTTCTCAGCTGTTTCCCAGAGAGAGCCTGCCAAAATCCCCACTTGACTTGCCGAAGCTGTCCCCAAGTCCCCAAGGACCTCCCAGTCAGTGGAGGCTGGCCTCTGCAGGGCTGCTGAGCCAATGCCCACTTGAGGTGGGGGGCAGGCAGAGCCCTGGCAGCTGCCCCAGAGCTTTTGCTGACTTTTTCTCTGGCAGAGGTGCCAGCCTGACATTCTATGAGTTTGCTGGCTCCAGAAGGATGCTGAGAGGGTGGCTCAGGGAAGTGCTACTTCCTCTTTTCCTCTGCCTCTTTGGGAAGGAAAGGTGTTGGATCTCAGAGGAGGTGTTTTCCTTGTCCCTGGGAAGCGGGGGAGGATGATGTGCGATTGTGTTCACTCTCCCAGAGAAGCAATGGATTTGAGAGGAAGTAGCCTCTTCTTCCTACCCATATTCTCAGCTCCATGTTGTCAATCCATACCTTCAGCACTTTGTATCCAGTGTTGCAGCTGATGACAACCTGGTCTTTGAAGGTGTACTTGGCTTGAGAAGGCTCAATTTTCCCATTGATTGGTGGTTGCACCAGTGGGCATGGATTTCCTTTGAATAAAAAGCAAATGAGGCTAAACAGAGGAATAAATGGAGCAAATGTAAAGTCCCAGCTCTTCCACCCAGCCCATGTAGCAGAATTTGAGCATCTTTGCCCTGCTTTTACTCTTAGTCTACACTGGCATGGCTCAGCCAGGCTTTTAGAAGGCATGGAGGTTCCATGTGTTTCCTTCAGTCTGTAATTCTCTGGCTTTGAGCATTACAAATCTGGGAGCTAATAACAGTAGCTTGTGCAATTATCCTGACCAAAATTGCTCTACTTTGCAATATGGTCTTGTTTCAGAGCCCAGTTGTTGTAGAGGAAAAAAGAACCCTTTGGAGGGAGAGGTTATTTTATGCCTCTCTTGTGATTTCTGGAACAGATCCTTTCTGGAGACAGGATCATGGACCACCAGACTCATGATGTCCACCTGCAGGCTTTATAAAACCCTTCCCATTCCCAAGCCCAGCAAACAGGAAAGCAGCAGGAGTTACCAATTGCTGTGTATGACAACTTCCAGCCCCTATTCTCTCCAGAGTTGTCACTGTGGAAGCGGATCTGCACACTGTTGGTTTGGGTTTCAATGCGTCCTGGGGACTTTTCTCCACAGAAAGGTCCAAACTCCTTTTGTCCTGCTTTGATCTGCCAGACAAAGATGAGTGGGTGATTTGAGAGGGCTCTTTGACCCCTGAAGCCAATGGATGGGGCTGGAGTGGGGCTTAAGTACCATGTGTTGGGGAGGTGAACAGAAAGAGGGTCACTGTTGGCTAGAAGGGCCACAAGCAATGTGGTAAGAGAAATGGGGTCAATAGAGCACAGAGCTCCTGCTGATTCCATCATCCCTGTTTAGTCTGGGGTGATTTTGATCTCATCACCAGAGCACTGGGGACACAAAAGGTGAGTACAAGAGGAAGAGTGTGCAGAGCCCAGCTCACCTTGATGTGGTCATATGGACAGGTCACCTCGGGGTGGTCTTCCACATCAAAGCTGTCCTCGAAGTTGAGGGTGATGAAGAAACCCTCCTCCAGCTCAATCCTGTACAGGCAGTCTGAGCTCTTGGGGTAGGGGCTGGGGAAGTCAGCGCTGGTGATCACCCCGCTCCTCTGGGTGTAGAGGTTGTCACTGCACTCCACTGAAACACAGCCGTGGCTCCATCAGGGCCCTGACACTCATGTCCCAACCCTGACCATACTCAGGAATCCTCCCAGTGGAGTGGGGTCTGTTGGGTGGATCCATGGATTCCAAATATGGGTACATAGATCCCAAATGTGTGTCCATGCAAGGAAAATCTCACACAGCCAACTTCCAAATTATGCCCATGGCACAAAAACCCTGGGCTGAGAGTAGTCCCAGTTAACCTCCATGATGCAGATTCAGAGCAGGGACTAAAGCTTTATATTTTTCTGACTTGAGGAGGTGTATAGGGCTTAGCTGAGGAGCACAGCCACAGGGAGAAGGAGTCCCAGACTACTGGTTTGTAGGGGAAGAGGCACTTCATCTCTCCTGGCATCAAAAAAGGACCATTTTGACTGTGCTTAGTAGGTGTGATGCCTACTCAGGGACCCTCTGTGTGCCCATCCCTGTGTCTGGGCTGTGCCTGTGGTACCTTTGCAGGTCCTGTTGTCAGAGTGGAGGATGTAGCCGAACCTACAGGAGCAGTAGTACCCGCCAATGTAGTTGTGGCAGTAGTGGTCACAAGCCAGCTCCTCATCACTCTTCTCCAGGCACTCATCCACATCTAGAATGGAGTTGACAAGGAAGGGAGGTCACCCTGCAGCTCTCCACATGTCACTCCTCGTGGGGACATTTGCCACAACACCGAGAAATCCGTTATCCCATGTGATGGGTCCCACATGGCCCAAAGGCTGCACACAAGTTCTCCTCTTGCCAGGGAGCCCAAGACTGACCCGGGATGTGGTCCCTGCAAATCTGGTTCCCTTCCCCAGCAAGCTGGCCCTGCAGGCTCAAATGCTGCTTACCCACAGCAGTGTAATGGGCATCGAAGCCGGTGAAACGTTCCTCGTTGGAGAAGTCAGACCTGAAGGTGAGCCCCATGTAGGGCCCTGGGGACAGGATCACTTGCTGTCCTGGAGCCTGCTCTGTGTCCGTTGTCTCCCTGCCACAGAAGGTTGCCAACTCCTGGTCCTCAGTTTCAATCTGTTAGCAGAAAGAAGGGGTGAGCCTGGAGAGCCTGCTGTGTGTTCCCTGGGGAGGTCAGGCTGGGACTGGAATCGTCCTCTGTATCCAGGAGCTCATGCCTCTGCCTGTGCTTGCCCAGTCTGTCCCCTGCCAGGACTTGTCAGTGTCTCCACGCACAGGGACTCAGGTCTGCGTGTTCTGCCTGGAGGCACCTCTGATGCAGATGACAAGAGCAGGTGGCATCCAGGATGTAGGGAGGAACTGTAAGGGGAGGATGCAGGATTGGAGCCATTTGGGAGGTGGGATGGGGACATGGGGTGGCAGTGCAGAAGAAGGGGTGTGAAAATCAGCCCTGGGATGTGTCATTCCCACTCACAGCTGGTGGTACCTGAGATGCTTCCCTTCACCTCTTCCCATGGCTCAAACACTGATCCAGACAGCAAGCATCCGTGTGAGGGGCCTAGAGGAATCCCTGCCTATTGGTTTTGCATCATCTCAAAGCAGCAGCTTTAATTTCTGTCCCTTGGGCTGCCTTAGACAAGCTTGGTCCTGTCCCTCCCACTCAGGCTCTCTGTCTGGCTCCAGAGCTGTGGTTCCAGGCACTGCTGGGAGTCTGATCATGTACCCAGAGAGCTGAGGAAGGGGAGTGATGAGCCAGGGTGTCCTGGTGTCATATCAGCACATTCAGTAGTCTCTGTGTGCATCCCTTTAGAGCACAGCCTTATCTGTGCCCTAAAGCACTGTAATCCCTGCAGAAAAACCTTCAGTTTTCCCTGGAAACCCTCTCATTTCCTTTTTCCTTGCCGTTTTCTCCAGCACTGATCCACCTCCTTCTCCTACACATCCCAACTCCAGTCTCAACTACGACCTCTCCCAGGCAGTTCCCAGCACCCTGCCTGCTTTACCCCAGGGGATTTGAATATGAATAAGCCTCGGCAGAGGAATGTGATGAACACCACCAGCCAGCCTGCCACCGCCACCGCTGGAGCCAAGCCACCGCTATTGAGGCTGTGATGAAGTCTGCAGCCCCCCAGCACATGCCTGGGGAAAACAGTCATCTGCCCGGGGGCCCATGGGGTCCTGGAGGTGTTGGAATGCTGTCCCTAGTTTGCTCAGCATCAGCCAGATGAGACCCTCCTCTGACTCCATCCCTGTCACCTAGAGACCCTCAGGATGTGCCTGCTGGGAAGGGTCTGGGGCTGAAAGGGAAATTTCCCAGAGCTGAACAAACAGGCGGAAACTCGTTCACACCAGGGAAAGCCAACATGGAAATGGCAACTCAGCATGCCTTGACATTGCCTCCAGATATTTTCCATCCTCTCATACAAGCTGAAGCTGGCCAGAAAAGAGAGACACTTTCCGATGATAAATTTTGGGAATTTCGAGAAAAAACACGCACCCTGCTTTGGGGACAAAAACCCAATTGAATTTTTTTTTTCTCTGTAACAGCATTCTGGGGCAAAAAAAAGAAAACAAGTAATTTGGGCTCCATCTGGTTTCAATCCCTTTGAAATATACTGCGGTGCTTTAGAATTGCTTTTAAATCTGAAAGATTGTTTTGAAATGAAATAGTGTTTCAGACTGAAAAACGGGAGTGCCATCATCAGAAGCGAAGGAAAAAGGCATTTCAGCCCTGATGCGCAGACTTGGCTGTGCCACCACGTGGAACGCAGCCTCTTCCACAGAAAATGCTTTTTCTTAACGAAATCTGTGGGAAGGAGGAATTTCCAGCCAGCTGCTCTGTGGGGGGCTGGTGGCTGTCACCTCTGCCAGGACTCAAGAGCCACCGTGTGGGCTCCCATTCCTTGCCTTTGGCCCCAGAGAGTGCAGGACCTGCAGCACAGCATTCCCAAAGTGCAGGATAATCTTCCCAGTGTCTCAGCTCAGGGATGCTCCAGCCATGGGGCCAGCCCCAATACTGCCCCCAGCATCCCTGGACACAGCCCTGGAGCAGCAGGATGGGCCCCAGGAGAGCTGTGCTCTCCTCACTGGGGGTATCCACAGCCCCTTATCTGAGACTGGTCCCATGCCCCGAGCCACAGGGAGCAGAGGCAGCCCTTCAGCAGTAAACTAAACAGAGAGGTCATCATCCCTGGTTAATATTTGCTGCTTCTGCTGGGGACTGTATACTTTTTTGTAGATCATTTACATCCAGCGAGCAGGCTGGTAATTAAATCCTGGTTGTTTGTTTGGAGTTTCTCCCTCTCGGGTCATGATGTCGACGTTTTCACTAGAGAAGATGTGTCCCTGAGGGAAATATCAATTGCCACAGAGAAATTCCCTATAAAAATACGCTGAAAGAATCCTCCTTTGAAAAATAAAATATAGCGACACCCTTGTGCCTTAAATTTACCCTTGCCAATGCCTTCTGCTCTCTTCCCTGTTTCTTCTTGCATCCTCAGTCCTTTATTAAGGCTTCTGGATGGAAGGAGATTGGAGTCCCTCTCTGGCTGTGGCTCTATCTCTGCATTTTGGCTGGTGCTGTGACTAAGGGGTGTTCCAAGCTGTGGGGCCCCTCTCTGCCCCACATTGATTCCCCCCTTGGGCGAAGAAGCTGGGATGCCCTGGCTGGCAGGAAAAAAAGGCTGTCCCAGGGCGTGGGCTGTTGGGGATGCCAAGGAGCCCTCCTGCAGCCATGGGGGTTAATGAAATGCTAGAAACACCGAGGGGAATTTGGCCTGGCAGTTTGGGCAGTTTGGTGTCTGCTCCGGAGAGGAGCAGGCCATACGGAAACACAGCCGCCAGCAGCCCCCCCTTTCCAGCCCTCCAGGAATGCACTAATTGGACTGATGAAGGCCAAACATACCACTTGTAATATATATAAATGGCTCATTAGGCAGAGAAATCGCAGTGCTGGGCTGAAGACACTGGGAACATGACATGGGGAGGAGAAGCTCAGAGCCAGGGCAGGGCACACAGCAGCCCCCGCCGAGCTAGAAGGCAACACCCAGAGCAAAGGGGCTTTTTTTCCACAGTGCTGCTGCTACTACTGACTTGGGAATGAACAGGGACAGCCCCTGAAAAAGCCTCCATCTAAGTCTCCTGGAGATCTTCTCCCCAAGATACATCAAAGGTCCTTTGACATGCAAACATGAAATTGCCCTGAATTTCCATGGGAACATAGGTGGCAGCCCTGCCTTGGGTGACAAAGGAGGATGGCTGTTTTCCTGTGCTGTGGGTTTGGCTTGGCATCTGGCCCCTCCTGCATGGCAGCTGCACCCACATGCCCTCTTTCTGGGCAAGGCTTGTTCCCTGGAGGGGCTGGGGGTGAAAAGAGACCCAGGCAGGTCCTGCAAGAGCTGATGACTTGCTCCCATGCCTGGTCATCCTCCTCCCCCTGCACTGTCCCCAGGGGCACAGGGGAATGGCCAGTGCCACCTCTGCAGAGAGCTATCAGGATGGGAAAGAAAACTGGCAAAGCCCCGGGCCCTCCCTTCTGCCAGCTGCCTCCTGTGGTTCAAAATGCTCCTTTTGGGACTCCACACTCCCAGAGAATGAATGACCCCTGGCTGGGGCTGTTTAACAGGGCCAAAAGAGAATGTTCTCTTCCTGAACCCCCAGTTCATGCCAAACCTTGGTTTGTGCTTTTTCTCCCTGGTTTGAATAGAGGAAGGTGTACATGGGTCCTGATCACCCTTCTGGTAGCACCAGGTCATGTACTGCCCTGAATGAAAAACCAAGCTTGTTCCCTGGTCCTGCATGTTCCCCACCAGTGCCTCATCAATCACTGATGAGGTGTCTCCCCATCTTCATTCCAATCAAGGAGCTGCCTGCAGCTGGCTGCCAAGCTCTTGGGGGCTGATTTCATTCTAAGGCTTGACTGAGCAATGTGCAAAACCTCATAGACAGGTCCCCAGGCTCAGATCTCTATAATAAGCTTGAGGATTTACTCATGATGGCCCCTTAGAAGCCAGGATTTCATCACCCATCTCCCTGCCATAGTGCTCCTCACTGACACTGTTCAAGTCATTTAACCTGATTTCCTGGTCAGGGCTGTGGCTTTTTGGGTGCCCTGGGCCAGTACTGCAGGCTTGCAAACCATGGTGAAACCCTCTGCAAATGAGGAGCCCCCAAACTGTTTCCCTGTGGATGGTGATGAGCTGGGCAGAGCCTGCTGAGCAGCACAGCAAAGGGAAGGAGCAGGAAGAGGTCAGCTCAGGGTGGGTGGCTGCTCCATCCCTGTCCACATGCACCCGGCAGGTGGCTGACAGCAGCCATCCAAAAGATGAGGAAAGGCTAAATCAAATGTGCTGGGCTCTTGGCTGCCCAGCATGTGACTGGAGTTTTCTACCTACATGGGGGGCTTCTCCAGGTGGGTATTTTGGAGATGGCTATTCCTCCCATTCCTCCTGGCTCACTTCCTTACTGAAGTGCAACTCCTCTCTCTGCCATCCCCATTTGCACAAACAAGCCTCCCATGCTGTGAGCATTTCTTTAGGAGCCACGATCTTTTTATACATATACAACACGCGCACGCGTGCATGTGCATATATATAAATAAACAGCTATTGTTTTAATTAGCCATTGTTTCAGAGCTCTGGAAACTGTTCCCTTCTGCAGACCACCCCGAAGGCAGAGGTCTGTGTGCATTTACAGCTTAGATCACCCTGAGCTTGCCACTTGTGACGAGCTTCTACACCGCTTAAGAGCTTGGGTGTGTGGGCAGCCAAGAGTGTGGGAAGCAAAGGCCAGGGCACAGGGGCTTTTTGCCTGTCCTGAGTTGAGTCCCCACCTGCTCAGCCCCTTCTTAACCTCCTTATGGCAGTCAAGATGATGAAGACCCTGAACAAACAAGAAGAAGTTTCTTCACACATACTGAGGCACATAATCATATATGAATGTGTCCAACTCTCTGGCATGTGATGCTGCAGAGATTAAAGTTACCCATGAGTTCAAAAAGCAATGGTACAAGTTCATAGATGAGGAATCCATTGAGCACTATGGAACACAGAGATCTGCCTGTGCTTCTGAGCTTCCTTACTGGCACAAGCAGAATATTACAGAGAAGCACCTGCCTGTGCCAGGTGTATAATTATATTCTACAGCCATACACTGTGGCGTCTGTCGAAGAGGGGCTGATGCTCTTTTTACACCTTGCACTGGAGCAGACAGAGCTGGACACACAAACCCCAGGAGGAAAACAGCCACAGAGTCATTCACTGCTCTCCTTAATGTTTTCTAAGCCACTGGTTTAGTAGCATCAAGATTGCACCCTTACCCTGCAGAGTAACCTCTGGATCTCCCATAATCCATCCATTTTCATCACTTTTCAAATGTAATTCTGTGGTGGAGGCTCCGCCAGCTGAGTTACAGCCCCGAGCAAATTTATACAGCTGAGATCTAAATCCCTGTGAAAAATACCTCCTTCTTATGGAAATCCAGAGGCAGGGAGAGCTGTGGTGCCAAGTTGGCACCATGGCCAAATAACAGGGAGCCTTATGAAAAAGGAAAAAAGAGCAAGGGGTGAAGGGCGGGAGGAGGGGTAAAGCTTGGAATGGAGAAAGTTTCCAAGAAATCTGTTCCTTGAGCTTATTGAGGTTTTAAAGCAATATATCTCTATATATGTCCCTGGGCCCTTGTGCTTGGAGAAGCTCCAGGAGAAGCAGAAAGAGCTAATCAAACCTCAATGAGAGCTGTTAGTAGCGGAGTGAGTGCCAGCACAAAGGGGAAATTAAAGCAGGGAGCAACAGATCCTAGAGGAAAAAACACACAAATGTTTGCTTTGTCTTCTTAGGACAAGAATAAAACAATAATTTCAATTATCTGGCAACTAGCACCAGGGCCAAGTAGTTCCAGACCTGGGAGTAAGCTACACCTGCCTCTGTGTGAAGGGGCAGGGTGGAGCTTGTTCTGGGTGATGATGTAAGGTACGTTCAGCCAGGCAACCTAGAAAGCACCTGCTTGCTACTGCTGGTCTGACAGAAGCATCACACTTGAATATTTCCAAAGATATGGAGAGCTGCCCTTGTCCTGGATGTGAAGGACAGCCCTGCTTGGAGAAACCTGTGGTGTAAAGGCACGGTTGCTCTGGGGCACTGTGGTGTGGGCCACCACAGTTTTGGGTGGTGAAGCAGACTGAAATATTTGGAGGTTTTGGCCATGACAGCTCCCTGGAAACCTCCATAGCAGCCTCAAGTTCAGGTCAAATCTTCCCCTTTTGCTTCCCATGGGGCTGGACAGGGTGTCCCTAGAACCTACAAGGTGTAGCCAGGGATCCAGGCTGGCTGCAAGAGGCACCCACAGCCATGGCCTGACAAAATGTGCCCAGTTCAGGGGCTCTCCTTGCTGGCATCAGAGTGGCACAAACTGGTGTTTAGCCACAGGTGTTTTATCAGCCCATAGGTGTGAAAATCCCATCGGGTGCAGTAAGAATTAGGTGTTTGAATACTTTCAGAAACTTGTTCTTGTCTGGGTAAGCTCTGACTCTGGTGACCCACTCAGTGTTGATCCAATGGATGCTGCCAGCTTACCTGTGTTCTCCCCATGGTCCACTGGACTGACAGCTCCTGAGCCCAATAAAATGGGGAAAGCTGTCTTGTTCCCAGCTTTTCCAGCACTACCCTTTCCCAGCTGGCCAGCAGCTCTGTTGTCTACCCCACCATCTGCCCTGAGATGTCACAGCTCACCTTCACATAGTCGTATTCACACAGGTAGGACGACTCCAAGTCAAAATGCATGAAGTACAGCTTGATTTTAAATCCATCAGGCACAGAGATGTTCCAGGTCATTTCTGAGTCACTGGGATAGGAGTCAGGGAAGTTGGGAGACTGGATCTCCCCAAACATGTCTGTCAGCTCCACAGCATCTGCCACGCAGAGCAGCAAGGCACAGAAGGGCCAGGCCAGGGGGTACCTGGAACACACATGTGAGGACATGAAATGAAACTCTGGCAGTGACAATACCTGGGGAAGGCTCATCTCTTTTCCCAAGTGGATCGTGCAGCACCACGGCACCATGAGCAACCCCTGGGAGGTGGGATCTGCATGTGGCTCCCCTGAGGGGAAAGCCCCTTTGAAAGGTGGGTGCCACAAGTGATGCAAAGGCACCTCCACAGCTCCCAGCCGGCCTGAAGTGCCATCAGGAGCTCGGTGTTTCCCACGCTTCTGGGAGCAGCAGCCATTGGCAACACATCCGTTATCTAATGGAGCTCTGGTGGGCAAATCTTCATTTAATGGAAGAGTAAACATAAGCATGCTTAATAAAATAATGATGCTTCCTAAATCGATTTAGTGAAAGCATCATGGCAATAACTTCGTCATTATTATGATTATTATTATTGTTATTATTACTACTACTGCTGAGCCTCATCCTGCCAAATTGGGACCATTAGCTCTCAATTAGCAGCACACATCTTTGCAGCTGGGCAAAGATGGAACCAGGCCTCAGCTTTGCAACCCTGCATGTTACACTCTACCTTTTCTTTTCTTTTCTTTTCTTTTCTTTTCTTTTCTTTTCTTTTCTTTTCTTTTCTTTTCTTTTCTTTTCTTTTCTTTTCTTTTCTTTTCTTTTCTTTTCTTTTCTTTTCTTTTCTTTTCTTTTCTTTTCTTTTCTTTTTTCTTTTCTTTTCTTCTTTTCTTTTCTTTTCTTTTTTCCTTCTCTTCTCTTTCTCTTCTCTTCTCTTCTCTTCTCTTCTCTTCTCTTCTCTTCTCTTCTCTTCTCTTCTCTTCTCTTCTCTTCTCTTCTCTTCTCTTCTCTTCTCTTCTCTTCTCTTCTCTTCTCTTCCCAAAATGGAGAAACATGCAGAGGCTGAGATCCATAAGGATGTTTTGTCATCAAAGCCATCTTTAAAAAAAATCTCAGTCTGAAGAGTTTGTCTCAACTTGTTACCAACTTGTTTATCCCAGAGGAGGGCAGACAGAACAGGTAAATCTGTGGTGGTCCAGCTGAATTCACACCAGCCTCGAGCTTCATTTGACATGAAGGGAGCATAAACTGAGTATTCCTCTGTGCAAGGAGAGGACACCACCCGTGCTGGAGATGTGAACACAAAAGCCTGTGCTATTGCAAAGGACCCAGAAAGAGGAGCAGACCTCAGGCTCTTTACACATAGTGGACCATATAAAGGAAAAGAAACATGCAGGAAACAAGAGCCATTACAGATTAGAATTTCTAATATAGACACTAAGGCCTGGCAAAGGCTTGTAGGTGTGTTCAACAGACATTGGAACTACTCACACATACATGTACACCTGGTTTCAAAATCAGGGCTTGATTTAGGTATGCTGGTGAAGAAATTGAAGCTGCATTAGTGGATTATTTTTAACCTGTCTGTGTTCTTTCAAAACCAGGGCAGTAAATTTCTGGGGTTCATTTGTGTAGTGCCATCACTTTTCTCAGTTCTTCGTTACAAAGAAAAGTAAATGGGAGCTGAGAAATTTGGAATGATTTTTCTTTCAAGCAGAGTGAGGTTGCACATGCCCTTTTCTGACAGCTTTTCTGAAACCACAAAAATGTATGAAGGGAAAAACTGTTACTTCTCTGGTCAGAGCACATGCATGGGGGCTGGATGCTGAGCTGGTGTAAATGGGCATCATCTCCTCCATTTCAACAGGCTGTTTTCTTGTGCGGCTCTGCTTTCCCCGGAGTAGGGGAGACAAAACAGCATCAAACTTCTTCCCCATGACAGGAAAGTCTTAACCTCGTGTGAAAGTGATAAATGACCGTGGTGTGCACAGAATCCTGAAGCCCGTGCAGCAGGTCCCACCTCGCTCATACCTTTCTGGCCACAGCAGAGCGGTGCCCGTGCCAGGATGTCCCTCTGGCTTTGCCGGGATGCCGGCATGCAAGCTGGGCTGCGGCACGAAGCCGGGGCGGGAGCATTGCCTTGTTCGCTCAGGGATAGGGGAACGGGAGCCGCGATCATCGCCGAGAATCCTTGCAGGACGGCCCCCCCTGCCCGGCCATGCCATGGCACCACGGGGAGCGGGAGCCCGGTCAGCCCATAGCGGAGCTACTCACCTCATTTTCCTGCTGGGACACTTTCCCGGTGGATTTGGTGCGGAGGATTGACGGCTCGCTTGCTGGGGACGGCTTTGCCTCGTTCCCAGCGCTCCGCTGTCCGCCTTATCTCTGTCCGGAGATTTGCGAGCGTGTGTGCGCCTATGTGTGTGTGCGTCTGGAGCTGTCTGGCATTTTCCATGCAGGTCACGCCTTCCCGTGCCTGCAGCCGATCCCCACATCCAGGCAGGCAGGCAGACCTGCCCGCATCCGAGCCCTCCTCCCTCCCGCCTCTCCCTCCTCTCCGCCGCGGGGCTGCCCTGCGCTCCAGCATTCAGCGGAGTTTTTGTCTTCCCTAATCTCCAGAGTTTTGTGTGTGTGTGTGTGCCCATGCACATTGTGTTTTCTGTCTCTTTTTTTTCTTCTCCCTCACAGCCTGCTTAGCCAGATGGCTAAAATTTGCCTCTCAATAGGGTCTGAGGCTCCAGCAAAAACAGAAGGCAAGAACGTGTGAAAAAAAAAAACAACCCTGTGCGGGGATAAATAGCTTTAGTGGTGGTGCTGCCGCTGGGATCGGCGCTCGGGAATTGCTTTCTGCATCTTTGCTTAGTGCAGAGCAGCGTTTGGGATGGGATCTGGCTTCCAAGAAACTTTGGAGTTGTGACAGTCTGAATAAAATCAAGCCCTAATTTGCATCCTCCTGTAGAACTGAGGAATTGCCAGATTCAGTATTTTGTCCCAGGGCAAAAGAGCAGCTTTAGAAGTGGACTCTGCTCAAGAGTGAAATCTTTAAACCCTAAAGTTTCAGATTTTGAGCCTGACTCCCTCCTGTTCAAGAAGCAGGTAAAAACATGAACACTCCCCGCTAAGCCACGGGAGACTGATCTCCCCTCCCTGTGCCAGGCACAAACCTACCCAAACTCCCCTGTCTGCATAGCTAAGTGGGAAGAAGATCTATCTGGGCTGCAAATAAGGGAATAGCACGTAGGACGTCAAAGGATGCAAGGAACTCCCTCATTCAGAAATCTCCTTGGACACATGAGGAGCAAAACTTTAATAGCTGTTTACCAACTTCAGCTTGAGCTGGTTAATATAAACCCCGCAGATATTCACTGGCAGGCACGGATACACATGCGGCATGTTAAAAGGCATACAAAAACAAGAGCCGGGAAGAGGCAGGGAGACAGGGATGTGTTGGCACCACTCCTGGAGCAGCAGCTCCCAGCCCTCCCGGACTCCACAGCTCGCTGATGTCAGGCTGTGGCGCTGCTGTTAAAGGGGCGATGGTACCTCCAGCCTCTGCACAGGCTTTGCCCCTCCAGCAATCCTAGAGAAGCTGGAAGGGAAGAGGATAGAGTGAAGAAAGTAAAATTTTCTTTTTCCATTTCTTGTCTTTGTGTTTTGGGGGGTTATGGTTCCTTGGCTTCCCCTGCAGAAGCTGCTTCTCTCATTCCCGTGAATCTCTGGTTCTGCACTGAGAAAGAAATGGTAGTAAGAGACACAGTGAAATAAAATAGAAAAATATGGGTGGAAAAGCACTAGAAAAGGGGCTTTCAGGAGAAAGGCCTGAGTAAAGAGAAGGTCTCAGACTGAAATAATTTGTAGCTCTATTTGGGAAGTTTTAACAGCTTATTACTAAACATGAGCTCTCACTCATGCTAACACACCCAGGCAAGCTGATCAAACTAATTAATATGTAAGCAATGTGTCAAATGCAAGGATTTATTTCTGCAGGCAAGTGTGGTCTTGTCTGAGCCCTGAAAACACTATGATCTATTTTTTCCCTGCCTCTTCTGCAGGGTGGGTCCTTCATGCATTCATTTTTCCATCACGGAAACCTTCTATAGCTCTTTGGAATGGCTTCTCTGATTCAAGGGTAATATTAATTCTGAAGTAAGATTTTTTTTGCCTGACAATACTTCCTTCAAGACAGATCACCTCGGGTCAAAGTCAGTGTTTACACTTCGAGGCTGGACTGGGAAGTGTAAGGTGGTAACAGAAGCTCTGCAGGTTTTTGGACCATGTTGGTGGGTGCAGCATTGGCTGAGAGCATCTATGCTGACTGTGTAGGCTCTGGAAGGCAGGAGAGGATGCCCAAGAAGCAAGACACTGCAGATCCCATCAGCAGCGCTCTGAGCTGATTTCCCTGCTAACCCCAAGGAAAATCCTAGGTGTTTTCCTTGATCCGGTGCTTGTCCCCATCCCTCAACCCATTTGGTGTGCAGAATCGTATCCTCCTGAAAGTTCATGCTTGCCAGCTCACAACTCAGTTTTTTCCTATCCAAATCTTACCTGAGACATTGTGGGCTCCTAAAGAAAGTTGAGTTGCAGTGGCCACAACTTCATTTCTACTGTGCTTAAAATTACCTGCAGCCTCCTGCATCTCCACTGCCTCCTGCTCCAAATTCCAGCCCCAACACCTACATTGCTGAATCCTCTGGTAAGGGACTCTGATCTCCAAATGAGTCCTATTGGAGCCCTAATGAGCTGGCCTGGCTAATTGCACTGCCTGCCTGGGTTACAGCAGATCAGCCCTGATTGCCCTCTGTAGCAACATAAACCCTGTGCTGCAGCGTCTGCTGGTGGGGAGGTGCATGAGGACTTGCAAAGGGAAGGTGATGCAGAAGCTGTTCTGGCTGCAATGCCTTCTCCAGTGCTATTCCCATCTGATAGAGAGGAGGGCTCATCATAGCCAGGCCTGAGCACTCACATGGCTGTGTGAAGTGTCCATGAAGAGTAAAGGCAAAAAAGGTCACCAGAGGAGGATCTGGTGTTATCCAGGCAGGGTGCCAGGCAAGGGTCTCATGTGTGCTGTTACCTGCTATTACCTGAAACATGGAGCTGGCTCACAGATATCAGTGATGCCAGGGCTGTGGAGGCTTGTCCCGCTTTACTGGGACACTTGCAAAAATATTATCTGAGGTCTCACCATGCAGTGACCAGAGTGGGCATGCTGAGTTTTTAGGTAGGACTGTTTTCTTCCCCAGGTGCTGGTGGAACAGGGGAGTTAGACTATGACAGATCAGCGAACAGGCTTGGAACTATCTCACTGATGTCTCTGATACTTTGAGAGAACATTTCTGGAATTCTGCATGTCCGTGATGCTCATCAAAGTTTGAGCTCAGCACTGTTGTCCAAAGCATTTCTTTAATGTTGGGAACAAATTCACCTCCTTGAAATAATACCCCAACACTGAGTGGAGTTAGACAGGGATAAAACACATGTGAGAGATAAGTGTGGACCCACAGGAATAAGACTGTGGGGTGAATCTATGACTGCTATAAATGGCCATACACTGAAAACCAATATCCTGCAAATGTTTGTGACCCTGCTGCCCTCTGGGTCAGGCCAGCACAGCCCACATCACAGCCTCTCTCAGGCCCTGTGGTGGGCACACTGCAATGTGTGCACTGTTGCTTCTCATGATGTATGTGACAGGGACGCATCCTGCTCCTGGTCTGAGCTGCGGCATCTCCTCTGCTCTCCTCTATCAGGGATGCTGCTCATTCTCCAGGAAATGTGAGCTCTGCTCTTAACATCTCAATCCTGCAGGCTCTCTTCCTGGCATTTCTCCCCCATCTCTGGTGTGTTCCTGGAGCCCCCTCGTGGCTTCTGCCACTGACAAAGTCCCACCGCAGCCACCCTTGGGGAGATGCTGAGGGACCCAGAGCGCCTCTGTTGCAGCTCCTGTGCAGCTCCAGTGCTGGGGAGGTGGTCAGAGTCACCTTGGGGATGTCCGGGGGAGACAGGGCGTGGAGGTGACAACAGCGACACTCAGGAGCGTGAGCAGGACAGGTACCCAGAACAGTCCCATGCCAAATTCATTGCCCTGCTTTGTGAGCCTGGCAGGAGATGAGTCCTCCAGCGGCTTTGCAGTGCCTGCCCTCGGAGCCTGCTGCTCGGTGTGACAGCCCAGGGGAGGTGGCCACAGCCCAGGGGAGGTGGCCACAGCCCAGAGCCGGTGTGGAGAAAAGGGAGGATGTGCGGGAAAGAGGGGATGTGAGATAATGGGAAAAGAAGGAAGGTGGGGATCGGGGGAAGGTGGGGAAGGGCTGTGGGTGATGGCAAAGGGTGTCTGTGGAGAAGAGGAGAGAGCGGCTGGGAAGGGGCGTGCGGGGGCGATAGGCAGGGCAGGACTCGCTGCCGGGGAGCTGGGGACAGACACCAGAGTGTCCCACGGGCCCCGAGTGCCACTAGATGGCACTTGAGCCTCTGCCTGGGGCGGCGCGGAGCGACACGGGGATGGCTGCGCTCCGGGCGCTCTCAAAATGCTCCTGGCAGCAGCTCCCATGGGTGATTCTGTCCTGGGGACTGGATAAGGGGAAAATGTAGAGGTGAGATGGATTTTGGGACAGGTACTTCCCTCCTGTCCCCGGGCTGTGCTGGTCCTCCCCTGGCACTTGCCCTGCAGAGAGGCTGATGCCACAGTCCCTTGCAGAGGTGACCTGCTGAGGTATCACACCGCTTCCATTGGCAGCTACCTCAAAATTATCTAGTGCGCTCTCAGCACAGCCCAGTGGTTTTTCAATAAATCGATGCTTTGTTCGGCTGTGAGAGAAAATTAGATTCATAATGCTGAGGATGGAAATATTGAACCATTTCCCCAATTTTCTATCCCATCCCCTGCCTCTACATGCAGACTGTGAGGTCGTGGGAGGCACCCTGACTCACAGCACGTTCACGACTGGCACGAGATGATCAAGATTGTTTCAGCAACCAGACATTCCCCTCTCTGTGAAACTGAGGGATGCTTGGGTGACCCCAAAAGGGTGTACAGAGGAAAAAGAAATGCATATAACATTGAAATAAAATCAGAGAAATCAGAATGTAGTGTCATACACTGGCCAAGTCAAACATATCTCTTCTCTTCTGGATCTCAGATGCTGCATCGTTGGCTCCTGACAGCTGCCAGATCTGTGACTTTGTGCTGCTGTGTAACTGTGTCTGCTGGGCCTGACTTTGATGGATGTTTTGTCATTGCTCCCCTTTGAATTCCACTGGAAGGGAAGCCCATGAGTGCTTTTGAGAGTGTGAGACCTGAGGTGCTGAGGCATCGTCAGGTATCCTGAGAGGATACAGACTTGGCTGAGCCTACGCCACCGTTGAAGGACAAGCACAAGTCTTGTGAAGGGCTGGGGCACTCAGAGACAGGCAGCAGAGCATCACTTGCACACCTTTGGGGGGAAAAGACCTCTGAAATTTATTTTAAGCAATCCAGGGAAAACCTGGAGTAGGGACAGGGTTCGAAGGACCAGGTAGTCCTGCCTCGTAACCTGATGCCCCACACCCTCCCCAGCTCAGGGGAGCACTTGGCATGAGAAGGGCTCTATTTTCCATCCCCAGGGCCCAGAGTCAGCATCCTTTGTCTGTCCAAGCACTTTTCTTGGTGACAAGTGAGTCACTGGGGAGCTCTGCACCCTCTAAGGGTCACATCACAACCAATCCCTCTGTGCAAACCAGTGTCGTCTTAAGAGGCAAAGTGCAGCTATAATGCTTTCAGACAAGCTCAAATCGCTGTGATTTCCCCCTGACAGAGCAGCTGTGAAATTGCAGTGGGACAGAGCGTGGTGTGACTGAAGTGATTGTGTGGGTGGCAGGGGATGATAGCAAATCCATGGTGCTGGAGGGGGCTGAGCTCTGCTCCCGAGCACAGATAACGTGAGCCAGCTGAGCTCAGCCAACAGTCTGCTTGCAGGACCTTGCTTTGCTGGGAAAAAAAAATTAAAAATCCCAGAGCATCGTTCCCTTCTCTTTCTTTTCGTTTACAAAAGCTTGGCCTTGCTGAAGCTGGTGGGTGTTGGACCAGTCATTGCTGGTTCTGATAGCACCAGCCTCTGCTCACATGCCCAGGGTTCTCTGTAATTCCAGCATTCTTGTAGCTTCCAGCATTCAGGTCTGCAGCTCCTGCTCCAGGTGTGTTACTCTCTACCCTAAATGCAGCCTCTTTCTCCTCTTGGGAGAATCAATGCCCTGGGGAACCCAAAGCTTCCTACTATTGAATGTCCATTTTTTCTCAGGACCAGAAGCTCCCTGAAGGGAAGCCCTCTCTCCTGGGTGGCTGTAGTTACTTCTAGACATGGTGGTGAGGATGTGATGGTTGTGGAAGCCTGCAGGTCTTTGTTAGCTGCAGCAATGAACAATCCCATCCCTGACAGCATTGTGTTGGGTCTACCTGCTCCATGGGGTCTAAGTCATAATGGCACCAAGTAGAATGGTGACTGGGGACCAATTTGTCATGAGTGGTGGCTCCTGCGGGTGCCATTTGGTCCTTGGTGTAACAGTGGTAGGCAGGCAATGTGCTGTGTGTCACTGGTGCTGGGGACACTGCCCATGTATGCCATGACCAATGCAAATTTATGCTTGAGGCCCCTGTCTGTGCCTGTGGTAGGAAGCATTTTGTAAGGCTGATGATGTCCTCACAATGTTGACTATCTCAAGCCACACGGCCTGGGAAGAAAATGACCCAAAGAAGGCCTGGTGTACAGAGAAATGTCATGGTGACATCCACTGCTTCTGGGCTTGGTGAGACCAAAACTGTAGGGAAGGCCCTGGTGCTGGGGCTGGCAGTGATGAGGCAGCTGGTACAGACATCTGTGCCAAGTGACTCATTTCCTCCTGGCCACAAGGGGAAATTGCTGCTGCTGCCAACATGGAAACCCAGATGTTTGTAGGGCCTTTCAGTCACTCCAGGGATCATCCCTCTTGTTTCCCATTTCTGGGGTGGGACATGGCAGCTGGGTTGCTGAAGAGTTGCTAAGGCTGGAAGGCAAGGCAGGAGTATGGGGATGTTGCAAGAAGGAGAAGGCATCTCAGACACATCCTTTGACCCCAGTGCACACTGTGTTACTGCTGAGGAGACCCCCAGGCCCTCACAGCCCCAGCTGGGTATGTGCCTTACACCTTTCACACAGTGTGACATCCATGGCAGAAGCCTGATGTCCCTCATCTCAATTTCTGTGCAGGGCTGAGCCACTGATCACAGTGACAATACAAATGTCGAGGCCACCGTGCCACTAACTGGTAAATGTGCTGCCCAAACTGCTGCCTCTCATGTGGCCAATGAAAGGCCAGCTGTCCCAGCCCTGCAAGTACCCCCACCCAGGGAAGGTTTGGATATTTAATCCTTCCACTGGCCATCCCTTGGAGCAGCAATAGGAAGACTGGAAACTCGTGGCTATGAACAGAGGAGTAGAAGAGGACTCAGGGACTGAGGGATGCAGGAGAGGACTGTGAACTGTTTGCCTGCCTCTGTGCACTGCTCTGAACCAGTTTGGGAGCTGTGGTTCTTCATGAGGGCTTGGTCAGTCTTGCTGTGGAGGATTATTGACAAGCAGCAGCTCTGCCCTCATTACAACCATCACCCTCTTCGGGTCATTAGGAGGTGTGCAGAATGGCAGGTAATGCATAACCTGTTCTGTAGGCTGGAGGTGAACACAGCTTTATAGATCACAGAGCTGGAGACAGGAGTATGGAGGGTAGGGGGCTGACTTCAACAACTCACCTGGATATATGAGACCCAGCAATAGGCTGTTAGTTATCTTCAAAATCTGCCGTGGCTTGTGCTTTTAGGGACAACCACATTTACAATGTCTTTCAAAATCACATCTTGGTTCTTACTCATGTTCCAACCGACCCTCCAAGACATAAAAATTCATCTGACAATGAGCCATGGGTTTGGAAAAAGCAGAAGGTTGTTAGCCCTGAGGGCAGCAGTGGGCAGAGAGGGATGGTGCCCTGGGCTGAATTTGTGGAGAGCAATTTCTACATTATTCATTCCTGAGTGAGCTCTTTGGGAGTGTAGTTGAGCAAAAAAATTGATATTGAACATTTGTAGCATCACAAATTGACTGCACATAGGTGATTTCAGTTGCTGTCAGGACGTGGCCACTTCTGGGGCAGAGCACAGATACCCAGAGCACATTACCAGTGCAGGGGAGAGGCAGGGGCAGACTGGGCAAGGCAGAAGTCTGCAGCCAGTGTCTGCCTGAGCCACCATCAGGCAGTGACCCAGACACACTGTGCCCTTACTTACAGACAGAAGAAATTTAAACACCTGCTTTACACTTCAGGGAAAGCTCTGCAGCCTCGGGGCATGGCTCTGGACTGTGCTCCCATCTCAGAGCAGGGTGCAGAGCATGGCTGGAAGCCAGGGGTTAATGGTGCTCACTGGTCTGACACAGTGGCACTGGTTTTGCATTCAGACCAGTTAGAAACTGCATAAACAGCAACAGAGAAGCTGAGAGTTGTTTTGTTATCCTGGACCTTGGGAAGACTTTCCCCATGATTCCTTTGCTCTGTCTCCCTCCTCTGCTGTTTCCATCAGGCTTGGGGTACATAGGAGTGTGAGAAGCTGCTCAGAAAGCTGAGGGATGCAGTTTGGGTGAGGTGTGGTGTGCCTGGTCCTTAGGAAAGCCTGGTGATGTGGGTGGGGGTACCTGTGACCTCCTGCAGGAGAAGGATGTAGGCTTGACTTGCCAAGGAGGACTTCCTTGCAAGCCAGCTATGTCTGATTTCTCCTTAATGGTATCCTTTAGTACATGTGGGGGCTAAGCTGGGACTCACAAACCTTTGTTCAGCTCTCAGTCTGGGCTCCCTGGGGAAAGCCAGTCTGTGATGGGTGGAGGCCAGAGGGTACAATGTGCAGGGGATAAGCTGTGTCTATAGCTAGTGTAGGCGGGTGAAGATCCTGTGTGCTCCCATGCTATAAAGAGTAATAAAGATACCAAACCCACACAGACAGGTCGCTGATGAGACTCCAGCAGCCTTAACAAGAGACTGAGGAGCCATCCAGCTGCCTCCAGCAGGTGCTGGTGGTGAGATATGCTTCATGTCTCATCAGTGCTGGGGAAGTGCTGACAGCAGAAACAAAAGGTGTGAGCAGGGACAGAGAAGGAGAAGCTGGATAGAAAATGTGACTTTAGATCAATTTTCAAGTGAGAAAAATCTTGAACATGTTAGAAGACTGCAAGGGGAGGGGTTGGCCCACTCATTAGGGTTTGGATCACCCCACAGCAGCTCTGGAGCACGATGGGCTCTTGGTGTTTTCAATGACAGCATCCAGTTTGGACTGTGCATCCATGGAGAGACTCCAACAAACACTTGTGCACCAATGCTGTGAGCAAAGCTGAGCTGAATTCCAGCTCCTGGGCCACTTAGTGCTGGACCTGTCAGCCTGGGAATGTCCTGTATCTTCCTCTGAAGCAGCTAACTTTGGGAACTGGGTGATAAAGGGGCACAGCATGGGGTGGCTGTCACTTCCAGCCTGTCCCATCTGTTTTGTGCCAAGGTCAGAAATGTTTTGTGGGTTTTTTTTGTTTGGTTGGTTTTTGGAGTCTTTTTTTCACCCCCCAGCTGTGTAATTTCATCTATAAAATGCTGAAGTGCCAGCTGGGATCAAGTCCTGCCTTTTATTTTCTATTTCTGCTTAAATTAATATTGATGTAGTGTTTATCTTTATTTAATATTCATGATGATAAAAGACTTGGAGCCATTCACTTTTAATTACATCCTTCTCATAGAAACAGTCTAGTGCAATTAGAGGCCTTCCAGTGCATGAACAAAAAACAAAATATTTGCCTCTACTTCCAGAAGTGCCAAGTGAGGTTCCCAGGGGCATCCCCTTTCCCTCTGCTATGGTGGCCTGTGAGCAGAAGTTTCTGTGTAGGACTCCTCTGGGCTGTGCTGTTAGGGAATCCACAACAATTGGTGACCATGTGCAGCCCTCTAATGTGGGGCAGTGTCTGGGAGAGATGGGGAAGAGGCAAATGTGCACTCCGTTGGATGGGGGTAGGTGGCTTTGAATTCAAGGAAAAGCAGCTGGGGTTTCCTGGATGGGGGTTTGTGATGTGGGAGTTCCATTCCTACCCTTGCAGCAGCCCTGCTGTGTGTGGGGGAATTAGAGCCCTTGTGCTCTCTACCCTCCCTTCTGGCTGGGCACGTGTCCTTGTGCAGCTCAGAGTCTGTCTCTTCTCCCCCAGCAATAACAGCCACTTAAATAAAATCTGGGAAAATTACCTGGAGTGATGCCTTGATGGCAAGGCAATGACCAGCTCCCCTCTGTAGCACTCAGCCAGCATTTCTTCTCTCTCCCATTATCCACGAGCAAATTGTTATATTGAGCCTTGCAAATTGCCCAGGAGCTTCTGCTGGGAGCCTGAACCATTTCTGACACATAAAGGCAATCTGTCTGAGCATGCCTAATGATCAGACATGGTCTGGCGATCAGCATCTCTTTTGGCAGCTGAGGCAGTGGTGGCTTCTGCTCTTGGTGTGGCTGGTGACAGGAGGCAGCAAGCCTGAGGACTTCCTGTGGACTGTAACAACTCTCCTGCTGCCTCAGAACTGGGTTTTCACAAGTCTTTGAAAATTTGAGCCCTTAAGAGTTAGATGCCAGCACCCTATGTGGAAACATCCCATGTTACAGCTGTTTGGAGACCCCTGCGCCAAAGAATTTTCTGTTCTTGGGCTGCCTTTTGGTGAGGAATCAGACGTTGTTGGCCACATCCTGCTCACAACCAGCTGATTGCTACCTGGGACTTTCTCATGTTCAGTGGCTGCTTCCAGCAGTGATGTCCTTTGGCTGAGACAACACCTTAATGAGGAGCTCCTTTAAAATCTCTGCTCTGTTCAGGCAGGGCTGAGTGCAACAGGCCGATCATTTTCACCCTGTAAAATGTACATCATTCCATTTTACATCGGGGATAATCATTGCAGAACCGACTCTTATTTTCATCCTTTTCCTGCTGTAATTACTATCCCCCTGCTGATGCCTGTGCCGATGTCTGTGCATGATGAGTGAAAATTTAAACTGCCCTGGGTGATGGGACATAGACCTTGCTGAAAAATTTAAATGTCTTGTATCCAGAGAAGGCTGGCCCATAAATAAAGGATGAAGACTCCACTGCAGGAGGGGGGGAGCTAGTGTAGCTCCCGATTTAACACCTTCCTGCCCACCTCCATCTGTGCTTGGAGCTATGGTTCTTCTCCTTGCTGAAGTCTAGGAACTTCAGGAGAAAGGTGTAGGAGTCCCAGGGTGTCAGGGGATGGAGACCCAGAGCTAGGAGGCCTGGCTGAGTTATTGTGTGTGTTTTAAGGAAGTCTTGGATTTAGGAGTAAATTGAAAACAACCAGCCTGAGCATAAGTGGGCATGTTGATCCATTTAGCCTAGGAGCTAAAGCTGCTGGTACCTGTGGAGCAGAGAGGCTTAGCTAAAGCAGAATAGACCAGTTTTCTTCCTTGAAAAATGAGAATGCAAGTAATTAATCTTCTTGTGACATGGAGGGGATGCTGGGGGAGAGTGATTATAACATGCTATGAGCACTAGCATGAATAACCCACTGTCCCTTAAAAGGTCAGTGACTTTTTAGTTTTACAGTTGTTTCTATTCCCACATCCCTTCAGAGGTGTTTTACACTTATAATTTGCAGATCAGCCCAGACAGTCACAGATGAAATGACAGTTTGGTGAAAAATCTCTCCCAGTAGTAAGTTGCTATTTCTGTGCATTACTGACTGTGCTGCTGAGTTCACTGTAAAGAACAGGAGTTGGAGACCTATGGCATCATGAGGTCTGACTCCCTTCTGTCACATGCACATCATCACATAGACTTCAGGGATCCCTCCCTGTCTTCTGCTGCTGGCAAGGGCTCATTCAGCACATAAAAATAAGGGTCAGTCTCCCCTGGGACTTCTGTCCTCAGTCCATGCTGATTTAAGCAGTTGCACAGAGGAGGAAATTGTGTGGGATGGACCAATGTTTCAGGAGGAGGCAGTGACTCTTCTTACCTCCCAGGTGGTAATTTGCTCTGGATGTGAAATCTCTCATTTCCAGCTTCATGTCCCACGAATGAGCTAAGGGGCTTGGCCTCCTGTCTCTCACCCCAGCACCAGGCACCTTTAGCCAATTAATAGTCTCAAAGATGTTAAACTCCTCTTCAGTTCAATGAAAGGTGGAAGAGAAAGACTCAAATTGGTGTCCTCAAGGGGTGAACTCGGCAGCCTCAGACATGTGAGAATCCACTTGGGAAAGCCCCTGAAAAGCCACCTTCATGTATCCGCTGTCTGTGGAAGACTGGGTGTGAGTGAGTGGGATGCAGATGCAGACAAATTAAAAGCTGTGCTTAGATGGCTCTGTGGCACCTTCTGCCATTGGGCCTCGGGGGTGGGAGAGGGAGTAAGACAGGCAGGACGGAATATTAGCTTCCATTAACATGGGTAATTACTTTGTCATTCCCTTTTCAGAGCTGGGTGCAGTGAGCTGTGCAGAGCGGATGGAAATTGCATTGGCACAATTTGGGGGTGATGTAGAAATCAGCTAAACTGCCAGGACATCCTTCACTGGGGTCCCACGGATGTGGCTGACTCCTGTAGTGGGTGTGCTAAAAACCCATCTTTTGGGGTGGTATGGGACCACAGGGATGGGGAGAGCTCATTCCTGGGGTTTGCTTCTTAGGGAGGTCTGTGTGGGCTCTTCCAATTAACCCATTATACTTAATTAGTAAGAGCTCCCTGTGGAGGCTAACAGGTAACAAACTTGAGGGTTGGTCCTTATTAAATCTGGGTTAGGATATTGGATGGGGAAGTGCAGGTTGCTCTGGAATTTTGCTGTCTGAATCCTGGAGAAACTCTGCTCCCATCTCCTGTGTGTCCCTGTCCCAAGTCAGGCAGTGTCATACAGTCCCTGTCAGCACTGCAAGGTGTTTCCATGAGATGGCCCATGCACTTCCCAAGACTGAAGAGGCTCTGGATTTTACAGGATCACCTCAAGGGCCACAGCTTTTTTTTTGTTTGCAGGCCTTCTTTAGAGGGAAACTCCCAGAAATGGAATATTACCCCCAGGGTGCAACCAGGAAAGATCAGGTTGGTGGCTTGGGGACTCTGTAACAATCTGGTGGAGGTGACCAGAAATGCCTGTCTGTTCCATCTTCCTGCATGCCAGCTACTTTTTTGTGCTGGGGACTTTGGATGGATGTTTTCTAAAGGCCAGAGCAGTCTATCCATCTTTATTCTAGATGTGTTCTGCCTGCAGCAAGTAGTTTGTGATAGTTCTTTTTTTCTTGCCTTCTACTGCCTCTTCACACTTCTCTGGTGTGGCCCATCCTCCCCCAAGCACAGTGAGAAAGCCCTTTCATTTTGCAGCTGCACTATGGAGAAACAAGGAACTCTGGGTTTGTATTAATTTTGAAGAAATAGATATTTTGATTGTCAAGTCAGTCCCAGATTATTTTGGGCGAATGCAGTTTGACAGACCATTATTTTGAAGGGACATGGATCATTTAACTAAGCCTAATTGCCTCTGTGTGACAATTAGTCACTCGGGCTGAGGAGGAATTGGTGTCACCATCATTTTGTATTTGGGAGCCAGTGACTAAATCTAATGAAAGTGTTTGAATCAGAACTCCTATGTTCGTACATTTATTTTAATGCAAAATTGGCCACATCTCCTCATGGACTGGGCAAGACTGTGTGAGTGTGTGGCTGTGCTTCAAGGGTGAAAAGAAGTGCTGAGGATTTGGGAGAGGAGAATGAGGTTTGGAGATATCTCCTTGGCTGGAGATGTGGAGGGCTGCTCCTGCAGGTATGGAGAGCAGTGCTCAGTGCCAGTTTTGGCTCTGAGATACAATTAACCTCCTGGCAAGGGTGATAGGCTTCTGTTTGCAGTACAAACCTAGTGGAGGGAGGAAAACAGCTGAAGGTCTGGAGAAGGGAAAGGTTCCACCATCATTGGACTGCTCCATCACCTGGTGGAATCACCTTGAAAAACAAGTCAAGAAGCTTGAGACCAAGGTACAAGGCTGCTCCTCAGGATGAGGTGAAAGACTCTGTCCTCTTTAAAATCCCGGGGGTAAATGGTGCTCTGGGGTTGTGTCCTGGCACTGGCCAGGGTTACACAGCAGGAGTAAGGGCTTGCAAGCTTCCACTTGCCACCCCATAGCACACCATGTGATGCTGAGGTGGTTAATTTGCTATTCACATTTTAAATGTGTCAGGTAAATCTTGCTGGACTTCGAGGCTCTCAGCTGTCTCTTGTGTTGAGTTCATGGTGGGAATGTCTTGGGAAGGAAAGGTGGGAGGGCAATGCTCCTTTGCTTCAGGAACCACAGGAACTGGAATGCCACTAAAGAATTGGAGGGTGGCAAGTGGTTTCTGGGAACTCACCCTTCTGTCCCACAAAGCCCAAAGTTTCGAAAGTCTCTCAGTTTTTCGGAGAACTGCAGACAGTCAGCTGAACATCGCAAGTGAGCAAAGGAGCCAGGAAATGAACTCCTCCATGGAACAAAAATCAAACTGACTCATTTGTTTTCAAAGTTCTTCACCCCAGCAAAATGAAAGCCATAATCACACAGGGGAAATAGGAAGATAAATTGGGTGTTATTTCAAGTATTGCTTGCTCACATAATTTTATTGTGATGTTTGCAAGAATGGGCATTTGTTCCAAAGCTATGGAATTTGGATTCAGACAGATTCTTGTTGCTCTAAGCTTTTAGTTAAAAAAAAAATGGATGTTTTATGCTTTATAATCATAGAACACAGTTTGAAAATGGTGGCCTGAGATTGACTTCAGAAGCTCAGCAACCAGAAAATGCATAAGGAGAACTCAGAGGACACTTTGTCAGATTCAGGCCAGGAGGCCTTGCCTTTGAACACCTCTGCCACAGAGCAGTAGAGATAATGAATATGTCTCAATGCCTGGGGACACCGAGGTGTGGGATGTGTGAGCTGATGGTGACCAAACCAGCCTCCTGGGGAGCTCATTTGTCTGCAGCATCTCTGCAGCTTGAACTTTCCTCGGAACAGGGGAACAGGGTGTGTGGGTTCTTTGTTTCACTGAATGGGGAAAGGACTTGGCACTGACGTCAGGGGAAGATGTTGTGGGACCTTCTGTACACCAAATTTCTGATTTTATTGTGCCCCAATGCTGTTGTCAGATGAATAAGGTGAGTTGGATGCAACTCCTGCTCCCCCTTTGAACAGCTTTGATAGCTGCTCTGATGGAAACAAAACTGCATTGGCCCCTCTCCTGTTTTGATCAAGACAAATGTTTCTGTACTTTAAACAGCCAAACACACAGTCTCAGAAGGACAGTAAAGTTTAGGGGGATATCAGGTAATCTGTGTGTGAGATGGAAAGCAGTGCAACATTAGGGAAGATGTGGGTCTAACACAATCTTTCCATGCTCTTGAAAACCCTGATACCTCGACCCACTATGGCTTTAAGGGAAGGGAGCGAAGAGGAGACAGGATCAGTGTGGTGCAGTAGAGGCAAGATTATGCCAAGACTCTCTCACATCTCCATCCCACTCCCAACAGATGGATGTCCATCACAAGAGGACCCTGGTGTTACACACACCATTTTGTAACCATCTGAGCCAAGTGAAGCCCTGGATGGCTGCTAATGTGCCTTGCAGAGCTGTGTCCCCTCTTGATTATTAATGTTTAAATCCCATTCAGAAGCACAGCCATTAATTTTGCTGTTGCCTTGGTGTTGAGGAGCCAGCATAGACAATGCTGAGTGTTCCTGGAGGCAAAAGTCTGGCTGAAAACACCTCCCATCCCACTCAGCTGCTGTCCTCATCCATGCTATCCAGGAGGAGCTGGACTCAGGTCCTTTGGCGCAGGTGCTGCTGGTCAGAGAAGGTCTGCTTCAGTGAAGAAGGGACAAATGTCTTGGTGAATGCAGGGGATGAAAGGTTTTATCTTGTCCCTGTCCTGCTTTCATCCCCTCCCCCATAACTTATTTAGTGCTGTTTTGGGCATTGTGCAGCCTTAACTTGCCTAGGATGCATTTCTGAGGTGGGTGACTGTCACCGGTCACTCCAAAGTGTTACACCTTTGAGAGCAGAGATTATTTCAGAATAGAATAGTTATAAAGAAGCAACAAGAAGGAGCTGGAGTTTTAATAATTAATCCAAGTGGTCTTTGGGGAAAATTCTAGCTATTCTATTGCCCAAAAAAAGGGAGAAACAATCAAAAGACACAAGGTGATATTCAGCAAGAAGAAGAAAAATTTGTCTGATTTGTCGATGCTCCCTGACTGTTTCTGGCCAAGTGATCCATGTTCCATGGATGTAGCCCAGCTTGTCTGGATTCTTAGCCTGTAACAGGAGATGCTCTCAGCCCTGTAATAATCCAGTCACAACCATAATCAGCTTCACTCTCTTTTCAGTATTTCAAAACTGAGTTTGGCTGACTTCTGTCTCTAACTAGAAGACACTGTAAAGGATTAGGGTCTCCTCTGTAGAAACCCAGTAATGAGCATCTCCTTCTCATTAGGAAATGACAATATGCATGAGCATGTGTAGCCTAGGGGGTGTGCATCCCTTAACTTAAATATTGAGTATCTGGGAGCTACAAAACCTGGCACTGCTGCAGTTAAGAGCTTTCCATGTGATGTCCAGAGCAGCAGCAAAGTCTCTTATGCTCTGCATGGCTGCCTGTCCTGCATCTCCTAGTAAAATAAATGGTCAAAGCCAGAGGTGGAAAGGAAAACCTTCTTGCACTCTTGAAAGTGATTTACCTGCCAATATTTCCAGTACTCAAGGGATTTCCTTGTTTCTACTTTTGATGTACCCTTGTCATGCCCCTGAATCTTATGCCACAGACTGAGCACTCCAATAGAAGTGTAGTGGGGCAGGTTGATGGCAGATATGAATTCCTCAGCAGTTGCAATGAGAACAGGTACACCCATCTTAAGTATCAAGCTCTTTGCTTGGTTTCCCTCCCCATTTTCATTTTAGGCTTGTACTGGTGACATAAATTGTGTTTAAATTGCTTGCAGAGTTGACAGCCAGTCAGGCAGCCTGTTACACTGATGCTGTGCTCTGTTACCAGTCACTCCTTGAAACATGGGGCAGGAAAATGTTTTGTCCAAATTATGGCAAGAAACCATCCCACACCGGTGTGTAAATAACTCCCCTTCTGCCTTATCTTCAGATTTATGTTTGTCTGTCTGAATGTCTGTCCTTTGATATGTCCCACAAATGCCCTGATTCCTGTTTGCCTTCCCAATCCCTGTCCCAGTGCTCAGACATTAAATGGAGAGCTCTGACTCACCAGTAAAACTGGGATGAGGCAGGGAGTGGAACTATGCTGAGGTGAAGCCAAAAAGCTGCTGGAAGCAGCCAGGAGGATTTTTGTCCTGCTTGGTTGTTCTGCTCATTTTTATGTCCTGTGGGAGGGGAAGCTGAAGGCCTGGGATGAAGCTATGGGATCACTTTAGAGCATGAATCTTTGACCTGGAAGACAAAGTATTGTTGGCAGAGGGAGTTCAAGACAGAAAAGGAGGCATTTGTGTTTCTGGCCATAAGTGCAATGTTGACAATAGGAGTGGTCAGAAGAGTTCCTAGGGAGAACTTCCCTGTGCAGTGCAGGCCCCTGGGCATCCCCTAGGACCAGAGAGTCCTGCAGCAGAAAAGACCAGGCTTCTCCAGATGGAACATTAATGAATTTGGATGCATTTGCTGTCACAGCCAGCTCCAGCACTTGGACAGCTGCAGATCCGATAGCTACCCACAATCAGCTGCATGGCCAGATCTGTGCTGGGGATGGAGCTGTTTCCAGCCATGCTACAGGTGCTGTGGACGTGGGTGGCACATCTGTGAGGTCTGGGATGTGTCTTTTGCTGCCTCTGTCTGCTTGGGCAGAGCAGGGGTTCAGAGGTGTTTGGAAGAGCAGGAGGTGGCATCTGAGAGGTGGCTGTGGCAGCAGGGAGGCAGCGATGTAAAAGAGGGAGGGGGAGTCTGAGGACCCCTATTTCTGGGCTGTGGAGCAACCCAGCGGCACAGGCTGTGGTTTATTCAGGTGGATGCCGTGGGGAGCAGACATCCCTCTGCTCGGCTCTGGGGACCGCATTTCCTGGCTCGCAGCCACTAGAGGCTGCCCTGCTCCAGCTCCTGAGCTCCCACTCCTTGGGATATGGCAGATTTGCTGCCTGTGCTGGAGGAACCAGGAGAAGACCGGCAGGTTGCTTTTCTCCTTTCTTCTACTGGCAGGTGTCGCAGCCAACCTGGGACCTCAGGGATGTACCTTGTGTCCCTGCTCACAGGCAGAGGAACTTAGGTACGAGACGCTGCGTGGGGACATTATCACAGCCAGAGCCCAGTGCCTGTGTGTGGCTGCTGCCACAAAAGGGGGCAGGAGTACACTCTGTGTGTGCCTGTGTGTCTGCGTGTGTGTGTGTAAAAACAGCAAAATCCACAGACCTGCTGGGAGAGCTTGGGGGAACAGCTGGGCAGAGCTGATGGCTGGGACCCGAAGCTTCTCTGAGAGAGCTGTAGTGTCTCCAGCTGCACAGGCACCCTCAATCCTGCACTCTTACACGTCTGCAAACCCAGCACCCCTTTGCTAAGCTGCTGTGCTGGGGGAAGCTGACTTCTTCTTAACTTCATTCTGCCCTGCATGGTGGCAGATGCAGAGATGTAGCTAGAAAGGTAAAACTTGAGCTGTGCTGAGTGGGTTGGAAATATCCCTGAGACAATCCTGCTGCCCTGAGAGAAAGCCATGGTAATGGAAATGTGGATTCCAGGCAGGATGCAAGAGGTGATCCCATGGGGATGCTGGATGCCAGAACAGATTATCCTGATGGTCCCTCCTAGCCTTCAGATGGCTTAAGTGCTTCTGGGCTGATATCACCACATGCTCAGCAGCAAACCTTCCTCTCTGCTCCCTTTCATTTGAGGGGGTCTGTGTGGGTCCCAGCTCAGGTTTGCACGGTGCCACAGGTGACACTGGGCTGGCTCCTGGGTCAGGTCTAGTATCACTTGACCTGGCACAATTCCTCGATGTCCCAGCCGTCCCAGAAGGAGCTGTGTGCTCCACCATGGCAGCAGGCAAGGCAATGCTGGGGAGGGATGGCTCCCAGGGAGTCAGGCAGGTTTGGGGTGCTCATGGGTCAGAGCCACCACTCCTCTGTTTCTCCTTTGATCTCATTCATCGCTGCTCTTCCCTTTTCTCCTGTGCTCTGCAAAGACTGTCATAAATCTCTGCTTCTGCCCTGCTGCTAATGGGCTGCCTTGTCCAGAACCAGCAGGATCCTCGGGTGATGTAAATTGATGTGGCTGCCCTGTGATGAGGGTTCTGGCACTGAATTAGCCTAGGTGAGGATCTGCTCCATAGTCTCTATTTCACTGTTATCAAAGTCCAAGCATGGTTTCCAGTGCCTGAAAGTCTGCCTTCTATCACATTTGGTCTTTAGCAGACCAATGTGTTGACAAAGACAACTTCGTTTATCTTCTCGGTGCATCTGTTGCAGCCGGATGCTTCTCTGACCCTCATGTTTTCAATAGTATTTTTCCTCCTTCCCTCCAGCATTACAGAGCCTCTTATTCATTTGAGAGATAAGTATTTATGTACGTGTTGGTGAGGAAAACTTAATCAATAATGTCTGTGAATAACATTTCTTTGTTTGTTAGACCCATCAGATCTCTCCCCTCTTTGTTTTGTTGAGGGTTGTTTGGATTGGTTTTTTGTTTATTTTTATCCTTTCCCTGCAGGATTCACATTCTGCTCTGGCCCCCTCTTTTTTTTTTTCTTTCCCAAAGTTCAATTGTCAGAGGGAGAAAGTGAACTCCAAGTAAAAGCAGTCATTTTGGAGAGACATCAATCTCATCAGTCCCCTCCATCCACACCATGCCTGTCCAGGGGGCTGTTCGCCCTACTGCCCCCAGCCTTTCCATGAGGGACAGGAAAGTGTCCCCCTGAGTACAGATTTCACTGCTGGCAACTGGGTCCCCAAATCTGCATGGTTCAGAGTGGTGAAATGCAGCTGCAAAATCCTCATGCACAGGTTTGTTTGTTTGTTTGTTTGTTTGTTTTTTTCTCCAGGTGATTTGAAAATAAGAGACACGAAATTTGTCTGCCAGAGCAGTAGTCTTAATGAGGCTTCAGCTGCTCTCTTTGCAAGGGCAGGATGCTGTGGGCACTGGACCTGTTGCCTTCTCAGGGTGAGCTGGGGCAGCCCAGAGGTTACTCTGTGATTGTGATGGGATGCTCCAGCTCCTGCTGTAGCCGAAGGGCTGGATGGTGGGAAAACACTGATGGAAAGACCCCCTCTAATCCTTCTCCCTGCTATATTTTCTATGCAGTGGGTGCCAGATGGGTCTCATGTAAAGCACACTGTGCTGGGGCAGTGTCAGTCTGGACCAGTCCTCACGCACTGGTTCAGCTCATTGCTTCCGCACCGCCAGGTAGCCTGTGCTGACTGTTCCAGGCATCAGCATCCCTGGGGATCCTGCTCTGGACGTGGCTGAGCTGCTTTTCCTGTGTCCCTGGAGCAAGTGTGGCAGCTACATGTGTATTCTGCCCAGTGCCTGGGTTAGTGAGAGGGAAGCTCTCATACCATGGTGATGCACGTGTGTTTGTGGGAAGCAGCTACAGGAAACTAACGGACCATGAAATTATCCAAGGAAAGGGGAAAAAAAGGAGAGAGTTAGAGCAAACTGCACAGCATCCACAACCTGCGCCACTCTCAGCCAGCCTAATGCTCTGGCAAATAAGGTATAGTAGTTTTATGATGAAGACAGGAGGGGCTGGTAAAATGGCTCTTTCCAGTTTATTTGGGTGACCTAGTGTGAAGCTACACTGGAAAAATTGATTTCCTGGGGGAAGCTACAAGGAAGTATTATTGCATTAAAATAAAAGGAAAAAAGAAAAACAAACCAAAAAAAAGGCTTTCAGGGGAAAATGGATAGTCGTCATCATCCTTGTGATAGTAAAGTAGACTAATCTAGCAATCTTTATCCCAAGGGATCCCAAAGTGTGTTGCCAAATTGTGCGTACAGAAATTCCTTGTCGTTTTTCTGGAGCTCCACCTTCAGTGGGGGAAGGACACATGGAGGCAAAATGTGCTTGAAAACAGAGACTGCAGGAAGAAATTGAGAGACATGGAATAGCTACTTAGAGCAGAATCCAGCAATGGGGCAGCATCCCTGGGTGAGAGGGATGGAGGTTGCTAATGGCCCTGAATGGGCGCAAAGAGAGCAGCAGCAGCTTTTCATCACCAGGCTCCCTATCTAACCTAATCTGGTCTAATCAATTCTGCTTTTTACATTCCTGCCACAGCAGTGTCTGAGATGGGAAATGAAGTTGTCAGTGGTAACTAGAGCTGTTTGGGAAATGTGTTATTTTTTTCCCATCAAAAACGTCTGGTGAGAACATATGTTTTTGTTGAAGCAGGAGAAAAGCCCTCTGATTTTTATTTAGTCTATTGAAGTCTGAAGCTCAGGGTTTCAGGTTGCTGGAGTGTCTATTGGAATTACTGCACTTCTCAGCTCACAGAGAGGAATGGTCTGGGGAAATGTTAAGTGCCCATTTGATCAAAAAGCCGTGTTATTGCTGTGCTGCCCCAGGAGTAGAACATGACCGGTCTGACTCTGAAAGAATCAGTCAGAGATCATTTATCCATCCTTCTGCAAGCCCACCAGGTGATAATAATCTGTTATGGCTGCACCTTTGTCCACAGATTCACAGAATCAGAGAATATCAGGTTGGAAGGGACCTCAGGGTTTCTCTGGTCTAACCCTCTTGGCAAAAGCACAGTCCAGACAAGATGGCCCAGCACTGTCTTCAGCTGAATGTTAAAAGTGCCCAGTGATGTGGAATCTGCCACTGAGAAGATTATTCCAATGCCTAATTATTATAATTGTGAAAAAAAATCCTTTTGTGTCCAATAATCTTATTTAGCCCCAGGTTTTGCATCCCCCAAAATGGAACCTGTCACCGGGACCCAACCCAGCTCTCAGCAACAACTTCAATTCCCTGCTGCAGGTCTGAGAGGGACTTCAGAGTGCACCTGCTCAGGGACTTCTTTTTATCCTCCTAGAAATACCCGGAGAGAGAATTTCATCTGATAAGAGAAAAATCAAGAGGAAGTTCTAGGCCTGTTTTGTGCTGCTTGAACCTGAGCAGTAATTCAATTTCTCCTGTGCCATGTTCATTTTACACTAGCTGAGGATCTGAAATCTGTTTGCTGGGTTAATTTGCTTGCAAACAACAGACAATTGACACCAGTGCTGCAGCTTAAATGCTACGTGAGAGAATGTAAGCTGATGTGAAAGAGCAAACACCCCCCAAAATAATGGATGGTGGCCATGTGCTCTGCTAAATACAGCTCCAGCTGGGACACAGAAAGTGGAAAACATGTAAATAAGAAAGAGGTGGAATTGTCTGATGTGATAGCTTTGAGTCATGCACAAAGGCAGCTACAGGAGGTGGCTGGGCGACCAGAACACGTGGGTTTTCCTCCACCTCTTCTGTTTTTTCCTTTGCAAAATCTTTTGTGGAAAGAATAAAAAGAAGTCCCCGGCAAATGAAGCTATGCTGGAGGTCTGTGGTCCTGTTGTGGGATGAAGCTCCTGCAGAGCTCTTCTGACTGAGATCCTCTCCTCTCACCTGGCTGAAAGGACCAGCTCTCCTCTGGTGCCGTGTGCCAGAGCAGGAGAGGTGGCCCAAAGTCTCTCATCCACAAATGACGTCCTGGATCATCATCTCCATCCTGCCCACATCCCAGACCAAACCAGGTGGTCGCAGCTGGTCGGCCTCAGGGTGATGAGCTGTCAGAGCTATCACAGCTCATGCTGTGGCCATGTGCCTCGGGAAAAGAGAGCTCTCTTCCCATCATGGGTCTGCCTAAGATTAGTCCTCTTGAATTCCAATGAGCAGGGTGTCCCACTGTGTCACCAGAGTGGGAGCAGCCTGGAGCGATGCTGGGCTCTAGCAGTCCGTCACTGCTCAGCCGAGCACGGAGCCCGGCTCTCTGCTCATGAAAAGAAAGTTACATTAGAAAGGCCTTTTACCCAGATACTTAATTAAAATAATATTGAAACAAGCAAGACACACTGTGTGCTAAGCACACGGTCACAGCTTCCCACAGCTCATTTGCAAGAGTGCTCAATAATGGCTGCGGGTAATTATTTTTTAATCAGCCAGTGTAAAGAACGATTGGCATGTTAACAAATGGTACTTATTTTCTCTTGCTCCAACGGGGAGAGATCAGAGGCAATGTGGTGCCAGCCAAAGAGTATCCCCTGGCACAGCAAAATCCTTCAGCTTGCCATGGCTGGGCCCTGTGTTTGGAGATGCAAAGAAGTGGCTGGGATTAGGAATAGCTGGGGGCAGGCAGAAGGAGGCTGTGGGCATGGGGCAGCCAGAAAGCAGTGAGATGCTTGGGAATGAGGCTCTGTGTGCAAAAACAGGGGGAGGAAAGCTAGACAGACATACGTTTGCAGCTATAAGGCTCCCATCCTCCCTCCTGTGTGAGCCAGGAGATAATTTAGGACCGTTTTGGGATGCTGGCTTCTGTCTGTCCAGGACCAATACTTCAGTCAGGGAGACTTGGGCTGGCTTTCTAATTAATTAGCTGAAATGTCACCAAAGCTCAGATGTGATTTCAAGGGCAAGAGCAGTGTTGCCAGTCAGTGGTGAGATGTACCCCTTGTGAAATTTTGCCCTGCCTAATTGCCTGTTGTCCCACTCACTAAAAGTCTGGGGTGGCTCAGAAGCAAGGCAGCCCTGAATTAGTGCAATTAGACAATTTTCTCTCCTTTTAAAAGCTTAGTGTCTGTTATATTTTATTCCTTCCTAACAGCAGAGCCATCAAGGGGGCACAGGACCTTTTCTCCAAGGTCCCTACTTTTCTCCCTCTGCCTGCCTCCAAGGACAAGACCAGCTGAACCCTGAAGAATGCACTTTCTCAATTCTGGCTTTTTCTTCCTCAGTTTGTCAGCCCTTCTTTGACTCTCAGAGGGCCTTGTGCTCCCGACAGTGCTTGGGTAACTTTGAACATTAATAATTCTGCTTGTTCTAAAAGCACATTCTGGGTGCCATGAAAATGAATGAGGGTGCCTCTGGAAATCAATTTGCTGCTGTAAAGTCTCCTTTCTGCAGAGCTGGGTGCTGTGGGCCTTTGGGCTTTGTTTTAGGATGGCAGCGTTCTGTATCCTTGGCCAAAGGATGTTCTGTCCTGGGCTTTTGCTGTGGAAAGATGCTCCTTATTTAACTGCCATGCATTTTCTGCCTCCTTTGTGTGACAAGGCTTTGCCAAGTCTTGATCTGACTCTTCAGGTCTGGGTTTCCTCAGTTGACTTGGACTCAGGAGGGTGCCAGCAGTCTCCTCAGCTTTACAGGGTTAAACCATGCCATTTCTCCCAACCTTCCTGCTTGCTTGGACTCTTCCTGCTGCTGCTCCATGCTCATCCTACAAATTTCAACCTCTTAGGTTTTCAGGTTTTGCTCCCCTTAGCAGACATACCAGCAGGTGAGGAGGAGCAGAACTCTATCTACAGTCCCCTGGTATCACTGCTCAGATGAGCAAGCAGCTGCCCTTTTGTGGCTCAGTGGCCATGTATTCCTGAAACCTCAGCCCCAGTGGCTGGAGAAAGTTCAAAGATGCTTCCTCTCTTGGGAAATTCATTGTCATCACCAGAAAGGGGGCTCCCAATCCTTCCAGACAAGCTCTTGGTTTCCCAGCAGCTGGCTTCATGTGGCCTTTGTGTTCCCACGAGACTGTGTGGGCTCATCTTCATCTCGTCTTTCCATCTGCTTGATTTATTTCATTAAGTTACAAAATTACAACTGACACATTCCTCCCACAATTGAGTTGTTTTTCGGGGTGCAAAAAAAATGGCTTATCATACCACCCAAGTGCTGTAACTTCTGATTTTCCCATCTGGGCAGATGTGCTTGGTTCCTTTGGGATTTCAATATCCACATTGCACCAGAGAGTTTTAAATCAGCCACTGTCTCCAACCTCTCCATTGTGAAGTGTTGTTCAGGGGGCAGAGGTGGGCAGTGGAGTTTTCCCATTCCTTTGGTACATGTTTAATTTATTTTCATTGATGTTATTGCTAATTATTTTGTTTGATTCCCCCAGATGCAGTGAGTTCTCATGGTTGTCTTTCCTTGCAGAGCCTCCAACACAAATAAATCCAAGTGTGGAGTAAGATCATAGCAGGGAGCTGGCCAACAGGATGCTGATGCTGCTCGCATTGGGGATGACTTATGGGTCCCATTTACAGCCTTGAGGTGGGTTTGAATCCAGCACCACCAGCCAGCAGATGATCTGTCTGTCCTCTTCCCTCCTTTATTTTCCACTCCCAAGATGAGACTCCATCTATTCCCACCCTGTTTTCCTTCCTCTGAGCCAGTATATAATAGATTTTGTGCCTTCATCTTTGAGGTGCCCAGAGGTCAAATTTGTCAGAGAGCTTTTCCCTTTCTGCTTTTTAAAAGCAATTTGATTAAAACAGGTCTCTAAACTGTGCCCCTGCCCAGGCTCAGGAGACCCAGCCATGACTCTTCTTCTTGCAAGTCAATTTTCCCTCCCAGTCAGTACATTAAAATGCTTTTCCCTGCTGGAGCTGTTCTGGGTGAGAGCACTTTGCTTTATTAACATGGACATGTTTGCTTGGGAATTGGAAAAGGGGGATTTCTGAGTGAATTTTATCCTTTGAAACAATTCCATGGCTCTGGCTGTTTGTGGTTTATTTTCCTAAAGTAAGGATGAGATGGTTTTGATGGGGAACTGACCCGTTAGGGTTCTGCTCTGCTGGCTGGGGGGACATGCTCAGCTTAGTAAAATACCAGCAATCAGTATTTAGGTGCTGCTGCATCCCTGGTCAAATTTACATTCCAGGGAAAGGGTAATCTGTGTCTTGGTCCATTCCAAGCACGGGGACAGGGACAAGGTGAGGGATGCTGTGTGCTCACCTGGCTCCTGGGGCAGTGGTTAGAGGTGAGGTCCTCTCGCTGTACCACACATTGCACGCCCTAAGAAGTGTTTGCATGTGTCAACTAGACAAACAGCTTGCTCTGAGATCTGAGATCTGAGATAAACTGCCTTTCCAATCTCAGGAGGCTCTCCATATCTATTACAGTTTCCTATTTAGACTCAGTCTTAGCTGGGAAATGAGTACACATCTCTGCTGGTGGAGACATTCAAGGTACACCCACATCTACATTTGGAGTTAATTTTGTAGTCACTCTCTGCCAGTTCCAATAAAATGAGCTCCCTTTTCTTCATCAAATCTCAGGTGGAAGTTGAGATTAAAGTGTGAAATTGATGTTGCCCAGCAAAGGCCTTTCTGGAATGGCCACTGAACACAGGGACCAAGCACAATCCCCCACACACGTGGGCACTTGCAGGGGTGTGTGTGTACAGGCACACATCTCATCCTTGCTTTTAAGATCACACACATTGACAGAGTCAGTCCCTGCTCCCCAGCTGGCACTTGGGCTCTCAGCAACATCTAATCTCTTCCTGTTGTTAGTGATGATTGCCATAAATACCCACAACATGAATGTGACTTCAGCCAGGCAGTTCAATTCCATTTGTTTTCCCATGATTTAAATCCCACCATCCTAGGCTGTGTTAAAAAGTGTAATTTCTCTGCCTTTCCCCACTGCCCTCTGCTGTCCTCCATATGGAGATTATGAGCTGGGGGAAAGTAAATGTCTTATTTGAAGTAAAAAAGGAGAAAGATAATGTTGAAATAACTGCTGTCGGAGGAAGATACATTTTTCAAACACATCCTCTGTGCTCAGCGTGAGGCAGCAGCTGCCTGTGTTTCAAAGCATTATGGTACATTAGCCTCCACATGCAGTGTTGCTGGCTTTGTTTATTATTTTAATTTCCACGTCTGTGGCAGGGGTAGATGTGCCAGGGTGACAGGATGGGAGGAGTGAAAGGCTCTCCTCTGCCATGCATTGGGGCTGGGGCCAGCAGAGGTATCAGTCCCCAGGCAGCCAGCTGAGGGAGCAGTGCAGGGGGTAGGACACTGCCAAACCAGCAATGAACATGACAATTCCTTCTCTTTACCTGAAAAAAAAAGGTCACCTGGAGCCTGCAAACTCAGTCTGTATGGGCACCCTGGAGGCTTAGCTACAGGGGTCTTTGACAGGATGTTGCCCCAGCTACTCCATCCTTACCTGCTCCAGGGGAGGAGCTGTCTCACTAACAGCATGAGAAGGTCAGAGTCTGTCTGTGGAGAGTGATATGATAAAAGGGGTTATTTTTCTTCCTTATGAGAGCAGCCCTTTCTCACTGAGCCCTCTCTGCTCCCCATGTGAAAGCAAAGTTAGGAAAATGTGGGTTCTAGTCAGCCCCCATCTTCACTCTATTCTGTGCAGATGGATTTCTTTGTGTTTTGTTATAGTGTCTCCAGAAAATTAGGGCAATTTTTGAAGAAAAAAATTACTTTGTAATGGGGGGAAAAACACAGAGAATATGTTTTGACATTCTGTCTCAAAACACCATCCTTTTGTCTCCACCAAGACTCTTTTCTGCATTTGACCTGAATTCTCAAATAGCTCTGGCCCTGCTGGAGGTCTGGTTTTCAACAAAATCATCCCTCTTGATTCACCAGATAATATTGCCCAGGTCCACTCAGGAGGCTGCTCTGGAGTGCCAAGACCTCACAGGGCTTCCAAATTCCCCATCAGCTGGATGATTTGAGCAGAATATTTGTGATTCTGTCTCTGCCCTCATCCTTGGGCTGTGCTGATGACTGCATCTGTCCCACTCCATTGCCTGGAGAATCCCAGAAGACGGGAAGCTTGGGAAATATCTTACTCCTCTGAAAAGTTATTTGCAAATATTATCATAAAGCCTATTTGTATGCATTCAAGGCCAAAGTTAGGATGAGTTTCTCTTATCTCCAAAGTCCTGATGAGATGGGAGGGAGCACACAGTATCTGATGATGGGTGGATGGGAATGAGAGGTTGGATTCATTGATGACAATTTTCCCTTTCTGCCTGGTTCTGGTACCAGTACAGATTTACAAGGGAATGCAGTCAGTGGGTAGCAGAGATGCTTGGAAAACTGTCCTTTGCAAAAATGGAAAGGAAGTATGAATCAAAGTAAACTAATACCAACAGCTCTAGAAGTGGACTTGACTCCTGATAACAAAATGACACAGGAATAAAATGTTGCCTTGAGAGCCAAATGATTTGACAGAAAAGGGCTGAGCAGCTCTGGGAGCTGGGTAAGCAGCCACTGACACACTGACCACTGCTGAGAGCCAAATGGCTGATGGCCTTGGTGAGCTGGTTTGGCCATTCCCTGTGAGCATTCCAGGGCATGGCTGTGGTCACCCAGCCTGAGCTCCCTGTCACAGCCTGTGTGGTTGCACTTGATTGTCCCTTCTCAAAACTGAGTGGATCCTGTCCAGGATCCAGCTTTCTGGACTTCAGGCCCTGACAATGAGGAGTATGGTCTGAGCTGGTCTTGCAGCAGAGGATAAGAGAAAGTGGTGTCCTGCCACATCATCATCCCATCTGCCTTGAAACCCCTTCCTCTGGAAGTGCCTATCTCCCCTCTGACTGCAGGGACAGCAGGACATGGCTTGTTCCAAGGCAGCCAGATTTCAGGGAATGGAGTATTTTCCTGCATTTAGTACCTTTTCATACCCCAGTGGAACAGACAGGAAAGGCATCAACAGTGGGAAGGGTGCAAATCCATCCTGCAGCCCTGTGTATGGCCAAATGTCCATCCATTGCAGCCACTGCAGCTGAAGAGATAAGGAGAAGGAGCAAGACTTCGATTGTGAATACACAGCACATGGAGAAAACAAAGAGAGCCATTGATCTCCTTTACTGCTTGGTGCTGTCAGCAGGAATGGAGCAAACAGCTGTTCAGCCCCACTTTGTCAGAAAATCCTGCCCTGAGTATTACTTTCAGCTCATCCAAAAGAGCCTGACACTAAGCATAAATCACAGAGACAGATGAAATAATACATGTGTATGTGTCCTTACTTTGGTATTATTGTACAGCCCAAAGCTGGGACTTCAGAGTCAAATGCTTCAAGTTCAGACACAAAACTTCTGGTCTAACCTCCCCGTAGTGCCTCTGAATCAGGCCAGCATTTCCAAGCCAGAAGGGGCGGCTCTGTCCAGCCTTTATTTTAGGTAGGACTGAAATGTGGAAAGATGAAATGAAATCACATGGCTTTGCCAGACAGCTGACAGTCAAAAATAAATGTGTTTCCATGGGAAAAGGGGAGAATTTTTAGCAAATGTATTAAGGCTTGCTAATCTCAAACCTCTGTTTCACTTTCTTTACAAAGCCAGTAATTGCAGAGAGGATCTGGAGGAGCTGGAGCCACTTGAGATGAGTGATTTGTAAGTAGAAACTAGTTTGAATTTCACTTTTTGGAACTGATGGTGAAGGGGCAGGGTTGGCTGGTTTCTAATGCAGTGTTTTCCAGGTATGTTGTATAACTTTTTTCTTCCAAATCTCTGGAGTGGTCCATAATGAGCAATTATAAAAGGCTAATCTCATTAAAAGGAAAATCTCCTCATTCATTTAATTCTTAAATCTCTTTCTGTTGGGAGGGGAATATTTAAATGAGCTTCCTCCCATTATAAAGTTACTCCATGGTCTGTTTTTCATCACAGTTAAATCAGAACAGGGGCATGAGGTGCTTTTACTTTAATCTGTTTTTAATCTGATTTTCCTTAAATGAAGTTGGATCATTTCTGGTGCAGAGTCCTAGAAACCAGGGAGATGATGACTAGCAAGAGGTCATTTATTCTGCTCCATGGTCCCAACAGGGACCCTAAAGTTTCATTAGTGATCATTGCAGCCATGAAGAAACCCGCTCATTTTACCCATTGGCCAATAAATACCGTACAGTATTTAATGGGACTCTCCTTTGTTTAAAGATGGGAGAGACAAAAGCCCTTTGTAGAAGCAGAATCTCCCGGGGAGAGCTGTCAGCAGGGTGGAACCTGTCTACACATCATGTGGGGCTGGAGAGAGGGAGCCAGAGCTGGAGCAGCAGTTTGGCCTCCCCCAGAAGCCATGTCTGGGGATGGTGGCAGTGGCAGAGGGGACAGCAGCCCCCTGACATGGAGGGGGAGGTGGTCGCAGGCTCTGCGTGCGGATGACGCTTTGTTATCTGGGCTGTGCACTCCAGCACTGCCAGCCTGCATGCCTGGATAGCACTTCTGCCTGTGCCCAATTCATCACTGGGCCTTTCTTCTGCTCCCCTTCTATCCCTTATCAGCCACTCCCTCGCCTCAGTACCCGCCAGTGCTGTCAGGAGACAAGGCTGTGGCTCCACCACTGCCCCCTCCTCTCCCCAGGGCAGGACTTGGCCTCTCTGGTCACTCAGTGGGGGAAGGCAGAGCTCAACAGGACAAAAGTCAATCCTAACAATAAAGTAACAGACCGCTCCAGAAGAAGGAGAGTACCTGGAATTACTTTTCATTCAGAAGTCAGCCCAAGGTAAAGCATCAGCCCAAATACCAATATGCTAATGTTGATCCTTTAGCAGTGTGCTCTGCCAGTACCTCTACCTTGCTTGTTCCACATCTGTGACAACCTGTCTCTCCTCAGCACCAGAGATACATATTTTGCATATAAATTAGGGCAAATCATGCCAGTGTTTCAAGCTGAGTGATTAAAAAAGGCCAACACCCTCACACCATCCTCTTAAGAGTCCTCTTTCTACCCATCACCCCTTCCCGCTGAGCTCCCCACCACATTGTCTTTGGAAGTGACTCCAGGGTTTTGGGTTTGATCCCTGCCTTCCTTCTGCTCCACTGTCCAACTTTCCAAAGGCAAATATCCAGAGTTTGAAGTGGAAGGATGGAAAATACTTTGCTTTGAAGAGAAGAAAAATGGAGGGTTTTTCAAAGAGAGAAACCTCAGCGTGATGAGGGACATTGTTTGAAATGGTCCAAAGCACAGCCTGGGGTTGAGACACTGTCAGAAAATGGCCAGCATGAATGTTCTGTGCTCATCCTTGTACTAACAGAGGAGCTGCACAGAAGCAAGGTTCAATTGTTATCTTGTCTACAAGCATTCAGAGAGACAGTCAATCCTGTCTCTCAATAAATGAAGTATTTCCTTTCCAGTTTATCTCCCTGGGCTCCACCAGCCCAGATTGCTAATAGGCAGCAGCCTCTTCCCTCAGCAGAGCAATTCTTTCTCATTCATGGACTGTTCTTCTCGAATTCAGTCATGATAGAAGTGGAAATCCATTTTTACACCTCTTGGGCTTTTTTCTGGAAGAAAACCATTTCCTGTTATTGAAATTAGTCCAACATTGAAAGTCTTTTTAAACCTGCAGATGGATTGCTTTCTCTCTTGGTCTTGATTAATTTAAATGTAAAATTTAGGTGAGTAGTTCTTGACTGTAGGAGAAGGCTGGCTCTGGAGTTTTGTTTTCTAGGAGTCATCATGCAGAGCATAGTAAATAAGCACAAAATGAAATAAAACTAAGGAAATATTATGAAAGAGTGTATTCTTATTAGGAGATCTGCAAGTGATATTTTAATTTTGGAATCAACGGGTAGCCATTATTATGGAAACAGTAACCTTAATAAAAAAAATGACTGTGGTAAAATGATCTGTGCAAGGAAGAGGTCTAAATCCCTGTATATAATTTGGAATCCAAAATGCTGACTTTAAAGGAAAAAAGGTTGGAAAATGGCTTTGTTTCTTTTCCTCTGAAAATGCTGACTTTAATGCCCCCCCCACCCCAAAAAATTCCATTGAAAAATGCAGAAAATATTTCAAGTGAAAATTATCCAATACTATAAATATCACTTCCATTTTTGAATGTAAAGATGTGATTTATTTATGAGGAATACTGCAACTTTCTAAAAAAGTCTACCAGTACTTAATCAAGCTGCCTGACTCCCACCAAAGTGTTCCTGCTTGGAAAAACCAAAGCCCTGCAGGCTTGCCCAGCCTAACTTCCACCAGCACAGACAGCAGTGAAAGTCTGTTCCAGCAGTGAAAGGACCCTGGGCAAACCCTTCACCAGCTCTCCAAATAAAGATGGGTCTTGGAGTTTAACCTATTCTTGAAACCTGCAGGGATGGAGAGAAGGATGGGTGGGTGGAGGGATGTGGATGAGTGGATGGATGGATGGATGGATGGATGGATGGATGGATGGATGGATGGATGGATGGATGGATGGATGGATGGATGGATGAAAATGGCTGGCTGGATGGATGGCTAGAAATGGCTGGCTGGCTGGCTGGCTGGCTGGATGGGATGGATAAATGGATAAATTGATGGATTGATGCTCAGCATCCACCACCAATAACTTTTCCCTGCTTGGCTGGTGATGTTCCAGCTGTGTGTTGGTGCAGAATCTACAGAATAATTTTTTTTACAGATACCATGAGTGCCCAGATACCAGAGAGGAAAATAAATGTAGCCTTGCCCTGAAGTCAGAGCCTGGGTTAATCCCCAGCCCGAACATCTCCAGCTACGTGGATGAGGGCTTTAAGGAGACACCTTTGCTCCTTTTTCCCTCAGGGCCCCAGGAAGCCTGTGAGAATGTAGGAGATATGCTGGTAAAACAAGGTTGGAGAAGCAAGACTGGGATGGCAGAGCTATTTCTGCCTGTCAGTTCTTTCTAATCCCGAGGCTGCAGAAACAGCTGGAGCTACTGCTTGCACTCCTTTCTTCTGAGAGCAAGAGTCCTCACAAAGACGTGTATTTTTTCCAAGTGCACAGCTTTCTGGCTGCTATTTTTGCTGCGCTGTCTGATCTGCCCCTGTGGCATGATGATATTTCTGTTCTTTCCTTTACAGCATCTCCCCTGACAGGGTGCACAGCGCCTTGCAAACATCCACAGTTACGAGCTCGCCTTCTCCCTTTGGTAGAGGGGGAAACTGAGGCAGGGGGAAGAGCTGTCACACAGCCACGGTTACTCAGGGAAAGTAGGAGACCTCAGGAGCTTAGCTCTGGGTTCAGTGTTTTAGCTGCAACGCCGTCCTTCCCCTCTGAACTGGGCTACTTTAAGTTGCCTTCGCGTTTTATTATGTACAGGATTTTCGTCAGACGTGCAAAGTAAATTAGCACCATATTCACAGCCATAATCACCTACCAATGATCTCATACATGTGGCACAAAGGGAAAGGATCTGCATGGGATTCTGTTCTGCAAGTATAATCCGCCCATAGCCTCCTTGTTAATTAGCTCCTCTCAAGCATCCAATCTGTGGCAATTATAGCAATCAAAAATGCATTCATCCCCCCCACCCCTCCTGCTCCCCATCAGCACCTGACAAGCCGCAGGCACATTATCCCAAACCACGGCAAGCGTGCGCTGATAGGACAGAAACCTCCCCGCCGCCTGACTCAGGATTCATCACCCACAATACCAGCCCTGGCACAAGGCCTTGCATACCAGGAATTATTACAAAAAAAGGAAGAAAAGGAGACAGAAAGAGACAGATTTCAATTTTCTCCCATAGTTTTGGGAGCCCATAGAAAACCAAGTAAAAGATGCTATTTAGCCCATTTGGTTCAATTGGTGTCATCTTCTTCTTATTATTTTCTTTTTTTTTTTTTTTTGCTGATGTCAATGGAAAAGTTAATCTCTCTTATTTTAATGTTGCCTGATTGAAAGTGCTGCTCACCACATCACGCCAGGAGGCCCAGGTGGGATGAATGCCTGGGCAAGGGATGCATTGTGCTGTGCTCCTCGAGGCACACTTTGTGAGAGCAGCAGTAGGATTGTCCTGGGGGAATTGGGAGTGGAATCTCACTACAAAGATCTGCCACTTAATTGTAGCTCTTCCTCCTCCTGCTGCTTCCCTGTGCTTTTTACTCCGAGATCTCTGGGGTATGTGCCCAAGAGCAGCTACTGGTGGGAACCTCAATTTGAAGATTGCACTATAGGCACTCCTTGCTCCCCTTGGGATCCCTAGTAATGTATTTCTCAGGCAAACTCCTTTGATTTTGTACCAATACCTGCTATCTCAGTAATCCTAGAGGTAAATTTGCTCCTTAACTTCCTGAAGGGATTTTTCTTTGCTGTCCAAGTATACAGATAGAGAGTACCTCCTCAGTCCAGATCCTGCCACTGACCTGTATTCACTCAGTTCCAGTAGCCCTCCACAGCTACCCATTGCTGTGTCTCAGTGCTGGCACACAGGACAATCCATGTGAGTGCTGCTAGGTCAATCATATGCAAAATCAGCCAGCTGAGCTGGTTGCAGCAGTGCTCACAAGCCTCCTAGCCCAGCTTGTCTGTGAGCAAATCATCCTTCAGGTAGACTGATCCCTTGAGGAAGTTGAACTCTCAGTCCAATTCTCCAACCTGCCAATGTGAGAGATCATAGGCCCAAATGGTTAAACCATTCTGGGTCCTGTAGTGCTGCCAGGCTTTTAGCTCTGAAGTGTTGAGAAAAGTCCCCCAAGGGAGAGATGGTTCAATAAAGCACAGGCTGAGCTCAGATGAGCCCCCAGATAGCTGCTGCATCCAAAATTACTTGCCCCTTGGTCTCCTTTAAGGTCCTCCCAAAGAGGGAATTACTCATATTGTTCACAGACAAAATGTGTCCCTCAGATGCTCTTGAACTCCTCTGCCTTGAAAATAAATGTAAGAATACTCACACCCCCACATGGCCTACACAGCAGAGGCAGACTGATGAGGGAAAGACTACAGAGCCAGAGACAAGCAGAGCACAGAAGTTCTCCACAAAGGACTTCTCTCCAGGTATTTGAATGACTGTGTTGTGTCCTCTTCATCCATCACAGCACTTTGTGCATGCTCCAGCCCACACAGAAAGCACGTGGGGCTAGTCCTGCTTTTCAGGCTTCACTGACAGCTTGTGCTGCCCAGGTCCTCACTGCAACGTGAGACACCTGCTATGGCATAGGGCTGCTTCAGCAGGGGTGGTGAAGATGAAGTGAGTGAGAAGGTGGGAAAAAGTTGTATGAGCAGCAGGACACCCTAGGCAGAGCCAGCCCTGCAGGCAGCATCTGCCCTGGATGCACGTGGAGACAGCAGTGCCCAGACACTGTCCAGGGAGGATACAAGGTCCTGGGCACTGGCCCGGCCACAGTGGCACCAGTGGAGACCAGCTTAGATACAGCTACGTCTGGCCTTGGGGTCCAGCAGGATTTCTTCCTCCTGGCATTGCCATTTTTATCACTCCCCTGCAACCTTCTGAACTTGCTGGGCATCTCCTTCTCTTGCCTCTCTACTTTCAAGCTCATTTCTCTCTAACCTTGACTTGCCACAAAACCACCCTCACTGCAGGTCCTGCTGGCCCTGAGCTTTGCGTGCCCTCTGGCATGCAGGCCAGCAGCAGGCAGAGAACTGAGCCCCACATACCAGCTCTGGCCATCTGCCATCCACAGTGCTGCTTCCCTTTGCTTGCCCAATAAATAAAGATGCTGAAGAAGTAGCTCCATCACTTGAGGCAATTCATGTGGCAGCTGAATGTCATGTGCAGGATTTTTCAGACACAAAATTACTTTCCAGAGCACTGTGGTTGCCTCAAATCTACTGCTTATGTCCACTTGTTTAGAGGTTCATGGCAGGGTTTCTTTCCTTTGAGCACAAAGCCTGTGTGCTATCTCCCCTCCTTCCACATATTCCTGGTTTGGGGAGAGAGCAGAGTTGCACCCTGGGATATTAATGCTTGAGGATGAGGGCTGGTAGAAAGAAAGCCAAATTGCCAGCATCCTCTGTGAGGGGGGTGCTGAGCTGGGGTCAGGGTGTGCTGCTGCATGGAGCTGTAGGAACCTCTGCAGAGGACCCGAGCCTCTGCATTGGTGTGGAAATGGCTGGAGAATGGGAACTAATCAGTATATACGGAAATAGTGGGAATATTAGCTGAATTAGCTAAGCTGTCATTCAGCTTCCCTTTTCCCTTCCTGCTTTCTTTCCTTCCCAAGCCAAAAGAGCTGGTTTACATTCTAATGGCTTTAATTACTTCACGAAAATGTGAGCGGATGGGGAAGCGCTGCCACCAACAACGCTTTCATGGTCGGCTGAACGCAATTTGAATTAATTTGGCTGAGATGGCTATTAGCACTAATACTCCAGGGCCTGTCTCGCTGGTGGTGCTTTAACTTCCCGTGCCCCTGACGGAGTGGAGGCTTCCAGGCACTTGCTCAGCTGCCCACCCACTGAGGCACCTCAAGGAGAGTTGGGAAGTGCTCCCTCTCCTTATCATCTTCCTCAGTCCTGGCTTTATGTCACTTATATGTGTTCTTATTTTGGAAATGACTTAGAGCGGTCTTTGAACCGGTATCAAGCCATCTTTCCTGTGCCTCCTTCTCTCACAATTGCACTCTGGCATCCAGAAGATGTGAAAGTGCATCCCAGCTTGGCTCTGTGCCTGTGTGCTCGTCTCCATGTGTATATGTGTGTATTCTGTGTATTCTCTGTTGTGGACTGAGGCGCTGAGCTCCAGCTGTTCTGCCTTGGTGGAAAAAATAGCAGGAGCCCCTCCTCAGCTTAGTCACATCTACTAGCTCACAACATTTGTGGAGACTTCAGTTGTCTAGGATCTCTTCCTCTCTGGAAATGGCCTGAAGGTTTAAAAGCTTCAGGGAGGGGAGACTGGCAGCCCTTTGGCAGCACAGTACTCCAAGGTTCAGCTGGTCCATATGAGCCTCATCTCTCTAGCCAAGGGAGAAGCAGCATCTCTGGCAGCATTGAGGCAGCAGCTCTTTACCTGAGGGCTGAAATTGGCTGCAGTTTTCTGTACAAGAGCCCCTTTTCTAAAGTCTCAGGATGGACTTAAATCCCAGAACCAGCCAGAGCTTCTGTAGGCTTTCTCCTCCCTCCCTGCCTGTGTGCTCTGCTTAGGATGAGGCCATGAGTGCCACCTTGCAGGCAAGCCTGGGAGGGAAGTGGCTGCTGGACTGGCACAGCTGTGCTGGCAGTAGGTGATGTACAGACTTGAGCAGGTGTGGACTGAACAGGAAATTACATCTTTGCATATTAGCACCTCTCAGGGTTGTATTTGCAGCAGGTCACTTGGATTGGCCACAAGAAACAGAAGCTTGTCCCTGGTCCTTTATTCCCATGCCCCCTCCAGTCACATCTGATTTCAGGGCTGCTGTGAGAGAAGCAGGATGTGCAGATGCTTTGGTCTCTCTTGCCTCTGATTTGCACCTCTCTGCCATCATATTTAGCCTGGCCCCTACCACTGCTGCAACAGCCAGGGAGAGAGATCTGGCTGGGTGTTAATAAAGAGCCTGAAGGAGAAGGAAATTAAAGTAATCTTCTGTATTGTGTCCTTTCCTCTACCCCCACTGTGCTCCCTCCTCCCTGTCTCACACACACACACACTGCTTCTCATTGCAAATTCTCTCTCCTGGGATAGATTTTCTTTGATCCATCTGCAACCAAATCCTCACAAACGCCACCAGCTTCACTCACTTACAAATCTGTTGTGCTTGAGTGGGCTGAGATGCCTGACATTGCTTTGGATTTCATGTCCCTTTCAAACTTCAGCAGGAAAGAGCCAGCACTGGACCACCTTAGCCAGTGCTGGAGACTGGTATTCCATATCCTCTCCTGCATTATCTGAAGTGCCTGTTTGCTGTGTCACACAGGGCTGGACCAGCAGGATTGAGGGTAAAGGTGCTGGTGAGTGCTGAGCGGGGCCAGGGTTACTTTGGGAGTTTTTGCTCTTGGTCATATCTTCAAGCAATGCTTCCTCAGACTCTTGCAGGCTCAGCCTGTTGCCTCCATCTGGCTCCACTCTCTTCCCCTGCATCTGCATTAGTCAGGCCCTTAGCAGTGACTCCAGCTGCTCCCTAAGCACAGACGTGGCTCTCCCAGCTGCAGCAGGCTGCTGTCCCTCTCACCTTTTGCTCTCTTCATTAAAATTTGTTCTCAGCCCAAGGGTGTTCAACTAAGGCACTTTTCTGCCTCTGTGCTGCTGTGAAGGAAGAGGACAGCAGTGCTGCTCATAACTACCATGGGTACCCTTTGCTGAAGAAATGCCCCAAATTTTCTGTTTCTGTCTCAGTTCTATCCCTCATCAGATTAAAGCTGTTGCCTCTGCCTGGCTCTCAGGCTGTCCTGGAGTACCTTGAGGTGTCCTCAAAAGGGTTCACAGCCCCTCCCAAGGGATGAGCTCCCTGGAACAAGCTGAATTGATATGGGGTCTTTACAGCATCATGGATCAATGGATTAAAACTTTGATACACCCTAGTGCTTGGGAGGGCAGTAGGTCCACACCAAGGTCTTTGGATGCTCCAGAGCTTGATGTGAGACACCTTCTTGGACTCCAGCCTAAACCTGAGGCTAGGCAGGTTGCAGGCTGCTGGGGAAGTGAGTCTGGTTCCAGCCCTGCAACTGGACGTGCCAGGATACAAAGAGAACAATCAAATATTTATATTCATCCTTGAGCACTGGTGATGGACTGATTACTGTCTGCAAGGAAGATATCAGACTGCTCACGGCAGGGACAGCTTTCTGAGGTATAAAAGAGATTATTGTATATTTAAAATACAGACTTTGAGAAATGTTTTCTTGGCTCCAAGAAGAAAAGCTTCTTTATTTGTGGAGTTAATTTGCATTTACTGTAGCCTGCATTAAAGTTACCCGTTTCCTTTCATTCAAGGGACTTCTCCTTTGTTCACATGAAAGCAGGCAGATTAACCATCTGCAATGCACGTGTTCCTCCTGCTAATTGCTTACGAGATTCTTCCCTTTACACGCCCCAGAACGACTTCCCAAAGACTAAGCCAAAGTCACCATAACTTCCCAAGATTACCTAGGAGGAGAGGCTCTGTCACAGCAAAATGAAAATACTGAGCATGGACAAACACTGAAGGATGGACCCAGCAGCCAGTTCTACTGGTGCCCTCTAGGTGACAACAGCAATCAGAAACTGCTCCTGTCAGACATCACTTCCCTGCTGGCCCTGTTAGCATCCTGCAAGCAGATCACAGGAGGACGTCAGGCAGCTTTGAAAGGAGCTCTTGACTTCTTGGGTGCATATGCAGCGTGTCACGAAGTGTGGCAGTTCCTCCAGCATTCCCTGCCTGGCTTGCTAATGAGAGCCCCTTTGATTCAGCATCTCTCTTTGCCCTTGCTGGTATGTAGCAGGGCTTTTGATGGCATCATCAAGTGGGCTCTGTGGTGCTAGGTGCTGTACATAATAAAAGAGACTTCCTGAGCTGAAACGTTTACAGTCTGAAAGGGCTACACAAAGGAGAGAGGCTGGAAACGCAGAGAAATGAAGACCCAACTTCAAAAAGGTGTCTAAGAACCTCAAACGCTCACCAGTGCTAAGAAACTCCCTGGAGGCCAAGGCAAAACTGGCACACCTCCCAGATGGGTATCCCACCAACAAAAGGGGCTTTTTTTCTTCTTTTGAGCAATGCTTGGGAAAAACTGGCTGAGGAAGTGATTCACCATGGTACCTGCTCTGCACGCCTTGCCCCTGGGTCTGTGTGTTTCTCTGGAGAGGTCCTGCTCCCCTATACCACACCTGCACTTTTACTAGTTGTTGACACTTTTGCAGATGCAAATCCTTATCTATTTTTCCATCCAGAACACTCAGTCCTTGTCTCTTACAGGATTCAAGGAGGTATGAGATATGGATGTGTATCATGGCTATGCCCTGCTCCTTGAACAGAGCACGAGTGAAGTTGGGTGCTTTCTAAAGCCCTTGGTCTGGGACAGACCCACCTCCTTGATTCATCCCTTCTGTTGAGGATAAAATTGTCCAGCCAACGTCCCTGCTGCCTGTTTTCAGCAGGTCTGTATATCTGTGAACCAGTGAGCAAATATCCTTTAGGTCCCCCTGAGGGGGATCCGATCAGACTTTCCCCAGAGACGTTTAGCTTGCAGGGATTCAACACTAAGATTTATACATGTTTTAGCTGAGTGATTTAATGACTGCAAATCACTAAAGCAAGTTGAAATAAGAGCAAGTGATGCAGCTAAGAAAAGGCTTTCAGAGGAGACGAGGTTTGTGAGTTGTCAGAGGGAACTCTCTTCCTGTCCTCCATTTAACATGAAAATTTGCCTATTTTTATGCTTCTAGCACCAAAAATGAGAATTTCTGACTCATTCTGCGGGGTTGAAGTAACACAGCTTCTTAGGCTTGAAGGAAGAAACAGCAATCATGGGGACTAGAGCATCATATACCACCTCCCCAGCAATGCTGTACCAGTTTTCAGCATCCAATGTCACTAAATCCTTTGTGGGAAAGCACTGCATCTCTCATCTGAGCAGCCCGGAGTGAAGATTTCATCTAAAGCGCCACCTTGCCTTTGCACGGGGGGATTTGTAAAGAACAAAAGCTTCCAATAATCTTTTTCATCTTAATAAAAGGGTAAGACACAGTTACAAGCAATCTGGGGAAAATCTAGTCAGATTTCAAATTTGGACAGGCAGCTTAAGCCAGGGAGATTAAAGAGTTTGGCAGACACAAGTATTTCTGTCCTCCTGAATTGTTGTGTGAGCTGAAGACAGCAATGCAGGTTCTTAGATGATCCTGGCAGTCTGCTGGGAAGAGCTGTCCAAATTCCTTGATTTCCTTCCTGTGAGGGAATACTGGTTCAGACTGTTGGCTGGCACAGAGTGGCTTTTCCCCTCTGATGGCAGGGGAACCCAGCCAATTCCAGCCTGCTGAGCTCCTGGCTCGCTTTCCGAGCTGCAGTGTTGAGGGTAAGCGTGCTGGGAGAGTCTTCAGTGAATGAGCCTGTGTGCTCAAGAGAGACCATCTGGTTTTACTGGAAGCACTGCAGATTAAAGGTCTCCTAATGGTATTTAATTTAGATTCCACAAGACCTCCAGTGGATAGCAAACAAAGGATCAAAAATGTATCTCTTAAAACATCTGAGAGATAGCAAATCTGCTGGGGCTTAGTGGAAGTAAGTGTGTAAACACTGCTCAGAAAGCTCCTCAGCACAGGCTTGGTTCATGCAGAACAGCAAGACAGACCAGACAGCTCTTAAGCTTTTTCTCATCCCAAGGCTTTCCAGAGGTTATGATGGTGAAATAGGTGCTGGAGCTTGGTGCAAGGGCTGCATGCTTCTGGTAGGGCTTCTCTTTTGCCTGCAGCACAGCTGCATGTAGGCATATTCTTGACAAACTATTGGTGAATTTGGACCAGCCAGATGAGAAATGTGAATGTGTTTCTAAGGAGGAAACTGGGTACCCTTTTATAGATGCTCAACATCCTTCAGAAAACCAACCTTAGACTAGTGATAAGTGCATCCTTTGGCATCATCTCCACTTTTAGGGATTGTGTCTGTGGATCTTTGACCATACTGGATCTCGGCCACATTCACAAGAAGATTGCAATTGATTGTTTCATGCAGCATTGACCTGACCTCTCATGTTCTTTCTGAGTGAAGTCCTCTCTTCTTCCATTTGCTTCCATCAAGGAGTTCTTGCTGGGATGCCAGGAGTGGTGCTGGACCATCAGGCTGTGTAACTCTGTTTTTCATCACAGTAAAACCTTATGTCAGGAACTGCCCTGCAGAACACTTTGCTGCTGTGTCTCCAGCCCATGCTAGCAGAGAGATTTCCTGCTGTAGCAGTGCAGCACCGTACAACCTGAGCTGAGACTTCTACCACAATGGTACCATAAATCCTCATTCCCATGCTCCAATTATCCCTCTCAGTGCACATCTGACTTCAGAATCCCATCAGACAACTTCACTTAAATTCTACGAGCAAGAGAGTCATTAAGTGCAGTCTGGTCACCCTAATTCCTTAATAATTTGACACGGGCATTTTTTCACCTTTTTTATGCCCATTCAGGGAGGTGATTATAATCAGGGGAGTGACTTGGTTCAAATGACATATTTAGTTTTCATATTTATTCCCTTCACTGATCTCAGTTCAAATGTGCTCAGCTCACAAGTCAAAAGATGATTTCTTCTAATTATCAGTTCTGCAGAGCTCATCTTGGGCTCTGCAAATCCAACTGTATCCTTTGTGCCTCTACCATGCTGTCACCAAGAATAAAGAGTTTGCAATCAGGAGACAGTCAGTCATGTTTTGTTGTTAATGTGCACACAGAAAGGAAGCTCATTTGCTCCTTCACTTTGCTACTGGCTCTGTTGAGTCAAGAGCAAAAAGATGCATGTTTTCAGGTGGGACATGACTGCAGGAGGGAGATGCAGGAGGCTGTGTAGAGGGAGTAACACGAGAGGGATGTTCCAGGCTGCAGGAACAGCAGATGAGGTGAGGCTGATGAATAATGAAGTCACTCATGAGTCAGTCTCCTTGCACAAAGGGTGAGTGAAAGGGACGTGTCCCCTTGCTTAAAAGCTTCCTGCTCTGTGGGCTGGGATTTTACAGCAGGCTCCTGCAGCCTTTGTGACTATTCCTGTAGTCAGGAGTTTGGATCACACAGTTGTATTTATAGATCTGTGACACAGTCCCAGAGCCATGCTGATATTGATTGATGTTTAAACAATCACTGATATTGATGCCACGGATCCTCCTCATTGTAGCTGTGGTCTCTGCTAATTGAGCTCCTCCTGAACTTTCAGGCCTTGCATTTGTAGGCTAAGACCAAATCATGGCTCTTGATGAGAAACTGGGGTTGGGCTATTCTTGTTGTGGGAATGGAAAGGGACATACAAAGGAAAGAGCCAGAAGGAGAGCCAGGAGACTTCAACTTTTTCTCCCTGCAGCTGCTGCCTAAAGCCACTTCTGCCCTGTGGGTGAAGCCACCACGGGCTCCACACTCTGACCCATCTCCCAGCAGCAGACACAGTTGATCTGACTCGGTGAAGTGTTGCCCTTGCCAGAGGAAGAAATGAACCCACAGCCCTTATATAATTCTCATCACTGTGTTGGCTTACCAATGACTTAATTTTGTGCACAGAGCTGGTGCTTCTAATGGGTTTGATAGACAGCTCATCAAAATCCAGGGCTCAAATGGGCCTTTGCTAAGGACTTCTATTTAGCATGTCCATCTGTTGTGTGGATGGCACAGATGGCAAAAGCCATATTTCGGCAAGACCTCTGCACACCTCCTCACCTGGCAGCCTGGGGGTGAGCTGATGGCAGGGCAAAGGGAAGCAGCACTAAGTACTGGAAAGCTTTGTGGGCAGGTGGAGAAGAGCGACTGAGGATCAAGCAGCTGGGGGCTGATGGCAGATTGTTCCATGAGTCATGCATTTTTAACAAAGTGGCTTCTACCTGGAAGAGGAGCATGCTGCCTGCTCCATCTACCAGTGCTTCTGGGGTTACAGAGCTCTAGCTTCTTATCTCCTGAGCTGGGCATTCCTGAACTTCCCCAAGCAAACCCACTGCATTTTCAGACATCTGGTGACACATTTGCTACCTCTTGTTCCCTCTCCCTGTGCCAGCTGAGAGCTGTGGGTTTGTTTTCTGTCAGAGCTCCAGCATCTCAAGGGGATATTGGTGTGCTGTGTACATGGGATGTGGATGAGATGCTCTGGGGACTCTCCTGCATCACGTGGCTGCCCTGGGGCTGCAATTGCTGGGGATGTGGCTTGAAGTCCCTTTTCTTCCTTTCCAGTCTTGTGTGCCTAATTCCTCTGAAACAATCCCAAAAGGGTAGTCAAACATTTCCATAATAAGGAGCATTTTAAATAAGCAGTTTCTGTCTCTGCCTCATCTGTAGGCTTTTCTTAAGACAGCAAGTAGTTACTTTTGAAAGTAAGAACAAAAACCCAAAGAAACCAAACTGAATTTATTTCCTTTAAACTGTTGAAGAAAATGTTAATTATGATGATGAGCTCGTCATGCTCTGTGGGTTTTTTTCAATGCTTCTACTTGGAAGGAATGAGTAAATTGAGTAAATTGTACCTATGTTAAAGTATGGACAATTTTATACACTTACACATTTATATATATACATACATATATATATATATATATATATATATATATATATATATATATATATATATATATAAAGCTAGGCTTTCCTGATCATGCCTGCAGCTCTTTTGGAGAAAGCTTGTGTAAGCCTTGCAGATATGGGTATTAAACTTGATGCATGATGCAGTAGTTCTGTACCTCAAATAAAGATAAGGTGAACAATTCCCACAGCTCTATTAATAATTTTCCCAGCAGGAGGAATAATATTCATCCTCTACTTCAGATTGGTCACTTTCTGCAGTGTTATAAAATATCTCTCATACATCCAAAATCACTCCAAAAGAAAGGACTGCTTTTCTCTGACTTAAAACAAAAAAGATTAACACAGAGTACAAATGTAAAGCTGATAGATAAATGGCATTTCTTTCTAAAGCTTCTATTACTTTCAGATTTCCAATCACCTGATGGACAAGTTCACCCCAAGTTACAGGAGCAGGCAATCCCTTTTGTTTACCCCTTTGGCATATGAAGGAGATTTGTAAAAGCTTTTCCCATTTCTCTGAATTTGAGACTGACAAAGCAGACAGTCACAGTGAGTTCAGGGCAGACATTACCAAGACTTTTCAAATATCTTGTTTCTGAGGATCTGCATTATTTTGCTAGTTAGCAAGTTCATCCATCCATGCACCCATCCATCTGCAGTGAACCCCGCAGTTATCTATGCATTGATGTACAACCTTTATTTTTGCACAAACACACCAGCCACCCATCCACCCTCATATTCTGCTGGGGCTGGTAATACAGCAGGAACTCCCAGACTGGGACCTTCTGGAGCTTGTCAAGGAAAACCATCTTTTCTTCAGCAAATTTTACATTAATCCTCCCAAGGTCACCTTTCTGAAAAATCAAACACTAAAGAGTTGGATGATATCTCACAGCCTCTCAACAGGCTCTCACATCCCAGAATGGCAAGAGCTGTCACACTGTGAATGAAAGACTCACCCTGGGAATTTTCACATCCAGGAAGCTGAGCCAGCTTCCAGAAGAGTGTTTGGGAGCACAGGTGTAGCAGGCAGGCAGGGCATGGCAGAGCCAGGACTTTCTGCCCTGCATTTGTTGGCTGAGCCAGCATCTATCCCCTGCAGCAAGCACCAGGGGAGGCTTTTGCAACTGTCCATGAGAGACATCTCCCCTGTGACACTGCCACATTATCACCCCTGTAAGAGCTCCCCTTCACCTTCTTGAGTGTTTAGAGACTCTACAGGGTGGCCCCAACCTTGCCTGATCAAGGTTTGGCTTGCCTGGTCCCTCAGTCCTGTCCCTGCAATGCACAGCAGCAGGCAGCTCTCATCAGCCACGCAGGCTGGGAGGGCTCTGCTGGATAAAACACTGGGTTTTCCCTTCTGTGAGTGGCAGCAGCTAAAGCAGCTCTCCTGGCTGCTTCTCTGGGAGCAAACATGCTGAGAGGACCCTTTGAAGATCAAAGCTCCCTTTTCCATGGCTGCTTGGAGTTGATGCTTTGGAGAATAGAGAGCTCCAGTCCTCAGAAAACAGAGTCCAGCCCACTGCCAGGTGCCTCGGAGAGTCCTGCTGGTGTGGCTGCACATGGTGGCTGTAAACCACTCTGTGTCCTCAGTGAGGTCACCCAGTGTCCCTCTCAGCCATGACAGTGGCTGATGTGCACAGCCTCCTGTCTGTCCCCAGCACCAAGAGAGGAGCAGGACCTTGGGGAACCTCCACTGCCTGCTGTGCACCTCCAGTAGCCCTCAGACTCCCAGGCCAATTAAAAGCCTCTTAAAACAATGTGCCTCATCTCCAGATCCCTCTGGGGAACTTGCACCTCATTAGTGTAATTGGGAGATATTTCCACTCTAGCAGAGCCCACCCAGCCACTGAACTACCGGGCTGTTGTGGGAGTGAGTCCTGTAACTTGAGACACAACAGGGTGAAGGGGACCATCAGCTCTGACATCTCACAGGGACCTTCTGTAATCACTCCTTGCAGGGTTCAGCAAACAATGCAACAGCACTTCTTTAATAGCATCTGTTGTTTCTGTGCTGCTTGAGTTCCAACGCCTCTGCCCCTGGAGCTCCACTCCATAAATGCTTGCCACTGTATCTAGGTACCCACAGGTTGTCTACAGTTATGAAAAGCTCCCAATTTATCCTCAGGGATTAGGAGGTAGTTTTCCAACCCCCATGTCACAGATAGGGAAACTGAGGCAGAGGGCTGTGAATTAGAGCATGAATAGTGAGTGCTGTCTCCTCTCTGTCCCTGGAGGTCTGTGGGGCTAGAAAAGGTAGATGTGGGGAGTTCTTCCTCCAAAAACCTTCCTCCAAAGCTGTTTCCAAAGATCCAGGGGCAAGGAGCAGCAGTTTCATGGTGTGGACTCTCTGAGGTGTCCTTTCTTCCTGGGACAGTCTGGATATGGCTGTCCACCTTCTACCAGACTCTGCCACATCAACTATGCTGTGGGGGAAGAAATTTCTGGCTCACAGTGGGGGCAAAACTGGTTTTAATGGAGCTGGCACTGGAGGGAAAGGCTGGGGGAAGCAGGGGATGAGGTGAGTTAGCAAAGCTGCCTGTGCTCCATCCTTCTTTCATGTGCTGGGAATTTAACATACCAAAGGTTTTCCTGGATGATATCTGGCTCATGAGCCTGAAATAAATGAGACAGCAGCATGGGGAGGTGTGAGACCAGCGCTGTGGAGAGAGGAGGGGGCAGCTCTGTCAGCTCCTGTCCTCTGCACTGACACACGGCAGGGCTGGGGAAACTGAGCCCTGCTACCCTGATCCCCAGGGAGCTGCTGTGCCCCTGGAGCTGCTGTCCTGCACGCTGCCTCGCCAGCACGGGTTCAGGTAGCACCATTGCCACCCTGCTCCCGGCTGATCAAGTCAAACACCTCATCGGAGAAGCAACAGCACTAAACTGCCTCATGCTCAGCACAGCAGTCAGTCCTTCCTGGTTCCCACCTTTGTGAAGCTGCTGTAACCATACAAATGCTGTAACCATACAAAAATGCCATTCTCCTGAATATTTTCTGCCTGCAAGGACTATGTTTGCTGCCTAATGCAATAGACACAGACTAGGACAAAGTAAATTCAGTGACAGCGTAAAGACAGAAGGTTTTGATAGAACCTGGCTCGATGAAAAACAAATTTGCATGCCATTTAAGAGGTCTTCTGCTTCCTCTAAGTATTGGCTCCAAACGGATATAGAGCAGGACTTGCATGGCAGGATTCTCCCCTTCCTGTCTTAAAAGTATTATGAAAGATTAGTGCCTGCTGTCATCATGGTTTGCAGGCATGTTATTGTTATTAATTATGGTTATTACTGCAGCGCAGACCTACGCAGCATCTGGCCCGCAGGCTGCCTGCAGAGCCGGGCTGCCAGGACAGCTTGGGAGCCAAAACCCCGGCAGCTGCCCGAGCAGCAGGAGCTCAGCCGAGCCCTGGCCAGCTGGCTTGGCAGCCAACACGCCGTGCCAGCCAGCCCGGCTGCGAGTGGGAGCTCTCCTGCTCCGAACACTGCCTGCTGCCTGCCCGGGAAGGTGGGAATGCAGGGAGCACGGGGAAGGGATGCATCCCTTTGGAGAGCAGCAGCCACGCTGGGGTGTCTGGCAAAGCTGGGTGTAAAACAGGAATGAATTCTCATTGAGTGTTTGCAAGCAATGGATTTAGCTCTGGAAGTTTTACAGGGACCTCTTTCATCAGTCTGGGATGCTTGGGAATGCTAGGAGTTTTTATGTGGTATTTTTTGAAAGTGGGGGAGGACTTTGGTATTTTTAGAGGCTCTCCTTCATCTCCCCTCTGTTGTCTCTTTGTTTTCTTTCTTTGAAGAAAAGTGAAGAGAGGAAAGGAAAAAGGAAACACTCCAAATTGAAATGGGAGGGCTTGAAGCTTTGCTGGAAAGCAAAGGCGAAGAAACCTCCCCTGGTGGCCTTTCCCTGGGGGGAGAATGAAAGGAAATGTGGTGAAATCAAAGTACTTGTGGAAATGTAAATTCCTAGTAAACATCATGGGGGAAGGAGTCTGTGAATATTTAAGTAACTCCACTTAGTTGTATCTACGGCAGCTCAGCCCCGGCAGGGAGGAGGAGGAGGAGGAGGGAGGGGCTGCCACCTCTCCGAGCCCTGTGACAAGGGACCCCCAATGCCCCACGGCAAGCGATTCATCCCAGGGAACTAATCAGCCCTGCCAGGGAGAGATGCTCCCTGCTCCATGGCAGTTCCTATTTTTGCCGTGACTTACAGTCATCTCTGCTCTAATGGGAATGGCCAGGTGTTAATGAGCATCCCTGGATGGGTGTCTTGGCTGGCTGTTCTTGACAGCAGGATTCACGAGCCCATCCAGCCTTGTCACCCCCAGAAGTGGCTGATGGGCCTCAGCAAGACCTTATGTGTCATTCAGACAGGAGAATTAACAAAGACATTTACTTCATCCAGAAGAATTATTTGCTGAAAAAACTGCTGCAAGAGGAGCAAGGAGCAGCTCTTTGTAGGAAAAGGTACTTGCTTTTTGTAGGAAGAGTCCATGAAGGTCCTTGCCTGAGAATCTGAGGTCCTGGGAGAGCAGGCACAAGGCTTTTGGCAGCATGTAACTCTAGCAGGTGATTGCTCAGTAAGTGGCTTTTTAAAATTGTACAGAGCTTAGGAAAACGTTCTTATTGGAAAGGACATCTTGGTAGTGAGCATCAGAGATCACATGTGCATGGGACAGTCCCAAACACCCAGAGTGGAGGGACAGAGACCCTGCGACCCTGAAGAGTGAGCAGTCTGTGTCCTGAGCCTGTTGCACCAACAGCTATGTACTGGCATGAGAGTCTGCAAAACTCAAGGCTCAGCTGTGATTGTATACCCAAGGTAATTCCAGCAAACTCAGAGATGTCTGTTACTACTTAAAACTAGAGAAGGTAAAACCTTTGATTTGGTTTTACATCTCTATGTCTAGATATCCTCTTTGCATCAAGTCTTTGGGCAGGATAATGAGAGAAGGCCAAATCATGGGATAAAAAGTCAGGACAAACCCATTTTTTATGCATCCTGATGACTTCCTTCTTTAGGTCTTGGCCTTGTTATGACTGTGGGAGTCCTGGACCCAGGAGGTCCCAAAGGCACCCAAAATTCTCCGTGTGATTTCTCCTCCTGGCAGCCAGCACGTGAGCTGCTTGCTTGGCTGGGAATACTGATTCCAGGCCCCCTCCAAAGGCAGGGATGGGGAGCTGTGACCAGAGAGGAAGAAATGATGAGGAGCTCCTCAAACTTGCCAAATTAGTCTGGAGCTGGTAGATAGCTGGGGCAGACTGTTGCTCTGTCCTCAGCAGCATGGAAATGTGGCTGTAGTTCAAGAGCCTATTAAAGAGCCGAGACATACACAGACTTCATTAGCCACATGTCAGAAAGCACTTTTTACAGTAAATCCTACTTAATAGCCATATGCTAGGAGAGAATTAATGTTTTTTAGCTCTCAGACAGTTATGTAAACTTGAGAGAGGAGAAAAAAAATAACTAGTACCAGCAGAGGAGTCTTCAGTACATACCAGTTATTAATGTATTTATCTAGGTCGTTTATTTATTGAAGATATATTTTTTTTCTGGGACAGGCCTATTAAGTCTGACAGCTTAATCGACACCCAATGGGAAAAATGTCATTTTAAAAAGTAGTTAGACTCCCATTGATTTCAATATAAAGTCCATTTTTTATTTTGTATTTTTCCCCAGCCATCACAGTCAGTTTGACAGACTCGTTAACAAGGTACTAAACTGCCCCACTCTTTTTTTTGAGGACAATAAATTACTATGGAGAAAGCTACTGTTGTCTTAACAGATGCTTTTCACAGTGTAAACATCTCTTGACTGATAAGCAGAGAGGGAAGAAGCGTGCAAACTAGCCTTTTCATGCTAAATAAATAACAGGGCTGGAGAACTGGCACTGAAATCAATGCTGTTTTGCTCTGCAAAGAATGCTGCACTGGAGGACAGAATGGTTGAGGAGATGGATAATGGCATACAGAGACTTTGCTTGGTTATGGTTTGCCATGTTAATCCATCTGACTTGCGGGGAGAGGAGCTCTGTGTCTGTCTGAAATGTGGCTTTTGAGGGCTGTGGTGTGGGACTGCACGGCCTCACCTTGCTCTGGCATGGTCAGAATGGGTCTGTCCCCTGCCAGGTCCCTTGATCCAGGTGATGGCTTGCAGCAGGAGCAGCTCAGAGGCCGAAGGGACCGGCCTGAGGTGACACTGTCTGGTGGCTCACAGGCCAAACTGGCTCATGCTGCCACATTGTTTGGCACAGGCGAACCCCTGCCAGCCACAGCACTGTCTGCATCCAGGCATTTGCCAGGATCCAGGGCGAGCTGATGGCAGTTCTCTGCTGGTATGTGGGTGAGAAACCCACACCTGTGCACCAGGGATGAGACTGGAGGCCACAGAGTTCATTAGCAAGGGCCAGAGCCAATTTGCCTGCACAGAGCTGGACTTCCTGAATGTTCACTTCAGACGAGATGGGGCACCATCATCAGCACCTTCTTTACCAAAGACCACATTCCTTCAGGCAGCCACACTGGCATGGGTTATCTCTCAGGGGCTGGGGCTTGGGCAAGTCACTTGTGGATCACTGACCAAGGCTTGCAGTGCACCCTCATCTTTACACTGAGCACTGCTGGGCTGTATTGGTTGGTTCTTCCTTTTCAACCACAAGTAAAGGGGCAGAGCTTTTGTTTTAAAACCGAGATTTTGTCAGGCAAGGCAGTCTAGGAGGGGCAGTTCTGGGTCAGGGCAGCTTTATGCCTACCTACCACGATGGTCCTGGCTGGGGTAGAATGTCAAAATGACCAGAATGTCACAGCTCCTGCTGTCCTCCAGTGTCTGGAACACTCTCAGGAACAGACATTGGTCATGCTCAAAGCCCCTCAAAGACGGTCACACTGGGGCAGCAAGCAGGAAATAACAAAGTTTTTCTGTATTTCTACTTAATGCCTTTATTTTATCCTGCTCAGGATCCTTTTCTTACAACCACCACATCCAGGTCTTCTCCTGTGGGTGCTTCCTCAAAATCCTTACTAACTGCAGAACTGAGTCAGAAAGTTCCTGGTTTTCCTGGCATCCCCTTTCTTCCTCCCCCTCAAACCAGCCCTTCCCATCTACACACTCCCAGCTCAGAGCACTGCATTAATGCTCCATTTTATTGCATGCTCTTAATGACGCATCTGCAGCTACTTCCCCTCTCTAACTGAGCAAATTCTTGCTGGGATGGAAATTTTAAAATGAGAGTCAGATTGTTTCCACATCACAAGGCACAGCCAGGCTTTAAATACGACAAAATTCCTGAAATCCGTTATCCTGTCACATAAGTATTTAAATAATTAACTACAGAAACATCCCACAGGCCTGGCTGAGAAGGCGAGAGTGTTTGCATACTAATTGATCACTAAATGCAAAGCAAACAGCTCATGGATCTGTCAATAATTACTTTAGAAGAGGCAGCCACGGTCACTAAAATGAACTTAATCTACTCAAAGACTCAGCAGCACTTACAGGTGTAAGCAGCGGCTCTGGCTGTTCACTTTAATGACTTTATTATTTCAATGTCATTAGCCCTGTTCCTCTCCAAGTTTTGCTAATGGGCACGCACATAACCAGCCTTTGCTACTGAATCATTCTCCCACTTCTTTATTTATTCCTTTCACTCTGTGGGGGCTGCAATTGCTTTCTATATCTATGCACACACATATATTGATCTTCTCCTTTTTTTTTTTTTAAATTAGAAATGAAAGGACAATTTTCTTCCTGAAGGTGGCAATCAGAGGAAAGCACGGTTCATTTCCGAGGGGCTCCCACCTCCAGATCCCCAGCACATGCTGTGCATCCCGGGCTCCCCTTACATAAAGACACATCAGAATGAGGAAATGAGCCTGGCTGCTGTTTAACCATTGGGATGCTATTGCAGATCTTTTCTAGGAGCCTGGCATGCTGAAACAAAGCCAGAGCATCGTCTGAGCATGTTCCTTCCTGAATCCATCATGCCCTGGCTCCCAGTCCCCTTGGCATGTCTCTCCAGGACCTTGTCTGAACCATCCCAAGTAACACTTGTTATCTGTCCAGCTTCTCTCGTCTATCTCCTTCTTTTCCTGCTGCCCCAAAGCTCCTGCACCATCTTGTCTTCAAAATGCTGCCCTGTCTGTACCAAAAACCTTGGATTTGCTCAAGGGAGGCAGCTGCCTCGGCTTTCCTGGGTCCCCCCGCCTCGGCTTCCCTGGCACTGCGGCGGTGGCTTGCTGCAGCCTCCGTTAATGAGGACTGGTGCAGGGGACTCTGAAGCTCCCTTAGTAAAAATCTCCCTGGGACTGACCCAAATCCATCTCAGAACTCCAGGGGCGGATGTTTTTCAGGATTTTCTGTTAAATGACATGTCAGCAGCTGCATTCACACCGTTCCCAGGTGGGAGATGGATGCAGCAGGGCAGTAACTAAAGTGAGACAGATAATTTTACACTTTCTGGATATTACTTGAGTAGAAGAAGGATGGAGATGAAGAGAAGGAGGTCTTGGTCTACAGGGAGCATTACAGACTCCCTGAGCTCTGCTGAGCACTAATAATGCCCTTCAGTGTGGACACTACAGGTGAGGAGTACCCAGATTCCCCTGCTGCCTCCAGCTCTGGTGTCTCTGCATTCTCTGCATCCCATGGCCAGGGGGACATGTCCCCTTTCCTTTATTCTTGCTGAGGCAGGGGATCTTTCCAGCAGCCACCACTGCATTTATGCAGCACATAAGACTCCCAAGGCCATGCTGGGCAGAGATGGGAATTTCACTTTATGATCCCTTTAAAAGCATTAGTATTTCTGCATGAAGCAATGATCCCTCACTGCCTTGGCTCGAAATGCTTGTTTAGTCCAAATTCTAGCAGGATGGAGAACCAGACTCACCCTTTTCAAAGTCAGTCAGCTGAAACATGGGAGGAAAATTTCCCTGCAGGCATTTCAGCATTTCCTGGAGGTGGTGGTGATGTTTCTTTGAAGCACTTGAAGTCACACATCCTGCAGTGTGGGACAAGCACTGACTCTGCCATCCCCAGCCCTCTCAAGGATGAAGTAGAGCTGGAGGGTTGCTTCTTTTAACCCGGAGTACAGAGCTTCTCACTAGGAGTGTGAAAAAGTGCCTCGTAGGAGGATTATTTGCCTTGGCATTAAGCTTGAACAAACAGGCAGAGGACACCGGGTGAGGGATGGAGGGTGCTGAGCTCAGACACACGCTAATGAATGTGGCATCCTTGAGTGTGTGAAGGAAGGGAAGGCAGACAGAACTGTCTGTGTGGGAGGCCTCAGCACTGGCAGTACACTAATCAGTACAGCCTCTGCCTCAGCCCTGCTATTGCTCAATCCATTAGTTGAGCTGCTACCACAAAGCTTTCTCATAGCCCACCCCTTTGGCAGTTCTGGCTCACAACAAAAGGCAGTCTTTGGTCTTCTTTAGAGAATCCTACTTTCAAGATCACCTGTGACCAAAGGGGGGCGGCTTCTACATCCACCACTTGCATCCAACACCCCACTGTCCAAATTGCAGCCTCATTAAGTCAGTCTCTTTGCCAATTCATGTGGTGCAAATAGTTATTGAGCCACTTTGCTCTTTTGTTAGAGATGGAAATAATTTTAAAAATCAAGTCCTCCTTCCTTATTTTGTGGGATAAAGGGATAATCTGTGTTGCTGTCACCAGTCCCTCTGTTTTCTGTTGTCAGCAGTGTCCCAGGCCCTCTGTTCCTTGTGCCCATGTGCCTGTGTGCCGGTTTGCAGCCTTTGTCCTCCTTTGTTGCATTAATCAGTGAGGTAGGAACGAGAAGACTGGAAACAGCTTTTTTAACAATCCCCGCCACCACTCCACCACCAGCCTCTTTGACTTTGTGATTTATTTCTTTTCAGGAGTGAGCTAGACTGTGAAATCACTTTGAAGTTTTGCTCCTGAGAGGAAACATCAGGAAAGTATTAATACAACCAATTTTTTTCTGTGCTAGAGGTAAAAAAGAAAACCAAGGCAGAAATAAGAAGAGCTCCTGCAGAGTTGTTTACTCTAGATTAAACTGTCCTAGACTCTCCAGATCTTAACAGCTTTAGCTGAGAAACAGCCTGAAAGTGATTAATTTATAAGGTGACAAATATAACTTGCTGGCAAGAGGCAATTTGACTGTTTGGCTGGGAGTGAAGAGGCTGTAAACAGGTTGTTTCACCCTGTGAACAGTATATTTGCTTTCAAGTGGGGATAAAATTCAGAGCTCCAGATACCTTGGGTTTTGGTATCTGACCCACAGCTTTTTGGCCATAGCTTTACTGGTCTTGTTGATAGTCTTTTACCAGCTGATGGACATTCATAGCTCTGTGTGGCCTGAAGGTCACAGAACCCCCTGGGAGCTGCTGTAATGAGAGGTTCAGCCAAAACTCTGCTGAATTGTTGTTCCCAGGTGGGCAGGGGAACATTCAGAGGGAAGGCACATCCAGGGGGATGTAGCCATGTGCTGGTTGCACTCATCTGCCCCAGAGCAGCATTCTGGGTGCAGGCACAGTTACCTGTCTCACAAGTTCTCTACAGAAACCAGATGATCTCCCAGGACTAATGGCACTAATTGTGCCTGGATGAAAGCAGACACACGCTGCTTAATTTATTCTTCCTGTATTGCTGTTGATTGCTTGTTATTCTATTACCCCCCCACTGGACAGATCTTGTACTCAATTATTACACTGACGACCCGCCTTTGCTGCTAATGTGACACTCTCGTTTCCTCTTCACTACAGCAGCCTCTGAAATAACATAATGCATCAGTTCTGTGCAGCAGCACACGGGGCTGGGTGCTCTGTGCCTCTCACACACTGGCGCTGAGTGATCCCTGCAGCAAGAACAGCATCCTTCTGTGGTATCGGCTTAATGAAATATTTTGTGAGCTCGAGATGTCTCTGCTGCTGTCTCCAAGCCCTGTGTTTTGACCAGAACCAGAGGCTTGAGAATTATTGACCTGGGTAACTTGGAGAGTTGTGAATAAGGTTGTTCTTTACGATAGAAAGAGGGATCTCAAGGAGATATATGAAGCCATTGGCTCACTCCTTGTAGCTACTGCAGCTTTCCCATATGTCTTCATGTTAAAATGTGCTCTGGCTTGACAAAGACAAGAATTAGAGGAAGGCTGAGGGCTGCAGGAAACAAAAATCTGGCAACTCACAGCCAGGATGTGGGATGCCTTTGTAGCCCAGCACATCAGACGAGGGGGTGCAATGCAGACTTGTGTTCTTCCTGATCATAACTTGGGAGATCACCCCTTCCCACCCAAGCTGTGACAGGATACCTTTAGTACAGCAAGAGGGGAGTATTGGTCTGCCTCCCAGAGCCCCTGTTTTAACCTTCTGCATGGTCTGGCCAGGCTCAGCAGGGAAGAGGGTCACAACCACACAGGCTGGATGAGACTTGGAGGAGCCATGTCTGCAGAGCAGACCATGCTCATCCTGCAACAGTGATTTGCCTGTCTTGAGCTGTCCACTGAGCATCTTGGGTCCAGGTTGTTTTCATTCCTTTTTGTGCTCTCTTTGGAGGTCTGTCTGTAATGCTTGCAGTGTCTGGCAGCTCCCTTGTACCCTCTGTGTTGCTGTGCCCGTGCTGCATAAGGAGCATGCTGGAAATGTCTTGCTTGCCCCAAAACTGTACCTGGGGCTACCTGGAAGATACAGATATGGAAGAGTGAGAGGGCTGGTCCTCTGCAGAAGGGTTCAGAGTCACTCTGACCCTGCTGCATGCAGGCCCACAGTGCCTTCCCACTCAGCCTGAGTGAAGACCTGTTGTTCCCTGAGCAAGAAGGGCCTGTGTGGTTTTCCCTTCCTCACTGCCTCCTTCATCACTGATGTATTTCAAAACAAGAGTTTTTGCAGTTCATTTTTGCCAATTTCAGAGAAAAACTCTTCCTCAAGGCAGGAGTTCTCTCACTCAATAGCTTTGTTTGTATCACTGGCTGCAAACAGGCTTCCAGAAGCCAGGCTTCGACTCGTCTCCGAATAAAAAAGTTTCAAAGAAACTGGTTTGGGGGAGGTTCCTACAGCTACTACATCCCTAGGTCTTAGTAATATTGCTCTATGATGAAACCAATGCTGAGGATGGTTTTGGGGAGCTCTGACTATTGCAGGGCCATTGGAGAGACCCCATGCAGGGGTGGGGAATGTCTTCTTCCCTGAACTGGAAAACATAAAAGCAAATTATTCACAGAACTCAGCCTCTGAATGGCAGTTAAATGCTATGCTGGGGCAGATCCTTCCAAACCATGGCCAAACCCCATTAAATGAGCCTCCTTCTGCTGCCGTCAGTGTTTTATCAGCTCCATGAATTCACGATCCAGGGCTCACTCCTGGCCTTTGGTGATGACTGTGTGTCTGACTGCTCAGCCCCTGGGGCATCCCTACTGCTCTTCCAAAGTTTCTCCCATGGCCCAACAAATAAAACATCCCTGGTGCTAACAACTGATCTTGGAGATGTTTTATTTCCCCTTCACATAATGTTCTGGTTTCTCATAAACACAGGAGAATGCAGCCTCCAGTTCTGCGTGGTACAGAAGTGCCATTAGGGCAGCCGGTGCAGGCACTGAGCAGCAGACAATTTAGGATGATAGTGTGCTAAAACAGTTGAACAACCCACAGTCAATTCAAAAGCTTTCTGGCAGCTCTCCCTCAATTTTTGAGATTTCTATCTTACAGACCTATATAAGAGCGGATTAGTAGAGATAAATTGGATAGCAACACAGCCTAATGTGTCAGCAAGGCTAGATTACAGCTCTCAGATGCTTTGTAATGCTTGGTGGTGCTGTCACAGGTTTCTCCTAGGTCCTGGAGGAGACATTTGTGAGATTTTGCCCTGAGCACGGCAGCCAGAGGGGAGCAGCCAATTCCAGTGCTGAGTTTCATGGTGGTAGTTCCAGGCTGTTCTGTACCCAGATGCTGCCTTGTCCTTGTATGACTGTGCTAGCTGTCAGTTCCCCAAATTACTCCACAGGCACTGGAAAGAGAAAGGGGTCTGTCAGAGCACGAGGAGGACTTCAGGCTTGGTGCCATCTCCAAATTGCTCACTGGAGACATTGTTCCTCCTCCTCAGCTGCATGCAAAGCAGAGGAAGGACCCCCTGTGAATTTATCCTGTTTGAAGTCCTGAGAGGCAGCGAGCTGCCTCCAGTGTGGGCGAGCCTGCCTTGGTACTTCTACAATTCCCTGTGATCCTCACCCTCCTCTCTGATCTTGTCCAGATGCCACCACCACTTGTTAACTACAGCATCTTTGCATCCAGCTGCTCAGCATCACTCGGCTCTGAGATGCAGAGATCCACAGTAGAGGATATCTGCGAGCACGTTCCTTTCTGCCCATAAATACAGATATTTTTCCTTTTAAATCATGACTATATGAACTCCATTCTATTTACTCCATTACCCACAGGCAAATTGTAAAATGATAGCCCTGTGCTTCAGCTGGAAGGCTGTGCTTTGAGCGGCTTCTGCAGCTCAGAAACTTATTAATGCTGTGCTTGAAGGGAAGAGCTGGGGACCAGGGAACGTGTGATTATTCAAGATAAAAATGATGGGAAATACTCCAAGAGGAATTTGCTAAAAAGGCCCCCCAGTCTATTAACCACCGAGACTGGGGGGTGTAGTGAAGCTATGCAGTTTAAACCTTATTTGCCACTCCAAGGGATTTTTCTCACTTTCCTGATTTAATCCACTTACTTTTATAGGCAGACAGGCAGATGGACAGGGACTGACCCTTCTCTCACTCCTCACCCCGTTATCTGCTCACTTCTGTCGGTCTGACACCATCATTTTGTGGCTTCTGCGTGCAATTTTTTTAGGTGTTCAAAGCTGTTCTTTGAGAGATAAATCCGCCTGCAGTTTAACTGAAAAAATCTGAAATAGTCCTGGCTGGAGCAGGGATTAAGCAGCAAACCCTTATTTATTTTTTCTTCAATGCTCAAAACAGACCTTTCCTGCTGTTCCTATGAGGTGTTGCCCATCCTGTCCCTGCAGACTCACCCTCTGCAGAAGGGCACTTCTGGCATCAATCTGCCCTGGGAATTGAGGAGAATCCCCTGACTGAGCAGGGTATGCTCTGGGGGATGACTGGAGACCACAGGGAACACAGGAAGCAAAATAGCCCCATCTGCCCACAAAATTTCCCATCATTATGCATTTCATCTGCTTGTCCTAAAAGCACTCACATACCTGGACAGACATATCCTTGTGCATATTCACTTTGTCAACATGCTTGTTTTTATAAAAATGCACTAACTCCGAACATTAAGTTGTGTTTACTGCTCCTCTGGAGAGGTTTTGGAAATCACCTAGCAGTAATCTGGCCTCTAGCTGTAATCAAAATGGGAATCCCCAGAAAAATCTATGAAAGATGGTATCTGGGGTCTGAACCGGCAGGTAATGGAGCCTTCTGAGCTAATAACTTCATGCCCTTTTGTTGACTGGCAGCTTCAAAATTGAATGTCTCTGGTTGTTGCTCTTGGGAGCAGAGCTTCCTGTGGCTGTTCCTCGGCAAACAGTGATTAAACTGCAGCTTTATGCTGCCAGAAAAAAAAAAAAAAAAAGATGGAAAAAAGTATCTTTGTAAACAAGCTCTCAGGACAGACCCTCCGGTTTGCCCTGATCACCTTGTACATTCTCAAAGTGAACATAATCCTCCATCTTCAAAGTTCTGAGGTTTACTTAAAAATTGCCAGACTAAATATTTTTTAAAATTTAATTTTTATTGTTGCAATTACAATCAATGTTGGGAAGCTAATTTGTCTTTTTCAATTTGACATTGTTCAGGTTCTTATTTTTCCAGCTTGACTCTGAGCTGCATGGGCAGAGGAGTGCAAGACAAGGACCTTGAACCTTGGCTGCACAGGACAAAGATGTGGGGATCGTTCCTTGTCCAGGCAAACATCTCTGCTGGCTCAGTCCTGCTCTCTTAGCTGCTCAGACTGCACCCCAAATGGGAGATGCCTTGGACAGACCTAAGGAATAGGAGGGCTACGTGGTATCCTTCCTGGCACATGAATTACAGCCTGGACACAGCCAATTCTCCCCTCCTGGCTGCTGCATCCCTGTATTTGCCTGCTGAACAAATTTCTGACAGAACATTTGAAAATTAGACACGTCTAAGTGTCATAAATGAACAATCACATTTTAATTTTCTTTTTTGTTTGATTTGCTGTGCTTTGTCTGGTTTTTCCTCGTTTCTCCATTTTCACTTATTGGTACTTGGGGTCAGACATGACTGCAGTGGGTGCAACACATGAGCCACCTAAACTGCCCCCTTGCTGTGCCAGGGCTCTGGGGCTGACACTGGCTGTGAGACCAAAGCAGATGCTGGTAACAAAAAATACTGAGATTAAAACCAGAAAAATCCATCATTTTCCTTATGCCCTTCAAATAAAACTCCCCTCCTGTTGAACAGGGACTTATTATTGCAGCATCTTGAGAGGAGGGATGTTGCCATATAGCTAATATGAGGATTTCAGGTACAGTTGCTGCTGCCTGATTAAACATCTCTGGGATCAAGCAGACTGCTTGGATTGAACGGGCCATTATTCTATCCCGCTAACAGCAGACTCACAGAAGCACATTATAATTAAAATCAGGATAAATGTCATCACTAAATTTTGATGAAAAGAGCTTCTGGCTTTGTGCACATCCAGGCATGTTGGGTGAAATGCAGAGGACAGATTCGCAGCTTCCTCCAATTCCTTTCCCTTCAGCACAAGGGAGCACATTGTAGTGGTGCATTAGGGAATTTTGGGTATAATATACAAGATAATTCAGAACTTGAAGGACTAGACTAGATCTGTCCCTACTGCACAAGCCAATGATAACACCTGGCATGCCCCAGGTTCACAGAAGCTGGCACAGGAGGTGGGTGATGAGATCCTGAGTCCAAGCTCTACTGTGGGTTTGGGGATGCACTTAAGCACTGTGGACAGCCTTGGTCTTTTGCACTGATGTGGAATATTTAGAGAAGACTGAAATAGTGGAGGAGATGGAGAGGTGTCTTAGGAAAAGACAATAAGAATGCTGATATTCTTAGTAGGGAGAGGAGAAGGCTTGAGGAGGATGTAATCATGGAGATTTTGGAGATTTTAGGTAAACCCCACAGCATCCTCACTGAAACTAGCAGGATACCAATTTAAACTGGTAGAAGGTGGCAGGGATTTGCACAGAGGCAGGATATGTCCTAAACATGCTGCCAGGAGATTGTGGGCTCTGTCAGCAGGGCTGGTGCAAGAGCAGGTGTTGTTGAGGCTATCCTTCAATCTATAGCACAGGGCAGATGCAGCATGGAGCACAGCACTACCCCACTACTCAGAGCTCAGCAAACTCTCCTTGTTTCCCAGTGTAAGATATTCAAGTAAAGGCTGTAAAATTCCTGAGGCTGCTTTGCATGTGGGATGTTTGTCATGATCAGCGTGGGGTGTCACTTAAAACCTGATTCATCCAGATCCCCCTGGAATGACATGTTTAATATGAATTATCTTTTATCCTCCAGCAATTTTCTGACTGCTCCTCTCTATAGATCTGTGAGATATAGAAAATGCATGTATCTCCTTCCATGCAGCCAGTGTGGAAATTAAACATCCTACCTCCTCAAGGGACAGATTTTCCCCTGAACTGGAGCCCAGGTAGCAGAGCTGGTTTGTTCCTTCTGGTTGCAGAGACACAGCCTTGGTCACAGCCCCTTGGGGACACATGCTGTTTGTGCCCCACAGCCCAGGTAGCACCCTTGCACCAATGCAGCTGGCTTCCACTTCTCTTTCCTGTCAGGAAAAGGCAGGAAAGAGATAAAATCCTGCCAGGGAGGCTCCAGTGCAGTTCCTGCATCATGAGATGCCCGAATCTTTTTGTAAATGTGAAGGCCCCAAATTTGTATAGATGAGGCATAAGCAAAGGCATCCTATCCACACCTCCCAGCCCCACTCAGGATGGGTCATTTCCCAGAGCTTTTCCTCTTAGAAGTGTTATTCCATAATATCTCTGGGTTTTTCCCTTCAACCCCACCCTGGCACAGCACCACCTCATTAATCCCACTGAGGTTTCCCTCCCTCAGGTGTTGTGGTTTAACCCCAGCCAGCATCAAGGCCCTCACAGCCATTCACTCATTCCTCCAGCAGCAGGATCAAGGGGAGAATCAGAAGGGTAAAAGCCAGGAAACTCATGGGTGGAGATAAAGATAGTTCAGTAGGGAAAGAAAAAATTCTCAAACAAGCAAAGCAAAACTAGGAATTAATTCACTGCTGCCCATGGCCTGGCAGGTGTTCAGCCTTCCCATAAGAGCAGGGCCTCATCACACGTAACTATGACTTGGGAAGACAAACACCATCACTCCAAATATCCTCCTCTTCCTCCTTCTTCTCATAATTTTATATATTGAACATGATGTCATACGGTCTGGAGTACCCCTTTGATCAGTTTGTGCCATCTGTCCCCCATCCCCATGCTCCGCTTCGTGGCAGTACAAAAAGCAGAAAAGGCCTTGGCTCTGCGTTAAGTCCTGCTCAGCAATAACAAAAACATCTCTGCATTTTCAGCCCTGCATCCAACACAAATCCAACACACAGGCCCAGACCAGCCACTGTGCAGAGAGTTAAGTCTACCACAGCCCAGCCCAGCCCAGCAGGATTTGCTTCTCCAAGCCTTGAGCATCAGGGCAGCTCTGTGGCCCAAAGCCCAGCAGAGAAGGCATCCTTGTGTCTGGGGAATCTCTGGCCCAGTCACAGCCTGCAGTAGCCACACATCCCTGAGCGGGACCAAGGTTGTGGACTGAGCAATGCCTGGCTCTGAGCCTGAAGCAGGACCCACCCCACAAAGCTCAGCCTCATGGGCAGCTCAGGGCCAGCAGCCACATGCTCTAGGAGTGTGTGATGAGTGCCTGGGGGTCTCTGCATGTGTCCACTCCTTGTCCTTGCCTCTGCAAACACATATGCTTGCAAGCACACGTGTCCAGACTCCGAACCCCATTTCTCTGGGAAGGAGCTACTCAAGAGCTCTTTCCAAGTAACAATTCCAATAAAGAAACCTGCGCAAATAGTGCGTAAAGCTTTCATGAATCAAGCCTTTAATCAGGACGTCGGGTTTCCGAGCACATCCTTCAGGCCCTACAGCCCTTTAATGCATTCATCACATTAAGAGTTAATTTACAACACGCGGTTTGAGGCGAGCTCTCGGCCCTTCGGTGAGGATCCGCCTGAAGTGAGAGCCGTGCATTAACAACCCAAATGTATTCCACTCCCAGGAAAAAAATATTACCCCGGATATTTTTGCCCTTCAAGGGAGACTCTGGGCCGTGGAACAACATAGCAATGGTGTGACAGGACCACCACCGCGTTCATGAATTTTAGATGCCTGCGAGAAATTATCTATTTTTCTGGACCCTTGCTGGGCTCAATCAGTTCCTCCGTGGTTGGTGACAATTAAAGAACCAATATGATGCAAGGAGGATATTTTAGACACTGCTTGACACCAAGGCTCCCATCTCACTGGCTTTGGCCTCTTCTCTACCTCCCAGGACATGTCCCTTCTTTCTCTTTCCCCAAAAAGGATCGGCACATTTAATGTGCTCCCAATTTCCAGGAAATGGGCTTTCATCTCTGAAGGTTGTGTATCTCTATGCAGAAATTACAATTATGTTACAAGAAGAGGAATTCATTGCCTAATACCCTCTGCCCATGCAGGATGCTGGGAAGTCTTGGGGCTGCACTGTGGAGCACTGTGGTCCATGCAGTGTGAATATCAGAAAAGCACATCTTCCCCTCCTTCTTACTTTTCTTCTTCTCTCTGTTTTCTAAGCAGATGACAAATTTCAGACAATTTTTCTCATTTGAGATAGTGCTACTCTGGAACCAAACCACAAATCTCCTGGTGAAATAAAAAGGCCGTGCAAAGGCTTTGTTAAGCAGCGTGTTTCCTGAGGAGATCTAGCAGAGCTTTGCAAAGCTCTCATAGAAACTGGTCAAAAACTGAGACACAGAGGGCATGAAGGGAGATGACAAAGTCACATTGCTGGCACTGGGACATTTCCCCCCCCTCCTCAAACCCACTGTCCGCCTTTATTGCACCAGCATTGCTGCAAGGCACAGCTCCCTGTCACATCCCAGCTGCACAGTGGGTTCCACTGTGTTCAGTAAAGTCATACCCAGAGAAGGGAGATGATAATCAGCTGTGCCCCTAAGAGAGATGGCCAGAAAAGCTTTGCAGTTTTGGATGAAAAAAAGGCTATTTTGATTTAAATGAAAATCTTTTTCAAAACATATCAATTTCAGCACAATATTATCTATGGAAAAGAGGCTCAAATTATCCTGTATTCATATCCTGGCATTGGATGATTTTAATTTTTCATCTGTTTTGATTCAAAAACAAATCCACAGTTTATAATGTGTATACTTCTCATATAGCTTTAAAGGTCAACCCAAAAAGCAGCTTGAATTCACTAAAACTAAACATTGCAATTAAAACAGTTTTTACGAGCTGAGAACATTGGGAGAGTTTAAAACTTCGTGATTTTCTACTTCAGAACTGGGGAAAAAAAAGAGCAGGATTTGTCGAATTTTGATGAAAAAAATATGAGGCTCCCACAGTACTCTTCTACTGATGGGCTGGCAGGATGGAAGGATGAAGCCAGAGTTCACATCCCTTACATACGTAGTTTGGAGATTTGGATGCCTCTTATTAAAAATAAAAAGCTTTATTTTTCTGTCACGGACTTCTCTCATTTTGTCCTATTGTTTCAATTTTCTACAAGGTAAATAGAACAGATCTGTTAGGCTTTGCCTGGACCCTGCTTAGTGCAGCATCCCTCCATCAAGGTGTTTTCCTCTTCCCTAGCCTGACTAATTTTATGCAGACAGAAGATGCCTTTGCTTTCGTTAGATGAAATTTCCCAGTCCTCCAGTTAAAACCCCCACATTTCTCCTGTTGTGTTTCCCTCAGTGTTCCTTGCTCAGTAGAATGTGCCTGTGAGCACCGTCCCAGCATTTCAAAGCCTGGCCACAGCTGAGGTTGTTTCTCTCCTCTGTTGCACAAAGATCTCGGTCAGGGTAATGCCCCTCCCCAGCTTTCCCTGTGTTTATAATGCATGAGGAAAGCTGGGTGGTGTTATTGAGAAAGCTTCCATTTCCCACCCCAGGCAAATACTCCATTGATTCTTCCAACAGAGCAGAGACAAGTTCTCTGCTGCACAACAGGCAGACAAATCATCCTCACACAATTTATCTCAAATCTCTTGATCCACTCTTTGAATCTGGGAGCTTATATCATGTAAATACGTATGAAAGCCTATTAGCTCCTTTGATCACATTAACCTGCTGCTGTTCACAATTAGTTTGAAGTCTTTGTCTGAAAAGCTGCATATTAGTGTAAGAAGAGACGCAGGGGAGGAATTGAGCCTGTCAGAAGAAAATTACTTTTGAGAAGGCAAAAATTTGTACAGTTATGTGATTCAAACAATTCTTGCTAGTGTAACATGGAAACCAAATCCAACTGTAGCACAAAGAGCTCCAGGATGCCAGTGAGCCCTCTGCAAGGCTTGGCTTGGGGCAGACACAGTCTCTGGCTGTGGGTGGACACAGCATATGGGTGACAAATGGTGACAGCATGGAAAAAAGGACAAGGTCGAGGTCTGGACATCAAAGAATTTATGATCTAAATAAACAAATATTTTGGGGAAAAAGACCATAATGTTGTTCCCATTTTAAGGTCTTATCAGGGGCTAGTCCAGAGGAAATGCTGAGTTTTCCACCCAGTATCTTGTGTTATTTATGGGATGATCCCTCCCTCTCTGGAGGAACTTGATTTTATGTTCTTTGAAAATGTGTTGATCAGGTCATGGGAGAGGGGATTTTGTATAGTGCTATTTCACCTTGGCTGTCAATTATATCAATTTCATTGCCTGGAATATCCTTGTCTGGAAGGGATGGCCACCCTGTTTCCTCCAAACACTGCCTGACATCATTCTTGGAGTAAGCTATTGGAGAAGATCACTATTCTTGTGGAATCTGAGCTTGAACCCATCTCTTCTCTCCCATTCACCTGACAATTTTTTATCTTTAGCCCCTCCAATTAGGTGAAAGGATCAAGGATTAATGACAGCATTGTTTTACCTACAGAAGTAATGGAAATTAATGCTTCTAATCTTTTATTTCTGCCTTCATCTGCCACTGTTTGAGGTGGCTGGAGCAGCAGCCTCCCAAAGGAAATGTACAAAGCAGCCACATCTCCACTTGTGCAATAGCAGCAGTGTCTCTTGTCTGCAAAGATGATATAAGTGGTAAAACACTCCATGTGAGCCAGGCACAGCCAGGTTTCCAGCTTAATTAAATGTGAGGATCTGTTGTAGGGGGAAGGGAAGAAATCTAACCCTGTTCAATGAGGGTATTCCAGAGGGAGCTGGTTAAAATAATCCACAAGGCTAATTAGGCATGTTATTTTCTTGTTATTTCTGTGTACCCTGCATGGTATCAAATGTTTATAGTGACTATATTCCAGTTACCAGCAAAAGGAAAAAAAGAGCGTCCACTAAACATGACACTGGAAGAAAGTTCACTCTACCTCATCCTAATCTGTGCAAGACTCTGGGAGATCAGCTTCTCTACACAGCTCCTTGGTCTGTCAGTGCTAAGAAAATACAGTGGTTCTCCCTGTTTCATGTGTTTGGCAGTGCTCACATGCTCTGGTATTCCTGGATACAGCCTACCTCACACTGATAAAAAAGTCTGCCAAACTCCTTGCTCTGCAACTCACCCTGCTGCCATCCCTGTAGCTGACAGCAAGTCCACACAATTAAACTTAAGTGCTTTATTTTTCAAGAGGGAGATGGAGGCAGATGAGAGCTACACATTTCTCATGTTTTGTATTTGCATACACCTTGATTTAGCCCTTGCAGAGGTTTAAGTAGAGCAGCAAAAAGGTTCTTATGGCCACTCTGAAGGAGCCCATTGGCAAAGAGGCCAATAAAAAAAAAAATTTTTGTCCTGACTCTGCCTAGCTGAGCCATCAATGAACTGTGTGTGGTAGAAGTGCACCAAGATGGTAAAAGGAGAAGAAATCCACTTGTAAACCTTAAAAGAGTTTGGGAAACCTTCACCTGAATGTGATAATTTGGTTTGTATCAGACAACAAATTGTTGCCTTCAAAACCCCAGCCAAATATTTTGGTACACAGAATGAAACCTTCAGCAGTGGGAGGAACTTGGTACTAGCCCTTTCAGAGAATATGAGAATGGGACCTCATCATTGGCAGAAAAGGTGCACATTACAAATTAAATCTGTTTTCAGACCTGTTCTTGCCCTTCTAACCACAAACAATGTCACACCAGGCAGCGAGCAGCAGCAGGGTGAGAGGGGATTTCTCCTATTCCTGCAGGCAGAGAAGATGGCTCCCAGTTGCACACACTTCCAGCAAAAGCAGTGTCACCCGGTGGGCTGTGGAAAAGCCCTATTCCTTGGACAATTTGATAGGGCATGATAGTGGGAATAATAATAGCAGCTGAGCATTGCCATGCTTCTCTCCTAACTGAGCCAAGTGACACTGAGTGCTTTTTTGGCACAGTGAGGGACTGCTTGCAAATGACACAGCAGACAGGTTTTTCCAGACTTGTGATAATTTGGGGAATTGTAAAGAAATAAATTGTTTACCAGCTGGAGAGAGAAAGGAGAGGAACCAGGAATGCAAGCACTTGAGGTATCTGTTCTCTGCTCCCCTACTAGTAATGATACTCTGAGAAATGATAATTCAGGAGCAGCCCTTTACCTGACAGAGATGATTTTCCAATTAGCCAAACTTGCAGGTCACCTCCCGTGAGCTCTGTGGAGAACTCACCAATGCATTATGCAGATCTGCTTGTCATTTCTACACTTTCAATTCACCTTCTTTCTGCTCTTCAAAAACTAGGAGAGTCAAGAACAGGTTCATATCTGGATATGTTCCATATCCAGGAAAATGCCAGAGATCTGCTTTACAACTGTTGTGGCAATGGGGAAGAAATGAAGGTAAAGGGACTCTGCTGCTCTCTCTGGGCTTTGTCCTGTGTTTTGGACTCCTGCAAATGCTACTGCATGAATGCCAGTCTCAGAAACCTCAGTGGCAAAAGCCTTGGGCTCAGGGAGAGGATCTGCTGGCCCCCAAGCACCCACTGATCTCAATCAGCTCCTGCAGAACAGAGAAACCTGTCCTGGTGAAAATAAAAGAAACCCACTGCCTCACAGCAGCAATTCCTTGCTGATAGATACAAACTGCCACAGCCTCGAGGGTGGGTCTTGCTTTGAGCACACCTGGGCTGTGAGTACCAACTAATTTAATGCATTTTCTTCTTTTAGTCTGCATCTCAGAGGCTTTCATGTGGCTTTTCCAATACAGCTTCTGTGTCTGCCAAAGTACCCTGGCTGAGGAGATTGAGGTCTCCCTATTGGCTGTTCTGAATTATAGTTGAAATTGCAGCAGGGCAGGACTTTTCAGGTTTGCAGGTGTTCAACAGCCCGAACACTGATGGGAAATCTTCCTGAAAACATATGGTCTATTCAATCAGGTGTGCTCATTGGATATCTGGGTAGAGCTTTCTGAACTGTGTAGTCCACAATGTCAAAAGAAAGGGTGAGATTAATATTTCTAAACATAAGATTTACTAAAATCCATTGCTTCTCTGTTGTTTGGCTTCCCCTGACCAAAGACAACATGGAACCAGATTTTCTACTACCTTTATTCTTCCTAGGACTCAGAGAAATAGAATCCCAGAGGCTGACTTTCACCTTTTCCTTTAGGAAGGATTCAAGCCACCCTTTCCTTGGGATCAGTGAGGATGCTCACTCTGGTGACCTGCCTGGGCAGAACAGGAGAATGAATAACCATAAGGAGGCAAATGTGACCTAATGAAAAGTACTGCTAACCTTTAACTTTCCAATGAAACTGCTGCTTGTTGTGCCTGGTGACAGGGGACTCCCAGTCTGTGTGATGGGCTCAGGGGTCTGGGAGGGGATGTTCCTTAGATGTCTGATCACAGAGTCAGGACACCACTCGTGTGCCCAGTTTGCACTCATCACTGCTGAGTGCTGACAGAGTGGCAGCAACACTGAGGAGAATGTCTGGGGGCTCCTGTCCTCAGTCATCAGCACTTGGCATAGTCATGCAGAGTGGCCTCTCAGCATGAGGTATGTGCCTGTAGCTGAAGCAGTTTGAAACAAGCTGAGGTTCTCATTATTTTCTGAGTCTGGCCCCACAACTCTGTTGCTTCATCTGAGATGTTTCTTCTGCTTCTGAGGAGCTGGCAGGAGCCCATCCACTCACTCCCAGCTGGCAGGGAGAGCTTCTGAATAAGCACCATGAAATTATGTGCAGTGCTGAGGGACCAGCCTTACAGACCAGGACTGTGCTCACACCACTAACAGGCAGCCAGGTGAGGAGAATCTGGAGAATATCCTGGATATCTGATCCTGGAATCTCTGTCCCAGGCAGCCTTTTCTAAATGGATACTGGGAGGCAGATAAACAGGGGAGAGAGTGGTTGGAAGCATGGAGAGATCTCAGCTACGAGATCAGAGCTGTCTTGGTAATTCCTTTAGATATGGAAATTGTAATTAAACTTTTCTATTTGTCCCTCAGTGGGTTTTGGTTCAAGCCCTGCAGGTCACTGATGAAGAGACAGTGAATTATGGACACTCAGAGAGTAACAGACACACACAGACCTCAGAGAGTTAATGGTGTCTCTAAAGGACTATTTGCTGTGGTGGTGTTTGGTCACATTTCTCTCACTGTCAGAGCCAACAGGGAACCCGTTTTGAAGAACATCATCACACAAATACTGTAAATCCAATTGGCTCCAGCAATGGGGCTTGCAGGGATGAGTGTGTGCTATGGGAAGCCAGAGTTTGGGAAAGGTACTGGAAGCCAGGTGCAGGCTGTCAGTGTGCTAGTCCCAGTTCTGAAACTTCTGCCTGCGTTTCTTGGGCATAATGGCACATTTCCCAGTCATGATCCCTTTTTTCCACGGGCTCCCAGACTTTTGAGCCATGCCAGATATGTCAAATGCTCTCAGATCTGTGCACTGAAGTTTCCTAGAGATGAATTACCATGTCTAATTGCTGTGATGGATAGCACAGCAATGTATTGAACAGGGCCCTGGAGTCATTCAGGACCTACATTTGCCCCTTTTGTTCAGATGGAAAATTAAATGATTCTTAAAATAATAAATGTGCACCCTGGAGAGAAATACTCAGCTGCTCCCTCAAGAGGTGCTGTGCTGTTGTGTTGAGCAAGGCATAACGAAGGTAATTGAAAAGTTATTACTTTGGGGGCAAATTTGTCTTGGCTTGTACTGCCTTGCAAATAGATTTAGTTGTGAAACAGCCCATGTACTGCAAAGGAGGAACAGCTGTGCTTCGGGAAACCAGGCCACCAGATTTGGGGCCAGATTCTGCACCTCCCTCTTTGTGTGGTCTTGCTTCCTCTTGCTGGAACCAGCCTTTCCGTGTCTTCCATGTAATTTTGTCTTCTCTGTGGCTGTAGTCAAATGGTGACTGTGAGGATCTCTGTCTTTGGAGATATTAAAGACTCAGCATGACGAGACCAGAGCAGCACAATCTAACTTTAAAGGTGGACCCTTTGTGCAGGGGAGAGGAACTGAGGCCTCCAGAGGTCCCATCCTGCCTCAGTTGTGCTGCTGCTTTGGTGCTGGCTTGAAAAGAAGAGGAATTAAACCTTGCTCATTCTGCAGAGGCAGGGAAGCTGTGGGAGATGCACTCTGCCTCACCAGAGAGTTGTGTCCCAGGCGAAGGTACATCTGATAAATACTTTGTTGGTTGTGCTAAACATCTTGAAGGGGTTTTTGTGTCTCTTATGTGAGGCAATGACAGTGACTTTGTCCCCTGCAGCTCAGAGAGGGGTGGGACAATGATTCCTTGAGATGTTTTCAATGATGGTGCAGGAGTGGTTATGTGAGGACCCAGGATTCAGCTGGTCATCCCTGTCCTGCACACCCTGAAGAGAGAAAAGCTAGAGAAAAAAAAAAGGGAAAATTTGCTCCTCAGTGTTAGCCTGGGACTTGGCCTGACTGCAGGGAATTGGAAACAAACATCTTAAAAAACCAGGTTTTGGGATTTTTTATTTGTTTTTTTTTTTTTTTTTCCCAGCTTCTTTAAAAAACTTAATTCAAGTGAAATTACAGTTTTCACGTATCGGTTTTCTGTTTTTAAAAAAGCTCTCAAATAATTAGAGCACTCAAAGTAAACAGTCTGTTATGCTTTATTACCTGATGTGTGCTATAACTCCATAAAAGCCCTGTTGCACTTCTGCCATTTTTTCTGTATTTCAAAATGCTTCAAAGATGGGACTCAAATCATCAACATTAATTGCCAACCAAACAGAAATGAACCTTTTAAAATGGAAATAGTTTTATAACTCTAATTTGATTAAGTAGCAAAGCATGTTGTTTCCATTTTAGGTGGACAGTATAAACATAAGTAAAGTTAATATTTATTAATCTTAATGTGCCTGCCTGGTAATTGCAGAGCCCACCACAGCAGTGAGGGCTGTGTGACTTTTGCTCTCTCACTGTATGTTTGCACACCCTTCGGGTAAACAGGAAGGAGAGGAAGGTTTGGTGCTAATGAGTTGAAATTCTCTTTCCAAAGGGCTCCTGATTTTAATCATGTGCTCAGGCCTAAGGATGCAGGTAGGTAATCATGTTTGGTGACCATGGCCAGAGTCCAGGAGTGGCTCAGCAGCTCTGGGACACGCAGAGTGTCATCCACACACGCAGAGTTACACATCTACTCTTCTGTATGGTAGTCATTTCCCATACAGAAATCATTCCATACTTCCAAAATTTGGGGTTTTTTTTAATGTTGTTTTTTAATTCTTGTCCCTTTTCTTGCAGTCTTGAAGCAAATCGAGCTGAGATGTGAAGCATCCTAACGCTGTGAGCAGGACCTACGCTGTCACCAACAAGAGTTGTGGGACATTTCTGGAAGCTGAGTCTTGAGTTCAGGAACTTTTGGGTCTGTTTCTGGCTTGCTGTGACTTTCCCTGTGTAGAAGATGACACAAGGACAGAGCTGCACTTGCTGGCTGGTAGCAGCAGGGGTTGCAGACCAGCAGGGCTTTAGCAGGCACTGCAGAATTGTCTCACCTGTGAGTTTGAACCCATCTCAGGACAGTCATGTCTGAAAGGATTTTCCTCCAACAGTTTTTCTTGCCATGTGTCTGTAAATCTGCTCACTTCCACCACTGCAGTGAGCTCCTCAGCATCTTGCCTGGTAGGCACAGGGCTTTCTGTAGGAAAGATGCATTAGCAGGGATCCACTTGTGGGAGAAAGGCCATGACAGCTGCCAGGCAGGTCAGACCCATCGTGTTCCTAAGTCAGAACCACAACAGGGGCAGAGAGCTTTCCTGTCTCTGACTTGCCTGTGCCTGAGTTGAGCCCACTGTAACCATGTGGGCTTCACATGAGATGCTGAGTGCTGCCTTCATCACACCATGGCTGTTGGAATCCCAAGCCTGGCTGGCACCTGCCAAGCCAAGGCAAGATTGTTCCCACAGCCCTGCAGACGAGGCCAGTTGATATGAAACCTGTATCCTCTGGATCAGTACTGGCTCAGATTAACACAAGCTGTTTCCAAGACCATTTTTTCTGGGCAGGAGCAGATGTAGAAATTTTCTAACCTCCTCTCAAAAGACTTGGTTGAGAAGAAAAGAGTCCCAGAGCATCATAGGTCTAACATTTGATTTCCCCATCAAGCCTGCTCAGCATCTTTCAGGATTTGCCCTCTTGCATCCTGCCTTTTAATTGCTGACTGATTGTAATATAGGATTTTATTTTCCCTATAATGACTCTTGGGGCCCCCAGATGTTCTCCTCAAGTGTGGTTGCGTCAGCACTAGAGATTGAATGACTGATACCAGCAATTTTTACAGCTTGAAAGAAGAGAAATATGTGAAGGGGATTTAATTTAGCTCCAATATTGTGTCTTCATCTTCAAGACTCTACAAGAAAATGACACCAAAAGGTTATTTTACAATGAGAGGAGGGAGAATTAGCCTGAGAGAGGGAGAGATCAGCAGGCTGGCTTTCTAATATCAGTTCATTACAGAGAACACATTTGTGCAGCCACTTCAATGCTGCTGTTAATTTAAACCTGGATGATTAAAAGCTGTAATTGCACCATTTTAAATAAATGTCCACTATCTGGATTATTATATTTTTAATTAGTGTGTCTCTGTTGAATGTTTTTATCCCTCTGATTGATTTGTTTATACTGTATTTATTCATAATTCCTTGATCTCCCTGACCCTGCTACCTCCTGAGAGCACAGTTTGATTGTGATTCCAGCAAATGGAAGAGGACTGAACCAGGAAAGAGCAAAAGGTACCAGGTCAGCTTTCCCTTATGAGATCTTTGCAACTCTCCTTCTTTCTCTCATGACCCAGGTGCTCTTCTGCTCTTTTTTCTTCCCCAGGGCTGTGGGGGAAGATGAACAGCCTGGAGTACTGTCTGGCTGGGAGGCAGGAGAGGGGAAAATTGAATTGTTATCTAGCAAAGCTCAGCCTGTGGAGCTGGCAAGAGCATCATCCCGTGTGTTAGGACTCATTCCTTAACCATTGCTTCACAGGCAGGAACCTGCTCCTCTGGTGTAAGATCCAGAATAAGCACTTAGACCCATGATACCCCCTTATTGTTGTCTGTCAGGGGCAAGGAGCTGCAAGCAAGAATGACTTGTAGAGATCATGATTTGGGTGCTCAGGGCACTCCTGAGTGCTGCTGTGAGGATGTGCTGGGGGGCACCTGGGAGAACACACTGAGAATATTCGAGAGGCTGCTTGTTCCTGTAGGAGCTCCTATCACATGCAATATCTGCAGGACAAGGACTGTCACTTGCTCTGACTTTGTTCTGAACCCACTGTAGGAGGCTGGCAAGGGCTCTGAGGCACTCTGAAAGCATGAATGCATAGTTTGTCTGCCAACCAAATACTGCAAAACTTCCAAACAATTTCCCCCATTTTCTACACATTTTCAAGTCTCTGGAACCCTTAAGGAATGGATCAGACCTTCAGCATAATAGAAAAGGAGTCTACATGTGTCCCCCGGCTGCATCATAGTGTGCTCTGTCAGCTTTTCAATGGTTTTTCCTCTAGCAGTGAGCCAGATGCAGCACTGCAGCTGCTGTGTGGGGCAGGAGGAAGCCTGGTGAGAGCCTATGGCCAGGGGGGCTTTTGCAAAGGGAACATTCTTACTGGGCAAATTTTGGTGTGGACTGAGAGACAAGGCAGTGAATGGTCAGACTTACCAGGTCTGGAATGGTGTTTGGGGATCTGTAGAGAGCATTTCCAGGAATGGCTGCTCATGGCGCATTTGCTACTAGGAAAAAGTGAGCACAGCACTGAAGGAAGCCTCTTGGAACAGCTCATCCAGTTGCATGACCTCAGAGCTCAAGATGGATATGAATTTGCTCTTAGAAGGCCACATACAGGGCAGCCAATTATGTTGCATGTGAGTGACACAGCTCCACTCCAGGTATGTCCTTTAGCACAAAAACAGAGAGTGTCACAAGGACAGAGCAGGAAGGAATAGAAGAACAGAAACTCTGCAGGCATCAGCCATGTTCTCATTGTGAATCCTCTAGCTACATAGCCAGAAAATTAGGCAGAAACCACATATGAGCACCAAAGCATGATTTCATGAGTACTTGAGCAGCCCCTGGGCAGATACAGCACTGGATGAATGGGATAGGTGAGAGGGTGGCCATGATTTTGTAGCAGCATTAGAGAGAATTATAGTCTGCAGCAAACCAGTCATTTTGGTCATTCAGAAAGGGTAATTACACTTTGAGATCTCTGGGAGGTAATTTTCTTGTTGGCTGGTAATCAGCCTGTGTATTCCTTTCTTCTTATTTTAATTAAAAATATTGGTTTGCCATGTTCACTAGGCACCTAGCTCGCTCTGCCTGAGCACAAATGCTTAATAGCATTTTGTAATTGACTGAATTGTCTATTAGTAAAAAAGCCTTGTAATTTAGTGAGCATCATTGAAGTGCTTACTGTTATACCTGACACAAAGCTAAGGACTCCCACCTTCAGGACTTAGAGACAAGAGGGGTGTTAAAGACAAATTAAGTCAATTTTACATGAGAATAGCAGTGTACTTGGAAAAGTGGAGCTGATGGATGGGCCAGGGTGAGGCATTGGCATTCTGCAATCATCCATAGCAACTCTGCTCTCTCAAACTCTTTCAGTCTGACAAGTGAAAGTGGGTTTGAAAGTCTATATATTGATTTTACCTAAGAGAAACCTGCAACTTTTACAAATCTCTTTCTCCTATGAATTTCCTCTTGCAACCTTTGTCTTTGACAGGCTCCCTGGGCAACTGATGGTCAATGTTCAGGAAGGTAGAGATGCTGTTTGGATGCCATGATTTCTCTTTCAATTGGGAACCAGGGCACCGTTGGTCTGATACTTCGCTATGAATGTTGGAATGCTGGAAATTCCCATGGCAGGACTCCTGTGAAGGCTGTCCAGGAAGGGTCAGCACACAAGTAGTTCTCTGCCCTGGCCAGATTTTTGTGCTCTGTGCCCAGTTTTGACCCAAGGTTTCAGTGTTGCCCACCTTTCTTTCACACGGTTTTTCATGCTAGAGTTTATTCTTTATTGGTTTGTGGTTCTCACCATCTGCTCACTGATGTGTGTGTGAAGACCTGGATAATTCTGAGGTCCCAGTGCTTTTTCTGCTGGTAGTTCTTCCTACTCCCAGGGATATCAACCCAGGGAGAAACATGATATTAGCATCCTTCGAGGGGATGTGACTGGCAGGGAATCTGTTGTGGGCTGTTTAGCTTGCAAGGTTGTGTTGTTTCTGCAGGATAATGGCTGTTGCTGCAGTCTTCCAGGTGGCAGGACAGCATCAACTCCTTCCCGTTCATGGACCCTCCTGTGATCTCCATGGATCTAAAAGGAGATTTTTCCATCTCAGGGTATTCCCCAAGGGAGGACGAGGACGAAGTTTCTCTGGTGTCCTGTTCTGTCTGGATGATGTCCAGGCTTTGCTTCACACAGCTCTGCAAGAAGAGAGAGGGGTTTTCTATGAAAAACTCCAACTTCCCCCATGCCACTTTTTCTTACATTGGTATATATAACTCCTCCAGACCTTCAAACTCTATTTGGAGAAAATTTTCTAGAAAATTATTTCTAAAATATCACCTGCTTTGTGCTTTGCAATTCTGTGAGCTGCCCTGAGCACCTCCCCTCCTTCTACAGTTACTTCACTTGCCCTGTGCTTGGCTGTAGGACTGCCTGTCTTTTGGAGAGAAGCTTCTACCTCAGAGCCAGTTGCATCAGTCAGGATGAGGTGATCCAGCATCCTCACTTTTTTCACAGCTTGCACAAGTTATGCAACAGTTTTCAGGGTCTGCAGTGGGAGTTTGTTCGTGTGTTGCCTTGGTGTTTCCTTAGGAAAGTCTTCATGAGCGTGTGGGCATCCAGCAGGATCACATCCAGGTTGGTGCTGAATGTGCCTGGCAGAAGCCATGTGATCCTCCACAGGCACTTGGCCAGCAGTTCAGAAAACTTATCTGGCTTGCCCTCAGCTGTCAGGATGGAGCATGACTTGGAGCACAAAAAATCGGCATGGGTCAGATTTTTCCAACATTCTCTTCATGAGGACATTAATGGCTGCGTTAGTTTTTAATTTTCCTCCATGTCTCCATTCAGGAATTCTAGCATTAAGGTAAAGAGGTTGTTCATTACATCCTTAAGCATTTCCACTAAGGCCTCCTGAGCCAGTTTCTTCTCCTGGAAGACAGAGTTACAGGATGACAGAATTACATCACAGAATGATTCGTTCCTTCCCTCATTTCTTATCTTCCTCCTGCCACTGGTTGATAAACTTGATTGATTGAAAGCTGGCTACAAGGAACTCATTAATGTGCCCAGACATGGCTTCTACTTTGTTCCTCTGTCTCAGGATCTCCTCAATTTCTTTCTTTGCCTTGTTGCTGGTGTCAGTATCACCCCTGCTAATGTGACAAATAAGGGAATTGGTGGTGGAGGTGACGTTATGACATGTGTCATCACTGTCTGAGGAGATAAGCAGGGTTTGGAACTCAGGGTTTATATCTAAGTGGATTATATTTTTCAGTCTATAGAGATTGTGTTTTCTGCAGACCAGCCTGCTCGCTTACTTGCATGTGGAGGCAGTGTCTGGGGAGCCATATCCACCACTGAAATTTCCTCCTTGAGAGCAGGTGGGCTTTGACGTCAAGGATGGATGTCTGCATGCTGACAAGAGACTTCACATCTTGTGTTTAAGCCATGCTGAGGCTTCTCATTGAAACACATTGTTGAAGAAACTCTTGATCTGCCAGGTTCCTGTTTTGCAATATGACCCAGCATCCTCACATATTCTTCAGGAAGATCCCCAACTGTTTTTAACAGGCCAATTCCTTCCTCTGCCTCTGCCACTGCTGCTTAGACTGTGAAGTTTCAGAAGATCTGAGTGAATAAGGAAAGAATGAAAAAACGAAAAATGACAAAGGAAGCAGATTTGCATAGAAGCAGTCTATTGAAAGTTACCATTAGGACAAAACCCACAGCATTTTACCCTAGGTAGAACACTTAACTTATTATTATGTTATTTAACTTTATTCTGACATGTTAAAAACTGGCAGCTGTGGCATGATAAATGCCCTTTAGAAACGAGAAGCAGGCACTTAATTTGGGGGAAAAAAAAAATCCTTGTCAGGGCAACAGCACTGCCTGTATCCTGAGACAGCTCTGGCCCTCAGAAGTGCTGCTCCATGGAAAGCCCCTCTTTGCAGGAGCTCTGACTGCAGCCCATCTCGCTGGGGTGAGCTCGCAGCCAGAGGTGGAGCAGCTCGTGGCTCAGAAGACCCTAATCCTCAGCATCTGCTCGGGCACGCACGGACCTGGAGCGGGGCTCTCTGTGCTCTTTGGCTCTCTCTGCTGGCTGCAGAGCACCCCGGTCCTGGGCTTGTGCTCCCCACACATGGCACCCTCCGGGGAACACGCTGCTGTGGGGGACAGACACACAGGGTGAGGAACATTGCGTTCAAGCCCCTGGGAAGAATCCGAAACCTGACAGGCACAAGAAGTAAAGCAGGAAAAAAGAGCTGCCAGAAAAGGTTTACAAAAGAGCTCTGCAAATGTGACAACCGATTTCCAGAGGGATCCTTTTTCTTCCTAAACCTCAGTCATGTGCCGAAGGAGAGATTTTCCTTGAAGGCAAAGTACAGAGCTCTGTGTAAGGGAGCAAACGATCTACCTTGGGGCAGAGCAGCACTGGGCTTATTGCAGGGCTGGGAGGGAATCACTGACTTTGGCTCTGTGCCTGGGACACCTCCTAACAGGGGTTGTGGGATGAGTATGGAGGGCCCGGAGCATCTTTCAGCTCACCTCCTGGGAATGCTTTTCCAGGGCTGGAGGCCAGCAGCGCTCCATCCTTCTGCACCACAGAGCACAGCAGGCTGCTGTCTGCAAGAGCCAGCTGCAAGGGAGGGAGAGGAAAGCAGTGGAGAGCATCAGGAGGGATGCTCTGTTTCTGTATGTGGGACCAAGTCACTCTCTCTCTTGTCCAGCAGCCAGTCTAGGTGCTAAACAAAGCCTGGGTTTGCATTACTTTGTGTTTTCTCGGGGGACATATTTGTAGAAAATACTAGAGACCTTCATTAAATTAATTTTGTTACTTGAATGACTAGGTGTGTTTCTTTATCAGATGATGCTGGAAGTAATAGTTCATGGCACAAACTGGCATTTTCACTATATATATGAAGAAAACGGAACTTGTGGGTTTGGGGTTTTTTTGTAACTTTGTTAATTTTTTCTTGTATTCTACAAGTTGTTTATGGGGTAAGTTTCCTAAGACTGGAATACAAAAAGTTTTTTGAGATACCCACAGTGTCCAGCCAAACAGCTATTCTAAGAAGGGGAATTGGGTGTTGGGAAAAAAACCAAATAGTTCCCTAATAAAATAAAGACAAAGGTGAGGGGAAAAGGAATAAAAGTGCTTTTTATTTTGTTATTCTGGTGATAAGCTGACGAAGAGTCAGAAGATGTTCAGTGAACAAAGAGTACAGTCTGTTCCTTCATCATAATAACTTTTATTGCCTAGGTATATCTTCTCTTATCCTGCTCAATAAACATCCTGCTGCTTTGCTTGCTGAGAATTAGGACTCTGTTGCAGCAGTGAATGCTTCTCTCCAAGTGCCTGGTGCTCTCCCATACAGGGGCTGGGGGCAGATCTGGTGCTCCCCAGAGATGCTGGGAGCTGGGTGGGATCAAAGGGAGCTTTCCTGTGGTGCAAGCAGAGCTCTGGCAATCAGAGATGCTCCCTGTGGCTGCAATCAGCTGGTGCAATTCTTGTGAGGAGCCCCAGAGGCAGAGTAAAGGCAAGGGCACCACAAAGTATCTTATGGGCTCTTCTGCGGGGAGGAAACTTGTGCCCATGGGTCCGGGTTCTTGGTCTTTTCTACAGAACCAAAAGGAGTTTGATGGTGCCAGAGTGGACTCCGGATATGAAATCTGGATCCCACAGGTATTTCCTCTGCAGCACAGCTAGGATCACTTCAAGCTATTTGTCCCCAACAAGCCTTCTGGACCAAGGAAGACTTCCCTTTTTTTCCAATTAGAACTGCACATAAAAAACAATCTTGGCCTTCTTGCTAGATCAAGAGACATCCCCGAGCATCATTGGAGGCTTTGCCTTTGGGGTTGGCTGCAAAGCTCCTCACTGACTTCCCACGGGGGATGTGTGTTTCCAGGCTTTTCTGGTTTTCATTAAGGGCAACTCTTCAGGCAGCAGTTTCAAGCCCTTTTATGTTGTTCCTTATGCACTTTTCCCTACATTGCCTCAGATGAATCACCTGCTGATGAAGGTACCTGCTGGAGGGGCATTGCCCGAGTCTGTCCAGGGCACCAAGTGCAAGAGGGGAGATGAATCATCTGAGTGTGGATCATCACAGCCCCTAACCTCCCCATGACCCATGCTGAGGCTGTCCCTCCACAGACCCTCCTCTCTGACCTGCAGAGAATGTGGCTTGAGAACCTCTCCCAGAAAGTGCTCTGCCCTTGGGCAGCTGTGGCCTGTGTGCTCATCCAGACTCAGCCTTGCCCAGCAGGAGTGTTCCCAGCCTGGAACACTGTTCCATGCCTCCGTGTCTAGGGGTTGAATGTAGTTAATTAATCTCTTTAGCCCATAACTCCCACCTATCAAAGGGAAAAAAGAAATCTTTCTCTTTCTTTCTAGTCTTTTTAGCTCGGCATGGCAAGACTGTGTCCTGCATCGTGTTTGTACAGCTCCCAGCACCTGGGATTGCTGGGGCTGCCACAGTGCAAATACATGTGGTGATATTGCATTTAATGCCTTGGAAGCCAGCTTCCCAGACTCCAGGAGCTCCTGAGCTGACACAAGGAGCAGTTTGTCTTTCTGTCTCTGAACTGAGGATATGCCTTCACCAGTACATCTTCATTAAGCTTCCCAGAAGCTGCCATGACGTGCCATCAGCTGTATTCAAGCAGGCTGGTGTAGCTTGTGAATCACTGTCTTTAATTCCTGCTTGTGACTGAGGATCATCCTCATCCCTATTTGGGATGACTTTCACTCCAGCAATTGGCAGGATTAAACTCCCTTCAGAAGCAGGGCTGAGCATTATGAACAAGGGGGAAAGCCTCAGGGGAGTAGTAGTCTATTTATAGCCCATGAAAGATGGACTCTGAGCATAAGAACATTCAAGCCCCTGGCCCCTCCACCCCCCTCCTATTCCTCTAACTGCTCTCTTGAGGCTGTCTCAGCATTGAAATATTATTCTTTTTGAAAGCTAAGAGGAGCCTCAGTCAACACAAGAATGGGAAGGTCTCTGCTTTACTGAATCCCCTAAAATCTGTTCTGTTGATGCTACACAGCAGCAAAGGAACCAGATGTGAGCTGGGACAGTTACTCTCTTCTCACAGTCTGTCTCCACATTTTCAAACAGGGTCCTATTCTTACTCTGCCTGCTTTTTGAGGCTGATTATTGATCTATATTACCTGCACTTATCAAATATCTTTTTGGAGGCTTTTCCCTGCAGTGAAGCCCTGTCCATCCCCTAACACTGAGTTAATCCTGCACCCTCCACAGCTGCAGCACCCACAAAAATACAGGGCTCAAAGAGGGTAAGGCTCTGCCCCTGTCCCCACAAAGTGCTGCGAGTTCCACTGTGCTCTGCCCAGTCTGCACTGCACCCAGCTATGGTAAAGAGGGCAGAGCCCCTAACCCCAAGGCACTGCATGTGGAGCAAGCATTTCCCCAGGCCACACCACAAAACCTATCCCACTTCTAAGGAAGGAGGAGAGGAAGCTCCCAGGAGCTGGGGAGACACAGGTTCATGTCACAGCAAGGCTTCTCCAGCAGGTGCAGGATCCAGCTGGCCCAGCAGCAGTCCTTAGCCCAGGCTGCAGGTCAGGCTGAGCCACGACTGCTCTGCTCCAGGGAGGGAGGGCAGAATCCAGCCCTGCCTCTGGCCCCCTCAGAGGGGCTGGTACCAGCAGCTCCCCTCCCTAGGCAAGGCCCTGCTGCCTTTGCCTGTTGCCAGGTGGCTGTGGAAGAGCCCAGTGAGCTCTGAAGCAGGGCTGGGATCTCACACTGGCTCTGCTACAGCTCCCAGTGACAAGGGATTCACCTTCCCCCCAGCTCGTATCCAACAGCCCCCTACCTACAGGGAAAGGAGGTGCAGACCAAAAATGAAAGCAATGGTCCATGAGCCATCAAGAATGATGCCCCACAGAGAGCTACGTTCAGCACAAACCAGAGGCAACTTAACAAGCCTTCAGCTGGGGAATCCACCTCCACTGGAGTTATGCTGAGCCCTCCACCTATGAGCATGTCTAAAATCCCCCATTTCCACCCTACTTTCACATATGATGACTACAAAATATTTGTTATTTTAAATCCTGAATGATGAATTTCTCATCAAAGTGGCACCAGTCCCCTGTGCAGGATGTTTGCTCTGCAGCTCCAATTCACCTGTGAGTGTGTGACACAAACCAGCACAGCCGAGACTCAGCACAGAAAATCGACACTCTGCAAAAGCATGAAAAATTTGTCTTCCATTGAGAAAAGAATGTTTTTCTCACAGTGCTGCTTCCTACCCTGCTGAACCCTTCAATACTGCCTTTCAAGATGATGAAGTGGGTAGAAAAACTGCTGAACTGACCAGTTCATTAGATGGAGAGGGGCTGGTGTCATGGGGTTAACACCTCAGCTTTACAGGGATGCACAGCAGAACAAAGGAAAACTTTCCAAAGGAATCCCAGGAGCAGTGTTTGTCAGGAATGTTGCAAGGAGTAAAATATGCCAGGTAAGAAAACCTTTTAGTGCCTGTGGCTGAGGAGGGAATGAGAACAGAATGTGTAGTGTAAACTTGTACCATGAACTACATTTATCATCCCCATCACTCGAAATACACAACTGAGATTTTTACTGATCCCTCTGGTGATGGGTGTAAATCCTCCACAGACTTGAAGTGCCAAGTACCGTGGATGTGATTCAGCCACTACAGCAGGGATTTGATATCTAAAATATCACTGTGGCTCTAGTTCTTTAGTAAGACCGCAGAAAAAAAGATCACATTATGATACACTCCGTGTGTGTGCGTGTGTGACTACGTGCAGATGTGGACAGTGTTTGTCCACCCTGAGACAGGCAGCATTCCGAAGACAAGCAGCCTGAGAGAGAACTTCAGTTTTCTCATTGACCACCGAGCCTCAACATCACCGTTTGAAACATAAATTTTATTGCAACAGAGAATTAAAAATAGTACATTTGAAAGAGTTGCAGAGTGCATGTCATCAAAGAACTAGTCAGAAATCACAACTCAAGCAAATCATGTACAATTGGAACAGAAAGTTTTATTAAAACAAGTGGAAATCAAACTCAAATTTTCCTTGTTTGTTTAATTTCACCATAACTGTGGATTGTGTATTTACAGTCTTCGCCTCTTGTGGTGAAGGTTCTGCTCAGGGCAGGGCAGGGATGGATGGGGAGGAGAAATGGGTTTCAAAAGCTAACAGGATGTGAAAGTTTTCCAGAAGAAGTTCTTGCAGCCTGCTTTGCGTTCCCGGGGTGCCAGAGCGGGATTTGAGTTAGCCGAGCGCTCCAGCTCCAGTCTCACTTCATCCTGCTCAGCCCCTCGGGACAAGTCCTCAGACTCCAGGGCTTCATTTTCTGTCTGACTTGGCTCTGAAAGCAGTTCTGCCAAAAAGTACTTGGCCAGTTCCTGGGGGACAAGAGACAGAAAGGGAGAAAGAGATAGAGAGACCACAATTACTCCTTGATTTTTGGGGTCTCACCACTCTGTTCCTCTAAGACTCCTCTGTGGCCAGATTAGAGACGTTCAGGATGCAGGAGGAGAAGCCCTGGCTTTCCAAAGAGCCCAGCCTGACAGCTGCTGTGCAGCAATTGTGTCTATGGCATCTACCTGGCGTGGGGGACAGACCTCTGTCCTGTCTGTGACAGGGAATTAACTCGTTTTTACCTTCTCTTCCTATGGCTCCAGCCCTCAGCGCCATACTCAGCAAAGATGCCATGAGCCTGCTGCTAAAGTGACACGGGAAAGGTCTTTGGAGGAGCTGGCAGGGGAGGTTGAATTGGTCACCATCTCAGTGGGACTTCTTTTTCTTCTAATCCCTCCAAGCCTCGGCTGTCACCCAGCATGGATAAGGCCATCGTTCTGTGCTCGGGGGAAGCTGCCTTCATTCTCTGACCCGGAGAAACCCTTGGGAGCTTCACCAAGGATTGCCTGCTCCTCCCTGACCACCAGCACCCATCTGGAATGTCTCATCTCCCAGGACCAGCTGCCCAACCTGTCCATGGCTCATCCCCGGCGGGGAACCAGGGGATCTGTGGGGGAATTGGGGTCTGCAGCAAAGGGATCGGGCGTCTGAAACAGGGGCATCGGGGAAGTCAGGCGAGGAACTGGGGGGGGTCTGCAGCAGGGATGCCGGGGGCTCTGGCAGGGAGCGGAGGTTCTGCCGAGGGGAAGCGGGGTGTCTGTAGAAGCGGGAGCCCGCAGCGCGGCCGTCGGGCTGCCCGAGGGGGGCTCTCACCTGCTTCCCGGCGGCGGCGGCCAGCGACTTCTGCAGGAACTGCCGGAGCCGCGGGTCCGAGGGGGCGGCCGAGACGGTGCCGAGGGCCAGGGCGATGGAGAGCAGGGCCAGGGCGCACTGGAGGCGGCACGACAGCATCTCGCCGGCGGGTCGGGCGCGGGAGGCGGCGGCGGGAGAGGCTGGCGGCTCCGCTGCGGCTCGGCTCCGGCGTTGGGGATCTCCTCGCCGCCCGTGCCTTTATAAACCCTTCTCCTGACGTCAGGCGGGGGCGCCCCCCTCGCCCCACGCCGCCGGGGGAGGGTCCTGGCACGGGGGGGAACGGGACCGGGGATGCTCCGCTCTGCCCGGCGCCGGCCGAGCCTCCACGGCTACCCCTGAGCTCCCCTCCGCTCCCCTCCGGCCGCCCCCAGCCCCCTTCCCCAAATCACCGCCCTTCCAGAGCTCCCCACCCTGCCCGTCCGCCCCCCCTCCCCGGCCCCAAGCCCACCGGAGCGGCGATGGGGGGGTCCCGGCTGTCACCGCCCACCCGCGGCTCTCACCCGGTGCAGGAGGATGAAGCCCCCAGCAGCCACTCTGCCAAAGCCCCTCGCCCTGGAGCCGCCCCGTCGGGCGAGAAACGGCTCCAGAACACGGGGAGCTGCAAAGGGTCCCCTTAAGGGCGATTGCCTCCGGCTCCTGCAGGGGATGGGGGTGTTGAGGTGCCCCTGGAGGTCCTTTGGCCTCCCCAGCCCCTGTGGGTCTCCCCAGCTCCGGTCCGTTCCCAGACTCCTCCCACGGGCAGCTCCGGGGGCAGCGGGAGCCTCCGGGGAGAGCGGCCCGGCTCCTGCCGTGGTTCTGCAGCCCGGGGAAGCGGTAACAGATCGGTGCCTGGCTGAGCCTGCGGGGACGCTTGGCTCCATCTCAGGGTCGCTGGACACGCTGGTCCCGTGGGAAGCAGCTGTCCCACTGGGATGGCCAATGTCCCCCACTCCTCCAGCCTTTCCCTGTGAGCTGGTTGGTGCTCACAAAGGGAAAAGCTGCTTCAAGCCCCACGAAGGTTCATCCGCCTCAGCTGTCTCCCAGCTGGCAGGAGCAGAGCAGGATGTGCTGGAAAGGGCCTCTGCTGTCAAAAAAGAGGTATCAGAATCTCTCCTATCTCAATTTCCAGCTGAGGAAAGTCAAAGACTTGAGGGGACAAGAATTCAAGTACTGCGAAAAGGTCTCCAGAAACCTTCAAAATGACATTTTGTTTCATGATGAATTAATGTGCATCCCTCGCCTCACTTTCAACCCTGGTGCTGCTGGCTGGGTTTGCTGGGAGTATGAAGCGTGAAACAAAGTGTTCCTGCTCTGTTTCACAGTCCAGCATGATGGATTGGTGCTAGTTGCTGGTCCCAGACCAAGCAGAACTTTGGGCTGCACTGCCACTGCCCTCCCTGGATGGTGCCTCCCTTCCCTTGTGCAGCGTGGCTCTGCAGCCTCACATAGCTTTCATCCTCTTTCATTCCCAAATTAAGAGCAAAATTAATGAAAATCATGAGAGAATAAGCTTTCATTTGTAGCCCATGAAACTCTGAGGACTGGGTTTACTTGTGCTGTATTTATAGCCATTTTTACCCCATCTGCCTGATGTGAACAGGGCCAAGAGCTCTGTGCTCTTGGGACCCTGTCTGTCTTTTAGCACAGATCTTGCTCTGGGGAAACTGGTGGAGAAGAATCAGCCTCTGCTCTGGTATAGACAGATTCCCTTGCTTTGGGCACAGGACACAGCCTCCTACCAAGGCCAAGGGAAATGATTGGAGCCAAAAGAGCAGATAATCCATAAGGGCAATGACTGTCAGAGCTTTTCTGACCAGCAAGACCCTGTGTTAGCAGCTGGACCAGCAACTCTCTCTTCCTGTGGGCAAAGAAGCAGAGCCAGTCCTGGGCACGGCAAATGGCCAAGGCAGCAGATGCCAGGGCATCAAACCTATCCTGGCCCTCTTTCCTGCCATCAGGAGAGGCTTCCTGGGAAAGGATTCTCTCAGCAACAATAATTTCATCACATTTCTAAATGTGCCAGTAGCAGCAAGCTACTCCCCTTCTACTTGCACTGAGAATAAGCTTGTTCTGTAGCCCTCGGGCTCTCCTGCCTGGCACAGCCCAGCCCAGCTGTGCCACACTGCAGTGCAAGCCTGGGCCAGCTTTGCAGAAAGCTCCAACTCCCCACCAGCTCATCCCACAGCCCAGGGCAGTGCAGCCTGCGTGGGTTCCACATTGGAGAGGAGCAGAGATGGAAATGGGAGACAGCACTGTGTTATTTCAGCCTCCCCTGTGGCTTACTGGAAGCTGTTACCTAATGTCCCCTGCCACTGCACAGCAGGCAGCTCTCCAGGCTGGCACCCCTTCTGTCATTCAGCATGTCACCCCAAGGGGATGGGGACACTGGGAACCTTCATCACTCCAGAGCTACCATCCTCCTTTGGCTTCCACAGCGATGGATCTGTCCTGAAGTGCCAGAGGGATCAGTTCAGCACCTGCATTTCTTGAAGCATGACAATGGGCTGGAGTGCAGCCTTGGGCTGCTGTGTGGGATGGAGAGCTGTGCTAGATTTTATCAGCCTTTGGACCCTGTACACTTACAAGGAGATGAGAGCTGTAGGAGCTGGCACAGTGCAGCCTTGATGTTCCATCCCTAATTCTCATTCCCTGTCAACTTCCTGTGGGGCCAGCAGGACTTAGACACACCTAATGGCATTTTGCAGAGTTGCATAGCTCAGTCGGAAATGGATGGGTTCCAGGTGGGCTAGCAGGGATGATTTTAGGAAGTTGGTATGGTCCTGCTGCCATAAAATGGGGGAAGATACCAGACTTTATTCCTAAGTGGTTTTGAGAGGCCATTCTAGATGGCCTGCCCCAACCCAGGCTGCTCAGCACCTCATTCTTCCCCAGCTGTCCACAGCACCTCTGTGTGCATGAGCCCAGCTCTATTAAAGATGTTCAGATCAGAACTGTTCCTTCCTAGTCTCTGTCTTCACCCACACTTTGTTTTTCATTTTTGCATCTACCCAGCCCAACCCTCCCTGGCCACCTCCCTGGCAGTGCAGGGCATCCAGCCACAGAGGGATAACGCCCAATGGGTCTTTGGGTTAGTAGCAATGTTGTTGGGGGTTGTGCTCCCCACAGTCCAGTTCCAGGCAAGCACAGACCCTCAGCCACATGGGAATTCCTGGCTTTGATGTTCACTGGCTACTATGGCTTTTCCAGGCACATGGGGACAAGGATTGGAAGACCAGGCTGGCTCTGACTCCATTTCTCTGTGCAGCACTGGAGCTGGGTGGCTATCCCTCTGTTCCCCCCTCTGCCTGAGGGGGGCTGGAGGAATTACATCAGTTCCCCCCAGCAACAAGGGAACTATGACCACATAGAAATGTTTTGGATTTGTCTGACTGAATTTCAGAAGCTCACCTGAGGAAAGTATGGTTGGTTTCTTCTCTATGGTCATGCCCTCCATCAGGATTCCTGAGCCAGAGCAGCCTCAGAAAGGCTCTGACGTCCACCTTGGCTGTTTTTACCTTCTTGGATTTCAGCTGGGGTGGTGAGGCTGGTGAGGCAGGACCAGAGAAAAAGTTTTATTGGGACTGCTCCCCTGGAAATATCTCAGCCTATTTAAAGGAGAGAAACTGAACTCCCATCGGGTCTGAGCCTTGTTGACAGATACAATGTTGAAGGGACCAAAGTTCTCTGGTAATGTTTGTGAGAATCCCTCTGATGTTGTCCTTCTGAAAAAATTTTATGTTTCTTTTCAAGGAAAATCTAAAGGAAAAATATCACGTGCTTTGGTTCAGAAAACTACCTTGTGCTGACCTGAAGGAACCAGCAATAAGGGAGTGGAGAAAGGAAGTCCATCTGCTCCATACAAGTCTGGACTGTGTCCCACAGAGGACTCCTGGGGAAGGGGTAAGGACAGATCTCCAGACATCCTCAGGACTCGGTGCAGGCATGGAGCAGCGAGTGAGCTGCAGATTGATTTACCAGTTCTCCTTCCCCAGCTCCTCTATGGGATCAGTGTGCTCTGAATTTTTTTTGCACTCATTCTCCAGCCAGATAAATCCATCATCCGCTCGGCTGTGGCAGAGGCAATTCTGTTCCTTTCTTTCTGCCGCAGCGCTGCAGGGCATGTGGCTTTGCAGACGATTGAATTGCATTGAATTCCTGTGACTGCTTCCTTACCCCCACGCTTCCAGCTTGCTCCACGGACCCGGAGCAGCCCAGCAATGCCCGGGGCTGGCTGCACAGGCTGCGTGCTCGGCAGCCAAGCGTGCCCTCTGCTGTCACCGCAGCCGCCAGCCAGGCTCCCATCCCGCCTTATCCCTCTCGCTATCACCTACCAAACACTCTCCTCACTCCCAGCTCTGCTTTCACCAGCAGGACAGTTTTGCCTTGCCAGCAGGGAATTGCTCTTTTCTTTATATTCCGGCACTCAAGCTGGTAGGGCTGAGATGTTATCTGGGATCTGGGCTGTGACATTCCCTGCTCAGCCTCTGGACATGCAGCTGGTGCTGTGGGGCGGTGAGAAAGCTGCTACAGCCCCACAGCTCTAGCAGCTTGCTGGAAATCGAATACAGCAGGTTCCTGCCCCGGCAGATCCAGATGAGTGGAGGAAGAGTAGTCAGTCACGCCTGAGTGTTAATAAAAAACAAGAGCTCAATAAGGGAGAGAGCGTCTGGCTGAATGGTACCATGTATTCTTGGAACGGGACACAGAGACAGCAGCAATTGGGTTGTACATGGTCTTACAGCAGCCCTGAGAAGTTTCTGTTTTTATAGTAAAACTTGGGCACAGATCCAAAAGAACTTGCCTCCCCATTAATTACAAGCCTCTGGGATTTCTGCTCCGGTAGCAAAGAGGGAAGGCAGTCAGGCAGTGGAGGTTCACAGAGGTGGAATTCTAGTACCTAAATTTTGAATTGTTTCTAAGAGCCTTAGCTGTGTTTAGAATTTTTGATCCTGCTACCTGAGATTTATTCCCAGTCACAGCCACTTAGGATACTGCCATGGCATCTGTGGAGCTGATAGCAGCTGCCTTGAAAGGAAAAGGTAAAGGGAGAGGGAAGACAAAGGAGAAGGGAGAGACATGGGAAAGACAAGAGAAAGATCAGCACAAACACGTGCATAAACAAAGTTGAGCAGGCTGAACTAAGAGCTATATACCAGGTATAATATGAGAGTTAAATATCCAGGTATTTTTACCTGTACTACTGCAGTGGCTGCCAGTAGTCAGGGCTGTGTTTGGGACCAAACAGAGAGATGCTGGCCTGAGCTACGAGAAATTATTAGAATAAGGAAAGCGATGATGGATGAGCTCACAAAATCAGGACTTGGCTTTATCTCTATTAACACATCTCTGTTCGGCCTGGAAAAGGCTCTGGGGGGACCTTATAGCACCTTCCAGTACCTAAATGGGATTATAGAAAGTCGGAAATGGACTTTTTTACAAGGATATGCAGGGACAGGACAAAGGCGAATGGCTTTAAACTGAAATAGGCTCAATTTAAGTTAGATATAAGGAAGTAATTCTTTACTGTCAGGGTGGTGAGGAATAGGTAACCCAGAGAAGCTGTGGATGCTCCACACCTGGAAGAGCAGGCTGGATGAGGCTCTGAGCAACCCGATCTGGTGGGAAGTATCCCTGTCCACGTTTGGAATGGGATGATCTTTAAAGAAGTCCCTTCCAACCCAAACGATTCCGTAATTCCAGGACTGCGTGCTTAAACTCCGTCTTGCACTGCCCTCTTGTGGAGACTCGGCAGAATGCAGCGGCCCGGCCCCGGGCTCGTCCGTCAGCGCTGCCAGGAGGAATAAAAGCATCCCCTCCGCTAGCCCTGCTAGCCACACTGCCCTGGAGCCTGAATCCCCATTCCCATGCTGGGCCTTCCTGCAAACCAGCCATTTCATGGTGGTGACCTTCCCTCCGAATGCCAGCCTGTCTCTGAAGCTGGGTTTTCCGAGGGAGCCCAGCAGTAGGGACACGGGCAGGGCTGAGCAGTTCGGTGTTTGTGGCTGTAGAGCAGGTGTAGGGCAGCTCTGTGTGACGGCTCCTTCGCCTCTCCAAACACCGCCCGTGCCAGATGCCTGCAGGCCTTTGACCGCGGATCGCTATCGCTTCAGCTGAGCTGCCTGGAAAAGCCATGACATCACTGTTTAAAAAAAAAAAAATAAAATCAGTCAGGAGGAGGAAACCGTGCTCCGCGAAAACACAGTATTTATTTTGTAAGTGCAGCTGGGCATGTCAATGGGAAGTAGAGGTCGTGGCTACACAGCTGCTTGTGTGGGGCAAGTGGAGCTGTCAGCCCAGCCCAGCCGCTTCCAAAAGTGACAACTGCAGTAACCAGAGAGGCGGTGAGCTCAAAGGCAAGCAGGTCCTGACAAGGAGGGGAGAAACCTAAGTATGTGTGTCAAATGAGAGCAGTATGTGTGTCAAAAGTCTGTTGTGAGGACAGCCAGCTTTGCTAAACATTAAAAAACCCACCAGAGAAAGGTAGAAGGGGAAAGCAAGTGAGGATTCGAATAAGGTAGGAAAGCAAGATTTTGCTTTTGTCAACCCTCAGGCAATGCTCCATTTGTGGCCATTTTTCTGCCACCCTATATCTAACACAAGTAATTTGGTGAGGGCTAATGCTGGCTTCACCCTTCAGGGTGAAAAACAGGCTCTTGCCCAGCAGAATGCTTGGGAAGACCTCACTTCATGAAATGCCTGCCCCACAGCAGGCAGGCGCTTGCTGCAGGCTGCCAGGCAGCCATCCTGCCCAGCCAAATCAAACAGGAGCAGACAGAGGCTGGCTCCAGCTCACTGCTCAGCCCTCACCTTTTGGTGGGGTTTCTTCACATGCCAGCAGACCTGGTCTGCTGGGGGACAAGCCAGAGGAGCTGGGGACCAGAAAATCATAGAATGGATGGGATGGTAAAGATCATCTTGTTAAACCCCCTGCTGTGGGCAGGGACACCTTCCACAGTTTCTATAGTAATTATAGTTACTCAGTAATTACAATTACTTTTACACAGTAACTGAAGTTACTCAAGGCCTCATCCAGCCTGGCCTTGAACACTTCCATGGATTTGATATCTACAACTTCTCTAGGCAACCCACTCCAGTGCCTCACCACAACTATGAGTAAGAATATTTTCATAATAACTAATCTGAATCTACCTTCCTTCAGCTTAAGGCCATTCCCCCTTGTGCTATCACTACATGCCCTGGTGAAAAGTCCTTCTCCAGCTCTCTTGTGGGCTCCCTTTAGGTACTGTAGGTACTGTAGGGTGCTCTAAGGTCTCCCTGGAACCCTCTCCAAGCTGAACAGCCCCAATTTGCTCAGCCTGTCTTCATTGAAGATGTGTTCCAACCCTGCAGCCAGCTCAGTGGCTCTCCTCTGGACTCATTCCAACAGGTCCTCCTTGTATTGGGGCTGCAGAGCTGGACACAGTACTCCAGGTTGGGGTCTCACAAGACCAGAGTAGAAGTTTGAAAGTTCAACTTTCAGCCTGAAACAATGTGTTTATTTAGAGGCAAACAGGAAAAGGCAACTGCATTGCCTTTAGATGAGCACATAAAGCAAGAGCTCAAAGACGTCATAAGGAAGAACAGCAGACCTAGAAGCAGCAAGCCCACAAAGGTGAGGACCAGCCACTCTATCCAGGTCAGCATCCTGACCAGATCCACAGCTATGCTAAGCAAGACAATTCCTCAGGAGAAACTTCTCTAAGAATAGGATTGCTGTTATTGGTCATCACGATCCCACTTATAGGGCCCCAAAGCATCTTCATAGCTCCTGGTTCTAAAAACGTTCAGATAATGTCAGCAATAGTTGTCTCAGCCTGCTGTGATCATCAGAAGGCCAAGTCAGAGCAGCAGGGATGCTGCAAAATAGCAAATTGGCTCCCCCTCTTCTTGGCATTTTCCTCCTATGCAAGGCTGCTTTGGTTGTCTCCCATCCACCTCTGTCCTATGGTGTGCTGACACATCCTTCTCTTCATCTCCAGCTCCTCCTAAGTGCAGCCCGTCCTGACCCTGCAAACAGCCAGGCCCTCCCCTTCCTGCTGGGGCTTCCAAGTCTCCCTACGGTGAATCATCTGGCAAGCCCCTAGACAAAGTTATCCATGAATTAACTAAACTCAAAATGGAACTCAGACCCCACCCCGGGCTGTGCTGAGCTGTGGCCGGGCTCCACATCAGTGCTGGTTCCAGCCAGTCCTGTCTGTGTAATTCAGAGAAACTTTTTGTGTGAGGCTTTTTGGTTTTCTGAAAAAAACAGTGGAGCAGCACAGAGCTCAAGGCCCGGGCGCTCAGGGCTTCTCCCAGCACACCACAGCCACCCAAACAGAGCAAAGCAGCTCCTCTCCCCTCCAGGGCGAGCCCAGGGACTCCTTCAGGCTGGGCTGTCTCAGCTCTGGCCCAAAGCCAGCGTGCAATGGCTGGAAACAGAGATGCTCTCGGCCAGCGAGGTCCTGGATGGGGTTACAGACCCTGCTCCCCTGAATCATCCATCCCAAAGGCAGGCAGAACAGCAGCTCCCCCATCCCAGCTCTGAAAAGAAAGGAGCAGCAGGCAGTCATCTTCCCTGAGCAATTCTGGCAAGTGCACTGGATTCCAAGAAATATAAATAACTACTCAGCCATCTGGAACTGGCCCTGGGCTGGTCAGCTAAGATCTCTCCCAGGCTCTGCCCTGTTCCTGCTGGCTACTCAGTGCCAATGCAGAAAGGAACAAGGGGGTGGCACAGTGCCCACCAGGATCCAGAGCAAACTTGAGTCTTGTTCTGACCTCCTGCCAGAGACCACCTTCACTCCAGGCAGAAAGAGGCCCCTGCCTTCAACACAGGGCAGAGCCACACCAAGCCAAGAGTTCACACCAGGGCTCGGCCTGCTCAGCCCCTTCCCCAGGCACCTTAGGGAGAAGGACAGGCAAGAACAGACCTCTCACTCCACCATACGTCACTTTTCTTCATTTTATTATTTTATTTGTACAGCTATATTTTACAGAATGCATTAATGCAGTTTAGACACAGCCCAAACCCTGTCTCCCGAGATTGTTTATAACACAAGCATGTAAAATAAGAACAAAAAAAATAATCCAAAACAAAAAAATAGAACATTCCCTCAACTAGAGAGTTCCATCAAAACTCCTTTTGCAACATCAGGCTGTACCTTGAAGAAACTGAGCTCAATATAGTCCATACACTGAAAACTTCCATTGAAAAGAAAGGCACCGTGCGAAACCACATTTTACATATATACAGACTGAGAACTAGAACAAAAAAATTACACTTTATTATTATTTTAAATTCCTTCTGCAGCTTTGTTGGTTTAATACACACTTTTTTGTAAATTGTAAACCTTCACTTGCAAAAAAATACAAATACACTGATGCATTTAGACAAAATATTTTCTTACTTGTACAGATGCAATACTTTAAAATATCTCCTTAAGTGCTCTATCATAATAAAGATTCTCAGAGTGGCTTCTGCCTGCAGAGTCCAACTGAGCCTTTAATGCATTTTATATATTTTAATATAGCTTTTTTAAAGGTCTATATATATTTATTTTATATATATATTTATATATTTATATCTATATATATTTACAACTCTGCCATAGATTCCTTCACCTTTGGTTAAAAAAGTTAAAGCCCTCTCTTTAATAGCATACTTTCTCTTTAAAAGAACACACATTTTGCATACAAAAGAAAAAAATCTGTTCCCATAAATCAACATTACATTCCTCATCTTCAAACGGCAAAGGCTGTGAAGGTTAGACTCCAGAGTTTATCAACACTCCACTGCACAGACATTTAAAATGACTATTTTAAATTTTTTTTATGTTTTATATACAGTAAGATCTGAATAATTTTATTTTTTCTTTTTGTTTCACATAACTGGGAAAAATAAAACCCGTGTATTTGTAATTTTTTTTTAAATTTCTAATGTTTCTCCACCTATCTGTACTATGGGTTTAGAGGCACTCCATCACGTGATGAATATTTTTTTCCTGTCTCTTTCTTTTTTTTTTTTTTTTCTCTCTTTTAAAGTGTTGCAGGTATCCTTTGGACAGCTTCTCCCCCCCCGTGCCCCCCAAGACGACCTCCTCCTGGGCACTCCTGTGCCTTCAGCAGGCTTTGGGGAGCTCCGGGGGCACCTCGCTGCCCGAGATGCGGTACTGCACCTTGGTGTTGGTGATGGCCCCGTGCTTCTGCCGCAGGTGGAGCCGCAGCTGGCTTTTGTGGCGGAAATGCAGGTTGCACTTCTCACACTGTGGGGCGACAGGCAAAGAGACAGGGTGTGAAACGCCATCCTCTCTCCTCGGGGCAACAAATCCCTGCTCCCCCCCAGAGGTCCCAGGACACGCACAGTGGGAGGAGAAGCACCTGGGGCGCCCCATCCCGAACTTCCAGCATATATTGGTTTATGGGATGCACAAAGGGCAAATGACTCAGGAGATGACTCTGATAGACATAGCACCAAGCACCATATCTAGGTGATCAAACCAGCTACAAGGCTATTTCTGGAGCTGCTTTTGACCTCTGCTGAGCAGAGGATGGGTCCAGGACGTTTGGATGTCAAGCCCTGCTTGGATTCCCTTTCTAGCAGATGGTGAAAACTAGGAAAGCCCCAGCAAAAAGCTGGGACCCCACAGGGCTGCAAGCAAGGCTGGACAGACTGCTTGCTGGGTGTGATTTTCACCATCAGAGGAGAGCTCAGGCCAGGCTATCTGCTCATCTCCCCGATCCTCACACACCACAGGCAGCTGAAATTTAAGCCATAGCTATTTGAAGAAGTATGGGGTGGAAGAGAAGAGCAACTAAGATGTACCCAGCCTGGGCTGCGTGTCAGTGTTTCCTTCATAGCCACACCTGAAAAAATACCACATCAGCATCAGCTCATGCCCGGGAGGGAAATGGGGCACGAGAAGTAGGGATGTGACCTTGGTGTGGGGCCTCACGAGGCTGGCAAAGGGCATTAGGATGCTGCAACCAGCCTGTACAAATGCCCTTGTGTCTTCCCAGCCCCTCAGGCTTGATAACACTTTCCCCCAGGCCAAGCTGAGATTCCCCACCAGCAAACAAAGCAGGGCCACTCACATGATACGGTTTCTCTCCTGTGTGGATTCGAAGGTGACTCTTGAGGGTCTGCAGGTGCCGGAAGCGCGTGCCGCAGATCTCACAGGGGTACGGCTTCTCCCCAGTGTGAATGAGCACGTGAGCACGCAGGTGGGCCACCTGCAGAGAGAGCTCTGGGTCAGGACAGCACCCCACTGGGAGCAAGGGTATCCCTATGGGAATGGGGTTCTGCCCAAACATGGTTTTTGGTTTACTGGGCTATAGCTGGGAGTCAGGGCCATGTGTCTGAGCTCTGATATCTCCAGTCCTTAAGACAAAATGGAGCTTCCTTACTAAGCCAAATTGTCCCACTCAGACCTTAAGGTCCATATTTATCCCACAACACCCTGGGAAGAGCTGCCCAAAATAGCAAGCTGGGCCATCATCAGCCCCCTCCCTGCCCTGAGGCATCACCAGTCTCGGTGGTGAAGATTTGCCAGTCTTGGGATGAAGATCTAACCATATCCCACCTCCCCAGGCACTGTGGGTCCCAGAGGCTGCACGTACCTGGACAAATCTGGCCCCGCAAGTCTCACACTTGTAGGGTTTCTCCCCAGAGTGGATGCGTGTGTGGGTTTTCAGGTTGGCTGGTCGGTTGAACTGTGCCCCACAGATGTTGCAGCGGTACGGCTTCTCTCCTGCAGAGCCCAAAAGAAAGGGTGAAGGATTAGCTCCAGCTGTGCTCAGCACCCAGGATCCATGCTGCTCCCCAGAGTTAAGTCCCTTCAGGTGCCAAACCCCATGGCATGAAGCACTAGCCCTGAACTCCTGTCCCTTTTGGAGATGGCTGTGGACAAGCAGCAATTGGGCAGGGTGTCTACAGAGCAGGGTGAGCTCAGGAGATAGCCTTTCTCTTTTGGATTGGGAGCTGCAGCCTTCAGGGCAAGAGAGGAAGTCACGCAGCTCTGCCAGCAGGGATTAACAACATCATTCCTCCTGACCCTGTGACAGAAGCTGGCACCTACATCTCCCTACAGCTGTCAGTAAGCAATCTTCAACACTGTCCTGGTACTTGTGTTGTCTCAGTCCCCTGCTCAGCCCTCCTGGAGCTCAGCTGAGACTGTGGGAATTTGGGTCTAATTCAGTGCAGCAGCACAGAGTCGTCAGCCCAGACTTCCCTTCCTCAGCTTGTGAACTTGCTGTTGACATATTAAAGTATTAAAAGCATGAAAAAAATAAGTTTGTCAGCAAATGACTAAACCCTTAATATCCTCTTCCTTTCTCAGCTTCCATTGTGCTGATTCACAGAGTCCATCCATTCACAGATTTTCCCATCAGCAGAGTTTATGCCAAGGTAGATGTGACCTAGATTTCTAAGATGTAAAAATAAATCTCAGACTTCTCTCTAAGCGTTCTTTTGATTTTTTTTTTTTTTTTTTCTTAAGTCTACCACAAAGTTACCTGAAGGCCATGCATTTGCTCCCAGTTACAAGTTTTGCACAACACCTTTAGAACAGTGGAGCCCAGTGCTCCAAAGAAGGTTGAGTTCCACCCCTGCTGCACGGTACAGGTATCTGCCCTATTCCCAGGTTTGGTGCTCTGTCCAAAGACTCCCTGGCAGTGCCAAGTAAAGCACTTTGCTCTTCTCATCAGGAGCAGCGTGTGACACAGAGCAGAGGATGCTGCACCAGGCACAAGCCCAGCCAATAAACACCGACATGCTCCCCAACCCACAGCCTCCCCAGAGCTGTCCCCATAGCCCACACTGTACCTGTGTGGACAGTTTTGTGGCTGGCGAGGTTCCCCTTGTAGCGAAAGGAGGCCTGGCAGCGGTCACACTTGTAGGGCTTGTCACTGTGGACTTGCAGAGAGTGTCTCTTGAGAGAGGCCTCCTCAGAGAACCGGCAGTCACACTCATTGCAGAAGAAGGCTCCGTTCTCTGGGAGGGCAGAGAGAGGAGCAATCAGATAGGCAGTGCATGGGTCACCTTCTTGATAGGCTATGGGATGGATTTGGGATGGAGGAGAGGGGTAGCCAGAGCAAGTCTTGGAACAAGCAGCCAAGTGCAGGTGTTCATGTTAGCTGTGCTTGCACGGTGCTGTTACCTCCTGGCCTTGTGCACACAGCAACAACATGCATGGTTTGAGAGTAAAGTCATCATGAGCTCTAGTTCAGAGCTTTCTCTCTCCTTTAGAGACACATAGACTGCTTCCAAGAAGCCAGCATGTCACCTGGACATCTTTCAGAGAGGTCCATGAAAGCACTCAAGATATCAGGCATCCTCTGAAGGATGCTCAGCTCTGGAGCAATTCCTGCACCTTTAACCTTTACAGGTACAGAGGTCTGCCTTGAGCTTGGGAAGACAATCATCACCCAAATAATAAGGCAGGTCCCCCCAGCAGGAGGATGCCTAACTCTTAAATGTTGTGTTGAGTGTTACTACAGTGAGGTTCCCTTCTTGGATTTCTGCCCACACTACAGGTGGAAATGCTGCATTCCCCTTTCCTGAGCTACAGGCAGATGAGTGCACAGATACCTGTCTTTGGGCTTGTGGGGTTTTGCAACAAGATTGCAAGCCTCATTATCTGCATTTCCCCAGATGTGCACACTGGGCTCCCTGATAATAAAGATATCATGACGGATGCATGAGACATGCCAGCTTGCCCAATCCCCATTACAGGTCATTACATCTGTCAGGCTTGCTCTCCTGTGGTTCTGGTGGGGTGGGGTGCACTTGTTTCCTGTCCTTACCTGCCAGGTTTACAGCAGTTGACTAACTCCCTGCACAAGGTATCTGGATGGTGCTGGGGAAGGGGAGAAGGTAGAAATTCCCATGCCCACACAGCTGGGCAGACAGTTAAGAGGGGGCTGTAAAGCACTGTGGGATCCACCAGGATCTGAGACAGGTCTGACTGTGTTTGATCACAGAGCACTCAATCATGGGTTCCTACATTGCACAGCCCCCCAGCTGCTGGTTGAAAAAGATGACCAAGGATGCAAGACTCACCACAGCTGGAGTCAGAGTATTCAGACTGGGTTTCCCCCATCTCTTCTCCGAAGTTTGAGCCAGGGGTATGAAGGCACATCTCAGTATGTTGTGGGGACTGGCAACCACAGGAACTGCACTTTGATGAATGCATGTACAGTGGGGACTGCCCTTCGCTGCTCCGAGGGGAGCCATCCCGGGACCTGTGGAAGGAGAACAACGTACACAGCTGTGAGAAGGCTCTTGCTGTGCTCGAGATACCAGAGCCTTGTCCGCATCCCTCCTGACACAAGGGACACACACATTTTATGGGGACATCTTTGTGGTGAGCTGCACAGCATAGCCCTGATCAACAACAGGTCCTTAAGCCTCAAACCTTCAGATGTCCATCACCAAATGACCTCAAATGTCTTTAGGAACATCCAGGTCCAGAGGATAGCATATTGTTCTCTGATACTTTGGCCATTCCAGTGCCTACAGCCAACAAAAAGCTTGAGGCATAGGGAGTTGGTGGAAACACAGGCTAGGCAAATCCAGGCTCCAGAAATCATCCAGAGCTGCCAAAGTTACCCAGGGATTCGCAACCCAATGTTCCCAGTTGCTTTGCCAGTCGACGCTGGCACCACTACAGTGGGGATGGTGGGCACTCAGTGTCACTGGCAGCCCTCCACCAAATGCAGGGGCTTCTATCTGCTCATGACTGGACTACCCAGCCCAGTGCTACAGATATTTCACACTTCCAAACCCTCATCAACAACGCAGGAAGCCCTGTTTCTCAGTGGGGAGAGGCATGGGGGGTAGAAGTCTTCTCACCTGTTAACAATATTATTGAGTCTGCTCGCTTGTGGGATAGTAGAGTCTTCACCATTCACACTTATCTTGGTGGGGGATTGCACATTGAGATGCTCTGGCTCCATGGACTGCTGGCAAGTGGACATGGGCACGTAGGTGCGAGGAGAGAGGGTTCCCATCTCATTCTGGTCAGTGCTGTCTTGCTTGGTGTTCTGGTTGAGGGAGTTGAGGACAATGAACTTGTACTTCTTCCAGTTGCAGGCTTTGGGGTCTGTGGGGCTCTTGGTGAAGAGGGAGCTGGAGTTCTGACCGATACGAGCATTCTTGCTGCTGCTGGACTCAGTTGGTGAGTTGGGCTGACAGTCTGACTTCTGTGGGCTCTGAGGGCTGATGAGTCCCTTGCGGTCCAGGGGTGTGTTTGTGGGCTCAAAGTGCTGGCTGATCTCATCCTCTGAAGAGGTCCGCTCCTCCTCTTTGGCCACTTTATCACAGGGGAAGTAGGGGTTGTTCCGGACTGAAGGGATGACGGGTTTGGGCCCAGAGGCCACGCTGTAGTGCATGTCACTCCTGGCTTCTTCAGCAGCACCTTCTTTTGGAGCATAGATGGTAGCGTGGCACATGTTGGCAGAAATGTCGGTAATGGTTCTCACGTACTCAGTGGGGATTGTCCTGGAGCTGTCGCATGGCAGGATCCTCTCCTTGGGGAAGGCACCTGCCCTTGAGAGTTCAGAGAGAGGCATCCTCATCTCCCGCAACTCATCATCCACTAGGAAGCTATTGAGAGGGAGAGGGCTGTATCCGTGGTAGGAAATGGGGGATCCAGACAAACTGTTGATCAAGCCAGGTGCAAAGGCCCTCCCATTGCAGAGGGACCCGTTTTGAAGAGGCATGCTGTTCTCTGAGACATCTCTGCTCCGATAAGCCATCACTTCTGGGTGGCCCAGCATCCGGCCCGCCAAAAACTCTTCCCTTGGGGTCTTCACAGCAGACACCATCTCTGCTTCACTGGAATTGGGGAAAACAGGAGAGGCACTGAAGTAATTTTCAGCCCATACAGATACATTTGCAGATACTTTGTCAGCTCTTCCCTTGCCCACCCAAACACACAGTCCTAGGCTCTTCAAAGTTCACCAAGTGCACTCACCTAGACTTGACAAACCTTCGGCAGGTGTCAACCACGTGCTCCATCTGCAGGTAGAGTGCTGTGGCCATCACAGCCATGATATTGTTCTCCCTTAAGTTCAGGCGGGAGGTGTACATGAAGTCCAAGAGGATGCAAAATCCCTCAGGGTTAATTTCAGGATCCAGGTTGATGACATTCAAGTTGCACTTGAGCTGGTCAGTGAAGATGCTGTAGAAGAGGCCACTGAAGAGGGGAGACAGTAAAGAGGATAAGTGTTATGACAATTCAAAGGCAAAAAGGAGAATTTGTATGAAATCCCTGAGGACAGAGGGGTTCCTGAATGGGAAGGGAGGAGGAGAAGGCAATTACAGAATTCTCTGAGCTTCCCCCTTATTATCAAGCTTGGTTTCTCAGCTTAGTAAGCGTCTTCTACATTGCACTTTTCCCAACTGGAACAGCCTGCTTTTAGATCTCACCTACTCAACAACTCCCCAATGCCTCCATTTAGTAATTCCCCAGCTTTTTTGGATTTTTCCATTGTTGTTCTTACCCTTCTTACCATCCCCTTCCCACTATGACTCATTTCTTTCAGAAGCCTCTCAGGGCATCCACACAGTCTTAAACCAGAAAAATAAAAAAAGATGAAATGTTGGCAAAACATTTTTCAGACGTTTTAATAGTCAAAGCTTGGCTTTTTGAAATCTTTACACCATGTCAGCAAGAGAACCTGGAAGGCATTTGCTGTAATTCAACTGGGCAATGGTGAGATATTAATTAGCATTCATTGGGAAGCAATTCCAGCAATCTTAGGAGCTGGAAAGGGATTTCAGACCCCATCAGGCTTTAAAAAAAAAAAAAAAAGAAAAAAATAATCAACTAAGGTGGGTGCAGCCAGCAGTCCGGGAGCCAGGGAGGAATAGCTCTAAAAATAGCAGTGGCAGGGGACACCTCGGTCACAGAAGACTCACCCACCCCAGCGAACATCCAGCCCTCCCCCTCTCCTATCCCATCCCTGCGGCACATTTGTGCTTTGCCTTCGGAGATGTGCCTCACATCTGCTGTGCTCCCGTGGGCCTCCATGGGCTGTGCGTGGGCAGATGTGGGCACACAAGGAGAGAGGTGAGGGCAGCACACCGGAGGGAGGCAGTCTCAGCTCTAATCCCATTACAGGCACAAAATTCTTGGCAGCCCCTTTCAGTTCTGCTTCTCTGTCCGTTTCCCCGTGAATCCCACAAGCCCCACAGGACTGCAGCAGTGCTTCTGGAGGCCAAAGCCTGAAGGAGCAAGGAGGGAGCCAGGGAAGGAGCCTGCTCTCACCTGCAGGCCATCAGGACTGTTTTGTGGGCTCTGAACTGCTCCCGGTTCACGATGATGACAACATCGGTCAGGATATCCCGGCTTCTAAGGCGGTTGAGGTTGAGGAGGACGTCGCTGGCGTGGCGGGTGAACTGGATGCAGCTGTCTGCCGGAGAGGCCATCTTGAGTCTGGGTGAGACAAGCATCAGAGGAAGATGAGAACGGGGAACAGCCAGGAAAGCACCCTACACCCAGGGAAAAGACAGCTACTGCTCTGTGACATGCTCAGATGGCCAATTGCTCCTGGTAGGGGCAGCACCAGCTTCTTGGTCCCAAGGCAAACAGTCCTGCACCACACCAAGCTCTTGCCAGCTGCCTAGTGAGCTCCCTGTGCCGACAGCGAGACCTGGCACGTCTCATCCCATCCATCAAGCTGGTGGGTGAAGGCAATCAGACCCTCCTGAGGATTAGCCAACCATCTCCTCTTTCTCCCTGCCTCGCCCATGGCAGCCCCACCCCAGTCCACTCCGCCCACTCAGGTTCATCTCCACAGTGCTTCCAACATAGCTTCTAGCCTTCCAACCTCCCTCAGGAGCCATCCTCCTCACCTGGATGTCTGGCAGTAAAACCAGCCACAGGAATCAAAACAAGCCTTAAGGTCCCAATTGAAGTTGAATGATTTCAACATCTGGAAAATCCAGCCCACAGTGGAATACCAGCCCTCACCCAGGAAACTACTTTCCTACTCCCAAGTGGTGGTCACTCTGGAGAAGACCTGTCTGCAGTTTCCCAATTAACTGGTGAGGAGTAGAACTCATCTAACCTGCAAGGCTGCTACCCACACCATGGCCCAGCCCCTCCCCAGGAGCAAGGTTAGGGTTAGTCTAGGAACATGAAGCCTTCCCCAAACACAACACCTGTTGACCCATCTCACAGGTGTCCTCCCAGCCAGCATCCAGGATGGCCATTAGGGTCTCCCTGTGGTTTGGGCTGGAATGTGCATTTTTGGTGTCAAATTCTTCCACTATCAACCCCCTCCCACAATCCTGACTCCTTCTTCCCCAGTGGCACATGAACATACAGTAGTTTCTACTGTTTTCTACAGAGCAGCTGCTCTCCCGAAAACAAATTCCAGCTGGGTCTAACAAAACACTGCATTAAGGAAAGGGGGAGAGAGATTAGGAGGAAAAGCACAAAATTTAAATTTACGTACCCAATGCCTCAATTCACAGTCCAAAAGTTTCTTTCAAACCTACAAATAAATCACAAGAAAAAACCACCACATTAGCTGGTAACTATGAATTGGCCGTGGCAGGTCACAAGGTTGCTATTTCGCTCAAGTATCAGTTGGATAAAAGCTAGAGATAACAAACCTTCTACTCTCCAGTAAGCTTAACATTTGTTTCTTCCGGTACAGTAAGTTCTTATCACAATCACAGGCTTTGAGAATCCAATCATAGCTTCTTCCACACCCTCTAGCCCAAACCATGGGCGTATGCCAAGGAGATTTTCATTTCCATGACTCAGGAACTTAAAGGCAGGTGGGGAAGGGAAGTCAAGCGAGAATTTTCTCACCACTTCTTTCAGAGATAACTCTTCCTCTGCCAAGACTGAATTCCTGTCCGGTGCCACATTCAAGACCCATGCCATACTCCCAGCACCTTGTTAACAGGTATGACATACACACAAACATCTGCTGCCACTCTGCTCAGAAACCCACAGGCTCCAGCCACTACTGAAAACGCCCTGCGATGGGATTACTGAACAGATTTGGGAGGATATAGGCATCAAGTACCAAAGTAACTTGGCCAGGACTGCACAGGAAGCCAGTGGTGGAGACAATGAGGATGCAGAACAAATGACCCATCCCCTTGCTGTTGCCAAAGCCTTCCCTTAAACCACAAGCTGTGTCTTCCAGGCACTGGCTTCACCCAGCAATGTAGCTGGGACAGAACAGCACGGAAACCCAGGAGTTAATTGCCTTTCAGAACTCATACTAATCCTCCAAAATTTACTTAAAACCAAATCAAATTGACTTGGCACCAATGGAGGAAGAAAGTCCTCAGGCAGTTGCCTCAGCAGGTAGAAGCACAATAAATAAGTGAGCCAACAAGACCCTCATCACACTATTTAGAGGACCAGCCCCCAGATTATTAAGACTGCCAGGCAATTGCAGGAAGCCCAGTAATCCCTGTGAGACAAGGGGTTGTCAAGTGTTGTCTTTCCTCTCCCTCAGTGGGAGATGTTTGGGTCTGGAGCCCAAGCTTCTCTTCCATTCCCAGAGCCACTGGGATGAAGAGATTTAAGGCAAGGTATCACATGCAAAACCCTTTTGCCTTACAGCTTTATTCCAGCCATCAAACATAAATCTTCAGAGCTGCTCTGAGCCTGGCCAGCTTAAAACTTTATGCACATACAAAAAGTGACTCATTTCCCAAATTCTGCAGACTCTGACCTTTCTGTACATGCTCACTGCCAGCCACTCACTACTGTCAATTGCAAGCCAAGGGACTCACAGCATTCTGCAAGGAGCCCAGCACACATCCCTGTGCCCACATGAGCAGATGTGTGTGCTTGGGGCAGCTGGCTGGCACCCCAACCTCAGCCACAGTGGCAGACATGCCCTGCCAGGCTCCGGGGAGTCACCTCAGTGTCACAGTGGTGAGGAGGTGACCCACTTGTAAATGAAGAAAGTTACAAACAGCCAGACAAACCCTGTAGCTGTGAGCATCATGTGAGAAGCTGCTAGTGTCACCAAATCCCCTTATCCACAGTAAGGGCACAGCACTGCAAGGGGGACACCCAGCTTCTCTCCCACAGCTGGAGCACCCCAGCACAGCCCTCTCCCCACCCTTCCATATTATCCCTCCCAGCACAGCGCTGCTGCAACGTCCACAGCCCCAAAAGCTGGGCAGATGCATCCCAAGCAGCTCCTGGCTGCAGGATGTGGGCATGCAAAGGGAAAGGGACTTTCCTTCCCCTCGCTGTGCTGAGTTGGGTTAACCCTGCCCCTTCCAGTCCCTGCACAGCACTAGCTCCATACCCAGCACAGGAGGATATTCAGACCAGAGAGAACGGGATGGCAACAAGGACCAAGGACCAGTGATGGGGAGCAGAAGAAACCACTGCAGCCAAATATGGTCTTTGCCATCGAAATCCCCTCAAATCCCATGAGGTTCCTCCAGGCTCAGCTGGGCCAGAGCATCATCCCACACCCCCCATTCCAGTTTTCCTGTCCAGTACCTTGCAGGTGTGGGCTCTCCGGCAGTGCTCGAGGCTGTGTGCCAGGGCTGGCCGTGCCCATAGAGGAAGGTCTGGAATAGGCACAGAGCCCATTTTAGGGGTGGCGACATGGGACAGTCACTGCTGCTGCCTTCCAGGAAGGCAATGGGTCTGCCCCAGCGGTTCAGGGAACAGCCCTTCCCTGCCGGCACCTCCCCGAGAAAAACCCATTCCTGGAAAGGAGCCCAGCGCTGGCTCTGCCTCCCTTGCAGCTCCGTGAGCACAGGGAGGATGCACCTTCGTGTGGGGGAACCTCTTTCAGCTCAACCCCAGGCAAAGGGGGGACCCTCTCTGCTCACTTACCCTAGGGCGGAGGGGAGAACCAGGGACTTCCAATCCATTTTCCTGCCATGCCTCTCCATTGATCTACTCTCCCAATTAGAGGGAATCCCTTTTCATCCAGCCTCTTCCCACTCTGTGCACAGGGGGAACTCCTTGCTCCCCTATCCTTGTTTGTACAGGGGATACCCTGTGGTCTTAACCCTTCTCCCATCCCCAATCGCAGGCAGGGAGGAGGGCATCAAACACTCCCCTTCCCTGGGCCCCAGTCTCCTACCCCTCCAGAGCCTGCAGCGCCGACTCGCTCACATCACCTTAGAGGGGTGGCTGGGCGAAGTCTTCCTTCCCCACAGCCTCATCCCACACAGTGATCCGAAACTGCCCGCCCAGGGGAAGCTCCATCCTGCCCTCCTCCTCCCCAGTCCCTGCACCCTGCAGGGTCCCAGCCCCTTGGGAACATCCCTGCTGCCTGCCAGGGCGTGCTGCCAGCTGCCTCTCCACCCTGCCAAGGAATGCCTGGTTTCTCCTGAACAGGGATCAGGGGGACAACCAAGAAAATGAGGTGGGGTCTGGGAAGCTCCCCAGCACAGCCATGGGTGCTACATGCCACGGTGAAGAAGATGCTTTTTTTTTTGGCTGTGGGTGTGTGAGAGCCCAGCTCAGCTTTCTGATACCATACAATCCAGGGGCACTAAGTGTCCTTTAGTTGTCACAGCAGAGTTTTATTAGTTTAGTAGCTTCTGGTTAGTGCCTAAGCCAAAACGTGTCTGGGTTAATAATAACCCAGGAAGAGACTGAGAGAAGTCCACAGCGTCAGCACAGATCAAAAGCAGCATCACTAGTGCAAGCCCTGTTGTATTTTCCACCGTACCCTTCCGTGAGCGGATTGCACTCGCTCTATCGAGCGGTCTCAATCTGATCCAATTTCCTGCCAGCAAACAAATGTTTCTAGGAAATGCAATACATTATCTGGATGGGTTTATTATCAGCATTTGGAACCAGGAAAACTGCATATTTTCTCGAGCGCCGCAGGGAACTTTATAGTTCATACTTCAAAAGAGGGTTTAAAGGATTGCCCTTGAAAGCTGGCCCAGCTCAAATCTCCACATTGTTTTGGTCTTTGCAGAAGAAAATGCAGAGGAGGGAGGGGGTAAGCACGCTAAAACTGCCTCCAATGTTTTCCTACTGAAGAGGACTCCCCTGCCCTGTACGGAGCCAAGCTTTGGCTGTGAGGCAGAGGCAGCGCGTGCCCTTGGGAAGCAAGGAGTCAAGCCTTCCTCAGCATTTCAAACGACCCCAAGCAATCTGGCACATTAATTTTTCAAGGGAAGGCAGGAACCATGTGTCCTGGCTGAAATCTAGGGAGCTGCTCCAGAGAACAGAAGACGGACTCCGTGCCCTGCCAACACTGAGCTCTGCACAGAGATGCCGACCCGAGAGCAGGGTGCAGCCAGAGCCGGGTGTCCACAGCTGAGCTGGGTCCCTGGCCCTGCTGGGCTCCGAGGAGGTGTCTGATCATCCCTGCCCTGCACTTGGACAGAAAATTACCAGCTGGCACCTGACCCTCCCTGACTCTGTACTCCTGGGGCTGAGGGTGGCACAGCTCCTTCTGGCAGTAAGGAACTGCTCTGGCATCCTGCCGGGATGGGATGAGACACATGCACAGCTTGGGGTGCCTTGGACAGGACAGAGACACCCCCTTGCCCCTATATTTAGCCAAACAGATTGAAGGAGATGCATTTTCCAAGGGTATCTAGTCCTACAGGACACCTTCTTCAGGACCCATCCAGAGCCCCCTGTCCTGCAGTGTGCTGGCCCAAACTCTCTCCTCCATAAACAGGGGTCCAACATTCCCCATGGGTACCCAGCACACAGCCCAAAAGGAGCAACTGACCAGGAAAAAGAGGGGAAGGAAAACAATATAAAATTTAAAAAATTCCTACCCCTCTCCCAAATACCCCTAGTTCTCTCTCTGGTTTAAATGGGAAGCTCCACTGAGATTACTGGGGTTTTAAAGCAGTACTGGAGACTACCCACTTGCTCCAATTTAGGGGTGTGTGTCTTTTCGCTGCCAGTGTCCTGCAGTGAAGCTAACACATAAGATCTAGCTTGGATTTTAAAAAGAAAAAACATTAAAAAAAAAAAAAAAAGGAGGACTACATTTGCAGTTTAAATTTGCAGTCTGAAGGAGCTTACTGGTCAGATGCTGACTTTTGGATACTGATCTAACCAAACTGCAAACTGTGAACTCCTGAGGTTTGCCAATGCCTGCTGTAAACATGGAAACCAAGTGTCACTTTTTGCCAAACAGAAGAATGGTTTAAAAATAGATCTAGAGAAGAATACAGGCACTCGGCATACAAGGCTCCCGTTTATAGACTCCCTTGCTACTATAAAATGGAGCAAGAGGTTATGAGCACACAAGCAACTTTCCACCAAATTTAGATTTTACCGACTTCTCAGAAAAGTGAAAACAATATTTCAGGTTCCAGCTGAACCAGTAAAAACTCCTTGGGTGAAGTTCTCAGCCCAGGTATTACAGCATACGGACTAAAACAGGCACAAAATAGTTCTTCAACCTTTTCACTGTAAATATATTAAGGTACATAAGTTGCACACTGAGAAGTACATCTACTGATTAGAGCTTCATTTTATTCATCTGTAGACTTTGCAAAAAGGTTTTTTTTCTCATGGAGAATCCAAATAAATTCAGAGGACAGTCTTACCACACAGGACTGGCACACAAAGTTTTACCACCTGTATTTGTATGGGGTTTTGAGGATAACGTTACTGTTTACTAAGAAAAAAAAAAAGTGCTCCAAACCCAAACACTATTCCTACAAATTCATATTGGGCTGCTGCAGTTGGAGGCTGAAAGCTTTCCCCACCCAAGGGGAAAAAAAAAAGCCTAGCTTTACAATACATCCTAAATTAGGCAAAAATTCAAGGGCAGATTAACACCACAACTCGGAAAGATTTTCACATGTGATTTCATGACCAGACCCAGAGAGAACTCCATATGGAAATGTCAGTGACTTTAATAAGCACTCGGTTGTTTCCAATTAGGCTCCTTAAGTAAGTTCAGTGGCATCCAGAGTTTCCTCTGCCACCTTCCTCCAAGCTGGCAAGCATTTATTTTTCTTCTTTTTTTAACGAGCAGTTAATAAACATGTTCCCACTCCGCCGAGGCTCCGGCCCCGCGCGGAGCGGCGGGAGGTGACACTAGATGGCACCAGTTCGCTTTGCTGCAGGAGCAATTTTTCCCCTTGGAAAATAAAACACCCCAACCAAACCTGGAAAACATATAATTTTGTCGATGCAATTCTGTTTCTCTTAAAACGCGTCTGAGCAACATTATTTTTATGAGCTTTTCCAGCCTTGTTTTGAAAAACTTAATGTTTCTGCTAGGTTTATTTTTGTACCATCCAACAGCCGGCTGAATCCTCCCTGCACTGCAAACAGGGATGTCTAAAAAGTGTCACAAAGACTTTTGACAGATTTTTTTTTACTGTTTTGTTTTTGGGGTGGGATTTGTAAGAATCACTTCTCATTCCAACTTCTTCCTTCGCAATAATAACTAACCAGTTAACCTCCACTTCCTCTCCCAATATTGACTCAGACAGTCAGAACTGAGGGGGATTGGAAATTGAAATGCATCTTGAGAGATCTTTGATCTGTTTTACCAATCAAAATTGAACACCAAGAGATTATTCTCACTAAAACAATGTAATAATCCATTCTTCTGAAAAATTTCTAGAGAACCTTTGAATATTTTAATGGCTTGGTGGTATGTTTCATAGGGCAAGATGTTTGCAATCTATAATGCAAGTTTTAAAACATGCAATCCTATCCTTAGGAGAAAATAACAATCTCCGGGTCTGCCTCTGCATGCATATATAAAGAGAGGATTCCCCTAAAATATTTTTAGAGCAATTTTTGAACTGTAACCCCCTCAAGGACGGGGGGAAGGAGCCTGCATTTGCTCCTAAAGCTCTTATCCTTTAAATCTCTGAAACAGTATGGAAAATAATCATTCTTAAGCATTTAAAAGCTCGAGAGAGGAATCAATAAGATTCCCGATCAAATAAGGGCCTGATCCCAAACCCAGCCCTGCTGACACTTCCACTGGCACAAGTAGGAATTTGGCCCAAGACAGAGATGTCAGACCAATGTAGTAGCTTCTCACTGAACCTCATCCGTCTGTCTCCAGCCTCCCATCACACTAATCCTGCGCCTACTGAAGTCAGTGGAAAAAACTAACCGGGGATGGGTTTGTTTTTGTTGATTTTTACTCATGATTTTAAGCCCAGATTTGCCTCTTCCCTGGAAATGCAACAGGGGGGTCAAAGGCAGCTTTTTAGGCACATCTGAGAGGCTGCCGCGGATTTTTCTAAACAAACGCCTTGCTTTCTGTTTCCCTCCTTCCCAAGAGGCGATTTCATAACATTTCATACTGTGACTTTGCAAACTACAGGCGGGGGGGCAACGGCGGGGAAGTGGGGGGGGGGGCGGCCGGGAGAGGTCGCTGCCGTCCGACCACGAAAGTTTTCATAACAAAGTTGGGCTTTTTCGGTTTTGTTTTGCCTTTTATTTTTAAAGGGGAGGGGGGAGGGGGGAGAGCTTAAAAAAAAAAATTCAAAAAGGAAAAAATATATGCGCACACAAGATCACGCACCTAATAAAAACAATTTAAAAAAAAAACAACAAAAAAAAAAGAACCCAAGAAGCCAAAACAAACAGCGCTCTCTCTTCCCCGTCCGCTCGCGGCGGTTTCGGGGGTGCAGCGGCGCGGGGCTTGCGCGGCTCCCCGCGGCCGATCCGCTCGCTCCAGGAATAGCGTGTGGCCAGGGGCCAGCCCCGCGGCTGCCGCCGGCAGATTTACGAGCGCCTGTCCCCGCGCCAAGTCCGCCGCGGTAGTAAACACAGGGCAAGGGCTGCGCTGGGGGCAGCGGGGGGCTCCGCATCGCGCCCCGTCCCTCGCATCCCTCGCACGGCTGCGCTCCGCTTCCCCCGCCCGCCGCCTTCCCCCCGGCGGGGGACGCCCGCTCCTCCCCGCGGGTGGTGGTGGTGGTGTTATTATTATTATTATTATTTTCAGCCCTACGCGTGATATTCAGAGCCGCTTCATACACTTTTGCCCCTTCCCGAGTTTTGCATCGCGGTTGCGTTCCCAGCCGGCAGCCGGCCCGCACGCACCGTCGAGGCGAACGCGGTCTCCGCCGCCCCGGGCCGGCGATCCGCGGTGCTCCGGGGCCGGCAGCGGCCGAGCCTCCCCGCGGGCTCCCCCCTTTCCCGGGCAGGGAAATGCCGCAAGTCTTCTCCATCACCGCCCGCTCTTAGCCCGGGGCTTGACAGATCACGGCGCAGCCCCGCCACAGGTTGCAAAACGCACCAGCCCTTTCGCGGTTGCGCCGGGGACAGAATAACAATAATAATGCTTTAATAACAGAAACAGCGAGAAATGGGGGCTGGCGCGGAAAGGCCGCTGCCCGGTGCCGCCGAGCCCCCGCGCTGCCGCCAGCCCCGCTCCGCGGCGGCTTCGTGCGGCGGCGAAACGACAACAGCGACACAACACGCACACACCAGGAAAAAAAAAAAAAAAAAAAAAAAAAAAAAGAAGAAAAAGAAAAAAAAAGAAAGAACGAAAAATAAAAAAAAAAAAAAAAAAAAAAAAGGCAAAGAAAAATAACACACCCCGACCGAAGGATCCAGCCATTGAGAGCGGACCCCGAGTCACGCCACAAGCCCGGCGGCCGCCAGCGCTCGCCGCCGTCCTGCGCCCGCGGAGCGGCTGCAGGTGCAGAGAGGAGCCGCCGCCGTCCCCCCCGTCCCCACCCGGCCGTCACGCGTGCGGGAAAGCCAATAATCCCAGATAACCGATAATCCCCGGGAGAGGACGGCGAGGGGAGACACTCCCACCCACCCCGCTCCCCTCCCCTTATACACGCTCCCAGCGTTAAAGACATGCAGGCACCCCTATTTCCCTAATTTTTTCTCGCCTGACAGCGGGCAAAGGAAAAGGGGGAGATGTGTATGTGAAATAAATAAATAAATAAATAAGGCAGGGAAAAAAAATTAAATTGAGATGATAAAAATAATAGTAACTAAAAAAAAAATAAAGGGCACCTGCAGCGGGAAAGGGGGGGGAAGGAAAGAGGAGAGAGAGAAAAAAAAAATGGGTAGAAATATATAGAGGCGGCTCCGCGCCAAGCGTCGGAGCGGGGCAGGGAGGGAAAGAGGAGGGAAAAAAATGGAGAGAAAAAAAAAAAAAAAAAAGCGAGCGAGAGAATTAAAGGGTAAAATCGGCCGCGGCAATAGAAGCAGCAATCACCTGGTCTCCGGGCTTTCCTAGAAACTCCTTGCATCACCACTTCTAAGAACCCCAGTTCTAAGAATCAACAGAGCCCAATTCTCGGAATTTGAGCTGCGGGCTCTACCATCGAGCTCGGCATGGGGAGGGCCACGGACCTCCCCCCTCCGCGCCTTCCCCGGCGCCGCGGCCCTCGCGGTGTGCGCGCCCCCCCGGGAAGGCCGCTAACGGGATGGGCGAGGGGGGGCGCATATCCTAGAGGGGGCCGCGGCGGCGGCGGGGGTCGCACCGTGTCGCCCCCCGTTCATCCCCCTCCCCTTTCCCCCCCTCCAGCAGTGGTCGCGCCCGGGCGGCGGGTCACGTGGCGGCGGGTGCTGTCGGTGACGTGGGGGGCGCGCGGGCGCGGAGCAGCGCGCGCGGCGCGGACCGAGCAGCGGCGGCGGCGGCCGGAGAGAGAGAGAGAGAGAGACAGAGAGAGAATGGAAACCGGGGGGTCCCGGGCACAGCTCGGGCGGTGCAAACACACATCACACCCCCCTACCACCACCAGCCTCCGCTTCTGGGTTTTTTTGTTTTTGTTTTTTTTTTCTTTCTCCCAAGCCTCTCCGAAAACGAGCGAAGAGATCTTGGAAGAAAAATGCGCCTTTTTTTTTAAAGTATATGTATTTTTAATTATAATTTATGCATTTTTAAATTTATTTATTTTGGGGCGGGGGGGTCACTTTCGCGTTTCTAAAACATCCTCCCCCCCTAAAAAATACCCCAAACCAACTAAACAACCCAGCGAGCAAAGCCAGGAGCCAGCTGCATTGTTCTGGATTTTTATTTTTTCTTTAATTATTTTTTTCCTCATTCAGCTTTTTTTTTAAATATTTTTTTTTTGCAAACAGCCATACTCGGTTCAAGGCCTTCAATGGGATTTACTCTTGGGGAAAGAAGCTTCTTCCTTAAAGACGGTTCCCCATGAACTCCCCATACTCGTTTTTGGTTTTATTTTTAATCTATTTCTTCTTTTTTATTTCTTTAGCAGAATTCTCCAGACAAAAAAAAATAAATAGATTTTGATGATTTTCACTTTTTTTTTTTTTTTTTTTTTTCCATCCATGTTCTCTTTTTCTTTCCAGGACATTCAAGTGGTGGGTTAATTCTGTGTAGCTGTTTTGTTATTGTTGCAAAATAACCTGTAAGTCTATAAATATTCTGCTTGTATGGAATTGTTGTACTGTGCTGGGGATGCAAAATCGCTTTGGCTTTTCTGGAAAGAGATTTTATTTCTGCACTTTTTGCCTCTTGCTGGGCAGAGGCCTTTGCTGGGAGGGGGGAATAACGCAAAGCCTTGGCAATCAGTGTCTCGGGTGGGTTTCGAGGGGGTGCAGAGGAGGGGACCTGTCACCCCAACCTTCCCCGCTCCTCAGTGGAAATGTAGCTCCCTGGATGTAAATCTCTGGAGATTTCTTCGGTCTGTCCCCCAGCCTCGCGTGTTTATTTCTTGGGGGCCTGCAGCGAGGATTGGGTTTGGGGGTGGTTCGGATCGCTCCTTCTGCTTTCCCGGTCGGGTTTTTGGGCTGCGAGCTGCCGGTCGGGGTGGAGGGGAGCGGGGGAAGGCACGCTCTGGGCTGTGAAGGCATTCCCGGGCCCTGGTGATTAATAGAAATTTGTTTACGAGAATAACCACCGCAGGTCACGGTGCCCTCGGTCCGCTGGTGCAGTTGCTCGCAGCTACTGATTCCAGCACTGGCGAGCCTACGGAGCGGCCACCTTGGACACAAAGTCCCCGGGTGCTGCTTTTATTTTGATTTCTCAGCTGAGCTCCTGAACCGAAACATTTTAAAGCAAGGAGGTTGGGGGGGGGGGGGGGGTAATAAATTAGGAAGAAAGCCCTTCTGCTAATACGACTCGTCATTAAAAATAGCCTGGTGGCAAGACAGGGATGGTACTCCCGAGACACTTGAGGTGGTACAGATATGCTGGAGAGACGGCTTCCCTGTAGTTAAAATGCAGTATGGAATTCCCAGGGAGTGAGTGCAGCTGGGGCTGTGTGACTTGTGCCACTCCGATCCCGGCCCCGGGCACGGAGCGGGCTCCCGTCTCCGCAAGTGACCGAAGAGGGACGGACCCAAGAGTACCAACTCTGTTCCGGGATTTTGATTTGGTTTATTTTTCCCCAGCAATGAAGCCCAAAGGAAGGAGGTTGTTGGGGGCGACAGATCTGCTGTGTTTGTCATTTCTCTGCAGTGAGTGACGCTTTCGCTTTAGCCGGAGCCCAGCGAGCCCCGCGCCCGCGGGACGCTCGGGAGCAGCAGCAACGGGAGGGCGGCCGCTTGGGGGATTTTTGGTGGAGACCCGAGGTCGAGCACAGCTTCCGTTCAAGTAGCGCTCTTACGGGGGAGATTTCTCACTCTGCCTGGCCACAGCCAAGCCAGGCTTGCATCAGAGTTTCCATCCTAACCCGCCTCGTTGCGGGGACATAGGGAGCAGCCAGCAGCATCCCTTTCGGACTGGGAGCTGAGCGGCCTGGGCGCCTTTGCTGAGTTTTTAGCCTTTCTGCTCTGGTGTTATACCTTCTCCTGCTCCCTCGCTGTCATCCAGGGCCCGGCTGCAGCTGCCCACGGGCTCTTGCCACTCGCCTCTACTCCCCAATGCTTCCTGCTGCCCCCAAAGCAGCAGTGGTCCCTGTGGTGCCTCGCTGGGGAGTTCAGGGAGCTGGGGATGGAGTAATTTCCTAAAGAGCCCTCTCCTACCATCGGCCACAGGGATCATTGCTGAGTGAGGCCTTGCCACCCTCTTCCTTTTCCTTCTTCCTTTGCCTGTCCCAGCTCGGGACCAGCCCGACAGGCGCTGGCAGTGGTGGTGGCTGCCAGGGTGGCAATGTCCCAGTGGGACACCTTCCTCTGCCTCCACAAGCCGACAGCGAGTGTCTTCTCTTTGGAGGAAAACAGTGGCGAGGAGGGTCATTGGTGGGAGTGTGCAAAGCCACCAGCAGCCCCATGTCGGCCGTGGGATGTTTCTCAGTGGCCCCAGGCTCGGCGTGGCTCCTGCACACCCACAAGGTGCCTGTGTGGCACGTAGAGGAGCAGCAACTCGGCCCTGCCTGTGGGAGGCTGTGGCAACCCTGCTGGGGGGGTCAGCCCCACGCACCCCTCTCTCAAAAACACCCTCTACGCTGCAGAGAGCTCCTCACCCAGTCAAGGGTTTGTACCCTCAAGTGCCACCCCTCAAAGTCGTGGCAACGATGGAACAGAGGTGATGCTGCTGGGAAATTGTCCCCTTCGGAGTTGGCAGGGGTATTTCTGGTCATGCTGGAGCAGCTCCAAGGAGCAGGAGCAGAGGCAGGAGCAGTGCTGGGCATCACTACATGTCTCACACCCTCTTATGGACTGTCCCTCTCGAGCTTCTTCATATCCTGCCCTGGCAAAGCTCCGGGGATGAAAAGCAGCCCCTCTGCCTGTGTGCTGGCGTGCAGGACACAGAGCAGTGTGAAATTATTCAGCCATCCCTGGGAGCTGCGGTTGGATGCTGAAGGGCCTCGGAGCTGGAGGTGCTGCGTGGCAGTGAGGGGAGTCCCCAGGCTTGGGTCGTTTCCCTCCAGGGGACACAGAGCAGGATTTTATGGTATATCGAGGCCAGTGTGTATTTTTCCCGGGTGAACCGCACCCCTGGAAAGAAGTGCCTTGTCTTCTGCAAAACACTGCTTAAACAAACAGTACCCCACTATAATTTTTTCTTTTGAAATTAACTCCTTCAGGCCATAGGGCTTCCCCATCCTCACATAAAAATAACTGCCAGGACTTTTAAAGGGGGAAAAAAAAAGTGGCTAAGAGAAAAGTTTAGCCTGACAGAACAGAGCCTGTGAACCTCTCTGTTCCCTGTGGCCCTCGAGGATGGGTTTCAGGAACAGCCTGCCCATTTTGGAGCTGGGTGCCGTGGCATGAACGTTACTTAAAAGGAGTTTTGCGCATATTAATGTGAATGCAGCGAGGCCAGGCTGCGCAGGGACAGCCGAGTCCCTGCCTGAATTCAACTATCTTGTTTTCTAATCTAACCTACTTTTTTTCTTTTGCCTTTTTTTTTTTTTTTTGTCAGAGGCCAGTGCTTTGCAAGAACCTGTTCTCAGTGCAATCTCAGAGCTTTTTGTGGGTGTCTGATTTCTGTAACACGTTTTGGTTTCCAGTATGAATGTAATGTACAGAGAACATCATGACACTGCTCTAGGTGTATGTGATCTTATCTACCTGACATTTAAGGTTTTTTAAACCGTCCAATTCATCTGATTTGCATAAAAATCACATGATTTTACTTTTTTTTCCTTTCTTTTTTTTCATGCACTGTCATAACAAACTACTAAGGTTTACCAGGCTGTTTTGTATCTGTCAGCATGAGCACGGGGCCCATTTCTCTTGTCTTCATTCCTCCCTGGTGGAGATTGGGGATGTCAAAGGTGGCACTTGAAGGGGACTTGTGATCGCAGCCAGCCACTGAAATCCTTAATAAGCAAATATGTACAGTTTAACTTCTCAGAAAACAAAGCATCTGAGCAGGCATGCCATGCAGTTGTTGTTAATTTAAATAGTTGAGACTTCATTTTATTGATAAGGAAACTCCTCTGGAACAGCCCCCCGGATCCCAGCAGGCTCCCCCTGCTGCAGCCGTCCTCATTACAAAACAAGGCCGCAATTAAAATAAACTCCAAGAGCTAAACAAACTGCTGCCTCTTGCTGGTCATGTGTTAGCTTTAGCCTTTAACGCAGAACAAAATGTTTTCCTGGGTATCAGAAGAGGCATGGGCTCCGACTGGGAGGAGAAGAGGGAGCAGCAGCTGGGCATATGGGAATGGCAGGGAGTGGGGTGCTGCAGTGCTCATCGAGGCTCCTTTCTCTTGCTTTCTTTTTATTTTTTCTTGTTTTAAATTTGAGTGTTTGTGATCTAACTCAGTCTTTACTGCAAGGGAAAGGGCTGGAAGTGGAAAAACTTGAATGTCATGGTAAAACCTGGCTGTCCCAGCACGTCCTGGGCACACCTGACCGTACCTTACCCTTGCCCAGCCTGGCTCCCACTGAGCCCACCGGCCACAAGCCCCTGGCCCAATCTGTGTTACTCCTTTCACGTCTCCTGCAGAGGCTTTAGGGGGCTGCAGATACCACTTGACATCTGCCACATCTGCATAGGTACTGGGAAGGGAAGCCCAGGGTGCCCTGGAGGACAGAACCAGAGGGATGAGGAGATGGATAGGAGAGAGGGACAGCCAGGGGCTGTGGAGGGGTGTGTGGCTGGCCAGCCTGCAGTGCCTCCATGCCACGCCATGGCTCCCCACACGGCCTGAGAGCACATTTTAACCCTTTGCCATGTCTAGATGTCCCGTTTGGGGTAATGAATCCCACTTGGATGAATACTCTGCAAGAAGGGTTGCTCTGATGATGGAGGGGTGTGCATCCATGCTGTGTGCACCTCAATCCCCAGGATAATATTCTGGCAAAATTGCCCAAATAACTGGCATATCTGCTTGGTGCTTGCTGCCAAGAGACAGTGTAGACTTGCCTGTCAAAAATTACTTTCTTGCCACATAGGAGCAAAATATCTGCCTGTCTTGTGCCTGATCTCCCAAAGTGGCTGACCGTAAACAGCAGCTCTCAGAAGGTGGGTAAGGACTGTCCCTGTTCCACTGAGCACTCACAGCCCCATATCAGTTCTGCCCCATTTTTGATTTAAAAGGGAAAATTCATCCAGAAGTTTTCAAGCTGCAGAGAATTACCCCCCCGCCCAAGTCGATTTTTAACCACTTATGGACCAAAGCCTGTCTATGCCTCAGTGGGGCTGTGTGAGGCAAGAAGCCTCCTGGCAGGGGACATGGTGGGGGAGCCTTCACCTGATCAGCATCCCCAGCCCAATTCCTTGCTTGTCCCCAAATCTTGTCATCCTGGCACCACCAAAGTGAAGTGTGTGACCAGTGGAAGCTGAAAATCCCTGGCCCGTGGCTGAGCAGCACTACTAACCTCTTATTTTCAGCAGATCTGTCAGCGTTCAGATGTTACAACGAAAAATCCTCACTAACCCCTACAAATACTTCTCTGATTAGGAGTTGTGCTGAGGTAGTTCAAACCCAATGTGTAAGTTGCTTTGTTGGGGAAAAAAGTAATAAAAAGAATAAAAGGCAGTGCTTGCTTTGGATGGTTTATGGTATTATTTATTACTCCTACACCTCAGAGAATCTTGCAGATATGTGATATAAAAAATCAGCAAAGAGCCTAAGAAGCACGACAATTCCTCAAACTTTTACAGGCACAAGCACATTGTAATTAAAAGAGGGATTTGCGTTGACCCTGATCGTTTTGAAACAGGCCTCTAAAGTTCAGGCTAAACTAGCCTGGTTTATTTCTGTTTTTTCTCTAATAACTCCCTGGATATCTCAGCCAGTAGAGTGCTGTGTGAATTTCAATTTCTCTCTTCAAATAAAACATCGACGTAATTTTTATATTCTTTGAAATGATCTGTGCAATTTTGTTCACGGAAACTCTTTGATTTAGACTTAAAGGATTTAGTGACTGGATAGGAGGGTATCTGGAAGTAATGGTGAAAATGGTAATTATTTATTTTACTGCCTTCTGGAATTCTTTTATTTCTCCGTACTATCTCTAAAAGCATGTCTGGCAGTAACAAGCTGTCTCTAAAAGAATTCAATTAAATGTATTGCCAACAGAATATTTTATATTTTTTATACCAGTAGTTAGAGTGTTAAATAATATATTAGTAGATTTATAGACTACATTTAGGTATGACTATGAATAGCTACAGTAAAAACTCAGAATATTCATGTAAAAAGGGAGGGGAGGAAGTTGGTTTCTGGGGTTTAAGATTTTTTTCTCCTCGTCCTTATTTGAGTTTCAGTTTTAGGACTTAAAAAGAATTAGATTTTCACATCTTTTTTCTGTTATTCTCGAATGACAAGAAAAAGTCAGCTATTTTTTGAGACAAAAATTCCCGTGAGATTTCTCCTTGTTTTAAATAATTAAATATTAAAGGAGTAAGAAAGAAGCAGGCAGATCCTACGATATGGACATGAATCAAATGGGATATTTATTTGCATAGGTACATGGCAAATAGGAAAAAATCGATCCCGAAGCTGTATGAAATTGCCAGTTACTCCATTACAGTGTTACAAATAGATTATTACCCATAAGAACGTAACTCTTAATGTCCTAAAAATAATTTAATGCTAGGATTATTTTTATTTAATTTGGTAAATGACAAATATATTTTTGATTCCTATAAAGCAGAAATAAACCATGTCCCAGGAATTGGGAACCAAACCCAACTGCTCCCCCCCCAATCCTATTTTTTAATTGACATTTTTTCCTTTTTTTTTTTTCTTCTTATTTTCTTTTTTCTTTCCAAAGTCTCATCGGCTCTTCTGAATTTTGCAGTTCATTTCTTATTCCTTCTCCCTCAATAAAAACATTTTTCATCACAAAACTTGATGCTTTTTTTACTTCCGAGCCTCCCTGCGAATTGCCTCTCTCCCTCCAGACAAGTTTCGAGGATCAACAAGTTAACCTTCAGAAAGATTACAAAGGTACAAGTGGGCTGCTTAAGAGGTGAATCATTAAACGTAAGGTGAAGTAGAAGCAGAAGGTTTCAATTAAAGTGACAGTCGAGGCAGCCTTTGCCTGCCCGGGAAGATTTGCTTTTATCGTCAGAGCCGTGCTGGGAGCTGCGTCCATCCCAGGCAGGGAGGTTTGGTTCCCACTGTCCACATTCTGCATTCTCAGGTCTGCTGCTGCTCCAGCCCTCACTCCTGAAACAACTCCACCGGTTTCAGCATGATAAATTCGACTGTGACAGCATTAAAATATGGGAAAGGAGCCAGATCTCCTTTATGTCCCATTCAGGCTGGAATCAAGGAGCCTGTCTCGGAACTGCCTTCACCCAATGCTCCTCATTACCACGTCCTGAGGAAGAGCAGGATCAGGCCCACAACCTTCCTTATTACATCCCCAAATCCTGCTTGCTCCTACTGATATTTATGTTTTTAATATCACAGTATATTTAATGAGCAGCCCCAGGGTGGAGGGAGACATGCGAGATCCTTGCCGGGTGGTGGAAATCCTGCCCTGCTGTTGCCTTGTCCCCACATCCCCTACATCTGCTCGGCATGGGGCACCCCTAGTCCTCCTGCCAGATGTCTCATGGGTGCCCAGGGACTGTTTGCCCTGACACAGAGCCCGTGTCCGTGCACAGAGGGTAATGCACAGACAGCCAGTCCACGGGCAACTGTCCCGCATGGAGGTCCCGTGTGCTTGGAAGCAGTATGTACAATGTTGGGCTTTTTTTTTTCCTGGCTTTTTTTTGGAGTACAGACAGCACGGTGCTGAGGCAGGAGGTAGAAAGGGGTCAGGCTAGATATTGTCCTGACATGGAGCATTGCTGTGATATTTTTTGTCACTTCGCTGATTTAAATTTTAAATATTTCTGAGTTTTGCATTTTGGTCTGAAATGCTCCCATATGGCAGCGCCGAGTGTGGATGGCATCCTCTCCACAAGGATGCTCCAGCGATTGGGTTAATTCCCTCCTACTAATTCCTTACATAATCATGCGGGCTCAGATCCTCAAAAGTATTTGTGTGCATGCCTCCCTTGGAAATCAGAGAGTTTAATTGTCTGCTAAAATTATTGTGTTTTGTTTTGAAAGCAGAGCAGGAAATAACAAACTTGAATTTTATGAGATTTGTTTGCCTCTCTGTGGTCACAGAGCACTTTTTTTTACCTTTGCAAATAAATTTCCTGTTAAATAACGTAGTGCCCAGACTACAGATGGGATTTTAGACAGTGACCAACAGGAGCTTGAGTGCCAGCATAGGTTAGGGAAGCTGGGTTTTGGCCTCTTGGTCCTTCTGGTCCCAGTTAGTAAAATGTGTGTAGGACAATGGCAGAGTCTTGAAGAAATGCTGGAGGGAAGAATCCATTAAAGCCTGTGAGATGCTGAGATAGGAGGATAATAGAAATCACGTCAGTGAGAGATGCCATCTATTATAGATAACGATTGCACAGCTGACTGCATCTCCCCCTCTGGAAATGGCTCCTTTCTTAGTTTCATTTTTGGTTGTACTACCCAAAAGAATTCTTCTAACTCCTTGGCATTTGTCCCCTTCAGATATTTCATGCAATACGGAAGAAGGAGGAATCAAAATACCATGACATTGAAGTTCATTGCCGATTCTGCTCACGTCAGTTGAAATCAGTCACTAAAACCTCAGCCTGCAGGACCCCGTGCTCTGTATTTTTCTAGTCTAGGTAGTCGCAATGGCAGCAGGGGGAGGTAAGTAGAAGGAAAAAAGAACTGATTTCATTAGGTGTTAGAAGAGCTTATTAGAAAACAGGAGGGAAAAAAAAGCAATAAAATTATGAAGACGGGAATTAAAACAAGTGATGAAATCCAATCTCTGCTGACTGCAAGGGGACACTTCTCACGCACCCTTTCTTGGTTTGGAAGATGCCCAGGCATTGATAAACATTTTACGAGAATTCAACTCCACAGCAGCAAGCGGCGGCGAATACTAAGAGAAAATATACTCGTGTGCCAGGATCAGCCCAGCAGCTTCAGAGGCAGCGTTTAACCTGCTGCCTCGCAGCCTTTGGGCCCTGTTTGGGTTTGTTGTCAGCCAGCAATCTGGATCTGCACTATACCTGGGTTATATTTAGGACAATTAAATTAATTGCTGGAACAGACAACCCTTTTTAGACCCAAGGCACTTTGCCCCCCTTCTGGATACCGTAGGGCTGATGTAGTGATTCTGGGGCTTTGGCTTGGCAGTCAGAGCATGTGTGTGTTTTATGTAAGAAGCAGCAGTGGGGATGGATGCTGCTAGACAAATATTTGGTTAATTTTTGTAATTATTAGTAATAACAATACTCTGCTTTCTCAAGCACCTTTCATGTCTGGGTGCTTTTGAAACACTAGTAAAGCCAAGCGATGCAGCTCCATTCTAGGGGCTGTAATTAACTTTAGCTCCACTTTGTACATGTGGAAAATGAGGTGGAGGGAGGCAAGAGGATTGGAGGTACAGCAGAGCTGGGGGGCGCTGCCCTGAGCAAAAGCCAGCAAGAGCTAGCAGAAGTAAAGCTCAGGCTTCTGGAAGCCTCTTGGCTGACCTGTCCTGAGAGACAAGCTCATCTCACCATGCAGTTCTGATATTTGGGCCAGCTCCTGAGCCAGGAGCCTAAACTTCTTGGGAGGTTCAGATATCCTGTCCAGGAGGATATCTCTTGGCCACCTGCCCCACCTGCCCATGTCATCTCCCCTCATTGTCAGAAGTGATGGGACAAGATGGTTTCATGTGGTTCCTCTTCCCAGCCCTCCTCCTGACCAGGCTCCACGTGCCCATGGGATGAGAAGAGTCGCTCAGTCACCAAGAACAGGAGAGACCTGCTGGGCTTTGGAGCCTGGTCCCCACAGGCCTGGGTTACCACATCCTCTTTGGCCAGGTTGGCTTTTTGCCTCTGCCTGCCTGTCACAAGACCTCTTTCTCGACGGGGTTTGGGTGTTTCTTCCAGTTTCCTCTCAATGCTGGTTCACAGACCATTGGTCCCACCATGCTTAGGTCAGCTCTGTACCAGCTCTGCCCTTTTGCTCCTGTCTGCTCTAGATCTCTTGGACATCTGTGTCCCAGCTGTGTTTGTTTTGCTAACAAATGGGTACCAAACTCAAGAATTTGGGATTATCCCTTAGAAAATTCAGTATCTCACTCCATAATGAACCCTCTGAAATTTCAAGGCATGGATTGTGATTTGCATGGGCTCTTCCAGTCTGCACCTTCCTCTAGTAGGGTCATGTCGTGTTAGCCGGGATCTAGGCTGAAAACAAGGGCAGGTAAGTTCTAAATCTAATCTTGGATAAAAAAAACAAGCAATACCAAACAACAAAAAACCTAATAATCTATCATTTCTATTCTATTTTTTTCTCTTCTGTTCCATTCTAATCCATCCTGAATGTGTCTTCCCAGCAAATTCCCTGGTTTAGGCCTGCAGTGCCAGCACAGAGATTCTGGCTGTAATGCTGAAATTAGTTGAGCCCAGCAGATCGTCAAAGCTTTAACCCGACACAAGGATTCAATCACCTAAGTATATTTCAGCTCCCAATTGACCTGGTGCTTCTCTCTGTTATTATCCGTGCACAATCTCTCCTGCTGTGCCAAGATTCCTGTGTTCTTCATTTCTCTTCCATCTCTGATGCCACAAAGTCAAGTGAATGTCTTCAAGGAAATCTCAGTAATAAAACCTATTTCCTCTTCCCAGCTGCAAAGAGAAAGCAGAGTAATAGTTTCTTTATCCATCAGGGACCGGTTAATGCCTCACTCCTCATCATCACCAAATGCAACTAATAAAGGAGTAAAGGAGATTTGGCAGTTTAATGCAGCAGCTAATTTTGTGCCTGCTGCCCTGCCAGAAAGTATTTTCACTTTTGGGTGATGCCAGAACAGCAGAGCTGATTAATTAGCCTTCTCTTGAGCAGGAAGAGCTCAGCTAAGATGCCTGAAGCCCCCAGACATCCCAGGCATTGGCCAACCTTGTTAGTAGTAACCAGCATTCCCACTATCTCAGAGGTTCATGGATCTGTCTGTCTGGGTAAGGCAAAAAGATGACAGTGCAGAGCTTTCCCTCGGGAGGGAGCAGGTCTGTTACACAGATCAGGTCTAGCTCTGAGAGGGAGAGAACTGGCTGGGGAATGCTCAGAGCATGAAGGCACTGGCACAGCACTGCTGACATGGTGACTCACAGCAGGTCACTGCAGAGCCCAGCTCTGCCTTAGAGGGAGGCACAGCTCACACTTCCAAGTTCCTCTGCAGATGTGGTTTTGGAGGGGCCAGCACTGCAGCTGTTGCACACAGGCGTGGAGTTCCAGGGAAAACAATGCTCAAGAATAGTAAATACGTTTGTGAAATGAGCAGAAATGCAAAACAAGGAAACTCCAGCCTTGCTAGGGAGTCTCTCAGCAGAGACATTTAGACTCGTTCACTGACTGAGAACAATCAAATACACAGAAAACACAAACCAGGTGTGAGGACAGCCTCCCAGAGCAGCATGTGCTCCACAGGACTGCAATAAGCAGAGCTCCTGTGCCAGCTAAGTAGTGTTCTCCATGGGTCATTGACACCTCCTGAGCTCTCCCTGTACTGCCTTCATCTTCAAGAGGTATTTCAGAACAGCTTAAGCCAATGGACAGATTAAATAAACTTGAGGACAGGAACAGGCAGTTTCTGCAGGGCCTGGTCATTTTCCTTTCCATGTAATTTCTCAGAGGTTTTATGGTAATGCCTGTAAGAGTTTACAAGACCAGGAACTCGGTGAGTGTTCACAAGCAGAGAAAATTCCTTCAAACACACATGAGATGTGTAGGATCCAGCAAAACAAGTCCTTTGTTCTTGGTTGGGTCCTCTTTAGATGCTGTGACAGTAATGATAATACTGAGAATTTCAGTCTGGAGACTTGGACAGCCTATCCTGTCTGAGAGTTGGTGAGGGGACGAATGGCTGCAAAGAGGGGGGCAGGCAGATGGTGTGGCGTGCTTCTCCTCTGGACCTGCCACTGGGCTGCAGTGTGAACCTGGGCAGGTACACCTGTGAGAGCATTTTCACAGGGGCTGGATTACTCTGCTGCTTTTGTAATGGGTGCAGAAAAAAAAGATGCCCCAAAGAGGCCCTTCAACTAAAGGGGCAGTCCATGGTAGGCTGGTTGTGCCCTGCAAGTACCTTTACAGACCACCCAGATGATTGCCTCAGGTGTGAGCACCAGCCTTGCAGGTGTTCATGCACAACCCCTGTTTGGGGCTTTTCTGGCTATTCCTGCCTCCTTGGGCTTTCAGAGCATCACGTCTGCCAGCCCTATGTGTCAGGCTGAATTTCCCCACTTGGTCACTTATTCAGGGAGACAAAGGATTGAACATCTTGAATATATCCTTAGTAGGAAGCAAGGGCTTATACTCTGCTGCAGGTACGTGAGGTTAAGCCAGTCTGTAAAGAAATCCTGTTGGAGGGAAGCACGGCGTGTCTTGGACAGAGACACAGAACAGCTGGTGATAGCAGACACTTGCCATTTCTACATGCCAGACTGCTAAACTGCAACACACACAGAGGAGACCTTGATCCAGCAGAGGAGATAAGGTGTTTCAACTGGTACAAAGTAGCCAGTACAGAACTAGGCTGAAAACACAGAGAAAGTTGAAACTACGAGGTGTTGGTTCAGCCTGGTGATGGGGCACAGCCTCCAGGCACAGTGTGCTGTGATGTGTTATGGAGATAAGGGACAGCAAGAACACAGACGGAGAATGGAAGGAGTATCAGTTTTGCATTTTTCTGTAGTGAAACATTTTCCCTTGTAAAATGCGTAGTTTTCTTCGCATTGTAACCAATTTCATGATGAGGGGAAATAAGTTGCTTTTCTTGCACGATCCAGCTTTGATAGGGTTAATCCTGTTGGTGAAAGACCCTTGGGGTTGCTTATAGGATGCAATGACAACACTGTTAGGAAGGGTGGCCTTGGTGCTTCCTGGGCATGGTGGTGTGTGTGTGCAGGATGAGAGCTTGGTGAGGCTGAAGGCTCCCCTGACCTTGCAGGGCAGCCCCTTGTGCCCAGGTGAGGCTGCACAGGGCTGGGTGGGCTCGGCACAGACGGAGCTGCAGGGGCCATGTGCTGCGTGCTTCGCAGAGACCGATAAATCAATCCACCTGGATTTATCTTGCTTTCCCAGATGATATCTTGAAATGTCTCAATCCTGTTGCTCCAGCCCCGGCTGGCAGATAAGAGGCAGCTTGTGCCTTGCTGGGGCAGGGTTTAGGCAGCGAGTGAGTCCAGCTGGCAGGAAGCACATCGCCTGACTGCGAGGGGACAGAGCTTTCTGCTGTGGCAGTCACGAGATCAAGAAATGCTTTTTTTTCAGAAGAATTTGTTGATTTTCAAAATAAAGCAGCCATGGCCTATGCTCCAAGGAATGTCTGGGATCTGGAAAAATGGAAAGACATTTTTCTGTTCCTAGACAATTTGCACTGTAAAACCTAAACAATATTTGTTCCTCTGGACCTCCCCAGCTCCACACTTCTGTGGTATTTATCAACACAGTGTTTTAGTGAATGACCTTCCTCCAGTTAACTAGCATGACTTAAGTAGCATGGTGATATTGCCAAATTCCTGATATCTGACAGCTTTCCTCTTCCTACCCACAGCAGCCAAGTGGATCCAGGGAGTGCTTCATTCATGGAGCTAACAGCCTGACCTGAAAGTATCTTTGGACCAAGCGGAGGCCCAAACCTGTAAAAACTTATGCACTTGCTCAGATTTTAGAGCATGAGTAATCTTAGAGACTGAACATATTACTGCTATCATTTATTCATCCAGGCTATCTCTATGCTTCTCTCCCTCTATTATCTCAGTGTCTTGTAAACATTAATGAATGATTCTCAGGTCCCAGCACACTGCTTCATTGTTTAGGCAGCAGGTCATAGGGCGTGATTAAAATGACGGGAAAAAATGGCAGGTTGGATTTCAAAATGTATGATTTATTAAAATTCCTTTGCCTAGCTTCTGGAACACAGTAAATTCAAGGTACCCTAATGTGGTTTTTGAGACATTTCAGAAAATAAGAACCATTTCTCAAGCTGCTTTGTTCCCTTCTGAAAGATTCATGAAAATCATTAGAAGTGTTTCCAAACCTTTCTGCCACTGAAGAGTTAATGTTCATGGCTACAAACCAGATTTTCAGGTCATTTTGGATGAAAAACCATTTTTTCTTATTTAACTTACCTCTTAGAAAAATGTTGCTCCTAAGCTTGGCTACCTTCTTTTATTGACCACTGCCATTTTCAGAGGGATCTCAGAAAGACAGGATTGGCCAAGGTCCAGCCAGGCTGGGATACATGACCAACTCCTTCATCCTCTAGGAGGGTGCTCATCCCCTCCAGCCCTGGGTGTGGGTGCAGGGACGTGGCCTCTGCGTCCCCCACCAGGAAAAGGAATTTCACCAGGATGCAGAGCCTGAAGGGTTGCTTTTCTGCAGCCATGCATGTGAGATGGGGACCTCATGTCGAGTGTTTGGGAGTGACATTTTTGTCTCTGGACCCATGACCTGGTTGCTGTGGGATTGGAACAGGTTGTCTCAGTGTGGGATCATGACTTGGGGTGGGTTTCCTGACCTTCCCTAGGGACTGGCCTCGTGCCTTCTGCCATTGTGGGAAGGAAGTGATCCAGATGAACTCAGCCAAGAGCTGGAAGATCTCCTCCTGCCCCTTGAGCTCTCCCTGTGTGACACCACACTGGGGAGAAATATTAAAAGGACAAAATATTAAAAGGACAGTAAAAGTAATATGGAATATATATTGTAATATGGAAAGCCTGGTCTGAAGATGTATCCTCAGCAGTGAGAGGTTTGGTACGAATGTCCAGTTGAATTAGTTCACACAATGGCAAAGGGCTGGGAGATATCCTCAATTCCCAGGCTCAGAGCTGGGGATGGGTGCAATTATTTCACCTGAAACTTCCCTTGTGTGAAAAATGCAAATTTGGTGACAAATAGTTTTGAGCATTAGTGCTGGTTGAACTAAATTGTTTGTCCTGAGAAAAAAATTCCAAGAAAGTACATTTGCAATGTTTATTTCAGTTTAAAATTCCCCTCCATTTTACTTGTAAATAGCTCCAAATCAAAGCACAGCATTTTCTCCTCACCTTACACATTTTCTGTAATTTAAATTAATAGTCCTAGCTGCAATCTGAACTAATTCTCTCCTTCCTGACTTTTCAGAACGGCTCATGGAACAAAACAACTCCAAATTCATTTTTTCAGACATCTCTCCTCAGAATCATTAGACACATTAACATCCACCACATAAATGAAACCACAGGCTATCAATGTTTTGAGACAGCTGTATTTCCCACCAGAAATTTGCATAGCACCTTTGTAGCACTCTGAATTACTCTACCAATATTTTTTTTTTTGGGAAAAATGCAACTTACTGGTACTGAATCTAGAATTAGAAGACTGAAAGTCCCCAAGCAAAACCCCAGCCATGCTCTTAGCCACCAGTCCCAGGTCGCTTTTCCTGCCTATGTCTAGCACAGGGCACCTTCATTCCTTTCCCACCTTTCCTCATTCTGTCTGTCCCTAAGAAAGTGGTGTCATCCTGTTTTCCTAGCCCGCTTCTCCTCTTGCAAAGCCATCCTGCTGAGAGATCTGGTGCAAAAAAAGGTTTTTAAACTCTTTTTCATCACCAGTGCATGACCTTTCAGAGGGTTCCAGCAGCTACCTCTGCAAAATTTCCATTTTTGCCACCACTTAAGGTTTTCATCAAACTCCCATCTAACAAAGTGTAGTTCTCAGCAACTGGAAGCAGAAGCAATTCAGCCCTCTGGGAAGTGATATTTGTCTGCATCAAGAAAATTCTCGCGATTAGACAGAAAATGGATATTTCTTCCCCTGTAATATATACTTTTAGAGAAATCCCCCAGCTCAATTCCCCTCCCCCCCTCCAAAAAAATAATAAGAGCAGAAACAGAAAATAATGAAAAAAAAAAATGCTTTTCCTGCAGAAAGCACCGTTTCCTGGTGAGCTCTGCCACCAGAGCTCCCACTGTGTCTCTTGGGAGGTATGGGCTGAGAAGGTGCAGGAAGGCAGCAGCTCACCCCGGTAGCTGTGTGCCTCCCACACCCTCAGGAAAGTGCAAGGTTTGGTTTCCCACAGTCAAGTGGAGGACACGGTGGGGCTGATGTTTTTCTCTGCTCTCTGGTGAGCCGTGTCTTCTCGTCAGGGACGCTGATGGAAATGGCCAAGCTGCCTCCTGCCAACGCCACGCTGGGACGTGTGGGGTAGCTGAGGGTGGTGTCCCTGGGTGGAGTGGCTCGGTGGGGACTTCTCAGGCCCCATGCCTCCCACCAGAGTCCCCATGGCTCCCATAGGGTGGAGGAGGCATGGCCCTGGGGCTGGCAGTGCTCAGCACGGTGAGCTCACCCCACCGCCTGCATCCAGGTGGAGGTTAGGCAATATTGAAGGAAAAAAACATGGGGGTGGAAAAAAGGGAAATGAGAAAGAAAAAGAAACATGAAGGAGATGATGATGAAATGTTTTGCCCTGCCTGGAAAACTGCCCTATCAGGGCAGGGGCGATGCGAGCTGCAGTAGCAAAACACGCTCACGCTGCCCCAGAAACAGCCTGGTGAAAGATGTGGGTCAGTTAAGATGGGCGGACTCAGAGGCCCGTGCCCAGAAATGCCAGATGCAGTGGGAGCCCTGCTGGGCAGGAGCCAGGGCGCTGTTGTTACGTGGCCATTGCAGAGATGTGCCGCAGGGCTGGAGAAGAGGAAGAACAGAGGGAGGAGGAGGAGGAAGAGAGGGGGGAGGTTGGGGGAGTTTCTCTCATGTCATTGCCATGTGGAGCCCAGCTCAACACCTGTTGCCTTGGGAAGTTTGAGTCTTGTCTTGCCAGGTTGTGCTGGAGCCACCTGACTGAGTGAGGAAGGTCCTGAGCAAGATGATCCAAGATGGGTCCAGGCTCCCTTGTTCCATCCCTTCCTCTTGCCCCTGAATTTTGGGGCTGGAGCTGCTCAGCAGTTGAACATTTAACCTGTGATGTGTGTCTCCAGGGCTCCCTGCAGAGTTCAGGACTTTTTCAGCCCGTGCACTCTGAAGTGTTGCCCAGGAGAGCTGGGTTCTTGCAGAGCTTATTTACAAACCCTCATGACAGGTTCCTGTGCAGAGTAATCCTCTGCAGAGCTCTCTCTTCTGGGAGCAAAACTCTTCCTGAGGACAGATCTCCTGAGAGAGGCCTGGAGCTGGCGCTGGGTTGTCAGGCTCCAGCAGGGACAACATTTTGCATGGAAAAACTTCCTGTAAGACGAAGACTTTGTGTTCAGCAGCATCTCCCAAAGGTGTTGGAGGCTCTGGTTTACCACATCTGTGTCATGCCTGCATCTAGTCCCATGTGCAGTGCTGTAACAAATCCAGCACAAATAGCCAGAGAGGGTGTTCAGAAACGTGTGTGTCTCCTACAGCCACAGAGCTGGGAGCTGGCAATGGTTTGGCTGGCCCTGCCAGGCACCATTTTCTTCCTCCACAGCTGGCAAAGGCTTTGGCACCTGTAGCTGCTCCCTGAGAGACTCCAAGGAAGGAAGGAGCTGATGGCTGCTTGCAGAGCCTAGCACGGCAGATTTGTGAAACAAATCAGGATGAAAGTGTTGCATGTGAGTAACTGCCTTTGAGAGATGCAGCTAAAAAACCCCACAATTGGGGACCACCTGTTATTGCTTCCCTGGGCCATTTGTTTGGGCTCCACAGAGATATGCTGGATACTTAGAAACTCAGGTTCTGAAAATTTCTGCTCATATCAGGGGAATAATGAAGATCCAACTCTAGTAATCAGGTTCTCAAATTTAATCAGTATAAAACACGTCAGCATTAATCTCAGCCCCCATGAATACTTTATGACATTGGCTATGTGTTGACACTTCGAAGACAGGTATTTTTTAAAGGATTGTTCAGATCTTTTCTAAGTAAAGGGATTAAAAAATATAGAAATTTTTCTTCTCGTTTCTTTCTCCTCCTCTTCTGAATAAACCAATGAAGTAATAAAAAGAAGGTGTAATGGGAAACAAACCCAGAAGTCTCCCTGCTGGGAAAGGTTGTCTAGCAATGTTTTTTGTTTTTTGTTTGTTTTGTTTTGGTTTTTATTTCTGCGGGAGGAAATGGTGACATCAAAATGATATTGTAACATAGTTGGCACTAAACAAGAGTAAAGTGTTCTAGATGACAGCACATCATCTCACATGCCTTCTATGCTCTAGGTATTGAAAATAAACCACCTGTCATGTACACTATAAATGTATTTCAGAGACTGAGTGAGATCCAGGAACACTAGATATTGCAGCTGTCCTCGATGACTGGTTGCACTGAATTTCCCTCTCCCTGTGAGGCGTTCCAGATGCATCCCAGTGGCCCCAGTGGTCCCAATGGTCAAGAACAACATTGGATGGAGCACCAAGCCTGTGTGCAAAATGTTCTGACTTTGTGCTGTCACTTATACCATGGTTTTGCCTTGGCAATCACACTACAGCTAATCCTCTGGGCATCCTCACCAGGAAGCAAAGGATGAGTCTGTGGGCTTGCTATGCAACTGTCTCACTTGTGTGACATCCCAAGGTGTCCCATCTTTTGCTCAGGGCATCTCCACCTGCCTCTCAGCTATGGCTGTGTTCCAGGTTCCCCCTCCTGAGCTGCATCTTAAGCTCTGTCCTTTGCTTTCCTGAGTCAGACCCTGGGCAGAACAGTTGCTGTCCTTTGCATCCAGGGCCTGTAGCCTTGGAAGAGATTTTGTGAGGTCATACCATCCCCATGGAGCTTGGGAAACAATATGGAAGATTCTGTCTCCTGGAGAAGATTTGGTCAAACATCTCTGAGCTTCCCAGACCCTTAACGTGGTACTAGCAGCCTGGTTCCCAGGCCACAGAACAGGTGCCTCTGACCAGCTCCCTTTACCAGCAGCTGGTGGTCAAACCAACAGCTTCATCCCAACACTCAGGTGCTGGTTCTTGCTTCCCCATGTGCACTTTACCCACCCACTCACTGAGTCCTATATGTATAAACTCTCCCTGCCAGGGAGTTGATGCAACACGGCCAAGTATTTGTCAGACTCCCACAGGACTTCCAGTGAGACCAGCCAAGGGTGGCCAGGCAATGAAGGGTCTGACAGCAGCACAGGGAGCAGATTTGATCATGGGGGAGGCCAGCTGAGGAATTTGTGTTGTGCCATGACTGGAATCAAGGATTGAAATACCCAAGTGGTTTGGTTTGAGGTTAGCTCTCTCCATTCCTCTGACCCTGACCCTCACCTCATTCTTTCCCTTGTCAGAGCTGACCCACTCCTTGCCAATCTCGTGTTCATCTTTTCACCGCTGGTGCCCTGCTTAAGCTTGCTGTCCCACAGGTCTTCCTCACCCGAATCCTCTGTTTGCATGACGAGGACACAGGTTAAACACACTTTCCTCCTTTCCTTCTGCCCTTAGAGGATTGGAGGAAACCAGCTGAGGAAGAACTGGGAAACCCCTTCAGCCTAGCAGACCCAGCTGACTTCTTGTTGGAAGGGACAGAGAAGTCATTCTTGCTGTGTTTTGCCAGTTCCTAGGATAACGTACAGCCTGATGAAGAGAAAAGAAGCCCAACCATTTATTTGTAGACTCCAGGACCTTCATGACTGACTCAATTTGGTCTTCGTGTTCAAGTGGGGAATGATTGAGCAAGAACTTGATTTTATCAGAAGGAGGTTGTCTTTTCTCTATTCCAGAAGGGATTTCTTTGGTTATTATCTATTCATGCATTTAATTTCTTTAGAAACAGCATCTGCCCAAAAGCTCTGGGCAGTCTGCCATTCCTCTGATGTACAAAGTGTACTTGTTATTGAACCTGGGAATGCATTAGCTACTGATCAGGCCTTGGTTTTGCAAAGCCTTTTCCATACACTTAATGCTAAATGTATAGAAGATAGAGAAACAAAGTGAAGCTTGCCATTTCTCTTTGCATCACTGGAGTTACAGTGGGTCACATTCTGACCACTTTAAAATGCTACTTCACTTTTCACTTTTCCTAAAATACACAAGGCCCTATCCCACATGGACATGTGGAATTCAATGATCTTTCCTACATGTGAAATTGTGTCAGATAACTTGTGTTTTTAACAGGTGTTGCTTGTCATTTAATTCTCTAGAAAGATCTCAAGTAGAGCAATTCTTCTTAGCTGCAGTCATATGGTCTTGTTGTCACTCCTAGGAGGACAGGATGGATCCATCAAGTGTCCCAGGTTTTCACCTGGGAACTGATTTAAAACAAGCACCTGCCTCTGACTGCACAAATCACAGGTCAGTGGAACAACTCAAGCATTTTATTCAGCTTCAGTGAAAGGACATGCAACCTCCTCCTATAATTTCTCGCATGAAAGCAAACATTCACCTTTGCACAAGCATTTCTGAGAATAGAAGTATCCAGAAGAAAGAGGATTCCAGAAGACCCTACATCTAGATAAGGGCAAGTTCCTTGTAAAACATGCACAGATGCCTCTGGAGGAATTTCCAGGTGCAATAATTACCAATAAAGCCTATTTTACACCTTTGCAACCAACTGAACTTACGCAATCCCTCTGCTCCTTACATAATGCTGGCAAAAAGCCACCCCCTCCCTGTTCTGGAAGAACCAAACGGACGTGTTAGAAGAATATGATTGGAAAGGCTGGCCTGGGCCATTACTTTGCTGGAGCACTTAAAGGACATGTGGAATATACTTGAGATGCCATGAAATAATAGCCTATGTCAAACTAGTTCTAGGTCTCCTAACGCGCCTTGATCTGGCCACTGAACACACCTGTTCCCAAACTGGGGTGACACGTCGCTCCTTCTTTGGGAGCACATGGGTGGACCCAGACGTATCCTCCTCTGCCCCACCCAGCTCAAGAGGGTGGGTGAATCCAAGAAGGCACCATGGCAGGAATTAACCACGTGGGGAAACCCGTGATGCTCCCATCCTCCACCAGCAGCTCACTTACAATCAGTCCCTTATGAGGAATTGAGCACACACCACTTCCCTGGTAGTGCCAGTTTCCCCTCCTAAATAGAAAGGAGGTCCCCACTCCTGGGTTATGATGGATCAGATATGTGCTCTTCATTCTACTGCTGCAAGGAGGCAGCTCAAAGTCACTGCTGCTGAGGATGTTCTCCCTCAGCTCATGTGGTTGTGTGAAATTTTGTGGGAAGGAATAGCAGAACTGCTGGTCATGCTTGGGTTTGATGGATGGGGAGGATTGCATTCCTGTGAGCAATGTCACTTCTAGCCCTACTGTGGAAGCATAAAGGAATATTGGAGGTGGGAAAATAAAAGAGAGAGTTCAAAAACTGCTAAGAACCTTCAATGAGTTTTGTAGACATTAAAAATACCCTCGACATAAACCAGCTTCTGTGACTCCAAAAGCAAAGAGGAGCATGAGCATGTGCAGCTGGGGACCTCCATTCTCCCATCTGCACCACAGCTGTTTGCCTTGTGGTCACTTGAGTCCAGCACTGGCATTGAAAGGACCATGCAAGGTCCATGGAGGGTCAGGCAGCACCAAAGGGGTCCAGACCTTGTCACTGCCCATGGGGAGCAGAGTGTGCTGGGGCTCTGCTGGGTGCAGGAACCAGGGCTCAGTTTCAGCCTGTGCTGGAGTGAGCACTCCGGTGTAAACAGCGGGGTGGGGAAGGTGTCTGGGATGGGGCAGGCTCAGACCTGTGCAGCCCTGGCAGCCAGGCTCCCTCCGTGGGGCTGCTGATCCCAGGAGCAAAGGCGTTCAGAGAAAGCGCCCGCGCTGGGCACAGCGGGCAGCACCACGCACTGCTCACACTGTGGTCTTCTTCAGACCCTCTCTTTGCCTCTCTGAAGCAGCTCTTCTGTAATACAGGTGGAGTTATCGGCACAGGCTTTTAATAGAATAAATAATGTAAAAAAAAAAAAGACAATGCAGTTATTGTCTTGTTAAATTTGCTCATAGAAGGCTACAACAGGTGAGGAAGGAAATAACTGCTGACCTGCAGCTGGGCAGCTTCTGCCATCCAAGCCTGGTATTTCACACTTAGTTTTTCCAGGTGTCATCTCATGAAATTTTACAAGCTCAGTGTGAGAGGAGTGAAGTGATGCCAGGGGTGGGTGCACTGGTTTGGCGGGCAGTGCACTTGCCCAAGGCCATGCCCACCATGCCATGCTGTGCCATGCTGTGCTGTGCTGGCTGATCCACGCTGTGGACTGGGGCAGTGATTGTTTCAGTAGCTGCAGGTCTCGTGGCATTGGCTTTCAGTAGCATTCAGGTGGCAGCCACAGCGGCCAGGCCAGGCTACCAGTGGTGTGGAGACAGAAGGCCACCAAACAGGTTTGAAGGGATGAGGAAACATTTAGGTCATTTTTATCCAAGCTCATCTGCTATCTCTAAATCTTGCCAAGTGGGCACGACACCAGGAACAGGAGGTGAAGTGCGAGAAAAAAAACAATGGCAGGCTTTTTTCTTTCTATTCCCCCCCCCAACACCTCCTTCTCCTCTCCCATCGTTTTCAGGGAGATTACACCAAACACAACACATCTCAATGCACGTGGCATGATGGAGATGCAGGCAGTTTTAGGGGGAGGGAGCCAAACTGGCAACCCAACTAGTTTGGTGGAAATTAAACTTCATTGTTTAGAGATCAGCTTGTCTTCACGAAATGAACAGTTCATCCCCATCAGCTCCCTGCACTGGTTCTGCCCAGCTGCACTAACGGGAAAGACTACAGGGACACAGGAAAAGTCTGGCTTAGTCTTCACAGCAAAGGCTGCACACAGGGTGTGAAGGCAAAGAGATCCAATTAAACCCCTAGATTCTCCAGAACACACTGTTTTTTGAGGACAGAGTGGGGCTATTTATTTTTACCCCTTGTCTTTTCTTCTGCTGGCTCTGGAGCAATGTGGGCTGTACACATAGTGTGGGATGTGAGCACATACTGTACATCTGAGGTGAGATGAAACACAAATATGCTTTTCATAATAGCATTTACACCTGGAAGAGAAGACCGGTTTATTACCTTGGTAAACAAAAGTTAGAATTCAAGCAAAGTACAAACTTTGCCCCGGGCTATTCTGACAGCGCACCTTGTGTTTGTGAAGTGAACTTGGTTGCTGATGTGCAGCGTGAAGCAACGGGGCCAATTCCAACCTTCCCCCACCCCCTCATCAAGAGACCAAAGTTTAAAAGTTCATTATTTTGGGGGGGAAGAGGGTACCTTTAGGTGCTGAGATGCACCCGACCACTCTGGCCGAGATGACCACTGCTGGTGGGGAGAGCTGTGCGTGGCACGTCTGCTGTGTATCAGGTTTTGTCTCTTTCCAGAGAGGGTGAGGATTACAAGGTGTGTAGATTTAGCAATACGTGTTGTGCTGAAATGAGACTTGTGCTGCGGGGACATGCTAATGGGGGAGAAATACCTAGAGTGCTCCTCTGCACATGGCAGCACTGCCAAGTCCCAGCCTGGGAGGACCTGAGGACCATGAACCTGCTATTCCTGGCAGTGTGGGTCTCAGACCTCCAACACTCCAGTGTTATAGGATCTGGAGAAGGCTCTGGGTCACTTGGAAACAGTCTTTTGTTTGGGACACATGGGCCTAAGCTCAAAAGCCTTCATGAAACCAAATTTCACTCTGCAACAATGAGATTAACTTCTGTATTGCACAAAAGAGCAAACTCTGCCCTGTGCCCCAGTTTGCTCTGTTGCAGTCCACACAATCTGCCAGCTGGGCAGGGAGGAAGGGTATCCAGATAGATCTGAGATGAGTTGGAGTAGCAGGATGTGTCTGGCACCATGCTCCCAACCCATCAATCCTCAGCCAGTTTTCTCCATGCCAGAAGAGGGTTCCTGGGCCAGGCATCAGGCTGGCTCTGGGCAGCCCTGCTCTGTATCCTTATTAGGCAGAGCCATGTGCTAAGGGCAGAAAAATGCCTGAAAAATATAAGATGATCTTGCTGACTTGAAATTTACAATTGCCCTGAAATTTCTAGCTCAAGTATTTGACTAAGCAAAATCCCAAAGTTTTTTTGCAAGTTTTAGGAGTCCATATAATTTCACTCTGTTTTCGTTGGAACCTTTATGTAGTTCTGGTAAAAAAGGGTAAGTGACTGCAGCCAAATGGTTTCAGAGAGGTTGTTGGTTTCAGGGATCTGAAGCTCATAGGAAAAAGTGGACTTCTGGTGAGACTGGTCTCTTGAAAAGTTTGTGAAGAATCCCCACTGCTAGGTGCTATTTCCAAAAATTTGAATTGCCCTCACTGGGCCTCCGTGGAGCTGGTGTGCCCAGGGCTGCAGTGAGGATGGCAGCACACCAAGGCAGCAGAGCTGAGTCTGCAGCCTTGCAGATGATGGTGTCCCCCACAGTGGCATCTGCTGACCCAGCTCTGGAGGTCATTAGCAAGATGAGACATATCTCACCAGGCCATGTATTTTACTGCAGGTCACTGCCTGCTCTTTCTGATGACCTAAACACTTTCACCCCCCCGAACAGGAGTCGTACCACCAAGGGGAGCTGAGCTTTGAAAAAATCTCGCCCTTTCCTGGACCACAGTGTTTTTGCTGGTTGTTTTGTTTAGCTCTGTTGACCCTAGAAACCTCCTGGGTTACTCTAACAAAAAACCATGTCTGTTGATTAGATGCATCTGAGCTAGCAAATACACTGGGTATTTATTCTCAGAGACCTGTGTCTCTGGCTGTAAGAACTGATTCCTTATACTTTGTGTGAGCCTAGCTATAAGAGCATGGCATGCACATTGCAACTTGCCTCTGCTGCAACCTCTTCGGGCTGCCGGGAGGGGACCTTCCTCTTTTATGCTTTCAAGGGAAGAAAACTAGGACCCTGGATGATAAAAATTTACCTCTACAATCACATTTTTTTCTGAGCCATTTGTTTCTCTTTGTTTGTGTGAAGTGGAATATCACCCTTCTGAAAGCAGTCACCACCACCAAAGGGCAGACCCATAAGAAGACCTTAGAAAACAACACTGAAATCATTTGGTATATGAAAGAGATTATCGGTGGAGACCAGGAGGGATGTGTTAGGAATTGCCGAAGTGAGGAATCTCTGGATGAAGTGCCTTAAGTCAAGGAAGTGGTGAAGGAGATGATGGAAATGAAATGCTCACTCAGCTCTCTGATAACAACTTCTGTTGACCTGCACACTTTACAGGATTACAAGATAAATTCATGAGGGTTAAATTGAATATGAATATAACAACCACATTAATACAAGTGTGATTTCAGTTTGTTGAATGATGGCTTTGGCTGTATTTATTGCAAGGTCTTAAAAATTCTTGGAAGACAAATACCTACAGAAATTAAATGCATTTCTGCATAGGATTTTTTTAACCACATCAAACATGCTTGATAAGTCTACATTGTACAACTGTGGGACTCAGTTCTGATCAGAGATACAAGGTTCCCCAGCGCCTCTGCTGCAGCAATATGACATAACTTTGCCTGGCTGTTCTAGTCTCTTTGCTTGAGTGATTAAAAACAAGACGAGGCAAAGCAATGAATATAGCCCAGGGAAAAATTCTGCCTGGCTCATGAGAGATTGCAAATGGATCTGATAGATCACTTCCATCTCTAACTCCTTTAGATTCTGTCATGGTTCTCTCAGGCATTTTGCAAAATACGTGTGACTGTACACATGGATTTGCAATGGGTTCAGAGACAAATAGTAAACCTGTAAACCTGTTTGAAAGTAGCTCTGTGAACTGTGGGTTCTGGTCAGTGTTATATGCAGAGACCTTGCCACATCTCTAATTTTCAAGGTTTTAAGCTAGACCAGAACCAGTCTTATCAGTCATGAACATCTGTTCCACCTCTTTGCATGTGACACCTACTATGGCCATGGGATTTACAACCCACTCCCGGGGGTTTCAGTGCTTCTGTTTGACCTAAAGTTTGTTTCTACAACATCTCTCCAGAAAATCTCCAATGGGAAACAGCACAGTGACTGGAATACAATCTTATCTTTGTTCCATGTGAGACATCACTGGAGTGGCACGGCTACACCTGTGCTCCAGGCAAGACGGGCCACATATGACTGGTTGTATTGGCATTTACAGCACTTGCACCAGCACTTCACTGCAGCTCCAGCCATCTGCATGTGGCAATGAGACCAGCACCATTCATTTGTACAAACACTCCACACCTGTGCAACACTGCTGAACAGTTGCCTTGAGCATGGAGCAAGCATGTGCAAAGCAGCTTTGTCCAGTGCTCCCTAAGATGAATCTCTTCTGACATTGGTCCCCCCGATACTGGTCAATAAAAAAACTATCCAGGAAGATCAGAGATAGAATAGTGAACTCCCTTGTTATGAGCAAAGCTGAGCCCAGGAACAGCTGCCTGTGCACCAGGCTTCCTCTGCACAAGGCTGGCATGAACTTAGCTGCAGCCCAAAATTGCAGCTGAGCCATGTGAGAGGTATCTTCAGCTTACAAAGGGCTGGTTATGGGTTGTCTACCTGCAGACAGAGCCATAGCATTCTCCAATATGTCTGTCTCTCCAGGAGCAAGAGCTTGGCTAACATCATAGCCCCAAAAAGACTGACACTCTGAAAGAACTGCAGAGATCTTCCAGACCCAAGTGGAGCTTGGACATGAGGATTTATAATGCAAACAGTCCAGAGAGCAGAGCCTGAGACTGCTCAATGCTCAAGGCATGTACATCTCATGAGCCTTTTGGGGACAATGCTCAGTGGGGGACAGGAATCTGGGTTTTGCACCTGCAAACCCTGCAACACAGAGCTGTGAGCTTGCAGAGCTGGACTATGGACGAGAACTGAACTGGGGCTTATTTCCCCGTGTGCAGGTGCCAATTTCAGGTGTGTCTGCTGTGCTGTGCTGTGCTCCTCTGAGTGACTGAGACTCCCTGGGCAACCTGACACGCACCAGGGAAGGGCAGCTTGTGGCACTGAGAGGTGGGAGGAAAAGAGCTCAGTTCAAAGGCTTGAAATGCTCAGTTCAAAGACATTTTAACACTTCACAGCTACTTCCTCCTTGCTGTACTGTCTGCCCCTCAACTTTAATACAATAGTCACATTATATCCATGGTAAACTTATTGTACAGAATAGAACCTTCTATTTGTTACTTACTAAATCAACAACCAGCTTTGTCTTAAAGCATAAGACATTCTCAGCAAATGCTTGCTTGCATAAGATAATGGAAAATGTTGAATAGCTAGTCAGTTTGCAATTCACTGAGTATTTCTTAAATACTGATAGAACAATAACAATAATCTGTGGGCTTTATTTTCTTCTTTTATTGAGGATCTTACAGTATGTTACAGAAGGTAATTGTTAAGGTTTCACAACAAGATGGAGTTGGGCGTTGCTTTGATAAAAACATTATTTGTTTGAAAAACATTGAAAAGTGTCAGATTTTGAAAAAATTGACTAATTCTCCATGTTTCTTTGCTGGATCTGCTTCCTTACCAAAGTTGTCTCTACCCAATACACTACTGTCCCCTTCCCAAAGAGCCCCATTAGAATTTTGAGGGATGTCCAAGGGTCTGGCTGCTACAGTGCAAACACAGCAGGCCTGATTGTGACTGTTCCTATGGACACATGGCAACTCAGTGCCACTCCACACTGGTGTTCAGCTGGGCTTATCAGCCCCACAGAATGCTTCCCTTCACTTGTGGGTCCATTCCAGGAGCAAGATCAGATGGTCTTCAGATAGACCAAAAGGTGCTTCAAGGGGAAATGGGAGAGACACGTTCTCCCTGCTTGCTAAGGCTCAGCTGCAGCTCTGGCTGATCCAGTGAGGGGAGGTTAAGTCAGAGCAGAGGGACCAGCTGTGTGAATGGTGCCCTGCCAGTGACTGCCTGGCAGTGGAAACAAACCCACTTCTGGAAATATCTAAGGAAAAGTCAGTCAGTGCCTTTTCCAAAGGGCTCAGGTACAGTCCCACCAACCAGCCATGGGATGCTCTGATCTGGAGACCCGGGCCTCTCGTGTCCCAGCTTTGCATGCCGAGCACTGCTCATCCTGCGTTATTTATGGTGAGCGGCTGAGCGCCCAACCATCTGGAGCCCAGCCCCACTAATCATGTCCTCTGCCAAAACAAATTGAACCTAATTGGTTGGAAAAGAAGGAGGGGGAGAAGCAGTAACAACAAAATCAACAACAACAACAACAAATACCCCAACTCACCCCAACCCGATGCTAAAAACAAATCATTAAGTATTATCTAAAGTCAAATTGCACCAACTGTCTGACTGAGGCTGGTCCAAGTCTGGCCTTATCAGCATTCAGCACCACTGCCCCAGGATGGACGAGGAAACACAGAACACCAATAAAGGGTAAGCCAGGGACAGAGGCTCATGTTCCTGTTTCTTCTCCAAGGCCCTTTATACTCTTTTGGAAAACAGAAATAGGTATTTCTAACTGAGAAACAGATCTCTTCATTATCTTTGATTAAACTGGCTGGAAGACATCTCTCTTTCTCTCATTTCTGCCCTTTGCAGGCAGCACAGGAGCTCCTACTTCCTGGCATTGGGATTGGCACAAAGCTCAAGGCTGCAGGTTGGCTCTGGCCTTTGCTGCAGCTGTGAGAAAGTCACCCTGCAGCCCTCCTTCTGTCCATCCGTTCTTCCATGGAGGGCTCAGCACCATTGCTCAGAGGCCACCTTGGCACCAGGCAGTTCCTCACCTTGCGGTGATGCCAAGGGAGGAGAGCGTGCCTGCCCTTCCAGGACCTCTCTGCCTTGTGGTCTTCTCCTGTCTTGGTGTCTCCTGCTGGTTCCTGCTCTGGTGGCTCCCCAGCCCACCCTGTCCCCGCGGGAGCTGATCTTGCCGCGCTAGGCGCGGTGACACGCTTCACATCTGCCGCTTGTTTGTTCTCTCGCCCTCTCCCCAGGGCAGGTCCGTGTGCAATGGACTGTTCTGTTCTGTTTTGTTTTCCCTCTGTGTGTATACATATTTTTATATATGCATATGTGGAAACATGGATACAGATGCAGGCTTGGGTTTCCCAGCTTTTGCCTTTCCTCCCACTCACAGATAATACCTCTAGGCACACTGCTCTCTCCCCAGAAATAAGTGAGGCTGTTTGGCTGCACAGTCTCCTACCCCCAGTGTATCCTGGCTCTGGACCTATGTTTTAAAGAATGCAGATATGGAAAAATACATCAATATGTCTTGCAGCTACCAGCCAGGGGACTTGTTCTGGGATGGCACATTGAAACCCTTCTCCTTCCTAGGCAGGTTCTGGTTTCTAAAATGCTGTGGCTTCCCCTTAAAAATCGTTCCACTCAAGGACTTTTTCTTTGCAATAAAGGAGATGGTTCCACTGAGACATAGAAGAGGCATTGCCATCTGAGACCCTTCTCCTGGAAGGTGTGTTTCCTATGTTCCTATTTCAAGGCCATGGCTCAGACGTGATGATAAGGTTGGGAATGGAGGGGTGCACATCACCCACTGGAAAAACTCCCTGCTCCCACATCTACAGAGCTCTCCATGACCCATGTTTTTCTCCTCAGCAGAGGATTTTATGCTTGTAACTAGATGAGTACAGATAGGCAAGTCCTAGCTGAAAGCCATCAGATATTCTTTGGCAGATTGATTTTCCTTAATCTTTCTTCTGTGTTTCCAAGTTGATGGAAATTCTTTGGATTCACCTAGGAAAAATATCTTTGATGTTCCAAACAGCAGTAATTGGAAGACAGAAATGCCTTGGATGCTGTGTTTTTTATTTTATCTGCTTACAAGCCAGCACTGCCTTCCAGGCAGGTGATGCATGGATGAATACAGACCACTTCACCAGAGGGACAATTCCCCAGACATTATTGACAAGGTGAGAGATGTCTCACCTATACTTCCAAAAGCTCTTGGCTTCTTTTGTCCTTTTCAGTGAGGCTTATCCATTGCCCATCTGGAAATGCTTTCTTTGTTCTCTGTGAACCTCCTCCACAGAGCTCAGTTCCAGTTCTTGCTTTTCTATTTCTCATGCCATTTTCTCTGCCTCTATTCCAGCTATAAAGGACTTCTCAGTCCCCTGCTCATCCAACATTTTATAATTCACTCCAAAAATTACTCAAGCTTCATCCTCAAATATTGCTATTCCCCAGAGGCCCCTCTCCTTGCAGGCAGCTGTTGTCAAACTCCTTGCCAGCTAGAAACCTCCTAATTTTTATCCCAAATATTCTCATACAGCAACTGGTCCCTCATTTGTTTTCATGCCAACATCTTTTAGCTTGAAAAGGTCTTCTCCTACCCCAGCCTCTGGTGTATTTACAGGCAACAAAGCTATGCCCACTCCTCCTTAGTTTTGCTAGACTAAGCAAGCCAAACTCTCTTGAATGTGGGTGAGAAATGCATTCCAGAGACCTGCTGAACATGGGACACTGACAGAAGCAACTGCTGGGGGACCCTTTGAAGCCCTGAAATGCTTTTACCATAAGCTGCTGGAAGCAAGGTGCTTGTCTGACTGCCAGAAGCGTTTATCTTCTTCCATCCCCATCCTTGGACAATTCCCCCATTGTGTCCTGCTGGACAGTTCCCTCACTCCCAGTGTGCTCATCTTACTCCAGTCCTGGGCTCGGTCTTGGACCTCCATCCACTGGTAAGTTCTGCATCTGCCTGTCTGCCCAGCTTCCTGCACTGGATTTTTGGATGGCAAAGATGTTCCTGTGGGTAAAAGTGTATTGGCTGTCTGGTAGAGCATCATGTGTGCAGGGAGGCTGCAGAGACATCCTTCCTTCCTTCCTTCCTTCCTTCCTTCCTTCCTTCCTTCCTTCCTTCCTTCCTTCCTTCCTTCCTTCCTTCCTTCCTAGCCCCTGTATTTCATTCATGCTGCTCTCTGAAGGAGGAGAACTTCGTACTCAGTGGGGCTGATCATTCCATCACATCCATGGATTTATTCAACCAGCATCCAGAAAATGCCTGTTATCTGGGGGATGTTCATGCTGCTTTCAGTGCACTGGATTTTTTAACCAGTGAAAGGATTGCCATCATATTTTGAGTTGAAATACACCTCAGCTGGGGTTGAGGCTCATGCTGGCCTCCCTATGAAGACAGGGTTTCATGCAGCTGCAGCACTGGGGCACAGAGCCTGCCCAGATGATGGCTTTCAGCAGCACAGGGGAGCAGTGTGGTCAGCTTTCTCTTTTTGCAATTTCACCTATTTCGGTATGACTTTTGGCCAGGCTGCATCCCAGACCTGCAGGGCTCCTGCCACAGTCTGTGGGCAGCAGCACACAGAGCAGCACATTCATATCATGAAACCATATGAAATGCTGCAATAGAACAGCTTTCCTGAGGGCTCTGCCTCTGTGTTTGTGTGTCTGTGCACACGCATAGGCTGGTGTTTCAAAATGTGATTTAAGAGCAGAGCAAGCGAGCAGAGTTCAGTGAGGAGTAAGGAAAGGGAAGGTAAGAATATAATGTGTTTCAAGCCTAGGACCACCTTGCTTTATTTTAAGAAAGCCTTGGAAAGGGTGTATTTCAGCTGAAGATTAATTTATATTTGCCAAAGAGTTGTACTTAATTCCATGCACCACATTGTTCTTGCAGAGCACCAAAAGCACTTTACAGAAAGACAGCAAGCTATTAAATCAGGTTTGAAGCCTGCAGCTGTATCCTTGAGACACTTTTTTGAGACAACCTTGGCCTAGACTATTTTAAAGAAGCATGAAACTCAGATTGGTAATTTATTTTCCCAAGCACAAAAGAGATCTCTACAATAAAAGTTTGAGATGTACTCAAGAGAGACAGAGCTTTACCAGTCAGCCAGTCCATGGCAGTGGAATCCCTCAGCCCATGATCCCTACCCTGAAATCAAGAGCTGGGCACTGAGCCGAAGTCTTTCTCAAGGAAATCTCAGTTGTGTCTCGCCCACTATCCAGGAGTAACAAAAACAAAGCCAATAAATTACAGATTTTTTGTTGCCCCATTGAAAAACACTGCAATAATATGAGGAGCAGGCTGCTAGGAGAGCACAGAAGAGAATTAAATACCCCTCACTGCTGCACCTACAGGGCACTGATATCCATGGTGGTCATCCAGCAGCTGGGGTCAGGTTCCCTGACCATCACTTGTGGTGCATGGGCAACTTTCACCAGTTTATGGAGAAGCCTGTTCTGCTCATGAGAACTTCACAGCTGGAAACCAGAGTCCTTTGCTGCTCCAGGATGCTGTACTGTAAGTTCAATGTGTTTCTGACACCTGCACTGTGCATAACTTGGCAGTTTCAGTTCACAGTGGCTTGAGCAATTACTTTCCATTGCCTTACCTTTAGCCTGCTTGAGTTTTGCTTTTGGTTTAGGGCTCAGACTCACCCAAACTTTTGAGGTGAAATGAGCTTAATAGAAAGTATCATGAAAGAAGACACTACCCGCATTTCCTCCAGCCTGGGCCTGTGAGAAATGTGCAGGAAACTTTGATATTGGAGGCTGTTTTATGTTTTAAATAATATTGTAAACAAAAATATTAATCAAAACATTTGCTATTTTTCAACCCATGGCACAGGAACTGATTTCAATGCATCCCTGCAATTCTTTAAAGTGTCTTGGCTCCTTCACTTAAAAGCTTCCAGTGAATCCTCTGCATGGGTAGTATGGTTGCTGTGACTTTTTCTCCCAAGCTGGAGTTGTCTCCAACATCTTTTAGTTTCCACTGTACCAGCAAGTCTGGTACAAAATTCAAATCTTCCTGTTAGAACCAGATATCACCCTGATAGCCTGAGGGATGAAGTCTGAATTGAACTCATAATTTAGTAGCTGTGTAATTTCAATTTCTTCAGTATTTTTCTTGAGTAGTCTAGCAAACCTTACGTTTTCTTGCAGGCTTCCTACCTCTGATCTACTTACTGCAGAAAATTCTGGAAATTTACCTCTATAACTTTATATCCTTGTCCTTCACATTTTGTCTCCATCCTCCCAGCTGTCTCTGACCTGCTGTCTTCATGGAGTGCAGCTGCAGTTCTAGGCAGGATTTTGTGTGATTCAAAAATGTAACAGCTTTTTACAATACTGCTTCTTGACACTTTTTGTCTTCCAGAAGCAGGTTCATGCCCTGTGATTTTTGGATATATCACAGCAATTTGTCCACAGAGTGATACAGTGGATGGGTGGCCTGCTGTGATGACTCCACGCTTTTAATTGGACTTTAGTAACTTTCAAGATAATTAAAATCCCTTCTGTGAAACCTTTCCATGTTCTGGGTCAGAGAGATTAAAACACAAGCCCACACACACCAGAGGCAGACTTCTTGTTCTAATATGTTCTGAGCACAGTGAGACAGTTGTTCTGTATTGACTCAGAAGGAAAAGCACAGTCTATTGAATCAGCAGCACCACTTCCTTCCTCTGCAGTTGTACCATTCACACACTCATTCTGCTCTCCCTGAGAGAACCAGGAAGAGCAGTCCTGAGGAGGAAAGGCTGAGGATGCAGAGAAAATGTAGCAAAAGAGACATAGGTAAAATACACTGGAGGGGGAAAGCAACCTTAATCCTCTGCAGCTGATGTCTATGATTATGTGCTCTTTATTAAACAATGTAGCTTGGCTGGAATGGGTGTCACTGAGCTTAACATCCTCCCAGTCGCTGATGAAATGCATCATGTCACACTGCCAGGGCATGAATGGTCACTGAAGGGGCTGCTGTGGAGAAGGGTCTCTGACCCAGCAAAAGAGAGCAGCTGCTCTTCCTAGGCTGTGCCATCTGATGAGTCTGTGACCAGACACAGCTGCCTCAGGATGTTTGTCATAGCCCATCACAACAACACTGTGGTGAATGACTGATTTCTCTTCCCTGCTGCAAAACCCCTGGGCAGCAAGACCCATTTACCAGCTCACCTTTTCTGGCAGGATAATTAAAAGGTTTCCCTTTTCTCAAGACTCATCATATTGTCATGTTTGGCTCTGCTGGCTGAGGGAGGCCTGGAGCAGTAACAATCCCATGTGCCCAGGCAGAGAGGAGGGCTGGCAGCAGAGCTGAACTCCCCACCACAGAATGCTGGTGTTGACTATTGGGCTTTGGTGGCCAAGGGTCCAACTTGGTTGCCTTCCACTGCTTACAAGTGGGAACTGCCTCAGCTGTGATGGGGATCTGTAGCTTCAGATGTGCTTGGCCATGGCTGGCACAGGGAACTGAAGAGGTAATTAAAAGATGTGTAGTTTTGGCACCTAGGAGTGTGGTTTAGCAGTGGGCTTGGTAGTGATGGGTTTATGGTTGGGGTGATGATCTTAGATGCAGACCTTTGCCACCCTAACTGGTTCTGTGATTTTAGGCCTCCATGCCCTTGGTGCAGTCATTCAACACTGCATGCAACACAGCCATGCAACCCACTGGAAAATGGGACAGTGAAACACCAGACATGACTACAAAGCTTCACAAGCCCTTGTTGGGATGTTGCACCATTCCAGGGACTTTTATGGAGGAGGAAGAGTTTATAAAGCTGAATTAAAGAATTATCTGGGCAAATGTCACCTGAATGTCTTCACTCAACCTCCAACTGAGGCACGGGCATGTGTGTAGTGTCCATTATCAGCATCAGTGGTCAGGAACCATGTCAAAGGAGCTGTTTACAAAGAAAGGGAAAGAAACCATCTATCCAATTCCTAGGCAAATAGCAGTGATTGGGATTTACATGGCACAGTTGGATTTGAAGCAGAGCAAGCCAGCCCACCAGTCTCTAAACACTGATAGGAGACCATGCGGGACAAAATGCATGCACAGACAATAGGAGGAAGGCATTCTTTCAAGCAAGACATGGTAACAGGATTTGATTTTTAATTTTCCTGGTTTTTTTACTATTTTGGCATTGTTCTGGTGGTTTTTTACTGTTTTGTTGGTTTTGGTTTTTCATTAAACCTTACAGAACCATGTGAACCAGGGAGCTCAAAAGCTGGGTGAAGTTTTTGCCCCAGGCTCTCAGCATATAAGATATGTTCGTGTGTGTGCATATACATGTCTTCATATGCACAGATGAGTCATTCTCACTCTTGCTCGTGTTATTTCCGGGAGGGGGAAGTGGGGTGGTTCAATCCAAGGTAGAGCAATGCAGCACACAGACCTTCTGACACAGGGGATGGCGTGCACAGAGGATTTTGTGACTCAGCAGAGGTGGCTGGAAGGGGAGCCTGCTGCCACATTCCCAGCAGAAGGTTGGGCAAAACAGCCCTGTGCCTGCCCCCAGTGCCTCAGCTGGTCAGAAAGGGGCAAGCACGTCTCATCTCCATTCCCTCAGTTTCTGTATGTCACTGTGGGCAGAGGCAAGACTCAGAGAGGAAACCACAAGTGGTCCAGGCTGCCGAGTCTCAGCAAACAGCAGAATGGGCTCCAGGTGCAGCCTGTTTGCTCTCCAAAGAACCCAGGGCATTGCTGTCTGTCCCTCTCCTGGGGAAATGTCACCTCCTGCATCTTTGCCAGGACACGCCACCTTCCCCTGCCCTGTCTACCCTGTTCCTTCCATCTCCTTCTCGAATAGAGATTGACCTTTTTTGCCTCTTTGTTGTCTCTTCTTATTAAACCTATGTGATGGCTGGCAGATTTAGGGCTGGCAAAAAGGTGCAGGTCCAATAAAAACTGACCCAGATTGTCACCCGTGATTTGTACCAAACTCAAATGGGACCATTCCTGAGGCTCTCAGTTGTTTAATTCAGTGTAAGATGAATTATTTTTAATCATCTCACTCCTCCTGGATCCTGGCTGGGGACAGTACCGTCTATATTATCATACATTAAAATGGAACTGAGGTTGAAAATACACAGGAACAGCAAAGCAAGCTGTTCCCAGGCTAATTTATGGCTCATCCCATAGCAGAGAGCAGTAAAAAGCCTCCAAGAAGGTGTATCCTGCAAAGAAGGTGAGCCTGAGCCTGGAGGACCAGCATGCAAATAGGATTTGGATAAACTTTTTAGGACAAGATCTATTGGAGCAAGCACTGTGGGGATCAGAGCAGGGAGATCAGGCCAGGGTCTGGCCCAGACTGTTGGTTGTCACCCACGTCCCACAGCTGGGTGGGCAGCACGGTGCTGCTGGCAGAGCTGGGGGTGCTGTGCCCCATTTCCTAGCACCCACACTGCACCCCTGGCTTTGTCACACAGCCCCTTTTTGTGCCCTGGGTGCCCCTGAGCTTTCTGCCTGTGCACACATATGTGGCACATCACTGGTGGAGGCTGCTCTGGGTCCCCAGAGCATCACTGTCGTTACAGCACAAATCCTGCTCAGAAGTGTTTCCTCAGCACTCAGGGCAGGCATGGGACTCCTGTACTGCACTTTGGGACTTCTGTGACACCTTCTGCAAGCCAGCTCCCTGGGAGTTACCAGCATCATAAAGTCACCCCAGGTCAGTGACACACAGGTCCTCTTGTCCCCTCACAGCAAGCTCGTGGCTCCCGAGGTGCAGAGTTTTGCAAAAGCCATTGGCAGCTTTGTTTGCCTGGGCGTTGCTGAACGTATTCAGAAGTATCACAAGCACAGACATTTCCAACCAGCTCTAAGGCATCAAGAAGAAAATAAAGTGAGCAAACAACTCCACTGCACTCCAAATTATATTAAAGGCAGCCCTCCCTCCTCCCTTTCCAGGAAGGTGAGATTTTCTTTAGTGGCAGGCAGTGTTTGTTTCTGCCTGAAAGGAAGAGGGAGCAGGCTGAAGCTTCCTCTGGACAGCAGTATAAAAGCCATCAGTAAGAATGAGTAGCACAAAAGTAATTTTTTTTGGGTTGTAGCAGGCACCTCGGTCAGAGGACAAACCCCACTCAGCTGCATCCCTTGCTGCAGTATGGGAAGCACTGGTACCCTCACAATGACAGCTGGGATAGCCCAGGGTTGCTCTGGAGTCGGGCAGGAGCTCTGCAGGTGGGATATCTGCAGCAGTATGACCCAGAAACTAAAGTCAGCCAGGGACATCTCTCCTACATCCTTTCCCAGAGCAAGGCTATCTCTGGATCATGGCCTGGATGCACTGGGAGCTGCAGCCTGGGGTAACTGGCACTCGTGGGGAGGTACCCAAAATGTAGGAAAGCCACTGTCGTGGCAGCTTTGCTGCCAGCCCTAGGGGCTTGCTGCAGAAGGTGCTGCTTCACCCGAGCTGTAGAGGCTTGCCACTTCATAGTGGGAGGTGCAGAAGCTTCAGCACAGGTTCACCAAGAAGGCTCATAAGGCCAGGGCATTCAGTCCTGGGGTTTTTTGGGCTTTTTTTTTTCCAATGACATACAGAAGATTTTAATCAGTGTTAGTATGGACATTATGGGCTTTGCAGCTTTTCGTGTCATTCTGGAAAGTCCAGTTGGCTTTCCCTTAACTAGTGGAGCCTTTTCCATGTGCACAAACAAGACAATTGAAGTCTTTTCAGCGAGTGATTTCCAAGCAGCATCAGAATGTATCTTCAAAAGATTCATAGAGGAGATGGAGGACCTTGACATAGTGGCCTGGTGGAGATCAGAGACGTCCAGCTAACTTGGTAAACTATGGCTGTGTTTTCTGTAGCCTTTGTGAGTGTTAAGGGGAGGTCAATGCCCAGAGATGTGATAAGGACAGTTGTGGTAGATGTTCTGAACAGCCAGCGAGCTCAGGCTGATGCAATTGCACAAGAGCAGGTAGTTGTGGATGTACAGTGTTCCTTCTCCAAGCCTAGGGCCATGGTAAGAAATGCAGATGTCTGTGCATAAGGCATTTATTAAAATGACCTCACCCATATGTATACATTTTAATCAAGTCAGTGAATGCCTGTTGTGTTTATTTTTAATACAGCACTTGTTTTGATGTTACAATTGTGATGATGTGGATCTAATGGCAGTGACTCTTCATCTTAGGCCTCAAATCCAGAGCTGAAAGTGAAAAGACACTTTGCATTACTTTAAAATACAAAAGGGAATGTCCCTGGGCAAATTAGTCCTTCATTTCCATTCTAGACTGTAGTCAGCTGTCTGCTGCCTGGAGTCCACAGTGCACAAGCTGCTCTGGAGGTCACCTGAGGTGCCTCCTCTGCCGTTGACCGATAGGTGACAGAAAGGCAAACAGACCTTTGGAGAAAGGTTCACATATACCCTGAACTTCAGTATCACCTTCAGGGCAAAACATAGTCCTTGCCAGCCTTGGATTTTGTTTGAGGTGCTATGACTTTCCTCTTTCTTGCCTTGAATATCTCCCCAAAAGTCCTCAAGAGCAAGGTATATACCCTAAACTCAGGTCTAGTAGGGCTTTCCATCGGTCAACCTGGTGCTGGTGTTATCTCTTGCAGTAGCAGTTCCTGCCAGCTTTTCATAGAGTAACAGGTATAAAGAAAAAATGTGTAAACTGAAAAAAAATCAGCAGAGATGCTGTCAGCCACTCCATGTGATGGAGCCCTAGAAAGGCCAGGGATTTCTGACTTCAGCTTTTTCCCTAAACTGTATTATTGTCATTGGGTCTGCAGAGACCTCACAGTTTTGTAATGCATGATGTGTGCCTGTGACAGACAGGCAAGCCAGCGAGCTGAGGGCAAGCTGCCAGCCTTCCCTTCACTTTGAACGCCCTTGGCCGTCCTGAGACTCGTTCCAAAACATTTAAATTGCTTAAGTGTGCAGCGATGTGTTTTAATTAATGCAGAAGAAGGGGACAGTAAAATACAGGTCCCTTCAGTACTAATTTGGCCTTGTGGTTGAGGCACAGGTGCTAGAAAGCCGGGAGGAGTGCCTGGCTGTGCCTCTGCCTCTCTGCAGCACGAGCAGTGCCACAGTTTCCCCAGCCCCAGTGGGGCTGATCGTGCTGGGCTGTCCTTGCCAGGAGCCTGGCACACAGGCTACCACAGGATAGGTGAGTGCAGCTCACAGGTATTTATGACGCCTTCTTGCTACTCCGTCTAGGAAATGAGCTCCACAAAATAAACAGCAGGTTTATTATTAAACGGCAGGACCTGGAGACTGAAGGTTTCCCGTGACACACTTTGTGTGAAAACTTCCAGGAAGTGGCAGAGTTTCCTCAAAGTCCTCTCTCCAAGGCAGGGCAAGCAACATCATTGGATGAAGAGATCACTGCTTCCAATGCACAGGTGGGGAGCAGTTTTCACCCAGCTGCCACAGGAAATGTGGCATCCAACTAGGGCTTCACATAAACTGTCCCTGGAGGCTCACACTGTGATCTACCATGAGACCACCTTTTGTCAACCCCCCCTCACCCAACTGTGTGTAGTCCTGGACAAGGGATATTTCTGAGTCCATTATTTTCCCTGTGAGCACAACAGGGAAAAGGAAAGTGAAGAACTTTCTTTGTGGCATGATTAATGTCACAGAGATCAGATGATATTTGAGTTTGTGATGACACTTGGATTATTAGAAATTACATGTTGTCTGATTAAAGTGCCCCAACTCCAGCATCTACAGCCTAACCATGATTCTTTAATAGAGGGCACAGATCTTGATCTGATCATGTGAATGAATTGCTCATTGCGATGTCAGGAGCACTTCCCTCTAAGAGACACAGATATTATAAACCATGGCTCAGCCTCTGAACTGGTCAGAAGATCTGGCATTGATCTGGCCAGTGAATGACCCTGCTGAATTTGAAAATAAAAGGTCAAATTCTCAGACAGGCTGCTAAAAGCAGATTAGGACACTTTTATGAGAGATTTCCCTTTAGAAAATCACCCTTACTGGATATTCTAAACTCCTCAGGTACCCAGAATTTGAATGGCAGCTAGGAATGCCTTGATTTTGTAGAACTTTTATTGGGGAAATTTAACCAACACCTGCAATTAGTCAGCATGAGTCTTACCAGAATGGTCAGTTCCTTAATTTAATGAGCATTAGAACAGTGATTCATTTCAAAGTGGAACTTGGTTATAGTGCTGCAGAAAGAAGAAATGACAGAGAGGAACAAAGAGAATGAGGAAACAGTTGTTTTAGGCTGAAAACAGACCAATATGTTCCTGGAAGTACACTTTCAGCCCCTAAGCAGGCCTGGCTCGAGCTAAGGGAGAAATCCCTGTATACAGTTGGCTCAAATTCTCTTAATAAGGCTGGACTGACATTATTTCTTTAGGCCAAAGCTCTGCAAGGCTGCAGGTATGGCTAACAACCCATGCCAGGTTAATCTGCACTGTAGAACCATGAAAGGAGTATTTTCCATGCATTTCCTTGTTCCATGAAAGCACTAACAGGTTAAATACTTGCATAGAAATGTAATAGTAATAATGCCTAATGCATTCCTGCCCAGGTTCTGGCTTTTCTTCTGGCATAATTTATCCTTCTTCAAGACTACAGATCCTTTGCTCATGCTAGCCCTTCAGTCTAACTAAAGTCAGCAGGAGACAAAAGTGTTGCACATCTCACAAGATGAAACCCATTCTTGACCAAGTAAACACCTTCCAGAGTAACAAAAGCAATGGAGCAACTAAGCCTGTAAATAGGAGATCAAGCAGAGAAATGAGAAAACATTCATTTGCCTGGGAAAAAGTCCTGGCAAAGCTCACAGTGGTGAAACCAAATGGAAATGTTGCAAACTTTCACCTAGAATAAACAACCCGAATCAGCTGGAAGCGCTTTCCATCACACTGGTTCCCAGGAATGGGGTTGCCTCATTTTCTTTGACACAAGGCTGCCAAAATCTGTAGTGACAGACTAGAATCCTGCTGATTACCCAAGCTCTTGGCACATTTGTACGGCCAGAAATTTTTATTTATTATTTTTCTGGTAAGAATCGTTAGTAGATTAAAAATGGGAGGCAGGCAACACAAATACATATTTATTTGGGTGGAGGAGACTTTGGCTTTAGGCTAGAATAAAGCGTGGTGTTACGTGGCAGCTTTCTGTCACAGGGCTTCAGATGTGAAATGCCATTATTAACCTCCCAGCACTGTCTGTGGCAGGTGAGACATGCTCCATTTCTCAGATGGTCAGAAGCTGGCCAGAGATATGAGGCACCAAATGCTCTTAGATCCCCTTGAGTCAAGCCTGACTTGCTTATTCCTGGTTCTGAGGACCCCGCTCCATGGTTTTACATTTGCTGTTGAAAGCTGCCTGCAGCACCTGCAATTAGTAGGTACTCTGGTAGAGAAGTTAGTGATGCACTAAAATCAGAACTCAGGAACTCTGGCTTTCTTCCTTTGCTATTTGTGGGATTATGTTTGGAAGCAGGGACATTGTCCCTTGGTGTTTGCCCTTCAGAATTATCCTACTGTGAAGAAAATCCCTGTTTTTTTATTTTCTTTGCAAAGGTCTTTTATTCCATGTTTGTTATTCAAGCACTGCCTAGCCTGTTTCAATGGCTGTCCAGTCCCCACTGCTCACAGAGCAGGTGTTGAAGCACCTCTTTCACCCACCTCATCTTTACCAGTTCTCCCACAGTGCCTACTTCTTCTTTTCACTCTTCACTGCCTGAGCCAGCATCCCCCTGTTGTTCAAGGCAGCCTTTGTACACACTTCCTTTTTTCTCTGAAACTCTAGCAACACAAGAAGTACGGGCTCAGAAAAAAATTAAATAGCAATGGCAAGGTTTCCCCTTTTCTCAGCCCTTTCTTCAGCGTGGCTTTCTTTGGGAATTCTGTTCAGAATTTCTTGCCATTTGCAACAGCATCCAGGGAACCAAGCTGCAACGTAATGCATCTGGGGCTAAGTTTGAAAGAGAAGCCAGATGCAGACAGGCTTACTGGAGAGGAGGGGAAGGAAACAGGGAAAGTTCAGATGTAAGTGGACATCCAGCAAAGCCTTGCAAAGCCAACTGGCAGCCCCGTCTTCCAAGGAGCTGTCTGAAAGCAGAGATTTGTCTGAATCAGAACCCTCCATCCAAACAGACGTGAACTTTGAGAAGGGTCAGGTCCAGATTGTCTCCAGCTGGGCTCCAAGCCCTGATAAGAGAGTTCCTCCCTGGGGCTGGAGAGCAGCTGAGTCCTCAGGCAGCCTCTGTACTGACCTCTCCTTTTCAGAGTCTCCAGGATTCTTTACCCAGTTACTAGGTCATGATCAACCCCCTTTGGGATTGTTTGTTTCACTGTCCAGGGACATTTTTCTTTCTTCAGGGAGCTCTGCAAAGCAGTTTTTCAGGAGGGGAGGAGATTCAGCGTGACTCAATGGTGTTTGAGAAACAGGGAAGAAAAATGAGGAGATCCTAGAGGTACTTCCTTTCTAAATAGCTCAGAGATTAGTAACGCTTTGCCATACCTGTAAATAGTTCACTCACAGACATGAATGCCAAGGAGTGCTCGGAAAGCTGCACCTCGCTACTCCTCATTTTCAAAGTGTGTTTGTGATTTTTCAGCAGCCACGTACCAAGATGAGAGAAAATAGAAAGATCCCTGACCTTTCACTCCTCTGATTTCCTAATAATTTGGACACCTTTAATCCTTGCCTCAGTCTGAAGGGCACAGTTGTGTAATACAGGCACAGTCCAGGAAGAGCCTGGCACAAGAGAAATGCTGGACCTCGATGTGCAAAAAAAAGCAGGATGGATGCAAAAGAAAAGCATTTCTGGGGGATCACAACAACATCAACCATATTTCTGTGGTATTTGAAGAATCAGCCACTGTGTGGAAGGCTCTTGCTTGCCACCAAAATATCCGTGCAGAGTGGTCAGACAAGTTGGGCAGTGAACACATGTACATTAATATTTGCTGTCACTGAGGTTGCAAAATGGGACAGACAGATCATTTAAGGACTTGGCCTCCTTATCTCCATCTACCACAGCCTATAAAGTTGCATAAGAAAAGAGGACTGAATAAGAAGAATTTTGAGGTGGAGATCCTGAAGAGGAATGAAGCAGATGCAGCAACGCCAAATGGCAAAGCTCCCCTAGAATGGGATTTTATGGTAGCAGCAAAGTAATTCTGAGTTTGTCAAACCCCAACTTCAGGTCCTACCCATCTTAGGCCAAAAGAAGTTAAAATTAAGAAGGCTTCTTTTGTGGTTTGTTAGATACTCTGTGATTATGGACACTCAAATTGCTTTCTACTGAAAGACTCAAGGATGTGCATCTACTGGAAAACTTCCTTGTTTAATGCATATAATTCCAGTATGCAAAAAATTTAATGACTGAGAAAAAGAGGAAGATGTTGCCGTTGTGGTTTAGTGGTGACAAAAGGGTTAATCATCTCCCGACAGGACACATTAAATGCCATTGAGTCCTCACCTTCCCTTGGGCTTTGAGAGCAGCACAGAGGGGAATAACCCCATGCAGAAACAGGGTCCCACAAACACCCAGCATACAGCAGAAGAGACAAAGTGGCTCCAAAGTGCTTTTGATCTGTTGTAAACCCTGACTTTATTTAAGAAGAGTGAAGTCTTTTTTGTTTGGGAGCCATGAGCATCTGTTTAGTGACTTCTCGGGGCATGGGAGAAGCAGCTCACTGGTGTCTTGCCAGGTGAGCAGCAAACAACATTAGGTCATTGCAAACAGTTCTCCTTGGGCTCCATCTGTCAGATAAGGACCATGTCACTGGCAGGATGTTTGTGCTGATGAACTCTCCTTCAGCTAAGAAAAGCCAAATGTGAAGCTCGTTAAGGAGAGAACCTGAGATGCCCTTCCTAGACTAGCAGCAGCTGATTTGCTGCTATGGGTTAGTTAATCTCTCATTAGCTCAGGACAAAATGAGCTGTGTGAAGAAGAAATGTCTCTGTCATGACATGTCAAACCTGTGGAGCCAACTGAATCCCAAGTGCAGAAGCTGTTAGGGGCCACGGGGGTGGTTCTGGCTCTGAATTAGCCACAGCTGATTATGTGTGAGTGACTCGTGCAGTCGGGGTGTGACTTGCAGCCTTCTTGGGGCTCAGCCTGCAGGAGACAAGGTTGTGTTCCAGCCTCACCTTCTCTGGCTTTGGTTAGTGGCCATTCAAATATGGTGCTGTCAAGGAAGAAGCACAGCACCTAATAGTGGTGTAGATTGAGATGAGATTAAAAGAAAACCTGTGGTTCAGAGGAATGACGCCATGGAAAACATCAAGGAAAATGAGCTGGAATGTGCATTCATTAGCAAATTGCTTTATTTATGGCTATTGGACACTGCTGTTGTGCCAAATCTTGAATTTATTTGGTGCCGTGGATTTCTTAATTAAAATCGTATTATTGAATTGTTATTTGGTGCAGTTTGCAATGATCATCCCCTTAGCTATTTTTACTTTTGCTCTGTGTATGTGTGTATGATCCTGTAAAAACAAGCCAGTCTGTGGGGAGAGCATGTTTCCAGTCACGCTTTTTAAAAGGCACAGCTGATTTTCTCTGAGTTGACTCACTTCTCTCCTCCATTTTGCTTTTCTGCTTCACCTCACAGGCTGCACTGCAGTGGCTCCAAACCCTTTCCCTCCCAGTTATTAATGTTAAGCTGACAAGCTTTAAGTAAGGATTTTCAGGTGTCTTTACAAAGCTTGTGTTGGCTGCTAGGTGTTCCCAGGAGGCTGCAGATCCTGGAATCTTCCACCCTGGCAATGTGCCCGGCCAATCACAACTGCAACCTTACTGAGATCTCAGTACTGGGATTTTGCAGCTGTTCAGAGGTCTCCAGGCACCACAGCAAATGATTTCTGCTCTCTGAGTCAGCCAGTTCCTGCTTTAGATGACACAGATCCCAAGCCTTCCAGGTTTTCCCACTGTTCCTTAGGAGAACCACCTTCAGACTTGGTCTCCCTGAGATGGAGCAACAAGTGGAGGTTGGTGACTGTGTCATTTGCCTTTGGTTTGCTATATGCCAAGGCAGATGGTCTTCAAGGAAGACATATGGAGATGGCAGGATGGGGGAGAGCCGAGATCTCCAGAGATGATGATTGGATCAACAACCATTTCTGCATAAGGGCTGTACTGTAGAGAAATCACATCATCTCTCTTCCCTCATGGTAATTAAATCCATTATGTTATGCTGTGTAGATCCAAACCCTATCCAAGTAGTTTTGTGCTTTACAGGCTGCTGGATCCCAGTAACAGCTGTGCAAAGCTGACAGCAGCTGCAGAAGCAGCTCACCCCTGAGCCCTGTTCCCTCAAACCCTGCACTCCTCTGATGCACACTTGTGTTCTGGAGCACCCCACAGCAACCCTAGAGCTCAGACTTTGCTTGTCCTATCATATCAAGTCATCAAGATTAAAAAGTCTTCTGTGTCTTCTGACCAGACACAGTCATAGCAAGAACACTGGTCCTCTGTAAGGCAAGGTAAACTTGGCTTTTCAGTGACATGCCCATTATCAGTCCCTACAGGAAGATTTTTCAGTTTAGAAGCTCACAAGTACATCATGTACCCTACATTCTATGCTGCTGTTTTGCATAACGCTTTCCCAGCCTAGCTCCAGGCTCTCTCAGGTCTCTTTCAGGTCTCTTTTGTCCCAGGGACAAATCTCTCTTGAGAACTGCAGTATCAGCCTCATGTGTTGCTCAGTTTTAAGCAAATAACCGGAGGCTGGTTACACTCAGGTTCATTAGCAGGTTTCACATCTTGCATGAAGCAAGATCAAAAAAGATTTTTTTTTTCTTTCTTTTCTTTTTTCTTTTTTTTTTTTTTTTTTTTTTGCAGTGATTTGGAGCACTTGAGTATAACCTGGGATATTCAGGGCAGGGCAGTGCCACTAAACCATCTCAGCAGGTGTGATACTGTCCTGCACCCACCAGTTTGCAGATCTGTCTTTTTCCCCAGGACCTCATGAGAAGAGAAGCTCCCTTGTGACAGCTTGTCCTGCACGGATTCATGACTCCAAGGGAGCAGCAGTCTGTGCAGAGACACTGGGTGTGCACTCACCTGCCTTCCCGTGTGACATGTCTCAGCCCCTGATGTGCAGGGTGGAGGATGCTGAGAGGCCCAGCCTTCTTATTTTGGGTCTTCCCTTTGTCTTTCACCAAGCAAAGGATGCGTACCAGGAGCTGCTCCCCATGGTAGTGGAATCTAAATAATCTCTCTAATCAGAATTCTGGCTCCCCTCCCAACACACACACACACACACACACACACACACACACACACACACACACACACCTGGAGGGTTGGGTGCAGAGGTTTCTGGGGAAGATAAGATGCTCCTCTGTCAACCAGAAACACTGTGAGCAGCATTCACGCTGCTTTTGTGGGGCTGTTGTGCATTTCATGTCCCTTCCCGTGGCTCTTCCAGGGCTCTTTCTGCGGGGATGAAGGCACCTGGCTCTCGAGGCTGCCATCCACAGACCAGCCCGAGCACATGCACACACCTGCCTGCAGCTGGACCATCGTGAGACAAGTCATCTGCTGCCAAACAAGGTTTCTTCAGGATCAGAGCAACTAAAACTTCGTTAAGATATGCAGGAGTCCTTCCAGATTGCAAAATGAAAATCACTGCCTGGAATCACTGCATTCAAAGTAGGGAAATATCCCTTTAAAGAAACCCATTGGCAATATAACTAAAGGCCCTTAGGCCAAGCTGATATTCAACATAATTCCACCGAGTCAAAAGAAATACACCAGGGATTAAGTTTGGCCCAGTAGCAAAAACCACAGGCAAGTGAGACTGATTCCCAGAATCAAGTTGACCTGAAAATGTAGTAAGGTTTTGCCCTTAAAGGAATAATTTTCTTAATAACAACAGATAAAATGAAATGCTTGTCAAAATTATTACAAGCATATGGGGATGAGATGATCAACATTGCATGAATTATTTCCTTCAGCAGCTGTATTTCTGATTCATTCTTTCACTGCTCTTTAATTCTGGAGATTTTGACCTTCACACTGTTCTTCTAGATTTACTGCCTGCCCTGTTCATTCTTGGCTCCGTGGTTTTGGTTTTGGTGTTAATCCTAGGTTTTCCACTGACTTTCTGTGGGAATTTCATGACTTGACTTTTTTTCCTCAGTATCCTCCAACTCCATCTCTAATAGTTCATCAATACTTAAACTAATTTCCAGGCAATGTTAAGGGTAAAATACCTTGAGTTATCTTTCTGGACTGGGGCCTTGGTCTTTAACTTACTGCCTTGCAACCATAACCAAGCAAGGATGGTGGTTAGCATAAGGAAAAAACTTTCTCAGAAGCAGTGTCTGCATATGGGACTTGCTTCCTGACAGAGGAGAATGAATGACCACAGAATAAATCTCTTTCAAAACTCTCTCCAGAACTCATTTGTTGTGTTTAACTTGTTCGCAGCAAGTCCTAAACAAACACTTGGAAACAAAGAGTGGAAAACCCAACTACAGTTGTTAAAAAAAAAAAAACAAACCAAAACCAAACAATTTGCCAGCATGCTAAAAAGATCACTACCAACCAACATCTACGAAATAATCAGTTTATTCCACTTACAGCATTGAAAAGCCAATAAAAGAGAAAACACTGAGGGGTTTTGGGGATGTTTATCAGTTTGTAAGAAGATACCAAGGGCTCCCAAGCTTTATCACTTGCTTTCTCACCCTCTTGTATCTTCCAAGAGGCAACAGGCCTTTTAAATCATATTTTTCTCATTCAGCTATGTAGTTCTCAATCCCAAAATTCATGGCTGCAAGGAAGGGCTAGAGACTCCCTCCTGTGCTCCAGCACTTTAGGATCCCTGACTATCACTCCCTCACCTCTGTGTTTAACCCATGTTTGGTGAAGCACATCTTGATCTCAATCAGACCTCCTAGGAGGGCAGCCAGGCTGGATTTGATGGCATTAAGAAATGTTGATCCAATCCTGCCTCTGGAGTTCATCCCAAAGTGTGTCTTCACTGATACAATGCATGTCACTTTCTTGCTTGTTCTTTCTGGGCTGTAGTGTTCTTGTCAGGGGCCTTACCTGCAGCTAAAGATTTTTTTTACCTACCACCATTTTGTCCTGATATAGCTTACACAGTGTAATGACACCACCTCTCATTTTCTGGATGAATTTAGCACATTAAATTCTTCAAGTCTCTTAACTTTTCTTCTTAAAATGCAGAGACCAGCAAAGGGCAAATTATTTTACTGTTCAAGACTCTCTGTGGAGCCAGAGCTGGTCCATTCTTCAGTCTGCATCTCCTATCTTCACCCTTATCACTCTGCAATGTCACACCTTGCCCCCACTGCCCTTTCCTGACTTCCTCCACTTTCCAAGGTAGGTGTTCTCCTTCCATGCAGGCAGCTGCATCCTTGTTTCCTTGGCACAGGGCTCTGGCTGCCTGAACACACGTGCTCTGCCTGTCAGTGATCCACATCAGCCACCTCCCCACCTGCCTGGTGTCATCTGCAGGTTTGGACAGCAGTCATTGTGCATCACCTTTCATGCACTGGGTATAAGCACTGAAAATTAGTGATGTCCTGTCACTCCCTGAGGGTCTCCTCTGGGAATGTGACTTCTCAGGGACTGCTCATTTGGAAGAACTTTGGTCTCACTGCACTCTAAGCCATGCAGAGCTTGTGCTATTCATATCATGCTGTTAATATTTGTAAGAGAGTCTGCTAAGTCAACAACCTCACCAAAAATCTATCCCATCCAAAGTCACTTTTCCCAACAAAAGTTTTAACCTCTCCAAAGAACAGAATAGGATTTGTCTGAAAGGCCTGGTTTTCATTTACAGAAGGTTGAATAGCAGTTGCAGTTTTTAACTCCATTCAGTTCAGCTCCCCAGCAGCTTTTCCATCATGTTGTCCACAACTGGTTTCATCCTATTGTGTGGTGCAGTTTTGCTTTAAACCTTGTCATGCCCTCGTGATTTTGAAGATGCTGTCCCATGCTGGGAGATGTACATGATGGGGTGTCCAGTGCCTTTAGGAGATAAAAATCTCAATAGAGTCTCTGCTCTCCAATCACCTGCCCTAAGTGGGCCAGGTCTTGGTCTGATACTGGTGGAAGTGCTCTAGTGTGATGCAGCTGCAGTTTACATGCAGAAGTGGGAGAGACACTGCTAGGAATAGCATGGAAATTTTTCTTTTTTTCTTTTTTCAACCACTCTTACCCCTCATTAAGTGCTTTCAGACCCAGCCTCAGGCTTGATTTATTTTTGAAAGGACATTTTTAGTCACTGTGTCTTAAAGAAAAAAAAAATAAAGTCTGCAGAGATTATTTTTAAAAAAGAAATCACACACATGCACACTCTGTCACAGTTTCTTTGCTTCTCAATATCCCACAAGGTCTTCTTCCCTGTGATACAGGGGTACTGTTCCACTCCTCTCACTTGCAGCTCTGTAAAAGCATCAGGGTGGCAGCCCTTCTGCTTTCTGGGTTGGAAAGTTTATTGCTCCATTACAAAGAACAATAATCTCACTAAATGACCAGAGTCGGGAGCAGCTCACTCCAGAGTAACACATCTGAACCTCCAAGTTGTTGCACAGTTTGGTAAAGCATCTTTTTGTGTTCTGCAGTGGGTGTAACAGAGGCTGGAGATACATGTCTTAAGCAGGTATCTGTCGCTGTTCAAAGCCAGGCTTTTTTCCTGGCTCTGATTTGGTTTTGCTGCTCTTAATTTTCCTTTCCAGCTGTCCGGATAATGCAAGACTTTGAACTAGCAGATCTCCTCTGGAATCTGTAAGCATTTACTAAGCAGTATTTAGTTAAAGGACCAGACAGAGATGGAGACCAAAGAGGGTGGGATACGGAGGGTTTGTGGTTACAGCACAAGGCCCTGAATCAGGAAATTGTCAGAATCAACTTCAAGAGATGGGTCCAAGCCACAAAGCTCAGTTCTGCATCTGCTCCTGCACTAAGCTCCAACTGCCCTGGAGTTTAATCTGTTTTGGCATGTGCCTGTTGTGTGGAGATCACCTCTGCTTTCCTTGGATTTACAAAAAGCAAATTATTATTAAATAATTACACACTTGCACTCAGTAAGTGTGCCAGATTGAGAAGAAGGTCCAGTGCGGGATTAACTCACTGAATAGCTTCCCAACTGTGAGGAATTTGCACCCCATGGACATCACCTGGCTTGCAGGTGTTATGAGAACTTTCTCAGCTCATCCCAAGCTGTGCAGTGCACACATATCCATAGCTTTTTCCCGAGCTGAAATGCAGTGGCCATAAAGCCCATGGCATCCCTCTTTTCTGAGCTATCCATCTGCATCAAGCCAGAACTGTCTGTGAGGAGCAATAACAAATTCCCTCCCTGCTGAACAGCGCCACAAAAGATGTGCAGTATCTGATTCCCAGATGGCAATGTTAAAAACAGAAGGCAACATGTCTGGGAAAGTACCTGAGGCATACGTGAACAATAGAAATAATAGAGATGTAAGAAGTAGATAGGTCCTTTCTTTTTTTTCCCTGATATATGCATGCCTATGATCACTTAAAACAACAAACAAACACCTTTTTTTTTTTTTTTTCTCAACAGGAAACAGTCTGCCTGAATAGAAACACAGAGGGCTAGAGTGAAGCAGCTGAAATAGATGAATGGTTGGTAGCACAGTGTGCTCCTGGTGTTGGGTGTCATGTAGGCACATAAATCCTTGGAATCCCTTAAGATTTATTTGGATACCAGCAAACTGAGGGCACATCTACCCTTCCAGCAACGTGGAGGACTACTCATTCTTAAGGAAAAGGATCCCCTATAGTCTGCACAGGAACGTGAGGCTTGGCATAGGTTTCTATGCATAGTTTTTATTTTAGGCCCTCCCAGGACAAGTTCTAAAAGGTGAATGTGAGGAAGATGTGACTGCCTTGTCTCACACATTCCAGGAGTTAACACCCTGAAGAAACCAAAGGCAGTGAATGTTTTGTGAGATACTCACCAGCCCTGAGTGAGATGGAGATACCACCCCACGAGCAGCAGGCAGCTTCATGCAGACGCACCAATTCTGTCTCCCGCTCCCGCCCCGCCTGCATTTGTTCCTCCTTTGCCTGATGGCACATCTCCCCCACACAATGGCATGTACAATCTAATCTCTACTGAAAGCTCTGCAGGGCAGGAACTCACACATTCAGATCCAAATAGGCTGCTCATGCCTTTTTAATTTCACTGGATCAGAATAACAACAGCAAGGAAATAAAGTAACAGCCAAAGAATCAAATCAGTACAGTGGAACAGGTCCCTTCCCAGTTTTACAAGTTACATTAGTTACATTAGTTTATTGTTAATCCACTACATTACCGGCCCTAGTGGTAGCAGGAAATCTGGTTACAACTGGCAAATCGTCTTCAACTAAACAGCCCAAAAGGCTCTTGGCCACCACAGTGGACATCACCTGGTGCTGTCCTCAGCGGTGATGTCCACTATGGTGATGTCCACTATTACTAAAGCCAGACGATCTGTGTGAAGCATCCCAGGGCTCAGAGGCAGCTGGAGACCCCCTCTGCACCAGCTAAGGGTCTGGGAAGAGCGAGCCTGGGGCTGGTGCACTCCCACGCACATCTGCACCCCGGTCTGGCACCCTGCTGATCTCCACAGCCATCAATCCTGCTGCCATCTGGATGACAGGTCTTGCACAAGACCAGTGCCATTACTTAAGGCTGTGGCTGTTTACAACTTCCCGCCCAGCGCACACCCGCCATGTGTTAATCAGGATGGTTCATAGTCAGTCCTGGAGTAAACAAATGCAACTTCACCAGAAAACACGGGAGCCACACCTCTTTACTCCAGGTGTGCATTTTGGCCCACTATCTGTTTCTCCATAGTGATTAGTGACTGGTATTTAAGACAATTTCTTAACAGGACTTGGGATCGGTGGTTTATCTCCTCATTAAGTTGGTAATATCATTAATTAAGGCTATGTCAACGGACATGATGCCACAGCAGATGGGTGTTATCAGTGGCAGCAGCCTTCCAGGGTTTGGGTTTGCACCGTGCCTACCGCGATGCACTGCTGGCATCCTGCCCAAGGTGGGGACCTGCCCTTTCCCCACACTGCCTGTGAGAGCCGCCCCACAACAAACACATTTTGAGGCAGGCTCCAGAAATCCCCTCGAAAGTCCCCACTCTCTCACGGATCCCCGTTCCCCAGCTGATAAACTGTGTCTGAGCAGGGAGCGAGCAGTAAACAGGGAGTTTTGGCAGGACAAGGCAGGGGCACAGGGGCTGTATGCACGGCCCTACTCATCCCAAGAGCAGCAGTCCCTGTGCTGTGTGTTTGGTCCCACCTTATGCAGCTGCTCATTCAGCTGGCTGCCTTTTTAGCTAAGAAAATGAGCACATTACTGGGCGAAGTGGTGGAAGATGTGGTGGACCCTGTGCCATGTTGTTAGCAGCAGGTGAGGATACTTAGAGCAAACAGGCTGTTGAGGCTGGGAGGAATTGCTGGATTTAAACCATACACGTTAAGAGATCCATGAACCTATGAATTTTGAACCTTGGGAAGTGAAAAGTGCATGTAGCCTGTCCTGCTCACATGATGCACCTCAGTGTAGTTAAAAAAAACCAAAACAACCTTTAAAAACACTTTTCTTTTTTGTCCCTTTTTACTCCAGGACACATGTAGTTAAGTCAAACACAGCCTTGGGCCAGGTCCTGCCCTGGTTCTGTGCAGAAGTCCCAATATATCCCAAAGTCTCAGCACACTTTAAATACACGTCAACAGTAGCATGTGCTGGCCAGAAGATATTTTACAAAGCGGTCCTTCAAATGAATGTAGTTTTAGTTGTTTTCCTCGGTTGTTTGAGGTCACTGTTCCCCCGCCCTTGTTAATAAAGATGTGATTAATGACTTTTGGCAAAGCTGCTGCTTGAAAGAGCCAATGCTTTAGGAAAAGCAAAACCAGTTTTCAGGTATTTTCTGTAAGGCTCATCTCAGAAACACACAAATACATTTCAAAGCATTTACAAAACACTCTGACGCCTCCTTCACCCCATTTCCACCCCCCCTGCAGACACATCACCATTCATAATCTGCATGATTCTATTCCATCTACCTGGAAGAAAGCTCTCACTGTGCCTTCAGCTGGAAAGGTTCCCCGTCGGCACAGCCAGAGCATGGGCAGTTATCACAGGGCTTCCTGCAGTGCCCATGGTGCAGGAATGGCTTTGGGATTGCTCTCCCCAGACTGAGCAGTACCCAAAAGTCCTGAGTGAGGCCCACAAGTCCCTCCTTAAATAAATTACACCAGTAAGGAAAAGAAATTTAAAGAAAGGAAAATAATTGAAATTATTTTCTTTGAGAAGGCTGGACTCATGGTTTGAAGCCAGTTTCAGAAAGCAGGGAGGCTTAGAAATATTGGTGGTTAAAAGCAAGATGGCAAAAAGTGGGACTTTAACAGTCAGGCCCAAGGTGCTGCAGCAGGGATTTGGGGAAAAGCACCAAAATTCAGATGTTTATGAAAAGGGCAGTACCAAATGTAGAAACCTAAGCTGTGCTGCCTCTGTCTAGGACTCATTTCTCCTAGGCAGGTCCTGTTTCTCACAAGGGTTTGATGTGGCTTAGCTTTCCCAGTCAGATGGTTTAAATCTTCACATTGGTGGGGTTTCATCTGCAACGTGGGGGCCTGTCCTGCTTTGGAGGGGGGCACATAAGGATTTCTGATAAAGGATAACTCTTGCCTGGAGATGGGGATAAGGACACTGATGCAGATGCAATAGGCCAGAAATGAAGGGTGCCTGAAGGCTCATACATGGGGAATCAAATCTTTGAACTAGCACCACAAGAACTAGGAACAAATCAGGGGTGGTGTTAATGTCTTGTACCAGCAGGGTGCAAGAGCCCATCAGCCCCATACTGACCCTTACCCTGCTAGACCTGAGCTTTGAGGACAGAGCTGATCTGCTCCAGGCAAGCATGGCTTGGGCCAGGGCTTGCTGTCAGCCTCCATGGCAGCTGGAAGGAGAGCTGGGGGTGGCTCTGATTTTCCTCACTCTGCTTCAAGGGGCTTTGTAAGGAGACAGTTGTGCAGCTTTGCATGGAATGCCATGGAACGTGCTGCACCTGCAGCATGCAGTGCTTGGTACAACTGGTGTTTTTCCAGCTGCAGGAAGCTGTACTGGGGAGATCCAGCTTGGATGAGCCACTGACATTTTATGATCTAATGAAAAAAAAGGAGTGAGGGTTCTAAAAGGAGTCTGTCCCCAAAACTGAAGCTAATCCTTTAAATTAGGAGGACAGTCAGGCTAAAGGCTTATAGAGAAATTCCTATTGCTGTGACTCCCCTGCAGGCACCGAGGCAGCTGAAAATACTGCCAAACTCCAGACAAAGCATGAGATGTGTCTGGGAGTGCTGGCCACTGGATTTCTGAACTGGCCCAGTCCAAGCAGATGGTGAACTGGCAGCACTAATAAGATCCCAATCCATACACTGAAGCTTCCCCAAAATTGTTGTGGGTGGCTCTAATTATAACCTGTATCCTACCACCTCCCCTTTCTGTGAGTAGGAAGGAGCTGAGCTTCCTTGTTACTCTAGCTGCCTGCCCGTTACCAGGTCGAGATTGCTGGTGGGATAAGGGCCTTCCATTTGTTTGTAGCACTGATGTCCTACTTGGCAACACGTGCCTCATTCCTTCAACCCTACAAAGGGAAGAGCCCCGAGCAAAGCAGGTTTGCAGCTGGCTTAGCAACACGGCTGCTCTGCATTCCTGTAAATTTCCAGGTTCAAGTACAATTTTTTCTCTTTGTTGCCAAGCCAAGTGGACATCTAGCTCCCCTCATAGCACAGCTGAACCTTTGGAAAGGGTGATGGGATCTGAGAGGAGTGTCTCTCGAAGCAGGCAGCAGTCTGCAGGGAGGCAAAGTGGTTCAGCAGTGCACATGAAGGTAACCAAGAGCTGCATCATTTGCCCACCTGCAGGCTTCCAAAGCAAAAGGAGCCCTTGAAGTTTGAGGTAAAGAGGTAAGTACAGGTATAGACCAAGTCTCCAGGGCTAGTCTGATTTATTTGGCAGTCCAGACAGTCAATACTTTCAATCTTGGATGTGATGACTTTTCTTTTCAGCATGTGGCTCATTCTCAGATTCCCATTACTTTATTCCATGTGGGGTTGGTGTTTCTTCATTGTTTTCCCTTGTGCATGATTGACACGAGCAGGAAGGAAATGTGGAAACTATAGAAACTATTCTCTGTGCTGAGGGAAGGTGCCTCATATTCTTCTGAACCTGACCCCATTGTTTGGTGCTGCACCCACAGGCACGTTCTCTGCCTCGCTCTGGATGGACCAGGCCATCCTCACCCAAAATCAGACAATGGTCACCAAACAAGCATTAAGAGCTGATCCCATTCCCACTGGAATCTGTGGGAGTTTCACCCTTGATTTGATTGTGGGAGAAGCAGGCCCCTACTTATAGCATATAAATAGAAGGATTTGATTTGAGGCAGATGGATATCAAGTTGTTCTGAATTTTTCCTGTGATTTCATTAGTGTTACAAGGAAAGCTTGTTCTGAAGTTGTCATTATTTACCTGAAACGCATCTGTGCTTTGAAGTAGGCTCTGGAAACACAAACAGAATGAAATTGCCCATAAAGCAGAGGTGGAGTGCCTTTTTCTGAGGTTTGAGACTGTTGGGTTCCCTCTACACCAGAATGCAAAATTAATGCCCTAAATTTAAACACTCACTAGGCTTTTTTTTTTTTTTCATTCGTGACTTGAGAATGAATTCAGTCGTAAAACGAAATTCAACTGACACATTTGGCATGCAAAACAACCATTGTTTTTACCAGGGGGTTTCATGTGCACGTGTGTATATGTTTGTCTGTAAAATAGCTCATGAGCCTCCATGGAAGACTTGCATGGTGGAAACGCTGGGCTTCCCAGAAGACATTAGCAACCACTTGTGATCCTCAGTCCCCTTGTGGACCATCCATGTCCTGCTCAGAAGGATTAACTCAACTGTATCCAGTTTCCAAAGATTTAACATCATGCAAGGTCACTGCAATCCCAAGCTATTAAATGAAATAATTTAACAACTGGATTTTTTGGCTGGTAACTGGTGTGAGCTCAGACACAGCGTGCAGCTTTGTGTGTGCACCTTGTTTTGCTGCACTGCTTTCTTCCCAATTGAATGGTGTGATAAAAGTAGCAGCAGCAGCTTGGTGCAGAGAGCCTAAAAAAAGGTGTTTGTTTCCATTGCAGTGCTTAGCTCATTGTTCCTGCTCCTCGTCCTGTTGACTGGCTGCTCAGGAAGGCTGTGTTCCCACCAGCCAGGAGCTCCTGCCTGCTCCCCAGTGCTCTGCCACCACATTCCTAAATTCACACTTTATATCTCCAGTGTCTCCTTCTCTCTCTTTGTTGAAAGAGGTGTTTTTTAATTCTCTCACAGCGATGTGGTGGGTACTTTTAAAACCTTTGAAAGTTACTTGCAATACTTCAGAGGGCATCAGTGAAACTCACACTGGTGTATCTGGCTGGAGATACAGGGAGATTGGCTTGACAGCTCTCATGCATTTGGCTTTCCTCCTACATCTTCAGACCATGGGAAGGTTAACCGAAATTCCCTTGTATGCTGTGCTTTATGAAAATGCCATCGAGCTCTGGTATGATAATATTTATATCTGAATCATTTCACTCAGTCTTGGGATGAATGAGATCTCACCAAGACAAAGGTTTGCTTTCCACTTCACTGTTTTTCCCTGTGTTGCTCTTTTTCCCAGAGAAGGGACACACAGGAGCAAATTCCTCGGGGCCCTGGGTGCTGCCAGCATTCCAGGCAGGGCCCTTGCCTCCCTCTCCTGCCTCCTGCAGCTAGGAAACATGAGCTGTTATTGAAGGACAAGAGATATGAGTCCCCATGCTCACCTCCTGTGCTGTGGCTTCCTGAGAGTAAGCATTGAATTACACAGCCCACTTTTGGTTGGCTTTTTTGTTGTTGTTGGTTTTTTGTTTTTTTATTATTTTTAAATTGTCCACCAGATCTGGAACTGAAACCATCAATTCATTTCACTGACAATCTCATTCTCAGCTCAAGTCAGCAACAGCTAGCTCAGCTAGCACAGGATTCTACTCACTGCATCAGCTGTCCCAGCTCCTATGGGAAAGAAGATTCATGTGTTGTGATATGAGAGAGCTTTTTATTAAGAAAGCAATGTGAGGAGCTTCCCTAGACACTCACCTCACATCTTTATGTCCTTCTTGGAGACACATTCATTAACCCTGCTGTGATCTGCTGAGGTGGAGCAGGGGAGGGGTGACAGTGGGAAACATGGGGAAGGTCCAGCTGAACAGGAGATTTCCCATCCTGAGCCACAGCACCTGAACAGTGAATTACTGCTGTAATCTCCAACTGTGTAAGTTTGAGACCCATTTCCCAGATCACAGATCCATGTTACTCTCACTGCCATCACCCCGTGTCACACTGGCTGTGCTGAGAGGATTGAACAAGAATGGGGATCACAGCACGATGGCCGTGGGAAGGAGCTCTGCTGTGTGCTGGTCTCGCTGTGCTGTGTCAAACAGGGACAGTGCTGTTCTGAGCTCCAGAAACCCAAATTCTCAGTATCTGGTCTCATATCTTTCAGAGCTGAACCAAAGTCCACTGAGATCAATGGAATTTTCATACTGGTGACTGAGTTTTGCATTCATCTTCCTCAGATGAAAGTGCAAGGGACAGGCAGGAAATCATCCACTAGGAAATCTGTTTCAATCATCCCCTTTTATGACAGATGCTTTGGAAATGATTATGTGCTGTATAAAGAAATACGGCTGAATTTATTCTGAGTGAACCCAAAGCTCTTTCACACTGTTCAGGCTGTGTAAAGAGTCTTAATGCACACAGAAATTAATTTACAACCCATTTAAATCACCTTTGTTCTGTCAGAACCTTAGAAAGCAAAAACTCAGGCATTTTCATACTTGTATGTTGGTAAAGAATGTGTTTTTCTTTAACTAGTGCAGTTAGGGTGATGGAGTGGGCATTAGAGTGATGGGCAGGTAGAGTAATTCTCTAGCGTGGATGTGGTGCTGGCTTTGTTCAAGTCTAATTTATCCCACTTCTCATAAAGAAATAAGTCCCACACGTATAAACACCTCTATAGAGTTACAATTCCAAGCACAGCAGGGAAGTTTCCTGCTTTCCCACACGCAGAACAGGATTAAAATAAACCCTGAGGTTCACATCAGTAAGGATCTCCTTGCTCCACACTGTGGGATGAGTTCAAAAGAAAGCAGTGGAACAGATGATTAATCTTTTGACAAAAATCTCATTTGTTATGGCCTTGACAAACTTCTCTTACCTTCTGTTTGCTGGAATTTCATGTTATTTGCCACACACCTTGAAAGGTCTCCAACTGACTTCAGTGGACTCGAGTCTACCTTAAGCTGCCTGAGAGGGTCTTCATACAAAGAGTTTTCTCATCCCCACCACTAACTCAACACTGGACTCAGACAACTTCCAGCAAGGACAATAAAACCGAGGTGTATCAGCCAGGACTAAGTAAGGCTGGGTCCAAAGCAAAGGAAGATCACAATTTGTTTTGTTCAAACAGAAGGAGGTCTGTTTCATCTTCCCACAGCCCTCACAGTTTCATCCCCTACCTGGCTGTTTTGGGACAATCCATCTGAATCTCAGGAAAGGCAGTTAAAATGTCACTTTTATTTCCCACTGCAGCATCTCCAGGCTTAGGACAGCACTGAGCCCACTGCTGCCAAAAGGCCTCTGTGTTACTGGCACATGGACTGGTCACCAAAATCAACCTCCCTGTGTCTCCTTAGACTGAACATGCATTAATGACTGGCTTCAGCCAGGAGCCATCTGGCACACGGTTTAAAGTTGGGTGTCTGCCCCAGTTCCCAATCCAGACAGAGATATTCACCATGTGAACCATGCTGCTACACAGTCAAAACAACTCAAAATAAAAGCACCATCGACTAAGAGAGAGAGGAATTTTTTTTGTATAGTTTGCTTGGCAAATAACCCTGTACTTCAGATACATTTCAGGAAATCATGACCTATTTTTGGATGACTTATCATGTCCACGTGTGGCAAAATTCCTCTAATAAATCAGTTGTGGTGAGTGATTTAATTGTTGTTGTTGTTATTATTATTATTATTATTATTATTATTATTATTATTATTACCTGTTCTCTCCACCTTAAATGTTCTGAGACAAGATGAAAGTACTGAAACTTCTAATGCCTCCCTGCTGAGTCGCTACTGTAGGAGTGAAAAAGAGCAGAATGGATCAGCTTTTAGTAAAACCTATGGTTTATGTAAAGCATCTGATTCAAAATCTATTTTCTATGTAGCCTTTTCTTGTGGACTGAAATAGTAGGCTGCATTCAAGCTAGACTTTGAGCTCAGTGAAAAGGAAACGCTGATGAAAATCACGACTCAAACACCCTTGCATCATATAATTCTGTTTGTTTTATTGGTGAGATACAGCCTAGGCCCCATTCCATGGCTGCAGAAGGAAACTCAGTGTAGGGCAGCAGGCCAGGCTCAGGCTCAGGCAGTGGCTGGACAGCAGTCAAACCCAAGGGGTGGAATTTGGACCAGACCAAAGTCCATGAGTACTTCACCATCAGCTTCCGCAGGCCCAGATTTCACCTTAATGACCACTCCAAGGGCAGCTCTGCAGAAAGAAAAGTTTTTCTTCTTAAAACAGGCATCTCTTGCAGAATCCAAGTTCTCCCAAGGACAGCCCCTTGGCATCCAGTGCAAGCGACAGAGAGCAGGCACACAGCAGGTGCTAGGCAAAATCCACGCCTCACTTTTCTGCACGTGGATGGTGGGGTTCCCCTCTCTTCAAACACCCAGGCAGAATTCACGACGTCTTTCCTGGCTGCCTCAAGGGTTTGTGTATCATTTGCGTGACTTTTGGGTCTTGATATGTCTACAGCAATTGCAGCTTCTGAGAAACATTTCAAACATTCCTGCCTGGGAGGCTTTTGACTAACAGGTCATCATCATTTGGGAGAAAAGAAGCTACGAGGCAAACCCTACGTGCAGTGAATGTGCACACGTGCTTGTGCCCACAGAGATCTCTGCAGGAATCACCCTCCCCTCTCATCTCTATGATCTCTAATTCTAGCTTCCCATTTTCAATATATGAAAAAAAGTATTTATAGCTATCGGGGAAGTGGTGACATAAACTCATCCTAGAATGCCTTGCAGCAGAAAAGAGACAAAGTTCTTTGTTGTGAGTGTTGGGCAAACCCCATGACTTGGTTCCCCAAGCGAGCAGTGCCACGGTACCAGAGGTGCTCAGTTCAAGGGAGGCTGTGGCTGTGCTATGCTGTGGAGCAGTGATGGTGAGGTGTTGCCTCTTAGGAGAAAGGATCCTGGCACTGAGCAGTTCCAGAAAAAGGATATCTCTCTAAGGAAGCTGCAGCCAACACTTGAGAAGCTACACAATGGTCGTAAAAGATGCTCAGCCCACAATGCCTGATGAAATATGGATCAGTGTAATTGTTTCTTAGGCTGCTGAAGTATATAAAAAAGGAACAGAGAGACTTGAAGTACTGTATTACCACTGCACCCTTCAGTGGCTACAGCTAACATCTTATTTTTATTTCCATGCTGACAGCGCCAGGCAAGTTGATTTATTTTCTGTGCTGTATTAAATATCAGAGGAGATATGCGGCTCCTAGAATCCAAGGCATGGGATACAGCAGATGAGCTAAATGCATGTTAACCAAAGCCTCCTCTTGATTCACTTTGACATACCTGAGTGTTTGCTAAGTGAAGCTCTTCAGAGCATCTGTGAGCAGATCCACCAAGGGTCTTTGCATGTGGCAACCGTGATTTGCTGCCATGGCTCAAATAAGCCACAACTGCACTGATCATTTCCTACTCCCCCTTCTTGAACTCCTTTGTTGTACACTTAACAAATATTGCTCCCAATCAAGAAATGTCTGTGATTAGCAGATTTAGATGGAAGATTTGTTTCATTATTATTTGCCTTCTGGCTCTGAAGCTCCATGAAGGAGATGTTTTCAAGCTTTCTCTTCAACCACAAGATTTTGAACTTGCTTTTCTTCCCCCCGTTTTTTTAAAGAAAGCTGAGATTCTTATGTAATCACCTACCTTCAGCATCTGGGACTTAAAACACTGGGCCAAATATGGCTTGAAGTGGAAACAATGAATGATCAGCTTTTCTCACATGAGTAGTCCCTTTGAAGGCTAAGTGTCTGTACTCAGGAGCCAAGTTACATGTATATTATGAGAGTTGCAGAACCAGAACATGAATAAAATACAAAATCTAATTTACCCTAGAAATACAAACCTCATATAAAGGAAATACCCTTTTTCCTAAACTAAACATACTTCTAATCCTTTTTTCCTTTCCTTTGTAAAAATACCTGCTTTGATACAGAAGTCTTGTAAGCCTTACTGTTAAGTCTTTCATTAAATGTTTCAGTAAATATTAAGTAAGCTTAAGGCAATAACAGAAGTTTATGACTTTTTAGAAAGAGCTTGTTTCTTTCCCTCCCACATTATGTTGGTTTTTTTCTTTCTTTTTTTTTTTTTTTAAGTCACAAAACCTACATCTTGATCTGCTCCAGTCTGAAGGCTTCTATTTATAGTTTTTGGTTATGAATGTTTTTTCCTATGAAAAGGTCAGACCTCGCACATATACAATGGTGGAAAGCCCTGCTTATTAAAAAGCAGGCAGATGGATTTGTTAAAAAGAAGTACTTTCGTAATGCAGCTGCTGTGAAAGGAGGTTGCTTTAGCAGAAACATATTCATGCTGCTTTATGAGAAAAACAGGTAGAGGAATTCTGTTTTGTGGTGGAGGAGTTTTTCCTTTCCAAGCCCCAGTCCTCATTCACATGGTGAGTTCTTCACCTTTATTTACACACTTTGTCCTACACACAGACACACACACAAACACACAGAGACACAGACACACAAATATACAAACACACACAGACACACAAACACACACAGACACAGACACAGACACACAGACACGGACACACAGACACACACAGACACAGACAGACACACAAACACACAAACACACACAGACACACAAACACACACACACACCCTTAACCCATTTTTTCCCCACTCCTGCTGCCCTGGAAAGGCTGGAGGAGGTAAGGGTGCAGCAACTCAGTGTATCCTGCATGGGCCAGTGACCCCTGGACTGGTACCCAGGGCTCCCCCAGTACCAGCCACACTCAGCTTCTCCTGCCCAAAGCCAATGGCCAGCACCCTCGGCCAGCACAGAAGTTGGGGTAGACTGGGAGGTGGATCCTGACCCCAGGGCTGGGGTCTGCAGGCCAGGACCATACCTGACTGAGGCAGTTCTAGCTCAGGGTGACCTGTGAAGAGTCAGTTTTGACTGAGAGACGTCCTTCACCAGCACCCGGAGGAGATGCACCGCTCAGCACAGGGCATGGGATTGCCCAGGGTTTTGGGGTAACAGCGACCTGCAACTTCCTGCAACCAACAGAAACCTCTCTCATTTGATAATGGCAAAAAAGGAGAGGTCTTGGCTGCTTTGTCCTGGCTCTGAGTGAGGAGCTTTGATTAGATGAACAAAAACCACTTCATCCCAGAAGATTTTCTTTTCCTCCTTCCTCCCTGAAGCATCCTAAGCACTCCACACACCTGCAGCACCCTGGAGTGATGGAAACAGCACATGTAGCCTCACATTTCCTAAAAATCTGTGCTATTAAGGAAGAAGATATCTCTTCTGTTTTGTGTGGAATCATACACAAAATGCCCAAGTCCTTTAAGTTAAACATAGAAAATAGCCACTTCTCGCTAATTCCTGGCTACTTTGTACAAAAATGGCCTCCAAACTCTGACCAGTCTCTTCTGCTTTGAAGGAACAGCCAGTGCAGGGGGGGATGGGGTCACTGCTGAATGCATAAGGTGTCCTCCAGCCTCCAAAGGCATATCCCTTCCAGGATTTAATTTCCAGGAGAGCGTTGCTGTACATTCACTCTGAAGGGCTGTGTCTGCATCAGCTCCTGCTCCTCAGCATCCCCCAAACAAGTTGTCCCCAGGGTTTTAAATTCAGGGATCCACCTGTGCAGGAAATAATTTGCCCTATTAGTGATTCCACCGCTGCTGCTATCCATCATGTCACTCCTGTGAGGAAAAATGAGGACGGATTCACTGAAAACCCCCTCTCTCTCCAGAGAGGACTCAACCCAGCACCTCTGGGCTTATTAATCAGCTTCTTCTTCTACCATGAAATAATGCTCTGGGTGCCTCCCCCACAGTGCCTTCCCACAGGGTGCCAGCCCTGCTCCCATCTCACTGGCTCCATGCGAAGTGACAGCAGTGGGAGAGTGGCCAGGGCTTTCCCCACAGGCACAGCTTGTTCCAGGGAGGCAACAGTTCTGATCAGCTCCAGCCAGCACCACTGACCTCCCTCTGGATGGTGACATGGGTGGGCAACTCCATCCACCCTTCACATCTGCTCCTGGATCTGTCTCTGCAAATGTCTCCTCACTCAGGGCTCACATGGTCCCCGTGTACCTGCAAGCATTTCTGGTGCACTGCCATCTCACCTGAGCTTTCAGAGCCCAACAATGCCAGTCGAGTTATCCATGGAGAGATATGGCAGCTTCCACTTACCTGCAGCCCAATATGAATGCCAGCACATTCCCACCTGCAGTTTTTCACCTGGTTTCACCAAGACTGAAAACACAAATATTCTGTAGCAACAAAACTCCAGGGATTTAGATCTTAGGTAGTGTGGGGATATTTTGCCCCAGGTTAATCTCACCCATTTTGAAATCTAATCCAACCTCTTATGGGATCTGGTATCAGTCATCAGCACAGTTGGAAGAATGGCACTGGAGATGGGCAGAAAATGCACAAGATAAGTGGATCTAGCCCAAGAGTCAGTGAGTCTGGAGTTTGGAAGCATGGAATGAAACATTTGCCTTCATGACAGACCACATAGGTGTAGTAGTCATGTCTTTATCTCCATTGAAATCAATAAAAAGGTTTAGTAAGGCAAAAGTGGAAAAACAAGAAAAAACAGTCTTTCCAGGTGACCTGCTATGCCTTCTCTTGATTGTTTCAGATATGAGCTTCTGATAGCCATTCAACCCTGGCTTTAGCTCCCCTCACGTGTCCTGTCCCACTCCCAACTCCCAGGCTCCTGCAGAAGCATTAATTACTATTGCCTTTGCAAAAGAGAGCATCTAATTGCACCACAGGACCTGGTACATGTGCAAGAGGATACATCAAATTACAAACCACTGTTCCTCTAAGCTGCAATGTCTGTATATGCACTGGGTGCAAGTTACTCTGGCAAGAAAAGACTTGTTACAGATCTGTAAAGTGCTGTGTGCATTAGTCAAAGTGGTCATTAAAGCAAATATTGCAGTTGTAGGGGCAGATGTTAAAATGCTTGCATCTTTCATGGTAACCATGCTAATCCAAGAGGAAATCAGTTTGTGATCAGTCTGTTGATGGCTAAGAGTGAGATTGTCAAGATTTGCCCCCCTGCCCCCTGCAGCACCACACAGGAGGCAGCTGTGCAGCCCAGCTATGCTGTGCCTGCCAAGCAGGGTCCCAACCTTCCTTTGCTCTGAGCATCCCTGGGATCTGATCCCCACCTGATGGCCCTCAGCACCATCCACATCACCCTGACTTGGTATCCTCAGACCTCTCTGAGGATTAAGAAGCTGTGACCCACTGACATGGTGGGGGAAAGCCCCCAGGTCTGTTGGAGAAAGGATTATGCTCCATCAAGGCTGGGAGAGGCCAGGAGGTGTGCAGTGCTGTACACCTGCCTGCCCACCTGTGAGCCTGCAAACCAGGGGAAAGTGAAATAGCTCTGCCCACACCACTGTCACTGCAGGGGGCTGGGGAGCGGGGAAGGCTTAGTAATACCGAGAGCAGAGAAGTCTGCCTTAGTCAGATATTTTTAATGGTTTCTCCCCACACAGGGCAGGAAGTGAAACTGAGGTCCCAGCCAAAGCCCTGAGCCCTGCTCCCCTGGCAGGTCCCGCCGTGGCAGTGGGTGAGACATCGTGCTTTCAGTCAGCAGGGATGGGGTGCTGTGAGCTGGGCTCCCACACTGGCACCCACCACCCTCCCACCCTGCAGCTCCATCTGCCCCCATGCCACCCGTGCTGCCCTCAGTGAGGATGCCCAGGCAGGGCTGGGCTACAGGAGGGGGAACAGGACTAGATTTCTGACCTGCTGTCATATAATCTAGGATGATCTCTTCCTGACCTTGTTTCCAGCCCAAATGGGACTTGCAGGGCCCGGTGAAGCCCGCAGTGACCACATATCCCAATCCTCGAGGGACTGTGTGAACAAGCTGGTCCTTAGCAATTGCTCCTTTGAAATCTGTGGCAGCACTGATTTTATTGCTGCCATACTGAAGGCTGTCCCCCTGGTGTTCTCCTGCTGACCTAACAGCATGTGGTCAGCAGATTGGAGGGGCACCATCTGACCCCTGTGCAAATGCAACCCTTTGTGGAGTAGAATGCAGGTGCTGTGGGGTGTTGCACAAGAACAGCAAGCAGCTCAAAGCAGACACTGGAAGGAAAGGAGGGTGGAAAGCAGGAAATAGTTGCTGCCTGCTGAGGCTCCCAGGTGGAAGAGCAGCCCCAGTGCTCGAGCTATTACCAGCAGAGGTGAAAATCAGCAGTCTTGTTGGGAAAAACCTCTGGGACAAAACATAGACTTGGTCCAGCCTTGTTCTGTGATTCAGCTTCAGTTGCTGAGGGTGAGTGTCTCAAAAGTGGCATAAAGAGGTGATGATTTGGTCACCTCAGATTCCCAGGAAGATCCTTGAAAAGTGAAATCACTTGAATGTAAGGAGGACATTACATTGCAATCTCTTCTCCAGATGCTTCTTGATACCTGTTCCCATAGCAGTTGAAGGAAGGGAATGTCTGAACCCTCAGGCAGGTGTTCCAGCTCCCAGGTGAGACCCTGCAGGTGCCACTGCCCCCCAGCTTCAGGAAGCCACAGCAAACTGCTCAGTGCTGCTGTGACTGGGTGGCTTTGGGTGGTCAGAGCACATTTCTGCTGTGCACAAAGAGGCCAGGCAGAAGAGATGGCTGGCAAGCAAATTGGGACCTCGGGTCCATTCCCTCTAACAAGGTCAGCTCAAGGGAAGTGACCGAACAGCGGCACGGTCCTCCCCTCCTGTTAGCCTCATCTGCAGGGCCCGGGCAAAGGTCTTTTTATTACTGTTCTCTGCTCCAATTAAAACATCCTACAGATTGTGCTTGGCAGGCTCTCAACGGCATCCAGAACTAAAGCCTGTTAACAGGATACAATCAGCAAGGTTCAGGACTTGAAGTAAGCCAGAGGGGTAGGGAGTGTTTGCCAACTGCAGAGTGCCAAGTCCTATGGCCTGCCCATTTTAATTCTGGCTGTTAATTGCTTTCTAGAAGCACCCACAGGTCCCAAGTGATAATCAGAAGCCAGTGGCCAAAAATGCACATGCCCAGAGCAATGGGAAGTCGAGCTTCAGAGAGCTGCGTGTCCTCCCTGCACCCGGGATGTTCCCATGGACCAAAGAAGGGTGGCAGGGGCAGAGTGGTGGCCTGTGCCAGAGGATTTTTGTCAAACCACCACTGTGGCCTTGAGGATACAGTGCCCTCCTGCCAGCTGAGCGTTGCTCAGTGTTATCTCAGGCCCGCTGGGCATTTTGCACACTCTGATGGGATTGCTTGGGCTGACTGGGAATTCAGACCTTGCAGGAGCTGCTTGGGACACATCAGCTGCTTTCCAATGATCACCACATCCCTCATGTCTGCACAGAGTTCTGCAGAAGGATTTCCACCAGCAGCAAAGCAACCAAGTAGCTTTTCTCTGGGGTGCAAAGGAGGAATTAGGAAAAAAACAAAAGATATAGTCACCTCATACAGCGAGAAACAGCATCTGAAGTGACAGAAAGAGATTTGTGTCCAGGAGTCCCTGAATGACAATTGAAGCCTAATAACACCCAGAAAAGAGGTGTCTTAGAACCTCTATGGGAGGGGAGAGAGACAGGGATCACAACCAAATTCCCACATTAATTGGCTTATGGGGAAAGCATCTAGCACAGGGTCTGAGGACCCCTTTGGCACGTCTGGGGCAGGACCATGCCAGCTCTGCTAAATGCTAAAGCTCTGGCCAGGGGAGATGGAGGTGAGAGGTGATACTGAGCTGTAACACACTGGCACTGCCATGGGACAATGACAGATGAGATGAGCACGGGCTGCTCTGCTAAGCCCTTTGCTCCTGACAGACCAGCACAGCCTTGCAGCGATGCCAGAGACTGACAGCAAAAGAAACAAGCAGATTTGAAACATGAAATGACCAGTCTGATTTCTTCACACAAGCTAGAAGAGATACAAGGTGTGAACCAACCCCTGATGAAAATAACCAGTGATTCACACCAGTTTGGAGGCTGTAGGGGCCAGCAATTTTCTTTCTAGCTCAGCTGTAATGACAAGTGAATTTGATTTGTACAACTCATTCACTTTCAATGACCTATGGCTGTCATTAATGACTGAGCTCAGGACACAACTTTTGGACAGAAAAGGTTTATGTTGACAAGTGGGTCTTCATAATTACTTCCTCTTGTTTGTTTTAGTTTTCTCTTCATTTCCAAACATATACATTTTCTTTATTGTTTCTGACACCTGTCAGCAAAAAGCACAGCCTTGTGTATCTCCTGCCATTCCCAACCAATGTGCAGGGAAACAGCTCTGCATGCTGTGTGGGAACTGTGCCAGCAATTCCAAAGATCAAGGAGGGAAACAGATAATGCAAATAAATCATAATGCAAATAAATCACGGGCGCAATGGAAGACTCTCCCTATAGGGACTTGTGGCCTTAACCTCATCTAGACCAACAAGAATCAAAGGTTAATGCAGGTGTCACTTGAAAGGTAATTTTCTATTGATTTGCAAGTAAGTCCCTGACCTACTGACCTCCGTGGTGCAGGAAATAGGAGTTCCCCTGGAGCAACATATGTGCAGGCAAATGTGTTATTTACTTTGGTAGTCCCTCTAGTATTTATAGGCCCAGGCAGGACCAATAGAGATAACCTAAGGAATGTGGTAGCCCTTGTAAAGATTTCTGTCTCACATTTAAATATTTGGGCAGCAAAATAGCAACCTTGATCATAATTTGACAGAAGAAAACCACAAGGGCGCTGCCTGATTTCTACATCCTTTTACAGGCAATAAAAACCACCCATAAATAATTTTCATGCAGTGCCTCAGGAGCTCCTTGCAAGGGTCAGCTCAAGACTTGCTGGACATGATTCATGCTGTGCAGAGGTGTAAATCTATGTGGAGCTGTTCCTGGGGTGCAGTGTGGGAGGGACTGGATGATCTGGATTCAGGAATGTGCAGCAGAATGGTGTTGCTGGTGGGGGCTATGGCTTGGGCTGGTGTGGTGAAGCACCCCCAGAGGCTCAGCTCTGAGCACCAGTCCCTTGCTAGACAGGTTCTTGAGTTTGCAACCAAGAAGCAACAGAAAATCTGTGGCTTCGGGTTGGGAACTACATAATCAGAAATTTTCCGCCTGTTTCTTCAGTAGGAAATCGGGGATTTTTTAATGAAAAACTGAAAGCACAGAGAGTTGGCTGCAGCTCTCCCTGAGGATTTTAATTACCCCTTGCTCTCCCTGTGCTTGCACTGCCATTGATGGTCCATGATTCACAGCTGATGGGAGAGGAGATAGCATGTGCAGAGAGCTCACCTCCCTCCCGGGAAACAAGGAAGGGCGTAGGGTTTCCAACCCAAGAGTTGGCAGCAGATTTCCCAACGCAGAGAGATTTACACTTACAAATGAAAAGTGAATGTTTTTGGTGGCTGGAAGAATAAGGAGAAAAGTGGTGGAGAAATGCACCGTTTCTGACCACATGCAGCAGAAATGCCATGGTCACTTGCACATCTTGACCTCACCTCTTTTCTCTCAGCAATTGAGCATGTCAGGGTCTACCTTACTACTCAGAGCTATGTTTAATAGCCCTCCTGCTCCCATCCCTGGTGCTCCAGTATTGCCCTGGGTACTCCTCGTCCTCCTCCAGTCTGTCTCCTTCCCATATAATGTAAGAGATCAGTATCCAGAAGCTGGATCTGGGGTTGCACAAGCCAAATGGCAAAGAAGACAGGGCTTCTACTCCACAGGGTTTTCTACCAGCTGGGAGGTGCCAAAGCTTGCAGAGCTCTTGCTGTCATTCCCCAGGTCCCCTGGATACTGCTGAGAGCAAAGCTCAGGGGTGGGAATGCTGCAGAACCTTCATGGGAAACATCTGGATCAGGACTCAATGGGTCTGCCAGCTCCAGGGGAATCAAAATCTCATCCTCCCACAGAAAGACTCTCAGATGCTTCCCTTGAGCTCTTCTTCCCACACCCCATCCTAGCCCAGTTCTCATTCCTGGTTCCTCTCCTTTTCCTTCCTACTCCCAGGGCCTTGATCTCCCTGCCAAGCCGGGTCTCCCCATTCAGGCTGCTGGCTGCTTCTGCCCCACACAGCCAGTGAGGCATCCAGACTGCCTCAGAATTTGGGACACAGAACCTGGCACCTGCACCCTGACCCACCCAAGGTGGGAGTCTATGGCAGCCTGGGGACCCAGCCCAGGTATGAGTCAAGCTGCTCACTACCTGCCATGGTATTTTATATCCTGTGCTCCTGGCTGGCTTCCCAGGAGACCCAATTTCACACAAGGATTTCAAGGATGGTCTTGACACATCCTGGTGGTGGTTCCAGCTTCAATCCAGCCAGGCATCTCCCTACCCACTGGGAAAGACAAATGCAGCAGACTGGTGCTCCTGAGTCCCTCTTGCAATGCATTCCTTCTCTCCCACCACCCCACACATCTCACTGCTCCATGGAGCAGGCAGTGCTTTGATCTTCTCCTTGGTACAAACCAGGACACAGCAGAGGCATCTTTGTGCTTGTTTGCATAGCAATGGAATCATCCCAAAGATGCCAATCCATCTCTATGATGCTGGGAGCAGTTAATGCTCCCAGGGCCCATTTGGCTCTCTAGGGAAGCAGGAGGGACAAGCATTCAGTGGCTGTGTGACCCAGAAAATTGTTTATGATGCATTTATTTTCATTGCCTCCAGCCAGGATTGTGGTTATGGAGCAGCCCACCTACAGCCTCTGCTTCCTGCTGGCACAAGAACCTGCTCTACACAGCCTATGAGCCCACAAACAGGCAGCCCACAAACCATAAATTGCCCAGCCCTGGAGGTGTTATCCCACCTGCAAGCCTGAAATGCTACAGCACTAGATTTGGGGAGCCAGGGGATCTGTGATAAACCTGTTGTGGAAGTGCTCTCCTCCATGATACCTTCCTTGCTCGTGTTCCTTCTGGTACAGGAGGGAACATTTCTCTCCTTGTTCAACAGCTGCTAGGACTTGCTCATTTTTCTGATCTTTAGGTCGTGAGAGAAACCACTCAGTCCTTGCTCATTCCAGTGCCCCCTGAGGCAGCAGAGATGGCTGAGGGACAGAGAAAAAGGAAAACAAGCCCTTTCATGGGGCTGAATCAGCATCCACCAAAGCCCACAGCCAGGCTGTACTGCTGTCTGCATCCCGGTGCAGGATTCACCTACCTTCTGCCAAGACATAGGAGTGATATTAATTTGATTTTACAGTGGAAGAAACATGTCACAGGGAGGTTTAATCATAGTCTGCTTTTCCAGAGCTGCCCAGCCCTTTTGCAGGACCACAGGGAATTCAGGTGTGAGCTGTGTTGGACACTGCTGAGCTTTCCTCCCTGAGATGTGCAGCACCTGATCCATATGCTGCTGCTGTTCCTTGGTCGAAAATGGCATTTGCTCACTGAAAGAAATCTCTGGGTAAAGCTATTTTGGTATTAGGAGTGAGGACAAGTAACCCTATAGAATAAGCAAGTTTAAACAATGCCCCCACAGGTGACTCTTTTTTGACTGCTGGGGAAGGCCCTGACTGCTCTAAAAAGGTGGTCTCCACCCATACTCACAGGGATGGTCTTCACATCCTTCCTCCTGTAACACTGTCACCTTTGCACTGATACAGTGGGCACTTTTGCCAGCTCCTCTGCAAAGGGCAAAATGAGATTTCAAGTGCAAAACTGGGGCATCTTTCAATAGGCTAGGACAGCAGCAGACGGGTAAAGTAGGAGAAAATGCACAACACAGCCCTCTCCTAGAGAAATCCTTTTAAAAAAAATTACCTTGCAGCCTTTGACCCCTTTTGCATACACAAACCCAGGTTGCAAAGCAGAGGGATGCTGCTGGGCAGTGTCAGAGGTTGATGCCTGCTCCTCCCTGCACAAGCTCTCCCAGATGCTGCTGAGGAATGGAGCAGCAGTTGGTTATTATTTTTAGCCCCTGTTCACGTGGCCTGAGGATCAGATGCACATTCCCAGATGCTCATTCTACAAATGCCGAGATCCCTGCAGCCCTTGCCGCGGATGCACAGGGCTGGCACAGCTCTTCCAGTGCTGGGGGAACAGCAGGGGCTGGGGTGCAGCTGCCCCAGCCCCCAGAACCACACCTACACGTGCATGGACACACCACCGACTTCTCTCAGGAAGCCCCCAGTGAAAAAGGCTTTCTAGGAAACTCGGATAAATGAGCGTGAGGAAGTCAAAGTGAATCAATCCATCAGGCTGATGAACAGCCTGTGTCCCCCGAGGACACAGCTTTGCCAGGAAGGTGAAGGGCCATGTTTCCATGGGAGAAACCAGGCACAGGCAGGGAGAGTGGGAGGCAGGGGCTGCCCATGGGGGGAGCAGGATGTTAGAAAGGGATGCAGGAGAGTGGGAGCTGGACCAGGCCACGAGGGTGAACCAAGCAGCTGCAGTCCCTCTGCCAGGTGATTCTGGAATGGGCACCCATTCCATCCCTAAAGGAAAAGGTGGTCCAGGAGGGTGCAGAGAAGGAAAAGAGAAAAATAAGCTCCTGAAGAAGTAAACCAAGTGAAGGGCACTGAGTGTATTCTTAGCTTTATCATGATCTCTGCAAGAACTGGAGGGGAATTCCAGCATGTCTGAGCTATGAGGAACAAATGTGGCACATTTAGAATATCCAGAGGAAATGCATGGTCAGTCTGACCCTGGGGAAACATGTGTGAGCCCACACAGCTCTGAATGGGCTGCCTGGCACCTGAAATGTCAAATGAGAGACTGAAACCCTCTCCCTCCACTCGGGCAACATTTCTGGGCAGGGAAAAGTAAAGCCTGGGGTAACCCTGGTCCAGGGAATTCCTGCTGGGAGGTGATGTGGAATGGGAGTGGAATGACACCAAGCCTGCCCAGTTAGGGGAGGTAAAACAAGATCCAGTGGCTGCAATCTGAAGCCAGACAAATGAAGATTAGTTATAAAATGTGTTTCTATCAGGAGGCTTAATTAAACACTGTCACAACTTTGGAGAGCTGTGATGGATTCTCCATTACTGGCAAGGGTCCCATTTGCATCTGGAGGTATTTCTGAGGGCACTGCTCTAGCTCAAGCACAGATATTGATCTAGTGGTGGAATTGTCAGGGAAAAAGCCTGAGGCCTGGGCTCCCAAGGCAATCAGCAGCAGTGAAGCATTCTTGATGGTGTCAGTTTTGGCACCCATGGAGTCTTGAGTTGGCACCAAAACCAAGAAGAGACAAAGCCTTACAGCTAAGACTTAGGATACCAAAACACCTGTGGTCTCAGCGGTGGATGTCAAATGACCTTGAAACCTCTAAGAAGGTGCAAGGACAACAGGGACATAAGGAAATCAGGTCCCTGCTCTGTGGAGAGGCCATCCCTGTGAAGTCACTGCTGAGAGCAAGGCATGCCTCAGGTGCCCAGGGCCAAAAGTGAGCATGGCTTTGCTATCTTCACAGGCTGTGAGCAGCCTCCAAACCATGCCACCCTCCTCTTTCCCTGCTCAGGGAGATTGCACAGCTGTTGGGCTGGGAGAGGCTCAGGGTGGGGTTGTGGGCTCAGGAGGACTTTTCCAGCTACAGGGGCTGCCCCAGGCTTGAATGCCGGAAGAAAACTGCTGACCTTGCTTATGGAAAATTGTGTTTTCTTGCAAGGCTCCTGTCCCATAGAGGAGTTTCTGACAGGTAGATAGCTATGGAGTGAGTCACTTCTCTTTGTGCCCCAGTTTCCAAGCTGGCTGAGAGGCTGAGTCTGTTCACCTCGATTCATAGTGCAGCTGAGGGAGGGAAAGAGGCTGAAACAAACCTGGAGCCTTAAGCCCACTACTTTCCAGGGGCAAAGCCTCACAGCTCTTGATATCACACTTCTCACCAGCACAGTCATCTTGAGAGGGTTGTTGTGATACCCAGAGAGGCTTGGAGCCCGCGGACACTCAGCAGCTGTGACTCAAGCACAGCATTGCAAGTTGTGCATCTCCCTCGAGCTCTGCTTCTTCCCAGTGTCCGGGCATCCCAGAGCCCAGTGCTCACCTTAGGGGAGCACTGTGTCTATTCCAGCAGCTCTGCATAGCCAGCCTTGAAGGGAAAAGGGAAGAAGGGGCAAAAAAAGCGCTTTTGATTAGCTGAGCTTCAGGTTCACAGAAATCCAGAGCATCTCTGGAGAGCGGGCAAACCTTTCCCAGAGGCAGCGGGATCTCCACGTGTATAAGTGATGCCTGTAATAATCCTCATCAGGGAATGGCATGCTTCCCATAACAAAAATTGGACATAGGCTAGTAAGCAAAGGAAATGTTTTCTGCTTTCATTAACAACCTGAAGTGACCTGTGCCTTCTGTTCTTTTGCTGTATACCACCAGCCCCGTGCACAGATTTGCTAACGATCCTTCAATTTCCACTCTTTTGAAACATGTAGAATAATTCCTTTTCCCATTTCTGTTCTGCTGAAGATCAGTAATTTGTGAATTACTGCAGCAGTCCTGCAACCTCCTGCAGGTCAGGAGCACTCTCCTCTGTTGAAAAGTACAAAATGGGGATCAGGTCTTTCTGCCTACCCAATCTCCTGTGCAGCAAACAAGAACTACAAATATTGTGAAATAATCTCAGGAAGAAATCTGGTTGCTGTTCCAGCCTTTAGAAAGCGTTTTCCTGTGTCCACTGCTGCCCTTTAAACTCCAAGCTTCCAAGGCATGACCTGCTTTCCCAGCTGACCATTGAATTGATTTCCTCTTTGTTTGTTATTGTGTCTGGGATCCTTCTCTCTGTAAAACCTGTGGACCCACAGACAAACACAAGCACACACACATACCCCCCCACACACAGACGTCCTGCCCGTGGCAGATCCCACCTCTGTTCCAGGGGGAAATGTGGTCAGTAAGTGCTAGGTTGGCCTGGGGCTGGGGCAGATCCCAGATGTGCAGGCTGCACCTCTGCAAAAGTGCCGTGCCTCAGTTTCTCTTGGGGGGATGGTGGGGGTGTGATTCGGATCTCCTTCTCAAGGTGCTTTCAGATCGAGAGACAAGAGGAGCTGTGTTGTGTCAGTGGTATCAGAGCCTCTCAATTCCATCATTATTTTGCATCACTTTGATGCCCTTGAAATCAAAATATCACACTGTGATTTCATTAGTTTTCAGAGAGGATATCAGCAATCTTTGTCAAGTGTGTGCATGCGTCAGGTGAGGGGCTGAGGGTGGTGGAAGTTACCTGAGATGAGTATTAATGACTAACAGCTCCAAGCTCCAGCACTAGAAGTGAGAACATCTACATCTAGATTGAGGTGCTTAATTAAACCTTTATTAAACTTCCTTCAATGCATGGGCATAATTCTCCCTTGCTTTTTGAAACAAGGAATAAAAAAAAAAAATTGTCTTTTCACACTTAGGATCGTGTTACTTCTACTTTACTGTGACATGAATTGGTATTCAAGGAGCAAGAGCTGCCAGAGTCCGGCTCTCCCATTTCATCACCCAGGGCAGCAAAATTAAAGTCCAGAAACTGGTGTTTCATTGTATCAAAGCCCTGATGCAGCCAGTGTTTTTTCAGGACCCAGGAGGTCGACTGGCTATTCTTGGATAGCTGTTTCAAGGCCATCAGGCAGCTTTGTGTTAGGATTAGAACTTCTCTCAACTCTGGTCAAGAGTGTCTGGACCCATACCATGGAAGATCCTGCTGCCAGCCAAAGTGGATCCCAGACCAGCCACATCCCATGTTCATCGGCATTTTCTCCCGGTGACTTTTGTAACCTGTATATACATGGGTTTTAAACCTTCATTTGGCACAGCCCAGGCAGGTGGCCCTCCAGTGTTCTTGTTGCCATGGCCCTGGCTAACCCACAGAAATAATAGTATTAAAAATCCCTAGCATCATTAAGCAGCTATAATAATTAATCCCTAGTACTTAGCCCTACCTTTTATGCTTTCAAGAAACACACTGATATTCCCTGACTGTGTTCATTCACCCTTCTTCTCCTTGGAGAAAACTCTGTATCACATGCTCTGTTATAGAGGGAATGAAGAATAACACGTCCATGGGCATCCATGCATTTCAGTGCACCAGATGGGAATATGGTATTATGTTTTAAACAGTTTGCTGTCCTTGAGTGGCATTCCCAGTGTTCCCTGATTCACAAGGAGATGGAAAGTTGCCAGAACAGCCACAAGCCTGCAACTAGGTCTTGCAAGTTTGGGCAGATTAGCCCAAAGGACTCCTCTGAAGATCTACCCATGCTTGGAGTGATTTCTCTGTTTTGTTTTGTTTTGGTTTTTTTATTATTGTGCAAGGAATGAAAGGCATATTATTCTGGAGCTGTGGTGGGACAGTGCCCCAGCTGTGATGTCTAGTCTGTGCTTGGAGCTTCAGGAGAGGGAACCTCCTCAGAGATGGGCAGCAGAGCTGGTTGAATGCTACTGGTCACACTGCTGGGCAAAAGCAGAGCTGAGATGGGCTCAAGGGACATGATCCTGACATGATCCTGCTCCCTGGTGCTGAGCTCACAGCAGTCTGAAACACGGCAGGACACAGCACAGCAAGGCTACAAGGAGCAACCTACAGCAAAACAATGCTGACTTTGGAGCCTTATCTTTACTTAAAGGTCAAAGCATGCTTAATGTCTCAGCAGCTTAAGACTTTAGCACTCTTATGAAGGCAAGTTGAGAGCAGCTGTCCTTTCCAGCAAAGTGAACCCTGAGGAACTGGGCTCTCCTTTCCCTTCTTCCCAGTCCCTTTGTTGATGTAAACAGCACATGCTATGAATCTGTGCAGGGGCAAGTGGAGCAGGACCCAAGTTCTTTTCTTGGCACAGAGGAATGGTTGGACCAGTGGGGTGAGCCAGATGGGAATAGCACCTGCTTCCCAACAGAGCCCCTACGCCCCCCTTGGCTCCGAGATATCAGCCACATCTCGTGTGCTCTGGTGCCCTGGGGAAGGCACAGAGCACTGCTCATCTCCCAGGAGACCAAAGCCTCCAGAGACCTGTAGGTCAGAATCTGGGGAGCCAGGCAGGATGTGGACGTGGCCACGAAACAGCCAGCGCTTGCCCGCCACCCGCAGCACATCCTCTGGCTGCCCCATGGTGTCCACCATAGACCCCCCTGCCCCCCTGCCAAGAGATATTTTGAGGCCTGTTTTGATCTCCTTTGCATGTCAGTTATGCTATTTCTGAGCAATTTTATTTTAATTGTTTTCCGGTGGTGAGCTTGTTGTCTTACACTCTCGCCTTGATCTTTTCCACTTCCTCTCGCTTTCATGCCTCTTTCTTTCCCCACTGGGCTGGTGGGTTGGGTGTTTTTGTCACAGCTGGTGGATGAGCTGTGTCCATCCCACGTGTGCAACCCCCAGTGGAGACTCCTCGGGGTGGTGGGAGTGCAGAGTCAGCCCCGGGGGTGTCTGTGTGGGTGCATCACCCTCCTGCCTATCTCGGTGCCTTACCTGTTTCCAGCCACTGTCATGTGCAGAAAGAAGTGTTGACTCATTATTTATCACAATGTAGGTTATGGTTAGGCAGATGAGTAAAACTTCCAAGTGGTGCAGCACTGCAGAAAGGAAGGCTTTGCCCTTTAATCATTCACTTCCAGAAATGGTAAAACAAGCATGACGCTGCTGGAAGGGGCCATTGGGTGACCACATCAGCTCTTCCCTGAGGGAACTCGGCTCCCACCTGGGAAATTCAGCTTCTGTTTAGTTTTGGCTACTCTAAACAGACATTATTCATCCAAAAATGGGGAGAGGGGGAGCTGAGGGGAACAACATTGTTTGGCAGCTGAGGTGAGAGAAAGAGAAAGGTGTGTCTTCAACTTTTTTTTTGCAAAACCTCCCTTTCTGCACCATTTTGTAGTTGTTCAAAGTATGGTTTTCCTCCACAAGCCTCAAAAAGACTGTTTTTTTTTTTTTACGAATCTAATTTTAAATAAAAAAGACCCTGAATCTAAGCAGGCATCAATGCCAGATCTATTATAATCTTAGCCTACATTCAACCCTTGTGGAAGAAATGCACTACCATGAATCATCACGGTTCTGCTTTAGCAGGGTTTTATTGAAACAATTCATGTGGTAAGATACAGGTCAGAATCTGACACGCTGACAGGATCAGCATTCACATTTCCACCAACAAGGGACAAAAACCCAAGTGGTGTGACTCCAGGACACCAGCAAAGACCAGCAAGCAAGCTGTGACCCAGGTAAGTACTGCACACCTGTGGCAGAGCCAGCCTGGATGAGCGCTAATGAAAGCCCATGGATTCAGTGCAGCAGGGAGAATTGCAATAACAATGAATCATTTGTCGTTAGCATTGTACCATCAGGTGGTTAGTGAGGGTTTTCTCTCCAGATAGACTCTTGTCTTCCCGTGGAGCAGCTGGGATCAGCCATTTGGAGAGGCAAATGAGTGGCATGTGTGCCTTGAGAGCCTGAGCCAGGCTGTTCAGCCTTAGGCTCCTCTGAATAGCCAGCAGCTCCCTGCAGAAGGGCAGCACCAACAAGCCCTTGCTCACTCTTCCTCACACTTCTGCTCTCTCCTTCTCTTGCTTCCTTTCAGTCTTGCACTTACTGGATTTGATCTCACTCTCGTCTAACTCACTGTAGGACCACCAAAATGAATGAGGTGTCAGACAAAACCCTCCATGGCACGTGCTGGGCTGCTTCCAAGCCCTTGGTTCTAGCCCAAACACAAGGCAGATGGTTAGTTAATAGTCAAGTGGCAAGTCCCTGGTCACTACAGTTAGGGTCAGCAGTCCAAAAGGTCAGTTGGAAATAATCTGATAATCTTTCCCAAGGCTTTGTTTCTCATTTATAGCTGCAGGGGAAAGCAAGGACACCTGCAGCAGGGAAAGACATGATAAAAGCACTGACACAACCCATGGTGCTCAGATGCAATGATAATGGCAGTCAGAGAAGTGCTAAAGTTAGATAGCAGGAGGGAAGGAGGGGTTCTGGATTTACTCAGGTGCAGTTTGGACAGTCTGACCAGATGATCTCTCTCTTCTCTCTTCTCTCCAACCCTAGCCAGGTCTTTAAGGAGTATCAGCTTTCTGGGGACGTATCCTACACCTGTTTCCTGCAGTAGACTTCTTTCCTACTGTCTATGTTCTTTACCCTGACTCCCATTCCTCAAACAGAGGTAGTTCTGCAGAGATCATCAGGCTTGAAGCCATATGCCAGGAAAAGCCCATAACAAATTTTGTTTTTTAAAAAAATATGAGGATACCCGCTGCAAAGCGAATCTTGCTCATCTTTCCCGGAGAACCTGCTCCCCAGGGCTGGGTTTGACCATCGGTTTGCAAGTGTGATAAAACAGACAGGAAATTCAAGGTCTGGCTTCAGTGCACAGGCACTGCCCTTCAGAGATACCCACACCTGCTCCAGCCCTGCTGACACACAGCCTGTGAGCAGGACAGCCCCACTTATCTCCTGCAGGGCCTGAGTTAATTGTGTTGCAGGGGAAACCAGGTCTGTCACCTCCAGCAGGGACAGAGCTGCCATGGGTGCCCTGCTGTGGATGCCTAGAAGAGCAGGGTAGCTCTGGATAAAGAACAATTGGTGCTTTATACCCATCAGTGGCAAGGCAAGGCAGTCCCCTTCATCTCCTGTCACCTGGCTCTGTCACCTTTGTTTCACATCTCTCTCCAGCTTCTCACACCCAGCCTGTGTCTAGATTTTAGCAATTCATGCCTGGCACAGCCTCGTGCTTGCCCTCATCCTCATTGTATCAGACAGAAACACCTCCTATCCCTGGCTCCTTGCTGTGTTGTGTCTGCTCCTCAGGGAGCACTGGCCCAGGAAGAAAATCCCAGACCAGGATTAGATTACCCTGCCCATGCCCCTGCACTACCCTGCCCTGTCTTTCTGATGTTGTGATTCCTACTGAAACGACTGTTCTGAACCCCCTTCCACCCACAGTCTCAGTTCATCCCTCAACCACCTCGTTCTGCATGATTTGGGTGCTAACTTCCCCCCTGAGCTGGGTAGCTCCACTTGTCTCACCATAAATTCACTTCCCAGCCCTGCCCAGCCCTGTGCTTGCTGTTCTTCCAGCAGCTGCCCTGCACTGCCCAGTGCTGCATTTTTGCTTGAGCAGAGCCAGGCACAAGCTCCCAGCAGAGCACTGCTCCACGGGCAGCAGCACACGCAGGGGAGCAGTGGGGATGCAGGGACAAATTCCAGAGGGGATGAGCAGAGGATCTCGTCCCACTCCCTCCACTCAGCACAGCTTGATCAGCCTCTTGCTTTTTTCCAAGTGCTATATTCCCACATGGAGTGAGAGAGGTTTCAGGAAATTTCTGCTCCTCTCAAAATCACTTCTGATTTTTCTAGTAAAAGCGTCTGCCAGCCTCCTGCCGCCAAGTTGGTTTTTTTTAATACATATACGATTCAAGCTGCGTTGGCTCTATTCCTGAAGTCTGGCAGGTGCTCAGTGACATATGTTCTGTGATAAATGTTTATTACATAAGTTCATTCAAGCTAACATGGATTTTGAGATATAGTCAGCTCTCATTATACAGCTCGCCTTCAAAGCTCAGTGTCCAGATTATGTCTTTTCTTGTAGGGATGTCTCCCAGGGTTTGTTTGCTCCTTCCTTGATTTAGCCAACTCTTGATTGGTTCATCAAGGTAGTTAACAAAGCACTCAGACCAACTCAGGGGAGGGGAGGGGAGGAAAAGGAGCAATTATAACTTCAGCTTGTTCCAGCTCATTATTTTAATCACTGTGTATCATATTTGGTGAAAACATCTCTCTACAAACATTAAAACTTTGAAGCTGTCATCGCTCAGAAACAAAGGGTCTGGTTTCACTGAATCCTAAGCCCTGGTCCTGCCTTAGAGGTGAATTGCATCACTGTGTCTCATTGGAGGAATTCCTCCTGATTCCTGCTGTTTCAGGGCTATGGATACAACTCACAAGTTGTATCAAGATTTCCAAGTGTGTTCATTCTCATCCCGGCTGTTCTAAAAACTTATTATTGTTTAATCTTGTCGTAATGAATTCCAGTCACTTTGTGGGCTGTTCTTTGGAAGGATGAAATTATAAGTGCTGTACCATAAAATCCTGAGCATCCTGCACAAGTCCAGGGCAACACTGGTATCAAATTTCTCCTCTTAATGTGCATCAGATGGTACAAATCAGGATAAACTCTTCTTTGCTCTGGATGAGGAGTTTGGAAACAGCAGGAGCCAGATTTGCCTTGGGACTGCCTCCCATGTCACCACATCTTAACCTCTCCCCGGGCTTCACAGAGACTCAAACTCATTCTCAAACTCATTTTGCTCCCCAGGTTTTGGCAAGGTTCACAGGAGAGGTGCATACATGTGTCCAGGAGCAGCGTGCTGTGCCATTCTGGGGAAAAGCCTTGGCGTTGGCCTTGGCTGTGTGAGACACAGATCTCCAAGTCTGCTCTTAGGGATCAGGCTGATCCTGCATGTTATCACTCTTGATGTGCAAATGCTTGTGCAAACGGGATGATTCACATACATTTTGCAAATGCCTTGTGACTGGACTCTCTGGTGAGGCAGGGCTGGGTTTTGGAGAGTACAGCAGCAATGAAGGTGGCTTTTTCTCAGAGGATCCCCTTAGCCCCAGCATTTGGGAGACCAAAATATAAGGACTGCCTATAGGCAGGCAAAATCCTGGCACAGGAGGAGCCCTCTCCAGTGAGGCTGTCAGGGCTCAGCAAAGGGGAAAGCAGGGTGTGCATTTTACACTTGATCAGTTACGGCCAGTAGTAACAATAAACATTTTCTGGTCAACACATGTGTCTTATCTGGCAAATTCTGAAGCAAACACAGGGCAGATGGGCTGTTACTAAATGCCTGTACTTCTCTTGGTCTGCAATCCATGGGTTTTCCTCCTATCCTACATTTGCTGCTCAAGATCTCTCAGTCAGAAACAAACCCAGCTCTGGAGATGTGGCATATCTGTAGATGGGAGGTTTGCAGTTAAGACACAGCACTGGGCTGTGAAATGTGGTTAGAGCTATAATGTGTGTCTGGGCTATTATGGTTGGAAGGGTAGGGTGTTTTTAATACAGCTGCATAAGATAATATGTCAAGCCTTCACTGAATGTGCCAGTTTTAGCAAGACGTGTGTATGTTATTCAGAGAATCTAAGGTTAAACTTGCTGAGCTGTAAGTCTCAGTGACTGGCATGTACTGCAATTCCAGGGTGTCCTGAAGCATGCCTAGGAAATAGAGACGTGGGGAGGACATCATCCTTAGGGTCCTTGGGATCAAAAATGCAGAATGGCAAAGATCAGCTGTCTCTGCTCACACTTTGCCTTGGGCTGATTGTGATCAACCTCATGTTTTGGAGGTTTGGAAAGGATAAAAGCTGGTGGGCAGAAGAGAGAGGATGCGAAAAGGAAGAAAGGAGAATTAAGGGGAAAGCAATGTTGCTGAAGACTCCAGACTGGTCTTTTGTTTCTCTTGTACCTTTGGGAGGAATTGGGTGTCCTTCCTGCTGAGTAATGCATAGTGGAGAGCACATAAGAAACATTTCCTGCACGAACAGGAGGAACCCAGCTAGAACAGTAATTAATGTGCTTTTTTAATTGGTATAAGTCAAAATTTCCCCTCCATGTCTCTTGAAGTGAACAAAGCTGAAGTGGGTGGCCATCTCAAATAGATGTGGGCAAAGCAAGGGATCACGTGTTGTACACCAAATCATCCCTTTTAGAAAGTTGCCTCAGAAAAGGCTGTGGAAAAGAGAAAAAATTATCTGAGTTAAATCCTAGCTGTGAGAAACTGGCAGGTCTTGAGGGGCAACTTGGCAGAATCAGTCCCAGAAGTTGTGTGGGGTCAGGGTTTCTCTGCTGGGCCAGGGTTATGCTGGGAGCAGGGATGGGAGCAGGAGTCAATCAGGAAGGGACAGGAGCCTCTTTGGAGATCAGGTGGTTTTGCATCATCTGGAATTGAATAAGAGCACTGAAAATAATAAACCAGCACTCCAGAAAGAGCTGAGTAATTAACCTGTCTCTCTTGTGAGCTCCTCCTGCCAGGCTCCCTCTTTGTTTTAACTGGTGTCCAGCCCCTAAAGAGGTCAGGAAGCACCTGCTTTGGTATTTGCATGCACTACAAGGTTTTTGAGGCAGGGACTGTCCTTTTGTGGCTTGTGCTGGCAGCCTTCAAAGCCAGAGGTCCTGGCTGGGGCACACCTGCAAGGCAAACCTTAACAACCAGGTGCCCATCTCAGCCACTGAAGGTGAAGCATCTTGTCTCTGGCTGGGCAGATGACTCAGACCCAGAGCAAATTAGAGTTTGCTCGGGTGGAAGTGTGATGTGAGTGTCTAGCCACCACTTGTGGGGAGGGTCAGTCACAATGTCACAGCTCCATTAGGAATGATGCAGGCAATCTCCACCCACAGAAAATTTGGCCCAGACCTTTTAAGTCAGATCCTTGTGGTAATTTCATTTCCCTCTGCATTAAAGACATTAACATTTTTAGTGTCTTAGATGCTGATGTGACACATGGACCAGTGGAGATGATGGTTTTGCATGTGCTGGCATTCAGTCCCTCTGAGCAATGTCCCAAACACCAAATCAATTTTGGAGCATCTTCACCCCAAAAAAGAGCTGTTATTCTGCTGAAATTAGAGCCCAGATCACTCTTCAGAGAATCAATTTGCCTGACACCCCTGATCCTTGGGGGTATGACATTAGTATGGTGGCTATCATCAGTCAGTCTGCTGCTGAGGGCTCCCTGATCTGCAGGCATTTGAGTACTCCCCACTCAGGAATGGGCCACTGAAAGCATTTTAAGACTCTCAAATTTTGGTAAATCCAGTCTAAATTTTTCAGGAGACAGGTGAGGAATGAGACCAAGAAAGGTATCACTGGAAATGGATGTGCCTTCAGGGCTTGCAAGACTGCTCACTACTGAGTGCTTCAGAACTTTGTGACCTTAGGTTAAGTTCACAAGCCCCGTGAACTGTAAATGAAAAGTATAAAACTGATTTGATGTTAATTTGGTTTTCCAGAGGGTTCAGGATTCAGGTTTTGTTATTGAATGGACAGCTGTATTCTCTTTCAGGCATGAAGCAACTCCTTCTGTTATCTCTCCTGTAAAAAGTTCTGGGAAATACTAGCTTTTGCTGCACAGCCCTGGGATTAAGGTTTCTAAAGGCAACTCTTCATCATGGGGGCTTCATTTCTGGGATGTTTGAGCACAGCTTGCAGGAACAGCCTCTCCTTTGGAGGTCTCCAACTGCTGCATCCTTCAAAGATCCCTCCAGAGAGATGCCTCAGACACAGAGCGTCCTAAAGGTCTAGTCACACCTGAAAGCCCTGGTATGCCTCTACTGTGACTTTGCTCTCTCCCAGACCTTTGCTCTTGCTCATTCAGCCCATCCTCCAGTCCATTTTTAGTTCAGCTCTTTGGTGAATTCTTCTCTCACACGCCTTTGCTCTGTTGACTTTCCTATTCAGGCTGTGGATGCAGGAATCAGCTAAGACACTGGTTGTGGTGGATTAGGCATTAAGTCATTTGCATTTCCTCACCACTGCCAATTACTACTATTGCAGCAAAAGATAGAGTGCATACTGACTGTGGCTGCTGCTCCTGATGGGAAAACCAGAAGGGAGCACTCCTTCCGTCATAACATGCGCTGTGCACACTGACTGCAAGTCCCTGCATGCTGTCAGCTTGTTTTGTGTGCCTCTCCTTCATCACAGCAGTGTGCAGGCTGTACTAACCACCCCAGCTCCCTCAAAAACACTTTGGGGTTTGACCAAAGGAAAAACACCCTCCTCGGGAAAGAGCTGATATGCAGGGAAGTGATTTTGTCAGAGCTGCTTGCTTAAGCACGTGGAGACAACTGCTCAGGGTCAGGCACGGATAACAAGCCTTCAGATGACAAATGGCAGTCCTTGGCTGTACAGTAAGGGGTGTATGTTCCCAGCATGCTCCCTCTGAATTATTGCAATGGCAGCACTCACTTCCCTTCTCTGGGAAAGAAACAAGAGCAAAGCAAGCAAGAACTAGCAGCAGATGGTCCCTCCTGTGCCCAGATCGTTCCAGCCAAAACAAATCTACATCCCCAGCTGAAGGGAAGGGTACAGGAATAGAACAGGAGTGTGACTCAGATCCAGTGACTCAGACAGCAAGGCGAGGGGAGAGAGGGAGGGGGAGAGGCTGAACCTGGCGCAAGAGCCTCTTACGGATGACAGTGATTATTGCTATTATTCCTGCGAGTGCTTGCGGGCACTGACAACTCTCACTCCTGTTCTCTTTTTGGGGGTTGTTTTTCTCTTTTTTTTTCTCTTTTTTTTTTCTGTGTCTCTTTCTTTCTCACTTTTCCCTTTTGTGGGAAAGCTGTGAGCACTCTCCTCTGCATATTTATCTGTTTGTGAGCTGGTAAATAGCTGGCCAAACACTTGTGTGCCAGATATCAGATAGGCTCAGCTGTTTGCATGCCAGTGGAAAATGCCACATACCCATCTTCCCTCTGTTGGGGCAGCAGCCTGAGAGATTCCAGGCATGGTCCCCAGCTCTCCTCCCCCTCTCATCTCCAGTCCACTGGCCTGTGGCACTTTTGCCATGTGCCTTCCCACAGCAGTGGTTGTGTCGAATGAGGATGATGTTTGCCCAACCTTAGCAAGTCAGATTTTGAATAATGAGCTCAAGTGCTGAACTGTTGGCATTATTCTGTCAGAGCTGCCATGCAGGTCAGATCAGTTACTGTCACTTACTCATGGCTAAGATTATTTTGTGGGGCTTGGTTTTACCATGGAGGGATGGATTCACATCTTGATACCCCTTAGATTATATGAAAGGCTTTGCAAAGCTCCTGAAAAGCACTATCACTAGAAAAACTAGGCCATTGGGTGAGATCATGCATTAAGCACTAGGGGCTGGCTGAACAATCTGTCCCAGAAACCAGCCTTGGATTAGTGCTGTGCTCTGGCCCTTGGCACAAGCACAGGTGGGACGAAGGGCCCAGATCCTGCCTGACCGCATTGGAGGAAAATCACCCTGTGGAGCAGAACATCCTGCCTTGCCAGGTGCCCAGGTCCTGAGCACGAGGGGGCTGAGCAGGGAGCAGAATGTCCTGTGAAAACCTAGACTCTGCTGTGCACCAGCAGCTATTCTGTTTCTCCATCTCCATCCCATGTCATCCCCTGCGTGCCTTCCCCACCCACCCAGGCAGAGCTCAGAGGCTTCTGATTTGTGTCAGGCCCCAAACTGCTCCATACTAACCTTACAAATGAGCTCTATCCCATGGCAATATGCTCTGTGAGGACTGGCATTGTATGTTGATGACCTCTGAGCAAAGTCCATAGTGAAGATGTATAGCTAGCACATGTAGCTTGTGCTGTGCAATTGTGTCCACTGTGAGGTTTGGAAGAACCAGAATGGCTGGCAAAAAATGGTTTCACTGACTTCCAGCTAAACCAGGTGCCCTAAACTGAGTAGGCTGTGACTGCAGTGGGTATCCCATACACATTTTGGATTTCATTGGTGAGAATAACCAGCATATGTCTGTTTTAGGACATAGAGGTGCTTGAATACACCATCCTCTCTCCTGGAGTGGGTCCCATGACCAGTATAGTGCCTCTGGACTCAGCAGATCTGGCTGGGGACTTACAGCTGACTCATCACGAATGCAGACACCAACACCCCAGTCCTAAACTGAGGGGTCCTCAGGGACAGGACCAAGGCACAGAAAGGAGCTGTGCCAGCCCACGCGCTGCTCGGCAGCCAGCAAGGGCTTCGAGAAAGCCCTGTGGTCACTGGCCCAGCCAACACATCTGGGCTGAGGGAACATGACCCAAAACTTGAGGCCCCCTGCCTGCTGGGTTTGGAGGGTTTTCTTCTTGGGTTAGCAGAGAAGGAAGGCAGAGACTGTCAGACCTTGGGTCATTGCTGAGCGGCATCAGAGAGGTAGGATTTGAAAACCAGGTTGAATTTATATTAAAAAATATATAGATGCTGCTATACAGACTGTATAGCTATTTTTAACTTTGGTACCCACTCTGGGTTTCATTTAACCGAACAGGATACAGGAGGTAAAACCTTTTTCAGGGTTACATGATGTAGAGGTCCAGTGGGCCGTCACACATGAATGGCTTCCCCCTTCTTTGCATGTGTTGGTGACACATTATAGACCATGGCAGTGCTATATTTTCACACATATAATGTGCTGTTTCTTTAAAAAAAAAGTGATTCAGCAGTAATGCAGTCTGCATGCACGTGTGAGTAACTCAAGGGGAACTTTAACGTAAAGCCCCTTCTCCCCATTTACTGCTCCAGCCCGGCTAAGAGCATATATGAAAATACAGCATGTTTTCTCCACTTTTGGTTCTTGACCACCTTGTATCATGCTGTACAGGATGAACTGCCTAAATGATGAAGGATGAGGGAGAGATCAAAAACTTTAGGGTCAGACCATCAATCTACAGTGGGATGTTGGGAGAGAAGTGAACTTTTCTTTCCCAGCCCAAGCTGATGCCTCAGAGGCACAACCTTTACAAGCACATGCACTAATGCATGATCTGGTGCTGTGTCCGCCACACTGTTGTTATACTCAGAGGATGTTTCTGGGAGAAAGTTTGGATGACCTTGATGCAATATTTTGGTTCTTGCAGGGAAAATGGTGTCTGAAGTCAAGACCTTTGGTGGGAATCAGGGGCTATTTTACCGTCAAGATCTGGCACAGACTTCCTATATAAGTTCACTAAACAAAAGGGATACTACCTATGGTGACTTAGGGTGCTGTTCAGATGGACAAGGCATCTCTGTGTGATATTAGGGATTGGTATCAGGCCTGAGAGCCTTTAGGTGGGGGGAAATCATTAGATGTAGTCCGACCCATAGAGTGAATAACAATTGCTCTTACCCATCTATCCCTTACTTGTGCTCACCTGAAGCATCTCTTCCAGAAACATGTCTAGTCATGGTCTGAAGATATCAAGAGAAGGAGAAGCTGCCCCTCCCTTTGGTCATTTGTTCCAGTGGTTGATCACCTCTTTGCTAAACACGTGCACCTTGCAGCTAATTTGAATTTGTCTGGTTTCGGCTTCTCTTGGTGGTTGGTATTTATGCTATTCTCTACTACATTGAAAAGTCCTGTTGCACTCTCTGTTTTCATCCAATGGAATTACTTATATGCTGATCTTAACTCACTCTTCAATATTCCCTTCCTTCCCCCTTTGGGTGCATGAAACAGATCGAACAATTTCAGTATCTTGCTCTAAGGCATTTTCTCTACTCCTTAATTCATTTCTGTGGCTCTTTCCTGCCCTCACTTTAACCACCTTTTGAATATTAAAATGTGAGCCCCAGGCCTGGTTGTGTTATCTTATCCACTTTAGTCTCAGTGCTTTATGTGAAGGAAAATTAACCTCCCTGATCCTACTTACTACTTTCTCTGTGTCCTTAATCCCAGGCAGCCCTTGCCCCCATTTGCCAGGAGAGGTGTCTGCACTGAGCCACTCATCCATGACGACCTCCAGCCCTCCTTCAGGAGCTCTGCTACACTTCCAGCCAGTCCTGCTGATAATGAGCAACTTCCCATCTTCCTCTCCAGGGATGCATTGCAATTGAGCCCTGCTTACCCAGCAGTCACCATGCCCTGGCACAGCTACCTCCTCAACAACCTCGCTACCAAGATGGGTATCAATGCCCTCTGTCAGTGCCCTTTTACATTGTCTTCCAGATTGATGATAAAAAAAACCATGGGGTAAAGCAGGGCTGAGTCCCAAACCTGCTTGGAATTTGTTGTTGGGTGATGAGTCCTCACTGACAACATTTTGAAATGTGTCAGTTATCCAGCTCTCAATCTGTCTCACGTATCTTCTGCTTCATACTATTCTGTGCTATTTTTTAAGCAGGATGTCATGGTTTTAGCTCAATCCCCTTGTAAAAAATCTAAGTATAGCATATCTGCGTAGTTACTTTTATCAGGCAACTTTGTAATCTCCTCAAAGAACTAAATCAGGTTTGTTAAGTGCTATTTTCTCTACAACAACATTGAATCACATTCACAGAAGAGGGGAGTGCTGAGAGGCTACTAAGTTTATTATTCTTAAAATTACTATTCTTATTTTATATATTCTTCTGCTGTCCTCACCTAGTTGGAAAACTGATCTTATATTATTGTTCTGTAGGACCTACCAGCAGAGCCACCGAGCAGGGTCACAAAGCCCCCTGGCCTAGGGGGTGGTGGTGGCTTGGTGAGTGCTGTGGGTTTGCATTGGAGAGCACAGCCCAGAGCAGATTCTCGTGAGGCTGTGGCTGCTGCTGCAGGGGTGCCTCTCTGCTGGCCAGCTCTTGGCTTTGGGATGTACCACCAAAACATGCTTGCCTGAAACACTAGCTCCAGGACAGAGGAGTGGGAAAGGGCTCTCCCTGCTCCATCCACCCTCCTCCAGGTGGTCTCTCAGTACCTGGTCAGGGGGATACCCTGTCTTCATTGTGATAAAGATCTGGAGAAGAAAAAAAATACGGGGTGTTCACAGGTGTTGGATGCTGTCTGTCCTGCAGAACTGCCTGAGAATGGCTATGCTGAGGTCCCTTGGGTCAGCCTGGCTTTAATTCACTAAAAAGCAAACTGAAAGCTTTGGGCCTAAAGTCTCACTGATGGAGTGAATGTCCCACAGGTTTCTAACACTGCCCTAAGCCAACCTGCTTGGTGAATTTTCCCTGGTGAGAGTTGTAAAAGTTTGTCTCTCCTTCCCAGCTACAAGGGTGCACTGCAAGGAGGCAGTGGGAGATTGTGCAGCACCTGCAAGGACCTAGTCCCCTTCTGTGTGGGATGTGTTAGCAGCTGAAAAGCTGAGCTCCTGTTTTTCTTTATGTGCTCTCCTGACTCAGCCGATCTCTGTTACAAGCACAGCTGCACTCAAGAGAAGAATATTTTATAAGGAGAGTTCAAACTGGCTCTTCTGCTGTGGTAAGTTTTCAGCTACCACCTCTGAAGCACATCCTTCCTTCCTGATGGCCACGTCAAATGGTTTGCAAAGACACCGTGGAAAGGAGAGGCAGATATGCAGTGTTTGATGGCTCCTCTTCTGCAGAAATGCTGAGTGTCCTCATCACCTCCTGTCTTTGTGTGATTATTTACAATAAAACAAGTCTGAGGGATGGGCAGATTTCATCAATTAGAAGAGAAACGCTCCAGCCTATGCCTTCTGAACATCCCAGGATGTCACTGGCCTTGGGGTCATGGGGCACTGGGAGGCCAAGTTTTGTTTAACTTGAGCTCTAAGTCTTTCCTAGGAAGATGGGAACTCTCATGATTTGTGTCACAGTAACCAAGATCTAAAAAAATATGCCATGTTTCCACTGCAATTTTCTCTCTCAGATGTGCCAGCTGCTCTTTTTTCACACTTTTGCTGCACATTTACGAGAGTGAGAAGGAATGCACACACACACACGCACATACACACAGCTGCAGCTGTGAGACCAGCCTGGCCTTAGCCCACACAGTGCTGTTAAACCCAGAGATGTATTTAGTTAGAGCAGAAGAAAGAGAAAAAAAAAATTGAAAGAAAAAAGGGCTGGTGTAACTATGTCTGGATTCCCAAACACCTGCATCAGGGTTTCCTGATATTTCTGCAGACATTTGCATCAGAGATACAGCTGCCACGATGTTCAAACAAAACCTTAACCTTCATTTGATCGTGGCTCTATTCTCCTTTCATTTTCTCTTACTTAAAGCAGAGCTGAAATCTCATGCGCACCCAGAGCTGCAATGGTTGGAGTCCACGTTTGTGAAAAGTATCCAAGTCTATTACCCCACTTTAACATCATTTAGTCAAAGGCCTGCAGGAGGCTGTATGTGCTTTGTCAGCTTAGTTTAATTTGAATACACGAAGAACAAGCTTAAACTACTATCTCTAATGGATTTTAAATAAGACTGAAAATTTGTGTGCAAAGAAAGCCTAATTTGATGGTGTTGTAGCTCTAGGAAGGGTAGACCTTTCTTGTTGTTCTAAGGGAAGAGACAAGTTTTAATTTGTGGTATTTTTATTCCCTCTGCACTATTGCTTTCTAGATGAATACATTAGTTTATCAGATGCTGAGAACTTAAATAAGATAACCATGGCCAAATTCCCACCCGCTGAATACATTGAAACAGGTTTTTTTCTGAAGTGTTTAGAGTTTTCTCCTTCTACTGACTTTTCTGGGGCATGACAATATTCACCACTGTGGTCCCTTACTGAAAACTGCCCAGGTATATCAGAGCTACCTTAGACAAGTAGTGGCAGGAGTGAGAAATGTGTCAGGCAGCTCGTTCATTCATCTTTCTCAGCTTAGAAAAAAGAGAATGGGGACTGCCACTTGGTGTTTCTACATGGTTTCACTCTCTGATTCTCATGCGGTAGCAAAAAGCTGAAGATTCTTTAGAGGAAATCAAGCAAACAATTTCAAGGAGATTTCTTTAAAAAAACCAAACCAAAAAACAAACCAAACTAAAAAAATGAAGAAAAACCCAGAGCAAAACACAACAGTAACAGCTGAAATGTTTCTCTTTGTTTCTCTTTTTCTTGGAGATTCTTGCTTAACTAAACCTAGATTTGGAACCTATAAATACCTGAGAGCTTTCTTTAATTAAAACCTCATCCGCAATTCAACTTAGAAAAAAATACAATGACAACAAACACAAGCTTCCAAAAAAAAAAATGAGATGACATCTGTTCTTTAGGCAAGACTCCTTTGTCCTGAATTCTAGAGAGCTGGTTATTTAAGGAGAGAATTATGTGAACAACTACGATTAAACAGAAGCAGCAACACACCCTGATGCAAGCTTGAGGGTGTTGAAATTGCTCTGCTCTTCTCCTCAAAGACATTACAGATCCCATTTCTTGAACACTGTTTATGTCGAAAGTGCTCACATTCTGATTTCCTCTACAGCCAGTTCACTGCTCTCTGCAGTCTCTAAAAGCATCATCAAGCGTTTCCTCATTAGATAATATCATCACACACCCTAATGATTAGGCTCAATGAGTCACCTTCCTTTTTGGAGCCCTGTATTCAATCCAAAATTGTGTATCCTCTCTCTCTCTTGTAGAGAACTCCCTCCACACAGAGCTGTCTCAGGAGACCAGCCCAGCTGTAGCAACAAGTTCATTAGCCAACCTATTGTGGTGGATTCTGAAACCCCTCTGTGAGATGCCAGAGACAATCAGACCAATGCCAGGGCTAGGGGTGCTGTGTGCTGGGAGCAGCATAGACACTTGAGAAAGGGGAGCCTTGCCTTGAGGAACTCTGATATCTGAAAAGCAAGAAGCCAGCTAAGTGGTTAGTGAAAGGCTTTGGGGATCACCAGGATGATAAACAATCAGTGTAACTGTGGGCACTTGGGATGAGTGGAGAGAAGGGACTAAATATACCACGTCTGTGGGGAAGGGTAAGAAAGAAGAACAAAATGCTCAATTGAGACAATGAAGAATGTTGTAGGCAACAAAGTAGAGGCTAATAGAAGAGGAAAAGGGATGGGTCCCTCTTGTTTGATTACAAACGCATTTTCCTGTCGTCTTGCTTGCAGAACAGGTTTTATTATTTATCTCATTTTTTTATTTCAGGCAGCATTAGCAGCAATTATATAAATAACAGCAACTCTCTTGCCATATGCACTATTTACATTCCTGTGAAGCGTACAATCAGGGGCCAGGAAGAGGGCCCTACTCCAGGGTCTGTGGCTAGCAGAGGGGACAGGCTGGGTAGGGCAGTGACCCGTGGCCACCTGCACAAGCAGCCAGCTTGGTTGGGACAGCAGCCAGGAGGGGAAAGCCTGTTACTCTCACTAAAGTTTTCATCAAAGGGCTTTCCTGCCTCTCCCCGTCAGCAGTAGTGAGTGATGCACTCTTCAGGACTTTTGCTGGTTTCATTTATTTTTATTTTATAAACATTGCAAAAAACAGATACTTCCCCTGAGACATGGCTGTTTGCACCCCCTTGCTCACAAGTATTCATAGGGGTCCCCTCTGCAGCTTCCTTGTGTTTTTAATTGGATCTATACTCAGATTTACCCCTCCCGTGCAGGGTAGTTGTGTGCAGGCACACACAGCTGAAACTGAGGCTATCAAGTCCAAAACATAAATCTTCAAGTGTCCAACCCAGGTGCTATTTAACACCTCCAACATCCCAAAACTAGGTGGAGAAATACCTTAATTCTCAGAGGGAGGCTTTCTAGAAGATGTTTTCTGAACACATGTAAGATTTGCACCAAGCAAGTTGCTGCCCTTTTAGGGAGGATGTTTGTGTGCTCCCTCTCACTCACCCAACCCACTGATAGGATGTGCCACCATGCAGGAACACATCCCCACTGCCAAGCCACAGGGCATGACTCCCTGGTGTTCCTAGTGAAGTGGTGACTCACTGCAGTCTCCTGGTTAAGGAACTCATGAGCATCCTCTCCAGTATCAAAGGAGGTGTATTTCTTCTCTACATAGACTCACAGAATGGTGTAACCATTTAGATTGGAAAAACCTCCAAGACCATTAAGTCCAACAATCACCCTAACACAGCCAAGCCCACCACTCAACCATGTCCCTAAGCACCACATCTACACATCTCTTAAATACCTCCAGGGCCTATTCTGGATTAGAGACCTCCTCCCCATTGTATGCTTGGTCCCTGGAAATCCTCCACCACCACAGGGGGTTTTATAGCAGAGGATGGAGATGTGGGACCAGCAGCCCCACGAGACAAGTACCTGTTCACAAACCAACCCTCCTCACCAGCAGCCTGGGTGCTGCTGCACAAAAGGGTTGGAAAGGTGCCCATTTTGGGAGTCTGGGTGCACCTGCTATACAAGCCATGCAAACTGAACTTTGAATGGTAGGTTATTGTAACCATTGGCTGCTGGCTCTTACTGAGGACAGCAGCTTGCTCTGAGCTAACTTGTACCCCTCCTCTCTTTTTCCATCCCTGAGGAATCAAGTCTCCCTTAAGCTGCCTTCCTGATGCTGCTGAAGACTTGTGGTCCACCTGACTCTGTGGATCCAGGATATTTCTCCCTAAGAAAAAAGCTCTCTTTCACTCCTCTCCTTTCTCAAGCATTGCTTAGGTTTCATTGTTCTCATCACCAAAGAGGACCACTCAAACACTGTCCCAGTAAGTCTTGCCCGACAGAGGAGGTTTTGTGCCCTGCATCCAGGGAGAGGCACAGCTGCTCTGTTTTCTGTCTGTTCTGCCTTGATAATTTTTTGCTCCCAGTCATCTGCCTCCTCCTAGGTCTTTTCTCCAGAGGAGGTACTCTTGTCTCCCTGTCATTGTTTCATAGACACACGCTTAGAGATTTCCCAATGGTAGTATGTGGCAACAATGAATCCCCAGTGCACGGAAATGCACATGAAATTGTATTAGTCACACACAATTAGGCAACGCACAGTCACCATGCAAACAGGGGAAGCCTAGATGCAGATTATTGAGGTGCAGAGGTTTTTGATGAAATGTATTGTCACCCAAAAATGCTAATATACGAGAAATAAAGCATTTTCTCTGAAAGGGTTGTACTGGGCAAATTTTTCAATTTGAATTGTATTTTAAAGGTTGGAAATTGCCCTTTTATCATTTCCGAAATGAAAAATTCATTTCATTTAAAATTACTTTTGATTTCACAATTTAAACTAATGAGTTTTTTTAAACGCGTCTGAATACAAAACACTTCAAAGTTATCAAAATGAACCAGTGCTGATTGCCCCCATAGAGCTTTTATTCACACTTACATTGTAAAAATGCTTATCATCACCTATATTTGCACGTAAGGAAAAATATTTAAACACTGAAAACGTTTGCAGGACAGAGCAATCATGAGTTGCTCAGCTCTAACGCAACAGCAATTTCACCACCTCCTTGTTACATGATTGTGATATGCAGTCTTGTCTTCTTGACATCTTCCAGAGGATTCTTGCTTTCCGTAGGAGAGGTTCCTGGCTATGCAGTATTTACAAGCTGCAAATCCACACCAGACCTTTCAGGACACTTGCTAGACCATGCAGAGATGGAGGAAATGGATGTGGTTTGATTTGCCCGAGCTGGGTGGGGTCTCAGTGGGACTCCAGTGCAATTGACAGAGCAAAGGGAGACCTTTGCGTGCTTTTCAGTCTCCAAGTGAGATTTCCAGCATTGTTTCCAGGCTGCAATCGGAGAATTACCCATCATTATAATTCCATTATAATAACTGGAGGCATGTGCAGTAGCTCAGCATGTTTCCCAGAGGTGGAATGTTTGCACACACCATAGGTGCTGCTGGCCAAGGTGTTCCCCGGGACACAAGACACGGGGGGCTGGGAATGCAGTCACATATGTTTGGGGGAAGGACCCTGAAATGCCTGTGTGCCTGTGCTGACTTCCATGGAGCCCTCTCTTTGGAGCATAGAGCCAAAAATCTCACTCAAAAAACTTGGTGTCACCCTGACCAGGGTCTCCTCTGCATTTCCTTGGATTCCAATCCATCTGCACCCCCTGCCCTTTGGACCATACCTACAGAGTCACCCAACACGTTCAGCTGTCACAGCAAGGCCACACTTGCAGGAGAGCCTGGGAGGTCCTTGGGCACTGCTGAGGTGTCCAGGACCATTAAACCACCCTGAAAGCTGGTGTAATGGGGAGCAACGTCGTTAATTAGAGAGCAGCAAAGGGGAATTTCTGGGATCAACCTCTTAGGTGCTGCTTACTTATTTGAACTTCAGCCAATGAAGAGTACGTGGCTTTAGCAGCCTCGGGGTTTTGCTGATGTGGTGTGTTGGAAATTCTATAAACAGTAATAGCATAATGTTTGTGCTTTTGAGTTAGCACAGGACAAGGAGCTATTGGGGGTGCCTGACTTTTTGTAAGTGGCCAGTGCAAGGCACCAACAGACAGTAAATTGCTCAGCTTGGGAACAGATGCCAGGGAATCTGGTCTTTTCCCTTCTGAACAATCAGTTTTTCTCCTTTGCTGTACAGAAAAATTTATAAGCTACCAAGAGACACCGTGTCTGATGCTGACCAGAATTATTTTCAAAAAATCTTGCATAATACGGATGAAACCAAAACTACAGTGTGCTACAAACAAAGGTAATCCCAAATGCAGTAAAAAACTGAAAGACTGGGATTTCCCTTAGACAAGTCTCACATGTCCAGGCTTCACAGGAGTGAGGTGACAGCTAGAAAAGAGGGCTGTAATGCCTCGACACCCATTGAGAACATGACAATAACCAATTTGTTTTGAATTATCTTACATTCAGTATTTCACAGTAGGAACAAGACAGGGCATAAGACAGGAAGTGCAGAGTAAAAGCCCACCAACCACAAGCTTTTCTCAGCAAGAATAAATAAATATAAAATAAAACAAAATCAACGACATTAAACCCTAAATTATTTATGTTTAAATATTATATGTATGATCTCTTTTGAAATATTCTTGTTTCAAACTCAAGAGGCAGGGCTGCTCACATGCCCAGCTGGCAGCATCTGTCCTTACTGAAGCAAGAGTTGGATCAGTCATCTGATTCCCTTCTTACATAACCCAGCACTCTGCCTGTCCACGCTGCAGCTGGGCAGGGGAAAAAGAACCTGAGCTTTGCTGAAACACATTGTCACAGTGCTGCATTAGTGTTGGTTCACCATGGTGTTTCCAAAAGTTAATTTCAGTGTGTTTTCAGGGTGTTCAATTATACCAAGGATTCTCTCCTGCAGCTGTAAAAAAACCCAGGAGTTTTATTGCTCTGAAGTCACTTGCTTTTGGACTCATCCTGCCATGAAAGTCTGTGTGCCCCAGGTAACCTGAAGGGTAAAATGCATGTATATGTATATAAACACACATGTACATATGCTTATGTCTGTGCTTATACACACACACACACACACACACACACAGATACTTGTTTTGTGTACACATTTTAGAGACATTCTAGCTCGGCTTAGGACCCAGCTTGCACAAAGAACGTCTCCCCAAGGCAGTCTGGCCAGCTCTCATGCTCCAAGATCCCTGGTCCTCAGAGGTTGAAGGGCAGAGTCAGGGCCCATCCCTGGGACAGCTGAAAAGTACAAAAAAGGTTTGTTGTTTTGGCTGCTCCCCAGGATCTGGTACCCTTGCTCAGTCTCCCTCACCACTGCCATGCCCACAGTTTGTACCCAAAGTTTCCCCAAGCATTTTGGTTAACAAAGATGGCCTGACCAAGAGGAAATGAAGGTCTTCTTTTTTTCTTCTATGCAATTGTGCATCTGTCTCTCTTGTCCTGTCATCACAGAGGAGATGTGGTTGCTGGATCCTGTGGTTACCTCCCACTGCCCTCTGAAGCAGCCATAGAGGACAGTGCTTGGGCAGCAGAGAGGAACAGCAGCAATTCCAGTCCAACCACAGTGTGGTCTCTCAGCCTTCAGATGCAGGTTCCTCAGTGGTCCTTAAAACCCTTAACATAGGCGTAGGTTTGTGAACCTGCCCTGTTACCACACTTGTAAGAGTCCTTGTTTGTCTTAGTGTAGCAGGAGTGCATAGCACTTCCTGAATTTTTCTTGTTAAAAAAATATATATCTTGCTACTGTGTAAGCTCTGCATGGGAGCATCCCACTTCACTCTAGAGTTGGTTATCATCTAAATAGGAAAGCATTCATCAGGAGTAAGGAGAAACATCTTTTCCTTACTCTGATTAGCTTCAAGAGCTCAAGGAAATCTTTCTCACAAAAGAAGAGCAAAATTTGGGGCTTTCTCCTAATGCTGCCTTTGAAGTGTCATCTCTTTTTCTGTCTCATATACACATCCACAGCAACACCTGTACTTGCTGGTGTATACTCAACGAACTAATTTGTCCTGATATGTGAAATGCAAGCCACCATGACTCACTTTCTGCCTCACCACTCAGATATGTGTCCACACCACAAGAACTGAGCACTTCCCAGGGCTGCCAGCCCTGCACAGGCAGATGCTGCTCAACTTATGGAGCACTTCAATTCCTCTCCTTTTCCAAGTGGAAAAGGTTTGCACTCAGGAAAGGTTTGCACAAGGAAGAGTTTACATCTTAAGTTTTTTCACTCTGTGAGCTTTTGCTTCTCTCTGAATACTACATAGAAGCTCTGCAAATTGCTCTACTATGGATAAACCCAATCTCTTGGAAAATATGCTTCTCCATTGACCTTTTCAATCCATTGGGCTTTTATCTGACTTGGATGCTTTCTTTAGCTAAATATTTATATAGTAAACATTCAATGTATGGACGATTGTTAGGACTGCAAGCTCTGTGGGACAGAGGCTGGTTCCCTGTTTTGTACCTTGCACAGCCATAGCCAACACAAGGCACAGCTACAGCAACAACACTCCCGTGGGTTTGGAAGGCACAGACTGTGACTGGCTTTGTCAGGCACAATGGAGCTGTTATCAACAATTGCTCTCAGAAAGAAGTTTCCAAATTCACCTTTTCTGCAATGTCTGAGGAGAACGGAGGGGGTGTTGAATTCCATCACGACAATATTGGAAAGAAGATGAGTCAAATATGCCACAAGGGTGTCCATCAAAGAGCAGAGATAAAAGTACTGAATTCCAACAGCAAATTGTGCCTGGCAGACACGATGAAATAATGCTGCTTGAAGAGAGTGAGGGGAAGTGTCACGACACCCCAGGTGTCAGAAGTGCCTCTGTGAACTCCACAAGAGTGAAGTTGTCTTCGCTGCAGCGCTGCAGACTTTCTGTCTGACGCTGAGTGAGTCACTGACATGTGGCTCACTGCAGGAGTGCAAGTGCCTGACTGCTGTGGAAACCAGTGCAGCTCAGGTGCTGAGAAAAATGTAAGGATCTGAGTGTCTTCTATGACATACAGATTATACTTCCTCTATTCCTTTGTATGGCAAGGTCTTTGAGGAATTAAGTCATTTATGCAAAAGGCTGAGCTTTGGGGACACTCTTCACTGCTACTTTGGTACAGCAGTAGCTGGAGAAATCCAAAATTTGGTCTGCTGCTTGTGGAGAAGGAACACCTTGTGGACATTACAGCCCCAGCACAAGCTCTTCTTGCTCAGGCAGAGTGGGTAAAAGCCCACGTGAGTCCAGGTGGTACACCTGGAACATGACCTGGCACACTCAATGGCCCCAGCTCAGCTTTAGCACGGAGGCAAGGGAGCTCTGCTGTGCCCCACTTCACACAAACAGGATTGCCACGCTCCTGGTGGGCTTCCCTGCTGCAGAATGAGGGGCAGAACCTCAGAGCCTGGGAAATCCTCCCCTGACGGATCCCCCCTGTCTGCAGGGCACACACCGTGTGGCCCTGGGCTTGCCAGCCAGCCCTGGAGGAAGCTGCCTATGCTGTGAAATGAATTTTTTAACCAAGAAACAAAGTTTCCTTTCCTGTAACCCCAGACTTATGAGTCAGCACTTCACACATCAATTATTTACAACAAAAAGCAAGAAAAGCAATTTTAAGATTTTGTAGGATGGAGGGAAAGTGGAGCTATAGCCCACACCACTCCTAAGTTAAATGTATTCCCTTTCACTGCTTTACAGGTCCCCAAGAAATTTTCTTTATCTTTGTGCAGTCTTCTGTGTGTAGCAATTCCAGGGCTCCATTTATGTTTAGCCTCAAGGTCAATGCAAAGCAAACATGTTTTACAGTTAGGGAAACTAGGCACAGAGAGCTGAAATAATGTGGCTATGCCTTTAATTCCCCCTACCAGCTGTGTCAGGACCCAAAAGCACCATGTGTGCACTCCCTCCTAGGAGACACAGGAATTCATGTAAGGACACCTATCCTGTTTGTGCAAAGTAACTGAAGGCTTTCTTTTATGCACCCTTTGGTAATGAGTGCACACCTCTGGACTGTAAATGGAAATTGCTTTGAGTCGCAAGGAAAATCCATTCAGCCCACAACCTGCATGTCCAACCGTGCTGCTGAACATGGAGCCACGCAGGCTAACGGGGCCTTCCTTAAGTGACAAAGGGATCATTTGCTGCCTAATGTCTTTTCCAGCTTCCAAGAGCTGTTTGGCTGCCGTGATGATGTTGTGAGGTGGTGACAAAGGATGCAGGAAGTTCTTATGAGAAGGACGCTGTGATGAGGAAGCAAACAAGATGAGCTGTTAATGAAAGACAAAAAGCACTGAAATCCCTCAGAATATGTGGGGATTTTTCTGGTGAGTAATACCAACATTTTAGGAACAGAAAAATGAGTCATTCCTACTCCACATCAACTCTTCTTATCCTGCCATGATTCAAGAACAAGTGTAGTCCTATGGAGCCTCTCACCATGGGACAGAGTAAATGATCTCTCCTGTAGGGAATACAAGGTTTCAGCATTTGCCCCAGACCCCTGTGTCCTGAGACACCTGCTGATAGGAACAGTCATTAGGGCCCTAAGGGAAAATGTGAAACACCTTTGGGCTCTGTCCAGTGAGAAGAGCAGCTCCCCTGTTCCCTCACCACCCAGATGGCAGCTATCTGCACCAAAAACTACATAAGGGATTATGTTACCAGCACCTTTCTCTCTCTTTCTTCAGCCCTCAGTTGCGTGGGTAGTGTTGGGTACTGTGGATGTGAAAACTGCCTGCCCCATCTTGTTTGGAGTGATGCAGCTGGTTAAAGTAAGTTGGGTGGGTGAAGGTCTTTGTTATGATGAGCTGGTCATGGCCTCTTGCACAGGACCTCACAGGAGGGCTGTGAGCAGTATCTGTAAACAGGTTTCATGCAAACATCATTATCCTTGGCAGCTGCAGTGAAAAAGCTGTGGCTTAAACGAGCGTCTGGTTCCTCAGTCTTTCCTGTGCTATGATCTCATGTTACAATGTGAGCAAACTTCCTATCTGTAAAGAAGGGAAGTAGAGAAGTCTCTGGGGAGCTGAGGTGGATTTTCCCTTCTTCCCATCAGGTGCTACTTTTAGCACAGAGCTGTGGTATAACCAGGAGCCCAGGTCAGGGTTAATCAGGGGCTCCCTGCAGCCTGGCTGGTGAGATGCTGACCCTCCATGCCTCTTGCTGAGTTGCTGCTGTGCAAACAGCATGTGGTGTGGGCTCAGGTCCTGCCTGCTTTGGGACACTGCCCTGCCCCAGTGAGGCTGGGTTCCCTTGAAGAGGAAGGCATGGGAACAGGTCAGCATGTCCAAGCAGAGCTTCTAAGAGGTAGAGGGCTGGTGCTGGCATGGAGGGGCTGCATAAGGCAGACTGTTCTGGCAAGCTGATTTGTAGCTGTATTTTTCTTCTTAGTTTAAGATCTGGGGCTTTTACTGTTTTTAGGGGCACCCTGGTCATTCAGGGGAGAGGAGAAGGTCTGTGTATTCCCATACAGCAGGGATCCTGGAAGACCCATGGCAGCATAGCTGGGAATGGGTGAGTTTCATACCATCCTGGATCCAGTGCCAGCCATCTACAGCAAGAACAGCAGGAACTTGTCTGGATACCTTTGGGATCCAGGTGTTTATTTTGATAGCGTGGCTGTGTTTGGATTTGTGCTTGTGATTTTTCTTTTTTTAGAAGCAGAGTGGATTAGTCCTGGCTTGTGCAATTGTTGTACCACATTCTGGCTTTGTGTTGTGCAGGGCTCGGCAGTGTGTCAGGAGACGTGCCCCTTAAGTACTCTTATTATTTATCCTTATTGTACAAGCTGCACCAAATAAGTACCAGGCATTTCCAGAAATTGCTATTGATTGGGCAACTGCGTTTACAAAGCTAATCAATAAGTTCCCCCCCCCACGATTTATTTGTGATACAACTGCTCTCTTTGTGTGCCTCATGTGCTTTCCAGAGCTTGTAATTTGTCCAGTGTAAATAGCTGATTTCATTCTTTTTCCTGGGGAAAAAATAGCCCTGCTATTATAATGCCATGCCTCTTCTGGTGAGGGAGGTGTATGTGTCTTCCTGCCTTTAGGGTGGGTAATCTCACCCTTCACAGGAAGAAGATGAAGGGATGGGAAAGAGCCTTGTTGTTTCCTGAACACCAGAGTTACTGAAGTCTCCTGTGGATTTTTGTCCTTTGGCCTTTTCATCCTACTTCTGTTTCTATCATAATAAGCCCAGCTCTTTTCACACTGCTCTTCCTGTGGCTCCATGACACGGAAGATAACGTAATGCTGTAGCTGGGACAGAGCTGTGCAAGCTCTGGTTGGCCAGGCAGGTGTTCCCTAAGGGCTGTTACCATGTGCCCTTCCACACTGGAAACTCCTCTGGATCTCTACCTTCTGTCCTCTCTGGGTTCTGCCAAATCCTGTAGGCACTTCTTGTTGCTGGAATTTCTACCACTCTTTCAAATGTGACCTAGTTGAGTCAAAACCTTCAAAAGTTCTTTGAGAAGGATGGATGGTGGATTATCCAAGCGTCAGTCCAAAAAGAATCCTTTGTGTTGATGGCTGAATTGCCAAAATATTTAGAGTTCTATTTAGGTTTCAAATTAAGAAGAGTTTGGCCATCTTCCTCTTCTGGCCTCAAATTACATATTTATGCTGCCCCTCCAGGCCTGCTTTGCCTATGCTGAGAATGAGAAAGCACATAAAGTGCTCCTGAAGGATTTCCCCACAAACTGGAAACACCAGAATTTTGCAAGATCTTTTTCAGTAGCGTGGGGCTATGACTAAAGAGACATTGGCTTTTCTTGCTCCACTATGTCTGACTATGCCCTGAGTGAACTTGGATACATGAATGCATGAATGTCCCCAACTCTCTTATCCTCTAAGGAGAAACAAACCTACATTTGATTTTCAAAACTCAATGTATCCCACATTTATCTCTGAAATTTCCCAATTTGATCTGTACAGTCACTGCATCTAAACCCATTTTGTACAATTCACTTACTCTCACACACAGATCAGCTACTGGATCCAGGATGGGATTTAAATCAACAGGCTTACACGTTGACAGTATTTTTCCAAGATTTTGAGAGATTTTCTTGGGAACTACTGCCCTGACCACAAAAGCAAGGCCAAAACCAAACTAGTGTAGAATGTGGCAGGTAAGAATATTAATTATTTTCAAAATAGTAACACTGGTATCTTTATTGTGTTCTTTCAGAAATTGTAGAACCAGTTGGTCAGCCAACCTAAATAGGGCAACCCAAATAATCCTTATTACAAAAGCATCTTGAAAATCAATGGCAAGGCAATAGTACACTCTGTATAAGGGACTCGGAGTTTTCAAAAGTTATGGGTGCTGTTTGGCCAAGTGGGTCACTGTCCAGCTAGAGCACAAATAACCTAAAATAAACCACAGTAAATGATGCTTCTTCTCCCAAAGATCCTTCCAGGACGTGGGAAGGAGCTGAGTGTATTGGGAGAGGGCAGAGTTTTGAGGATGCTGTGGGTGCAGGGTTGGGTGAGGTGAAAGTTGTGGTGGCTGCAGGGAGAATCTCAAAGCACTGAACAAAGGGAAGTGTGGGGGACACTACAGTACATGTGGTGGTGGAGGGAAAGGACTGAGGTGAAAATTCCTAGATCATGAAAAGAAGAATCTTGAGGCCTGAAAAAGCTTGGAAGATAAACAGAGGCGTAAGATGAAATACTTTGTTTCTCCTTCTAAAAGAACTCCTATTGCCCATTTTCTTGAGGTTTTTAAACAACAAAAAGGGCTTTCTTTGGCACTAAGTATAGAATAATACCATGTCCTGAAAAAGTCAAATTGACCTGTGTATAATTAATGTTTCTTTTTAATATACATGAAGGCTTGCAGCCAGTGGAGCTAAGCTCTTAGAACGTGAACCTTTGTCTTCTGACTTTGGTTGAGATTACATTAATTCAAGGCTTTAGACACAATTAAAATTAACTCCTATTCTTTCCTTCTGCTCCTCTGTACACTCAGTTGCTTGTCCACACCCTCAGCTTCTTGGATCATTGACTCAGATGTTTAAATGGAAAAATACTTAGCACAAGTTTATTGCAATGAGCAGAAGCAATGAGGGTCTCTGCAAATATCTTGATTCTTTGTATGCAGCTGGGTTCTCCTTTGTTTACTTGACTTCCCAAGTTATTTTCAAGCTTCTAAGGTCATTGCTAGTTAATAGTTGGCTAGAAATCAATAGACAGAGAGATGGTTAAAGATAAGTTTTAATAATGGGTGCAATCAAATTCTAGCAACTTTTATCTCTCTGCTGCTGCCAGTGGTGGGTGGTTTTTGTGCATTGACTCCATTTATCTTCCAGCTGTACAAACTCCAGGCAGGATTTTTATCTTTGTAAAATAAAAAGTAAGAGCCCACCCTGGTGTTTAGTGCCCTGCTGCTGGAGAGCTGAGCCCAAACATGCTTCCATGCTTTTCATCGGTTTCAACAGGATTTTCATCCCATGTTCACCATCGTCCTGGGGAACAAAGCCCCTATACAGGGAGTAAGAGCATCATCATCTTTTGACTGCTCTCTGAATGGATGGGACATCTCAAAGCCTCAAGGAGTTTTGCTAGTCACTTTAGTCGTTAAGTGGCTTCTGCACCTTTAGTTGAGCGTTTTGTTGAAGTCAGGTTTTAAAATCTTCATCTTGGAAGAGAAACTGCTGTGATTTGATTTATGCCTTTAAACACAGAGTTTGCTTAATTTGGGGTGTGTGCAGGGCACTGCAAAAGTCTAATAGTTATCTCTTGCCAGCTGGACATTGCCACACGCAAAGCAGATCTCTCACAAACCGCTCTGGTGTTGAGTGATCGCTTGAACAAGTGTGTTCAAAGTGTGCTGGAGACAGTGGCTGCTCTGGGCTTGGGATCAGGTGCTGCATGATGCTGCTTGTCAAGAGCTTCCTTGGCTGCCCACAGCTCGCCTGCTGATCCCGTGCCTGGCACCAGGCTCTCTTCCTGAGGGCTTTGCAGGATTTTATTGGGCTGTGACACAGTGGCTTCCCACCCGTCCTGCTGCAGCAGATTCACCCACAGAGGTATGGCTGGCACTTCCCTGCAAGCTCAAGCAAGTGAAAATCTTACACCCTGTGCCAAAAGCCCTGCCAGATGTTTTCACAGATATGACAGGCCGTTGGGATGGCCTAGGCTTGGAGTGCCTGCCAGGAATTTGAGGGACTTGTGCTCAGCTCCCTGTTCTGCCACTTCATCTTCTGTCCCAGGCAAATTACATCAGTGCTGTGATTCAGTAGTACAATGGGAATAGCAAGAGTGCCCCAACCTGTGGAATTATTGTGAGGGTAAACACCTCTCAGACTGCAGGATACTGTGATCAGGACAGCCATGTCAACAACTGTATAAAAAGTGACTTGAGCTCTTGTATCTGCCAAATGCTTCAGGGAATGGTTTGACTTGAGGAAAGGTTTTGGGAGTGCTAAACCTGCTCCAAGGTGTGGGAAGGGACTAGGTAATATGGGTGCTCAGAACCTTCTCCTGTGAAAACATTGACAAATCCTGAAGGTGTTGCCAAACTGGTATGTCAGCTGAAAATTTGCAGAAGCATCACAGGCACCTGAGGTTCCCCTGTTGAAAAAGCTCTGTCCAGGACATGAATCACGGAAATAAATTTAGTCTGTGAATTCAGGGCTATGGATTCATTCTGTGAGTGACAAAGAGCTGCAGGGCATAATTAAGTAGCCAAAACGACCTTCTGAGGAACTGCCAAGAGCCTGCAAATGTTTTCATTTTCTCCAGAGTACTGAGACACTTCAATGAGTGCAAGAGTTGCTAGGAACTTGCAAAAGTTACCAGTGGCTGCACTGCCCTCTCAAAGCTTGCAATCTCCTTACACGCATTGCATCTCCAGAAGAGCTTTTCCTCCTTCCTACCACTTCCACCTCTCCCTCCCTTTTCTAAGAATTGGTCTGGAGAAAGATCTCCTTGGCCAATGGCACCACTTGTGAATCCACTATGGGCAAAAGCTGGTTGGCAGTTTCAACCAGCCCAAGGGACACCTGTTTGGTAGTTTTAATGATTTGCTGGTGGATAAGATATGGACTGTTCATCACAAGCCCTCCTGGACATGCATGTTCTGAATGATTCTAATAGTAACCTCTGAGTAACTACATAAGGTATTAAATAAATGCAAAGTGGCACAACAAAGAATGGTAGAAGGTCTTGGGGAGTAACTTGTTGAACACTCAGACAGCATATGGGGTCCATTTTCATCATGAGACATAAAACTGTTCACATGTAGACTATTTTACATTTATTTGTAAATAGAGTGTGCCGTTTCAAAATTAATAGGTGAAAGCTGAGTTACCGTTTGTTGTTACTAGTTTGCAGTAACAGGATACCTCTATGGATTCAAGGTAGTCCTGTTTTTATGGATATCCTAGAAGGCAACCTCTCTGCAGTGGCATTGTCCAGCATACCAGCTCACCACATTGCCTAGGAATTATTTCCTAGGTGGCCTATCTCTTCTGTATAATTTCCAGTCTACTTTAGGAGGTAAAATCTCTGTATTAATGCTCCTGATAATACATTATAAGAGACAAGTGTCTTGCCCCAGTTTTATCACCCTTTCTTCACTATGGATTTTGGCCATAGAGCAGTAAAATTGAAATACAGCTGAGAACCTATTCCTGCTTTCAGTGGGCAAATTATATCACAGCTCTCAATCAACTAATCAACTGCTAAATACAGTTTAAGTCCTCCTGATCCATCTTCTGAGGCTAGAGGCCATTTGTTTGTCCGTGGGGATCAGCAGGTGAGAGCAGTTTCCTGGTGCTCCTAAAGGACAGCCTGTAAACCTGTACACACTCCATGCCTCTGCCTCTGGTGCTGTGTGAGTGGTGTGTGGCCAGTCACACCTGGCACAGAGCCACACCTGAAACCCAAACCTTTGCTGGGCTGATAAGCCAAGCCATGTAATGAGAAAGGAACGCTCTGCCTTGCTTTTGAACACACTCAAGGACACACACAATGTCAGCTTGTCCAAAGGCAGAAAGGATTTGTTTGAAAAGAGATGCAGGGAAAAAAAGAAAGTAAAACCCATATTTTTTTAATACTGAGCAAACAAAGTAAGGGTTGGGATGTTTGTGGATTAGGACTTAAAATCTGTAAGCATTAAGCTTTCATTTGTTTTGAATAAGGCCAAGGTCACCAACGACCTGAAGTTGTGGTTGTGTTGCTTTGCATGAAGAACTGGTTAGAGTTTGTGAATGAACAGTAAATTTGGCTGAAAACTGCTTCTCAAAGACTATTTGCTCCTTAGCATCAAATATGGTTTGAGTTTTGGTTAAGGCAAGAATAGGGATGTTGGCATCAATTGTTTTCTCATGGCTTGCAGACAGAATTTACTTGTGTTTCAAAAGGATATTTTTGATGTGCAGAACTTGGGTTTGAAAGTGCAGAAAGAGGGAGGGGCAAACTCCAAACACAAAATGTTGCTTATCAAATTAAATGTTTTTGACAGACCCTGAAGTAGGTTTCCCAATAACCTTTGTTTGTCAGAAACTGTGTGTTTTCCACGTAGCTGTCAAGGGCGAAGAAAGGAAAGTCTTCCTTGTAAGTCCCACCTTAAATCAGAGTATCAGGTAGGAGATCACGTAAAGGTTCTGGGCTCATTACTTTGGGTGCAGCACAGGCAAGGAGCAAAAACAACCTTCCCCTCCCTGACGAACGTCTGAACAGGAATTAGACAGGATGCAACAAGTGGACCAAACGCAAATGGGAGTGTTGGAGGAGGATGAAATGAGGAGGAAGCTGTGCCTCGCCATGGGCGAGCCTGCTGCCAGATGGGTGTGAGGGGTAGGCTTGTGGCAGAGAGGTGTTTTAAGGAACTGTGTGAAAGATGCCACTCTGCCTGTTGATGTGAATTTTGAAGCCCACATGGTAAAAAATAATCTCTGCTGTTTTTGGCATTAGTGACTGGTAGTTTCATCAACAAGACCTGAATGTGAATGCTGTCATGGGAGTTTCTGTTTTCTTCACTGTCTCAGATAGTGCTATAAGTCATTCTCAAAGCTTGTTGACGTTGTCTGGGCCCACTGCCAAGGCCCATGCAGGAACTATCTGGGGGCAGGGGGCTTTCTCTCGTGGGCAGCCAACCCAAAGGCTTTTCATCTTCAGAAAATGTCAGTTAACAGATCGAAGATCTCAAAAATGCCGATTGCTCCTGGTTCCTGTTGTCTGCAAGCTGGAGTGCTGGGTGCTCAGGTCATGGCTTGAATAAACATCAGAGTAGGATTCTCAGCAGCAGCCAAATACCTGAGCACTGTGCAACCCAGAGGCTCTCAAACACAAAGATATTCTTGTTGATCCTTCAGCCAGTGCTGAACTGGAGACTTAGAAAAGATTCCTGCCTGGAGCCTGTGTTTCCCAAAGCAGCTCCAGGAAGATATGTGCAAACTTTTACTTTGGTTCAGTTCCTTTTGGCACCTCTGGAAATGTGCAGCTGAGGCAGAGAACAGGGATGAAATGAGAGGCAGTGCAAGATAGCAGTGCAGCTACCAAATAATGGTTCAACACTTTTTCTTCCAGGGTAACCCACAGCTGATCAATAGGATCCATTAAAACTGTGGTAAAGATCAAGCAGTTGATTGATACCTGTCCTCTCAAGACTTCGTGATTCTGTTGCCATTCAGGTAAGGACCCTTTCAGTGAGTTTCTCCAAAATAAATGAGAAGAATAGCTATTAAAATAAAGGAGAATGTTATTTGCTAACCACAGATCCTGGGCTGATAATTAGGAGGAAGTTTGTAGCGGAGTGTGAAATTCCTTCCCAGTAGGAGCAACCAATGTAAGAATGTCCTGCACAAGGATGCGGCTTGAAAAACTTCAAAACTTTGTCACAATTATAAGAAGAAAATGTTTGCAATAGCAAAAGCTTAAATGTAGTAATCTGTGAGTCTTTCCAACTTCCACAGTTCTGATCATCTTGTGATATTAGCTTTTTGTATTTTTTAAAGCAAACTGGACTAAAACTGAATTCCTTGGTATAATTTTTAGTCTATTCCCATCTCTAACCAAGCTATTAACTTGCAGTATTGGTTGTTAAAGGCACCTGTGACCCCCTACAAATCTCCAGAGCCAACTGACTGCCTACTTCTCCTTCCTGATCTGGTTTGAGGTCAAGATCTGAATATGCTTCAGTACTCCAGTCCAATTAAAAAATTCAATTTGTGTTTAAAATTTGTTTGGGGGTCTTTAATTCCCCGCTGTAGATTCCTCCCCTCCTTGCAAAGTTGTAGGCAAAAGAATGTTCAGTGTTATTAAATGACTCACCAAAGTAGCCCAGTGGCTTAGAGGGCTTATGTGAGGCTTAGTGTACTCAATGGAGCACGGTGGGATACCCAGCACTGTCTGCCAGGTCAGGAGTTGAATTGGAGCTATCTGAGTGATATTATCCAGGATGCCTGGGGACAGAGGAAATTAAAAGTCACTAACGCTTACTGCCCTGAGCCAAGGCTCAATTGCAGAAGCACCTGCAGGGTTGGCCTGCACACCTACTGCCTTTTTTTTTTTTTTTTTCCCTTGGTTGACTCTTAAATGTGTTTTTATTTCCAAGCCAGTGGATGGCATAAGGCTGGCTCTGGATGGCTGAAATAGTTAGGGAAGTGGCAGAATGGGATTCACTGATGTGCAAAAGACCTTGGACACCCTTGGGAGTGAGGGAGAAGAGTGATGGGAAATGAGCAGCTCTTTCCCTTTTGACTTGTGATCTCTAAGCCTACAAAAAATATATGTGGGTGATGGGCTTTGCAGCCTGCCTGGGAAGGATGGGATGAACAAGGGAGAAACAGGCTAAGGCTGTCCCAAAATTTTCATGGCAAGGTTTTTTTCAAGGAAAATGTGGGGTTTCAATTGACCACAATTTTCTCTTTACTGGGAGAAATATCTGCTCTTGAATTCCTTCCCCCTCCCTCTTCTTTTTTTAGCTGAAAGTTATACTAATGGAAATAGTTTTGGATCAAATGAAGCATCCCTCTTTCATTTTTTTCACTTTTTAAAAGATAATAAAAAGTTTTATTTAAAAGAGATCGGAGTAGAAATGTGAATTATCAAGGTGAGTTGAAAGTTCTGGAAAAAAAAAAATTCTTCTGTTTGACTCAAAATAAAACCTTCAGATTATTCTGAACTGCCAGTGAACCGAAAAATCAGTCATTTGCACTAATGATAAGTAACTGGCAGGTTGTTTTGCCTGTCAAATTCTGTGTCTTGTGGAGTGAGCACATTGTTGTCTGCTGACATGATCTACTGAGCTGTTTTAAAAAGAAAATCAAATACAGCTCCTTTCTGTTGGCAATAAGGTTTGCTGACAGGTGCAAGGCACTTAGATTCGTGTCTGGGCTGTAGGGCTGAGGGATCCCCGTCCCAGTTGTGTTCTCAGAAACCACCATGGCCTAATAAACACTCCAAAATTTTCCTCTGACTAGTGATGTTCAGAGACTGTCCCAGCAATAAGCGCTGATTATCTGGATGGCAGTGCCATCTGCATGCAGCCACCCGTGCCAGGGCAGGACACAATACCACAGTGTGTCCCAACTCAGAGGATAAGGTGCTGGGAGAGGAGGGAGTAACTGTGCTTTTCTCAGCCCTCTGCTGAGGGCTGGTGTCACCCACCACCACAAACAAGGGCAAATGACAATAATCAGCTGGACCGGCCAGTGAGGTAAAGAAAAAAAAAGGGAAAAGAAAACCTGGGTGTCTCATATTTCCTCTTTCTAGTGGGAGATGGATCTGTGTGTTTGGAACAAAACTACCTTCCCCCACAAATGTATGTTACATACCCCATATATCTTGACACTTGTACCTTGGTGCTTGTACTTGTTTACCCTTGGGTGCTCTTCTGATAACAGTGCCAGGGGAGCAGGCTGCCTCACAGACTAGATGGACAGGAAAGAACAGGGGAAATGTAATAACTGTAATTTCATGGTACCTCTGCCAGGTGACCCGAGACTCACTGAGTGAGGTGGTGTCTGAGCTGGAAGGAAGTTCTGGGAAACTGTATGAAGGTCTGGGTTTCACATGAGGTGCATCTGGTGGTTGTGGTTAAGGCAGAAATCTGGTAGTTTGGCAGCTAAACCAAATCAGAGTTTAGGGCTGTGTGTGAAATGAGCTGCCAGTGTGGGCTAAATCTCTCATCTTCATATGGTTCCTCCTGTCTGCTGTGCTGGTCCCAGGGGGTTTGTGGCCCTGCAGAAGCAGAGGCAGGAGCCTGCAAAGTGCAGCTCCGGGGCTGGCTGCTGGTGAGGCTCTTGGCAGCTTTGCCATGATGTGGGGACAAGCCTGAGGCTCCCCTCTATGGAATGGGAGCTGTGGGAATGAATGGTTTTGGTAGTATAGTGTATTTAAATGCTCTAGGGCTTAGGTTATGCCTGGTGATTCGGTGTTTCTGTTCTGTTAAACCCTGGATAGTTGCTGCCCTAAAGAAAGGGAATCTGTAGTGAGCAGAGCATGCACAGGAGCCAGGTCTAGATCTACCACCAGCTCGCTGTCACCTCTGGGATTCTCTTGTGTAGGTAGAGAGCAAAACTCAGTAACTATAAAGCTAATTTCTCAGAAAAAAAAATATCACTCCATGGTACAAGCAAGTATCATTCTAGAAGCTAAACAGGCTGCTGCAATCCAGAGTAGAGTAACACATGGGGCTGTGCCCCCATCCCCCACTTGAAGAAAATAATTCCTTTCATTTTCCTTGCTTTAATAAGCTTTATTCTCTAAAACATAGGTGCCAGGTCCATCAGGTGCTTGTGAAGAGGCACAGTCACAGCCAGAGTGGTTGGGGAAGGGAGGGCAGGGTTGGAGCAAGTATTCATGGTTCATTTGCTCAGAAGTTATTGTGCACAGTCTTCTTTGTTTTGGGGGGCTTTTTTCCTCCCTTAAAAACATGCAAACCACCGTCTTGGGTCCTTAGTGTCTGTTTTTCCAGACCAGCTGGGTACCAAATCATGGTGCAAATAACACTGCCAGTAAATGGCTGCTGTCCCTGTGCACCCTCCCAGTGCCCCCATACTTTGCCCTGAGGAAAGTGGCAGGAAGGCTGCAGGGGTGTTGGTGCTTTCTGCAAACCCCATCTGAAGGCTGAGGAGCTGGGTTCAACAGGCAGCACTGGCTGCCAGGTCCTGCCTTTGCTTGCTGGTTGCATTTCCTTATCTGGTGATGGCTCCTGATGCCAAGTCCTGACTGCCCTCACGTACGCTGGCAACTTTCTGCTCTTCTGCCATGCATGTCACCCTTGTGACACGTGCTCCTGCTTGGTCCTCACCCTTGTTGTGGGGAGAAAGGACAGCAAGAACTAGCTGTTCATCTTCAGATGTGCTTGGTATTCACGCCCTGGGTGCTATGTCATGCAGGATAATTACTGTACCCTCCTCAATCTTACTCCTTTTGCCTTCCTCCTGTTACACTTGTCCCTATTGAATTTTCAAGCTGAAGAAATATGTTCTGGTTTTTAAGTTGCATAGGTCATCCCAGAACAAACACATTTCTTTTTGCCTTCTTTCTGTTAGTCACCTAACAGGATCTGATCTCTAAATAACCCTCTAGCCCTTGAGGATCTAACTACTTGTCTCTTCTGCTTCCTACCCCTGCCAGGCACAGGGTGCTCACAGTCCCTTTCTGACTCAGCTCTGCTGAGGGTGAACCAGTAGCCACCTTCCTGGCCACTTCTGCCAAAGATGGAACTTTCCAGATGGATTAGAGCTACAGCTTAAGAGTTACAGCACAAAATGTCTGTTGTGCTTTGGTAGTCTCTGGAAAAAGAAGCCTGAGCAAATTAGTTTAATTTGTGGAAGGGCCATTTCTCTACTGTATTTCTAAAAATCAATACAGAATAAATCCCATGTGTTAGTAGAGGGGTGTCCATTAGTCTGCAGCTATCACTATCCCAGCTTGAGGTGAAAAACTGCCGAAGGGTTTGGTGAGTTTCCTTAGTTACATTGGACGGGGTAAAAACACCAGGAGAACGTGTGCTCCAGGACAGAAATCAGCTGCCCCCATCAGTGTCACCTACGGGTACTCTGTGCACCCAGGTGCTTCATGAACAGACAATTTGCACCATCTCAAGAAGCAGCAGGTATTGACCATGCAGGTCTTGGGTGGCAATTTCCGGGAGAGAAAGAAATCAACTATCCATAGCAGCCAAGTAATTCATGACACCCAGGACAATGTGCTGGGTCAGTAAACTTGTAGCATCTGGTCTGTGTCCCATCTCTTAAAATAATAGGCTCTGGCCTGGAAAACAGATTATAGGATGTAATTCTGCACCACCAGGAAGAGGACAAGGCAGGATTACTGGGTCTTTTTCACTTATCATAACCTGTGACCTAATTCTCCAGAAAGAAGGTGAGTAGGTCAGGCTGGAAGGGGTGACAGCTCTTTCCATAAACCTTACCCAACTTGGAAGAAATTGCCTACACAGCAACAGGAAGGAGTTAAACCCTAAAACAGGGATGCAAAAAATCTCCACTGAACAAAAAAAAAAAGTCATGCTCTTTAATTTTTAGCTTTTCTTTATGGAAGTGGCAGGACTTTGTTTACACTGAATGTAAAGCCAAACCAAGATCAACATGTCCTTGATTTTGCTTTGCATGTTAAGTACTGCATATTTACCCCTTGCCACCTAATTTGTGAATTTGCCAGGAATCAAAACATCCATTTAAACTAGCCTGGAAGATATCAAAATATGAGTACAGCTAGATCATTATCTAAGGCATGGTTATGATGTACTGAGGGTGGCGTTTCAAAGCCTGATGAACTATAAAAGTGCATCTAGACATAGGAGAATAAAACAAAAATTAAAAAATAACACCACCACTACTCCCTCTCCCCCTCTTTCCCCCCAAAAAATCCCAAAAAACCCACCAAAACCAAATGAAAAGATACCACAGAAACATTTTACTTGGTCCAAAAAGTGATTGTTGGTAGAAATTAAACTGGAGCATTTTAGGTTAAAAGTATTTTCCCTGTGGAAAAGCAATAGAGGCCTGGGAACTATCCAAGGTTGGATGTTGCAACCTGCTTTGAAACAGGCCCATGGGTGAATCCCAGCCTCTGCTGAAACTCTCTGGCCTATTCCCCAGGGGAGAAGGAGGCTGCAATTCACCCTTGGGCTAAAAACCTGGTAGGAAATAGAGTCCATCTGGAGACCAGGGGAAGAGAGACCCTAAATCCCCAATATTCGTGTGAGCCAAGGGTTTTTGAGGGCCAGAGGAGTGAGCAGTCAGCACGGGGTGGAAGTGATGCATGAACTGTTGCACAGAGACTTCAGGATTCTTGATTTTTGTGGGTGCAGTTGGTCTGATTTGCCCTGAGTTGTGTGTCTTGATGAAGGTACCATGACCATGTAGAGAAGAGTTTGTCTTGTTTAAATTGTTCTTTATATTTGGTTGGTTTTCCCCTGGAAACAATTTGGTAGGGAACAGCAGGCTGTGAAGTTAAACCAAGCATTTATGAGAAAATGCTGCTTAAAATGTTTTTTTTTAATACAACTTTTGGTTTTAATGATCTGGGAGGATTTATGACTTTCAGTACTTGCACCTTAATATTTCTCAAACCATAATATTCAACAGGGGATAAAAAAAGGTAGTTTTTTATCAAATCTGAGACTGTCAGTGCTTTATTCCGTTTTCCCCAGGTATCAGAAAATGCAGGTATTGGTCCATTAGAATATTGAACTAGAAAAACTTAGCTGCTTGGTGATCTGTGCAAGTGTTAAAATGTCTCATGACATTCGATGCCTTAGTTTCCCCATTTGTAGAACAGAAATTGTTATGGTTTCCTTGTTTTCCAAATACCTTTGAAAACTGGACAGTGATGCCCATACAATGTTTTAGTAAGCAATTAATGAAAAAAAATGTATAAAAGAAATAAAATTAGCTAAACATGAAGTAAAGGAGATTTTTACTTTCTAGCCGCTTCTGTAACCTGTTTTACAAAGGAAGGGGAAATCCTTCTGCAGCTCAGGTTGCAAATTGAGCTCAGCTGCATTATTAGACATCAGAAAATCCAGCCTGGCAGGAGCAAGAGGAAGCCAGCCTTCCTACGCATCACTGTCAGGGAGCTATTGCCTTCACTCCAGTGTGGTGGTAATGAATTATCTCTGCAACTGTTGGGCTTTTTATTTCTGCATGTAGGCTCTCAGGAAAGGAAAGTGCACAGGATTTTCAGGGCTGCTAAGAAAGCAGCAAGTGACATCAATCTGAGTCTTATATTGTTGATGCACAATGGAAGTTAATAAGGTTAGCTGGAAGTGTTAATTGTTCTACACTGCTTGCTGTCTATGCTTGCTCTGGAAAATTCATGCATAGCAGCAGCTGAAAACTCAGCAAAAAGTGCTTTAACAGAGGAAATGGGCAACATTTGGCCCAGTAAAATCATAATGCAGGTGGCTGAGAAATCACTCACTCAATTATATGCATGAGGGGGACTCCATTTAAGAGCAACATTTGGAGCTTTATGGGCAACATAAAAGGAGAGAGAATGAGGTTTTTATATCGCTGCTCTCAGTTGTAGAAGAAGCAGGAGGTTGTTTCCCACCCTTTTGCATATGCTTGGACTGTGCAGGGAAAATGAAAATGTCTGCTCAGAGATTTGGATGACACCTGGGGAGAATGGGCTGGAGCTATTCCAGAGACCCCCTGTACACTCCCCACTACATCCCCTGTTACAGAAAGACTTCTTGTGTTCATGACTGGGCAACATCAAAATAAAAGCCATACTCTAAAAATAAAACCTTTGGCTCCTTTACTAACAGTGAATTCTCAAAGCAAAAGAAGTTTTCAAAAAAATATGATCATAATTAATTGCTGCTTTTCTTGTCCCTTGGCAGTTGTTACAGCAAGTGAAGTAAGATTATCTACCAGCACACATAGCTCCTGCCATTTTTATCATCCTTCTGTCTCCTGTAGGAACCCTGCCCCTGGAATATCACACCTAAATCTCTTTATTAAAGTTTCTTTTCTAATGCTTATGTTGGCTGAAGGAAAAAGCACAGGTAAGAGTGCACACCTTCCATGTCAAAGTATTTGCATTTTCCTTTGCTTTAAATTCTTCTAGTGCCTTAATCCCTGATTTTCGTGAGGCTGGGGCTGACAGTGCTGTAACTCTGACACTGCAGTGGCTGTGTCCATCCTTTCCTCCAGACATGCCAGTACCTGAACTCTCCCCATCACTCCTTTCTACTGTGGATGAGAAGACCCAAAACATTTTATTTTCTGCTGCTATGGATAGTCCTTTTAATCTGTTTAGAGAAGATCCATCCACTAGCTCAGTGCTGTCTTTGCATTTCTAACAGACAAGTGCCTAATTTATTTTTCTATTAAACAAATACAAAACTACCACAAATACCTAACTTTTTTGCTGCTGTAAATCTTGACATCTGGGCCTGTAACAGCTCATCAGTGGATTTGTGAGATGAAGCAAATGACATTTCTATATAGAGCACTGGCTGCTGTAGAAGTCAGATGGTGAAATGGAACTGCAAAGAATTTGGTATTGAGTGATGATCTCAGAGAACAGGAGTCCCCACTTTGCTGACACAGATGATGGGTGGCTTACTCCAGCCTGCACAGCAAAATTGGCTTCACAGCTGAGCATCTCTGGAGACCTGCACACAGAGCACAAACACTCTGGAGCAGGACTGACATCCCTGTGTTTTATAAAGCTCTTTGTTGTAACAAGTCTTTGACCCTGGTGTGCACAGAAGTGCATCTGTAAGTAGCTGTACATGAAACACTCATTCCAACCTTGGCATGCATGCAGCCCATGAGGGTGTTTGGTCTGTGCCTTGGCAGAGGAGAACTTGCACTTTGCTTCCCTACACGCAGGCTGTTTGAGTTGTATTCTGTATAAACATTGTGTCTGTGTGTTAAAACACAGCATGGGATCACAGCAGCACTGCCCTGCCCTGCCCTGACCTTGGCAGCCCCAGTCCAGAAAAAAGGCTGGAAAGCAGTTCCCAGCAGAACTGCTGGGAGTACAAAGCCAGACCAAAACCCAGTGACCTGCAGCAGCTTTACGATGAACCTGGTAAGGTCCTAGGATGTGTTTCCTTCCAGCAGCAGGAGACTGGACTCAGCAGCCTGAGTGTCCCCTCTGTCCCTTGTTTGTCCCCCTGAGGGCTGGTGCCCAGCTCTCTGCCCTGGCCACTCCTGGTGGTTTCTGGGGCTGAGTCCAGGCTGAGCTTTCCCCTTCCCGCTGGTGCTGAACGCTCAGCTCTGCTTGCCCAGGATAGCTCCTTGGCTGGAGCACAGGGAAACGGAGTGCTGCCCCTGACTGCCATGCCTTTCACTGCAGAGAGGCAGGAGCCTCTGCAGGGGACCACGGTTCACCTCCTGGCAAGCAAACCTAGAGCAGAGGCAAGCTGCTGTGAGGATTTTGTGCTCCTCAGGATCACTTTGTTCCTCCCCAGGTGCCCAGCAATGCTGTGAGGATCCTGCTGCCTCTCCCGTGGGATTCACTCTGGCAATGCCAAGCTCTTCATAGCGTGCACACAAGAGTTGGTGGAGTTCAGGGATGCTCCTTACACAGATATTTTCCAGTGTGGATGGCAGGAAGGGTTGGAAGGAAAGAGACACACAGTTAAGCACTCCTCTTCCCAGTACCAGCAATCTTCATGTGTTGAGACACAAGATGATATCCTGATTATCACCAATTACAGCACCTCCGTGATTCTGGTCTTCCTGAAAACAATTCCTCCATCTCTCCCTCCTCCCTTTAACCTCTAGAGTAGCTGGGCACTGCCAGGCAAATTGTGCCCATGATGATGTGCATAAATCTTGTGCAAAGGTAATTAATGTGCTTCAGCAAAGGCTGAAAATCTAGTTCTGTGCTCCAGCTTGTACATTCAATAGCAAAGACATTCAGACCCAGCTGCACCATCTCAAGCCACATCTGATCAAATCTGAATCAGCAGCAAGAACTTGCTGATTCCCAGAAATTCCATGCCTCGTAAAGAGATAGTAGTGATGATTGTCTGTCAGCACTGTGCTCCAGCCCCTGGCAGGACATGAGTGTTAAACTGGTGTCCTAGGAGGAGTCCAGGATATTCATGGCTATCAGGAGCTCTGTAGCACTCTGCTAGAGAAAGACCATTTGTATGACTCTTGCTGCTTTCCATCCTGGGGAGTTATACTGGCTTTTTTCACTTTCAGCTGAACCTTCTGGTGTAAAGAATTGAAAAGCTATAAGAGTCCTATTGTTACTGAAATTTCAGTTTTGCTATGATACAGGAAAAGGAAAACATTCATCTTCTGGTTTTTTTTAATGAAACCTTTCAACTTTGATTGCAGTGATCTTGCATATCAATATATGTGAAAATACAAGCATGTATACATGTGACCTATTGGTAATTAAACATAAACATAAAATATAGCTAGTTGGAATTCTATTTTCTGGAAGATATTTCAGTGTGACCCCTTTCTGCCTGGAACCCATGCCATGCTGTAACATCTCAAATTCTCTTGCAGAACTGAATACATTTCTTTACCTAGCATGCATCTCACCTGCCTGTTAAAGGCCTGGATGGGGCTGAAGCAGGTTTATGGCTTTAAAAATTACTTTGGAAGCTGTTAGGAGCTATGTGGGTATTAATGGAAGCCACCTCAATAGCTGTGAAAATGTTTTCTTGCTTTTGGACCCTGCTATGTTCTGTTGAACTGAAAGGGCTTTCCAGTCTATACTTGGTGCAAACACAAAGTTCAGCTTAAGCACAGGCACTTGGAAGCAGGAAAACTCAGCTCTGCTCCTTCTCTTGTTGTAAGCTTTCAAGTGGCCATTGGTGTTTCATTATGAGAATCTGTAGGTGAAGGCATGTCCAGAATTTGGTGCTAGAGGTTCTTTGCAGTTCTAAAAGCAGGTAAGTGATGAACCCAGGACAAACTGGGTTTGCTTTCTGGAAACATTCACTGCACTGAAGTAGCTCTGAAATAAGTAAGACCTCGAGAAGTACAGGAAGAGGCATGCCAAATTGAGTCCGTCCAGAGGGACCTGCCAGTGGAAATCTATAGAGCTGCTGTGAGGTGGCCCCTGCAACCCAGCACTCAGGCACTCTATGCCTGACAATGGCTCATCACTTCCTTAAGAACAAGGGAGATAAGGAAATAAAAGAATGCCAGAAATGGCTTTATCAGCCAGCAACTCTATGTCAGGTTTTCATTAAAACAGTGGAGAGTGGGGCCAGCAGTCTGGAGCTTTGCTTGATAAAGAGATTTCTAAACATACCAAAAGAAAAAAATTGTTGCAAATGCATTACCTTTTGTCTCTGTTGTACGATAGCACCAAGTGGAGAGTATTAGTCACTTCTGGAAGTGGGAAAGAAATTTTACAACACAGAATCACATCTTGCTTCTCTCTTCCTTTTTCCAAGATTTTGTCCATCTGTTCCCTTTTTCAAAAACAAACAAACTATTAATACATTGCTTTGATAGAGCCTTCTGTTCAAGACTCTTAAAGGGCTGTACAGATATTCATGATTTTATTTGTCAGGAAAGGCTCCAAGAGATAAATATTAAATTCCTTGCTTCCCACAGGGTAGATGCCAGAGAGGCTGTGTGTGTGTGCATGTGTGTAGTGCTGACATCACGACTGGCACCCTGACTTTAGACTCTGGAGAACTTGCTCAGTCCCTGGCTTTATCTCAGCATTCCTATTTCTCAGCATGTACTCAGGATTGTACACTAGCTGCCTATTCCATCTGTGTCTCAGTTCCCTATTTGTAAAACACAGGCATTTCTTTTCTTTTGCTCTTCCTTGCCATCTGCACACTGTGACCTGGCTTCAGCTGATGCACAGACACACGGTGATCTGTTCCCTGTGGAACTGCCCTTGGCTGGAGGGGTTATTTCTGCAGTGTGGCATAACCAGAGACTTTAGCAAGAAAATACTTGGTGCTGGACTGGCTGGGTCAGCTACCAGTGTCAGTGTAGTCCTGGCAACAGCACTCACAGCTACCCTAATGCTTGCTTGGATTCCTAGGCAGGTTTTCTGCCTGCACCAAGCTCTTTGCTGCTGCTGTTGGTGCTAAAGGTAGCACAGAGGGGCCTGCCAGAGCTGCTGTTGCTCCTTTGTCTGCATCATCACCTCTCTAAAACTGATGTGGTACAAGGATATGGGACAGTGCAGCTTGTGGAACCAGAACCCCTGATCCCAAATCTTGCTACATTTTCTTTAATGAAGGCACTAGTGACACCTGGAAAGCACCAGAGAAAATGTAAATGTGTTGGGGACTGCAGATTGAGGATCTCCCCTGGAAATTACTTCCTGAAAAATCTCCTTGTTGCCTGAAACATCAGAGCTATGGACTGCCAGCCTGGGACTGTAGCCCAGTCATGATGTTGTCTTAGTCATTTTTTTGGTCCTTTTTGTTGGTGGAAGAGACAAAAGGATAAATTGCATAAGGTGCCCCAGATGAAAAGCTTTTGTTATCAGGCTAAAAGCAAAGGCATCCAAGAAAGGAAGGAACCGAATGTATCAAGCACTGAAATGTATTCAGGAACATCCCAATTGCTGCTTATCAGAAGTCAGAACCTTGGAGCCCCAAACCAATGGCATCTTAAATCCTTTAATGAGAGAGCAGCCAATGTGAAGTTTTGGGTTTTATAATGAAAGATACTCTCTCTCTACTCAATATTTTGAAATAGAGCTCATAATGGTTTTCAAAATGCACTCTGCAAGTCTGAGTTGGCTTGTGAGCTGTTTATTCTAAACACACTCATAAATTTGACCTGACCCAAACGAAAATGATTTTTAGCAACATTGGCCAGTTCCTGGGTTCCTGTATTGCACAATTGTTACAGCTGGGCATAAGTGGCAGATTCTTCTCAGGAGCCTGGGTTTAAGAGTGTGGTGGGACTGTAGGATGTGGTCAGTGCAGCAGACAGTGCTTGGGTCAAGGAGAATAAATGGGCAGACTATGTACTAACACAGAGGGAACACTGCTTGGGTGATCTGAGTGGTAATGGAGAACAGCTGAATCATTTACAGGAGGGCAGATATCAGAGTGTCTCCAACCAGGAACAGGACGAACATGGTGGAAGTACTCAGTGTGTCTAAAGCAGATGTCCATAGGCAAAACCTACTGGATAAGAAGACACTTATTGAAAGGATCAAATGTTTCTTTCTTTGCCCCAGTAAGAGTCAGTCTTGGAGGGAAAGTGCCTTTTTATCACAAGATAACTGGGGGGAAGCAAAGCTTCTTAGCTCCAGCAGAAATCCCAGCCTGCAGTACTGGGGTGCCTGTATCCACATTCAGAGTGTGGGGATCGATCCTGAACTTGGGTTTTTTTGGCTCATGAATATGCCACGTGTAGGCAGAGAGGACTGAAAGTGGGAATATGGGTCTGGTGCTATTCCAGAGTAAACAGAGAGGCACTGCTGGAGAGCAGTGAGGACTCCTGGGCAGCATGTCCATCTCTGGAGGGCTGGGAGGAAATGAGGTTTCAGAGGTCAGCTCTGTTCCTTCTCTGATCTCTCACCACCTGCCACCATAGAACCATGAAAGCCACTGAACCTCTAAGTAAAATCTCTCTTTTATGAGATCTCATGACTACTTGGTGGCAAGTGACAAGATAGCTCTTGTTTTATGGCAAAACAAGATATTTCAGGACAGGTAGAGAACAGTGAGAGCTCAGCACAGTGTGTACTGGAGAAATTAAACTAGACACTGTTGTGCAATTTCTTGTCATGACTTGGCATGACCTCCATTATACCCATGAGATCACCTCCAGTGAGTATCAATAGTCTCTTCCTCTATGTCTTAATGTATTTTTAATACCTTGTAACTGCCAGAAAAATCATGTTGTTTCTGGAAGCTTTCACTGCAACATTTACTTATGCATTTATCCTATTGTCTGTGAATTCAGGATCCTTAGTTACCCTGAGCCCAACACCTGTAAATGGACTTTTAAAAATAACATTGAAAATCTTTTTTATTTGTTCTTGTTGAGCAGCAAGTCTGATATAAACGATGAAAGGCAATTCCTAGAACCTTGACTGGAATATTTTGAATTATTGTAACTTACTGATGAACTGGTCAGTTAAAACTTCCACACAGCTTTAGCTCCAGCTTTTTAAGTTGTTTACAAAATATCACACCTTTTCACACCACACAGCTATTTGGTAGCATGTGAATTGTATGCTCTCCATCAGATATAAGCTCTTGTAGGGTTTTTTGCTAGGTCTTTGCTTAGCTAACACCTTAGGATGAAGTGTTTCCCATCTTGAATCAAAATTAAGTGGGATTTATGAGGCTGTATAAGGGCCCAAAATGTTCCAAGCAGTAAATATGGATTGGTGAGAAGAGAACACATAAAATGAGTGATGATAAGGACTACGCCATAAATATAACTAATCTTACAGCTATTACCTCTACTTCAGTTGACTGTGACAATAACACTTAACACCCTTGATCAGGGGACCTCAGGTCACTCTGTAAGGAATTCTTGTTCACATTATATACTGACGGTGAAAATTCCTATCTGGGAGATATAGTGAACATCTGAGGCTTGAACAAACCATTACATATTGTAGAATCATAGAATATTTTGGGTTGGAAGAGACCTTTTGAAGTCACCTAGTCCAACCCTCCTGCCAGGGGCAGGGACATCTTTCATTATACCAGGTTGTTCAAAACTCTTTCCAACCTTGTCTTGAACACTTCCAGGGATGGGGCATTCACAAAATCTCTGGGCAGCTTGTTCCAGTGTGATATCACTCTCATTATAAAAACACCTTCCTTCTATTTAATCTAAAGCTGCCCTCAGTCAGTTTAAAGTCACCACCCCTTGCCCTATTGCTACATGCCCTTGGAGAAAGTCCCTCTGCAGCTCTTTCATAGACCCCCTTATGATATGGGGGAGTACAAACCTCATTTCCTGTACTTCCAGTGTGATGTCCTACTCACTGGACCATGGTACATGATTGGGTGGGATTATAGACACGCCTGTAAGCAGAGACAGCTTCAAAGCAGAATAGAAATGTCCCAGGCACCCCAGCCAGTGCCAGAACTGCCTAGCTGGATGGCATGTGAAAGCATTGAGGAGAGAAAATGGGCACCTTTTGGTGGCTCTCCTGGTAAGGCAATGATCTGGAAGGCAAATTTCTATTTTCTCTGAGCTAAAATCACACAAATTTTGGCGTTCTGCTCTTGTTGGAACAGGAGACAGAAGCACAAGGTCAGCAGTGGAGCCTTGACCTGGGATCCACTTCTGCTTGGGCCTCCCATGTCTTTCCTTGGTCCTTCTCTGTCCTGTCTCTGGGAAATCTTTCTGATGTCTCCATGCCACTGTGTTGTAACCTGCACCTTGTGACAAGCTCAGCTCAGCAGATGCTGAAGGGATGAAAAATTCCCTGCTCTGAGCCCTGGAGTGGTTGGCAAGAAGAGGTTGATAGCCTGATTCAGCGGCGACAGCACTCCACCCTCCTGCAAATGCCTCCTATCTCCTGCTGCCAGTCATTACAGAAATAGAGACTTAGCTTTTCTCAGGAGGATCCAAATGTCCTGGTTGCTGCTTGGTAAGGGGCATATTTCTCCAATTAATTATTAAGTGGAGCTCTGGCTGGAGGAAGGGGCTGCAGAGATGTCAGAGTGAAAAGGGGAGAGTGTTTTAACCTTTCTGGAGCTCTCCTGCAGTCGGCAGCAGGTTTGCCCTGTGGGTGCTGGCCAGTTCTTGTTCTACAGCACATCAGCAAGGCTGGCCAGCAGAGAATGGCCTCACGGGGACTCTGCCAATTTCCACGGCTCATGGGCCATCTTTCCTCCCTCTTTGGCAGTGGAAAAATGCTGCAAGGAAACTGCTACCTACAACTCATGTCTTCATCCTGTCCTTATTCTCCTGAGCTGGATGGAAGGTCCTGGCTGTGTAGGCAGCAGGGGAAGCAGACTTGGAAGAGCAGTTGTAGGGACAGGGAGAAGATTCTTCACCTGAGAAGGAGCAATGGGAAGGGTAGCATGGTGTACTGGACATGGTGTTAGACTGGAAGTCCAGAGACCTGGGCTTTTATCAACCTGGATTACAAGGACAAAGGAAATTGCAGTGATCAACTCACACCGTGCACTGGCCCTCATTCCTTGGGAGTACCATGAGAAAGCTGCAGTGCTCCAGGAAACCAGTGAATCAACTCTGTATCAACTTTGGTTTCTTCAGCAGTAAAATAATACTCTGCTATGTTGTGGTCCTACAATGAAAGGCACTTTTCAGGGGTTGAAGTGGGAGGGATTAATTGTGCTGTCTTTTTCAGGTAGCATTTCTGAGGCAGACCCTCCACTGGTATGAATCAGCACAGTTCAGTATAGAATATTTACCATTGGACCCTATGTACAGGAGGATTTTTCCCTGACCCCATGCTTTTCTTTTGAGATGGCTTAGTTGTCCTTACAAAGGATACAGAGGAGAATGTGTGAGATAGGGCCCAGCTCCATTAATTACTAAATGTCTTCCTAAGCCTGAGCTGGGGTAATACTAGAGGTCACCTCAGCACTCACCCACTGGGGACCCTGCTGTGGGACAGCCTCCAGGGCCAAAAGTGTAGGACAGCTCTAATTCAACTTACAAGCTGCCTAATTCTGTGTGAGGCTGTACTTTCCTACTCAAGGAATGCTACAATCAGTAGTTATCCTGAAGCTTTTCTGGTTCACCTATATTTTAGCAGCTGTTATCAAGAATGTTTATTGCAGTGGTTGGGCTCTGGTACTCTTTTCAGTGGCACTACAGTGGAGATGATGTGAGAGATTATCACCCAGCAGAGGACCAAGATCAGCAAACAGAAGCCTTAAATAAGGAAAAAGTAAACCAGGATTGATCTCCAAAGAGTTCATTTACTCCAGGAAAGAGCCTTTCCCCAGATCCTCTCCAGTTTCTTTCCCTGATGCTGTTGCCAGCTGGTATCTTTGCAGGTGCCCTGAGACAGCCCCAGCAGGGGCAGCTCCTCTATTCTGGCATCAGTCACCTCCCAGCTAAGTGTGTAGCTCAGGGGTCATCTTCATGTTAGGCTTTGAAGGAGCACAGGACAGCTTTTCTCCCTGCAAAAACGACATGATCATGTCAGCCTCTGCTCTTCTTCTCCCGTTTTTTGTTTCTACCCAAAATTCTTTATGAGGGAGTGCACAGTTTTTGGTCCCAGACACTTTCTTCAGTCTGGACTCAGGACTTTGTTTCTGAGCACAGCCATCCCACTGTCTTGTACAGTGGGGTTACTTCAAATATATCTCTCTGGGTGAATCACATCATGTCACTGAAGCACATTCAAACACCTTCCTCTTGTCCTTATCCAACCATCAGCAGACAGCTCAAAATCAGGGTCTTGAGGGCAAACACTTCCAGCAGCTCTCTGGAGTGCTTGAGTGAGGAACAGGAGATTGTCCTAAATCAGTCCTGCCTCACTGCTCCTCCTGCCTAACCAGTGTGACTCATATTTGTCCTTTAGCCTGTTCTTTTTTGTGTGGTTACCATGTTCAGAGTTGCTTGGGATCCCACACACCCTGGTTTTGGAGCAGTGGTTCCCTTTGGCAGAGAAGGTTGCCCTGTGACCCTCAGGTTGCAGTGTACCTCTACATCCAATTTCTGTGCTGTGTCATAGAATTTGGGGACCAGCTCCTTGCATTTGTGTCCCTTTGTTACTCCCAGCTGTGCAGTGTGGTTGGTGACAGCTCCTCACAAAAACACCAGTAAAGACACAGCTTGCTGGGGGCTTTGGAAGATAAAAATCAGCCCAGGGTAGGAAAATGTACTGACTTTTACCATTAAGCTTTCAGCAGGATGTGCTGAGGTGTTTAAATATTGATGCAAACACAGAAGAAATAGTTGTCTTCTTCCAGAACAGGTGAGGTTTTATGGTGTAAAGCATCCCAGAGCTCTTTGCCAGCACTGTGCAGGTCACAGCTGTCCCTCCCTAGTACAGCACATGAGAATTGTGGGGATGGAAGATCCTCATCTCCTGCCTGCACAGACCCAGAGAGCTGAAACTCAAGCAGGACAATACTTGGAGAGGCACAGAGGTGGATTCACAGAGGGTGAAAAGGCTTTTCTGCACCTGAAGTGAAATCCCCAGTCTAGGGTTAAAAATACAATGGAAATGTTGGGAGCAGGAAAGTGAACCTCTCCTTTGGGTCTGGATGTGATTCCCTCTCCTGGGAGAGGGAGCAGAAAGCTGCTGAGCCAGAACTTTGCTGTCTAGGAGATGGAGTTTTGCTATTCAAGCTTCCCCACTAAAGTCAAATATTTGCAAATGGAGGGAAACATTTTTCCTGGGGATGTTTGCAGTGGGCTTCCTGCTGAAGTTTCTGCTAGCAAGAGTGAGCCAGAATCACATGCATGACCATTTTGGTATTTTTGTACATCCAAATATTCGGTCTTCCCCATCTGTGCCCAGGAGAGGTACAGAAGGAACCTTGACTTATCCCCAGCATGTTTTTCGTAGTTATATCCTGGAACAATTGAGCTTCTTGCTCCTGCTGTTTTTCTTAAAATGTTTGGGAAAGGGGAACATAGAGGAACTGAGGGGAACTGAGGGGGCTTGAACAAGTTGTGAAGGATGGGTACGAGCAGAGCCAGGAGGGTTAAAACCTTTAACCATTTTCTGGGCACTTTGGCCAGCATGTAAACTTCTTTGAGAGGGTGGAATCAGCTGCAAGTGCCAACTCCTGACCAGACCTCTACACCTCTTAGGGCCAGTGCTTCATTTTGTCATATATGAGAATGAGCAATAACAGGCTGGCTTCACCTGGAATCAGCATCATGTCCTCCTCAGAAATCTCTCCTGAGGCCATCCTCCACTCACCCACCTGGGGGTTTTTCCTAGGCTCAGCTCCTGGCTGGCTGTCAGAGCACCCCTGTGCTGCTCTACCACACCTGCACAGACAGGGCTCACCACTGCCTCATCTGTATTTTCGTAATGCCAATTTTTCTAATTATAGGCCTGTGGCTATCAGCCAATCGACTCCATCTTTGAGACTTGTTATTGGACTTTGGATGTCAGGCTGAATTTTTCCTAACTGTCCATAATAACAGTAATAGCTTGACTTCCACCATGAGACAATTAACCTTCTTAAAGTTTAGTGCCTCGGGCTGTACCTCAGAAAGACTCCCTCTACAAAGCAGACAATTACCTTTACTTAATAACCTTTCTCTTTCTAATCTGATATTAGTGCCAAAGTAAATGTAAAGGGCAGTGCTCTATGTCCCCTCTTAAGTACTTTAAATGCCTGTCCATGAAAGCTAATGAGCTGCCATTTTGCTTAATCTAGATTTGCTGTGGATCTAACAGCACTCTGCAGCATCTTCCCTTTTTAAAAAACTTAATAAAAGGATATAGAACTGTTTCAGTTTGTACTGAACTTCACATGAAAAATGGAAAACTGACGAAGCAGGAAGAAAAATAATGATGTCCAAATAACAAAACAAGACAAAATATAATCAACACTGGTCAACTGCTGGCTTAAGACTGGTTTCAGTGGGAAGTGCTGTCAGTATCTGTAAGGCAGGAACCTGTTGCTGGAGCTTTACAGGGTTAATGGCAGCCCCTCCTATTGACTCAGTGGAGATGTGGGACAGAGAGACAAGGCTGGGGAGTTTTTCTGTGCATCTCTCTGTCCCACCAGCCAGCAGCACTGACCTCTGCTTACAGCTGCAGCAGACCTACAGCAGAAGCACAACTGCTCTGTAGATGTAATTTCTTCATGGATTGCTGCTCGCGGTAATTAATATGTATAATATTAGTAACTGTTGAGACACAAAATGCTCTCTCAGCAAAGAAGTTATTGCTCTGCTGACCCTGTGTTTTGCACTTTCAGTGCGGGTTCTCTACTAATATTGAAAATTGTTCAAAGATTTCTGAGATAAAGACAAAGCTGTAGGCATTTCTCTATCATGTGAGCAAACACTATTTTCCCAAGAATGCTAGCTAAAAACAGCAACAAAAAACAGGTTTAAAATCCAGGAAAAGCAGGGCTATAGACGCTCTTAGCAAAGATGCCTAATTCCTCAGTAGATCTTATACATATATCTTGGGATGCAGAGTATTTCCCCACACAGCAGAATGTCACCTTCATTTGCTTTATCATTGTGCCCCTGCTAAGTCCATTCCCTGCTGCTGAGCCAACATTTACTCTCTTCTCGTAAGAGTGCTCTGGTTTCATCATCTCAACATAATGAGGTTTGTATTATTTTTTTATTATAATAAAAGCAGCCTCAGGTCTTAATCAAGATATTGGGCTAATTGCTATGGAAACCTAATTAGGCAGACCATGCCTCAAACTCTGTAAATATTTATACATGCACTTAACTGTCTGTGTGCAAACCAACCCACCCTGGCCATGGGAATGGGGCTCAGCACATGCTGAAGTGTTGATAGAGGTGGGAGCCTGCTTTTAGACAAGGTTTAGCTGTGCTGCAACACGTAGAGAGGAGCACATAGCGGAAATCAGATTGGGATCGTGTGAGTGCAGGCAGGGCTTGGATCAGATAGGGCTGGGTTGTGGGGCTGGGTTAATAGCTGTACAGAACTGCTGCATTTTTTTTAAATTATCCAATAGAATAATAATTAAAAATATGTGAGTCTCTGTACCAGACACAAACATACAACGATAGAGAAATACAGGGGTGTATGAAGTCTCCCTAGCCAGAATAAACTAACAGATGCCCTGTGCTGTTTCCCAGCATAGCATTTTAAACATTACTTGGAAAGTGTTCTTGAACTCAATCTTGGAAATTGTTTGCATGCATGAATCAGTTTGTATTTACATGTTTATTGCAGCAGAGAGAAAATTCAGTGTTAGCTTTGGTACAAACACTTTAGATCACTACGGTATTAACTTTAGAAGCTGAATATATGGAACTAATCAAACCCCTTTCATAAACAGTTTAATGAGGAGACAAAAATGCACAACTACAAGCTGCTAGGCTTTGAACAGTCACATCTTCTGCGTGTCTTTGTTTATTTATTTAAGTTAACAAGTATTTTAATTGGTTTCATTACATGTCAGGTTTGGGAACAATGAGGTGGGGTGAATTTGCTGAACAGGAAGAACTGCTGCCAGATAGAAATATAATAATGTAGATGGAGATATCTGCATGAAACCCCATGCTGATCTCTTATTTATGGTTTTTCTCTCTGTCCTCCATGTTTGCTGCACCCTCTCGTCTGAGCCCTACTCTCTTATGTGGAGCCCTCCAATTTTGTGTGCAATATTTGGTCTCCAAGGTGTGAACAGAGGTAGAGAACAAGGACATTTAGTTTAGCATAACCAGTATGACAGCATCCAACTAAGAACAGATGCTCTACCACAAAAGCTAAGGATCCTCTTCCCAAGACTTTCTGCTCAAGCACATTGCCCATTTAATGTCGCTTATTTCTAGTAAATAACCTTCTACATAGAAAGCAATGAAACACCCCAAGAAAAAGAATGAAAAAAAAAACCCTAAAAGAAAATTTAAAATAAACTACTATGATCTTTTATAAACCTTGTGTTTGGAGGAGATGGGGCTGCTTAGAACAAACGCTTCCTGTGCTGGCTGAGTCACTGCAAGGTTCAGCAGCTCAGTCCTGCTGGGGACGTCTCACAGACCTCACTCCCCATTCAAGACTGTAAATTTCCTTCCTGAGTTTGTTAGCCGCAAACAATGTGTGTAAAAAAAAAAACAACACCCTCAAACACCCAAGCCCACTATAACTGCTGGCATTATGCAAAAGAACTAATGCATAAGCAATCTGCTGCCCTTGGAGGAGCGTGCAACGTGACACCAACCACCACAGAGAGCAGGGCAGCAGCTCTAACAAACCTGGCAATAAAGAAGGGATCTCCATGGGGCTGGCTGGAAATTTTCCATTCAGCACTTTTCTTTTAAACTGGCTGCTGAGTAACCTTGTTTTTTTTCCTCCAAAGTTATGTCATTTCTGTACAAAAAATCACCTTCTTACTAAACCAACCAAACAAGAATCTCCTCTCTCTTTGCTAATCTGAATAATTTTGACCCTGGGAAAATGTCATGGGATATGCCTCGGCAAATTTTTAGTGCACACACACCAACTCCTCATCAGACTCCAAGGACAGGTTTCCAACCTGTTGTCCTGACTTCAGGAAAGGCTCCCAGGAAAAGGGGATTAATGGGCAGGAGTGTCAGGTGCTGCATGGGAAACCAAGTCTGAGCAGGACAGCAGGCTCTGGGGGAAAATGGGGCCCTAGAGCTCCACCTGCACAGACAGCAAGCCTTCATTTCCATTTCCCATCTTTCAGTTTTTCACCGAGATGACAAATTTTTTTCTTATAGGAAAATTACATTCCAATCACTGCTGAAGTTAACCTAAGAAAGTTCCAACTTTTCTTTCTAGCTGAGACGTCTCTTTCAAATTTTGCCTAAAGCTTCAAGAAGAAAGAATAAAAGCCACGGGATTCAGAGAAACTTGATATTTCTCATGTTTAAAGGGGAGTTAGTCATATTAAAGTGATCTTCTCTTTATATGTCAGAAAAGAGAGTAGCAGAAGTGACAACAAAACACATAGCTATTTTCTGATTTCCAGTTCACTGTGAAGAGTTGTTTTCACCCTCTCCCCCTCCTCTCTTTAGGAAGAAGTGTTAAATTAGCAATGAAAACAGCACATTAGCTGACAGGTACTGCAAATAATCTGATCATGAGACAGCATTAAAAAAACCTATTCAGCATGTTGTGGATATCAGGGTTATTCTCTTCAGCAATTACATCTCAGGGAAGCTCTCCTTAGATATTTAATGGGCTGGAGCTAAAGAATTTTTAAAGCACATTTCAAATCTGCTGGTATTGAAAAGGATCAAGTATTTCATAGTCACTGCTAAGTTTTACAATTGATTATGGCACATCCTAAGTTAAGCTCCTTCAGAAGGAAGCTGACAGGGCCTAACATGAAATTCTGCCGAAGAGAGTCTGTGTAGGCATAAAAGGAGAAGAGGCAGAACGCAATGCTGGGCATCATGAATAAAAAGCTTATTCAGCCAGGGCCCAAAAGTGACTTTTTTAATGCTTATTTTTAACTAACTGTGAACTTCTGCAATAAGCACAGAGTGCTACTTGGCTCCTTAAATAGCTGCAATGATGAGCTGGCGCTCGCTTCTGTTACTATGTGAATTTATGGAGCTGTTGTCACACGCTTTGTTGGAGGAAATATATGGTGGTTCTGTCACAGGGACTGGACACCTATAATTCTCACTTTCTTTGCCTGCTCATAAATCCCTGCTGCTCAGGCACACCATTATTATACTTGGGTTGCTGCTATAATCCCCTCTCTGGAGCAGGGCCCTCGCAGTGCCTTGCAGGGGAAGCGCTGAGTCACCAGTATCGCTCCAGTGGAGATGAAATGCTGCACGGGGCTGGGACTGCCTGCCTGGCAAAGGAGATTCAGGCACGTAGATCTGCCCCAGGGGCATGCTGACAGATAAATCCTGGGCTGAAAGGCACTGGGTGCCTTGGAAATGCCACATTGTGTGGGTTTTACCGTCTTGAATAAGGTTTCATGGGTTTTGGTGCCTCACAGGCACCAAAGCAAAGGTACAAGCTTTGTTTCTTGACTTTTTCTGTAAGACCCTGCCCGGGAAAGGGCATTTGCTGCTTCTTATTGCTTGCTGAAACACTTGTCTTACTGGAGCACAAGTCTAAGGAGGAGCAGCTGATGGAGCTGGAGTTGTTTAGACTGAAGGAAAGGAAGTTTGGGGGGACCTTATTGCTCCCTACAACTACTGGATGTCGTAGACAGGTGGGGGTCAATCTTTTCTCCCAGGTGACAAATGCTAGGTCAAGAGGAAATGGCTTCAAGTTGCACCAGGGGAGGTTTAGACTGGATAGCAAGAAAAGTCTCTTCACTGAAAGGGTTGTCAAACATCGAAACAGGCTGCCAAGGGAAGTAGTGGAATCACTGTCCTGCAAAGTGATCAGGAAAATGCATAGACTAGTGGCAGATGTGGCAGTGTCAGGTTAATGGTTGAACTCAGTGATCCTAGAGGTCCTTTCCAACCTTAACTATCCTATCCTATCCTATCCTATCCTATCCTATCCTATCCTATCCTATCCTATCCTATCCTATCCTATCCTATCCTATCCTTCTCATCTCTGTTCTTTTTGCCCAGGCTGGTGCAGCTGCTAGAGGACTTGGTTGTATTTCATTTGTGTGCAGAAAGCCCTGCCTTGCCCCACAGGGCTTGAGCTGCCCGCACTGGAGCTGTGTGAGATCCTTTATTGCTCAGACACTCCAGTCTGGCTGGGCTCAGGATGGGTTTGATCTCTGGGCTGCTCTCAGACCAAAGTAACACAGCCCTGTCCCACTGTAAACCCTGCTCAGTCTCTCGTCTGCACAAACCTCATCTGCCTGTCTCTCATGTCCACTGCTCAGAGACAAGTGAGCCCTCCCAGAGAGAGGGTTTGGGGGTTTGGGTTGTGTAACCCTTCTGCACCTTTGTGGGAACAGTAAAGTCTAAAATGTGGCTGTGTTTTACTCCCAACATCGGGATGTCTTGGCCCCATGTTGGAGGTAGTCTGTGTCTACCTGGATGGCAGTTCAGGGGCCACCAGGAGCAGCACCTGGGAGTTGGGACAGCATTGCTAAGTGGGCTCCTAGTGCTCCAGGTTCTCTCCAGGTTCCCAGGGAGCTACCGAGCATCTGTGCCTTATCCCAATAGCTTGCAGGGGGCCAGACTCAAGGAGAGCCAGACCCCATAGGAAAGGAAAGTCCTGAGGACAGAGGACCATCACAATCATTGTCTCATGAAGCTTGTAGCCCTCGGGAATGATGTTTTGGCTCCTGCAGGGACTTTATCCATTGCCCATTCACCACCACCAGGACCAAATCCTGGCAGCAGCCATGCACTGAGTGTCCCCTCACCCTCTGGGTGGTTCAGGGATGTCCCCCATCCGTGTTGTAAGCAAGCATGGGGAGAGTGGATGGAGACAGGGAGTCTCTGTCCTCGTCCTCCGGTACTGTGTGTCAGCCCATTGCTCTGGAAAGCAGTCTATTGATCAACATCCATTGCCAGTTATTTCCCGGAGAAGCAAGCAGTGATTGAAGAAAGGTTTGAGCCTCTGAGACAAACTTTTCCCCCTGGAATAGTGCACTTATCTCCTGTTCCACCACCAGAACAAGAGGGAAGGGCATAAGCCAGCCTAAGGCCATCGTTCCCTTATAAAAGGCAATGTTGGAGGTGGTCAATGATGGGCACCAATTGGAGGAGCTTAATCCCTGCTCATCCCGTTCTGACAATAAAATCACATGTTTTGATAATAAAAGCTTCCACCTGGAGAGCTTGATGAAAAGCATAGGGAAGTGTTGGTTCTAGGCAGGAATTTGCTTTACTATTCTGCTCCTCAGGAGCTTTCATAAGTAGGTTTCTTTGCTACCACAACAGAAAGAACACCCCTTTCATAATGAATTGCCTTCAACTACCATGAGCCAAGCTTAGGGGTTTTTTTTGTTTTTGTTTTTTTAAATGTGGGAGCATAGAAAATTAAATCTCTGTTGCATTTTTTTAAGCAATTATTTTAAGCACTGTGAATAAACAGGGAGTGTCTTACAAACACCTGTTATTTTTCCCATCGTGAGCTTGGCTGCTGCTGAACAGTCAGAAATGCTGCTCTTTATAGGATAAAGTGTGTTTATCTGGCAGGGAAGAATAGGGTTTGTTTTCACCACAGAATAATGCACTGGCTGCTGTATAAAGTGCAGCACCAACTTTTATTGAATAGGAAGCATTTGTTCCCTGGCTTATTCCTGGTCGCTGACAGATTGGTGAGACTCAGTTGCTCCCATCCCAAAAGAGGCACCTCAGACCTGGGCAGAATGAAATGGGGCCATGTCACTGCCAGCTTCTCAAAGCTTCTGGGTTGACTGTGAATATGGAGACAAGCTGCAGCATAAGAATTGATTCAGATCCATCTCTCAGCCTTCTTGAGAAATCAGAGGGTGCCAAGTCTGGACTTCCAAACTTTAGCAAGAGTAAAGCCCATCTCCAATTCCATGCTCCCAAAATACACTGCAAAAGGAGGATCTGCAAACAGTTCTGGGAGATTCTCATGATCAGCTGCTTCCTCTTTACCCCTTTCGCCCATCTCCCTGTCTGGATGCTGCAGGCTGACAGTGCCATGGGGACAAGGCTGTTGCTCATACAGTAGCATTCAGAGCACAAGCAGAACAGCACAGGGACCTGAGGCAGAGGGATTACAGCAGCAGCTGGTTGGCTCAGCTGACCTGATTGAGCTGACACTTCCTTCTTTTCCAGCCTTAACCTTTGCTGAAAGTTGTCACCTCTTCTCGCCTGTCCTCCCTCCGGGTGGGGGGAAGCTGCAGAGCAGCTGAGCAGGAGCCTCGTGAGCAGGACATGGCCTGAAGGAAGGGAAAGAAGAGGTCAGAGGTGGCTGGGACTCCGTAGATGAGACAAAGCACAAGGGCTGACAGCAATGGATTTGCAGCATGCACTTGGTATTGCAGGTCAGGCTTGAGGTGACCTGACCAGTGACCATTCCACAGAGACAGCCGAGATCCTTTGTCCTTCTTCCCTCAGGTAGCAACCAACCACCACCATTGTTTTTCAAGTACATGTCTAAAGACAGTGAGGCTCTCTAACAAGCTAAGACAAGCATCACTATAGCCCCTAGCAGGGATGATTTTAGCAGGGACACTTGCAAAGCTGTATAGTAGCCAGCCAGCAAGTGCTCTGCTTCCTGGGTTTTGCTAATTCAGAGTATGACAGTATGAGAGTAGGTTTTTTACTCCATTTTCTTGCTTCTCAAGAGCTTCCAACAAATCAAGGCTATTTCTGAGGCTCAGTTAAAGACCAGAAAGAGAGTGCAGAAGAGAGGTGAGGGGGCACTGAGATTAACTTGCTCCTGTTGGTGCTTGTGCTTTTGAGCAGTTCAGATATCCATCTGGCCAGTTTTCTCCGTTCTCTTACTGGTCTGTTCCTGGTTTTGCTCTGGGTCTGTGCTCTGCCAGGCTGAGGTGTCCTGAGCAGGACATGGTGAAGGGACAGAGGGGAAAGATGATGCCATGTGTGAGGCAGAACAGAGGTTTACACACCAGATGTGCTGTTTTAGCAAAGCACTGCAAGTCAAGCAAAGTTGCCTGGGCTCTGAAGAGCTGAGAAGGAAGCAAAGAAAACTCACCAGTTTTACTCCTGCTGTTGCTCTTTAAAAGTCTCTAGCTGAGAGCATGTAGGCAGCCAGCCTGCATTGCTAAATCTGAACCTCTGCATGGTGAATGGGGACACTCAGGAGCCTTCACCAACGCTTGCCTAGTGGTAGAAAGGATGTTTTCAGTGGTTAAGGTGTAAGACAGGTAGCAGAGACCAGGCTTCCATCCTGTGCGTTGTTACCAGTAAACTGTGTGTGAACAAATCCCTCAGGCCAAAATTTTCATTGCCCTGCCCTTCTGAAAATCAGGCCACAAGTTGCGTAAATATGGGTGTAGGTACCTAGCAGTAGGCAGCCAGTTTGGAACATTCTGGCTTTAATCCCTGTGCCTGAGTTACCTCATTTATAAAATGGGGATAATTCTTTGCTACCTCGAGGGATGCTCTGAAGCACAACTCTATTGATGCTGGTGAAGCATGTCCCAGCTCGCTGGATAGCTATTATTCTATACTTGACAGAAATTGGATACGGCAGAGCTGAACCAGTGCTCTTGGTGTAGTTTTTTGTGTTGCCAGTGGATAGGCTTTGAGTCACAGTTCCTCCCCCTCAGCAATGAGACAGAGCAGACCAGGGACACTTTTTGCACTGCCACAGCTCCATGTTGCAGCTTTAAAAAAAGCCAAGTACCCCAATAGTTCTGCCTCTGCCTGTTACTGCTCCAGGGTACTCAGACTGGACATAGGACATGCATCTTCCCCCCTGGGGAGGGAGATGAGTTGCCAGCACACTGGGCTGTGTGACTTTGTAAGCTCCTTCTGTTAGGAACAAATTGTGTTTGTATCTCCTCAAGTTTACATGGTTTGTTTTCATGTAGCATGAGCTCAGCAATTTTGCTGCAGAGACAGACGTCTGTACAAGACAATTAAAAGAGCAAATTGATTCAGAATAGCTCTGGATTTTGACACTCTTCTTCTGTGATAAAAGGATCTCTTCCTTTGCTTCACATGAGCTGCTAATACAAGGAAGCATTTCCCATCAATTTTCCAATATGGAAAAATATTTAATTCAGCCCATGACTTCTACGTCATTTTCATAATCAGCAGCAAGACATTCTTTCCGATAGAACTGTGCTCCTTCTTCCTTTTTCCCAGCAACTTATCCCAGATAGTCCTAGGAGAAACATGAATGATATGTCACTTGATGCTAAGAAACATATATTTATATTTCAAAAACTCTAATGCCACAGGATTCTTGTTTGCACAATGCTGGTAAAATCTTGCACTTAGAGTCACTTCCAGATTTAAATCAGAAAATGCAGAGAATAAGTTTTTTTTTAATTGAAAAATGCGTGCTTGGTTTTCATCTTCTGTCCTGTTGGAAATTAAAGCATAGAGGAAATCTTGGGAGGAGTATGTTATCCTAGGACTGTTTCTCTGGACTCACCCTCGGGGTGAGGTGATTGAAGTTTGGATGCCTATCTCTAATGACAGCTGCTGTATCTTCTGAGTTTCAACCCTCGACACAATGACAAATGAACTTCCATGCCCACCTTTGCACCCAACTGGTTTCATATCAGGCAGTTTCACTGCCCACACATAGGTTAGATAAAAGAAGAGTCTTCAACTCTTTTGCAATCCTCTTACCTCCTCAGAAACCTTCTGCAATCTGCATTGTCTTGAACAAAGGGTGAGTTAAAGGATGAGTGGGATACTTCATTATAACCTCTGGCTGTGCAATGAGTCACACCTGTGATTTTGAAATACAAAATAATAAATTAAGAGGGCAGTAGTGAGATTGAGCTGACAACCTGATAATAAAAATACTGGGCAACTTGTCAACTTCAGCTGAGTAACCAAAGAACGACACTTTCTGCCAAGCACAGGCAAATGAAAGGCTCTCTTTGCTGCACTGTTTTCATGGTGTGGCCAACAGCAATGTCTAGTGGTTCAATAAAATGTAAACACTGACTATATTTTCTGGAGCCAGTTTCTCTTTTTGTCCTCATGGAGAAGGAAGGTTGGCATCCAGGAGTCTGAAGTAAAGACGGAGAACTGGGACTCTGCCTTGTATTTATGCCAACAGAAAAATCTCTGTGACTCTGTTTACCTAAATGTAGATGACTTTACAGATAGGATTTAGAAAAGTATAATTACTATTAGCCTCATTCTCAGAGGGAAGGCATTCATAAATATTCTTCATCTATTAATCATCATATACAGTCATTTTCCTACAGCTGTCAAACTAACTGTCAAACTCTTCTCTTCATTGACTTCACATCCTCAGTGGTACAAGGGTGTGTGGTATGGGGCAGTTACCTGGGCCAGATCAGTGTCCACCACACTGCAAAGCCACACTGCCAACAATTTGGGACACAGCTTCATGAGCCAGCTTTGCAGGAAAGGGAACAGCAAAATGCCATCCTCCTACCTTCATCTGGGTTCAGCAGCAGTTTGACACTCTGCACGGTGCTGCCTTAACAAAAAACCACAAAAAACCCAAAACCACCAACCAACCAACCAACCAAAAAAAACCCCAAAAAACAAACCCAAAACACCAAACAAGCAAAAATGCCTGAACAGAATTTGGGTAGGAATTAATATTCTTCCCTATGGAAAGAACAACAAAAAAAAAAAGGATAAGACATGCCACCAACATGTCTTCTCCTTTGAGTGACTACAGGAAAAGGTATTTGCTACCAGGAAAGCTTCTGTTGTTCTGGGCACACAGCTCACTCTCTTTGTGAGGGGGAGGAATACTCTCAGTGTTTCTTTGGAGAAAGGTGGGGCTGCAGCTGTGTAACTGAGATGTTCACGTGGAGATTTGGCATGACCCAAAATTGTCACCGGGACAAAAACATCCCCAAACAAAACAGAAAACTTCTCAATGGAGTAAAATCCCTACTGAAGGCCTTCACAGAAAGCCAATCTCAGTAACAAGGGGGCACAGCTCCTACCAGAACCAAAAGATTTCTGGATTTAAGAGTAAAACGTAAACTATAAACACCCCTCTCCCCCCAAAAAAATTGCAATTGTTTTTCCTTTCCTATTATTCCAACAAATGTGGTGTTAGGGAATGGACATTCTGGTACGAGGCAGAGCCATTGTGTCACTCGTAAGTGGACAAAACACAGGGTATTTTTTAATGCTCTATGCAGGATATCTTGACTTTTGAGCAGTGCTCAAAGCACTGGAGTTTCTGCCCATCATTACAACTGCACATTTAGTTTCATGACTGGCATCTGGGCTGAGCCTGTGTATATTCTAATGTCAGAAAAAACCAATATTTCCAGCCAATGGGACAGTAGTGATGGAACTGCTAAGGATGTACCCATTTGTCTCTGCTGTGAGCTGGAGGATGGCTCATGGAGTGCAGAGCTGATTTATTTGCACTCTGACCCAATCAGCACTGTTCCATTGGTGATTTTGTGTCTTCAGTTTCAGAGCTTGTAGAATGATTTGACTTGCCAGGGACTGGACACTGAAATGACAGAGACAGATCTAGATTGAGTCTAGTTGGCAAGTGAGGCACATAATTTTTAGCAGGAAGTATATATTTTTAAATACTGCAGTGAGATAATCAATGTGTTACACTAGGTCAGCACTGTCTTGAGGGATTTGGGGCCACGGGATTTGGGGTGTCTCTACCCCAGTGTCAATCACATCACCTCCTGCAGTAGGACATGCCTGTGTCTATATTTTATAAAAAAAAAAACAGCTCCAGGTCGAGATGCCAAATTGTTCTTGAAGCAAGTGAATCTGGCAGCAAAAAGCGAGCTCAGGCCATCTTCTTGGCCATAAAATGGTGATGGAAAGGTGAGCAAGGCTGATGGTGGTTGCTGTATCAGACACTTGGCACTGCTAATCCTCAACTCTTCTGTCAGTTTACCAAGTGAAAACCTCAAAAGAAAGCCCCCCCTTTCCCAAGTACGTTCATGAATATAATCCAGTGGGACCTGGAAAAGCCAATCAGCCACATGCCCACAACAAACAACCCTTCAGGAGGTGTCATAGCTACACTTGCAACCTGTCACCCCTAACTTCTCCAACTGAGGGGCCACATATTTACTTACATTCTGAGACTGGAATTCATACTCTTACCTGGGCAGTGAGACATGTCTCTTTCTCCACCACTGCTGCTTGCCAGGGAATGCACAGATAAAGCAAGATGCTTCCTCCTGCCACCAAGGACAATGTGCCCTTATTAGCCCTGGAGGCTGGACATGCTTCTTGTTTCAGCAGCCTGGAGTGAACATGGAAAGCACCTGGCTACAAGGGCTGTAAACAAATAGAAACTTGACTGGGAGTTGCCACATAGCACAGGAGGTTAAATGACATACAAAGCCAGGCACCTCCTATTACTAAGGAAAATTGAAGCTGCCATTTGTCCCTGCACCGTTCTGTTTTCTAGTGCCAACACACCCCAACCAGAGACAGTTTGGCATGGAGGATTCGCTGGGCCTGATGCAATGTTCCCAACCTGGGATCAGATTAGCCCTAACCCAGGATCTTATGCAAATCCAAGGCTGAAGGAAGCTTGAGAATGAAATAAGAGAAAATCCCTGTGATCAAGGTTGCTGATAAAAGCAGCCGCCTCCAGCCGGTGAGCAGCACCGCCCTCAGCCCGGTCCTGGCGTGCCACGCTGGGCAGGGGCTCGGGTGGCTAATGACAGTCCAGCACCCAGTGCACCCATCAGCAGGAGGAGAACAGGATGCTGTCCCATCCCACGCACAGAACAGCTCTACCTGAGCGAGCAGGAGGCCATAGCAAAAACACGGACAGAAGCAGACCTGTATTCCATGGTCTGTGGGGAGTCCTTGGGCAGCTGTGCTCATCTCTCAGCTGTAATGGCTGTGTGGAGGGGCTGAGTGTAGGCACCATACACTCCATTTTCCTGGGCTGCTAGATATCCTCTGCTCAGTGCATTATATATCTACTTTCTAATGTGGACAAGATTTGGGAGTTAAGAGGGTCTCCAGGGTGTCTGTGTTTCCTACCTGCTTACAGACAGTACTCACAGAGTGTTTGTGGTGGTGGCCCTTTAGTTATGAGGGATCTACTCCAGTTATCCCAAATATTAGGAGTGGAGCTAGGTCCCATAATTTGTTTCACACCGATAAAGGACATTCAAACGGCACCAGCTTCTCTCCCCTGCTCTCTATGCACAGGGTACTCACTGTAGCAAAGTAGAAAGCGCTGCAATTGCAGAAGCAACTTCTAGTAGCCACTGTGATCCCTGGTAATTACTGTTCCTAACCTCCCCTGGTGCCTTACAGATGCTGGATGGCTGCTCAGCCAAGCCAACCACGTGTCCTTCCTGACTCTTGGTATCTGGTATCAACGTGACTAAGACCGACTTGCAGGTTCCATCACTTACCATTCCCAAGAAACTTTCTCCCGGAGGCAGTCAAGGCACAGGGCTGCCACAGCAGGTATTTGGCCCAGTTTGAGCAGTGCTATGTGGCTGCTTGACATTTAGAGCAGAGCAGAGGAAGACAGACTGGAGGGAGATGTTGCAACCTTGTTTGTGTTGGCAGTGGATGGAGTTGCGAAAAAGCCCTAAGAGAAAGTAACAAACAAAGGGTGTGTCCTGAAAGGAGGTTGAGTTCAGAAAACTTTGCACAACGTGCAAGCAACACGTGCAAGAGCCAGGTGATTCAGAGCTGCCTTTCCTACGCTCTTGTGACCTAAATCCCCCAACAAAAGGGACTTGTATGTACAAATACAACAAGAGCCTCCTGGCCTCTGGACCTGGTTTTCCAGGAAGAAAACCTGGCCCTGCTGTACAGAATGACACACTGAGGTGCAGCACAGGATGTTTTTAGGGTTGTGTTTAGAGACTCAGGGACTGTTTAAGATCAGACTTGGGGGTAGGGGCCCAATATCTTAGTTTTCATGTGGCTGAGTTTCTTCTAACATAAAGCTTTTCTTTACATTGCCTCTTGTAAGTCAACTATTATATGAATATTTCAGATTCTTTCCATTTGATTATTTTGTTCTGTTGTTGGTTTTTTCCCAAAATAAGAAACAGCTTTTGTTTGCTTGGGGGAGAGGAGGGTTAGCACTCCATATGTGTAATGCTTTCACAGAATCATAGAATAGTTTGGGTGGGAAGGGACCTTAAAGATCATCTAGTTCCAAACCCCTCTTCATGTGCAAGGTACCACCCACTAGGCCGGGCTGCACAGGGCCCCATCCAACCTGGCCTTGGACACTTCCAGCTTTAAAAAATATTCTCTCAGTCCAGAAGGCAGAATCACCCCTTACCTGTTAAGGTACAGGGGAAAATATACTTTGCAGCTTTTATGGAGCTCCAGGAGTGAAGTGCAAGTGTTCCTTGCTCCTTTGTTTGAACACACAGTGTGAATTATTTTTCCGTGTGCTGTGGGAGCACTCCCGTAGAACACTGCTGTGTTACTGTACAGTAAATTTTTCTGAGCCCATGTTATTTCCTGGGAGGGGTGCTCCTAAAATGACCATGAGTTTTTTAATCCCATTGGGGATCTGTTTAAAGGTCCCTCTGTGCTTTCACCATTATGGGCAGCCTTTCACTCCATCTTGTGTTGCCAAGAGATCATACAGAGGTGCTGACTCAGTGCTTTGGAGAGGGGTTGTGTCATGAGGCACTGATGAGGTGAGATGAGGCAGTGATGTCAGAAGGGCGGAATCTGCATATTCTGTTGGAATAAACAGATAAATGCCAAGTCAAGCTCCTCCATCATCTCTTGCATTCTTAGATTTTTTCACTGTCTTGTTTGTGATTCAGCCTTGGAGGCACCTGGTGTTTGTACTTTTCCAACCACTGAATCATCTTCTCATTTGCACATTATCCCTTGCTTGAATTTCCCCAATCAGTGTCTAGACACAGGAATCTCTGCTTTGTGAGAAATACAGGTAGAAAAGCATACTTTTATTCCTGAAGATCTCAGAAGCTTTTCTGAGAGGCAGGAAGTTTACTCTCCTCTTTGAACAATACAGACTATCAAAAATCAGACCACGGCATGGGCAGAGATAGAAACACAATGTGAAGGAAACACAATATTCAGGTAGGGCAGCCAACACTGTGCTCATCTGTGTCTTAGTCTCTATAAATCAGCCAGATGTCTCGCAGGCAGAAGAGCACAAATAAGGTCTCCAGAAAGCACTCAAATCCAGTGAAAGAGGAAACTTTATGAATCAGCATGGTGTATATTGAGGTCAGTGAGGAGAAAGGCAGAAGGACATTAACATGAGAATAGTCATTTATTAAACACTGCAGCCCTGAGAAAGAAGAGAAGGAATTGTTGATTTCAGAGATCGTGTGCAACAACTGTGAGACAGGGGACTTCCCTTCTTCTCTACTGGAGTATGACCTCCATTCATACTTAGCTGCTCTGGTTTATATCTATATGTTGTAGCTCTAAAAACCTCAGAGCCAAGTTCGTCTGCAATATTTTTTACGTAAAGCATTTATTTTAACAGCTTGCCTACATGGACTGTGTGCAGTTCTTTGGGGACAAGGCCATTTTTCAAAGTTAGTGCTGCAGAGACAATAAAAAAGAGCTAAAAGAGATTAGAGTTTTGACTCTTACTATATATCAGGGAAATCTTACTGGAAACCTCAGACAGATGCACAGTAAAAAGGCTAAGCATGCTGCTTCTATGATATATTTGCCTGAAATTGCTAGAAGACTCATAACTTTTCCCTGTTTGCACTTGAGAAACAGATTGCTTCACTTCTCGATCCAAAGTTTGAGCAGTTCATGCTTGAAAAACTGCAAACCAAGGGGCATTGGCTGATAATCATGTAATTTGCTGCTTTTTTGTCCTATTTTTTTTTTAGTGTATGTTGACAGCACATAAATCACTGTAGCTTTCCAGATAGTTATATTGGTAGAGCTCTGCTCCCAGAATTTAAAGGCAAAGTCTTGCAATATGAGGACTGAACATCAGCTGAGCCATGGCCACTATCACTGTCAGCTTAGCTGGCAATAAAAGAAGGTTAATCCAAACTGCATTGACTGCAGGCCTGTGTACAGCAAAGTCACACTGGCTTTGTTTATTAAGGGGCTAGAGGGAGCACATGGAGAGCTCAGCTTATATATGGTAAATTGCTAAGCTTGTAAGCCTTGAGTCCCTATATTCTGATTCACATCTGACACAGGAAATGGAAGACAATAATTAATGAGTGGAAGAGGAGATATGACTTTACAATAGAGAGAGATGGTGAGATAACCTTATTACATATTTCACTGGATCTTTTACCAAACAGATGATAGACTCATTATAAAGGGTGCACAGAACAAAGAGAACATTGACATTTAAAGAGATTCTGCTCCGGAAAGCAGCCACAGAATTGGCATGATGGGTTTCCGTGACTTTTATGTTTGGCTTTCGGGTGAAGGAACAGCTTTGTGCCTATTAGACCTGCAAAGTGTTGCAATGTGGGAGTTACACTGATTTTTAGTCTGATGAGATTTTGGTCTTGAAATATGCTTCTGTTCCTTCCTCCACCTCTTTTTTCTTTCTTTTTAAATTTTTTTTTAACTTCATTTTCCATGAAGACCAGCTAGCAGCAGCTATTGCTCCACTGTTTTCTTTCTTTGTTTTTTCTCACTTGTTCACAGGGCAGAGCTGCTTTTCCCACTACGCTGTTGCAGCTTCAAAGCTGCTTTCACACAAGCTGATACCACCCTAATTTAACTAGTGTGAACTTTTGCATTTGGTGATCTACATCAGTGGTAGAGTGTCTTATCCTTGTTCATTTACAAAAGTCTTCTAACCAACCGTCAGAGATGGAAAACCAGCTCTATTGATACTAAAATAAGAGGCCCTGCATGGCCTTGTGCCCTGATTTAGTTAAAACTTCTTAAAGCTGCACTCTTTTAAAATAGTGCCATTGATATGCACTCGATATTTTGGAAATATTATGCCAAGGCTCTACAAGCTGTTGAGTTATATCCTCAGTGATAAGAGCCTTTGTTTTCAATGAGCCCGGAAAATAAAAATTAAAGCTTGAAGTCTGTGAGTGTGCTGGTGGAATTGAAGCAGTAGCAATACTAGAATAATGCATGGGGTGAGAGAAAACCACAACTGGCTCTGTGTCACCTCTCTTGCAAAGCACCCTCGGCAGACACCACAGCTCCCTGAGTGACTTTGGGAACAGTGGGTGCTGCCTGGTTGGCTTTGGAATCACTTGGAACATGACGTGTTTAAAGCTAGCTTACGTCTCATAAAAACCTGTAGATAACACCCAAACAAAAGGCTGCACTGAGGCCATTTTGCACTTTCTGAAATGTTTCTCAGAATTTGGGTTCACAGGAAATTGCAGCTTTCCGGTCTGATTCAGGAAAGCATGAAATGTCAGATTTTTCTGTGGAACAGAGATTTCAGTGCTCATTCAGCTCAGCCAGCAGGTGAGGAGAAGCTTAACAGTAGCACATGGAGTTAGCATCCACCACAGTAATCCCTTGAGCAAAGAGCACATGAGGCTGGAAAACTCTGAGGGGGAAGTCAGAATGACCCTAAGAGCAAACCTTTCCTAAAGGAAACCACATCTGTTCAAGCTGGCATGGAGGACTGTTCTCAGGAGGAGCGAGATGCAAAGTTCAAGGGAACTGCCTGTGAAGACACACGGTGGGTTATATAATGTGCCTTAGTGTGAGGAAGCTCTTTGTTCTATTTACAAATCCCTGTATTACTGACAAGGAAACTTTGATGGCTGTCTTCCAAAGACAACAATGAAGAAAGAAAAGAAAGAAAGAAAAGAAAGGAAGAAAAGAAAGGAAGAAAGGAAGAGAAAGGTGGGTTTTCTTTTGTCTTGCAGCTCCCATAAGTCCCCTCTTATTCTGAAATGTGATTTTAAAATTATTTTTCTTTCCCCCATGTGTAATCCTATTGCAGGTTTTACAAGTATAATTACAAAGCAATTAAATGTGGGAGCAGTGAGGAAGACTGCACCAAGGAACGCTGAGCCTATTTGTTTGAAAACTCCACAGGTGCTGGTTGCAGCTTTGAAACACCAAGGTTATTGTGTCTGAAGAGTATTGTTTCATACACAGAAAGGTCAAATACCAGAGAACATTCTTGGATATTATGTGAGATTTAAGAGAGACTTGTTCCTCAAAGACTACCTTATAAACCAGTTTATCTGATACAAAAGCTCCCAAATGCTGAAAAAAACTCAGGGTGAGATTGGAATGCCAAGGGAGAGGATAGAGCAGAGGTCACAAAAATCGTAATAAATGCAGAGTAAAGGGATAGAGAATGAATAATCACTATTTGATACAGCACGAAAACAATTATTTTAATTAAAAAGCAATTATAAGAATTTTTCTCTGCAGAAACAGGCTCTTATTAAACAGACTCCTCTAAGCCAATCTCTGTGACTCTGCCTCTACCATTCACTTTTCTGTACTCTGCAGTAAATATTTAGACTGAATGGTGCAGAGCTGTAATATCCTCTGGGAACAACCCTTTGTACCTGTCACTAAATCCATTCTATATATTTTCTGGTGAACAGTTTGGCTGTAGGCTAGATGCTTTTCTTGCTATTCAATGAAAAATTTATTTTGTGAGATTTTCATCATTAGCTAAAAACAAGTTCCCTTTAATTTCCTGGGTACATTGGGGAAAAAAGGCATTTATTTGGTAAAAGCACATTATAAAGTATTACAAGGTAGGGATAGTCCTTCCAAGTTTTGTTCAAACTCCATTTCAGACATCAGGAGTCCTTTATCTCAGCTCTCTATCTAGGAAAATATTTACCCATTATAATGACCTAATCACAGGAAGGGGCCAGGGCCCAATTTTCTCGTTTGCCTGCCTGTCTCATCGTGGGGTGAGGCTTGATGTAGGGTGTGTACCAGTCCCAGATCCCTGTGCAGAGCCTGCAGCTGGTGCTCAACACCAACAGCATGAACCAATGCAATATGCTCTGGGTGCTGGGGACAGAGTCTGGGTGCTCTCAAACACTGGTGATATTCAGCTTCTCCATCAGTGCCTTCCTACTATGTGAACAGCACGGCCACCTCATCTAGGAATCTCTGGAGCAACACCAACGTGGCCAAAGCAATGCCTAGTAAGTTGTTGTTCCTACCCAAATGTAAAGAATGAATGAAAGATCTTAACTGAAAGATACTGGAACCCTTCTGCTTAGGACAAAAGCAGAGCAGGAAAGAGCCCAGATGAACTCATAGGCATTCAAAGAGTTCAGCTGCTGTGTTTCCACAGGTGAAGATGCAAGCTGATCTCTCTGTAATAAGATAGGGTGGGAAAGGTTATATAATTAGGTTGCTTGTTGCCTTAAACCCTCCTTCTCTGTAATGCTAAATAAAACAAATGCTTCAAGGATATAGGTCATTAGCCCTGATGAGCTGCCCAAAGGGAGGAAACAGTATGGTAAACAGCTGACCCACGGGTGTTGACAGCTTTTGATTTAATAGTGGAGAAAAGTGGCATTTTTCAGTCTATGCCTGGGAGGGGTAAGATGTTGAACAGGTGAGATGGGCCTCTAGAAGTTCTGCAAATGCTGGAATCTTGTGGCTGAAATGTAGACTCAATAATGCAGATACCAACTGATTTCTTTTTCCTCTTTTTCCTGCAGTAGGTGTGGGACTAAGAAACAAAGGTAACACCAAAATGTCATCTTTGCTGAAGCTTTGGAGCCATTTGACTATCTCTAAAAGCTCTGTGCAGATCAGGTATTTGTAAGCATATTGCTTCAGGCTTACAACCTCAGCCAGCCCTTGCTAGGAACATTACCACATTCCTGGAGCTGTGGTGGCTGTGGTGTGTCTGTAGCATCAAACAGATACTTGAAGTGTTCTGAAAGAGGGGACAGAATACACATAGGTGGCTCTGACATCTTAAGGATTTGCCAAGGCACCAGTGAGATCCTAAGGTTACTTCAGTGCAGCCACACACTGTGTTCTCAGGTTATTACTTCGAAGGGAAGATGGTGCTTCCAGCACACATTTACTCTCAAATTGTCCACTAGATTAGAAACAATTTGGAAGAGATCTATGAGCAATCTGGTTTAGCTCTCTGCAGACATTCCTCTCCAGCCACAAGTAGCTCATGAGCAGTTTGAGCCCAGCTCTCGTGCCAGGGATCTGTCACCTCACTGGCAGCAGGGCTGGGCTGTCTCATTGGTGATCCAAATTTTTGGTGGTGTGAGGAAATGCTCATTCAGGGATGGCTGAGTCCAGCGAAACTGAGCTGCCCTGCATTGCCTCTGTGTCCCAAAGTGAGATGGAGCAAATGGAGCAGCCTGTGGGCAGAGACGCTCTTGGTCAAGGTCAAACACGGGTTGACGTGGGTCTATAAAAAGTCTTGAGTCAGTCCACACTTGTGTGCTATAAGGTGTATGGAGTTCTGAGGGTGACTGATGGAGATAGAGGAATCCATCACTTTCCTAGGCCAGTGTGATCTCCCAGAGCCTAGGAAAGGCTGTTGTCTCCTTGTATTGATGGTGCACTGAGGCACAAAGCTCCAGAGTGCTGGGGAGAAACATGTTGGATAAATGTTTCTCATTAAGAAATGTTTATTTGTTCAGACATGATTCCTTTCATGTAGTGTGTGTGGGAGTGTATCCATTTTAGCAAGATACTCTAGGAAATGTTTTCTTGGAGTCAGAATGGAATTTCTGGCTAGAATGGTCCTTTGTGGTGGCATAGTCATTCCTGGGCTGGCCGGGAATCTGTAGGTCAGGTTTTGGAGCTGAGGCTGGCAAGATGGGGAATTAAAACAGACAAAAGTGATTCTCAGTTACTTCTGGCACTGTGATTTGTTTTTCACTGAATGCTTTTTATCCTCTGCTACAAGAGAGAAAGTCCTCCAAAATGTTGACAAGTCCTGTTTTTGTCACAGTAGAGATGGGAAAGATTCCAGACTCTCCAAGATATTGGCAATGGTGGAAGCTTTTCCAGCTCAGTTCAAGCTGCAACTTTCCCCAAGTCCCACATCTGTTCTGTTGCAGATCTGCATGCTTAACCCTGGTTTTCTGTATAGAAAATTATGTAAATAAAACAATTTGCTGTTGAAAACTATTACTGCCTAATCGTCTGGTGGAGAAAGGGCAAAGCTGGCAGCCAGAAACTGGAGACCCAGCAGCCATGTCCTCTGCTTTTGACTTCATTGTCCTCTGTTTACAAGCTGGTATGTCAGATTGGTCACAGCTCTCAATTCTCAAGGCAGTTGTTTTCTGAAGTAAATACTTTTCTTTACACAATTTTCTTTGTATATATATTGAGTATAAACCAAATTAATCTCTTGCTTCTTCAAGGCTTTAAGTCATTTAGGACCTCTGTAGGAGACAGGTGTTTTGAAGCACCCCATGGAGGACATCTCCTGAGCCAGCAAATCCAGAGCTTTGCTGTGGCAAAGAGAACTGTCTGATGGCACCATGGGATTTGGGCTGCCTGGACCTCTGGGAGCATCCACCTCAAGTTACTTGTCTTTGCCATTACCAGTTGCACAGCTTTTGATTTCTTAAACTCTTCTCATCAATCCTGTTCTCCGCTCAAGTCTGCCCAAAGGCTCAGAAAGGGAAATGGAAACGTTCAGGGGTCAAGCACAGAAATCAAGTTTTGTTCAGATGAAAATTATCTAGAGAGAATGTACTGCCTCTGAGCAGGGAGGCCATAGGGTCACTGGCTTATTTTGCAGTCTTGCCACAAAACTCCTCTTGGATCTGTTGTTCAATGCAGCTCACACTGATTTTCATCCAGAATAGCTCTTCATATTTTAATTTTGGTTTCCTTTTTGTTTTTTCATTGTGAATTATTTATCCTGTGTTTCACCAAAGGAGTCTAATTTTCTCATCTTCTCCCTTCCTAATATTTAAGATCTCTCTAGGTGTCTCTGTAACACACCCATGTTCCCTGATGGAAGGAGTTACAGACAAAATCCACAGTTGGCATTTTTAGCTCTCAGAGATAATATTTTTATGGCTGTATACATTTCTATGCGCTGTAACTCTATTTACTCTAGCAGAAGAGCCCTTAAGATTGACGAATGAAGAAACATATTTAAAATATGTGTCTTGCAAATGTGTTAATGCCTATATAGGCTATAGGTCCCTGTGGAAACAAGAAGAGGCATTCTTTTAATAAACAATGGAGTGCATCCAGTTTTTCTTCCTACTTAAGTTATTTCCAGCACATTCACTAAAATGCTACCAGATTCAATAATATTTGTCTCTTTCTTGGCTTCTTACACGTATAGCTTTCTTCCATGACAACAAGTCCAAGATTTTTTGGAGTCAAAGCAGGAATGATGATGTGTTTTTGTTGTTGTTGTTCTTCTAACCAGCTGTCTTTGCTCATCTTGCTGTCACTAGGAGAAGACATCTGCTTAGTATATTCAATATTTTCACTTTGATTCTCAACAGGGAGGTCAGAGCCCATGCAAAAATGTCCCCCAAAATATTTTGTTACTACAAACATTTCTTTTAAGACTGGGGTACTTTGTTTATTCAGTGTAGGCTCCATAAAGTATTTAACTGTTTCTCTTCCTGTAAAGCAAAGCACTCATGATTTCTGTGCTCAGATCTGGACATGAGACATTTACCATTAGTGAGATACTGTGCAAGATACTGGATGGTATAAAATACAAACTCTAGTGGCTTCTGCTTTAATTATTACACGTCATTCTGATGAGATACTAGAAGTTAGCTTTTTCCCCCCCACTAAACTGAGACCCAGAGAGTGAGGATTGTTAATGAAATTAGCAACTTCTTTACCAATTCTTTGTGTTAATTTCATCAAAATTCATTTTAAAAAGTAGCACTGCTAGTAATGGTTTGGATGTGCCAAAATGCTTCAGGCAGTTATTTCTTCTAGGCACTAGCAAGTCTCCTCGCTCATTAACCAAAGATACAGTCTAGCAAAACACTTCAATCCTTAAATCCATCCTGTTCAATGGAATGCTTAAATCTAAACTGAAATCTCTCTGAGCTCAAACTGGATTTAAGTATGTCCTTAAAATGAAGTATGCAACAGTAGCACATTGCTCAACTGTTCTTCTCAGCATTGAAATTTAGCAGTTTTACAAAACTTTACCATTCCTGAGGCACAGGCAACTAGTCCTAGAATTTAGATGGAGCAGAGCGGGGAGCAGAGCCTCAAATGTTTTCAGGAAGGTTTATACTTTCCTGAGCTAGCCCAGACTCACCATGGCCAACAGTGAAATGATATGGAATTAGACAGGACTCACGGCCAGGTAAAACTGAGTGTCTTGTGAACCACTTGTAACTCCAAGATGTGCACGGAGATGGAGGGTTTGATGATGGTCACTATCTCTGATACGTCCTCAGAAAATTGAGGAGTTTGTTGGCAATTGTATTTCCCATCAGTGAAGATTCCCTAGGGGTTTTGGCCCAGTCTCAATTGCTGTCAGAGATCTGTGACTCACTGAAGCCTGCTCAGTGCCCTGCCTTGCATTCCTGTCTGGCTGCAAACATACCTGCAAAGTGGGGAATGACAAAGCTTGGCCCCACTGCTGTTTCTAGATTCCTTCTACCAGGCAGCACACACATGTATCTCTCAATCAGAAACAAGCACCCTGTTTGGAAATTAATTCAGACTTGCAGGATGAGTCTTTTCCCTCCCATCTGCCTAGTATCCATGCTGGTGTTTCCTCATTCCTTCCCCAGTGCCACAGGAATGCTATTGCTGCTGTGAGCTCAGGTTTTGCATGTGCTTCCACGAATACCCTTTGGAGACTGCAGGGTCAAGTGAGACACTGCATGTCTTGGTGGAAACTGGCGTCCTCCTGGCGAGGAGGGTGAAAGCACTGTGGTTTGGGGCAGAGGAGTCTCCAGTTGATCTAACACTAATTGCATCTGATCTTTGTAAATTAGGTGGCAGCTCTCCCAAAAACACATGCTTAGTGTGTTTTCCAGCCTCTTTGGCTTTTACCCACAGAAGAATTAGTTCACCAGGTGGGTGACTTTCCTGTTGTTCTGGAATTGTTGCTAGTGAGAGAATATGTCAGTTCCCCACAACTTCATCTAATTAAGAGCTGACTTGCAGCAAAAGTGACTTCGGTTAGAAATAAAGCAAACATTTCCAACTGTGAAGCTCTGGAATGAATCTTCTAGATATTCTTACGAGCAGGGTAGGTGAACCTCTGTCAGTTTAGGCAGTGCTGCTCCTGCTGTATGGCCTGAAAGATGGAATTCTTGTGGCTCCCTAAGGGCTCTTCCTATCCTGGGTTTTTCGTTTTGTGATTTTTTGCATACGAAATCTGACTGAAACAGGAGAGACCTAAACTCTGAAAAGCAAGGTTTCACTTGCTGCCTTCTGGAAACTTTGCACAGAATGGGGTCTTATAGGAGGTCATGGTGTGTCATTCCCTGTCCTAAGCCTTGTGCTGTGGGTTTCTAAGGGCTCCTCCAGACATGGGAAGATGAACTGACTGGTCTAAAGTCACACAGTACAGGGAAAATAGGAGCACAAGCCAAGTTTCCAATCTCCTAGTCATGCACTTTAAACACTAAAAAACTTAATTTCCTTGAATTAATACTGGCCCAGCTGAGTCCTGTATTCCTGCCCCCTGACTGGCCTATGCAATGTCAGGCATTTCAGTCTTTTGCTGTTTAATTCATTTTGCTGCTATGGTACGGTAGATATTACCAAAGGAATGATTGTATGTTTGCCAGTATTTTTGATTCTTTCCAGGCAAAGAGCAGATTTTCACAGCCAGGCTCAACACCTTGAATTTTCTACTTTCATTTCCAAAGTATATCATATTGGTCATGATAGGAAACTGAAAAAAACCCAGAAAATTCATGCTGTGTTTGACAAGGCAGTGACCATTCTGGGCAGCACGTTACAAGGGTAATGGGCTGCAAATCAAACTTCTGCTGCTGTGCTGCAGAGGATTAGTCACAGTTCATCTACCAGCAAAATGGAGGTAGTAGTAGTTACTATCTCAGACTCTGGGGTCTCAAAGCTTAAAACTTTTGTGAATCATTTAAAGTGGGCACAGTATTTTATCTTCTGTTAACAGCACTGGAAAATTTCAGAAGCTTGATGGATAAAGAAGCAATAATTGTTGGATATGGGACCAGGAAAATATTTTACCACTGGTCTTGTCTGAAATACTAAATGGAGAACACTTGTCTCTCATCTCAGGCCAAAGGGTTTTTTTTTAGTGTTCATATACTTCCCCTAGATACCAGTTGACACAACACAAAGGCCATTGCAGCTCTGCAAGAAAACTGGAAAGGCAAAAACCAAAACAGGCAACAGTTCCTGTGTGTATCTGCCATTGAGAGCTCCACCACGCTGAGGCTGACAGATATGGGTGCCAGGAAACCCCTGGTGATGACCACCTGCTCCTGGTGGAAGAAAATCCCGTTGTGAGTTGTCCTCAGGGCACAGTGCAGGAGCATGACCTCGCAGCCCAGCACTCCTGGAAGGACAGGTGAACTGTAGGTTCTGCAGGAGGGAACTGAACCTGGGTTTACAGGGCCTCAGGCAAAGGCTTTGGCTGCTCAGCTTGAGCTGCTGCTAGTCTCTTCCATCTGGAAATCAGCCGTGCAGTGTCTTTCACAAGAGGCCACGTACACAGAGCACTGCTGGCTCTCTAGGTAACACCTACAGCACGGGGCCCTGGTGACTCATGCACCATTTAGCTTTGCTTTAGGATCTAGCAGGGTTTAAACACCAGGTAGGCAGCTAGGACAAAGCTGGGGTTTTTCTAGTCATGTCCTAATGCTTAGAAAACACCTGCAGCCGTGACTGCTCACACAGATTTAACTGCAGTGCTTCTAAGAAGACAACCTGGCCCTGGCTCTCCCTGTTCCTGGAGAGAATTTAGCACCCCTGGTACACAGGGCCAGTGTGGGACACGAAATCAACCCTAGATGGGGGGTTTGCACTGAGGACTAAATTTGGGAAATGCCATGCTTTCCCCTCTGAGGAGTCTGCCAGGGTGGGGTGAAATCTCTTGGGGTCTCTGATTGGGAAGTGCACTGGTTTTGTCAGCCAGGGAAAGGGGAGAGAGGCTGAATCACCATTCTCTGCTACAGCTTAAGTCCTTTAGGCACTTACTGTCCTTTTCTTGTGTCCAAACAAGCAATCTTGCCCTCCTGGGGCTGTCAAGCACTGACTGTGGACATTAAAGCTGGTAATGGGATAAGATGTAAACATCTTCTGAAAGCACACACCAGAGCCCTTTATTTTAAAAATGAAATACATTTGAAGTGCCTAGAAACTCACCCAGAAATTTCTTTCCAAATGAGTAAGGATTGGCAACGCTCCCCTCCACAGCCTGAACACAATGTAACCTCTTCTGTCTTCCCGTTCTCTTCAGGGCAGATGCAGATACCGAACAGCTACTTAAAGGGTAACACTCCATTATAAAAACAATCACACTCAACATCCCAATTTATTTTAATTGCATTCCATAGAGATAGCCACAAAACAATCAAACAGAAAGCAATCAGAAAACAAGTTTCCCTCCCCCCCTCTCCTTAGTATTCGCGACAAGTCTTGTTTTGAATCTGTGAACAGACAGCTCCTTTGGAACTCCCTTCACCTTTTACCTCCCCTCACCTTGTTCTTTGCTTCAGCTGGAGAACAACAGATTAAAAGTTGGTTGGAGAAGCACCCAAAGAATCAAAAGCAACCCTGGACAAAACTTCCCTGTGAAAAGTTGGATCGTGCAAGGCACAGGGTGCACTTCTGGGCGGAAAGCTCCCCTGGCTCCGGGATGCAGAGCAGGAAGGTGATGCTCGCAGGGCCGGGGCCGCCTCCAGCCCCGTTTCCCCCCTCCCAGGTACCGGCACCGCTGCCGCCCGCCCCCCCAGCCGGAGCGCAGCCCCCTCCGCCGTGCGGCCGTCCCGGCCCCGGCCCCAGCCCTTACATGGACAAATCTGCCTGCAGGGAAAGGCAGGAATTTGGGCCCTTGACGTCAGCCGCGGGCAGAGCGCGGCAGCCCGGCAGAGCGGGAGGCAGCGGCCGCCGCTTTCGCTTTTTGTTTCGGGGCCGTCCCACCGAGCTCGGGGCCACCGGCCGCCCCCGGGGAGGTAAGGGCCGGGGGGGGGCGCGGACGGAGGGATGCGGGAGGCAGGAGAGCCGCGGCCAGGGGGATGCGGAGAGGCTGACGGAGCGGAGGGAGGGATGGATGGATGGATGGATGGATGGATAGATAGATAAGATGGGTGGGTGTGCGGGGCGGAGCGCGGGAGGGGCTGCCCGGGGGACGCGGCGGGAGCGGCGCGGGGGTACCGAGCCGGGAGCGCGGGAGGGGCCGGCCGGGGCACGCCGCGGGGCAGGGGCGCGGAAGGGGCCGCCGGGCGGAAGGAAGGGGCCGGCGGCGGGGCCGGGGGCGGGCGGTGCGGGGCGGTCCCGGTGCCGCCCCCGGCCCGCCCCCCGCCGCCTCCTCCCGCCGCCGCCGCCGCGCTCGCCTCCGCTGCCTCCTCCCCCGAGGTATTGTTGCAGATAATAACTTGCCCCCTTCCTCCCCCCACCCCCGTCCGCCCGCCGAGGCAGCTGTGCCACAGCTGGAGCCCCCGGCCGGGGCGGGGAGCGCTGCCGGCCGCCCGGGGGGGCCGCCCTGGCTCCTCCCTCCGCCCGGGGCGCCGCGGCCGCCGGAGGGGCCGGCCCGGTGCGGTGCGGGCTCGGCCGCGGGGCGGGGGCAGCGCCGGGCCCGGGGCCGGGGCAGCTTCCCCGCTGCTCGGGCGGCCCCGCTGCTCGGCTCCCGGCCGGTGTCGGCGGGCGGGCCGGGCCGGGCCGGGCCCCCGAGCGGGCGGGCCGGTGCCGCAGGTGCACCTGGCCCGGGCTGGGGCTACCGCAGCCCCGCCCCGCCGCCCGCCGACCCCCGGCCCCGCGGTTCGTTGTAAATAATAAGTTGAGTAAAGCTCCGGCAGCTTTTTATATGCCGGGGGAGGCCCTGCCTTCCCCACCAGGTAAGGACGGAAAACTTTCCCACACCCTGACGTCACCCACGGCTTTTTTTTTTTTTTTTTTTTTTTTTAAGTATAAGTTTTTTTTGCCCTCCCCCGTTCTTGCTCTGCTCTTTCGAGCAGGCAAGCCTTACCCCTGCCATTGCTCAGGAGCACTCCCCGCGCCCCGGGGCTGTGCTGGGAAGCCGGCAGTGCTCCCGAGGAGGCGGTGATGAAGCAATTCCTGCCTAATTGCTCTGCCGCCTGTACCTCGAGGTGCAGCTTGGCCCTATTGATGAAACAAACGAGACTTGCTCTGGTTTGATTATTTTTTGTTTATTTCTTTTTTCCTCCACCTCTAGAAATTGACTTGTTAGCCCAGTTGTGTTGTTCTTGGGTTAGTTTCCTGTCTGTTTCTTTCTGTTTTGCTAGGCAATTGGTACACAAAAGTTTAAGGAGCTTGAAGGAGCCATAAAACTTCTTGATGTGTGTCCCTGCACATCTTCAACACCCTGGTCCCTCTGCAATAAAGGGCTTTTGACCCATGCGAAAAAGGAAGGTCTCACATAGAAGCCACAAGTGTTTTTGGACACATCTGGACTTCTTTGCTTCCATGACCTTATTTACCTATAGAGTTTGTGCTTATACGTTCCAGGAATGATTTCTGGGGCAAGATCTGAGAGAGTGGGGAGTGCCTGGGATCTGGGTGATACAACAGGTGCTGGTTCACGAAGTAATTAGAGAAATGGGATATTAGGGAAGTATGGGAACATGCAGAGCTAGAGAAGAGGACACAGCGTTTCATCTCTATGTTAATAATGTGGCTGTGTTCTTGCTGAAAAATGTTGGCTGCTGTCTTATGTGTAGCTCAGCCTGCTGTGCAGCAGCACAGTTTAGGGATCTGGGGGACTTTCTAATTATCCCCACCCTTGCTGAAGCAGGACTGGCCCACACAAGGCTAAATAATACTCTGGGATTTCCCTTGGGAAGTGTATGTGTCTGTGGATAAAGATTTATTGTTGAAAACTTCTCTCTGCCTGTTGGCTTGGTCTGTCGTCTCCTGCCCACCCCGTGGCCTTACAGCCTATTGCTCCTAAATTTATTCTGCTATCCCAATGTTTCAATTGTTTAGCCTCTATTGGAGAGTTTTTCCCTGCGAGATGGGCCGTCAGCAGCTCATGGTGTGGGTGGTGGCCACAGAGCCACCTGTCAGCAAGCCCCTACCCTCCCTGTCCCATCCTGCCTTTTACTTTGTCGTGATGCAGGTGCTGCTAATGGGCCCTTCAGGCCTGTTGCCCTTGTTTCACAGATGGTTTTCCTTCAATTGTTTTATTCAGGTTTTTTTTTTTTCCACCTGGCTCAGCTTGTGTAGGCTGGGTAAAACTGCCAGATCAGGGACACCTGGGTCCAGCATAGCAGTGGCAATAAGTTGCCATCAGTAATGGTCCTGTGGAGAGGTGCTGTGTAGTGGGTAGGAGACCTGCTTCCCAAAAGTCTCTCCCACCCTGTGTTATGTGGCTGTTGGCTGTGTGTGTCCCATGTTGCCAGCAGTCCTGGTTGGTGGCATGCAGTCCTTGTATGCTGTCTGGGTAAGCTCCTGGGTGGAAATGAAGGACATGTCCAGAAAAATGAAGCTAAAACTGTCTCGTTAAAGCTTCTGTAGGTGCAGCTCCAAGCTGCTCTGAATTGCTGATGTTCAGTCTCCATGGTGCCTGGGTCAGTGAGAATTACTGATTTTCTCACTGTACAGCTGTCTCTGTCTTGCCAGCCCTGATTGCCTGGTGTGGTTGGTACTGGTGGGGCCGAGATGCAGGTATAGAGCTGGGAGAGAAACTCAATTCCTGTCACGCAGAGGTGAGATTTTTACCTTTGGAATATGTTTGGAGATCAGCCTGGATGTCAGGGCAGAATGCTATTGAGCATGCCCATGTCAGTGTGGGTTCCAGCTTTATGAGTCTTTTCTCTTATTTGTGTTTGGTGGAGAGTCACCCAGCTTTTGGGGGGATAAAGTATTGAATGATGTTGTCTGTGATGTGCTGTTGTGAAACTGGGAGAAACTGACAAAAGCCTGGCTTTAGACTGGCAGGTCAGAAGTGATTTTCAGATCTTCGGAATCGTCCTTAATTTACCTGTTTTGTCTCCTGGAAATTTGCAGGGCACATTGTATTTCCAAGTCGCATTCCTCTGAGAAACACCTTCAGCTGTGCTGTGTTAGTGAGGTAATGGGAACAATAAGGAACTGGTGCAGTGTAATTGAAGTTTTCAAGCAGTGTAATGGCAGATTCAGGTGTGTATCCCTTGCTAGAGTACTTGTTTCTCTAGGCTGTTCAGGGATAAAGCTCCAGAGCTGGACTAGTGAGTTTTACACGGTATCTAATAGTGCTGGCTGCAGTCTTGCTGAACCTGGATTGTTTTTACATATATATATTCTCATCAGTGTGCATTTTCAATTATAACTCCTAGTAAGAATTACGGTGTGGGGGTTCACACTCAGAGTGGAGACACCATTCCATTTTGAAGCCTGGCTGTTGCCTTGTTTGTTAAAATCACTGCTTATGTCCACCTGCTTTATTATAAAATTTAAGTAATACCCTTGTGATCGGTCAAACTTCATGTATGTAGTTTTTGAAGAGAGATAGTATGAATGGTTGGGAGCTGGATAACCTTAGAGAGTTTTACCAGCAGTATGGGAGGTGTCAGAGAAACGGTGAGTGGTATGGAAAAGGGATGTCTGTTCCTTTGTACAAATGACAATCAAGGTGAAAGGGGTGGATTCAAAACTAAGAAACTTAAGTGCTTTTCAGTGTAAGTAATGGTGGCATTTATCATGCAGAATGTTGCTGAGAACAAGAGTTTAGCCAAGTCTGAAAGAAGATGGGATGGCTGTACAAGTGTCAGTTACATTCAGAGTTGTGATGATGCCTATTGTATCATTAAACATCTAATTGGAAAGAAGAAACAGTTTCATATAGGTTTCCATGAAGCATCTCTGGCTGACACTAGATAGACACAGATAGAGAAAAGCAGTAGCTTGGGTGGATGACAAATTGTTCCAAGAACACAGTTTCTGTGTGTCTGTGGAAACAAATACTCTCAGAGTGCCCGCAGTGGTTTCTCTATTGTTCTGCCCATCATGGTTGTGTGAACAATACATCCGCATTTTGTTGCTCCTCGAGCTTCTGAAGGCCTGACTTACACTGCTCTGTCTTTTTCCCTCTGAGGTCTTCTCTCCTAGACATGGCTTTGAGAAACACTTGCACACTCTGCTCTGGCTGGCCCCAGATGCTGGGTTTCACCTTTAACTGATTGTCCAGCCTCTGCTGTGCTCTGTGGCAGCCGTGCTAAGGTGGAGTTAAGTCCTTGTGAATGCATGGAGAGATTTTAAAGATGGCATCGGGATGATGAAGAAATATATACTGGGCAAGAGTAGGTCCTTTCCAAATCAGGATATTCTGTGTTTCTTTAGGTATGTGTGTGCTTTTTAGGTACTTTGTTTTTGATGGGGAGAAACCTTCAGGGAGGCAAGAGGAATATGAAGTCCATGTGACCCAGCAGAAGTCTGTGATTCATTATCTGTGTTTGCTGTGTGCACATGTGAGTGCAGCAGCGATGCTCCTGTCTGCAAGTCAAGGTCCTCCACAGCCAGTCTTTTTACCCCAGTAGCTTCCTCATCTCCGTTTGCTCTCGCTCTTGTATCAGTGTAATTCTGTGAAAAGCTAGAGAGATTACTGCAACTGCAGCCAGAACAGAGGAGGAAGGAGCAAAGGAGATGGAAACAATAACTTATGAAAGGATGTGGGTTATCTGATGCACAGATTCACAAGGAACAATGCCTTTAAAGAGCGTGGGTTATACATAGGAAAATACTTGAAATAACTTTACAAACAAGGGTTTCAGAGGAGGGATTGAAGGGAAAATCTTGTGTTTGGTGTCCATGTGTGCATTGGGGTGCTGGAGGAGAGCATCAGTAAAGTTTGAAGAACTCAGTGTTTTCCTCTTTCTGATTGAGGAAGCTCTTTGTTTTGCAAAACAGAAACAAACAGAGAAAACAACAAATCAAACCGAAAACCACAGACCAGAAAAAACCTCACAAAACATTAAAGCTTTTGAGAGCTTATGCCTGCCTGAGAAGCTGAGAGTTTAGCAGGGTTGGTTCTTTTCATTCATGCTGCTCCTGGGCATAGCAGGCCATGTAGGGCTGGTGATGTTTTCCAGTCCAAACATGAAAAAAACCTAAAACCCATTACCCACACTTAATCGTTGCAATTAAGGTTATCGGTAGAGACAACTCAGGGGAGATTCGGTTTTGATCTCCAGGAGCTGGTTTCAGTCAGAATCTGAGCAACTGTAAGAGCTGGCATGAAAATGATCATTTTTAAGTCATTGTCAGCAAGTCTCTGTCATTTTAGACTGTCAGTATCTGTTGTTGGGATCTGTGGGTGACAGTGACACACATGTGTGAGTCAGAAGAACTCCCAAACTATCACAATATGCTCAGGGAAGGAAAACAAACATCGGTGGAGTTGTGGGCTGCTGATAACCTTTTCTTAGACAAAATTATAAGCTTTTGAGTGTTGCAGGCTGTTAGGATGTTTTCTATTGCCCTTGATGGCAAAAGGAAACCCTAGAATACTGTGATTCCTCGGCAAACCCATACGTTACTTAGGTTTGGGGCAGGGAGTGATGCATGAGGGTCTCTGGCTTATGCTAGTTTTGTTACTGGGTACCCATCAACTCACTTTGGGGTTTGCAGTTCTGGCTGGGAGGATCTTGTCTTATGTCTAAGAGAGTTTATGCACATGAACACCCTCTAAGCAGGGGCCATTCAGCTCTTGGCTGCCTTCCTCTTCCTGCTCCTGATGCTCAGTGATGCTTCAAGGTAGGAAAACTTCTGCCAAATCTTGGATGATTGTGCTGCCAGTGGAAGAGTTAGTTGAGATTTAATATGGCCATTATCTTTAGGTAATAAAATATCAGCTAACTTGCATAACTATTTTGTTTAATGTCTATTAAAAGCCCCACATACTTCACTCACTGGGTGAAATTTAATAGAAGTTCATCTGAGCATTTACTGCTTATTTAATTTTAAAATAAGTTGATCTCCATGACTGGAGTAACAGGCACTAAGGATTTAATTAACATTTAGTAAACTGCCCTGTTAACTCTCAATTGCACAGTCAGGTCTTGTTTATGCATCAATTTGTAACTACCCTCTCTTTTTTTTTTTTTTTTTTTTTTTTTGGCCACTTGATCTCATTGTGGGGAGCTGCAGTCATCTTCTATTCTCCCTCTGCTCCTGATCTATTCTCACATGGAAAGCCTTTGTTAGGGCTGGGGGCTGGAATACTGCCGAGGAACCAGGACCCAGCTGCTCAGCTGTGAGACCAGCCCAGACAGCTGGGCAAAGGCAGGTGGGATAAAGGAGATGGAATTGACAGGTTGTCCCACAGGCCTTGAAAACGGATTTGTGGAGCCCCACGGGGTGGGTAGGGTTGCACTGTGTGGTGGGGTAGAAATGGTCTGGCTTCAAATCTTACCTTAAATTTGGCTCTTGTGTTTGAGTATCTCCTGTAGGGCTTTTTCAGTGGTGTGGCTGCTGCGTGGGATTCAGGTTGGCGAGGTTTGCGTTTTGGATGGAGGATGTTGGGATGTTGATACAGGTGACTTGTGGGTGGTACTGCTGCAGTGGCTGTGGTGCTTGTGCCCCAGCTGGGGTGGTTTCTGTTTCACTAAAGTGCATGTGCATTTTCCATACGCTGTGTGCAAGTACTATAAGGAGCTCTGTGTTTCAGCAGTTTATTACCTCACCTTAACAGATTTGAATTACTCCACTTAGTAATGCATGAATGAAAGCAAGGAATCTCCCAGATAGTGCAGGCAGCAGTGGCTCGGTTGGGAGAGTGATTGAATTAGCAGCTGATAAGTGATTGTTGCTCCAACTGCTGCATCATCATTGCCTCACTAGCCTGGGTGTCAGTGAAGTTCCTGTTGAAGCTCTTCGCTGAAGGACGTCGGCTGGCTTGGATTTAACACACCTTGCTGTTTGAGATAGAGACTTGATTTGCTTATCGTGAGCTTGGGCAAATCTTGAGAGATACCTGAAGGTATTAGTGTGACCAAGACAAGCCTATGATCTGGGTAGCCCCAGAAAAAAGGATAGTGACTATGGCAGCCACGGTGCAAACCTCCAGTTAATTGCATGCTGTTAACTTTGTTAAAAGAATGGTGTTAAAGTTGCAAAGTCCAAGCGTTCCAAAGCTATGAAATGCCAGAATGAAGGTCGTTGAAAGCTCAATTTCAGCCTCCCCTGCAAGCAGGTATTATGATATAGCCACTTAATTGCCAGAGCACCTACTCTTTGTGTCCAGAGTGGAAGGTGATATTTAATGAGCATCTTTCTGTTGCTTTTCTCTTTGTGCTGTGTGTGGCCCCAAGCCTTGTTTACCATGTACTGTTCAAACTTGAGACAGAATGCGGAGTCATTAATTTTCTTTTTGTGATTTTCTGAAGTGCTCTTTGCTCTTTCATTGGAGCACTTTGGAAGTTGGAGGAACTATTTTTCTAGTGCCTTCCCAATGTGAAGGAAAATTATTCTTGCCATTTTACTGATGGGACACTGGGGCTTGGAAAGGCATGAAACTAGCTGTCTCACATCACCCTTGACACTGAAATCATGGAGTAAAAAGGAGTTAGACCAGGGTTGTTCTCTTAAGTGTGCAGTCATAACTGATAATAAAGCAAAGAAATGGTTGGGAAGAATTGTTTGCCATAACAGACTAAAGTTAACATCATTTCTGCTCAACTCTAGAGATTACTCTGAACGGTTCCTTTCACTTATGCTTGTTTTCTCCCATATTTCTCGCCTCTTATGCATTATCATCGTTATCCAAGAGTGGGGGCAAAGGCTGTACTTACCTTGCATGAGTATTAAAATAGCTAGCTTAGTGTGGAAGCTGATCTTTGCCTCTGGCATTTAGAGGCTAGAGCAGCTTAATGCTGTTGAAACTGAAATGTGGTGGTGAGGAGGTCCAGATATGAGCCACAAAGATGGTTAAGATCCAGTGGATATTTATATATAAAAACATATTTCAGGGAGCAGAAGTAACAAGGACTTCAGATCATCTGCTCGATGCTTCCTCAGTGACTTGTTTTCCCATATACAGTGTGACTGACATTTTTCAGGGTAGTTGAAGCTTCTTTTGAAGCTTATTCATCACTTCTGATCCTGCAGGCTATTTTTTTGGAGAAGGAGAATTACGCCCTCCTTAGCGCAGTTTCACTTTGGTGCTTTTTCAGCGAATCCATTTATTTTTCGAGTTCCTTGGGATGCAGAGCCGAGCTTGGAAAACACAGCATTGCATCTTTGCCATTTAAGGACGTCTTGGTGAACCTTCTGCATAGTAAGTTTGAAATTCAAGTGTATGAGTAATCCAGCTGAACTCTGCAGTTACTTGTGTGCCTGAAGATAAGCGAGTGTTTTAGCACTGTCCTGTATCCAAATCCTAACCTGTTCCCAAGGCAGACAGGTGGGAGACAAATGAAGTGCAGAAGGATTAAAGTAACCGGGGAGATGTCAGGCTTCCTTCCTACTGTAGCAGGCAGAGCCTCCCATCAGTGAAGAAAGAGTCAGCCTTATGCAGAGCAGGAGATCCTATTGTGAGTGGTGCAGACATTTGCAGACTTTCAACAGTGGCATTCAGCAAAGGACTGTGGGGCAGAAGCATATTTGGAAGTTAGGAATGGTACCTTGGAGCACTGCATTGCTGCAGGAATGAGCGCAGGGTTCTTGGCATGTGGCGCCTCTTTTGAGTGTCTCCCTCTGCATCTGAGGTGTGGGAATGTGGCCAGAGCAGCAGGTGAACTTAAAACAATATAAATGAGCATGTCTTTCTAAGGCACTCCACCCACCCAGGTCCTTGAAGTAATTGGGTGAAAGAATGGCAACTCGCAGAGTGCCTGTGTGCCTCCTCCCATGGCTTGGCATGGTGTGTTTTCCTCTGTTGTGTGGGAGAACTGTGAACCTGGGGTGTGTGGAGGCTGGGGAAGTTAGCTGAGAAATTTTTAGGACTACATTGTAGCCTGGGAGAAGGAGCTATAAGAGCAGAGCTCATTGCCTTACTACACACAGGGATCCCTGCAGGGTGTGTTCATTTGTAAGTCATTCTGGATGAAGTTAGTTACTCCATACCCTCATTGCACACACAGCCCACAGGCAGTGTGTTGTGGGCATTGCTCCTACAAATGTCCCTGAGAATGCAGGGCAGGTGGCTTGATATCAGCTCACCTGTGCATTGCCGGGTTTATTGCTTTTCTGTGCTCTGCCCTAGGATAAGATAGAGAGGATTGCTCCAGTGTGTTACAGTGATCAGCTGTGCTACTTGTCCCCACCCTGTCTGAAGTCAGGCCGCTCTCTGGGCTCTCGTATTCACATCACCCTGCTTCCTGGATGCCATGGCCCAAGCCTCCAATCTGTATTCATTTGCATACCTGAGGTGCTGTTTTAGGGCTTGGGTTATGCTGTCAAGTGCCAGAAGTCCAAGTGAAAATGATCTGCTCCAGCTTTGTTGGCTTCAGGGCAGCTGTGTGCCTGCGTTAGCTGTTCCCCATCCCTGGAAGTGCAGTGAGGCACGAGCAACCTGATGGGTTTTTGCAACAACTCTTGATAAATTTCTTGTGATTTGATTCATGCCTGATTAAGGGTGTGCCCACTTTCATGGGTGGAGCTGGATGTGCAAAGGTAGCTGTGTTATCAGAAAGTCACTGGCTCACCTAATTTAGTTTCAACTCCCTTGGTAGAGGCACGTGCTTGAATGAGAATATATTCTGTATGTTTTAGTTGTGCAAATTCTACCTGATGTAGAATGAAAGTGATTCCATATGTTTTACGAGTAGTTCTGGGTATGGTATTGGTATACTCCTGTGTTCCTTCCACCCTTTGTTTTTGCTTCCATATTCCATAGCCAACATTTTCTTCTATTGTCCGTATCTCTAAATTTGACCAGTAGCATCTTAGGCTGGGCCTGGCACTTGTTTTGCTACCTGGAAGAAGAGTTGTGAGTCTGGCAAAGAGTGTGCATCAAATTCCTGTGAACCCAAGCACAGAGCACAAGCTGCACCCATGAAGTGATGTCTGGGTCTGAGGAGGTCCTGCCCTGGGAGATGAAGAATGGTGAGAGAAGAGCCAAATGATTGACTTGTGAACATAGTGACTGATTATGAGCAAAGATCAAAAGGATGTAAGAAGCAGAATGTGACTAAGATAAAGACCTGATAAGTATTGAAATGTGTGGAGGAAAGGGAAGCAGTAGCTTCTGACAGAGCACAGCTGTACATGTGGGACTTGCAATTTGGTGCAAAACATTTCTGGGTCACGGGCACCTTTAACAAATGGGCACGGTTCAACTGGAACCTACTTGGGCTCTTCCCATCCTTCCTAGGGAGTTCATCTCCCCCATGGCTGTTTATCGCTGCAGTTTCTGAGCTGTGCATACTCGCTGTCTCATTCCTCAGCCCTTACTCACAGGAGGCCTCTGTGTGAGGGAGGGACATGCAAGAGAAACATGAAACTTGTAAAGTCCCCTGCCACGAGGAATTTGGGTGGCTGATCAGCTGCAGCTGGGTGTTTGGGAGCCTGCTGGAGGTCTGTGGGCTGTGAGTGTGATCTGCAGCACTCTAGAGCGTGGGATGGAGCTTGGGGGAAGGTGGTTTTCCCCTGCAAAGGGCACTCCATCTGGGAGCTCCTGCTAGAGCTGTGCTGGCCCAGCCTGTTAGCAAAAGTCAGTTGTGCATTTGGATGGGGTGAAGTGGAGGAGGGGAGCAGTATGACTCACTGAAGTTATCAGCGACCAGAAGTAGGCTGTAAGCTACAGGGGACACCTTGTGCCTCCATCCTAAAACGCTGAAATGTGTCAGGGGAGATACAGTGGTATGTGCAAGTACAGCGTGTGGGTTTGGGTTTTGGTCCAGCATTCACATCCATAAATAGGCCAGCCCCTTCCTTACGCTAGTGTTTGTGTGTACTTCTCAAACATGAGCCAGCTAATCCCAACAGATGTTTGGCAGCCTCCAGGGGCCATAAGGAAGTTCAATATCATTGCACTTTGCTAGAGAGATGCCCAGGATTCCAGTAACACCTGCTAGAAGATCCCGTTGGAGCTGTGTGTGTTGGTGGCTGTGTGGGCTCAGCTCAGCAGGGCACCTGCTGCCATTGCCTCAGGCTGCTCTGTCAGTGTGTGAGGGCTGGGCTGGGCTTCCACTGACATCAAAGACACAACTTCCTTTACTTTGTGAGGGAGAATGGGATTTAGCAGTATGTTTATACACTCCCACTTTACTAAAGTCTAGTTGAAAGGAGGGAGCTATGGATTTTGTTTGCTGCCTGCCTTTGTCTGTGTGTTGATGTGCCCACCTCCGTGGGGATTGTATGTGAAATCATGATGCTCTGGGTTGGCCTGTATCCTTTATTTACCTCCCTCTCTTTCCCCAAATGTCAGTGTTTAGTTGCAAGCTTTAACACCTCTGAGGACAAGAAAGTGGCAATGATTTATTCTGGAGTTGTCTCTGGACTCTCCAGTTTGTGATTCAATAAGCCTTCAAGAAGGACTGAGGATCGTATTAATTTCTCCTGGCCTCTATTTTGTGCTCTGGCCAGGTGGCTCTCCTGGTTTTTCAGGCAGAGTTATAATTATAAGGCTGCAAAGTGAAGTGCTTGGGGTAGCAGTAGGATAGTTCTAAGGAAAGTTATTGAATTATTAGTAATCCAGGTGTTTCCCCACTCAGTTCTTCATCAGTCTCCATGAAATATGAATGATGGCTCTGAATACCTGTGTGTGGTTAAAATTTCCTGAAGTCTCCTCAGGGCACAGACTCCACCAGTTTTTGCCATTCAGCACCTCAAAGACAAGTCTTGGGAGTCTTCTATAATGACAGGGGCTGTGGGCTGCTTGTCCTGTGCCTCATTGCTCTGAACCTGCTGCATTCACTTTGCTGCACCAAGTGTGTGCATCTGACTCTAGCCTCTGCCGCCACTGGCTGCTGCCCAGCCTTTTTGTCTGCATTAGTTTAATTGAGTGAGGAGCTTGCAGGAGAAGCTATTCATTCCCCTGGTAACTATGCTTGACAATCAGAAGTTATTCTGGGGGTGGAGGACTGGTACAGATTTGTTTTCCTTGGTTGGGGATCCATAACCCCTAATAGTTTCTCGCTCATAGGAACTGAGTGGACTGGGTTTGCTGCTAATTAAAAGCCAAAAGGGTACGTAGTCCTTTCCAAAATAATTACCATCTTTGGTGAACAGAATAAAACTATGCTGCCTTCCTATTTGTTTCCAAACCCCTTTCTTGTGCCGTGTTACTTTGCACTGACGCATGGGAGGGCCCCAGCAGGGCCAGCAGCTCCATCCTGGTGCAGAGGGAATTTGTGCTTGAATCTTTTGTCTGCTCTTGGACCAATGGATAAATATAGAAAGAAGCACAGGGTTATTAAAAATGTTATGAAGCTAATAATTACATTTGGGATCAAGGATGTGTTTTCTTGGTGGGAAGCCATTAAAGGCGATAGAAGTGAGTGTGTGCACCCTGTGTGCCAGACGGTGTTTTTATCTTGGCTTTTTATGGGCTAAAAAACAGCAAGAAAAAGAAAAAAGTTTTGAATGTGTGTGCATGCTCACACATTCAGTTCCTAGATAGTTTAGTTTCTATCAGTATTTGGTTTCAGCTGTAGATTAACTTTGATTCATATGTTGAATTGAGCCTACTATTACAGTGGAAGATGCCTCCTTTCATTTTCCTAGTCCCTGCTTCTGTCAAGTTTTTGCCTCGCCAGGACTGAACCTGCACCAGGAGGGGGTCAGAGGGTCTTCTCCTTTTTCAGCTGGTTCTGAGTGTCCCTGCAAATGTTTGTGCTCCTTCTGTGTGAATTGGAAGGGTTCACTGGTGGCACTGCTGGGTTGAGGGCTGAAAGATGTCCAGTCCCAAGTGGCTGGGCTCCCTGGAAGCAGGGCCTCGAGCTCTGTAACTGCTGTTTGCTCTGTGTGTGAAAAGCAGAAGCACCTCTCCAGCCTTTTATTTATCCTCACCATTACCTCGTGGTGGGGTTTGGGTCTCTGAGCCCTAGCTGGGGTAGGAGGAATGGCTGTCTGGGCAGCAGCCACTGGCTGAACATCTGTCCTCTCAAAGGAATGATACTGGGATGGGCAGGAATCTCCCAGGACTAGGTTCAGAGGCTGGGGCAGGATCAGCTCCATTCTGTAAATGGATGTGTTTGACCTGCTGTAGAGACTGGTGAGGGCATATGTACCCACTCATCTTCAATGCACCCTTTTGCATTCCCACCCTGGGTACAAAAGTGAGTTGTGTTCACTTTGCACAGGGACCATTCCCAAAATCACCGTGCTCTGCTGTGGCATGTGCAGGGAGCAGCAAAGGGGCTGTGTTTTCTTAATCTGCCTGTTTGATGAGGCAGTATCTGGCTGTGCCCTTAGTGATGGGTTTTTTAATGCAGATCAAGTCTCCTGTTTTAATTGACTAAGAAAAAAGAACTTGAAGAGGGTATGAACCCATGACCTTGAGATAAATAGTTTCTTATTGAGTTCCTGAGCCCCTAAGCCGCCCCCTCTTGTGAGAGTAGCATGGTTTAATCAAAGGTCAGAGGCTTTGTTGCCTCTGAGTGCCTCAGAAAAAGAGGGTGACATGAGTGAGTTCTCCCCAGTCCTCTGTGACTGCAGTCATTTTTGGCCTGTCAAGTTCCCTTTGAGCTTGCTGTGCTTGTCCTCTGTTCCTGGGTGATGGCTCTCTTGACCTTCTGTGGTCTCTGTGAATGCTGATAAAGACCTGGTGATCAGGTCAGCTGTGTTTCTGAGGGTTGGAACTATATATATGATGGCTATGGGCAAATGGCTTTTGCAAGGCTGCATGTGTGCAACATGCAGATTCACAGCCCTGACAGGACACAGCCTTCACTTGCCAGCTCTTCCCACACTGCTCCCACGTGTGTCTCCTGTTTCTAGGCTGAAGGCCAAGTGTGGTATCTCACACGCTGCTGTGTGGTCAGTCTTGGCATGTGCTGACTTGTGCTTGGCTACTGATGCCTAAGATGTTGCAGTTGCTCAAGAAGGTTCCCCCTCATTTTATTCTATGTTCCCTTCTTGGGTGGTGACCCGGCATATGTCTGTACCTCTTTGTGAGAGGAGCAGTATTAGTTTGGCTTTCTGTCTCCTCCTCTGCCTTCTGTTTTCCCAACTGCAGTCACTAATGCTCCTTGAGCCTGGCTGATGGCTGTCATGGGGCTTGCACATTGGATGCCAATTTCCTTGGTGCTGTGCCAGTTCAGTCTTTGAAAATACTGTCTGGCAAGTCCTGGAGAGATCTTTGCCTCCAAAAGCTTCCACGGTTCTGTTCTGGTTTTCCCCATCACCAAGTAAAAAATAAAAACACTTGGCTCGGTAACAAATGCTGGCGACAAAATTCTTGCTGACAGGCTTAGTATGGTAGGGTAGGAGTAGGTGAGGACAGGTGTGATGGTGGTGTTATGCTGTTAGGTGCTCCTGTGAATCACACAGTGAGACAGAAGAAGGCTGAAGAGACCTTTCGTGGTCTCAAGTGGTTTGTACCTTTGGTGTGATGTTGCAATCACACTCTGTAGTGAATGTTTGAAATGAGTAGATCTGTACTCTTCTGGAAGACTGTGCTCAGGTGTAGCAGGTTGGAGGATATCACGTGACAAACTCTTGGAAGAACAGAGAAAATGAGTAGCCAAGAAAACTTTGTGCTGAGAAACCATCAGGTACATGGGAAGAAGTGTGATCTCTCCCTGCAAGCACTGGTGAGATCCAGTAAGGGTGCTGGGAGATGTGTAATTGCTAACTTTGCCACTTTGCAAACCATAAGCCTCTTTCTTTTCACTGAGAAACAGGAATGCAGACAAAGTGAACCAAATCATAGAGGTTCAGGGATGCAATTTTGTAGTCATTTTTGGTGCTCTAGGCAAATAATAAAGGAAATGCAGTGAAAGTCCCGTGTATTTATTTCTCCACGTCAAGGTACAATGCCATGGAAGGTCTAAATCCTTTTCATCATCTATTTTTAACTAGAGAAAAGACAGTACTTGCCCTTACTGTGCCGAAAAGTTACGTGATAAATCACAGTCTCCCTTTACAGACAATTAATTCAACTCCTTTGGGAGAATATTCCACAGAATTCTCATGGAAATGGAATTCTCTGTGAGTGCTGGTTCTCTTGCACAAGGTGGTGAAAGGATGTCCAAGCTCTGCCACCTTCCCTTTGCTTATGCCCAAGTCCCAGCTGGCAGAATGGGAACATCTGTAGGGCTGCGTGCCAGGGAAGTGTGTGCTGTCCCCCACCTCTGTCATCTTTTGGGGCAGCGAGCCCTTCCCTGACATGCAGGGGAAGTGCATGGAGCTGTGTGTCATCCTGCAGGCAGGTCACCAGGTCACTGCTGGATAGATGGTGTTTGGCAGCTGTGCTGTGGGATAACATGTGCATGGTCCTGCTGAGCTGGGGCATTGGCATTGCTTTTCCTTCCCATTGTCATGCTGCTGTGAGTGCAGGAGATGCTCTCACTTTCCTTTTTTTCTAGTTATTAGTGTCAGGCTGGGGTTTGCACAGCCCAGGACTGGTGGTGGTGATGATGTTCAGGTGTCCCACTCTAGGGTAGGCATGGGGAAGGGACAATGGCAAAGGTGCTGCCCTTTGCTGTGAGTGACAGCCTGCTGTGACCATCACACAGAGCCCTGGACCTTTACTGCAGACAAAGCTGCTGTCCCTCTCCTTCCCCATGCCTACCCTAGAGTGGGGACTCTGTGGGAGCAGCCCAATTTCTCCATCACATGGAGGAAAAGCATAAAGCAGAGCCTCAAGTGCTGCCTCTACTATTTGTTTCTTTTTTTATTCCTTTGGCATAAGGGCCAAATTCTGTTGGGAGTCTGGCTTCCAGCTGAAGTCAAGGTAATTTAGGAACTAAACCAGCCTTTTAATGTATCTTCTGCATGTCTCATTCCCCATCTGTGATGGAAGTAATGGTGCTCTCTTGTTCAGAGCATCTCTGGCCCTTGTATTTTTCAGATGTAATGAGAGCAGGTATTAGGGCTTGTCAGAATTGCTCCAGAAATTTTTATCTATATTTGGAATAAATGGGTCCTTTTTCAAAATTGAGCTTTCTGAGGGAAATGTCAGCTTGCAACTCATTTCTTGTAAGGAAAAAAAAGCCTTGGGTTTTTTCCTATTATTCTATTTGTGACAGTAAAAACATTGGTTGAAAACAGGAATGTTTTTATGAGGTGCAGTCAGTGGTGAGACCATTCCACATGCTGCTGGGTGATTGCCACATGTCCACGTTTACCTGGGCCTCCCTACCCCATCCAAGCTTTTTCCTCTTTTTCTTGAAGGAATATGGTTCTTTGGCTTCTCCAAGCAGCTGTTTGGAAAGGAGAGCAGCAACACTGAGGTTTTGATTTTTTTGTTGTTTTTTAATACATGCTCATCCCACCTGGAGGTATTTGTTTTAAGGTTGAGATAGGGGCAGGCCAGTCATGGACTTAAATACCTTTGCTATTAAGGTACCGAGGTAAAAGAAGATGGTTAATGCTTGGAGGGCAAAACATTTCTAAACCAGAGAGATTTACTGGTCCTAGTTGATTGTGCTTTTTTAAACATCTCCATGGATCATAATGTTTTCAAAAATACCAAGCCTGACCACGTGGGCACAGGAGTGTGAAATCCAGTTGTCTGCCATCTCTTTATTTCTGTTGTCAAATGATCTGGCCAAAAACGTAAGCCTTTTACAGGAAGACTGTCTGGTCTAGGCTCTAAGTTTTAATTTTCTTTTACAAATGATTTGAAGGACCATGATAAGAGGGCCTGCCATGCCGACAAGGGTTTCATTGTGGTGGCACCTGAGCAAGCCTGGGAAAAGGTGTTCTCTGCCTTCAAATCTTGGCCATGTAAAACCAGAATGGTTAAAGGAACACCATGCTTTATTATAAAATGTTCCAATAAACCCCTTAGACTTGGCACAGCAAACATGTGCCACCTCTGCCCTGGGAGATTTCAGCTTTAAAGTGGGCTGCAGGAGAGCCTGGGCTGGGCTCTTGCCTTGGGCACAGCTCTGCTCTGCTCCCCTGTGCTCCTGGGCACTGTCAATGTGTTTTTCTTGACCGAGCACCTTAACAGCACGAGAGGTGTATTAGGCCACTGTTCTGCTGGTGCTGCCTGGGGAGGATGACCATTCCTTGGGGAGTGAGGGAATGACATTTTTTATGTTTTAGGTTGAAAAATGTTATCCACTGTTTGAAACCCAGGGTCTGTGGTACTCTGATACTGCATGATCAATTTCCCTTCTTTGATCAAGAAGTTGGGGTGCATTCAAGTGAGAAAGTGAAAGTGCTCCCCTCTTGCTTGGGGTGTCTCTGACCAGGCTTAGTGAAATGCAGACAGCAAACAGTGGGGGGAAAAAGAAAAAATGAAAATATAACTCACTGAGGCAGTTCTGAAAATCTTCCACTTCCAGTAAAGTGAGGGAGTGTGAGGTCAGTAGTCTGTGCTTGAAAATGTGGGATCCAATCCTGGTGTCAGTTCCAGGCATGTAAATCACAGGCAGCGCTGCTGGCACTGACGGGAGCTGCTGAAAGGTTGCTGCAGCATGGGACCCGCAGGCTTTCTGGCACAGACGTGCTGATTCCTCTCGTTCCTGAGCCACCCTTTTTTTCTAGCTGTCCTTGGGCATTAAAAATAACAGCAGTGCAGCGTGGCTGGTCCTGCTTTTGGGTTGGTTTCTGACCATCATGACCCAGTGGCTCCAGCTCAGGGTGGCTCCTGGCTGCTGGGATGCCACAGGTAGGGCTGTCTTACAGCTTCCTTAGTTGCTGTTTATATCTGTTCTGTTTTGAATGATCTTTTCATTTCCTATAATACAGCAATCTCTGGGGGAGCTGGATGCCATCCCTTCAGGGGAAGTTGGATCCCATCCCTTCTGTGCTGAAGTGTTCTCTTTTCCCCCGCTGTTCTTCTAACTCATTTTCCCCCTCTTGTTTTAGTCACGTTTAATGAACACAGGACAAACCTGAAAATCAAGTGGGACAGCAAAGACAAAAATATGTACCCTGGTCCCAAAGCCCCCTGTGCACTGCTGGGGGACCTTGAGACTCCCTTGGGGAAATGCTCTTAGCACCAAGCTCTGCACCCTGCAGCACATAGGGGCTGCCAGGGAGTTTGCTCTATTATGGGAGCTCATTTTCTCCACCCAAGCTGATGGTCTGTGCTGCGGTCACCATCAGCTTTCCTCCAGGACAAGGGCTGGACCAGGAGCTCGGAAGTGATAAAGCCCCATTATAGCTCATTTTGACACGTGGGGTTTTGGTGGGATTGGAAGCAGCTCTGTCCCAAGTGCTGTCTAGGAGGAGTGTGTGCTTCCTTGCAGACTGAAACCATTCACAGAGTCACTGCTTTTCACCAGCACAGGATCTAACACCCCAAAAGGCAGCAGCTGGGCCGTTTGTGTTGGTGACTCCCTGAGCAGGTTGCCATGCTGGCAGCAGAGTGAGGGAAACACATCTTCAGCTTTTGTTGTCTTGTGTGATCCTTTTATTAAACTTCAGCAGTGTGCTGTTGAATTGAACAGTTTAATTTTAATCCATGAAACCTGAGAAGCACAAATGCAAACACAGAAAACTCTTAGGCCAGACCTTGCATGTGTCACTGTCCCAGTGTAGAAAGATGAGTAGCTGTATATGTATGGCTGTGCTCAGGTGTAAAGCTACCAATGCATATAAGCTGAATTTTAAGACAGAGTTGGACTCCAAATTGAGGTTTGCATGAAAGGGGTCTGCTTTTTCCAATGTGTGAGAATGTGGAGACCTCAGACAGCTCCCTCACTTCTGGCAGTGGCCAGAGTGCCTGAGGGTCAGGGCTCAGCAGTGGAGGAGATAATGTGAGATTTCTGAGTTTGGGAACTTTGGCCAGCAAATAACACACATACTGGCACAGAGTGGGAAAGACATAAAAAGACATATGTCGGAACAGGGCAGGCTTTTAAGTGGTTTTCATTTAAAATGAAAAGGTCATATTGAGTGAGGTTGGCATCTGGGGAACTGTTCGTGCACCTGCCAATCAACGAGGGGGGGACCCATGTCAGTTTGTGCTGATGGGTGACTGGCTGAGAGCTTGTCTGTGTTTAAAAATTGGTGACTGGAACAGTTAAAATGACAATTTTCCTTGTGGCTGTCAGGTTGAGCCATCTGCTTCATGAAGGAATGGAACAAAGGATCCCAGCATGAGACTGCTTTATCCCACTTCAACTGGTGTTTGCACTTGGGCTTCATCAAGTACAGCTATGCTGATTTGAAATATAATAATAGTAATAAATAGACTCTAAATATTGGTAACACTTTCAATTGTAAAGGAGATTAAAAGTGAATGCAGTTTTTGAGTAGTCAGAAAAACAGATGCCATTCAAACCAGGCTGTTTTGGGAGAAGTATAATTAGCTGAAGTCATTTTCACAGGTAAGATTTTTGATTTAAGGGACTGTGGTGTCTGGTTACTTCCATTTCTACGTGGCCACTGTGGAGTTATGCTAGGGATGCCTGTTTGCCTGAAATTGCTGACTGCTGCTCTTTGAAACTTGGAATTCTTGCAGAGGTTTTTCCACTGTCCGTTCCTGAAAAATCTGAACAATCTAAGAAAACTCAGGCCATAACACAGAACTGATGCTTAAATTCAGGCATTGTAAAGTCCTGGTTTTAGATTTGAATATACAAACAGAAAAAATTGCTTTCTGTACTTGTGTGTTAAAATTAATATTTATTTTTTTCTTGAGAAACATTGATTCTTACTGTCAGTAATACAGCATGACTATTGTCAGCCAATGAGTGAATGAACTGCTTCTGATAATTTTGTGTTTAGTGGAGTAGTTTGATAGACTGGCTCTAGTAGATATTGCTGTGACCAGTTGAGCTGTCCCTGTCCTGCTCACCTGTGGATGTGCTTCCAGGAGGGAGTGCCTGGAGTGCCTGCCTGGGCATTTTTGGGCTGCTGAGCCCCATTTGCTGCTGAGAGCATGGTTTCACAGCAAATTTTCAGCCTCAAGGAGAATATGTGGTGTCCTGCTCACCTTCCTGCAGGAAACCCCAGTCACAGGTGACAGGGACAGCTTGTGACTTAAACCTGGTGAGAGACAATCCTGAGCCAAGATTTTTTTTAAACACATGTTGAGTCCCAAGATGTATTGTTTTACCTGGAGCTCCTGGAGGTACTGTTGTGAATTGAACTGAAATAGTATTGGAATCAGCAGGAAGTGTTGTTGTCTTCTGCCTTTGCAGATAAGACCAAAGGGCATTTTGCCAGGAGCCTGTGGGAAGGACCTAAATTGTATGTAACTCTACATAATTTTAAAATGAAAAGTAAACATGCACAACCATAATATTTGCTTGTACTTGTCTCCTCGTTGATGGATGGAGAGAAATTGCTCTTTGGCTGAGTTCATCAGCAGTAAACCTCTGCAGTTACTCCTCTTCATCCCTGCAGTGAGTGGGAGAAGCCATTGCAATTTTCAGTTGGTTTTGTCCTTGTAACACCTGAGGGGAGCTCTGATGGTCCTGGGAACTTTCAGACCTGCCTATCTCAGTGGAGAATCAGGGCTAGGTGCCAGCACAGGGCCCATGGGACTGAGCTGGGTCAGAATGAGGCTCAGTGTGCTCCTGTGGTGTTGGCACAAGGGACATGTGCCGCTGATTGGGAGAGACAAAAGCCCTGTCACTCCTGGCTGTCATAGCCTCAGACATTGCATGCGGGACGAGGGGTGTTGGAAGGGCAGGAAGCCATCTCACTGTGTGACAGGGAAGAGAGGCTTGGACCATGAGCCACCAACACATTTTACTCCTTGTTTGTTGTAGATTTGCGGGCTCACATGCACCATCACGAACAGCACAGTACAGCAGACAAGTCTGAGCTTTTCCGTAGTGACAGCAGCAAATAGCAGAAACTTTCTCTGCTGAGCTGTGATGACAAGCCTGTGGTTGTCATGGGCAGAGATAGGGCTTTAGAGTGACCAGAATGTGGCTGGGATGGGATGCTGGCCGGGGCTGATGGGGACAGGAAGGAGTGTGCACTTCAGATGCTGCTGGTCTGTGTAGGATGCCCCTGACATGTGTCCTGGCATGTCCCATCTCACATGCAAAATGATGGCCTCATGGCCTGGTTGTCCTCTCTAACTTCATCATCTGCAGAAAGGAAAAACACAACATTGAGCAGGTCACATCAAGAGAAGGTAGTGTCTGCTTCTCAGCTTCAGGAAGGGAATATAGTTCCCACATGGGAATTGTACAGAGCTCCAGAGAGAAAAGGCTGTTCTTAGGGGGAGGGCTGGTGTTGTAGCTCTGCTCACAGTAATGGTAACCTCAAAATGCCTTAAATGGCACCTTCCAGCTCTCTCACTCTGCCCAAGGCCAGAGGTGAGTGATTGTTCACCCTGTTCTCTTATTTTATGCCTCATTTGATATCTCCTTATCGCTCTCCCTTCTCAATGGCCTTAAGAGCAGTAAAGGAGTGGTGACTTTAGGAGGTGTGAGTTGTTGGCCAGACTCTGGCAGCTGAAATTTCTGGTCATTGTTGGTCATGGCTCAGTTCAGAGTGGTGCTGAAAGGAGTCCAGGAGTATGGACACTTCTGCTTAAGAAAACTGGGGAGGAAAACGCTGCATTTCCCAGAAATTGTGTAGGTTAAACTGCTGGCTTTGGAGACAAGCTGTTGGGAAGCCCATACAGTGTGCATCACTTAAGTCTCTCTCTTTTCAGGGCTGAGAAAGAAACCAAACCCGAAGTTGTGAGTCTGGTGGAACCCTGCTCTGAGTTCATCCCACAAGTAAGGCTGTGCAGTGTGAGAACTGGTATGTAAGCACAATTCACAGGCACAAGGGACAAGAAGGATGTCAGGCTTTTCTGACAGTGGCACCTTGTTCATGGCTCTCAAAGTTTGGAGGGAGAGTGGGATCACCAGAAAATACAAGACAAACTGATGGCTCTCTGGTGGTGCTTACACCCAGAGGCTTTGCTGGAGAAGGGCTGAGCAGTGAGAGACTGGGAGTGTCCAGAAGTCATCCCAGGCTATGGTGCTGAGGCTTTAGACATGCTCTGTGATGTGTGGTGTCATAACACGTGTGGAGAGGCAACGTGGGGGTAATGACAAATGCACACAGCAGAAATGCATACACACAGACACAGGCTGTACAAGTGTAGGCACATGGAAACAAAGATGGCAATGCATATATAGTATATACTATACAGTGGCATATGAGAGCTTGGGGGTGTATATACCAAATGTCTGTATATACTATATATGGCGATTAAAGAATGCATATGCATTCATGTTCTCTTTTTTTCTTTCTGTCTCTTCTGTCTTTCTGTGGAGCTGTTGCAAAACTACCAGATTCAACCTCCTGGGGAGCCTTTCTGGCCAAGGTTTTACAAGCCAGCACCTGCTTTGCCTGCCTGATTTCTTTCTATATTTATTCCTCTGCACCCGGTTTTTGCCTTTGCCTGTGGAACTGTCACAAACATTTGTGCTAGCTTTTGACTGCACAGGACTTCAGCTTGCAAGTCCTAAATCTGTCTTTGTGCATGGTGGAGGAGCAGGTGTTTGTGTGCATGGTTATGCATGTGTATGTCTGAGCATCCTTGGTCCTTGCTGTCTGCATACGTGGCCTGTGTCCCTGTGATTCTGCAGCAGTCCCTCTGTTCTCTGCCCCTTCAAGATGTTTTTATGAATCAAATATTCTCAGTCATCCTGCTTATTTCATTTAAATTAGCCACCCCTGACCCAGTGGCTGCTTTATAACAATCTGTACTGCTGTGCAGGAGGCTTGAGTTGGATTTTATTCTCAGGCCCCCAAGGTTTCACTTCCCAAGCTTAATACTGTGGCAAGGAGGAGGATTTGTGTTGCCATGTAGCAGGGAGCTCCTGGTTAGGCTGTGGTTGGACATGGATGCATCCATCCTTTTGGTTCCTCTCCTCTGTATTGTTTGGGATGGAAGGTGCTCTGAAGCAGAATTGCTGAATACAGGTGCTTAGGTACCTCTGTTTATAGTGATCACAGTAGCAAGGGAGAGGGTATAAAGCCATTTCAGCTGGAAAAAGGAGAGGAGATCCTAGTGTTGTCCTGGGGAGGGTAAAGCTGGGGGAGTAGCAAGTGCAGCCCAGAAGAGACATGTGCTCGTTCCCAGTTCAATGGGTATAAGTTGCACACACTGAAAAGCAGTGCTGGGCTGCCTGCCAGGAGCTGGGGAATGGCTTGTCCTCATCTGTTCAGGCCCCTGCGCTCCCACCCCTTCTTAACAGCTCTCTTTGCTGCTGAAATGGGAGTCCCTCTAAGGTCACAAAAGCATTAGTCCCAGATTTCAGCCCCAAGAGCTGTAAAACCTACCCTGGCTGACCCCTGTTCAAAGGAAAAGTCAGTGTGAGCAGCCCTCACTCCCCTGGGTTTTGTGTCCCTGTCCCCACCATGTGTGCCACTGCAGCCTGCATTCCTCTCCCATTCTGTAAGCCCTGTGCCTCTCGTGCTGACACAGCTAATACTTCTCTGCTGGCAGGGCAGGCAAGGTCGTGGCATTTAACTCTTGGGAAGAACTTTGATCTGTTCATCTCTGGTGGGATACCAGAGCTGTAAGGGCTGCCGTGTGCCTTTGATGGGGTTTTTGCTCTTCCAGGTGTTCCCCTTCCATGCTTTTGTTCCTTTCCTTGACTTTGACAATTCTCTACTTAATTTTACTGTGTGTTCTTGTAAAAAGCAATATCTTGGGGATTGTTTTCTGCAAAGGGCTGGAAAACTTGAGTCAGAGTTGGTAAGAAAACCTGCACAAACTTGACCCTTTTTACATTGGTTTTGAGAGTATCTCTCGTTGCTGACCATGGAGAAATCTCCGGGTGACCCTGCTGCTGGCTGGGGCACACAGGTCCTGTGAGAGGTTTTAATGTGCTTTTGGAAAAATAATTAATCAGCTACCCATGGAGAGGTAGTCCCAGCCTGCAGTGCACTGAGGCTGCCCTGGTGTACCACTTAATGCCACTTGGACTGTTGGCTCTTAAAACTGCCTTTATGACCTCCAGTGTAATGAACGTGTGCTGGTGCTGCCTGGTAAGGTTGATTTTTTTTTTTTTTTTTTTTTTTTTTTTTCTTTTGCAGTGGTAGCGATGGATCACTGAGTTAAATGTGGGTGTATTCTAAAAGGCAGAGACCTTTTGTTACCTTTTAAAGCAATGATTTTAATGTTTTCTGTCACCCGTGGGTGCTAAACCCTTGCTGCCACAGGCCCTGACCACTGTGCAGTTCCTGGAGGTAATTGCAGAGCCTCTGTCACTGCAGGATTTCAGCTCCTCCCCAAAGCCTGTGCTCTAGTACCAGTGAAAGCCAGATGTATTGTAATGTCACTTTTTTACAGTTTGTTTTGGCCATACATGGGCAGAGTCAGCTCTGGAATTCCTTCCCTATAAATTCAATAGCATCTTGTGGGTGGTGCTGGGGAATCACTCTGGTCTGGTTGGATTGCCTTGCCTCGGCAGCCTGTTTGCCTTGAAAATGTCCTGCTGTGCACATTCCTGAGAGGCTGCCTGCCCCTGGAGCCATGGCTGCAGCTACCAGGAGGCTGCTGTCCCACGCTGGCAGGCAGAGTCAGCTCCTGCTGCCTGCAGGTCAGCTTTTGCTGCTGAGGCTTGATGCTTGTGGCAGTGCTGGCATGGGGATGTTGCTCTGGTGTGCATGCAGGCTCTGCAGGGATAGTTATGCCATCTAAGAAAACTGCCTCTTAAACTTGGTTTGTGAGTTTGAGGACACTCAAGTCCCTTTTCCAGGTGTGGGAAGGCTGGGTGCTCCTCAATTCCCACCAACCATGGGATACAGTGCTGTGTGTTCCAGCAGGGATTGATGGGTGCTGCCATCCTGGGGCTCCTTGTACCTGCAGGGATCTCTTGTCCTTCAGTTTGTGCCTCTCTGCAGAGCTGTCTTTTGTTTTTTGTGGATTTTTTTCCATAACACAAGTTCAAATGTATATTCTTTATAAAGCACTAACTTGATGAGCCAGGTGAGGGGAGATTTCCCTGTGCCAGGTGAGCAGCCAGTGTGGGATGTGGTATGACTGATGGCTGAGCCTGCCTTTTCTGGACCAAGCTGATGTTGCTATAACCACAGCCTGAATCTGCCTATTTGCCTTCAGAGAAAGTAGTTCTAGGAGGTTTTCTGGTGGTGAGTTGAGGGATGAGAGAGAGGTTTGTTGCAGGGATTGAGCAGCAACAACTCCTGGAGTTGCTCCCGTTGAATCTTCCTGTGCATCCCTAGTAGGGGACAGAGATGCAGTGTCACCCATCCTTCCAGGAGCCCCTGAAGCACAGTTGAAGGTGATTGTGTGGCCCCATGTCCAGGCTGTGTGTAGGTCAGCAAAGGCAATGTGCTCAGCTCATGCTTCAGAGGGGCAAGTCATCCCTGTGCCAAAGCCAGGGAGAGAAGGGTGATTTTTTTTTTTTTTTTTTTACATCCTTTGGAGTTTTGATCTCCATATTTGGAAATGTTTACCCATTGCACTGATCTATTGCAAGGGAGGGGAGGTGACTCAGGGTCTGGTGGAAGCAGGATTTGAATTCCTGTAGTAAGGTTTTTTTTTTTTATCCCCCCCCCCTTTTCTTGTTTTGGAAGCTTGTTGTGGTCAGTTTTCAGTTCTCTCTTGCTCCTGGACCTTGTTCCAAATTTGATGTGCTCGAGAGGGAAGCATGTTAGCAAAGGAGCTTGCCTGAACGCTGGTAAGTGCATCATTGCTGTTACAGCAAGCAACTTGGGACTTTTTCTGTTGTTTTGTTTAGTCAGATGGATTGCATCAAAGTGTGTGCATTGCTGGTGGAGGCAGGCATGTGGCTCAACAACAAGGGACCCAATGAAACCTTCTGTAGCAGGAGAAGTTGGCTTAGTGGATTGGTCTCAAAGGCAAAATGTTTCTTCAGGAGTAGGTATAAAGATAATTTAAGCCAGCTCCCATTGTCACGCTTTTCCTTTTAGTTTCACTGTGCAGCAAGGCAGCAGATCACTATGGAGTTAAAGGAGGATATATTCATGTGGTCAGCAAGGAAAACATAGCTTATGTGTGATTCCTGTCTCTTAAGGAAGAGTGTGTGTTAAAAGGCTGCATAACACATGGATATATTTCTCTAATGTTAATATTTAACTCTGTTCTCTTAGTTGAAGTTTAGCTAACTGTAACTGGATAAAGTTTGAGTGTCTGTTTTTTTTTCTTGTTGTTCTGTATTTTTCCTTAGTGTTAAGTTTTTAATCCGTCTGATATTGTAGCTGGCTGATTCTTTTTGCTCTTTCCTTTCTATTTCCTGAAAGGAAGCTGCAGTTCATCCAGACAGTCAGGAGTATGGGGGGAAACTGGAAGATGCTCTGCTTCCTGTTTTATTCATGGCAGCTAAAACCGTGCTGGGGAATCTGGAGCAGAGATCCACCATCCTGCATTCCTTTTGTCATTTGGAGCATGTAACATGTACAGAGTGCTTTTAACACTGCTCTGGGGGTCATGGAGCAGCCAGTCCTGTGCTTCAAATGGGAAGCACTGCACTTCATCCTTTTACTTTGGAAGGGGCATTGGTGAAAATCCTTTTATAGTTTTCAGTGCTGGTTAGTAATCCTTCTATCTTCTCAGCTAACTGGTATTTTTAGGCTTCTTCAGAACTGTTGCTTCATACTCTCTTAAAGTTAAACCTCTTGTAAATTTTCATTTGCCCTTTTAAATAGGGCTTAATGCTCGTTGGTTTTTCCAGAGATGTGGATTTGCAGCAGGTCCTTGAGGTACAAAACTGTCTGGATTATCCTGAAGAGGGAAAGATAGTTTGCTTGAGGATGGCTGTGTGATAAAAAACACTCGGCCACAAAAAGTGATGAAGGACTGCTGGAGCCTTTTCTGTGGCTGGGACATGTTGGAGGTTTGTAGAGTTCAGCTGCATTTTAATCTTTGCTGTTTCAAAAGGATGATTGGATTACTGCAGCTTTTGGGGTCAGGGCCTGGCCAGGCTGATCTTGGTGCAAAGGAAAGAGCTGCTGTCCTAAAGAGTGTCCAGGGTGAACGGGCAGGGGAGGTGATGGGCTAGGACACAGGGCCCTGGGAGCACGTATGGAGCTGTCACAGCACCTGAAGCCTCAGCCCGAGGACTCCTCTGGTAGACACTCATCCTCTGTCGTGCATGGTGGTGCAAAGCTGTGGACTTCTGGCAGTGGGGCCCTGGTCTGTGCTGCTCCTTGTGTGTTGTGTGCTGTGCTTTGCCTGTGTGTGTGCACACGTGGCCCCGTGTGATGGCTGTGCTTCTGGTGGCATGTGGATGTGGCACATCCAGGCTTCACCAGCTGCCTGTGGCTGAGCTTGGTGCTCTGGGAACAGCACTGTAGGACTGGAAATGATGATGTTCTGTTCCCCTCGCAGTTTCCTCCTTTTGCTGCTCATCAGGACATGCTGTTTGTTGGAAGACAAGGATGAGCAGTGCCTGGGTGCTGTAACCCAAGTGCTCTGGGCAGGGCTAGTCTGGCACCTCTGGGAAAGTGCTTTGTGACTCTGAATGTTCACGTGCTGATCCCTCTCTGTGCAACATCTCAGCCCTGCGAGGATGTGACTTGGGAGCTGGACTGACTGTGAAGGATGGGCTCTCCATGTGCTGCCTGTGCCCCCTTTCCTGGTGGGTGCTGGGCAGAGCTGGGGGAGCTCTGGAGGACGAGGCAATGCCCACGGCTGGGACTGCAGGCTGCCAGGGCTCTCCATCTGGTGTTTCTCCAGGACCTGAGCAGATTCAGTGACCACTGATGCTATCCAGGATCCACAAAGGATTTTCTCCTGCTCCAGGAACAGAGCCATTAAGGGCTGACTTGTAAATTAATACAGCTGTCTAAAGTTTTTTTTTTTTTCCTCCTCTAGCCTGGCACCTGGTAAACACTGCAGCTTGAGAAGCCTTCCATGGCACTAACCCTCGAGAGTGTTCAGAGAACTCCATGCCTGCCTTTCTTAAGCTTCTCTCAATCTCTATTAATGATGTGTTAAACACAAAGGACTTGCTTTAGCTCCCATGTAGGGAGGTTTGGTTCACGGCCCATCCTTCATCCTGGCTGTTGCCCTGATCAATCCAGGGCTGGCCCTGGGTAGTTGGCAAAGGGGTTACACCAGCACTGTGATTTGAGTGCTCTGAGGGAGCTCAGTATGCACTGAGGGCTGCGTGTTTGTGCCCCACGGGAGCCAAGAGAAGCTGCCCCAGACAGCAGGGGACTGGCATATGTGGGTGGAAGGGGGTGAAGGTTACAAGCCTCTGCACATCTTACACTGAGCATTTTAGGCAAAGGTTTTGGATCCCTTAAGTACTGTGCCTGAAGGCTGAGGAAAGTGGTGTTATTGTGGTGTGCAGGCATAGAAATTAGGGCACTGTGTGGCAGATTTGGGAAAAGTGCAAATCTCTGTATTTTATGTAATGGTTTGTGCTCAGACAGGTGGGTGCTTTGTGGCCTCGGGCAGAGTGATGCTGTCAAACCCATCTCTTACTCTAATAAAGTAATATTTTTTGAGCATAAAATATTTCTGCATCAGTTGCTTAAAGGTAAGCCAAGAGGCACTGAGTATTTCATAAAGTTGATCTGTGTTGCTAGTGTGTGACATGATCTCGACACATATTGTTACATTAGAAATTTCCAGATGGCACTTCGCCTAATTGTATGATTGCTCTTTCCTGGGATCTGAGTGGAGTGCAGGTATTTGCATTTGGGATGAGATCTCCGAGTGAGAACAACTTGTTTGCCCCCAGTGAGTGTGCTGGTTCAAGGACTAACGTGCCCAGAGAAGGAGGAAAAGGATGGCTCTTGTTGCTTTACCGATGTCCTCGAATAGTTAACTGTGCTTACTGCTTGTCCTGGTGGGGGAGGACAATATTTTAAAGAAATATCAGGTTTCAGAAGCCTGGCTGCCTGTGGTGGAGAGGAAAAGAATCCTTGTGCTGTGCTGTCTCACACCCCTACTGCAAAAATATCAGAGGGACAAGTTCGGGTGAAGCTGCCTGTTTTTGGCAGCCACTTCCCTCCTACATCCTTCTTCTTCAGGTAAATCCCTCTTCAACTCCATTTGCTGTTCCCCTTTCTTCCCTGAAAAGTCATTAGCATCCCTTGAAATTAAGAAAAGGACAGGAGGAGGGAATAAATCGATGTTAAGAAGTAGAAAACAATCAATTAAATAGTACATAGCATGTAATTTTGCTTGGAAACTTACCATGAAATTGAGAAGCACTTTAACAACTAGTAATTTAAATTGCATTTGAACACTGCTAATGAGTTGTTTGCATAGGAATTTTGGTCATTTCACAGCAGGTTGTTGTCTTTAGTACTCCTTCATTCAGTACAAAAAGAAAGTTTAAAAATTTTTTTTATGAGGAAGATGCTGTAGTCAACTGGTCCAACTATTGCTAGTAAAAGGTGGTACTATGGAAATTTTGCAAGGCCCTGTTCGATTCAGAGACATTTACATCCTTAGCATCAGGACTTCCAGTGTTAAATACATGGGAATTTGATGCTTTTTATCTAAAAAAGCTTGTTATTTTGAAAAGGTGGGAAAATAACATTATCACTATTGCACTCACCAGCATGATAGAGTTGAGGAGGCTGAAGAATCTCCTCCAGGCTCCTGGGGTTGGGGTTTGCAGCTGTGGGACCGACCCAGGAGTGAATCTCATCCTTATCACCACAAGCAAATCAAAATAATGCTTTGGGATCTGATCCTGACTTGCTCTACCTTAAGAGGAACAACAGAGAGGTGCTGATTGCCTGTGGGGTATTTGTGTTTAAGCTATTAGTCTTGTTTTTCCAGTGTTTAATGCTCTCCTCCACCACTGTTTTACTTCTAAAATGCCAACTACTTTCAGCAAAAGGCAATATCAGCCTAATCAAGTTGCTGCTTCGCTGCTGATTGTGTTGGGAGCAGACTCCATAGGAAGGCAAACGCGAGTTACTTGTCGCCTGTTGCTGAATGAACATCCCGTTTTCAGAGCAGGGTTTTTGCAAATCCGTGGGTATGCTTAGCATATGGAAGGGGGTTCCAGTATCAAAACAAATCTGGCCTCCTGTTTCTGAATGTGTAGGTTGTTTCTTAGAAGATGGAACCTTTAAAATCTGTCCCTGCAAACATGGCTGTTAAATCCTGCTATTTCGAGAGGTGTGAGGCAGCTGTCTGCACTGAGATAAGCTATAAAAAGGCAATATTTTCCAAAGCCGGCTTTTTTAGCTATACCTGCCAGACAGCTTGGCCAGCAGGAGTTCACCAGGAGTGTCACCACTGCTGCCCTTTTATGCACAGAGTGCTGAGCGATGTAAAAACTTCTGGGCAAGTTTCCAGGGTCAGCATTAAGCACCAGCCCTTCCATCTCTACTGGGTGAAATGCTGCTATGCAGGAAGGTGCATTCCTTGTGGAGGAAGGGATGCTTGTTGGCTTGGTGTTCTTACATGGTCTCTTGTTATTTTCTAGGTGATTGTTTGACTTTTGTTCTTAATTTTTATTGTGTTTGTCTTGTTGCTGATTTGGTGACCATGTCTAATCACAGGGGGATTTGAATGCTTGGAGGCATTCCTGTTTGCTGTGTAGTCTTGAGGGTAGCTGGTGAGTTCAGATTAAACCAGTCGTAAAAATTGTAATTTTCCCCTCGGATCTGGATGAGGTTTCTCACAGCTCACTGGTGTTATCACATAGTCTTCCTGACACGTGTGCTTCCTGCAGTGCTTTTTAGTTATCAGCTAATTCTCTGGCAAGATGAGCGAGTGTCAGAAAGCTGCATCAGATAACCTTGCAGAGGCTGTTCGGGCTGCAGGGATGGAGAAGGATGTGGCTTTTGAGCATGTTCCCAGTGAAGTATTTCTGAAAGCTGGGAGGGCACTGGGGATGGGTGTGTTGAAGTGACTGGAGCACCGTCCTCAGGTAGGTGTGGAGCTGGTGTGTGCAGGGAGAAGGGGTGAAATCCACATGGTGGAGGAGTGCAGGGAGCCAGAGAGAAGAAGCTGCAGACAACCTGGATTCTCATTATGCTAAAAGCTGGTTCTTTATCTCAACTCAGTGAACTGTCCAGCACATACTTTTGCCCTCTTATTTTAATTGAATGAGTATTTCATCACCTTGATTCCTGAGAATCCACCTGTTAAGCAAACCCCCTATTCCGCATGGCTGTGGTTGCCAACTAACCAGCCCAGTTCCATGCATGGGTGGAGGGTTTTGTTTTCCCTGTTTTGATGTTTTTATTCACTGAAGGCCAGGCTGCCTCTTAGTCACCTCTGGATGTCCTAAGTGTTGTGGCTAATCTTTTCTTTATAATTATTATTTCCTTACCCTCGTTTTCCATCTCAACAGTCTACTTGCCTCTTTTCCAGCTTCCTTCTAAAGGCAGACACACACTCAGCTGGTGGAATTGGATCTAGATTTGATAATTGCTTCCTGAACAAACAGCCATGTGTGTCTCCTTGTCCAAAAACCTACTGAAGACTGAATAGAAGTGAGATGTGGGGTTTGAAATTACCCCAGTGAGTTATTTCTGGCCATGGTCTCTCCCTGTAGTGCTCCCACCAGCTCCTCTACATCTCAGGGTTTGGGCTGAGGTTGAACTGGGCTGGTAAAGGCCCTTTGTTTCCCCACCTCCCAATCTCAACTTTTTTTGAAAAATGCAGATAAATTCAATTGATAACCTTGTAACAGAGATAAGGAAGAAAAATCTTACAGGTAGATTAGTTTGCAGTGGAGGGAAGGCAAATACCAAGGGAACCCACACTGAGCTACCCTGAAATGCTGAGGTGGCTTATTTATCACTTACTAGCCCAGTAAATGTAGCCTGTGCTTTACAAGTGGGGAAGATGACAATCCTTGTCCTGAAGATTCTACAAAGCGAGGCAGACAAATGTGCACTTGAGGTCTATGGAAGGGTTAGCACAGATAATTGCTGGAGATCAAACTCCAGATAAAGCAGATTCCTGGAAGAGAAGGGCTTTTGCTGTGGGAGTTGTAGGTGATGAGAAGGATTTTTCAAGTGCTGGAGGAGTGGATCCAGAGAGGAAGGTAAATGGGTATGGAGGGAGGTGAGAAGACCTGAAAGGAAAGAATGTTGAAGGGGAGGGTAGAAAGTGAGAAAAGGAGTAGGAGGAAAAAAAGAGCAGCAAGTCTGCTGTGGGAGGGGATGGTGTAGATGAGAGTCAAGATGACCTTAGTGTTTCTTGATTGTGTGTTATAAGCTATGCCATAACTCAGCTACTGCAATTAGTCATCTCCTAGGGTATGAAGTACCAGTTTCTTCTCTGGTTGGAGTGTACTAGTCCTGGCTGGAGTCCAGCACTGGAAGATCTCTTGGCCAGGCTTGAATGCCTGTGATGGGGTGCTGGGTGGTCACATCCTGTCTGTGTCCCACTGCCAAACATTAATAGACACGTGCTTAAGTAGCTTGTCATCTTCTGCTTTATACCTTCAGGGTTAGTTAGTCCCCTAGAGACTCAGACAGAAAATCAGAGATTGGGGGGTGTGTGTGCATATGTAGAAATGTACTTACAGTTTGCTTTCTTTTTCTGGGCCTTGTGTCTGATCCCCATCTATTTTTTTGTGTCTCCTTTTACTGTTGATCCTGTTCAGATCGTCCTTCAGACTCCTCATTTCCTCCACAAAGTAGTCCCCCATCCTTCTAGTTCTTTCCTAATTGTCCATTAGTTAGACAGAATTCTTTTGTAGCCAGTATAGGGTGTGGGAACGTGTAGAACATCTCTGGAGCTCAGTCCATCTACTGTCATGGCATGCTGTTCCAGCAGGAGAGAAACCTGAGTTCAGAACATCTGAAATTGCCCATTATCTCTGCTCATTTCTTGCAGTCCATAATTTGGGGGTGGGGAAGTGAGGAGAAGAGGAGGCGAGTTGTTCTAAACATGACTCATCCCACAATCGATCGATACAAAATGTTCCATTACATTTTCATTGTCAAAAATGACTCCCCTCTCCTACCCCCCCCTTCTGTGAGGTGCTGCAAAGGCTGCTTTGTTGGGCTTGTGGTGGCATGGCCAGCCCAACCAAAAGTGTCTGAGTTTTGGTTCACACTTTACTTTGTGTGTGGGCTGAGGTTGAGCGTGGTGGAGGTGTCCTGATTTCGGAGGGGAGGAGATTCCTGGCCGCTCTCAGGAGATTTCGCGTTGCTCGAGGCACGGAGCAGACCTGTTTGACAAGAGGAGTCACTCCCAGCCTTCCCCTTGGGGAGAGAGGCCAACAGATGTGCGAGATCTAAGGCAATATTAAGGGACATAATAGAAAGTATCGTGGGCTGTCTGCCAGCAGCCCCTCTGGGCCGGTGCCACAGATTGCTCCCTTGGGCTCGAGAGGCGTTTCACTGGTGTGTCCTTGCTGAATTTCCTGCTGTGTGTGCAGTGATGGGGTGGAGATGGAGCTGCTGGGTGTTCTCTTGCCTCCAGGTGTTTAGGGCCGTGATTTTACGGTCTGTTTACTGACCAGGAAAGGTCAAAGCTCACCCGAAGCTGCACAGATGTTGCCAGGTGTACATAAACATTTATGTAGGTACGTGTATAGTATGGTAAAGAATTGATCCAAGTTTCGTGATTCCAGTTGTCCTGTCCATCTTCACAGCAGCTTTATGGGCAGTCCTTGTGGGTAGCAGCTGGCCATGGTCGCATTGGTGCCCAGGAGGCTCTCTGCCCCTCTTGCCTGGCCTGGGATGGGAAATATCACTGGACTGACCTCCGCAGTATTTGCAGTTATTTCACATCTTCCAGCCACCACAATCAAGGCCTTGATCTGCGGGTAAACCTTTTTAAAAAAATTAAAGTGCAACAGCACTTTATCAAACAAACCCCACTGCTAATAGGTAGGGTTTTGTTGGGGGAGTTTCAGCCTGCGAGAGAGCAGCCTGAGTCGTGAGCATGGGCTCCTGATAGCGTTATCTGTTGGTACAAACGGCACCCAAGGCATCTTCTGCTTCATTCTGTGCTGGGAGAAGGTGCTGCCAGGAGCTGGGCTGCTTGGGGCTCTGCATTGTGGTGTGCTGTGGTGGCAGGGGCAGGACCCAGGACATTCAGCAGTCCCTGCTGAGATGTGTAGGTTGCTGCTGCTCTGTTTTGGAGATGCTGTCACTGCAGCAGAACGTTACAGGATCCAGGGCGCACACAAATGTGTTTACAGAGCAAATAAGGGTGGGAGAGAAAAAAGGAAGAGCCTCCAAGTGGCTTTGGGTGTTTTTTAAGTGGTAAAGCTGAGAAATTCCGAGCATATGCAATTAATGTCTGTTTAAACACAAACTTCTTTAATAGCTGAAATATCAGCTCCTACCGAAGAGCTTTCCTGGTGGGTCTTTCATCTGCAGCCACCTGCCCTGCTGGAGTGTGCAGGGGGGCGTCTCCAAAGGTGCCGGGCTTCGTGTTTTCGGTTGGGCTCGTTAGGTGTTTGCAAAGGGCGATGCCGCCCTTCTTTCCTGGCTTGCTTCCACTTCTCTGACTGTCTGGAGGTAAAAGTGGTAAATTCTTAAGAAAACTCACCCATTTGGGTCACAAGGGTCCCACGCCTGATGTAATTTGTTTTTGTGAGATGTTGTTATTTACTCAGATCCTGGAGGAATATGATCCAGAATAAGCTCAAGGGCTTCTCTCCTGCTGGAGCTGTGTGTGCTTTGTCTGTGAGCAGGCTGCTCTCTGAGCAGCAATTCTGGTGAAAGCTTGTCAAGTTCTCAGAGTAAAACCACTGGGGAACGGGGCACATTGTGGAGGCAATGTGGAGAGAGTGGGAGCAAAGTCTTTGTAGGCTTGACCTGCCTGTTAAAACTTCACAGGGTCTTACTGGCTGTGTGGATGTCAAAGCAGCAGCCTGCTTGGACAAGATGCTGTTTGTGTGTATTTCGCTTGATTAAAAAAAAAAAGTCATGAGGATGTTTTGAACAGTCTTGCTGAGCACCACTGTCGCCCTTCTCATTAGCTACAACAGTGACCTGGGGCTTTCTTCTTGTGCTAGAACTTGCAAAGGTATGCTTTTTCCCTTTTTCTTTTTATCTTTTCCTTTTACAAACACCATTGAAGTGCCTCTCTCTTGAAGTGAGCAGTTGCATCAGCCTGTGCTGTTGTCCACGTGCTGGTTGGAGGCTCCTTTATTACTTTGACACATAGCTAGCTGTGAGGAGTGGTCTGCAGGACCTGCTTCAGTGGGGCTACACCACACCTGAGCTCAGTGATGCACAGGGACAGATCCCTAGCAGGTGTGAATGATAAAGTGTGGCACCTCACAGCCTGTTTTGCCAAGGCTGTTATTCTCTGAGTATAAAGAAACCACGTTGAACTCTTTGCAGTTTATAAGGCTTTGAAAGCTTGACATAGACATGATGTTCCTCTCTGAGCTGTAGCTGCTGGATCTCTTGGTGCAGTTCATTTGCTGCTTCTGAATGCTGGAAAAAACATCATGCAAACTCTAAAATGTTTGAACAAGCCATGCCCCCTTGCTGTATCTCTTTTTCCCTAGAAAAACAGGTGGAGATGTTTATCCCGCTCTCCCACTTTCCTTCCTCCTCCCAACCTTTGCACTGTTGGCCCACTGTTGTGGATCACTTGTGTCATGCACTAGTGTAGCATTTGTCCCTCGAGAACACACCAGTCACTGCTGATTTGCCTCAAATCATTGTCCTTGCAGTCTTGAAAAATACCCACAATAAGCAGGTGGAGCTGATAAAATCACTTCCAGCGCAGCAGCTGACGGCAGCTGGGTTAGAGTCTTTCTCATTGTTTCCTGCCAGGGGAGAAAATAAAGCACACGTGAAGGCAAAATGCATGAGTTTTCCCCTTTGTCTACCCTCCCCAGCACCCAAGTCATGGTTTCCACAACAATGAAGAAGTCTCAGCCAATCTGTTTCGCAGACGAGGCTGAATTTCTTAGAGTCAACGTTTCCATGTCTGACAAAGTTAAAAAACTTAAAAAAAAAAAAAGAAGGCAGGGCAGAGAGGCTACGTGTGGTCTGGCAGGCAGCCAGTCAAGGAGTGCTCTTTGGGGTTATTATTAGGCAGATAACTGTATCAAGAGCTTAAACATCACCCTGGGTCTGACGGCTGGGGTGCTTTTTGTGAAATGCTGATGCACATTTCATACTCATGAGAGAATGTATGCCAGGACCTGAAGCTACTTCTAAAAACCATTTTTATTTTGCCTTTTCCCCTGCAGTAACTAGGGTGCCAGAAGAGTTCCTGGGAAGTGATTACAGGTCCTCCATGGGGAGCTACTGCTAGTTGGGAGCTTACAAATTCTTTTCCCACTAGCACTTCTGTATTCCTGCCTCTGATAGGAACCATGCCTAGAAGTTTGTATGTGTCAGAGGTACCCCTGAGTGAACTGGACTGCCTTGAGGATTTTCTAACCCCTTCTCAGGACCTGTCACAGCACAGAGGAAGTTTTGGGGCCCGTGGGTTCTGCTTTGAAGGTGTGTGTACAGAGGCATGCTCAGAGTTGTGGGGAGACTCTGTCACCTGCACTGCCCTGTGGAAGAGGGGGCATGTGGGAAGTGAAGGGACAGGCTTTTGATGATGAGAATTGAGATGCATCCCTTAACACACTTGAGGAACAGAAGCCGGTGGAGAAGGGCACACACAGGGTGGGATGACATGGGCGGAGCTGCTGCGAAGTTTCTTCTCAAGTCCTGGAGACCAGCAGAAGAATGTCTGTTTGTAATGCTGCTAGATACCATGTATGTGTCTGTGTTCCCATCTATAGATGGTATGTGCAAGGCTATATATAAACGCTGTGATGGCTGGTATTTTGGCTGATACACTCACAGTTTTGTGCCACATTGAGAGATTTAAAAATATCTCCCTGTTCCAGGAACATCTATACCATGGCAGATGTCATTTGGCATGGGGAGTGGCTTCTGTAAAGGGAGCTCAGCATTATTACTATGAGCCTTAGTAGTCTATTAGAATATTTATTGCTTCACTGCCACCACAAGACATGTGAGGTGTGTTATTTCTGCCTGTCAGAGTTTTTTCACACATGCAGGCAGGCAGCATCTGTCACTGCTCACTGCGAGTCACTATCTTTCATTCTCAATGAACTTTTTTTTCCAGCTGGAAGGAAGGCAAAGTAAAGGCATCAGAACTACACAGAGCTGATGAGAAAGAAGTTCATCAACATTTACTTACCTTGGAGTTGTACCTCTAAGGACTGTCTTGAATCTGGGTCCTTCTTGGCCAAGACACAAAGTCACCATGTGCTTGCTGTTTTTTGATTTCAAAGACAGTCTGTCGACCTGTTATGTCAGGCCCTGCGGAAACCTGGTATGAGTCAGAGGTGTCTCTGTTGCAGGAGACAAAGAGTAGGATGGGCAACAAGTGAGAAATTATGTGCTCAGGACTTTCTTTTGGGAGTAGCTCTCAGGTTCCCCAGTCCTCAATTCATCGGCCAAGGGCCTGGCAGCACTGCCTCATCCCGAGTTTGTGTCAGAGTGTGAGCAAGTCCTGTTCTTGTGTGTCCTCCACACAACTGTGGTGTTTTTGTGGTGGTTGTGAAGCATTGGCTGTGCCAGCCATGTTGTGATGGAAATTCTCAGAGTGTGGATGCTGGCATCACCAGCAAGCTCTGCTTGTACATATAGGGGTAATTCTCCCTTACTCATGCTTAGGATAGGGTTTGGATGGAGTCCTTCAGACTAGAAGGGCTGGGGAGCATGATGAGGTTTGTCCCTCTGTTGTAGAGAGTTTCTGGACCTTTAGAGAAAATAAGGCACTAAAAACCAAAAAGGAAACAGATATGAGTAGTCACACCTGAGCCTTGACCTGGGTCTCTTGTTTTGGGTTGCCATTTGAAGTGTCAGTGCTCTGTTCAAATCCTCCTCTGTGAGGTGGTCTGTAACTGGAAGCAGGGGAGCCAAAACTTTCCACTTCTGTACTGGTTGAGGATGGATGTGGATTCATTCCCCGTGTTCACTAGTGAAGGGGGAAAAATGATCAGTGGAGCAGCAAAGGTGTGGAAAGTGAGATTAGACGCTTCACATGAAGATTGCCAGGTAGGAAACATCCCTGTTGGGCTCCTTATTTGTCACACCCCATAAGTTCTTCCATGTTCCTTGCCCGGTTTGCCTCTTGTTTGTTAGGGTGTTGTCAACAATGTCCTGATGTCCCTGTCTGCTGGCTCTTTGTGGAGTTGAGGTGTTATTTGGAGGTTTGCTGCATAGGCTGGAGGTATCCTGGAGCTCCATGGGGCTGGCCTAGTGAGTCACCACAGTCACAGCATTGATGCCTTTGGAGGTGTTGAACAGCCAGAGGGGCTCTATTCCTGGTCAAGGGCAGTCCAGGAGAGGAGTATTGTGGGCTTATACCTGCTAGAGGCACAAGAAGCTCTTGGGTCTGGACCAAGGTAGAACTTGACATTTTTCTTCACTTCAGTGCGGGACAGAACAATACCAAAATCAGAGGGCTGTTTGTAGGGTTTTTCTATACATCTCCTGTCTCTTGCATCCATCCCATAGTTCTGTCCCTGACCCTCATGCCAGGCCAGTGAACACAAGTGATAATTCAAGTGAGAATAAGTCTGGTATCTCCTTCTAACCTGGTGATGGACTTCGAGTGTTTTCCTGACTGAAGAGGAATGGGAGGAACATGTCTTGGGACTGTCTCCTCCCTGCTGTAGCTGGGCATGGGGCTCACAGCAATGACCTTGAGTTTGTTCAGACTCTGTCCATCCAGCCCAGGGTCCACCTCTGGCCAGCAGCAGATGCCAAGGGCAGGCTATTGTCTTCCCCAGGTGGCCAGCAGAGAGGCTGGCACTCTGACTGACACTGCCCACCATCCTTGACACTGTGGCATTGCACAAAGCCCGAGCGTGCCCAGCTGGCAGATGAAACACAAAATGCACAGAAAGCCTGGGTGGTGTGGGCGTGCTTTGGGAGAGCAGAGAGGAGGCTGTGGAGACATCTCCGGTGTCACCTCGCTGGGTGCCAGGAAGTGGCCGGCGCTGGGCTGAAAGACGAGCCGGGTGGGCAGCCCGGCACACGGGGCGGCACATTCTGTACATTCTGCAGCCCCGGGCGGTGCTGCCAGCATCCAGCCCCGCTGGCATTGCCGTGTCCTCACACCCGCTAAGCCTCTCTCTCTCTGCCCTTTTGTTCCCCGCTCCGCCTGGAACTGAGGTGTGCTTGTTTATCCATCGGGCTCTACAGCCAATAAACAGGATGTCTCTCTGCTTCCTTTAGCCCAGTAACACTAAACCAGCCCGGGTGCAGTAGCGCTTCAGGAAGCCTCCTCCTGGCTGAATGAGCCTGGTGTTGGTCGTGGCCGGCTTAGATGAGACAGCACATGCCTGTGTGTGTGTGTGTGTATATATATATATAGATAGATAGACAGATGTGCATATGCATCTAATAGGGATGTGGTATGAGTTGGCCACGGTGAACAAATTCACGTTGCTGTAAAGGAAGTAAGCGCATGTTTTAGGCTGAAACAAGACACCGATTTAAACCGGATCCTGAATATACAGTTTGTAAAAGCTGTTGTATAAAACCCTAAGCCCGTGAAACCTTTTAAGGGAAAAAATTCTGCAGTTTATTTTGTTTAAATGATGCTTCCCAAAGATTTTCTCACTATGCCAGAGTCCTGGATGCTGAGAGCCTGACAGTGAAGCAGAGTGTGTGGAAAGGCATTGAATTAACTAGTGCTTGTGGTGCTGAGTGAAATTTTGAATGGGGGAAACAAAATCAGAAAACAAAAATACTAATACACTATTTAAAAAAAGTTTCTCCTTCAGAAAGACAGTGTTCAGGCTATGTAAAAGCAGCGAGGATAAAGGTCATTCTTCTGAACCACTTTTTGATCTAGGACCTTGCAATCACAAATAATAATAACTAGCAAAATGGAGTTTTGGGATATTCAGTGTCTTAGCTTTAATATTCAATAAGTTCAGTGATTTCTATTGATTGTGGTCTTGTTGTAAGATCTGCTATAAATCAGGTCCTTTACATCCCTTGCTTCCTTAAATCTGTAACTTCCTTTAATATCTCACCTTCCATTTGAAATAAACATAAGATTGTTGGCCTTGTAGTTATGCAGGAATGTTTTGGTAAAAGGAATTTCTTTTCCCAAACCGGAGGTAAACTTTAAACAGTAATTTTTATTGTATTGGTTTTTAAGCTGCTCTTACCAACACTGGGACTGGACTGATGGCTTTTGAACACTTGAACATGCAAAGCAGGTCTCTAGAAAAGAAGTGAATGATGTTTGGTTTTTGATTTTTTTTTTTTTTCTTGGATCGATGTGCCATTACTTCAAGGGAGTTGTCAGTGAGAGCTCATGCTTTTGTAAAAGTTTTAAGTTTCTATCCACCACTTCAACCAGGTTGTCAGATCAACATGTCTCGTTTACAGAGATGTGCTCTGGATCTGTTACTGAGACGTGGTTCAGAATAGCTATTGAGGAACAAGTTGTTCTGCCACAGCTCTTCTGTGAGTGCTTTGTGTGCGTGCAGCTTCATTCCAAAATGAACATGCCTTTCTTGACTAAGTTCAGGCTATTTTGGAAGGTGGAGTAAGCTAAAACATGGAGGGGGGGAAAAAATTCTGTTCTTCCAGAAATAAAGTGATTTGCATTGGGCGTATTTTCTGTGAGCCTTTTGCATTCTGAAGTTGCTGCCTACCTGGGCAGGCAGATCCCAAGCCATGTGGCTAGTCCTGGAAGTTTTGCAATTCATGTTATGGTGGCAGAGAGTCCTTAGGGGATCAGCTGTTTTCTATAAAAAGCTGGATCATGGTGATTTTGATAGAGGGGTCAGCGTGCTTGGCACACAGTGCTTTTGTGTGAGCAGGCTGGGTGACTGACGGGGCTTATTTGCAGCGGTTGCATAAGGCTTTGACACAAATGGATTGGGTGACGAAGCTGATGGCACCTGCCATACAGATGCCATTTAAATAAAGATGTCCTCCTGATCGCAGAAACATTTACCCATCACAAGGGCTGGCAGTGCTGGGTAATATTTAAGCTGTTTTGCTTAGCTCATGGAAAATAGGAGTGGATTTCAGTGTTGCATTTCTGGGTGGGCAGTGTGACATTGCCAGCGGTCATGGGTCTCTTGGACAGTGAGAAACCCTCGTGGAGCTTGTGGTCAGGCAGTGTTGGAGGAGTGCTGATGCTCTTTTGCAGAACCTGGGCTTGTGTTAAGGGCCTGTCCCTGCAGACTGCTGGGACAGTGGGGAATGGTGAGATTGGGTTTTGCTTTGCCATGGTTCTGTGTAACCCGTCCTGACTCCCCTTCAGTGTGGCCAGTTGCCATTGCTTCTTTGCTAAGGTGTTTACATCCACCCCATCTCATGTTTCCCAGGAGAAAACAGAGCCAAATGGTGTGAGATCTGTAACTGGGCTAATTGCCCACTCGTGTTGGCATGCAGATAAGAGAGAATGCTGGATCAGTGGCAAAGTTTCTTCTTCCCTCTTCCACACCTGGGTACTGCAGCAGGGCTTGTCGTTGCTCTCACACAAGCAGTGGGTCACCTCTAGTGTGCTCCTCCCTCTTTTTTTTTTTTTTTTTTTTTTTTTTTTTTTTCCTCCTTTTAGTAAAGGGGCAGTGCAGGTTGGAAGGGGAAGGGTAAAGCTGGACTTTGTAAGTGCTTAAAATACTGATGCGTGCTGTAGGAGAGAAAGCAGCATCTCTTCAGAAACTTCTATGACTGTAAGGACAGCTCCTGAAGAGGGAGGAAAACAAGGTGTTGCATCCATGTGTAGGAGATGGATGTTAGAACAACCCCTTCACTTTTTCCAGCCAGAAGTCACTCTGGATATAAAGATTCCTGTTTTCCCTATGCCCAAGAAGTTTCTTGCTGTCCTGGCCACCCTAAGTGGTCTCCATAGTTAAAACTGCTCTCTGCTCTATTCACTGAAGCCAGAAGCTGTGCATTTCCCTCTCTTCTATAATATGGGAAGTTCACTTTCCCCACCGCTCACTTTGGCAAACACGAGGTGCTCTTCTCTGACAACAGCAACCACTGTGTGGTTTGTGCTTGAGTAGGAACATAAACTGTGCTAAAAATGGTAACTATGGTCATCGATGTGCCTGGGAGGGGACAAAATTTGCTTTTTTTCATGTTTCAAACGTTTTCTGATGCTATAGGAGTTCGAGGAGGTGACGTGGCACCCTAATCTCCAAATTCACTCCCACCTTCATTGGGTTGGTGGCTGACTTTTGTTGACAACTCAAGGAACTTGCAAAACTTTATTCCTAAACCTTTCACTCCTGATTTCTGTGTATTATCCTGGAGTGGCTTTAGAGGATTTGTCTGGTGTGTGTTCCCAATGCCTGAGCTGCTCTGTCCCTTGGGGCATTTAATAGCAGTAGGGACATGATAGCTCATGTAAATAAGCTTGGCAAAACAAAAGAACAGCTCTTTCTAATGCATTCAACAATGGTAATTGACAGGTGATAGAAAATAGAGAATGTATAGGTTAGGGATCTTAGTAGGTAATTTCTCTGCAGCATTTAAACATTTTGGTGAAGAATATATTTGAAAAATGCTGCTGCTGTGTAAGAGTAAGGGCAGTGTTTCATCAAACTAGAGGAGAAAGATGAACTGATTGGTTTCCTCACCACATCCCTCCACCCCCTTTGCTAACCTTTAAAGTGGAAAAAGTCATCTGGTTTGAAAAATGTCACTTGGTTAAAGAGAAAAAACAACCAGCCAAAAACTCAAAGCAAGCATTTGCTGCATTGCATGTAGGTGGGATTGTGGGACCTACACAAAAACAGTGCTTAGGAGCTGGACTGGCCCAGGGAGGAGTGGAGGGGAGCAGTGTGCTGGGGCTGGATGTGGCAGTCAGTGGTTCTGTTGTGCAAACAAGGGGGGGCAAATGGTTTCTCCTCTCAGAACAAGATGACTGGATTCAGTCCACTGCTTAGTAATATGTAAGAGGAGTAATGATTAATTTGGGGAAAAAAAGGAAAGCTCATGTGAGCAGAAGTTTCATTTGGAGTCTAGAAGGAGGACATTGCTAATCCTTGACTCTTTGAATGGTTTGGGTGGAAAGAGATGTTAAAGATTATGGGGCAGAGATGCCTTCCAATAGGCCAGGCTGCTCAGAGCCCCATCCAGCCTGGCCTTGGACACTTCAAGGCTGATGGAAGTCTGTCAAAGGACTTCTAGCAGAGGTTGCTGCTGTGCAGAGTTCAAAATTACTGCCTGGGTGGAAAACGGGAATTATTTTTGCATGGGAGAAATCAATTAGGAAGAATGCCTGCCTCCCATAAAACCCACAGGCCTTTCAGGATCTGAACTTTCAAGCTTTCTAGTGCCTTTTTGGTGTAAGAAAAGTAGTACAACACAAAGCTCCCTGCCCTTCAAAACACCGAAATATTGACTAAAAATTATTGTGCACCAGTGTTGTTACTTGGTGGTGGGAGATAAATGGAATACTCCCTGAGAATAAATGGATGGTGACCTCCAGGTGCTGCCTAGAGTTCAGATGCTCTCTACTGCTCCACAGCACTGTGTGGGTTTGCTGGGAAGAGGAGGATTAAGTTTCTGGAGGATTTTTTAAAATCCTGGTGGATGCTGTGTAATCTGTATTTTAATGTAATTCTCACGGTCAGTTGTGCCAGTTATCTGTGCTTTCTGTATTTTGGGAACCTAACAGTATTCAGCCTTCCTTGGTGTTTTTATCCTCCTTCTCCTCTCAGTTGCATAACTGGGCCATCCTGTCTGGTTGATAACCCCTGGCTTCAAGCTCTTTACACTTTCCTGCTGACTTAAGGTATCTCCTCCTCTTCTCTCCCCGATTTCCTCATTGCCTGCACCCTGCAGACGTGCTCCTGAGATTCTGGGTGTGGGTTACAAGTTTCCTGAGAAAATCTGTGGGCAAATAATTACGTGTCGTAACACTGAGTCCCCTTCTCCCCTCCCTGGGACAAACTGGTGACAGTGAATATTTACCTTCTGAGCTTGTCATGCCTGTCCCAAACAGAAGATACCCTTGATTGGGTTCTCTCCATCTCTTTTTTATTTTTATTTTTTAAATATTTTTTTTACTTTTGTTTCTTTTGACTCCTCTTAGTGAGAGAAAGTAGTGCTATGAACTGCAAAGGAGATGTGGAATGGCAGATTAGGAGCTAACTTCTAAGTCTCTGAGCTGGTTACATCCCTGCTCAGCAGGAAAACAGATTCTTGTTAGAAAGAAGGTGAAGTGAGTTCTGACTGAAACTGGTGCAAGGATAAAGCTTCTCTGTGCAAACAGGCACATTTGATTGGGGTCTGGTCTGAGCTTCAGAGCAAACTTGCATTGGGAAAGAGCAGCTCCCAGATCTCCATGGTGGGATGTGTCTTGTGTGCTCACCTTTCCTACCTGCTTCCTCCTGACCTGAGCAGGGTGAGTGCTGAAAGGAGAAACAGCACTCCAGAAAGTCTTCCATAACCAGCCTGGGCTGGAGCAGAACATTACTCTGGGTGAACAGCTCTTCCTCTGGCAGCAGGCACACCTCAAAGTCACTCTGGCTGCTGTAAAGTGTGTTTCATGAGTTGGACCTGATGATGGGAAGGATGGAACAAGTGGGGTTTAAAAGCTTGGTGAGAGTAATGGCCTGAAAAGAAGTGGCTCAGGAAGTTTTGAGGTGGATGTCACTGAGCAGTTCAGGGCAAACTCTTAGCATGAAGGGCTGACAGAAACCTCCTCCTAGGTGCTGTGCAGTGGTTGCTCAGCCAATAAGTCGGACACTTCCTCTGGCAGTGATGGCTGCAGAAACACGTGCTGCTGGTGAGACTGAGAGGAAAAAATTGGGAAATACCCAGTGTGTCTGCAAAGAAAAAGAACCCAAAGAGTCCTTTGATCTCAAGCTTTTGTGGGTTTCTCTTTATTTGGCTTGTTCATGCTCTTTGGAGGATTTTTGGAGGGGCTCCAGAATTCAGCCTTGATGAAAGCCACCTTCAGACTTTCAGGCAACATCCCCAGTGGGACTGAGTGTATGTGGGGAGAGGTCTGGTCGTGGGGCAGGCACTGCTGTTTCTCTGACTGCTTGGACCAGTTCCTAAAGTGAAGTACCGAAAGCAAGGCCAGACAGATTAAGTGTTTCCCCTGCCCGGTGGTATTTGTTGTGATGTAAAACTGGAATGGTTCCTAGAAAGCATTAAAACACAAATAATATTAACCAGGACTGAGAGAGAACAGCCAGTCACTCGGAAATGAGAAATATGTTACGGTGTGAGTGGGTCAGTAGGAATGAGGCCGTCTGGTTTTTACTACTAAATCTGCTACTCAATCCCTCGAGAGCCTCAGTGAAGCCTGGTCCAGCAGGAAAGGGCAAGAGCAGGGTGCTTGTCTGTACCAGTTGGGACTGGGAGGCTTCAATTGCAGGTGTTGCTGCTGAACTGGAGCATACTGGGCAAGGCTGGCCCTGCCTGAAGATTGTGATATCCTGGGCTGGGCAGGTGATTCCTCTGGCTCAGCATATTTACCTCCTAGCTGGGATTGATCCAGCCCACCCACCCCAGGAAGGCTTAAAAAGAGCATTTCCTTGTAATGCGTTTGGGGATCCTGGGAGGTTTCATGCTAATCACATGCAAAGTGCTGTCCATCAAATACTCAACTGTTTATTGAGATATTTACCTGGATAATAAAATCTCTTCCCCTTCCCTCCAATAAAATGTGCTTGATAACTCACATGAGTGCTTGTAAGGCCAGAGGGACAGTCAGCCCTTTTAATTTGTGCTGTCATGAAATAAATAACCCACTGAGCTAATTCCCTCAAGCTTGTCCTAATCTCACCTCACCCTCATCTTTGTTCACATGCGCAAATGCAGTGTCAGCAGTGTGTAATGTGCTTCCCTTGCATCTTAAACAATAAATCCTATAAGACCAAAGCTTTGGAGGTGGAAATTGCATTGTGTTGGTGGTCTTGGGCATGTGATTCAGGTGACTGAAGGTTAGCTTGAAAGGACAGCACTGACTTCAAAGAAATGTGTACCCTTCTATTGGAATTTCACACTATAATTTGGGGAAAAATATTTTTTAAGTTTTGCTTCATGCTAAATCGATATGTGCAATCACGTTTTAAAGTATTTATTTTTTACCATGATTCCTGCAAGACTTTCTCACAGCAACCATGGGAGAAAGAAACTACTGAAAACCACTGAGTTTTTTAATGTATTTTTTTGACATACTGGAAAGGTTGGCAAGGGACTCAGTGTAAGTGTAGATACTGAAACTACCTGTGTTTTTCTCAAGCCTTACCCTTTGTTGATACTCAAATAAACTCGATGGTAGTAAGAGTTTGTTGCTTTGAAGTGAGAAGTTGCAGCATCCTGCAACTCCTCTCCTCCTGTCTCTTTGTCACTTCTGTTTTTATTTGATCTGTTATCACCTTCGGATGATGGTGATGTCTTTCTCTGCAGGGGCTGGGGGAAGAGGGCAGACAGGCTCCTGGTGTGTTTCTGTAACAGAAATCCATATTTAAATGGCAGGCAGCAAACTTTCCTATTTTCTTTTTGCTTTTGGATGGTGTTCTGTTTTATATGTTGGGATGCTGCACTTCCCTGGGGCAGGCTTGCAGCAGTGGCTCTCCTCCCTGCAGTCACTATGTGGTCTCTGTTTCTGTAATTTGTCTGATCAGCAGGTATTTTGACATCCATATGTTTTAAGAGGGGAAGAGAGGCATTTAGCCTCCAGTTGGAACAAGGCATAGCATTACTGTACATTTCATATTCAGTGCAAGACTCCCACTGAGACCCTCCAGCTCAAACCTGTTCCCCTGTGTGGGAGTGCATGTTGAGATTCTCCTCAGCTCCGTGGGCCCCCGGGCTACAGATGCAGAATCCCCTTTTCACAGGGTGCTGGAGTGGGGGGAAAAGCCCTGAAGTTGTGTTGCAGTAGGGAGCAGTATTGCTTGCCCTCCTCACAGCTACCTGGGTGAGCAACACCTTTGGTCTTGGCTTTTTGCACAAAGCAGGGGGATCAGGCATCCCCCCTGCTTCTGGAGCCTGTTCCGCCCTACCGCTTTGGGGAAAGGTAGTTTTAAAGACTGGTGTGGGTTTGAATCAGACACCTATCTTGGGCATAGAGAAGTTGTAGGTGTGCTGGGAGTGTGTGGTTTGCTGTCTTGATCTTCTTCTGATGCCTGGTAAAGGGCTTGATCTTCAACCTTGATATCTTGAATCGGCAGAGTTTTCTCATCATCATATTTTCACTGGGTGGCATCCATAAGAAAGAGGAGGATTTCCAGAGGTAAGATACAGTCATCTTGAACTGCTGAGGTTGAGTTGTGTTTTGCTCAGTTGGGGCTTCCCCAGATGGAGGGTTGGGTTGAGCCATTGGACTGGTGGAATCCAAAACCTGGCTGCACTGTTTGATATTTTGCTGTGAAGTGCTCCTTTTCCTGTCCTATCTTCAGCACCGAGGAGCTTGATCCTTTGTTTGGGTTGGATAGTCCTTGTAAGAGAAGGGAAGGTCCAGGGCTTGGAAAGGATAGTGTGCATCCCTCTTCTGGGTGAGTAACCCCAGAGGTGGGTGGATGTGGGAACAGCTGGACTGTAATGTGGGTCATTGAGGAATGAGGAGTGGTTCCTAGTCCTAACCTAGAGGGGTTTGGGCTCTGCCCCAGGCTGCCACAGTAATCATCAGTGTCAACATCTGGCACATCAGTTTTTCCATTAGAAACTCAGTTCTTTGTGGGATTTTAATGTCTTGGCTATTTCAGATCACGCTGAGAAACAGCATGTGCCCATGCAGGCACTCAGGATGCTTTAGTCGTTTACAAAGCCAACATATATAATAATAATTTATTGCACTGCCTTGAGAATAGGCAAGATGGGAAAACCAAGCCCCTACATAGCAGGAGTTATTTTCTATCAGCCAAGCTGTAGGAATGATGTGCTTGCAGTTAACTCAAATAAGAGAGTAGCTGGTGAGGAGAGGGGTTGGGCAAAGGGGCTTTTTTTGGCTGAGGTTCTGTTTTGAAGCATGAGAGCTCCTTGGTAGTAGACAGGTTCAGGATAGTTTAGCAGTTGCCCATGCCCAGTGAGGTAGAAGGCTGGGGGGAAATAGTTGTATTCCTCACAGGTAACATGGAGAGGTGTTGAAACCTGGTGTCCCATTTGGTGCTGAGGGACTTCCTTCTTGTAACTCTGTATGTCTTTGTCATGGGGACAAAACGTTGTGGTGTTTTGAGGCATAACCCCACCAGGAGAAGTGGTGGTTCAGAAGGGACCAGTGAAAAGTCCTCCTGGTCTCAGCTGTGCGTTCACAGCCCATGGCTGGTCAACAGTGTGATTTAGAGCAGATGGAGCGGGGTCTTGGAACCATCTGCAGCTCTGGGGTGTTGTAGGCTCTCTCAGGAGTCTTAGCATCACTTACCAAGTCTAAAACTGAGTTGAACCTTCACAAAGTCCCTATCTGAGATGAAGCACTTCAAAACTTCAGCTTTACTTAAAGCTCTGGGTGAAATACTTTGGTCCATAGTGAGGCACAAAATTCAAGCAATCTGGTTTGCTGCCAGAGCTTTCTTGGGGGCGTGAGCTGCATGTGTGTGTGTGGCAACCCTACAAAACAGGATCTGGTTTAAGAGAGTATTTCTGTACAGGAAAGCACATAAGTATATGCTTAAATCCTACGGAAGTCAAAGCAACTTAAGCACATATTATAGTTAATCAGGAGCTTAAGTGATTTTCTGGGTTGGCCTAGATCTGGAATGGCACATAAGGCTCTCCTGAGTTGGGATTCTGTAGTTTATTCCCAAGGAAAGTGCTGATTTATTTATTTTAAATTTTTGCCTTAAAGAGTGGTCTGTTTTGGCCTTACTCCTTTGCAGGTTATTGGAAAGGAAGATGTGAAAAGGTAAAGCACTCTGAGAAACACAGTCCTTTTGAAGTGACAAAGAGAATTTGTACCATTCATTTCAAAAGGACTCTGTGCATGAAGAATAATGCTGTAACAGGGATGTTTCACTGAAGGATACCGTTGGACTTGAAATGCTGTCTGGTGTGATCAGAATGACAGCCTGCTTGGAATTGGTGCTGTGTAACGTGCTTCTATAGATTGCTTCTCTTTAAATTTTTTTTTTCCTTACTAAAGTCTCTTTGCTATGAGTGGGATACTTGCAGCATAGATTTGAATTGAATGCAATGTTGTGTAATAAGAACAATAAGCAGGTGCATTGTATAAAATTTAAGTGGAAAGCTACTGCCTAGAAGGGAAAAGTAATGTGGTTACTGCTGCATCTTTTCCCCATATGAGCATTGTTCCCAAGCACTTATGGGTTTCCCAGTGTGATAGGTTTATTTAAGGTAAACTCCTATTCAGGTGAATGGGATACTGTGCTTCTCAATTGATTTTTTTTTTTTAATGGTTTTTATGGTTAGAACAATAGACAGTGCTAATATATAGGTCCTTTGTTAGAAGACTAACATGTTGCCTGGAAGTAACAGGATCATTTGCTGAATGCTTGAGTGTTGCTAATGAAAAGGGGTGGGAGAGGAAATTAACCTTTAATAAGTTGAAGTGACATTTTTCTTATAGAATGCCACTGTATTGAATTTTCACAGAAGCAAGGAACCCAGGTGTTTGTGAGGCAGGTGTGGAGCAGCTGGGTGCCTGAAGACTTCCCTTGGCTACCCCTCTTTGTGCCTCACTACTTACCCTATCCTTACTCTTGAGGAGGTCGGTGCTTCCTGGGGCACACCAGTCCTGGCCAGCAGCGTCCCTTGTTGCCCAGGAACAGCCCAGCAGATTCAGTTCTGGTGTTCCAGCCCATGTTTGCAGGGCACTGTCTGTTCTTGTGTTTCATGTCACTGCTCAGCCTGGCCAGGAATGAACCTTGACCTGCAGCATCCTCTGGCAGGAAAGCTGCCAAGCGACTTCCAGCTGAAAACCCAGTTTGTTAGGAAAGGGAATGAATTACTTTTTGGCTTGCCTTTTAGACCCCTGGCCTCCGGACTAGGCAGATCTTCTTTCTAGTCCTTACTCTAGTTAATCCAGCCTTGCCAAGACCAGCAGTGACTCTAGGTGCTTTTCTGATCAAGTTCTCTCTCCAGTGTTGGCTAGAGCAAAACCTTCCAACTTTAGATCACCCTAAAGAGGAGGTTTGCTCCTGTGAATGTGCCTGAATGACCCCTTTTACTGCGGAGACTTTCTAGGTAATGTTCAAAATCCACACTAAGTGTAATTAATACAAATGGTACTTCAGGAACAGGAGGATAGGATCTCAGGGCTTTCAGCTCCATGTTCACGTGGTGCTGAAGGCTTGTTTGTGCTGTGCTGACATCTGCTAGCTGGACTGCTCATGTTTCTTTGCAGCAAGTAGCCATTATGTTTTTATTACAAAAATGGTTTTGTCAATCTAGAAGGGTCATAGACTGCCTTTTGGGAACCAAGGAAATTTGCAGAAACTGGGAAATGCCAGCTTTGGACTACTGAGAGCTGTTCAGGAGTGTCTGGTCTCTCTGAGAAGCAGCAGCTCATAGATCCCCTTGGTGCCTCATGGTTTGCACGTGCTAAAATGGGAACAAAACTGAAAGCTTGTGGTGTCACCCTGGAAGGGTAATTGGTTCCTCATTATTTAAAGGGAAAGGCTTGGGTTCTTGGGAGTGTATGTCTGTGATAAGCTGGAAAAAGGGGAAAGCCAGAGTTCTTTCCTTGACTTTAGTACTTTGTCTCTCTGGCAACCCACGGTAGGTGCACAGATTTCCTTCTCTGGAAATGCAGTTACAGTTTATTGTTAATGGCATTCATAACGAACTTGTTCTTGCCTTGTACAGGTACAAAGTTTAAGTCCTTTGTGATTTTGAGATATTGGCATGTTTAACCCAATAAATTCCAGTAACTCTCCAACAGAAGTCTTAGAGCTCTTGGGAGCTACTGGTTCTGATGTTGTTTCCACCCTGAGCTGCAGTGGGTTATTTCACTGATATGTTGAAGCTCTGGAAGCTGCTCAGGGTGTCACTAGCAGCTCAAGTACTAATGAAGAAATATGGGCATATGTCAGAGGAGGTGAGGGAGAACTGAGTTTGAACCAGATACATTTTAAGAGAAGAATATGCACATGGCCCATTGTAATTATGTCAGATGTTAGTGAAGATTTTAGGTAAAGGCACTGGTCAGCACTTGATGATTTTGGCCATCTGAGCACATGGGGATCCTTCTATGGGAGCTGGAAGCAGTTTTTTTAAGAGGTTGTCAGGTTGACATCAGCCATAGCGTTGGTACCCATCTGCCTGTGCAGGAATGCACATTACTTGCACTCAAAAACCTGTGACATGGAAGGTCACAAATTCTGGGGTGAGAGGAAGAGTCTCAGTGTAGTTGTATATAAGAGGGAAACTTGCGTCTATTTCTAAAGACAGGATCTGAATAATCTGTTGTTTGTTTTTTTTTTTTTTTTTTTTTTTTTTTTTTTTTTTTTTTTTTTTTTTTTTTTTGCCTTTTTTTGCCACAGAATCTTACATCTTTCAAGCATCCCCTTCTTTTCCATCCAGGAGTGATTATGTTAGGGCAGTGCAGCTCCAAACGTCATATTTTACTTTTTTTTCTTTTTTTTTTTTTTCTGTACCCTTTCTGGGGGGTTTTGCTGTTTTGTGTGTGTTTGGTTTTGGGTTTCCTTGGTGCCTGTTTGTTTTTTAGCTTCCATTTCTCCTGTCTGCAAAGCAGGGGATAGGATATAAAGCTTTTTCCATGGTGGTGGGGCTGTGAGGCTGCCTGGAGTTGGTTCATTCTCACAGCTGAACAGTGGCTGTGTTGTGTTGGCCGTGTGTGCTCCCAACCTGCTGAAAAGGCAAGGCCAAGCCCTGTAACTGAAACCACCAAGAAGTCATCTCACCCAAATTTGTTAAGCCATGGTGACTTTTGGTTGCAGTCACCTTGGCATTTAGAAAGTGCTCTGGTGTCTGACAAAGTGTATTGTGGGGCTTGTTAGTTTTGATTTAAATGGTTTTGAAATGCTGGAGACTTCAGGGTAAAAAGAAAGGAGATTTTGGTTTTCTAAGACACCAAACCTATCCTGGACATGGTGCAGAAGCTGTGTGGCTGCTGGAGACTTGCTACCTTAGCTGTAATATTTTTACAGAAATGGCTTCAAGTACAGTACCCTCCAGTGAAGGGAATTGCAAAGGGTTGGCACAGGCTAGCTTGAATTTCTGAGCTTGTGAAAGCAAACAGTACAAAATTGGCTTTTGGCTGGCTCTTGAGGGCATATGTCTGGGCACTACCATTGTCATATAATGATGGATCTTCTTTATTTGGGTTGGATGTCGCTGTCCTTCATTGCAGCAGCTAGAATTTTTGAGTCCATGGCTCTGTCTCCAAAAATGGCAAAGATTTTTTTCTGTTAACTAATAGCTTCCTTGACAGGGATGTGACTTTAATCCCTTATGGAAAATGACTGCATTTATCCCATAGCAGGAACAGGGCTCGGATCTGTTGGGTGTTCCCAGCATTGCTTTTACTGCTGGGTTGCAGCAGCTGTGAGGACCAGATTTGTCCAGTGTGTTCTCATGGGAAGCACTGGAGGAATCTGGATCTGTTGTCTTGGTGAAGATGACCATCATTGTCATCATTGGAGGCTGGCTCTGGAGTGTTGCAGCTCTGTGGTAGGTGCAGGAATTTGCCCAGAGCATATCTCTGGGAATGTCCTGTAGTCCTTGGGCTAATATCCACATAGTGCACAGGCGGTGGCTTTGGTGGATGGGCCAAGTTTGGATTGATTTTTGAAGGCCAAACCTTCTGCAGTGGAGAAAGAGCTGTAGGTGTGGCTGTGCTTGTGAGAAAACTGATGCCTTCCTGCTGTGCTGTAGTTGCTCTCTCTTTCTGTTGTTGGTCAAAGGCAAAAGCAACAGTGAAGTAAAAGGAGCAAAAGAAATCTCAAACTCCAAAATTTCTGGTCAGCTGGGCTGATCCTGCTTGTATCCTCTGCTTTGCAGACAGGAGAAATGGAAACTAAAACCTGTTAGAGCACAAAGCAGAAACACTGTTTAGGAAAATAAGTATGATCTTGGCCCTAAAGGGATTTCTGGTCCTCAGTAGTTTTGCAGTGAATGTAGGTGATTGCCCTAAAGGTGATAACTCCAGGGAATGCTTTTGTCAGCAAGATGGTGAAAGAGAAAGGAGATAGTCTTCCTCTTTCTCATGGAGATACTGCTTATAATTCTTATAAAGAAGAATGAGTAGATTCGATCTCGGCATTACTGGCCAAGCCCTCAAAGGCAAGGACTGTTGTACTGAGATACAACGAGCTGAGGTTTCCCAGTGACAGCTTATCCCAGCTGGTGTCAGGGCAGGTGCCAGGGAGTGTGGGATGGATTCCTCCAGGAGTCCTTAGGCAACCAGCTCACCTCCAAGAGACGCAGGCATGCTGCTTCTCAGCTCTGCTGGGCTGCTCAGTGACTGGTGCCTCCCGAGAAGTTCGAGGCACGTTCGTCATTTGTTGCAATACTCTTCTCTTCCCGTTTTTGTTCTTAATGCTTTGTTATTTAGAGAGCAGGAGTGAGGAACTTTCTAAGCTGTCTCCTTGGAGCAGGGTGATGGTAGACAGCCTATTCCTGGGCAGGAGGTGACATCCCTGGGGAGGCTGATGGTGGCTGGTGCTGAGCCACAGGGCACTGTGTTGTTTCCCACAGGTGGGGGACAGATATACTGGTCAGGGACATGTGTGGGGAAGGAAGCATTCACTCATGCTCCTCACAGCACACAACTGTTTTTTGCTAATCATTCCAGCCCGCAGGAATTTTTTTATACTGATTTTTGTTGGTGGTTCTTTCATTCAGTCATTATTTTTTTTCTCTTCCCTCCTTTAATTGTTGAAGCTGTTTTTAATCCCTGACCATAATAAAGCCACACTGTTAACACAAGCAGCGGGGTAGCTGAAATTGCAGCTGTACTACAAGCTCTGCTTTTAATTTCAGGCTGTTATTAATGAGGCTAGAAACTTTCCCTTCCCCCAGCTGAGTTTTGACTGTGTGTCTTCATCCAAGCTGCTCCATTCTGTGCTTCAGAGCATCCCTGACTCCATCTGGGTATAACAGGTGAAGGCTGAAGACTGTTTTCAGATGTCATAAAGAGGTTTCTGGCCAGTGTCCTTCCCTTTTCCTCGTGCAGGCAGCTCTGTAGAGGTGGAGGATTGGGAGCAGGCAGCGGTAGGGGCTGGGACAGAACCTCCAAAGAGAGAGTGGCAATGGGGAACTGCAGCCCAGAGTTGCTAGTGCTGGGAAGGAGATGGAATTTCACATGCTTGACAGAGGTGGGAGGTCAAGATAGGGTGGTTGGATAGATTTGGGTTGCTTGTGAGTTTCTGCCCCTGCTTTGGTCCTAGGGCCAAGCATGAGGGGCTCTGAGGTTGGTATTGCCTTCCCATGGGGCAGCACCCATCACTCTCCATAAAGGGAAGGTTATGTGGTGGGTGTCTTTTTCTCTCCCTTTTGCTCCTGAGTGCCCACAGGAATAGTCTGTTGTTTACAGAAGAAGCAGTAATGGCAAAAAGGTTTTATGTTTTTGGAAGGTAGTACTGTAATTGCATTTGGGATATGGAAATCCCAGTCTGTTGCTGAAATTAGTGCAATAGACTCAAATTTAGGGATTGTCAGGACTCTAGGAAAAATTCCCAGCAATTGGCATCTCTAAAGTGCAATCCCACACTCCTGTTTACAACCTGTGTGTGTTAGAGAGGATGTATTTCTCTGTGGCCAAAGGCATGTAGTCCTCCCAGCCTCAGGTGTGTGCACTCAAGGCCAGGTTGGCTTTTATTTCCTGTGCAAGTATTACTTGAGTAGTGCAAACCTGTGAAACAGCCCTTTAGGACTGTAGCTGCAACAGTCTCTAGTTTTTAAGTTAACCTCCCCCCCCCCTTCCCTGCAGTGTAATAAAGGTAATTACTGCCTGTGCAGTGCATGTGTTTGTGGCTCTGCAGGAGCACTTGCTGGGCTGGTCTCATTCAGCTGGCTCCTGTTTGGATCCTGCATCCCCAGACTGCAACATCTGAGCCTGACTCTCCATGGTGTATGCACTAGCCCTTTTCCTAGATGGATTTATTGGATTTCCAGTAAAGACAAACAAAGTCTGAGGTCTAACGGTGCTGAGCAGGCAGCGCTGCACTCCCTGGTCCAGCCTGCTGTGCTCAGCTCCTTATACGGCCAAAAAAAGGAAGAGGGAAAGAGGGCGCAGTGTGAATACCAGACATACGATGCATTCTTCCCAGCTGCAAACTTGGAATTCGTTTTTCCCTGGAAAGTGGGCCCTCTGTATATCCATTAATTCAGGCTCTGTACTGTTGAGCAGGAAGAGGGAAGCCAGCATTGAGCTAGCTCCGAGCAACGCTCAATTGTCTTGTGTAAAGGAATTTCTTTTCTGTGAGGTTTTTTCTTGCTTTGGTGGGAGACAGAGGTGGGATGAGGAATAGGAGAGGGGGCTGAGTTCTCTTAAAGCTCGCTCTGACTTGGCAAGCTGCAAGCAGATAGACTGCAATTACATCTATTTTTCTTCATCTAAAAATCAATTTGATTCATGATTAGCCTCTGTCTTTAAATGATATTTTCCCTGAATAGCATCTTCCGGTTAGTGGGAGGCAGAGGGGAGGTAAGGCAATCGATCCTGTTGTTTCATTCATAATCTGGCTTTCAGCCCCTGTTCTTTGAATCACTGTGGGCATGAATGGCTCTGCTTGGGCTGGAAGTACAGCACACAGGTTCTATATCTGTTGGATATGGGCCCTGATATCTCCAAGTGGGCCTGGGTTTCCAGAGCACTGGTTTGTTTTCTTGGGTGCAGCTTTTGAGAGCTTGAATGCGGAAGGTCAGGCCAGTCCCTCGTCTCTCCTGGTCTGTCACTGGTTCATAGTGTGCCAAGGCACTGGCAGCTGTACTGCCATGGCAAGTGTGGTGGTTTCCTAGATTGTTTGGAAACCACATTGTGAACTGGAAGCCACAGCAGGGTGAATCCTGGTGCTACCTGTGCCCTGTCAGCTTGCCTGCCTGCCAGCACCTGGGGCCATGTTAGCAGGGGCACATCCAGACAGCCCTGTTTGTGCTGTTACCCAAGGGAGAGCTTTTTCAAGACCACAGATGTGTGCATCTGTGGATGCTCTCTGTGTTTCATGGGGGCCAAACAGGTGGGAGAATTGGGCAATTGTCACTCAGCCAAAAGGCATTTGGAAAAAGCAGCTTGACAACCTTGAGTCATGTTTTACTGCCTTGGGATCAGAGTGCCTGGAAAGCAGTTCTCTATTGTCTCTTCACAGGCCTTGTGGAGGTGATGATGCTACTTAATTTCACAAGCTCCTTTCATCTAGCTCCTGCACCGTGCTTTCCCATCTCCAGGATGGGCTGTGACAGCACTTGACTAAGGCAATCTGTGTAGCTTTGTGAGGATTCCATCTGTTTCTCTCCTTGACAGCTGGGTTGTTCCATGTTACTTGCCTTCTTTCTTTCCTGTAAAACCCAGCATGTTATTAGGACCCAAAATAGTAGCTCCTCTGGGCCATGTTGTAATAGGAGGGTGTTTCATGATGACAAGTTCCAGCATTGCATGAAGGCAAAGCCCTTTTATACATGCGAGGAAGTCGCAACAATCTGCTTGCAGGTCATGCATGGCTCAGCTCTTTGAACTTCTACATTGTCAAGTGTTTGCTGTCTCTGTTCTTAGAGACTGTACTTTGCACCAAGCCCTGTAAATTATCTAGCAAGGATAATAAGGGAGTTTGATGGTAGAAGAAAGAGAAATGAATGGCAAATCTATGCTAATGGAAACATCTGTTGAGTATTGTTGTTACTCTTTCCCTATCCATCCTCACATGCCTCCAGAGGTTTTTTAAAGCCAGGTGGAATAGAGACTTAATTTTTTCCTCTGAGTAGATTTTAGGCTCTTGTGTATAGGTTTGGGTTAAAACTGTCAAGTGGTGTTTTTTGGCATTATCTCACATAAGTGCACACTTGAGCATTTTGCTATAAATATGACTTAATGGTGCTCCTTGTTCATTAGCCAGAGATTCACAAAAAAATCGGGTAGTGGGTTTGGTGAGTGTTGGATTTGGGGTCCCTTAATATTTTGGCTGTCTGAATTGTTAATGGTGGTATTGATGTGAATGGTAGCTGCCAGTTGAGAACAGCAGGCTGGCAGTTCTCCATTCCTGTGTCCTCAGATGGGTGTATTGCTTGCAAAGGGCTCTTGGTTGCTGCAGTTACCTGACCTGTGTGCATGGTTTAGGATGATTGTGAGCTTTGTGGGTGCTGAAAAGTTGCAGCTCTCTATCTTGCTTCCATTTCTACTGGATTTTAATGGGTGTAAATTTCCACTGGTTACTTTTCTAATGCAATGAAACACCGAACTGGTGGAGGAGGAGAAAAAGACAGGTGACTGGTAAATATTTATTTAAGCATTGGAATGGTTTTGTTTCCAAGATGTTATCTTCTTGTTGGGAAAAAAAAAAAGTAATTTAATAAACACAAAGCCCCTCCAAGTGTAGGGGAATCCTGTGCTTCTGTTCCTTTTCTATTTTTTTTTTTGTGGTATTGCCTTAAGGTGTCTTACTGGAAGTATGGGCTGTCATTATTAGAGAATCCTGTAAAACAGCTGTAATAATTGCACAATGTTCTTTATTACTGTCAGGTTTATTCATAGACTTTTTTTTAAGACACATGAGGGACTGCCTCTGCACACATCATTGATTTTGCTAATAAAAGCTTATATTTTGATGGTACATTTCATTGAAAAATCATTAACTGCTTCATAAGACTCACAGTATTGTGAGATGGGAATGTTTCCTATTGCCTTGATGGAAAGATTGATCTAGATGGATTTCTTTGATTTCTTAACAGCTACTGGGAAAGGGCACAGGATCAGATGCCTCCTCTCTGCTTCAGTCTCTCTCACCAAGGCTTTTCTTCCTGCAGGGAGTGGAGAAGGTGCTTAAAACCTGTTTGAAATTATTCCAGTGCAAAACATGAGGAGAGGACACCCATTGGACCATGGCCACCATGTTGTCCCTAATGGTCCCTCCATGTGAGGTTCCTACTGGCAGCTGTGACCATTGTTTCTATTCAGGCTATTCAAGGACTGGGGGCAGGTTAAATTTCCTCTATCCAGTATCAGCCAGGACATGCCTGAAAGCCTCAGGCTGAGTTTTTGCTGTCCCTTCTAGCTGAGTTCTTCAAGTGCTTGGATCAGCAGCACATGGTTTTAGATCCCACTGCAAGCCCAGAGCCCACAGAAAGGGCCCAGAGCAAGGTGAATCTGAGAGCCACTCTGGTTTATTTGGCTGTTACAGAGCTTTTCCCCTGTAAGTGTTGGACTGGCAGTCAGAGAGCCACCACTGAGCCAAACTCCAGTCCTGTATTTGGTGGCAATTAGCAGATTTGAGCATGTCCTTCCTTCAGCCAAAAAAACCTGGGAGATGGCACAAGTCTGTATTTTATTGTATTCATTAATTTAGTGAGCCTGTGTGTGTGTTGCGTTTGAGGGAATGTTTAGCGTTTAGGTTTGTAGAGCTGAATCTGATTCCGTTTTACAGGAGACAGCCCAGTTGTCCATAGCAACCTGAAATTGATTTTTCCCCCCTTGCCTGCTGAAAGCTGTTCCCTCTTGAATCATCCCTTTAATTTAATATAGTGAACAGGATGTCCCTGCATGCAGAACCTTTTTTTTAACAACAAGTAACCTAGGAAAAAAAAAAAGTCTTATTTGAACAGCAGCCCTTCCTCTGTCTTTATTGCCACTTGGCATTAGTCCTTGCTGTGCTGTTTCCTTGTGCTTTGTTTCAGGCACTGGAGGATGTTATCAGTATTGGTTAATCACCACTGCTGCCACAGGGGGATGTCCCCCTGCATGCCCTGGCCAACGTGGCAGTAGGTCCCTCTTCGGCATGAGCCCCTTCAGGCTGCCCTGCTTTGTGCTGAAAATTCTATTTTTTGTAGTGTGTGTACCATCAGCCCTGTGCTTTCCCCTGAGGTGTGGTGGTGCCCACGTGTGGCTCTGGCTCGCCTTTTTTTGTGGGTCTCTCCAGTGCAAGCAGTTGACCTGCTTCAGAGGGGGCTGGTTGCAAGGTGTTGGGGAAGAATGGGGAGAGCTGCCTTGCTGTTTTATTCCTATTTGCAAGAGAAATCTATGTCTTTGTCATCTGTGTGGTGCCTGAGGGCTCCAAGGGAGTGATTACCTTGTCAGAGCAGTGCCAGGGATGAGGAATTTGGGACGTTTGTGCTTTTGCTACCTGGAAGAGCACTTGACTACGTTTTGGAAGAACCACAGCTTGTGTGTGGTCAGTGTAGAATGCAACCTCTTTCCACATTTGCTTGCCCCTGGGTTTTGCACAGCATGGCAAGACAGCAGAGATTTTTTCCTGTGTTCTTAGTTCTTGCCCTGCTTGTTGCAAAGCTGCAGAAGGAGGAGGTGTTGCTGGGCTGGGGCAAGGTGTGCCATGGTAGCAGTTGTCCCACCAGACTTGTCCCTGTTGATTGTTCCACACAAAGAGAAGCAAGCTGCTGCTGCAGCCATGCTTGGGCCATTAATACAAATTGCACCAATCTGTGCTGTGAAATGTCTGCCTTTCCTTGGCTTGTTTTATGAAAAGTTAAAGGGAAAAAAAAAGCACATGAAATCAATATGGCAGAGGCTTCAGTTGCATGTTCACCTGCTGTCACTGTGAGATGAAGCCGTGTCACTTGATATGCCTTGTGTATGGCACTTGTTGAGAATATAGCTATTTCATCTCTCTGTTTTTTTTTAATGTCAGTCAAAAATTGGTTTGTTTAATGTGCATCATCTGAACATTGCACTGAATAAGCTACCCAAAAAAGGTTAATCTCCAATTCCGTACTGCTTTTACTGTCGCATCCAACTGCTTCAAAGACAGCGATGGGTGTATCTCTAATGATGACTTCCAGATACAGAGGTAGCATAGGCATCTACTTTTTTCAGGTGCCAAAACTGAGACTTACAAGGCCTGTTTTTTCAGAACATTTCATGTTTTGTAGTGCTGCACATGGTTTTAGTACAAGTCTTGATTAAAGGTTGAACACAGAATCTCAATCCCTGCCTGCTAGTTCTTGTCTCTTCTGGATGCAGTCCTTCTGTATCTTTATTCAGCCACAAAAGGCACAGCAATAAATATGTGGGAAAATTTGATATATGTGACTTTGCTCTTATCATTCAGAAGGTTTATGGCAGAGGCACAAACACGATCTAATCTTTACAAGTGATGCTCAGCTGCCAGACCACAAAGCTTCCTCTCTGGTCTCCTTACCATTGCCTGCCTTGCATGCTCTCTCTCTTCTGAAAACTGAATGAGGGGGAGGAAGCCAATGTCCTGCATGTCTGCAACCTTCTTTTTGACATGACTTGGCTTTCAGACACCAGTAGCATGTAGAGTGGACATTGCTCCAGGTGTCAGTGAACTTCCTTGTGTCTTGTCATTCCTCCCTTCAGCAGGAGTGCTCTCTGCCTGAGAGCTGGGTATGATCTGGCTGAGTTATGCAGAAGTTCCTCGACTGTTGTCTGTAACTTCTGTCAGCGGGATATTTGTAAATTTAAGCGCTTCCTCCCAGAAGTATCAAAGGGACTGAGGCCACTTTCGGCACTGACATGAAAGGCTTTTGCGCACTGGTGCAGCCAGGATTGCCATGGAGAACAAAGGCTTTTGCTAATCGCTTCTAATGCCTTTCAAGTTTATGCCTCATTTTTTCCCCTTTTTCAGATGGCCTCCCAGAGTACTGAGACTTCACTGACTGACTCACCAAATAATTAACCGGAGGAGGACTCAATCTCTGAAACTTTTGAACACCTCTTTTAATTTTCTTGAATAAGCCTCTACTCTGGCCAGGATCCAATTTGTGTAATTACATTTGACCTAACTTAATCCCTTGGCAGTTTCAATTGCATGTGGTAGTTGTCTTGGCTCCCTGTCCTGGGCTGCCATTCAATGCTACTCCATGGTTTTCAACAGCTGTCGTAATTCAGCTGTACAAATGGGTGTATTTTCTTGGTGGAAGCATTCCTTGTATCTCTATCCCTTGCTAAACATCCTTATCTCACTAGTATTTTGGGAGGTAACGTGTCTGATGCTGCAGATGATCTTGCTGAAGTCCTTGGAGCTACTTTCACCTTTAAAGATGGGCATGTATTTAGAGTCTTTTATCAGTTGTCCAACAGACATTTAGAGATTACTTTTTTTCACCTTCAGGCATTTATTGCTCAGTCTCCTCAGCTACTATGTGCTGCTTTAGGGGCGTTATTGGTGCAGGTATTCCTCTTCAGCCTTGGAAACAGCACTTCTGCTATCCAATCAGTGCTAAACAGGAGTGTTGCCTTCCTGTGCTGACAGCAGTTGGGCTGGCTGGCTGTAAGTGTTGGCATTGCTAAGAGTGCAAGTGATGAAGGAAAACAAAAGACCAGGACAGCTGGGTAGGATTACCAAGGATGAAAAAAACATCCCAAGCAGAAACTTGGAGATGGACAAAGTGCAGTAGCCAAAGGTACAGTCAAATGGATGATCCGTGCAAAAGACAAGACACTGAGTTCTTGCATTGGCAACTCCTGAGATGTGCATCTTGTTTTCACAGCAGGTGACAAATTGAGTGTTTCTTGGCTTCAGCCATCAGAAAAGGTGTATTTGCTACAAAGCCACTTGATCCTTTGGGAGCAGGAGCAGCTGCTGTTGAGGGGGACAGGAATTTAGATGAGACGGGGTGCAAAAGGTGATCTACTGCTGAAAGGTGGTGTTGTTGCAAATTGTCCGCTACCATCTAACTGTTTTTCTGAGAGCCTCCAGAAGTAGCATGGCTAATGTATCATTGCTGCTCTCCCTTGTTGCCCGTTATCTTTCATGAAATTTGAGACGTTTTTGTCATTCAAGAACAGTGTTGATGTAAATCCTTTCTTTACCTTTCTATATTGTCACCAAACACTTGGGTTCATGAGAGGTTTCATTTTGCTAAGTAGAACATCCTGAACATCAGGAGGTAAAGAGTATGTTGTGAATACAGAAGGCATTCGTCAGGCCTGACTTTTATGCTCTGGATCTCTCCCATAATTACACTTGTTTAAATCTCAGAGTAGACTGGAAATTTTGCCTCTGTTTTTTCAGTGAAACTTTAAATAAAGTCACCAGTGGTAACATTAAAGTTTGTCCTCTGAGCTTAAAGTTTGGAGCCTTCTGATCTTGATGTGTGCTGGGTATTGCTTTTACCTTGGCAGAACTTTCTGCAAAGTCCATGAACACTTTGTTTTCCTAGAACACAAATTTATCAAACCCTTGTGGTGGTTGTCAGAGAAAATGTGACCAACTCCGAGTGATGGCACATGCTGTATCTACAGTCAGTGATGTTGCTTTTGAAGATCTGTTTGCATGCTAAATAATGGGGTGGGGAAAATTGCACTTCAGAGTTGCTCGTTTTTTCCTTTACTCCTGGACTGGATTCTGCCTGCCATCCTGAAGATAAATCTTTTATTTTTCTTGTTTCAGAGTACTTTGTGTGTGCCTGAATGCATCAGCCTTTGGAGGTGAGCATCTTCCCTTGAAGCAGCCTCGTGATATCCAAGTTCCTGCTCTCTTGGGGTAAGGAAAGATACACACAGGCAGAGATTGAGAATGTGCTGTGAGCAGAAGCAGAATGGGCAAAGAGAGGACAAGCAGCACTGCCTCAACTTGTACATTTTGGAAATAATGAACTTGTCATGGAGAGAGGGAATAAACTAAATCTGTCCACCGTAAATAAAACAAATAATAAACTTAAGTTGCAACAAGGACATTTAGCTGAGGTGTCACTGAATAATCTGCATTAAGGATAGCTGAGTGCTGGAGTGGATCCCCCCAGGAGGTTGGGCAGTTTCAGTCATGCAAAGGTTTTAAGATCAAGGTGGAGGAGCAGTACCATATGTGCTTTTAGAAGAACCAGTCCTTCCATTTGGTGGAAAAATAGACCAGGTGACTTCTGGACAGTTCTACTAGCCCACTGATGATTAGAAATAGGAATATGTGAAATCCTTATCTTAAAAACCTTATTCAAGGCTGATAAGGTGAAAGGCAAAGCTGAGTGTATCTGTGCAGAATGAGCTGCATGGTTTGGTAAAGAGTTGATGCAGCAGCAATTAACACTGGTACCCAGTGTCTTTGTTACCTGAATGGTGATGTTATTCTGGGGGGAAGTATAAGCTCAGGGGAAAGAAGTGGTTTAATCCTCTATTGTTGGCATGCAGTGTAAGCTTGTGGTAAAAACAGGAAGTTGTATCAATTCTGGCTCCTTTGTAGTAAGTTTCTGGGAGTTTGGGTCTCTTCCATGGTCCATGTAAGGGATTTACTCTTACTGTCAGGGGTGTAATCTCATCTGTTTTATTGTGACATGAGAACACAATGCTATAAATATAGGTATGCTGTGCAAAACACAAATATCATGTGGAACACAGAGAGAGAAACAAATGATTACTTTTTCTTTCTTTCCAGTGCTGATTAAGTGGAGGAGAGTTTCATTTTTCTTCTCTTGCTCTTCTGTTCATGTTCTCCATTGTGTTTCTTTGTTTTGTCTTGACAGCAAACACAGCAGGCTTTTCCTGAGTTTAAAAATGCTGGCTCAACAGCTAAGTCTTGAAATTATGTCCTGAAGATGGCTGTTCCTTTAGTTCCCTTACTTCTTCCTCCTTCATCCCTTCCCTGGGAGCTGCCAATGACAAATGGAGCCTGGGCTCAGACAGCCTCCAAGCCGTTGTATGGCAAGAGGGGTGTTCAGGTGCTTTGTCTTCCTTGGTCTGGTTAAGAAGATCAGTGAGATACCTGTCTTACCTTGTAGGACATCTGGAATTCAATAGGAAGTTCTTCAAACCTCTTGTTGGACTTTGGTTTCTCTAAAATTTACATTTCACCCGTAATGTCAGCAAACACTGGTGTCTGCCCTGGAGTTACACCAGTGTCTTATTGTTCCTTATCATCTTCTGCTTAGCAGAGATAAGCTGTTGTGTCTCAGGGGTATGGGGACGTGGAAGAAACTTGCAAATAGCTCTAAGAAATGCAGATGATGTCAAGAAAAAAAATAAGGAATGCCTCTCTGAAGTCACCTTTGTGCTTATTTTTTTCTCTTTTCTTTTTTCCTTCTCTTGAGCTTTTCAGTTCCTGCAGCTATCTGCTCAAATCTTGAAAGCAAAATGCATTCATGGAAAGATACAATTTACTGTGTTCCCCTATGATCTTTTGATCTCAATCAGTCAAATAAATCCAAGACCTTGCAATTCACCTTGTTGCAAGGACGGTTAATAAGTTGAGGGGTTGTGCCAATGGTAGTGATAGTTTTCCAGCCTTGTGTGCTTTTTTTTTTTATTCTTATGCTTTTTTATGGTTCTGACCTTTTGGACTGGTCAGGGTAAGATTATTTCCAAAGAATAGTCCATAAATATGCCTTTCAGGACTGGAGTTAACATTCGAGTATTGCTGCTTAGCAAAAGAAAGCAATATGTCAAAGTTCAATTTAGATTTCCCTGCAGGGCTGAGAATAATGACGAGACTCACTTAACATGGCAGGGATGAGTCCTGCCACCTCTATGGGAGTGGCTGCTGTGTGCAGCACTTTGTAGCTGTGTGCCTGGTTCAATTGTCTGTTGAAATTTAGTGTCTGGCATCTCGTGCTGGGGCTTGCTTGGGGTGGAGGAGCCCTGGATGCATCCCCTGGCTCTTCCAGGTGCTCACTCAATTGGTAGCTTCCCTTGATTTAGCAACTGAGTAGTTGTTTTTTTTTTCCCAAGTGCTGTGCTCCTTGCAGTGCAAATGGGGGTTTGTGGAGCTGCTCTAAGCTCTGTCCTGCAAAGCCACTCTGTTCCCATCCTTGCACTCCATCCAAGCCAGTGTGGATTGCAAGCATGGCTGAAGAGAGCCCACGAGTGTCCTGTGGTGTTTTGTGTTGTGTCCTGTGGTGTTTTGTGTTGTGTCCTGTGGGTTACCTGCTGTGATCTCTGAGCCCTTTGGGAATCCCAGATTTCAATGGAAAGCCAGTTGGGTTTCCCCTGCTGTGACTATTCATGAAAACAGTTCCTAGATATCTCTCACCTAATGTTTGCCACCACGGAAGAGTGCATCATCCAGTGGTAAGAATCTTGCTTTACTGTCTTGTCAGGAAATATCATGGTGGTTATTGATGTTTTTGCTGTCCTGTCAGCAGAATTGACTCCTGTGGGTGAGAGCAGCATGAGGAGTGAAGCTGGAAACCAGCAGCTGCTATTTAGGCATTAACCTGCAGCATTTGAAAGCTACACAGTCCATTTTGTACAAATGGTCTCTTTAGAGCCTGGTCATGAATGTAAGTATAGTTTGTCTGAAGAATGTGGCTCTTCTGAGTTTATTTTTTCTTCCTTCTGTAGATGAGAAAGTCAAGGTGCTGAAGACCACTTGAATTTTATTCACAGGAAGTTCATGGCAGTGGAGCCCTGAGGCAGGGTCTGAAAGCCATGAGTTTGGCCAAAAAATCCCAGTAGAAAAAGCCTACATGTGGTGAAAAAAAGATGCCATTAATTGAGAAAGCAGACTGGGACTAGGAGGTGAAATAAAGGTGCAAAAAGCAATACAGCTTGTGGAAATTCAGAGAACATCTCCATGCCAGGCCCCTGTGACAGCTCAGCAGCTCTTGGTCCAAATTAGCAGTGCTGTAACTTGCAGTGAGGTGGATGGGTGTAGTTCCCTGTCAGCACTGGCTGAAAAGCTTTGGAGTAAAATAATTAAATTTGTCTTTAGGCCTATCTTAATATCCAGAAGTAATTTCTCTAGCACCTGTAAATAACTGAACCCTTTGCTGGATTTACCTGCCTTGCACATGAAAGGAGAGCATATGGGGGAAATAGGTAAGAGGGTGGCAGAGAAGAGCCTTTGTTGTGTGGTGTCACACCCTCACAAGCCTGGTGGCCATGCCAAGAGTTGGGGACAGCTGTCCCCATCCCCACAGAGAGCTGCCATCCTCCAGGTGGCAAAGGAAAAGCCCTCCAATGTGCAGGAGTTTTGCATGTTCCAGAAGGCAACACTCTCTTTTCTAATTCCAAAAGGGACTGGCAATTAGCAGCAGGGGTAATAGCCACCTGGAATTAAATTCTGTGGAAGCATGAGAAATAGTAGGGTATATTTGGAAATATCTATTGCATATATATATTCCTCTTAAGAGAAACATGTTGGAGGTGCCATATCCATAAATACTAATAAGGCTGTTTGATTCCAATTTTCAGGTAAGATTAACATTTTATTGAGTATTATATCTGTCACATTCAATGCTTTAGTGTACCATCCTCTCAGGCTTATTAGCATAATTGCAGTGCTTAAGCAACAATAAAAAATTCAACAGTAAAATAGCGGTTAGCACAGGCAATTTGTTATCAAAAGCTTTTACTTAAGGACAGCTTTTGAGCATATTTATTATCCAGTTAGGGCTATACATTATTTTTATTTAGAAAAACAAGAGGGAAGCAATGCAGGAGTATTTTTTCTCTTCTAGTGTCTAAATCAGAAGGCCTGAGAATTGGTCACTGCCTTTTTCTCTTTTTTAGAATCACCCAGCAAATTCACTTGGAGTGGGGAGGCAAGATAACAAAACAGACTTGGGTCTGGAGCAGGGTTGTGATGTTAATAACTAAGCAGAACAATTCCGTTAAATTCTGACTGGAGCGTCCTTTCAAAATTCCCTCATTGCATCCTGGGCTCTGACGATACTGTCCTTTGTCTGTGGCTGATGGCACTGTCACTGGGGGAGTGCAGGGGCAGGGGTGGCCCAGGCTCACAGCCTAGAGGTGGCTGCAGCCCAGGATGCAGTGCAGCTGTTGGGGTGATGCTCCCACAGATGAGGGGGGGGACCGGACAGGACCTGCAGGAAAACAAACTTTGATGTCAGTAGTGGTTGTCTCTGAGGCTGGAGCAGAGGAGCGTGGCCTGTGACAATGCTGTACACCCCTCCTCCTTTCTGTTCTCACTTTGAGGACTCTTAGGGGAGCAGTCCTTTTGCTGAAAAGCTGTACTATAGGTGTGAATGCACATGTTTGTGTGCCAGCACTTGCTCGTGCACATACAAAGACTCTGTTGCCAGCACGACAAGATTTTGTATGAGTGTTTAAATTTTCAGGACATTTTCTGTGTGTAGTTGTACCTCATAAATGGAGAGGTATATGAGTTTTAAACAGCACAGGAGGTCCTTAGACTAGGAAGTCCATCAAGAAAAGCACATGGGATTGGCAAGAAGAAGACTGCTGCTGTGATTGCTTGTGATTCCTTTGCTGGTAGAGGCTTTTTACAGACCCTCTCTTTGCTTGTATTTGCTCTTCCAACATCCTTCAGCCTTTCCTTGAGTTGTCCTTGTTCCCCAGATCTGTGCTCACCTTCAGCATCCTCCCTGTCACTGCAGTCTTGGTGCCTCTCCTCCCGTGTGTTTTTCTCATTTTTCCTTATTCTAGGAGACCTCCTTTGCCTTGTGCTGCTTTTTCAGAGGTCACTCTTCCATCTTCTTGATGGATGACTTAACTGAGGGCCTGTTGTTCTGTCATTTTGGTGGTACCCAAAGCCCAGCATCTGCCGCAGCCCTGGTGATGCCTTGACTGGGCTCAGTTTGGATAAGCAAGACAGGTAAACTTGTCTGGTGTTCTTGCTCCCATTTTAGCTGGTGTCTCAGCTCACTGTGAGGAGAAGTGAAGGCAGCACTGCTGCCCCGGGGAAGAAGCTTGTGTTCATAGTGAAACAGGATGTGTAAGCAGGTTGTAGGAATTGGGAAGGGAGCACATGGAGACAGGTGAAACTAAACTGGGCACATATTAGAGAAGTGATGTGCTTGTGGGGTCCTCTTCACAAACACCCTCTTCTGTGAATGTGTGAAATTTGAAAGGAGCTAGTTGTTTCAGATCCTTTTTTTTTTTTTGAAAGGGGTAAAAAACCCAATGTTATTCAGAGATAAATTTTATGTTTCGGATTCTGGGGTAGCTGTGAGTCTTTTGTTGGTACACAGCTCACTCTCATGAAACTGCCCAGCACTGCATGGTGTTTAGACTTTCTTTCAAACAGAGAATGTGGTGATGCTCCTGAGACTGTGAATACACAGAAACTGACTGTGGAGAGCTAAACTTTGTGGGAACTTTGCTCTTGGTGGAAATTTGACTGTGATTTGAATTGCAGTCTGCTCCATGATCACCTCAAGCAACGAGGGGACCCATTGCTGCTGTCTGAGGAACAAGCAGGTTCCTGCTGCTCCCCATTGTTGCTCCTTCTGGCTCAGCTCATCCGGCTTTAGTAGCCCCCAAGGCAACTGAGCATCTCCCGCTTTCATTTGGCCTTGTAGCTGGGCAGTGCTGAGTATCTTCTGTGCACAGCCAGAGGGTTCCACATCCATGGCAGGAGCTGAGGGACCAGGGCAGGTGTTTCCTTGGGGTGTTGACATGGCCAAGGGCATTTCCACGTGGCTTCTACCTGAGATCTAGAGCCATCCAGCATTTTAGGCAGAAAGGGTCATGCAGGTCTTTCGTGCAGCTCCTGGCTCAAGGCAGGGTTGGCTTTAAGGTGGGATGAGATTGCTCAGAGCTTGCCAAGCCAGTGGTGGCCTGCTGTGGCCTTAAGGGGTGATGATGGTGTCTGTCCTGGTAACAAAAAGACACCTTATGTAGGGCTCTGTAGGCTGTACTCTGGTGCCAGGGTAGTGGAGCAATGATTTTTCTGTGAGAGGGTCCGTGTGGAGAGTTGAGACAGAGTCTGAGCATTGGCACAGTGATTCCTACATTAAATTCCCCTTGTGAAGTGGGGAATGCTGAGCCCAGCTCTGTTGGGATCTGGCTACCACTGCAGCTGCTGGTGACACTGCACAGCTCTCCTCACCGTGATGGGGAGGGATGGGGAGGAGAGGGTCTGTGGCTGGAGACCAGTCCACATGTGAACATGTCCTCCCCGGGGAGGAAAGTGCCTGCATGCTTCTTGTGGGGAAAATATGGCTGAAAGAATTTAGCAGTGATCAATGTCATAAAAAATACTTATGCTGGAATTTGTAAAGCCTGGAACATCTGTTCTCAACAGTGCTTTGATCACGTTGTGAGGCTTTTAAAATGATACTTCCATGAATTAAGTGAGATCCTTATGGCTGCAGGATTCCTTTCAGTGCCCTTTTTCATGGAGCAAAAAGGCAAATTTCACAGGGAACATTACATGACTTGAAACACATATTTTAATGGTTAGTATCAACCAAACAATGTTTTATTAGGTGCTAGAAAAATGTTCCAGTTCCATACCCCAGGAAGCAAAGCACTCCCATTTACTTTTTTAGCTTATGGGAGCTGTGCTTTGAAAAAAAAATCAAGAATTCTTTGCTTGTATGTTACTGTATTCAAAACCAAACCAAACATGGTGAAATGAGCTTAAACATTTTGAAGTTGTTGTCAGAAAAGGTCCTTTTTGGGTTTTGTTTCCAGGCAGAGCTGCAGACGAGGCAGAGGATCTGTGTGTTTTCTGAGGGACCCACAGCAAAGAATGGCGAGACAGTGGTGATTTACTTTCCTCAGTGCACTGCCTTGGATTGAGCAGCTTTTGGTCGTTTGCTTTTCTCTGAGACTTGTGCTTTCCCCATTCCTGGTTGTTTTAGCAGGCTTCTGCCTCCTGCCCTTCCAGCAGCTGCTAATTTGGGGCTGGAATATTGTGATGCCAAAAAACTTTGGTGATCTGAGGAGTGGGGAGCGTGGAGTGCCCTCACGGCAGCTCTTTGTAGTGTCACACCTGGCAGGAGGATTTCTGCTCCTCTGCCTTCCTGCTACACGTAGGGAAAAGAGTGTCTCCTGGGCTGTTTGCAGGAACAGCCTGTAGGACAAGAGAGGCAGCAGGAAGGAGGGAGAAACTAAAGAAGAGATGTGGAACAAGGGTGGGTCTCCTCCTGTGCTACGCTTGTGTGTTCACACTTGAGAAATCCTTTCCTGCTGCTGCAGCCAGCAAGTCTGGCAGCCTGGGCAAGGCTCCTTGCTCCCATCTCGCCTTCCCTGCCTGGGATGAATGAATGAATGAATGGACCTGTGTGTGACCCCATGGCTCCACCCAACAATGAGAAGCCTGGGAAACTTAATTGTTTCTTCATTTAAAGACTGTCCAAACTGTGAAAGGAGGAAAAGTTATGGTCATAAACAGCAGAGGAGGAATATGGATGAGCTTTCTAGTAAGGTTCTGGGTGTCAGGGGTTAATTTACGAAAACTAAATTGTTTAATTCCTCCAGCACCCAACAGGTGAACAGGCGGCTTATTGCTGTGACATATCCATTTATAGCAGTTTTCCTTTGCTAACACCTGTGACTCAGTTCTGTTACATACTTATGCTGTCTGTTAATTATTTACCAGTGATTTACAAGTACACAGTGCAAATAAAATGCTTTTATGCAGGAGACTGCATTGTACACACAGGATTCCTGGGAATTAGGGCACTGTACAATCCCATCAACATCCTTGAAGTTCTAATGGAGGAGTCCTTGTATGTACCCTTGCCGTCCAGAACTGGCACTCAGAGAGGCTGTGATGTTAGTGAAGGGCTTACTACACATAGGGCTGTGGTATATGAGAGGATCTGTGTCCTTTGCTTCCTTGCAGATAGATTTTTGCCATTTTAAATTACTTTCTTCCCCCTCAACAAAGGCTCATTCTTCCTCATAAGTAATGGCAGCAGCAAACTGTTTTTAAAAAAATTCCCACAGCACGATGGGCTTTTTTAAAAAAAAAAAAATAAAATAGTATAGAAGTCAAGTAGCAGATAGAGTTCTGACTCAGCTCATAACTTACAATCCTATGCTATTTCTGTAACATTTTTAGCTTATGACCAAATTTTTCTAATATTAGGACATAGCCATAGAAAGTGTGTCAGTCCCTGGCTGCCAGAACCTGTCACTGTACAGAATATATACACTTCTGAGCAAGTGTGCAGGAGCAGGCCAGTGAGTTGTCTCTTGTGGTTTTAAATTGCTGAAAGTTTTTTTTTTTGTTCTTTCCTTGTCTGTTTTTTTTTTTTTTTTTTTTTTTTTTGGTTGATCTGCTTAGCAAACAGAGTTGTGCAGAACAACATAGCTGCTTTTTATTTCTCACGCAGTCAGGCATTGAGCTCCCACCCCCAGCTCTGCGTTGTGCAACTGGAGTTGCTTTGCTGGGAGATTTTTTAGCCAGTGCAAACTGTTCTAAGTCAATTCAAGCTGTATCAACTGTATGGATTTTATGGAAGTTGAGGATCTGGTCATACAGCTCGTGGTTTTAGTGAGGAAGAAGTTTGGGAGATGTTGTCCCATTCTAGGCAGGCAAGAAAATACATGCAAAGTTTCTCTAACCTCAGGGAAAGCGTGTGTGAACAAATAAGTATCTCTGTTGCAGAGAATGCAATTTCTGAGGAAATCCCAAAGTTTATGAGTAGGATTTTTTATAGGTTCAGATCTGCTGTAGTTTCAGACACTTAAGGACACTTAAAATAATGAAACTCCAGACAGTCCAGCTACACATGCACAACACACAGCAGCAAAGCCATCCTTGTGTTTAGCACTGCTGATCAGCTTGCTAATGCAACATCTGCTCTGGGATTTTGCATTTAATTTTTGTCTGGATAATAAAGAGGAATGCAGGGCTAATGATCTGTGTCCTGTTTCCCTTCAAAGTGCTTTTATTTACTCTTTGTGGCTGCTTTTCATGGTTCTTTGCAGCAGCCCTAAAATGTCAACTGACCTGAAGAAATCGACAATGGTTGCCTAAAAAAATGCAAAAGAAAAGAGAGGAAGGATGTTGCTTTCTAGCTTTTCATGTGAGCACCTTGTAATCAGACTCCCTTTGATTAAGTAACCAGTGAAGCCTATTCATGTGTACTCCAATTAAAATTTAATGAAGCAAGAGGATGTATTTGTATATGCTGACTAATGCAGGAGGAATAGATTCCTGTAACTCTGCTCTGCAAGCCCTTTCCTTTGCCATCAGGGCTGGATTTACTAGAAAGCTCCTCAGCAGCTGTGGACCTCTCCTGGCACGAGCAATCCTCACGAGTCTGGGCTCTTGTGCTCGCAGCAAGAGCTGATGATGTCCTGAATGTGGACGAGCACTGCTCTTCTGTAGGACACAGCCTTGTCAATGAAGCCCAGCTTGGCTGATTGCAAGGGCTGAGACAGGGCTTCTGCTCTCCTGTGCTCCATTGGAAAAGATCAGGGAATTGCTGGATGTGTGTGCTGTATCTGTCCTGGTATGAGCTGGATGAATGGAGCAACACGTATCAAGAAGGGTTGCCCTGTGGACCCTGATTTTTAAGTAGGAAACTGATGTTCAAGAGGAGTCTGTGTGACAGCAGTGACAGTGTCAGAAAGCAGCCAGGCTTTTAGTGCCTGTGCCTTTGCCATGGGTTTATTGGGCAGTTGTTGGTACCTGTGTTCCCGAAGGGAAATGGGCCTGCTTTGCAGAGCATTTTGTTTTTAACATCACAGGGAGCACACAAACATCTATGTGGACAATGAAACGACCTGCCAGGAGGGGTGCAGAGGCTTGCTTAATTTGACACTGTCTCCATCTCTTCCCATGTGTTTCTACCTCTGAGGCAGCTGCAGAGCTCCTGCATCACCTTGCACCCAGGGTTGGAGAAGTAATATGAAAAGATCTCACCTGCTCGTTACACAGTGTTCTGTGGCTTCAGCTTTGTGCAGGGACTGATGTCCCTCCTCTGGAGTGGAATGTGGCAGTGGGGTGATGCTGCCTGCACAGCTATGTTAAATGCCATTTTTGGACAAGCAATGAAAGATCCTGCTGTATCCACTCACAGCAATGGGCTGGGCGACAGAACGGAAATGCCATGGTGGAATTTGCCTTTGCTGCTGACCCTTGCATGACATTCAAGAGCTCCTCATCACCAGACCTTTGTTTTGCCTTACCCAGAATACAAAGCAGTGTTTCATTGGCATGGCTGGCTGTTTTCCTTCTGTCTTGACTCAGTGGCAGAACTGTAGCAAGCTTTCCAGAGACAGGCTGAGTTTTCCAGTTATCATCTGCTTCAACCCCAGTTCCGTCCTGCCAAGGCTCTCACTTGTGCTGTTGCAGTGAAGTGCTCAAGAAGCCTTCAAATGGAGATGCAGCTCTGGAGCTGAGATCTTGGCCTTCATTTTTGGCCTGGAAAGCTGCTCTTGGAACAGTAAGCATGAGATTTCTCTTGAAACCTTCTTTGTATGCCTTTCTGAAGAAATAGCTGGAAGGAGAAGACCTGTCAGTTGAGGTCTAAAAGAGAAACCTATTGGCTCTGAATACACTGGGGACATTATTTAAGGTCAGTTGATCTGTGAGAAGGCACAACTTATCTAATGCAGCCTAAGGTTAGTTATGCAACAGACAGGCTGTTCTTTGTTGTGAAGAACAACTTCAGTGTGTGCCTGTGAAAATCAAAAGTCTTGCTGAAGGCGTGTTGTGTTCTGGCTGGAAGCTATTGGGTGTCCTCTTCTAGTGATTTTCCTTCTGTAGCAGATTAGCATCACGGAAAGGTTTCCAGTAGGAAAGGCACTCGGCCCTTGCAGGGTGGAGCTGTCAGCAGATGTGTGCTCTGGTGGGTGCTGGTGTATGTGGTATTGTTTCAGACCAGCTTTTACTTCTGTCTGTTCTCCCTTGTGCATCTCTGTGTCATAGACCAGGTCACTGGATTTTCTAGATGCCTATGCAGGGCAGTATTTAAAAGAAAACATTGCATAAAGAGTGTTTTCTGACGTCTAAAGAATTTTTTATTTATATTGGTTTGAAATATGACATTTGCAGTGTGTTGGCTGCATGGCACTCCTTTCATGGTGAACCTTTCTCTCCCCATCATCTCCTATTAAACATGCTGCCTGTGAATCAGCAAATAGAGGAAAGGGTATTCTTTTCTTTTAACGTAGAATTGATCTCCTGTGCCTTGTGGGGTAGGTAAGGATGAGCAGTTCTGGGTAGGCATTTTTGGGTTTGAATCTCTGTGTACAGTGAAAAATGATTTATTTCTCATAAGCATGATATCCAGCAAGATTGCCTGATATGCTCATGGATTGTCTTAATTCTGTACTTTTGATTTGTGTGGTATGTACAGGAAGGTTTAGCATTTGCAAAATGAGAATATTTTAACCAGCTTTGCACAAATACTGGTCCTGCATTGTTTGTTAGCTGGGCAGAACTGTGGGGTGGTGGAAATAATCAAATACCTTGACTTGATTTTTTTTTTTTTTTTGAGGACTTTATGTAAAAGATGGAAAAATTAAACCTTAAAAGGAAATAACGAAGGTGGATAGTCATAAAATGCTGTTTTTTCTCGAAGTTCGACTTCATTTATAGACACTTTGATGAAACCCTTATTGTCTGTGATGGAAAAGTGATGACTCTGATGTGGTGTGACAGTGGGGGAGCAAACTGGGGTGGCTGCAGCAGTCCCTGGTTTAGATGCCTCAGAGATGCAGATGCTCTGAGCTCAGTGGGAGTGTTCCCATCTCCCTTGATGCAGTTTGGGACCAGAAGGGTTCTCCTGACTTGCCTCTTGCTCTGAGAGCCTTTCTGTTCTTGTAAGCTTGCTTTGAAATACACTCAGGTGTTGCAGTTAATAAGAAATTTCCTCTGCTTTGCAAAGATCAGTCTCTGCCTTTCCCCTTCTCAGCATCCAAAGTGATTAGCAGTTCCTGTGAGTCCCAGCCTATGGATTTTATGAAGACCCCTGACAGCCAGGGGTGATTGTGTTCTCCCTGAGTGTTTCCTAAGTAGGAGCAAATCAATGCATGAAGGGGCGCTGTGCCTGACATCTATTAATTACACTGTACCCTTATATCTAACACACTAGAAGAGGGTCTGAAAGTCAGCCCCCTATGCCCTGGCTAATTTATAGGGAAACAAATGGATACAAATTAATTGAACTGGCTAAAAAAAAAAAAAAAGAAGGGAGTGTTTGTTTGGTAGTTATAATTGGACAGAGCAGTTGTAAACTCAAGTACAACATACAGCAGTGTGAGATACTTGGTTGTGGCAGCCCCCTGAGTGGTCCCACCACCCCTACTAAATGCTTGGGGATAAAACACTTCTGCTGTTAATGCTGCATCAAATGAAGGCATTGTGGAACATGCCTGGGGCAATGGGCTGGGGGATAATTATTGTGTGCTTCCCTTAAATGAGCTGATTTTGAAGCTTTACCATCCTGACTTTTGCAGCACACATTCAGCTGAGTATGACATCAGTGTTAAGAGCCGTGGCACTTGTGGTTAAGGCCTTGGGATTCCTTGTATTTACTTTCTAGGGAACTAAAATTCAAAGCAGCTTTTATGGCTGTCATGACAATACTGTCAGTTTCAAAAGAGGTGGTTAAATGTGCATTGACCTTTAACTAATAGGCCATATCCTATTTTCTGTGTGTTTCCAATTAGGAGAAGTATGCTACGAATTTTTAAAAGAAATCGTTAAAAGACAAAAGTTACTTAACTGTAAGACTTCTGCTTTTTTCCCAAAATAAAAATAGTGAATTTTTGTCTTAGTGCAGAAGGTTTCATACGACTACTACTATAAGCTGGAAATCAAGATTTAATAATAGCACGTACCATCTGCCACCAGTGGTGAAAGAATAAGAATGAACCCTTGACTGCTGTAAGCACTTTTAATTTACAGCTTGGAGTGAGGTTGCAGGGCTTCACATCCCTCCATGGAGGAGAGGATGGGATTCTTAGTTACCACTGCTGATTCTCTTCCTGAGCTGTTGGGATTTTTGCACTATAAATTGCAAGTGCAGGATCTTGTTCTTGCTTTGTGTGTGGTATTGTGCCTTCAGAGTAAAATACAGGAGGGTACTGACTATATCAGGCTTGACCCAGCTCTTCTGAAGCCAGACACTTGTTACCAGTAGAAGCTGAAGCAGCTCTGGGGGAAGCCCAAAACAAGTTTTTTCACGTGTTTTGATGGTGGTGGGAGGTAATGGGCACATCTGGCTGAAAGGGAGAAGGATCTCTCCCCATGCTGCTTCTTAGAGACCACGTCCCTCCTCCTTATTTTCCTGGATATACGCTGCAAAATAATTTAATATCTTTGTTCCTAAAACTTGGGCTCATTTTCATAAGCCATGGTGGATCTTTTGCTATCTTAGAAAAAGCAGAGCATATTTTTCCACTTTTTAAAATGTACTTTGCTAAATAGGTATTTTTGTCAAATTGCAGTTTCCTCCAAAACATAATTCTTTATATAGAAAATGGGATTCCACCTCTCCTAGACCTTTGCTAACAGCTGTTCTGCTAGCTAAATGTCACTGAATTAAAACGAAACAAAAATAAGAATATGATGGCTTTGGATAGATTTTAGTTGACTGTTTCGGTCCTAGGTAGAAGTAATCCTGCTCTCTTCTGAATATGGGGATATTCTGGGAATTACTACCCTGCTATTTTACACTGCAGAGCACTGTGATAGTGCAGCATTTCTGGAAGGCTGTGTCTAAGATGTACATGGCTTTTGCCAGCCCAGAGAAGTGCTGGGGCAGCCCTATGGACACTGAGTGTGCTGCTGTTTTTGGCAACAGTCTTTAGAGCTGACCTATAACCAAGTTGATGCAATGGGATAGTTTCAGGTTGGGGTGTGTAGGAAAAGGGGACCTGTGCCAGCCTTTTGAAGGTTGCTTTGATTTGTTGCTGGGCACAGTGAGGACTCCTGGGGTATTATCTGAGGATTAAGTGCAACATTAAACATTGGAGCTCGCTTGTCAAAGAAAGGGCAGGTTATCAAAATATGATTTATAACCAGCAGTTTACTACTAGCTAGAGTAATTAATATGGAACATGATGGGGCCCATCATTAATGTGCTTTGTTGTCTCAGCTTGCATGACTGCTGATGGCAAGGCCGGCTTCTGAGGCTAATGAGGGACAGGGAAGAAAGAAATCTGTGCTGCTGTTAGCTGATGGTAGTATCTCTCCAGGTCACACACTGTACCGTGCATTGCATCTGATCACAAATCTCAGCCAGACATACCTGTCCAATAAAGGCTGCTTTCCCAAATTCTTGCTTAGAAAGACAAGAATTACTGTTTATGCCAAGGTCACTGAGAGCCAGTGACAAACTGTCAGCGTTGGCATGGGGAAGACGATGCACAAGCTGGTCTGGAGGATGAGGAGAAGTCTTGTTAGGGGTCCAAATCCCACTCGGGTTATCGATGAGGGAAGGCAGTTAATCTCCAGTGGTGGTGATTTGTGAACTTGTCCGAGGCAGGAGAAAAACGGAAGAGGCTTTTCCAACATTTTCTCATGGCCAAACGCCCAGATGAGGGCAATGACTGGTGCTGTGCTGCTGATGGGAATCTGCTGGCGAGGAGCTTGTGGTTGATTTGAGATTGGTCCCACTTCCTGATAGCCCATCTTGAGCTGCCTGAGAGCTGTGTGACTTCAGCAGAAGTTTTATTATCACGCTAGTTTCCAGAGAGATGTTTGGAGCCATTCCCAGCACTGGGTTTAGCTGCAGCAGCAGCTTGAGCTCCTTTCTGGTGTTCTGGTGAAGGGTAGGGCAGCTGATGGCTCTCCTAAGGTGTGCCAAGAGATCATGTTTAAATAAACAAAGCTGTTCCCATGGTCTGTTTGCTGTATCAAGTCCGGGTTTACCTGTATTCCAAAGACAGAGCCTGTCCAAATTTGAGAAATACCTGAGGCTGGAGGGATGCAGTTTGCAGTCAGGTCTCCTGCATGAAGATACAGCAGTGGGGAAACCAAGTGCCTTTGAAATTTGGCATGCTTGAGCCCTATGGTCATCATGGTCATCAATTATGACCATGATTTAGAAGAGTATTTTTGGCTTACTCACCCTTACTTTAAACATTTTGGTTAAACTTTCTGACCTGCAGCTGCCCACAGTGGCAACACCTAACTGAGGCACTTTTACAGCACAGTGTGGTGTACCTTATTTTATTGAGCATTGCCCAAATAGTTGAGAAGAATGTCTTTTTAAAGAGTCTTGTGATAGTCCAGATTTAGCTGCTGATATTTCCCAAGAGCATCAGGGCTGTCTGCAGGATGACTTTAAGGTTTCAGCAGTTCTGCTTCAGCTAGAACCAGGTAAGCAGTAGTCTCATGGTCCTCTTTGTACATCTCTTCCAAACATGTCTTTCTTGGTATGTTTGGTGATCTAATCGGATACATTCATTTCATGTTAAGATGGCATGATAAATGGTACATTTGCCAGTTTCATTTCCATGGCCTTGGTTAGGATGGTTTTTGCTGTATGCATTCAGTCATCCCTGCTGCTGACTGTAAGGGGTTGGAGGGATGTGTCTTGTGGGGGATTATATACAATCATCATGTCCTTTTTTATACATCTTAACACTTGACCTCCTTACTTTATCCCATAAAGGAGTCTCTTGAACATTGACTAATCCCACTGGGATTTATGAAGTGTGCCTGAAAGCCAAGTCCTCCCTGGGTGGGTGCAAAATGCATCAAGGAGTTTGAATATTTGTGTCCTGTCTTGCCTGAATTAATCTAAGTCGAGGCAGCTGGGTGACTGGGTAGTGCAGTGTAATACCATCATTATTAAATTAATGCCAGATAGGGCATTATGTTTTATGACCATTAACAATATTTGTATGCAAACTACGAGGCTGGCCAGAGAGATGCAGAATGGGGCATCACTGCTAAGTGGAGACTCTTCAGTGTGTGCATTTAGTAGGTTCAGACTACAGAATTGATGACTCAATACAGAGTTGAAAACCTTGCTGCTACTGCTTTTCTCTGCTTCTTCAGAAATATTTAGTATTCTAGTTGGTTTTAGATTTTTGTTGTTGAACTGATGTTTGTGCTGCAGCAACAGGAGAATTTTCTCTTTAGGCCCTTCAGTATATTTGACAAAGATACATTTCTTTGAGAGCCACAGGGAGAGCACAGTCAAAGATTGTGGAGTAGAGTACATGGCCAGAAACAACTATCTGGAAATTAACATTTCTGGCTAAAATATCAGTGCTCTTGTCTGTTGTGGAGAGGGCCAAAATGCTATAAATCGCTTAGTTTGGTTTGATGCTAGAACCAGTAGATTACCCATTCCCAGTAATTGCAGTGTCCTTCCCATTTGGAGGGTTCTTCAGAATTTTTTGCTAGAATTAGATTCGTGCTTTGCAGAGGTAGGAGCAAATTTTAAATATTTTGAAATCTTTTGAAAATAATAGCAATCTCATCACAACAAATAGCACAATAGTGATGTATACACCGTGGTTCAAGTATTGCTTAATAATCTTTACCCACTGTATGTGGTGCCTTGGGCCTGTCAGCGTGAATTTCAGTGGAATTCTAATTGCTTTTCCAAACATAAAAATAGTCCTTTTCCCCAAAGTAAGGTTTGTGTTTGCTGCCTCATATGTCTGTATAGACAGACATATGCATAGGTAGACTTGGTAGCAATAGTCATGTCTTGGGTGGTTTCATGCTGTATTAATGAGGAGTGTGTTGTCAGCAAGTTTTCCAGTATTTGTTAAAGGTTTGCACGGGTAATAAAGTCTTGTTGGGAAAATTGATCTAATTTTGAGATTGAGAGGTGTGAGAATAAAAGGTGCTTTACTGTAAATTGTAGGTAGGTAACAACAGAAACTCGAATATTAGAAGAAACTGAGTATCGCACAAACCACACACTTTCACATCACTAAAACAAGAGCTGTGCTCACACAGAAACATGAACCTCTTTGCAAACCGCAGAAAGTAAAAGGGAGCTCTCCTGTTTCATTATTGATCTAATTGCTCTTTTCTTGATATGAGAAATGATATGAAATGCTCTTGAATATTCCAGTATGCACAGAAACAGACCATTACTTTTGGAAACTTTTAAAGGCATAGCACATAGTGGTAAATAGCAAGGTCATTTATTTCTGAGAGTCACAACTGCCTGCCTAATGTCACTTAATTGTTCTACTGGAACTGAATATGTTATAGCTTTGATGAGAACTTTCCACTTGGGAGTGATATTAAATGGAGGGAGCCCAGCCCATATTTTCACATGATTAAATCAGTTTTGGGAGATCTGTTGGTGCAATCCTTTTAAGTAAGTCCTGTTTTTAGAAAAGGTCTTCTTTTTGGAGTACCTCAGTGTTGGAGTGCTTTAAAGCTCCCTTCAAACCCAAATTGTTCTGCAGTTCTTTGTGGTTGTTGCCTTTATCTACAATCTCTTTCCCTTGGTTTACAATCCCATTTAAGACCAAGTTTCCTGAGTAACCTGAAAGTTTGGGCCTGTGGGACTTGTGCAAAATGTGTGTGGTTAAAACCTCGCCGTGTTTGCGTGTGAGAGCAAACATGCATAGGAATGAGGTTCCTGGACTGATCCAGTGAAATCTGGGCGTGTTTCAGAGCTGTGAGAGTCTGAGCCCTGCTGTTCTGGGGGAGCTGTGAAGGTGAGCCTCAGTCTGTGCTCACCTCCGTGTTTTACAACACTCCTCCATTTATGATCTCCACCACCAGCTCTGCTGCTCTGCCTGCTCCTGCCAGCAGCCTCACCTCCCACTCCTCTGCCAGGCTGAGCAGATTCTGGAGCCTGCTGGCTGCAGGCAGTGCCAGCTCCCTGGCAGAGCCTTCTCGAGCCTGTGGCAGGGCTGACACCGGGGATCTGTGGTTCTCCTGGGATTATGGAAGTGGCTTTCTCCAGAGGCACTGGATACCTTTTCCTTCCCTTGTTTCAGTAGCTTCTCTCTCACTCAGTTTCTACAACTTAAAAGCGCCTGTATCACCAAGTTTGGGACTCTCATAGAATGGTTCGGGGTCGAAGGAAACTTAAAGATCATCTTGCAACCTTTCCCTGGGCAGGGATACTTTCCACTAGACCAGATTGTTCAAAGCCCTATCCAACCTGGACCCTCAACTACAACTTCAGAGTGGCTTTTTTTTTTCTAGTGGGTAGTTCATCTGAAATACCCAATGGTGAGAAAGAAGCACCTTTAACAGAAGATTTTTGAAGCAGTTTAGTTCATTTTGAGAACTACTTTTCACTTCCTAAAATCTCCAGCACTTCAAAATGGTCTTGAGATTTGCAGAAGAGATCACTTCCAGCAGTAGCTAATAATAAAAGGTGGAGAGGAAGAGTGACTTCTCTTAATAGCTTGTTCTTAAGACATATCAATGATTGTTTGATGAATCAATGATTAATTTTTTTTTTACCTGAATCTCCTGTCAATTCCCTTTACCTGTGTGGCATGTTAAGCTCATTGTAATTTTCCTTTCTTGTTTACTGATTTGTTGATTTTTTTTTTTTTTTCCCCCTCTCCAACAAAACCAAAATTAATTAGGTCTGCTTAAATCAAGGTGAGGACAAGTTTCCCAGTTGGCAAGAATATGATTGCATGGTTGGAGAGATGTCACTGCTACACAGAGAAATGGCTTGGTCGTAGTTTTTCAAATTGGTGTTCAAATCCATGTTCATTCTAAGGGCATTTTCCCTTGAATTGTCATGCAGTCCCAAGGTACTGAAGACAAACTCAAACAAGCCTATCCAAAAGTCAGCCTCTCAGAAGTCTTAGGAACTATCTGGCTTTGGGTCTCTGCTCCTGAGCCAGTAGAAGAGGAAGCTGGCTTTTGGTTTAGGCAGATCAGGCCAAAACCAGATTTGTTTGCATTTGTACACCAAGTTTTGTTTTGTTTTCTTTCTGGAATAGCAGCTGTATATATAATGTAATGTGGGAAAAAATTAAGTAAATTCCTTTCAGAAAAGCTTTAACAGACATTTGGCAAAAAAGTATGAAAAAGATGATTTTTTTCATTGTTTCCTCAGAGCTCAGCAAACCATTCTTTTGAGTCAAGGTGAATTGCTGATGTGTTTGCAGGACTAAATAGCTGTTTCTAAGATGAAGATAAGTAGTCTGCAAGCTTCCAGATGCTGCCAAGAGGAGAGGTAAACATTTAGCTTTGGAAATGTGCAGATCACTTGCTCAGGTCCCCTGCCCTTGAAGGACTTCTGTTCTTGTTTGTTGCTGTTTCAGCAGCACAGAAGGGCTCAGTTTGGGGCAGTTCTCTGTTGGCCAGCTCTGTGACAGCAGGCCATGTCAGTGAGGAGAGCCACAGTGACAGTGGTGGGTGGGAAGAGCCAAGGGGCAAAGGAGAGAGGTTAAAATGGTGTTTCTGTAAATGTTTCAGTGCAGCTGAAGTGCAAGGCTGATGTTCATTAGCAGTGGTGAATGGTAGTGCTGTGCTTGCTTCCAGCTTGTTCCTGAGAGTGTTGACTATCTCTGTGCCTGCTGCAGGGGAGCTGGGGAGAGGAGAAGCATTTTACCCTAAACTCCATCTGGAGAGAGTGGCTGAACCAGGGGGAGGAAATCCTGACCCTTCAGCTTTATGGGATGATAAGAAATTAATTCGTAATCCCCAGGCAGGTTCAGAAATTTTAATCCTCTACCTAGCTGCTGTTTTCTTCCTCTGGAGTCAGAAGCTGGAGGATACCAGCATGCATGATTTGGATTTCCATCTTTATACATCCAGTCACTTAAATTTTACGTACAACATCTTGTGCATGTTCAGGTGCTTGCTCCACATGGCATCACTTTGAATTGTAAAAATCAAAATTAAACCCAACTTCCAGTTTCCAGAAGAATGGTGCAGTTCATGCTATCCTGACCTCTCTCACGGTTCCTGCTTGATGATGTTCTTCCCTCCATCACAAACTGAAGCATGGTGCTGAATACCCATCCAGAGGTAGCCGTGTTTCAGAGGCAGATGAAATTATTCCTGGCTCTGAGTTTGTAAAGCATTTTGGGATCCTCTAGAATGGAAAGTGTTGTTGTTTGTTTGTCTGAGACAGTATTTTCACCACTTTTTCTTTCAATTGCTCCTGTTATACGTGTTGGTTTTCATTATATCTTCAGATAAGGCTCATATGAAATGGGCTTCTGTTTTGTTTTCTCACCAGAGGAGTGATTCATATTCAAATTGAAACGCTGTATTGCTCTAAGCCAACATTCTCCCCATGCTCTAATGGGAGGAGAGGGAAAGACAGGCGTGGACCAAGCAGGATTATTTTTCTCCTACTGCATTTAGAAACTTTCCAAATGGCTTTTCAGGAAGACACGTGGACTTGCCTGGCATGGGAGAATCCCAGTCTTGTATATTTTAAGAATATCAGATGAGCTGGAATCTCCTCAGTTGTCTCTTTAGGATGCAGACCCGTATGCTTCTAGCATTGTTCTCTAAAAACAAAAAAAAAATTTATGATCCCTTTTAAGTTGAAGAATTTTTTTTTTGTGGTCCTGTATTTTCTCTTTATTTGTAACACTAGTTTTAAGAAAATTACTGGCACTGGTTTTGGAGCAATTACTCCACAGACACCTTCTGCATCATGGCCAAAGCCATCAGCTCATGGTCTCTGCTCCTGCCTGGTGCTTTCTCCAAGGGAGCTGGCTGCCATCCACAGGAGAGGAAAACTGCACAGTGTAGCAGGTGTTTCTGTTCTGGTTAGAACTGGATAGCCCAGTGCAAACTTCCTCAAGAAGCTTTACCACAGAGAGAAGAGATGCTGAGATTCCAAAGTGAATGTCATTGTAGATCTTGTGGAGCCTGGTGCCTCTCCAATAAGCACCCAAACTGAGATAATAGTGTATTTAATGGATAAAATACAGGTGAATATTCTCACCTTAGTTAAAGTCACCTAACTGAGCCTACTCAAGGGGATATTTACCATGTCTTAAACTTAAAACACAGCTCAGTCTGTTTCTTTTCTTGGTCCTTCCAAGCTGGGCTTGGATAGGTGAAATGATCCTTCCCCATTCACCCTTTTCATTTTCACAGAGTTTGTGAAACTATTGTTGCTGAGGTGCTCTCAGGTTTTGAGATAAATGAGGAGACATTGACACTTTTAAAGTAGCACCTGAGGAGCTGCTGAGCCTTGGAGGATCTGCTGCCTTGAATGGAATACTGGTGACTGTGTCCTCTGTGCTGCTGTGACAGTTCAGTTACACCAACAGACTGAGGGCATTGCGAGGATCAAAAATGTTCTGCTCTTTTGTTGGCATAAAATAAAAAATTATGAGAGTTTTTCCAAGGAGAAAAAAAGAGAAGAGACTATGACAGATCTTCATAGCTGATGGTAGGTTCATTCACCACAAGAGAGCTGGTTAGACAAATGTGAGACCTTGGCTACACGTCACCTAAATACTTTCTGACTTCAGAGCATTTCATCTGGAATCACTTGCAATTAGCATGGGCTTGGCAGAAACTGGCACTGCTGCTGTTTGTGCAGAAACTGCTTGCACAGTCCAGTTGTGCCAGGGAGAAAACTGCTGTAAGCAATTAGCACAGGGGTAGTCTTGAGGTGGTGTGTGTGCTGTGGCTGCTCTTAGAGCAGCTGATGTCCTTGATGGCACAGCAGCAACTCTACAACCAACAGCACAGCTGTCTATCACCCAAACATTATGTTCTTTAACCTATTTGTCATCATAGGCACACATTTTTTAGGCAGCTGTTGGTGTCTGGGAGCTTTTAACAGCATTGCTTGTGAGAACCTAGGCATGCACATGGTCCAGGGAGATGAAACCAAGGCTCTGCTTTTCACAGTTGGCTTGGATGAGGCAGTTTCCTCAGCTGGCTGTGGTCAGGCTGAGGTGGAGGACAACCTATTGTAGGCTGAAATGACCCAGCTGGGAACAATTGCCCAACTGACAAAATAAATTATATCTAAATCTGTTAAATTAAGTAAATAATGAAGACCACGGGGCAGCTGCTGATCCCCATAACCTGTGTTGCTGAGGTTGGGCAAAGTGTCTCCTGTTTGCCTGATGGAGCCTAGGAGCTTGTGAGTAGGTGGCATGGGAAACTGGGGACAACTGAGGATTTGCACAGGGATGCAGAGTTGCTCCTTGGGGCAGAGCAAGATCTGTGTGATTCTTGGCCCTTGAAAGAAGAAAGCAAGATGCTGTGGACTTGTTGCAACCTGTGCAGTCTGCGAATGTTTTCTTCTTGTCAGATGCTGCTGTCGCATAAGTTATTTTATTGCCAAAGGGCAGGGAATGAATTAGCGAAGTGGGAGAGAGGGCTGCGTGTTGTAGAAATCAGTGCACCAAATGTGCAATTCTTTACTTTCTGCTTTTGCAGTGTTTATTTGCCTATAGGATTTGGGGTGGCAGAAGGGTTGGTGGTGTAGGACGTACATCTGTCTCATCCAGGAGAAAGTGCGTGTTCAGATGAGAAAGCATTATGCATACAATGCCTGAAATCAGCCCTTAAAATAGCACACTCCACATCTTAGTAATGTATTGAATATATCTGGATAAGAAACAGTCTGATTGAAGTATTGAGCTTATTGTAGTGTGTCTGCTGTGACTCATCAGGAAATTGAAAGTCTTGGGACAAAACTCACCCCCCCTTTTTGGGAGAGACGGGAATTAGTCTTAGATGGGAGGTAATTAATTGTTCTGTGACTGCTGTAAATAGGTACTGAACAACAAGCTCATACTGAAATATTTATATCCTAAGCCCTGTCTTGTGAGCCAGCTATCCAGAGTCTCCATCAGATAGAGACAGTGAAAAAGAAAGTTCTTTGGAATGAGCAGCACTTCCACCTACATGCGTTTAAGCGAGACTGGTTGGAGGTGAGCTGGTAGGCTGCATGCTGTAATAAGCCATTTACTAGGATAATGGCTGATGGCTGTAGGCTACAAATGCTGTTTCTACTTAGTCTGTCTATTCAATGCAAACATTAAAAAAGAAAAAGCTCTCTCCCTCAGTAAAGTCTATAATACTCTTAATACCCAGCGTACTCCATGAATATTAACTCAGCCAATGTCGTAACACCCTATGGAGGCAGGTGATGCATGTGCAGCCTTTTTCATCCACCAGAGAAACTGAGGCAGTGGGAAGGACTTTGGGCTTCTGACTGTGGCCTGAGGCAATAGCCTGGTTTGATGGTGAGTAGGTACCTGCTGGCTGGCCCTTGGTGGGAGCATGGAACTTACAATTTTCAGGGTCTAATCCCATAAATTTAGGGTTTCATTTGGAGAGATTTGCTGCCTGCTGTTGCAAGCAGTGCTGCCCTGCTTGTGGAGTCACAGAGGGTGCATTGGCAGAGCTGGCAGAAGTGGATTGTGAGGGGATGAGTATGTGCAGGAATATCTCTGTAATTTACTGAGTAGCTCTAGCCATTATGTATCTGTCTGACTGCAGGATATTGCTGGGAATCCAGATGTTGAGAAAAAAAACAAGAAAATCAAGATGATCAAATACCTGTTTAAAAAAAAAAACAGCGCCCAAGGAAAAGGAGCTTGATGGCTTTGTGTTTGTCTGCAGTGAAGTCATGGCAACAGAGAACTCATTTAGCAAAATTAACTGTTTCTCTATCTTACCAAAAAAAAAAATCAAATGAAAATGATGCAAAGGAACATCCTTTTATCTAAACCAAATGAGTCCATTTGTGCCAAAGCAACGGAGTCATCCTGGGGAGTTTGCTCCAGAGAGCACATATTTTATTGGTACAGAATGTAACAGTTGTCCCAAAGCCATAACTGTAAAAGCATTGTGCCTTAGGCAAGCACTTTGAGTAACAGGAAAACCAAACTTAGGTTCCTGCACCTGCATGGTGTTGAAATAGAAGCATGATTTTAAGCTTTTGGTTGTTTGAGTTTTCAGCTCAGTTAAGATCTGGATGCAGCTTTCAGGGCTGTAATCTCTTTGAAGTTACCCTTTGGGTAATGTTTAGTTTTGAAATTCTCTAGGGACAAAATGCTGATGCTGCTTTGGCTTGGGTGCAGCCAAATACTTGTAAAAAACCAGTTGCTTCTAGGTCCTTTTGACTTTCATTAGACCATAGGCTTCTTTGTGCTCAAGACTCGTTTTAATCTCTTAATTTAAGTACTATTTGAAATAATTCTCACACAAGCCCCAGAGGTGACTCTTCTGTGCTACTTCTGTTTTGACATTCACTGCCCATCTCCAGGCACATACCAATGTGTGAAGCAGCACAAGAGGTGAACCACACTGTGACTGTATTGGTAGGCATGAAAGTTCATTTTATATCACTAAGAATCTCATATTTGGAATTCAGAAATTGTTCATCTTGGTAATGAGCAGGGCAAGCTCCAGGGGAAATATCACGAACTCAGATGTGTTGCTTGAGGCGCCTGGAAAGTGGCGTTTCTCTTAAGCACTGTTTTCCAACCAGATTTTACTTTGTGGCTCTCTTGAAGATGGTTTTAGGCAACACCTTATGGTTTCCCTGAAAGTGTCTGACAGCAGAGATGCAGAGTTTTTATCTGTGTGAAGGAGTGCAACAGTTTGGGGGAGATTTTAAGGATGATTCAACTTTGAGATGGTTTCTGTCAGAAATGTTGGGTAAGCTTCAGACTAACTGGAAACCTCCCTTTTCATTGAAATCACAGAATCATAGAATATTTTGATTTGGAAGGGACCCACAAGGCTCATTGAGTCCAAATCTTAAGTCAGTGCTCACCAGGTGAATGCAAATTGTTTTCCACTGGTTCTCACACCTGGATGACACTGATACCTTTCTTCTGCAACTTTAACTTTGGTTTAACGAAAGAAAAGTGAACACTGAGTGTAGGGAAGGTGTTCTTAGGAGTGAAGGAAAGCCACAATTGTTGTATATCCAGGTAGATAACTCAGCTGTTATTCTGGAGTTGATCCATGTCAAAAGCAAATGTTTAAGGGTCCTTTTTGGAAAGCATCCCTTTGAGGAGGCACCTCATGTGAATAGCAGAGCCTTCACACTGCTGAATCACGCTTATCGGATGGGTTGCACAGGCTGGCTGGGGGTTGTTGACACTTCCCAGCTCTGCCTCAGGCTGGTGGCTTTGCAGTAGTGGCCTGTTTCTTTCCACTTGCTTTCCCATCCTCAGGCCTGGACATAGCCCTTGGTTTAGCTGTTAACAGTGTGGGAGCAGAAGATCCAGGCTGAAGCAGCCCCCTGGCACAGCCATTCCTGTGGGCTTGGGTATTGCCATCGGGAGAGAGGAGAGCAAGGGCGTGAGGGTGGGAGTGCAAAGCCCAGGGGCTTGCACATCAGATGTTGTCAGAGGCTTTTAAAGAAAAATAACTCACATCCCAGGGTTTCTTCAGTGAGGGATGAGTCCCCAAACCAGAATGTTCACATGTGAGGCAGCCCCAGCCCTATGGGCTGTCCCAACACGCTTGGGGAGGATAAGCACAGCGGAAAAGCCTGAGGAACTGCTGCCAAACGACTGGGAAGATGCAGCCCACGGTGTCTGTTGTGTCTGAGATCTCTGTAAAGTCTCTCACATCTTTCCTCAAGTTTAGTTTTCCAGTGGAGGCTGTTGCAGTAATGAGAATGTCTCCCATCTGCTCCTCACATGGCTTGGCACATTTAGCCAGAATATATATATTTTTATTATGGGGTTAGCCAGTGGTAACCATGACAATTAGACTTATCACGCAGCAGTTTTTTTCCCTCCTTGAGTCAGTTTGAAATGCTGACAATTAAATGGATACAGTACACTTTAGAGATCCATCAGTCTCTTTGTTGTCTTGACAACCAGAGTATATTTAGAAATGTAACAAGTACATGGAGTTCAATTGCACTTTTGCTAAAACATAGTTTTGTAGCTTGAGAATTTAATCTGTTGTTTGTAGATCCAGGTGCTTATTTGAGCTATGCCTGACTTTCTCTTTGGTCTCTCTGGGAAGCTCCAGTGTTGGCTGGTGGAAAGAAGGTCCTTGACAAGCAGGGAGCAACCCTGCCCACTGTGTGTGGTGGGGGCTTGGGTGAGGGACTGGCAGCCCCTTCCTGCTTAGGTGCTGGATGTGCTCCTGTGTGCCTGTGGCCATTGATTTGCAGTGCAAGAGGAACGTGTGTGGTTGTTGTCCCAGATGTTTGTCCCTGCAGATCCAGCTCAGCAAACAAGGCTGGGGAGCCATGAGCAGAGTGTCCAAACACCCTCTCCCAGATGAACTGCTGTCAGGGTTCAGTGGCACTTTGGTACAGGAGGACAGTGCCATGTTGCATGACACTGGCAGACTGTAGTGGCTCTCCTCCTGCCCCTGAGCTACCCAAGCTTTGGTTGCAACTGGAAACAACTCTCGGCCATGGAAGCAATAGCAGGGACTGTCTCTCCAGATAATTTCTTCTGTTTTGTCTTTGGTTTGATGGGGGTGTGTTTCTTTGATTTTAACAGAATACTACTACTAAATTTTTTTTTTATTCCTTCCAATTTGACTGGCAAAATTGAGCTCATCCTCTCCCCGCTGAGCTGGAATAGCAGTGTGTGGGCTAGCTGTCTGGAGCTATGGATTTTTAAGGCTCCATCCAGGGCTGGAAGAGAAGGAGGGAATTACGATGGAGTGCACTCTGTGGAGCTCTAAATAAGCCTGTCTCCCAGCACCCTTGTGCACACACTGGTGGTGGGTGTGTGTGGAGTTTCTGTGTTCTCCCTGCCCTTTCCCTTTTGAGCCGGGAGAGAGCTGTGGTCGGTGCAGGCACCTGTGTGGGTGTGACAGCCAGACAGCAAGTGTGGTGGTGAGCCAGCCCAGAAGAGCAGCTGGCATGTGTGGCCCTCATGTGCTGCCACCCTGGAGCCCAAAGGCTGTGAGATAGGGGCTGGCACCACAGTGCACTTGTTACACTCCTAGCACAGGACCTGGCAGTGCCACTGCCTTGCCTGACTTGCTGGCTTCAGATCCGTGTCCAGACATTTGTGGAGCAGAATACTTCCCTGGCTTGAGTGATAAATGTATAAAATGAAAGTCAGATGAGGAAATAGCTCAAACGATCCCTGCTGCCCCTCCACTTGGCTGACCCAGAGTTGTCCTGGTCAGGGCTGTCCCTTCAGGAGGCTCGCAGGTGGAGGAGCTGTTAAAAGGGACTTTGTGGTGAGGTGTTGATGGCCTTTCATGGTTGGCACCTGAATCCCATGGCAGGGCCTGGGATGTTCATGTATTTTCTGTAAAACGTGAAGCAAGACTCCTCCATTTCTCCCTGTCTTAGGCTTGGCTGTTAATTGATTCTTGGCAATATAATTCAGTCAGGAGAAGTGAAAAAACACAAACAAAACCAAATTCTCCTTTATCAGCAAAGCTGTGGCAAAGCAGCAATCTGAACAGGAGATTGGTTACAGCAGTCAAAGTGGCCTTTTGCTGGAGGGAACCAGTTCATGTGGTGAGATGGTTTAAAGAAGACAGTGATGTGTCTGTGGCATGGGTGTAGTGGTGTTCATCCCTGGGCAGAGATCTGTACAACTAGTCAGCACAGATTTGCCACTGGGATGGTTTATTACAAGGAGGTGAGGAAGGCTCCAGGGAGTGGAGTCCACCCTGAGGTCAGCTATTAGGGACAGTGACAGCCAGTAAAATATATCTGTATTTTCATGGCTGCATAACATCTTGTCTATGCACTATACCCAGAATATTAATAAGGCTCAAAAGGAAGACCGAATTGAATGATTTTGGTTCCTTCTTCCCTGTGTTTCTTTTTCATTCATTACCTGTCAAATAATGTGGTTGATTTCTCTCATTAGTGTGTATGCACAGCTCAGTCTAGTGTTCGTATTTTCTTTCTTCCCTCCATTTTACCAATTTCACAATGAAAATCCTGAACCATAGTTATATTTCCACTCCAGCTCTGTTTGTGGACTGTTAACATGCCTTGTTCCAGTGTTTAATAGCTGCTGGGGTTTATTCTTAAAATATAACCACCAAAACCCAACAGTCCTAATGACTATTCAAGACTGCTTTAAACAAGTTATCCCAATCCATCTGACAAGGATAATGGTCTTCTATTAGAAGATACTTAGCTGGAGGTTGGATGAGCTGTAATGTTTATGGGCGTGCAGATCTGTAACCAGACAGACTCAGAATAACTTCTTGGATTTCAGTGGAGCTGTATTTGTTTATTACAACTGAGGCTTAGGCAGTGCTTTAGATGCAAATTGCAACCTCTGTGAAGTTAAGTGGGGTTTTGATTTAATTTCTGGAAGCAGTAATGTCAGCAGGGAAGGGAAGAGCTGGGACCCACATAGCCTGAAGTCTGTAACTCTGGGTGCTCCCTTTCCCTTACTGTCAAGATCACATTCCCTTGGTTTAGGCTACTAATTAAAATGCAGCTTCTCTTAAGCATCTCCTAAAGGCAGGCAAGAGAGAGTGGAAGTGCAGCCTATGCAGATTATGTATCTCTCGCCACACTCTGCAGAAAATGCCAGTGCTTGGGTTGTTCTCTCTGCCTTGTGGTTGGGCTGTTGACCTGGAGTTTGTGCTCTCAGCTCCAAAAATGCAGAGTCTCTATGCTGAGTTGTCTGGCTCTGATGTAGAGAGAGCTGTGATCTCCTTTCCCCCAACTTTTCTGTGTCCATGCAGCAGTCAGCAGACATGGACCACTGCTCATCACCCCCACTGTGTGTGGCATAAGTGATTCACCATGCATTCATTTCTGGTCACATAAGGGACATCAGTTTAAAGCAGGCTTGAGACATAGGTTAGTGTTAGCTATTTGATGTCTGAATTCTAAAAGCAACATCAAACAGGGAGCAGAAAATGTATCATGCACAGAAAAATCTCTGGGATTTGCTTCTCCCTTTAAAAAATAATAGTAATAAATTCCAAACTGTTTGCATATGCTGTCTCCTCTGTGGTCAGGACACCTGTCTGCCTCTTTGCTGATACTTGATACAGGCTTACAGTGCTTGCAAAAATGTTAACGTGAATTTTTTGTCATGGCAAATATGAAAAGAATATCCAGTGTCTGTGTGGGCAGGTTCTCAGCAAATTTTTCTCTGCTTTTTGCGCTTCGGTGTGGATCTGAAGCAACTGCTGAAATTCTGCTGCCTTTCCTTCAGCAAAGCTGCTGCCCTGTCACACCTGGTTCTCCTGAGCAAGACAGCTGATGGTGGGGCTAATGAGTTTTAGCCTGGCTTCATAAAAAAAAAATATATTCAACTGGCTAGAAGTGTCTCTCTTTCTCTTTAATGGCTTTTGATTCTTGGTTGATCTCAGGAAAATAGGGGTGAGGATGCAGTTAGGAGGAGCTGGGGGTCACCTGGTGACACCAGGAGCATGGTGGGCTGGGAGACCAGGGGTGTGCCAAGGTGGATCTTTCACTAATCATCACTGGTACTTTTTAAACGTGCTCATTTCTCCTCCAGGACTGAGATTAAAGGAAATAGAAAACATCAGAGTAAACTCAGATATCAATAAGCTGGAAGTATTAAAGACTGCTGGTTGAAAAAAGCTTGTGGTAACTTAAAAAAACCTGCGTTTTCTCTTTAATTGTGTATGTTTAGAGGCACTCAGAGAGGAAACCAGGGCTGGAGGTGGAAGTAGGGTTTGGGCTGTCCCACCCAGGCTCTTTTTCTACAGTGGCTGTGTGTCCCATCTCTGCTTTGGTGCTCCTTGATGCTCGCATGGCAAAGGCAGTGCTGTGGGAGTGACTCATGCTTGGCCTTGAGTGGTGGCTGAGGTTTGGGAAGAAGAGGCTCTTTAAGCATGAGAGGCAGAAGGGCGTCTGGTCAGGCTTTGAAAGAGACTTTGTTACCTGCAGCCCTTACGTCAGTGCCTTTCACCAGCTCTGCAGTGATTTAAAACAAGTAGCTTCTCTTCCAAATAAACCTCAGCTACTCCAACACTTGCTCAGATGTAATCTGTGCTGCCAATGTGTGAAAAACCCCTACATGGGTCAAAACAGGGACAGACTGACACATGAGTTGTGTCAGAGGGGAGGAAAAACGGCTGTGGTCTGCTCTGTACAGGAGGGCACTGGCCTTACTTGCCCTTTTGGGGCTGTTTTCTTGGCGAGGCGTTACAGCCAGCTTGATTTACTTTCTGCTTTTACGATGAGCAAAACATTGATTCTGACCTTTCTGTTTGCACCCACAGAGGTCCCTTGGAAGAGCCTGTCTGTACGTCTGACTGGGCTGCCTTGCTTCCAGGTGAGGAATGGATCAACTCCCAGGGCTTTTCACAACTGCTGAGTTTAGGGACAGTGGGAAGACCTCGATACCATGTTTGGCCCTTCAGCAACTGATGGGCATTTCACCAAAGCCTGGGGTGCTGGGATGCCAGCCTGCCCAGGAGGCTTGAGGTGGTTTTATTGTTTCTGGGTCCGAGTTTGGAATTAGCAAACATGCAGGCCCTCCTGCAGACTGGGAGTGTTGCATGGGAACAATACTTGGTCCTGTGGGCCATGTTGCTTTGACCTCTATTTTGAACAAAGCTTTCCTGCTTGTGGACCTGAATTCATTCCCCATCCATGATGTGACTTTCTGCAGGCTGTGGATGTTCCCAGCTGGTGATGGAGAGCTGGCTGTATTGTTAGCTGATTCTAACTGTGTTTCAGTGGACAAATAGAAATTAGTGGGAGGAGCAAATTAATTCATTCTTCAGAATTGCCAGTTCTATCACATTGACTAGAGATATTCAGCTGTGACTTAAGGATCACCATGATGAATCACCCCAAAGTATTGTAGGAGTCCCTTGCTGGATTATGTGCAGGACATAAACTGTCCTTTGTGCCCACCCCATGATATAATGGTTTGATTGCAGGAAGGGTAAGATTGCAGAACAGGACCAGTGTCAGGGCAGGGGGTCTGTCCTCAAGCCTCTCTCAGTTGTGCCACCCCAACAGACAGAAAGGTGCTGGAGGTGCTGCAAAGTCGTGGCAGCAGGGGGAAGAAAGCAGCTTGTGCAGCCCTGCTGAGGAGCAGAGAATGAGTGACCAACAACCCTGGTGGTTTTGACCAGTGGAGCTTTTTGTTTGCCTTGATGTTACCTGCCTTTAGGACCATGAGCCATCTGTGTGGCAGGCTAAAATCAGGAACAGTGAATCTGCACTCTGTTGTGTCACTGAATTTAATTGCACTTTTATTCTTCTCTTTTGATACATGATGTACATCCCTACTTTCTGCCTTTACCCTCTTCTTGAGTCTAATTTTTATGGTGCTTTTTTTTTTTTTTGTGGATAAATTATGTCTAGCTGGAGATGAGATTTCAGTATCCTGTTTACTGCAAACAGTTGGGGCCATTAATAAATGTTGACAGACAAAGACAGACCAGGGATTAATAAGTAGAGGACAGGAGATTAATAGCAAGAGCATAGAATCTGGTTCAAGGCCTGATCTTTCCAGTTCTTGGGCTATGGAAGATTAATGGTAGCTCTTCTGCTAGTCTCACTCTTTCTGTGGTAACTTTCCTGACTAAGTTTAATAAACCATCCCAGTGGGTTGCTGTAAATATGAAATCTAGGAAGAAGCCCATCATTATATTAACTAAATATGTCATTATATTAACGGATACAGTATTAGTTTTACTTTCTAGTCAGCACTTGAGCAGCAACATCAGTGCATTTGTGAGTGAAGTCAGATTTTCAAGTGCTTACAACTCTTCTCAAGACAAAAACATATGATAAAATGTATATTGTGAAGCAAGGTGTGTCTGACAAATTGTTTTTTTACTCTGTGTCCTGTGCAAGAGATTGATTTCTCTTCTCTTGACTGGGTTTTCAGCTTCATTTCTGTGAAAAATTGGGCTCTTGACCTGTGGCATCTGGTCTCTCGTTAGGTTTAGTGTGAGATTAGATCATCGCAAGAAAACACTAGCTTTGCAAAGAATATTCCAGGTTAAAATTTGTAGGAGAACTGTAGAACATGGGACTGCATCACAGAAAGTTTTATTGTGATAGAAGGGTACGTGCTCTTCTGGGTATCCTGTATAGAAAGTCAGCTTCAAACTCTTTCTTTTTAGGCTGGAACTGTTGATTAAGCACTCCTGTAGTCTTTTGACCTCTGCCCTCAGGTATTTTCCAGTCCCTGCAAAGATGATCCCCAGCCGTCGGTGCATAAGATTATAGTGATATATAGGTATGTTTATGGCCGTGTTGGGAAGGAAGCAGCTGTGTCCCTGTAACAATGAGCATCATGCAGCTGGGACTAACATCAGAACGTCATGCAGCAATAGCTGAATTTCTTTTCCAGGGAAGAAAGCTTATGCACTGCTTTGGTGGCCCTGTAACAAAGCTTTTCCCCTCTTGTCTGCTCTTGCATACAGTGCCCTTGGCTTTTCAGAAGTTAATTGATTTGTCTGTATTATGAGTCTCTCTTTAATTTTATTTGTGTAAAGAAGAACACACGCTAATCTTTCTCCAGAGAAATGTTTTGCGTTGCTCCTCTTTGAACGTTGGCCCTGGGTCTGCTGTTTCTTAATGAGTCTTTAACTAAACAGCTACGGTTCCCACATGCTCCAGCCTTGACACACACATACTTGTACACCCACGTGCCTGCTCCCAGTTGAACCGAGCCTGCCCGCTGCTTTGGGATTTGTGTTGGCAAGGCAGTGCCTCCCTGGGAAGCCCAGCGAGTGAGAGGGGGCTTTATACCTACACAGGCACATAGGCTTGGCCTCACATGAGCTGTCCTGTGCGCTGGAAGGGCTGTAACCTCTTTAGCACGCTGTCCTCCCACCCCCTGCCTTGTTTAGAGTGTGGATGCCTGTGGGCTGTGCTGCCTGGGCGAGGACCCGAGTGAGTGCCGAGCCCAGCACCCGATGCCGAGTTACCGTCTGGAATGCTGCTGGCTGCCGGATCCTTGATAGCTTGTTTTTAATGAAGATTCCTCCTGTAATTCCTAGAATATCTTGAAGTGCAAAAAAAAATGAGCGGTGTGTGTATTTTGCTGTGGGCTGAATTTTTTCCTGCTCTTCACAGTTCCCTCCGTGAACAGAGAGGAGGAGGAGGAGGGAGAAGCAGCTGACTGCTTTTTTTGTTGTTGTTGTTTTTGTTTTCTACTTGACTTCTGTGAAATATGTGGTGATCAATCGCTCGCGACTAACAAAATGTTTTTGTTTCTCTTTGCAAAAGCATATGGGAACTGCAGGAAAAGCATATGGGCGTTTTTAGGAAAACATATTGGTGAATGGACAAATTATAGTGGTGCCAATATGTTTTGGATGTCTGGCTAGACCACTACTACTACCACACTTGCTGGCATGCAGACACATCTACAAGATTTCCAGCATGTGAGGGGTGTGTGGCTGCTCCTGGGGAAAGGCAGGCTGTGCTGGATAAGCCTCTGCTGGAGCAGTGCTGTGATCCATCTTCGAGGTGTGTGACAGCCTCATCATGTCCTGGGGTAGGCTCCGGGCTCACGTTTATGGCAGTGTATCCATTCTGTCAGGAGACTGAGCCCAGAGCTCCACTTGCAGCTGGCTGCAGGCAATGATAATGGTAACCATTTTTCTTTCCAAAGCACTGGACTGCAGTCCTCGTAACACCTGAGCTTCTTGCAAACAGCTGGGCAGCCTCTGGTTTTCCTCTGCTGCTCTAGCAAGGTCTTTGTGTTAGCTTGGGCTGTTATTTTTAATTTCTCCATTGAGTGGTTTGCTTTTCAGGAAATGCAGAACATTGGCAGTATTGTTTCTGGTCCCAGTCCTGTTTGCTCTGATACTGGTGATCCAGGGAAAGGGATGCATAAGCAGGGAGCTGTAAGGGGATTGAGTTGTCTTGGCTGGTGGGCTCTGGTGGCTCACAGCATCCCTGCTGTGGTCTCCTGTCCATGATGTCCTTGGTAGCTCTGATGGGCACCCCAGCAGTGAGGGAGTGCTGCCTCTATCTGGGATGGGCATGGCCATACTGGGCTGCAGAAGGGGGCAAAAAACAAGGCTGAAGACTGAGGGGATAAGCAAGATGCACATTTGGGCAGTCGTTTGGATGTTGTGTTGTTCACCTCGGTTATGAACTGGCACTCAGATATTCTGAGTCGTAATTCAGGTAGAGGTAAACCTTTTAGTGCTCCCCTCTTACGCCAGCTTCAGGATGATTTGCTGGTGAATAATTTTATATTATTTAATGTAGCCACTTTCCTTATAGCTCTTTTGTTCTGTGAAACAATTCCCTATTTTATTATGCAAACAGTACATTAAGATCCTTGTGGGCCCAAGTTCCCAATAGTGCTTGAGATGACGGCAGAGAAGTAGGTTATTTCAGAAATCATGATTCTCTCCTCTAGAAGCTTTCTTGGAGTTCTGCTTTAACGGCTTTTGATATTATACGTGCTTAAAAAAAAAAAGCTAAAAAAATTCAGTACTTCCTAAATGTTATAGAGCTCAAAAAAATACACTGTATGCCTTGTCACAATATTTAATACAGAGTGCTATTTACAGTAATGAATCAAAATGTCAGTTTTTAAAATATGAACTGTCAAAGTGTTCCTACTTTGCAGAAAACTTTGATATGACAGTTTGTTAATCATATGACTATTACATCAAATGTGTCTAAGAGTACTTTTGCTCGACAAAGTCTTTTTTTATTCCTTTCCCCTCCCTTTTCCCTGTTAATTCTGGCAGGGTTGTTTGACTGAATGCACTCTGATTAGAGGTCAGAAGAATCCAGAGCTGAATGCTTTTGTTTGTGGACAGAAGGGATGTGTTAGTGCCTGTGCTCTTGCTGGTCATGGTCACCTAATCTTAGGTACAGCCCGGTTTGGATCATGTCTCCCCTTGTGAGCATGGTGGAGTGGTGCTGGTGCCTCTGGGATAACTGCATTTGGGGCAGCTGGGCTAAAACTGTCTTTTGAGTAAAGTACAGCACAGCTGGCTTGTGCTGTAGCGTTTCTAATCCCTGCAGCTTTAGCACGAGGGCACAAGTAAAATAAAGATCTCAAGGCTGCTGTGCATCCTTGATGAGCTGAAGGTGGTGCAGGGCAGGGCTGGTGTCGCTTGTTGAGCAGGAGGAAGGAGGCTGGGGATGCCAAGGTCCTCTCCCCTGTGCCTTTGATTACTCTGGATCCAGGTCAAGGAGTGGGTTTGGGCTCTGATTTCCCTTCCATTAATTTAGACCAGAATGCTTTGCTTTTTTGATTCTTTTGTTTGCTTATCTGCAAAATGGGAGTAATTAATTGATATTAGTTAACTCACAAGTCTCCTTAAAGCCGATTAGTCAAACAACTGCACTTTTGGTGAAGACAAGGGAGAGCTTATGTAGATAATCGTGCTTTAGAAAACAGCCTCTGGAAGGAGCAGAGGGTTCAGCATGCTAATGTGGGGACTGGAGGCCAGAGAGGAGTCCCAGGTGTAGCAGAGTCGTGTACCTCTGCCCAGAATGTCTTTGTGCCACATTGCCTAAGGCTTCAGATGGATTCTTACTGCTTGTTAAAACTCTGAGTTACCATTGCGTAGGTCTTACAAGTGCAATATTTCTGAGTTGGAGTTGGCCCAGCACAGCTATGGGAATAGGAGGAGTCTAAAAAGGCAAAAGCTGTGTGTCAGCAGTCCAGAAAAGAGGAGTGTGGGCAGTGCAAGACAGTAAATCTTAGAATCAAAAAATCATAGAAAGGTTTGGGTTGAAAGGGAACTTTGAAGACTCTTTAGTTTGAACTCCCCTGTGATGGGCAGGGGGATCTTCCACCAGATCAGGTCGTTACAAGCCCTGTCCAACCTGGTTTTGAACACTTCCAGGAGTGGTGCATCCATAGCTTCTCTGGGCAATTCATTCTGGTGTCTTATAATTAAAAAAATATTTCTAAGGCCAAATCAGATGGTCTTGATTGTGGGTGTTTCTGGGGGCCTGATTAATTTGGAATTTCAGCTGGGCATGTCTATTAAATAACAACCTCAACAGTCGTGTTACTGAAGAGATGATAAGGAGTTGTTTTCAGGGGTGTGGTCACATATTTAAGTGCACTTTTGAGCAGCACATCAGTGAGCTCTGGTGTACGGAAGGTCCAGGTAAAGGCACTGCACACATCTGAAGTCTGGTATGCTGATGCTCACTGAGTCTCTGCTGGAAGGAGATTTGGGAAGGTGAGGGCAGTGCTGTAACATTTGTCACATTAATATCCTGCTGATAGAGGAGGTGAGGAAAAAGAGGGGAAGAAAGCAGGGGAAGGGAGGTACTGGTGAGTGAGGTGATGACAGCAGGAGAGGCTTTGCTGATGGTGGTGCCTGGTGTGGACCACCAGGAATCCTGAAAGAACCAGTCCCAAAAGGGCTCTTACACAAACACAGGGGTGCAGAGGGGCTGCCAGCAGCAAGGGCCACTGGCAAGGCACGTGTGAAGGTGTCCCTTTTCAAACCATGTCTTTGTCACCTCTGTCAGGCCAGTGCTGCTGCATTCCCTCATCCCACAGAGGAACATTGATTATTGCTCAATTTTCATTTTAGACAAACCACATTTTTAGTGCAATTTTTCTTTTATTATTGTTAGTGGAATGGATGGAAAAGGAGCTCTAACAGATGTATGATTAGCAGGGCATGAAATTAAAAATGTTTGTGTACAAGGAAAAGGTTGTTTACTACCAAATTCCTCATTTGAAAATGAAGTGATACTAAGATTGGCTGTGTGATTCTGCAGCAGGCCCCCAGTCCTTTTCTGTCCCTCCCTTGGCAGTGTTGGCTGAAAATTAACAATATTTTTAATATGAATTTTACTAAAAAAATAATAGCAAAATTGAAAAGTCAGTACCTGCCTTTGGAGGCAGATTATTTAAAGATGTTCTTGTGCTCTGGCACTGATGAAGTGAATTCAAGAAAATATTTTGACTGACGTTTAAACCCCACTGATTAGGCCGATTTGAATATTTTATATCAAAATTCATTTGGGTGGAAAATAAGGTTCTGACTGAATAATACTGAGTATGGGGATGTACCTGGGTGAAGACTACTTGTTGCCAGAATGTTGAAAAATCCATATTTGGTGTTGCTGCTGCTGCAGCAGAGGGGTGCAGATTGGTATGCAGTACTCAGTTCTTCCCCGCTTTGTGGGTCAGTCTTGTAGTGGTTTTGCATGGGAATGGCTTAAGGGTTCTGATTGAAAGCCATCAACTCTTAGATTTTTGTCTTAGAAGTGTGAGGGTTTATTCCCGTGTAAAATACCTGTCCTTCACCCCCCCCCAATAAGGACATTTTTAGTCTGAGAAAATTATCTTTTTTCTTAGGAGCTTTGCCTGTGATGTGCAATTCAAGTACAGCTGATCTTTACTGTTTTTTAAAAATTATCATAGAATATGCTGAGTTGAAAGGGTGGATCAGGATCATCAGGTCCAAGTCCTGGCCCTGCACAGGGCACCCCAAGAATCACATCATGTGCCTGCCTGAGAGAGAATTTTGTAAGAATGAGGTGAAGAAGCGTGCATCACAAACACTTCATTTATGTTATTCTGTTGAGAAAAGTCTGGTCCTACCTAGGACTGAACATTTCCCAGGTACTTTGAATTTCTCACCTATCTCATTCTTTGTCCTCTAAAACCTTTGTGGCCAGGTTCAGTGCTGACACTGGTTGAAGTCTGTTGGGCTGCTCATGGGTGAAGTTTCACCTGGGTGAGTGTTTGCAGGACCCAGACCTACGGCATCATCGTGATGGATTCTGCCCACTGAGCCTGGATGGCATCGAGCAGAAAATAGGAAGAGGGCTAAGAGATTGTTCCTGCACTCTGGGAACAATTGAGACAGAAAATTGCTTCCAGGATTTCTTCACTTTTCCACAGAGAATAATCAGCCTGTGTAATTCTCTGCCACAGGAAATACTGCCTGAATCTGTTACGCAAAGACAGCAAGCAAAGTTCAGATAGCAGCCTGAATACCAAAGGTGCTGCAGAGCAGGGACTGTCCCTTACTCAGGGGTATTTTTGGTCTAGTGTCATTTTTTTGCTTGTATGTGTATGTGTCATGGGATATCACAATAGTGCAACCTATAATTGAATAATGGCTTAGATAGTCAGCATGTTCTGGGTGCACATTTAGACTTTGGTGCCCTAAACAAGAAGAAAAATTTGTATGCTGAGCTTGTAAATGGAGTTTTGATTACCCTGGCACTTGGATTCTGCACCTGAGATTGTGGGGCAGCTTAGAGCAATTCCAGTGAGGTGATGGGTATCTGGTAATATCAGTCCTGCTCTTGGCTTGTTCTAATCTTTGCTTCAGAGAGGCCAGCAAATCACTACTTCTGCGCCTTTTTTTGTTAATCTGGAGGATGGGGCAGCACTTGAGCCACTTGCTGGGGTTTGTGTAAGGCCTTCCAACCGTGTGTCTTTTTCCAACTTTGAGGGGAAATTATTTAAATATTTTGAGTGAAAGTAGTTGTGGCCAAATCACTGCGTGAGCATTATACCTGCTGAGCTCTGAAATTTGATGCCTAAATTTCCATTAGCAGGTCATACTGGGCCAGAGGATCTTGAACCACTAGAATAGAAAGGAATAAAACGGAATGGAGTTGGTGTTTGGTTATGGGCTCTGGATGTCATTGTTCCTGACTGTTCATCTGGCTAATGTTTGCTTTTGTGAAGTATTTGTCTGTGTCTGTGCTTCTGTGCACATGGGGAAAAGGAGGACAAATATCACTGGGGTGGATTAGCATTAAAAAATAGTTAACTGATCAAAGCCATAAAGCTTGTCCAAGTGAATTCTTCAGAGAAATAGTTTTGAATTTCCCAAGCAGCCGCAGGCCATAAAAGCGAAGCACTATCGTTCAGAGATGCAAAAAATCCCCTTCTGTTGGAGTGCTGGACCTATTTGTTCCCTTTTAGGAGGGGATTCAAAATGTTTTCTTAATTTTCTTCTGAACAGCTCACTGCTATCCATCATGAGCCTTTGCCAGCTCTGCTCCCCCTCAGTTTTAACTCTCCACTGAGATCTCTATATCCCTACTTGAAATTTTGGATGCCGTTTGGCTCTGTGCACTTTGCTCTTACAGACCACTCCTTGTCTCCAAGCTCATTTAGCCCCTCCTTTACAACTTTTTGTTGTCCTCAGTGCCTTGGTGGAGTAGACAGGGAAGGTGGGATGCAGATGGAGAGCGATGCCTGGGAAGGTTTCCCACGCTTCCTGAGGGGATGGCAGGGGAGCCCTGTTCCTGGTGCCATGTTCTGTCTTGTTACTGGTGCTGCCACAGCAGGAGCATCAGCCCCAGGAGCAGCGTCAGCCCCACCAGGTCTGCAGAGCAGGTGGGACAAAGTGGGAGGGAATTTCCTTTCTCTCACATGGAGGAAGGAAAGTATATTGTTTGACTGCTCAAAATTACTGAAGTCTCATACTGAAGGTTAAGCAACCAGCCTCTGGGAATTGGGCACATAAATTTCCTTTATGCTTATGAAAGTCTCTTTCACAGTGTTTTGTTTTTTTTGCTTCTCTTTAAGATGTAGAAAAGAATGAAGTGCTGGCGTATGGTCCATGCACAGGGTATTTGGATGGCACAGTCATTAATAGGAATGAAAATTATACTGTGGTGGCTCAGAGCTTGTCAAGAAAAAAAGAAAAGAAAAACTCTCAGAAGACACAAAGTGCTTTGTAGCTGGAAGTGCCTGTTGCCCTACAAGGACTCAACTGTCCTTTTCAGTCCCGGTCTTCTATTATTGAAAATATTTTTCTGCCTAATACCTACTAGCTTTTTAATACTGCTTAATTGTATGCACACTCCCCCCCCAAAAGAAAGCCACACATTTTTCTGTTTTTGTAAATGTTCAGCTTTAGGGCCCCCAGAGAGGATGTTAATGGCTGTGTCCCGGCTGCCTTTCAAGCAGAGAATTCCACTTTTACTATCCTGATATTTGGAGTTTCATTCTCCAGATAACCAAATTTTAATATAACCACATTTAAAATGTGTGTGTGTATAGATACATAATATAAAAATTATTTAATTATATTTAATCCTGAGTCCTAAGTATATTCTGGTAGAAACTGAGGTAATCTTTGTAACAGGTGGGCAGTGCATGGAGAGCAAAGCTCTGTCTGACAGGATTGCAGCTTTTAGAGAGGGATTAGGTGTTTGCACAAGTGTGGGCATGGCATGCGTGTATGCCATGTACACACATCCTTGGTTTCTGTGGTAGAGCAGAGATGATTTACCCACATTGCAGGGCCATTTGCTAGGGTGAAGCCATCAGTGTTCTGTTCCTGAAGCAATAGAGAGGTGCATCCATGTGTAGGATAGTGCCAAGTAAAAGGGAAGCTCATCCTTCTCCAAGGTTGTACTTTGGCCTCTTGTATAGGCCACATCCTACCCTCAGATGGGAGCAGTGCTCAGCTGTTGCTAACATGAGGAAGAATTGAATCTGAAGCCCAGGGCCCTTCTGCACAGGGAAACCATTGCAAAACAAAGCCAGGGTGTGAATTTAAAGTGCAATAGCTGTTCCGAGCGTACTTCTCATGTGGGCAGACTTATTCTGCTCTGAGAGGGTCTTTGTGCAGTTCTGCTTCATCCCGTGCCAAAGGCACTCTGAGTGCAGAAAGAAGAATGCCCACACAGGGAGTGGATAGCTTTTCCAGGCTATTTCACCAAGCTGAAGAGTCCCAGGAGATGCCATGTTTTCTTGTCCCCATGAGTGTTGCAGGAGCCTACCCTTCATTCAGCTCACTCTCCACTCAGGCTTTCACAGGAGAGCTTTGTGGTGGGTGTGTGGTGGAGCTGTGTCTTCTGGACCCTGCCAGGTGCAGCGAGCATCACTCATTTGCTTGAACTTTTGGGGCTGATCCCTGAAGATCTTGGTCTTGTCTGGGCACTGCTAGTGTTGCAGTTTGGCATTCTCCATCAGGGCCATCACCTCTTGTGATGTGTTCCAGGCTGCTGAAAACCACTCCTGTGAGAGCCTGCCTATGTTCATGTGTTGTTCCTTTTCCTGTGAAATTGCCAAGCAAACCTGTGTACTGGGTATGATCATTATCTGAACACTGTTGAACAGGGGAAAAAAGCCCATCTGTTCTACAAAGAGGCAGTGTAAAGAGCAGGCTCTGTGACTAAATAAATTCACATCTGTTTAGCAGAACCATCAAATGGCAAGCAGAGAGGCCTAATGTGAATCACATGTTGAAACCACAAGTATGAGTGAGATGAGCTGCAAAAGAGAGAGCCTGGAAGTGTTGATCCATGTGAGCAACTGTTGGTTTCTCTCCTTATTCTTTGCCTCTACCAGTTTCCTGAGCTAATGATGCAGAATCAAAAAATCAGGGGTGTGCTCGTCTATGCATACTTGTGTGTGTAAGCTTGTATTCATTGCATGATTAATTAACCTTCCTATGTTATTTTGAGCCATTAGATCATGACTTCAATTGGAAGGGCTCTTGGTGGTGGGGGAGCTGCAGAGGAGGGACAGTGGGGCTACATGAAGAGAGCAGGTGAAGCTGTTCCCTAGTGGAGGTGCTTCACAAAAATGGCCCTGGGGTATCTTGTTTTAAAAGGGAAATTGACTTGGAAGTGATTCCTTGTGATGATGTCTCCAGCAGTGTCATCTCAAGAAACCTGATGGAGCAATCTAGAGGCTTCAAAGGGTAGGTTATGTCTTCACATGCATAGGCTAATTTCAGAATAGGTATCTGTGTACCAGTCCTAACAGACTGCATCTTTCCATGGATCAATGAAATTTGTTGCTTAGGTTTTCCCCTTAGTGTTTTAAGCCCTGCAGAAACAAAGGACAGCTCAAGTTTCTGTATTGGTTACATTTGCAGTTTATTTTTCTTTTGTGCCAAGAACATATCAATACAATTTCAAAATGCTGTATTTTGTGACTTGAGGCAGCAGTTTCTAACTTAAAAACAAGAAGGCTGTGGGGAGGTACATACAGCTCAGGTGCTTTAGTGAAGGTTATTTGACTGGTCTCCATAGCCCCTTAGAGTGTCATGCAGAGGAGCAAGCATCTTCTCTCCCACAGGATCTCATGAAAAGAAACATGCAGTGATTTTAGTCTCAAATGTGGTTTCTTGATGCTGCCTTGCCTTTTGTCCTAGATATTTTGCAGCAAACGAGGCCAAACTTGCGGAAACAAAGAGTGGTGGAAAATAGGCTGTTAAACCTGATTTGCACAGATCCTGCTCTCCTGCAGCTCAGGCTGCTCTCTGTAGCTGACAGGGAGCTGTGTACAGCTCACCTGGGATGTGAGCTCTGCAGGAGCTGCTGGAGGTAATGAAGCACTTAAGGGCTGATGTGTTGAAGGTCCCCAAGGAATGATTAAGGTGTTGGCAGCTGTGTTACTTTGAAAGAGAAATATGTGCATTACACAGCAGAGGCATGCTGAAATGCCTTTCAGACACTTGGTTGTGTGTGGGAACATGCTTTGCCTCAGACCTGAAAGATAGTGGTAGCAACTATTGAAGGGCATTTGATAAATGGAGCTGCACTTAGCAGCTGCAGGACCCAGCTGCCTGCCCTAGCACAGCTCAAAAACAAGTGGTTGCCAGCAGTGGCTAAAATGCAGCAGCATATAAATATCTTTGGATATATTAAAAGTTTGATTCTTCCTTCCCTCTAAAAGTACCCTCTGCTCATGATTCATTTCTTCTCTTCCATCACCCCCTGCCAGTCTTTTTGGAGAATGTGAAGGTAAAAGAGCATCAGAATATTTCCTGGAGACAGTCAGATTTGGGCTGTTCTGCATCTAGGGAACTGATGTGGCCAGTCTAGTGTGAAAACTCTTTTGTCACAACAGAACTTCCTACTGATTTCTGGAAAGGGGAACAAGTTACTACTTTGGATGGTCAAAAACGGAAGGCAGCAAAGCAATAGTGGTGGAGCAACTGGAGTCGGCTTCTAATTTGGATGAGCTTGTTTAGCAAACTCACAAGGTCGGTGTGGGTGCCTGGCTGGGTTGACTTCACTGCTGGTACTGTGGTTTGCACCAGCTGGGGAATTATCTCCCAGAGCATTGCATATCACTGTTCTTGAATGAATGGACTCTGAGGTAAAAGGGAAGAGCAGCAGTTTCTTGGGCTGGTGCTTGGTGCTTTTATGAGTTTCAAAGTAGAATTGAAAATCAAATTTCAAGCACTTGTCTTCTGTCACAAGTTTCTATTCAGAGCAGAACTAATGCCCTATGGATACTAAACCAGAGCTTTATCTTCATGCACTTCACAGTGTTAGGATCAGCTTTGCCTTCGCCTTTAATGCCCCTCTTTACCCTTTTTCCTGTGCTTTAAGAACACCCCTCACTTTTGAAAATGTGTCTGCTTAATGAGCTATATGTCATGTTTATTGCAAATAGCATAGGGGTAGCTAACACCACAGTGTGACCTACCCTTCTATCCATGTGGCCATGGCATTGTGGAGCTCCTCCATCTTAGGCACCATCTCGAAATATGCCTTATATTCTTCTTTATTTCTTGACAAAAAGGATGTGGAGCAGGCAATGAACACCCAGTCAAATATGAGTCCAGTATGTGCTGTGATTGTCACTAAAGCAAACTGGATATAGGGCTGCTTCAGGAGGAGCCTGGACTGCAGACTGAGATGAGTTATTGCTCACCTTTCCTCACTACTGCTGAGGCTGTTACCCAGTCTGGAGTCCACCAGTTGAAATGGGATGTTGAAGAGGTGGAGAGAGTCCAGAGAAGGGTCAGTCAGGGGCTGAAAGCACATGACCTACAAGATGAGGCTGAGAGAGCTTTGGCTTCTGTCTCTGATGGAAAGGAGGCAAAGGAGTGATCCAGTGGCAGCCTGTGACTACTGCCAAGGGCCTTCTGAACATGTCAGAGCCTAATGCTTCCATCCAGATGGCAAAATAAAGTGCCATGAACATGCATAATGGATTGGGAGATTCAGCTGGAGAGTTGGAAAAGCATTTTCCTTGGGAAAGTAGTGTAACTCTAGTACAAGTCACCAGTTAGCAAGGAATTCTTCATTTTGGAGGTTTGCCAGGACAAAGCCACAGCAAGCCTTACCTAGAGTTGGTGATAATTTAGTCTCCTGCTAAAAGCAGAACTTGGTAGCCTGCAGAGATCCTCTCTCTTTCCTGACAGTACTGCAGGCTTTCAGCTTCTTTAAGGAGGAAGCAATTTAAATCTTTATTTTTGCTTTGTGTTGCAGAAGGGAGACCAGAAGACGTTGGGGTGCTCATGTCTTGATGATGTCAAGTCACCTGTTGTCATGAAACTCAAGAGAAATGTAGTCTTTTTCCTGACTCTTTATACAAAGAATTTTGTGTACTTCCTTTCTTACAGTTTTCATCCACTCAAATATCTTGCTTCCATTAGCAATCTCTCTGCATCATCAATTGCCAGTCACCTGGCAGCAATCACTCTTCTGTGTTTTGAGATACAGGATTTTCCATAGGAAAAAGGCTATTTCCCCTGATTATTTGCAAAGTGTCTGAGCTGAGCTACCAAAACCAAGACACAGGCTGGTGCAGTGCTCAGGAAGAAGTCATCCAGGGATTTGTCATACTTGAAGCTGTGACTTCCAGGATGGCTTGGGATCTGAGGGAAGAAAAGTTAAGTGGATCAGGTGGGAGGAAGAGAATCAGGGATTAAAACTTTTGATCCTGGACAGAGTTCCTGCCCATTAATTGATTTAATTGCTTGATTTTTAGGCAGTACAATGTCAAAGTATGGATTCTACTGCCAGCTCCATGAGCTGTCAAAAGGAGGTTCTGGTGGTGATGGATCCACACACGCTTTCTTCCTGAGTGGGGCCTGTGCTGTGCCTGTGTCCTGAGCTGCAGCTCCTTTTCCATTCACAGAAATCCTCTTGGTGGCTTGGGGCTCAGACTGCCAGTAGGAGATGTGTGTTCTTCCAGGTGGGGCAACATCTAACTCTTCCTGCAATCACTGCTAGCTTAGAAGAGAAGTGCAAGGAGCCCCATCATAAATACAAACCCACCTACACCCAGCCTTGCTGGGTAGGATCTCAAGCTCAGCACTGTTTCCTTGTTCACTCTATCAGTTTCCCACTGAGCTCAGATCCTGCTGTTTCTCCCTAGGCTGAGCCACACACACACTGCTCTGCAAAGCTAATACAATTATCTGTGTGTCAATATGCTGCCACGGTCCCATTTGGTCCCACTGGGGTCTTGTTGATATCTCACAGCTGAGCTGCATGTTAGTTCTGCACAATTCCTCCTTGTTTACAGCCAGCATCAGCATCCAAAGTACCTGAGTTTTTTCCAACAGCCTTACCATTGCCATTTCTTGTTGTCCTGTTTTCTTTTCACTTAAGTGAGACCCTTGATATGCTTGATTTCAGTACATTTCCATTGGTTGAGAAGTCTAGTCCCTTAATAATTTTCTTTGATGGATAAGCTCTGTGTTGCTTGGCAGCCCCTTGCTGAAGTAGGAAGCCAAGTACTGAGCTGTGCTATAGGCAAGACATTGAATACAGGCACAGAAGGAATAAAGGCAGCCTTTTTTGGCAGAGAGGTCTTGAAAATAAATTGTATGCAGGAAAATAGTATTTGTGTAAGGGAGCTCATGATCTGAGACTCCCAGAATAACTTTCTGCATCATCCCTGTTTTTGCTGTCTCTTAGTATATTTCCTCTCTTATTTTATATATGATTTTCTGAAACATCCATCTCAAACTTTTCTTTGTGCTACAACAACATGCTCACAAATGTGGGTGTCGAGTTATCAGGGAAAGAGGCTATAACAATTGGAAGAAATCTGGCTGGCTCAGAGCTACCTCCTGGCTTAAGTTCTTAGGTTCAGGAATAAACTGTATTTGGGTAAGCTAGCAGGTTACCCCCTCTGTTACAAGAGGCTTGGGGTTTGTTGTGACCACAAGTAGCTGAGGCCTTGGATTGATACTTTATCCAGTTTGATTATGTTTGGAGTAGCTGAGGATTGTCTCATGCCATAGAAGCCAAGAATCAGCTTGCTCTCTGGTGAAATTGCAAGGCAGTCATTAGAGTTGTATTAGATTAGATAGATCTATCTATCTCCAGGGAGCCAGTATGATCTCTTTGTTTTAGTTCACATGGACAAGTCAAGTTCAATTTATTGGGATTTTAAAGCCTAGTTTGTCATCTGACACCAGGATGTGACATGGCTGTGAAAGGAAGATCTCATTCATCAGCTTTTATGCATGTGTTTTGCAGCAGCAGCCAAATTCAAATAGCCAGCATCTAATCCCAAAACTACTAATGCAATTATCTTGGGAAATAAAAGAAGTTTTAGAAGTTTTATGTTTAGTTTGCCCTTCTACCTTTTCCATTGCTGAAGCTGTTACAAGAAAAATGAGCTAAGAGTGAAACCTAAGGGTGAGTTCTTGGTTGATAACAAAATTGTCCCAGAAGCAGGATTTTGAAGTAAGAATGATTGTGACGTTGGGTTGATATCTGATCAACTATTTTCATGATGCCATTAACTTTGGTTAAGCATCTTTGTTCCAGAGAGACTGCTCTTTACCATCACATCTTTGCAGTCTCCACTACATACCTGCTATCGTCCTTTTATGTCTCAGTCATACTCAGTAAAAGTTGTAGTGACTTAAAAGTGTACAACAAAAGTCACATCCCAAAGTGGCATGGATCTGATGGAAAATAAATTAACTGTGGATGTAGCTAGGATAAAAAAGTTATTTTCCAAGTATTGGTTCTTTACTTAAAAGAATAGGCACAAGATTTGTTCATTTGCAAATTATTGCAACTAGAAAATAAGGAATATAAGGTTGCATTACCAGTAGGTGATATTTCTGACATATTTTAAGCGGAATACAGTATATTGCTGCAAACTGGAAGGAGCTGATGAGTCCCTTGAAGGCAGGGAGGCACCGCAGAGAGACCTTGATAAATTAGAGGATGGGGCAATCACCAGCCATACAAAGTTCAACAAGAAAAAGTGCTGGATTCTGCACTTGGAATGGGGCAACCCTGGATGTATGGACGGACTGGGAATGAGGGGCTGGAGCACAGTGCCGTGGAAAGGGCCCTGGGGTTCTGGTCCATGGCAAGTTGAACAGGAGCCAGGAGTGCCAAGCCTGTCCTGGAGGCACCAGGGACAGCCGGGCAAGGGAGGGATTGTCCTGCTCTGCTCTGGGCTGGGGTGGCCTCATCCTGAATTTTGTGGACAGTTTTGGGCACCACAATGTAAGAAAGATGTGAAACTATTAGAGGGTGTCCAAAGGTGGGCAGTGAAGATGGTGAAGGACCTTGAGGGGAGGCTGTGTGAGGAGCAGCTGAGGGCACTGAGTCTGCTCAGCCTGGAGGAGACTGAGGGGAGAGCTCAGTGCAGTCACAGCTTCCTCCCGAGGGGAAGAGGAGGGGCAGGCACTGATCTCTGCTCTGTGCTGACACTGACAGGAGCTGAGGGAAGGTTTAGGTTGGACATCAGGAAAAGGTTCTGCCTCCAGAGGGTGGTTGGGCACTGAACAAGCTCCCCAGGGCAGTGGTCACAGCACCAAGCCTGGCAGAGCTCAAGAAGGGTTTGGGCAATGCTCTCGGGGACATGGTGTGACTCTTGGGGATGGAGCTGAGCAGGGCCAGGAGCTGGACTCGATGATCCCTGTGGTCCCACCCAACTCAGCAGATCTGTGATTCCATGAAACCCTTCTGAGTGCAGATGAAGTCACAGCTCGCAGGCTGGGGGTTTTGAGTCACAAAATAATTGATTTTGATCTCTCAAGGGATCTCTGGAGGTCATCTGGGCCAACCACTTACTCAAACCAGGGTGCACTTTGAATTTAAGTCAGGTCTTCTGGAGGATCCTATGGAAGTTGGATTGAAGCTGTTAAAGCCAGAAGGAAATATTACTAGATGATATTCTTCGAGGAATAATTCATCAGTGCTCTAACTAGGTTTCTTTTTCCTTTAATTCCTCTGATTGCATTAGTGACATCCCACAGCAGGAAATAGGTGAATGCTCTCAGTCCTGTTTAACTGAAGAAGTGATTTTGATTTCGTTTATTTATTTTACTTTGAGGGAATTGGAATGAAGATACAAAACCTTGCCTTATCCAGGCAATCGAAATAAACTATGATTCAGAGAGGAAGAGGCAGTGTTAAACTTGCTCCAGCAGATACCTGCTGTGAAAGACTACAGAAAGCATTAGGAAATGTGCATAAACCATGTAAAATGGGTGCAAGCAAAGAAACCTGATCTTGGGGAGGTATTTGCCACAAGAACTTGGAGTCCACCTGCGTCCAGTTTGCCTCTGGTCAGGAAGGCAGTCACTGGAGGGTGATAGTGTTTTCCATTCCTCTTCATCACCTCTCAAGGTCTTGGAGCAGCTCAGTTGACTCTTCTTAGATCTTCACTGCTCACATGCTGCTTCACCAGCACCATGCACAGGATTCCCAGTGTTCAGAGTTGTTGCTGAAGCTTTGTGATGAAGGTTGGGAGTCATTTTGCTGGTGGAGGGGTTTGAGGGAGGAGCTTTATTGAGCTGGTTAATATTGCAGGAGTTAAATTCAGAGAGCTGTTGTGCAGATCAGCAATGATTAAGGGAGTTGTGAAGGACTCCCAATTCCCCAAATCACATAATTTGCCATATGATATAAAATTGATGAGAATAAGTAGTACCATATGGGAAGGACATCCCAGGAGAGCTTGTGCTGAGTTTATAAGTACCTATGGCACTTCCTCTCTTTGGTTAAAGACCTCTAATGAGACCTGAATTTTGACATTATACCCTCTTGTGAAGGCCACAAGAAGTAGAAGAACATGGCTAGAGATCATGTGCCATAAATGAATAAATAAATTCATTTAACCTTCAGAGGGGAACAGTGCCAATAAAAACAAGCAGCTCTGGGAGTTTGTAAAAAGCAAATCTGTCTGGTCAGCCTCAGTGACTGCATTTGACTAACAAGAAGACTGGAGGTGACAAGGACAAAGCAAAGGACTATATTTTAGCAGGACATTTGAGGTTTGCGACTTGGGGAATTTCAGGAAGAAAAATGAAGATAAATCTGCTTAGAGGAGAGCCATCCAGACATCTAGGTTGCAGCTCTAACAGAAAGGGACAATGGGTGGCATGATTTTTACATTGTGAAGGATGTCCCCTTCATTGAATTCTAGAGCTGTTCTTTAAAATTCATTTGGAAGGTGATGCAAAGCCAAAACTTTCCTCTTTGAGTTCTTTTACTTGGATGGAATAGAAGAGATAGTGGGGAGGATGCAGTTTGCCATTCTACACTTAGAGACAAACTTGAGTTATCAAGGGAAGGTGATGCTTGTTTTGTGTATCAGAGAAAACCCCCAGCACTGCTTTCAGTCACATCTGCTGTCAACAAACAAGGTCCTAATTCCCTATATCTGGTCAGTCTCTTGGCCTTAGGAGTGATGGCTCACTGTGCATGGGTGATGCTAAGAAAGAACATCACAGACCTACATCAAGCCAGTGAATTTAGGAAGGCGTGGGATGGAAGACAGAGCAGACAGTCTGTAAGCACAGACGGTTGTTGGTCATTTTTTGTTAAATACTGTTGCTACCCACTACGAAGCATTAGCTTAATTAACTCGGGGACAAAATCTCCTGTCTTGGCAAAGTCCATCAACATCCAAGGTGTATTTGGTCCATGTTACAAATATGGAAATGAAATGAAGATTTATATGGGTACAGTCTAATCACAGAAAAGCCAGCCTGCCTCAGAAATGAATGTACTAACAATTTCAAAAGTAGGCAAATTGGTACTCTACCCTTCCTTTGCTTATCAGATATAAGGATAAATTGACTTGAAACCCTCAGTTTTTTACCTTCGCTTCTCAAAGGTGAATGACATCCGGTAATTAAAAGCAAAAACAAGCTCTTATGCCCACACATTTGAAAAAAGAAAAAGGCAGTGAAAAAAGCTTGTCAGGCTGTTATTACTGCATGGTATTATCTGCTATTGATATTCCTGGTCTGACATTTTTAGATAATGCGGTCTCAGCTTGGGATTCATGGACTCCAGTTCCTCTGCTGTGGTGTATTCTTTCATGGTTAGAATTTTCTGAACTTACAGCATTAAGATCGTCCTAATGATAGAACCAGAACACACCGTTTGCCTTATTTATGCAGCGTGATTTCACTCTTTGCCCTTAATGCTATTTATCATGGTTAGTCTGGTCTTATCCTCTGCCTCCAAAAGTGGGTGATGACTAATGCTTCCAAGGAAGAAAGGATAACAGAACCTCAGGCGTCCACAGCTGATTTCAGTCAGGTTTTTGTTTTTGATATTATTAATCATTTTACCTCTTCTAAGTTTCTATTCTTAAAAATGGTCTTACGTTATCAGCCACCATTTCAGAAAAGGTAGCTGGAAAATTGAAGAGAGTTGAGAGTAAACATGCATGAAAGAATCAAGAGAAATCTGCCCTTTTTAGGGAGTTTAATTGATACTTACATGTTTCGGTTTGATTTAAGCAATGATCTGGCTGCATTCTGAAAGGATCTTCGTGAGGAAGAGAGGCATGTCTGTAATGCAGATGACAGGAGCATAACAAAATGCAATGGTTGGAAGTGGATCCAGCTAAATTTTAAGCCAGACATAAAGGATAAGCTGTAATTATGGTGTTAATTTTTTGTCCAACAGTTTACCTAATGCTGTGTTGGGTTCTCCAACACTTGCATTGTTTCAGTTGAGGCTGCATGTGCTTTATTACAAATATTCTTTAGCTCAGCAGAAGCTTTGTGGAGCAGTAGTTGGGGGATGGCTCAGGGTGAGTCAAGATGATCAATGAGAGGCTTTCAAAGCAGTGACATAGAAAAGATTTAAGGGATTTTCTGGGGGGGGATGAGGCAGTGAAATTGGGAAGGGAGTGTTGCCAGAGTGATCAGTGAATAAGGAGTCACAGAAAAAGCTTGTAGCAGTCAGATCAGCAGTGGAGCTGTGAGTTACGGCTGCCCAAGGAGGGTGGCAGGCTGACATGCAGAAGGTTTCAGCCAAGACAGAGGGAGGTGTGGCACTGACAGGGGAGGAAGAGGTGGCTGTCCCTCTGGGAGGATTCCCAGGGACAGGACTCTGCTGGCTAAGGATTTTCCAGCCTTGCTGTGTTAACTCTTGCATGGCTAGGTCTACCCAGGTTTGCCAGGAAGGTGCTCACTGACTGCAAACAGTGCCTGATGAATTACTTACTTGGAGCAGAAATGTGGGGGCAGCTGTAGATTTAATCTGTAGGTTAATGTTTCACTGAAAAATAACTTTTAATGGAAGAAAATAACTCAAAAGTGAAACGTGTGTTTGCTGGCTGTGTTGCTGGTTAGCCAGAAAAGCACTGCTGTTACCTATTGGGTATTCCTGTCCAAGTGCAGGCACCACAGTGACACTCGGGCAGTGACAGATGTAAGAGTAAGTTTAGAGTAAGGAAATTAGTTATAGGCCTGAGTTTTCCTGTGTTATTTTGATTACTTGTCCCCATCACAAAATGTTCTGCTCCAAAGAAGCTTCTTATGGAAAACCAGGCAGTATTGCAGGGAGTGGAGAGAGAGCACTCATGACTTTGTCTGAATTAGCCAGAGTGCTCCACCATGGAGAGTGGAGCCTGCTGAGAGGTGGGGGCTGTGTTTGTCTGCAAGCCACTCTCCCTTACATTTTTTCCTTGCTTTTGGCCTTTTACCAGCTGGCAAAATGGAGGGAAAATAATAGCAAACCCTGAAGTTTAGCTTCAGTTTTTAAAAATAAATTAATTTATTTTCTTTTTCTGTGATCTTGCAGAGTAGTTAGGCTAAATTTAATTGAGGCTGGGGAGCTGGGGCTGGAACAGATGAGGAAAAGGGAACTTGCTGAAAACACTGTCAGGGTACAGATAGCAAAAATGAGTAGCAGTAAATGCATAACAGAAAATGAGATGGGAAGAAAGAGGAAGAGAAAAGGCTAACAGGGAAACAATTAGAAAATACCACCATGGCCAAAACAAAGGCGTTAGAGGTTAGCTGAGAGGGAGCTGTGTGCCAGCTTACAGTCAGCAGCTGAGTTACAGCACTGTGGTCTCCCTGCTCCCAGGCTGTCCATAGGAGCAGTCTGTTTTTTAAGCTCATTCACTGAAATTCTCTCATTGTCTTCAGCCATCCTCAGTGCTGTGCATCCTAGCTACTGAAGCAGGCATTCTTTGTTTGTGCATCACACAACCCATCCCTGTCATCAGCCTAGCAGACCATGAGAGTTCAGTGGGACCAAGGCATGCTGCCTGAGGGTGGTTAAGGAACATTCCAGAACAAGAATGGTGATAATCTGGTCAGTACTGGGATTTTTTTTTCCTTTAGCGTTGAATCAGTTTGGAGGTAATGTCCAGGGTCTGAGGGTGCTTCACTGCAGCAGGAGGCTCTTTCATATGAGATGTCAAGCCAGAGGCTGAAAACCTGTCAGAATTAAACTCCAGGATGCTTTTAGCAATGGGTAAGGTACAGTCATCTTTGGATGTAATAACTCTGCAGAGTGCAGGCTCGTCCTGTTTAGCTCTTAAGGCTAACTGCCCTCATTGCATTCTGCTCTTAAGACCTAGATAGTTGTCTGAGTTTTATTGCTGCTTTTACAGTTATGAAGGATGTAGGAGACAGTAGTGTAGATGATTCTTATTGCTGGAGTGACAGTCATTTTCCAGGTCCAGGGGGGCTGGTGTTGGTCATGGGAAGTGCTGGGCAGTGGGACCATGGTTCATGTGCCCTCAGCCCCCACCCGTTGTGACTGGTTTCCTCTCCTGCCTTGTGGAGATGACTTGCCTTTCACTTCTTGCTTTCAGAACGATGCTCTACACTCTTATTGTGAGTTGGACAGCAGGCCTGTGAGGGAGGAAAGTCATGTCCTTGCAGCTCAGCCTTGGATACATCTCCAGGCTGCTCCTGCCATGCTCCTGTCTGCCTCATTTCTAGCCAGCTCCAGTGTCTTCCTTTCACTGGTATTGGATTCCTAGTGCAGCAGCTCACTTCCTAGTTGTAGGAATTGTGAAACCACTGTCTGCACATCAAGCAGTCAGACTGCATGGCCAGGAAGAGACAGAAGTGTTGGGACTGATGTTTGGCACTTGCCAGTTCCTCTGTCACACAATGAGTGATTCAGGTGGAAGATGACCAAAAATTATCTATCTCCTGGTGTTGGGTCAGACATTGGGACTTAAAGTAGAAATTACTCAAGTGGGAAATTGTTTCCTGAAGTAAATTTACTGGTTGGAATAAGGACATCTGTATATCCATCAGTTTTAACAGTCATTGCTCTTAGCTGAGGTGCTGACCCTCCACTACCGTGTGGAGACCTCGATCCTGTCTCTTGCACTGATCCTTTTCCATGGTGAAATCAAATCTTTCCTGATTTGGGTGATAGGTGCCTGCTGGTTTTGGTAGCCTTAAGGGATTCTGACACCAAAGCTTCATGGGCAGAAGCGACAGGGTGCTCAAGAGCTGCAAAATTAGCATTGACTTTTGTCTGTGAGGGATCTTCATTTCTCCATCAAATGTCAAATCCAGCTCCATAGGACCATCTGATGGTACAGTAGGGCTATCATGGCTACCCAGCGAGTGTGGTTTGTGTGTGGTGAAAAGCACTTGTTCATTGGAATTAACAGGATTTTTATGGGCAACATTTTCAGCAGCATCTGAACCCAGTTCTCAAAAGTGATGTAGGCTTTTAAGAGGCCAAAGCCAAGATTTTCATAAATAAGTAATGGTTTGGGCTGCCTCTGTTTTTTGTTACACAAGTCTAAAAGGAGCCTGGTTGTCAGGGGTTGTGAGATTCTGGCATTTATTCAAAATTGACATGCTTTTAAAATGTCTTAAGCTGGGCATTCAGAAATGGAGGCATCAAGAATGATTAGCTACTTTTGAAATCTGTTTTCTTAAAAGTCTGAATGAAAATCACTGGGGCATGGGGTCCTAAATGACATGTGAAAAAGTGCTAAAAGTGTATTTTGGAAGTGTGTGTGCCTATCTGTGACTAGACTTGTCCCCAGAGCACCTGCACTGTTGCACATTAATGTACTCAAAAAGGCCGAAAAGGGAAAGGCAAATATGTCACTACTGTGCTGAATGCTGGGTGGGACTGATGGGCTGCTTCAGGGTATCAGTCTGTCTCTGTTCTGGTTTGGAGAGGAAAATGGCAATGGTTTTTGCAGGTGCCAACAATAACCTGATCAGTAATTCTGACCTGCTGGAGAGAGACAAATTTGAATCTAAAGTCCTGTACGTTAGGAACAACATATTTAAAGTTAAGCATGCACCAGTTAAATGTGTTTTAAAGGGTTTTATAGGATTGATTTCATAAACCAGAAAAATAGTAGGATTGCACCTGTTACTTCCCCAGCCTAAATTGCTAATTTACGTGTGACTCTCTTTGTGTCTGCTCTCAGAGCTGAACCATGTCCCACCCGTCCTGGCTGCCACCCAAGAGCACCAACGAGCCTGTTGGTCACGTTACTGCAAGGATGGAGACCACACACACCTTTGGGACTCCCAGCATCTCCGTGTCCACCCAGCAGACCCCAAAGAAGTTTGCACCTGTGGTCGCCCCCAAACCAAAGTACAACCCATACAAGCAATCAGGAGGTGATGGTGAGTATTTGTTTTTTAGGAAGGAACTATAACTGCCTAGTGCAGAGGAACTGACTGCTGAAACAGGCTGTTCTTGACTTGCTCTTCGTTGGTGAGTTTATGGGAGCCTCCCTTTCTCAGTTGATTCAAATCAAGAGGAATGTGAAGGTGTCTCTTCCCTTAGCTCTGGCTAGCTACTCTTCTGAGAGGCACAGGGCTGGGACAGGACACGAGGACAGACCTTTCTCGGTTTTAATTGAAAGCACATGTCCTGTGTCCAAGACTGGTACTGTTCAAGGGGTTTTGCTTGTTTGGTCCCTGCTGGCACACAATGACTCAAGGAGCTTGGATTCGAACAACTCTTTTCAGTATTGATTCTTTCACCCTAGCACAGTGGGGATGCTTTACAAACAAGGGATTGCTCTGTGGGAATATAAGTATAATTGGGGGTGTTAGGGCATAAATTTGGCCAGTGAGTCTAGAAGTGTTTTCTCTTCAGTCTGCTGCCTGGATTGTTCTACTTTTGTTCTTTCCCTCTACGATGGAACTCTTGAATATGAAATATTGGGAAGGTATTTAGATGACTGTTGCAATGGCCTCTGGAGCTGTTATGTCAGCAAAACAAATGCCTGCCAGTGACTGTGTGTCAGCCTTCCTTTACTTCTTGCTGTGAAAGTCCTCCTCTCTTGATGTAGTTGGGCACCAAGCATGGGATTTGGGTTCGTGGCTTGTGGATGCATGGAAGGAGCGAGTTCCCAGGAGCAGGAGTACATGGGTGGGAGCACCTCTGGAACTTGCAACTGGAAACCTGCAACTTACAGCACCTGGGATGCCCCTGGCTGACAATGGAGAGTTTGTGATGGAACTGCAGCAGAAACAAGTGAAGGCCAGTGATTTTAGGGGAGAGTGATAGCTGCTTTGGCAGAGCATGGCATTTCTATTCCTGGTGATTTACTGTAGGTAGAAATGGGGGAAAGTTTTCCCCCGCCTCATCTCCAACCTTTCTCCAAAGAAAAGCTCAGTTGTATTCAAGAAAATTGCCAAACCAGCTTTTGTATTTGGTTTTGGATGCTCTACATTGTTTCTTCACCACTTTTTCCTCTTTTATGTTGAGTATAATAAAATAAACATCACCTGTATATATTTTCCTCTTTCTGCTCTATCTTTTGAAAGTGTATGTATTTGCAGGAAGACTATAGAGTAATGGAAAAGAGAAAGAAAAACAAAAGAGCATATTAAATCTTACACTTGAGTGATTTTCTAAAGTTAAGGACATTTTATAGGAAAGTTGGAAAAGCCTGATGAGTGTTTTGGGTATTTTTCGTCTGCCGATCTAACTTCGGAGAATTCAGAACGAAAAAAGAAAATGTGTTGGAGGGGGAAAAGCGAAATCATATGCACCTGTTCTGCTGCCTTCAGTAACAAAACTTAGTGAGAAATAGGAAGGAAAAGACATTTAGAATTTAAAAAGTAAAAATTAGTCCCTGAAAATGCTAAGAAAATGTCACCTTCAAGTCAAGTGGAAATTCTTATTTTTCTAATTCTCTTGCAATTAAAAATAATAATGGAAAATGGCCCTTTTCCCTCTAGGAAATCTGTTCTTAATCAGTCAGTATTTTTTGTGTAAAAAGATCAGTATGTCTTAATTGTCAGTGTCTTAGTGATTGTAGGTCTGATTGTATGTGACTCAGGAACATTATCACCTAAAAAAGTTCTGTGTTTCTTGCCGTTTGGGGAAGGAAGTTTTCCCAAAGAGCAGAGCAGGCACTGCAGGCTGAGAAGGGGAGACAAAACACTCAGACCTTTCTCATGCAGCCCAGAGTACCTGGTCCTGCAGGCTGGGTCTGCTGGAAACCAGGAGACAGTCGAATGGTCTCAGGGGTCTGTGCCAGTGCCAGTTCCTTGCCTTGTCTGATGCTGAGCTTTTAGACATCCCATCATTATCTGACAGGCCTGGAAGAGCTAAGGGTTGGCCAAGACCTGGTCAGAGGTAGCCTTAGTGATGTGACAACATGCCTGCAGCTTTAGCTAATCCACTTCCAGAAGGTGACACGCTGCTGGTGGCTGTCAGCAGCCCGTGCAAAGCCATTACCCAGCCATATATAACCCTGGGAACATGAGGCTGCTGGGATCTGGCAGGCAAGGGCTGTGGGAGAAGTGAGAAATACTTAGCCCAATGTGCTTCATTCACTTTCCATGGCTCCCTTCTCTCTTCCAGGCTCCTTAATAGTTTTTTCAATGACCTCCCTGATTTCTGCAGCAATCATTCAGCCTGGGAGATGGCTCCAGGCCCCACTGGTTCCCTGCTTACAGGGGCACTGCCATTCTGCCTCAGTTTGTCCTCTCTTGCATGCAGGTCTTTCCCTCCAGGTTAGCTGTGAGTCTGTAGGTAGAGGAGAGGCAGCATCCCCTTGAACCCTGGTGTCTTTTCATCCCTCCTACCCTGCCAAAGCTGCTTATCTGCATGGGCTTCCCATGCATCCTTCTGCTGGAGATGAGTGGGAGCAACAGCACTGCTCTGGGAAAGGGCTGTCCTGGGGCTGTTATGGGTCAGGGGGTGGCTGTGCTCATCACAGCCTTGGCTACCCCAGCAGTGTCACTGGAATTGGCTCCCTGCAGCATTTGTAGTATCTGGAATTTCTCTGGGAGACTGGCAAATTCTGTTCCTGGTAATTTCTTCAGCTCATGGCTTTTAACGTTTAGGAATGTTAAATCCCCCTGGCCTTGTGGTCCTTATTATTATTTTGTAGGTGTGTTGCTTGTACGTAGAGGGCCTGTCCAGCTGATTGAATTTGTGGTTTTATTTCTTGATTATATTGAAAGCAGAGGAGAAAGCACTGGAATGATAGACTGTGGAGCAGGTGCTTTGTGTTCCCCTCTCCTTCCTATCTCCTACTAAAGCATTTCTTTAGTTTCACCTTGACTTCAATTTTGTTTTTTATTTCCTGACACCTGCACAAAACTCAGCCAGAAGGTGCTGATTAAAAGCTGCTTAATGGAACTTTAACAGAAGTTAGAAATGGTTACATGACTGAAAAAAAAAGTGAAATGGCAACAGCCAACAGTTTAAAATCCAGGAACATTTTACTGTGATTTGAAGCACTCAAGGCATGTGTTTAGACCACTGAAGTAGCAATTTTCCTGGTACTGCCAGCCCCCCTCCTTGCTGAGTTACTGCAGCTTGTTTCAGACCAGATTTATCCTCTCATCAAAGCAGAGACCGTGTCTTGCTCTTGCAGGGATCTGCTTGGGGGCCCCTGGGTATCACTGCAGTAGTGGTGGAAGTAATGATCATAATTGTAATCATCATCAATAAGACCTGAGCCCTGCTTAGCATTCTGCACAGTCTCTGCCATGCAGGCAGCCCAAGAGGCTGGCACAGCCTGTTTGTATAGGTCCTGCAAACATCTGCTGTGCTCTGGGATGGATTTCTGGGGGATTTAGTGCTGCCACTCCTCACTGGGGCAGTTTGCAGGGCATTAACCTTGTTTGATCCTGGGAGATGGGAGCACCACAGTTCCTGGGAAGTGCTGGTGCTCATCATCTTACAGAACTCTTTATTTACCTCACAGAGAGAGGAGAGCCATTCAAGCTTAGGGAAGATATTTATCTTCAAGGTGAACAATTGTGCATTGGCAGGAAGTGTAGCTGCTAAGGAATTAGGCTGGAAATCAAAGTTATATGTCCAGATATCCGAACAGTAGCTCTAAGAGTTTAACTGGGATCGAGGTGGTCCTTGGATGGAGCTAGATGTGTTTGAAGTTTGAGAGCATCTTCTCTTCATGCTGGGAGAAGATGAGTCCTGAGATGGATGAGGCATCAACCAGCCATGGGTCCTGACTGTCTGATTCCTGTATATTTGGCTTCTTTCTCCATGCTTACATGTTTGGTGTTGCCTGCCCCCTCCTTCTTTCCTCAGCAGGTCCTGTCCAGCAGTGTGCACAATGGGTTTTGTCCTACACAAAAAATCTCTTCAAGAAACTAAGAATTTTTTTTTTCTGAGGAGTTGGTATTAATTTTGTTTCATTTAAAAGCACTGGTTGCTCCATCATCTAAAGTGATCAGGGTCAGGTTGGACTGGGCTTTGAGCAACCGGATTTAATGAAAGATATCCCAGCTGATGGCAGGGGCTTTGGATTATATTATTTTTTAAAGTCTTTCCAATCCAGACCTTTCTGTGGTTGCCCTTCCTCCTCTCCCTGCCACTTACTTCTCTCTTGCTCTCCAGCTTTTAGACTTAAGTTGGTATATCAGCATCTTCAACAGAGCTGGAGCCTTAGGGAAACACTGCCACACAGCTGTTCTCATCTGTGCTGGGCTCGGGAAGATAGAAAGGATCTATATAGCTTGCAGATGAAGCAAATTCCATCTTTGCCTTAGTTCCAGAAAATGGGGCCTCACCTTGTGGGGCAGACTAAGGAGGCATCTGGTGTGGGGTGAGGTTGGTGATAGCTGATCTGCTGGCTTTGTGCCTGCTACTGTGGGGTGGTGCTGCTGGGGTGGCACTGGGGATTGTCAGGATAGTATTGGGGGCTTCAGAATTGTGAAAAAAAGTCTGTTGTCAGTCAGAGGTACACAGAAGAGCCTGAGTCAGGCCCACTGGATAGCTTGGAAGCAGTGAGTGACAAAGTCTGCAGTGTGAATTGCCTTTTGGTTTGAATCTTGTTTCGGTAACCACAAAAGTTCTTTTCCCCTTGCCTTTCCCACTAAAGGCAAATTATTTGCCTTGCCTCCAAATAAAGCTCTGCAAGTCCAGCAGAGACAATGCTGGAACAGGTAGAGCACAGTGGTGAGGCTCAGCTGGATTGCAGGGCTGGGCTTTCCAGTCCAGCATTTGTGAGCACTAGTGCAGCTCCCCTGGGACTGAATACACCTCTTCTGCCACTGTGTGCAGTCACTTGAAGGATGATTTCATGGTGGTAGGGAAGGAAAGGAGTCCATCCTTGCCTTCCAGGAAGTGCCAGATCATTGAATAGCTCCCAGGGGGTCTCCTGCTCCTGCAAAGATAACTCTTTCCACTCCCAGAAAACCAAATCTGTCCTATTCTTGCAAAGTCTGTTGTTCATATGAACAGGACCGTGTGTTGTTCTCAAGCTGCCTGAGGCAGACTGAGATGCTGCAGTGCCAGCCCTGGTCAGAAAGGGATGTGCAGGTGACATCCCTCACAGGGCAGTCCCTCTGTTTGTGGGGCTGCCCAGTGCTTGGAGGTGCTTCTCTGTGGCTCTCAGGACATGCTTTACAAAATTAGCCACTTTAGTTTATGCTGTTGGGTACTTCTGAATTCAGTATTTATTGGTGCTGATATATTTCCTTCTAATTGCCATCCTTGGTGAATATAGTATCTGCAGAAACACTTCTTATGGATTTAATAATGGAAACTAAATGAAGGGATGAGACTCAAAGCAATCTCCTCCTTTCTCCTTCCTTTCCTTGCACCCCTTTCATATATGGTGAACAACACATGTCATGTGAAGGCCTTTGAGGTTTTAATTACTTTTTTTAGAAACTATCTTCTTCCGTTTACCTTGGTTGGAAGAGTGGACAAGTGACTCATGGCAAGACAAGGCAAATCAGCAGGACCAGCTCCATGGCAAGCCTATGCCATGGACATCAGTTGTGTGTTCTTGAACCCAGCTGATCCAGGTTTCCCAGAGCTTGACTCTGTGCCCTCCTCTTCTTCATGGATGTGGAGGCTTTTGAGCACTGGCAATATATTCTGCTGTGGGGACTGGGAGCATGAACTATCAGGCTGTTTGTTGTTCTGCTATTATGTTTTTTGGGTTTTTTTCCAGGCAGATATACCTAGTGGGTTTTGTTTACAGCAGCTGCTATCAGTAGCTCTGTCTTAATTTTTGAAGCTTGGGTATGGATTTATTTGACTAGACACCCTGTGTTATAGCTATTCCCTGCTGTGCAGTCTTTGACAGTTCATAGAAGCCAACAAGGTCCAGAGTCTATTCATTATTTGTATTGAGAGCCCTGAAAGAATAAATTCAGGCTGACCTGAAAGATTCTGTGGGGTTTTGTTTTTTTTTTTTTTTTTTTTTTTTTTTTTTTTTTTTTTTTTTTTGTTGTTGTTGTTGTTGTTTTTTTTTTTTTCTCCTGGTTGTCTGTGCTGGTTCTGTTCCATAGCAGGAGGAATTCTCACTAGTGGAAGGGCTGTGTTAGCTGAGAGGCAGAGGGGTTTTGTACCTGCTCCTTGGAGTATCTCAGGAGCTTCTGCAGTGCAGTGCTGGTTGTTGGAGGAAGGCTGGGTTGCAGGCACAGTGAGCTGTCTCACCCATGCTCCTATGGTGGTTTTGTGTGTGCATTGTTCAACACTAACATGAGATAATGCAGTTATCCATGCACATCCATCCAGCAGGAGCTGGCTGACTGGCACATGTTAGGGGTTATGCCTGTGGACCATTGCTGCTGCCCAGATGAGGCATGGGAGCATGTTGTTACTCTGAATTGAGTCCTGGGAGTACCAGAGTATTTTCAGTGGGATCTGCTGGTCCCTCTCTTGCTCATCATCTCTGCCACTAGCTGAAAAAAAATCATTGATGCTTCATGGGGGAGGCAGTGTCTCAGTGGCAGGACAAAAAGTTAGGCTGAGAAGTGCTCTAACACTTTTCTGGTCCCACCAATTGCAATGGATGCTGTGGTCCCATCCTTCACAGGACTGAGCTCAAGGGATTGAAAAAATGTTGTGTAAAAAAAGAGGTGACCTTACTGTTGCAAATCATCCTGACTGGGCCTGACCACAGCCCCCATGTTAGTGCTTGTTTCTTAGAAAAAGCTTTTTTAAAAGTGCATATTATAGACTTTTAAAGTCTTTCTTAATCCTTCCCTCATTTTTCTATGTTTCTTATGCTGAATGAGATGCAGCAGATGAAGCAATACTTTATTCATTAGTGTCAGAACTGCATCATCCACAGGCTCTTACAAAATGCAGCTGGTGAAAATGATCTTGAGTCTCCAGGCCTCTTTGTGGTGGGCTTGCTACCTTCACACAAGAGCATTTAAAGCACAAACAAAGCCCCTGAACACTGCAGAACGAGTGGGAAGGCAGGGGTCTCTTGTGGAGGAGTAACTGTGTTCCAGTTTGGGGCACCCTTTTGGAAGTGTCCATTGATTCCTCTCGAAGGACATCCTCTCTCCTGTTGGTTAAGAACCGAGTGAAACCAGTTGGAAATGAGTGGTGGTTCTCATTTGTATAAAACTGGATTTAAACTGCCCCAAGCAAGCTGGGCCACGTTGAAGAGGCATGAGACCAAGCTGGTGCCTTTGTGCCTGGAGTGTTGCTCCACTCAATAACTTGTGAGTTACAGGGATAGGGATTTTGCCCAGTTGTCTCCAGCACAGTGACCAGTGTCAGGACCTGTGATCCTCACCAGTGTGAATAAACTGACTCTGTGTGGGGCCTTCTATCTTCTGTTCCCAAAAGTTGTTTTGTTGGATAACAGTGTCTGCATCTGCTTCTTTTATTTTTTTTTTTTACCAAAGACAAGTTCACAGAACTGTGTCTTGGCTTTGCTCTCAGGCTGAGCATTTTCTTTTTTGCAATACTACCTCAGGAAAAGGCCCTGGGAAGAATGCAGTGTAAAATAAGTGCATAAAACTGTTATTGAACCGGTATACTTATCTGTAGTTCACAAAATGTCAAGTCAAGCCACCAGGTTATATTAAGTATTCTGACTGTGTTTTGTTAGAATTACAAATATTAAATTTTCACAGGCTCTGGAACACATTGCCTCTTATTTGGGAACTACTTGAAGTAGTGCCTAGGCTTGGGTTTCATTCTGGTGAGTGAGCTTGTATTTTCTCAGTTATTTGGTATCATAAAGCAAACATTGCACTTCTCAGCAAGTAGATTCTTAATTTTTTTCTGCCCTATTTTTTCTCATTTTCTTTTCTCCTGTCTGTCTGTTCTTCCAAGATACTATATTTAATTTTTCCACTTCATTATTTCAAACATCAAATAGTGATTCATCTTAGCAGTGGCCTGTTCTGTGAACCACAATAGTTTGGGTAGAATAAAGAAAAAGGGCAAAAAAGGGAAGGGAAAAAGAGAAAGAGAAGACATTTCTGACACACTGAAATGGAAGGGAAGCATCATTTAATAACTTGAATTGCAAACATCTGTCATTGACCATATCAAACCTTCTGTTAAAAAGATAATGTTTGTCCTGTATGTAGTTTTACAGGGCTGTGGTGCCCAGTCGAAGCAAGAGAGCAATGCCAATGCAGAAATAGCTTGAATTCAAGCAGGCAGCACTTGTCCCTCTTATTTTAATCTGAAATATTAACATCCTCCAGATGCTGGTCTGTTAAATAATAACAATTGTTACACGACAGTTAACAGTCGAGTAATTTTTTTTTTAAATTTTTTTGTCCTTCACACAGTGCTGCTTTTCTACTCACTGAAAACTAATATAGTAAAGGATTATATGTATGCTTTTCCTTTTCTCTGCCTAAAGCTTTTTTTTTTTTTGCCAGGCTGAGTCCTGCTAAATCAGAGGAACCAGTAAATGTCTATTGGATTATATTACAGGTTGGTGTAATAAAAGGTTGGAAGAAGGAATGAGCAACTCTTGAAGCCACAGAAGCTGTACTTGTGGCCAAAGACCAGGCATTTCTAGCAGTGAATCCTACACAATTACAACTTGGACTAAGTATACAAGGCCTGAAATGTTTGTTGCTAAGCAAAACATGTTTAGATGGACTTGGCACAGGAATTGAGGGTCCATGAGCAGGACTGAGACTCCTGTGCCTCTGCTTGGCCTGGGGAGGGCAGTTTTGCAGGAGATGAGCAGGGATCTGCTCTAGTTCCTATTAAGCAGTGAGTTAGTTTCCCACTCTCTGAAAATTCCCCTTCTGTCTTCTTTAACCAGCATGAACGCTGTAAAGTCACAGCCGTGGAAGAAAGTGCAGGCGTGCTCCAGGGACTCAACTGGGGATTTACCCAAACTATTTGAGGAGCTGAAGTGCAAAAGACTCACATGTCTCGTCCAGTTCTTAATTCCTGTGATGACAATGACTAAGGAAAGATTTTGGTTTTGTCTAGACATGACCCAAATCATAAAGCCAAGCTTGGTGTTAAGGGCTGGTGGGTAGAAATTGCACTGTCATGACAGCTGGCATTTGTTGTGCCAAGCATTGAGTTTATGGGAAATGGCATGGGGACGAGGAAGGAGCCTGTGCTCTGGGTCATCTGTTACAACACCCACTCTAAAAGTTTTATCAACTGGCGTTTCTGAATACTTTGCACTACCAGAGGTGTGAGGGTCTGCCCAGGGGTCCTGCTACAGGAGTCATCCTGAGTGAGCTGGTGGGAGGAGAGGAGGGCCTCAGGAGAATGAAAATGGTACCAAAACAGTGTGGGTAAACACAATCTTTCTAAAGTAGGTTTAACAGAAAAAAGTATAGAAGTTTGAAATTTATGTTGTAAGAAGTGAATGTGATGAGGGTTGAATTCTTACTAAGTGGAGACTAACAGTCTCTGAGGTTGGTGGCCCTATCCTTAGAAAATCAGTTATTTGGTAGTAACATCAACAAAATCGGCTTTCTTCATCTTTGTGCCCCATGTACCCCTCAGTACAAGCTCCCAATCTGTGCTCCAGATTTCCTATCCCCTCCACTGGCTCAGTCCCCTGTTCTCTTTTGCAGAGGACACAGTGCCAGGCTGTGGCTGCTTCTGCATGAGCTGGGAGCCTCTTGGGCTTCCCAGCAGCTTCCTTGGGACTGCTGGATGCCTACAGCTGGGTCTGTTTCCAGCTGCTTTCCTTATCCAGAGCAATCCATCTTAGCTCTTTGCAGGACCAGCTCACCTCTCAGCCCCTCAAGTGTCATGATCAGCTTTACAACGTGCTGTCAGACTCTTCAAGGAAATTTTCTGACCCAAACTGCGCCGTGTATTTGCAAAGTTTATTTTTCAGGATGGTGAAAAGGAGTAATCATTGTTCCTAGGCCACTTCTTGGGAAGGGTAAGAAAAGGAAGGTTGCTCAGTGAGGATCCATTAACACCGTTCTGGCTGTCAGACAGTGAAGCACAGGAGGTAAAAGTCCATTCTTCTCCCTTCCCAGTCCTGTGATTTAAAATGTTTGAACGTGCACTTCAGAAGCTGGGGAAGTAAAAGCCCCCAGTTGTGCCTGGAGACTCTGCAAAGGCCATGGCGAGCGAAGGGGCTGCCGAGTGTTAATACAGTCCATCATTCTGTAACGAGCCCCGTGTTCTTGTATGAGCCGTGTCAGGCTGTTGTCTGCACGCTGTCTTTGCTGATCACAGTAATCGGGTCATAAGAGAGGGAGAAGTAATAGCACGTCTCTTAGCAACCAGCCCCAGGAGAAAGAGAAAATTACTCAAACAGACTATCCAGCCAGGGAAGTAGAAAGATGAAATTTTCTGAAAGTCTGTTGGAAAGTGCTCAGGGACATAATTCTTTTATGTGTGAGATCCTTACAGACTGGATCCAATGGTATCAGACGCTTTTTTTTTTTTTTCTTTTCTTTATTCTTCTTGTCTTTCTGGTAAACTTTTATTTTTAATTGGCCTCAGAAAAAAAAAAGTGGGGGGGAGAACCCCGTGAAACAGACACATTTTGAAAACATAAGGGACAGATTTTTGTATTTTGGACAATGCCAAGGAGAAGGGAGGGAGGGGAGGTCAGTGTGTCTCAGGCAGGAGACGAGGGAGAGCCTCTTATCTCTGCACGAGTGCTTTGAATGCTTCCCATGTCAGTGCGAGCCAAAGCATGTTGCTGTATCTGCCAACGCTGCAGTGGCATGTGCAAAACAAACTTGTTGGGTCTCTATTGCTTTGCACAGGGTGTCATGTCTCATGAGTGTCACAGACTGAGCTGTGATGATTGACGGCTTGGCAGAGAGCTGGACCCAACCTGCCCTCCCAGTGGCTGTGCCAGGAGAGCCTGGCTGAGAGGCCAGGCAGAGCAGGTACTGCTTGAGTTCCTGCCAGCAGCCTTTTTCTCATTATCCTGGCTTTTTGTCCTCATCTGAGCTACTGGTTTGTGTGAGACATATAGGAAACATCTCTGAGGCCTTCTCAAGCACCATTTGGCCAATATTGGCCCCAGGTCTCAGAGGGAGGGCAGTGGTAGGAAGTCACAGTAATAAACTAAGCATTTGCAAATATATGTGGGATGGGGACAAGTATGTGTGCTCGTATCTTTTACTTAAGAAATTTTCTTTTTCATTCCAAAAGTTAGTTACTCCTTATTCCAAAGGTCCAAAGCTAGTCTGCATGCTCCCCAGTGGGGTATCCTGGCTGCTTAGGGAAGGGGACCAAGCCTGGCATGGCCCACCCTTGCTAAGCAAGAGCAAAAATCTGTGTGTGTTTAATGGAAGAAAGGGAAATACTCTAAAATGGTTGCGAGTGCCTAGATTTGTGGTTGCATCCTTAAAACTACTGCATGGACAAAATCTTTCTGAAAGCTTGTCTTAGTCCCTGGTTCTGAGGAGACATAAGAGCACTGTTGCATGTATGGAGGGCAATAGGCACTGATCCAGCTACTAGTCTGTGCCCTTTTCTGCTTTTGTGTGCTCTGTGATGCCAGGGCACATCTAGTTTGTGCAGGGGGACCAGCTCACTTCTGCAGGTGATAGTTTGACTATCAGTAACAGATATACTTGCAGACTCATGTGGTTTACTGAAGGGTACAGCCATTCCCCCAAATCGGGATTCTGGACAGTTGGAAAAGGTTCGGGCTGATCTGGACTGCTGTGGTTGAGTTATTTTTCAGTACCTGGCTTCATTCTAGTCTTGCTAAAGTTTCTGGAGGTAAAGCCGAGTTCAATGTCTTATCCTGAATATAATCTGTAGAAGACAGGAGAGAAAGCTCAACCTTGCAGCTGTACAGAATGAATATCTTAGGAGCAACATCTACTACTGTCAAAGAAAAGTGAAATAAGGAACACTATTAATTGAGACTTCTTTCAAGAAAATCACAGAGGCTGCTGCTTTGCTGTCTTGTCATAAAGAAGAAAGACTTTTTTCCTTAAAAGTTTAGTAATTGAAGACTTTCCTTGCTATTTTTGTGAGTACCAGTAAGTGATGTTTCCTGGAAATTTTCCCCCAACTCTATAAATACCACCCCAGGGCTTACAGAAGTGACTCAGTTTGGGAAGTCAACACCATGCACTTCCTCAGCACAGCCTGGCAGCTCCCCAGCCAGAGCACACAACTTCTGCAAACTGCTAATTGGTTGTTAATCTGCAGTACAATTGGGCTGCTTCTTGAAAACTGAATTCCTGTTGCTCATTCTGACCTTCCTGTCATCTTGGAGATGATGGCACAGGGTGCAGAAGAGGCTAAAGCACAGTTTGAGTCTGGGAAGTTGTAATTGGTATTTTGAGGTGCCACCTTTCCTCTGGGTAACAAGCTCATCGAATGACCCCAACTGACAGATAGATGAAATGCTCCTAATTGCCACATCTCACTGTCCTGGGACCATGATTATCTCACAGACCTTGCTTTTGTAATTGGGTCCTTTCTTCCTTCCCATTACACTTTTGATATCACTTTCGTACCAGCTGGGCACAAATAGAGCCATTTGTAATTCTTTCTGTGGTGCCCAAGGAGAAATAGAACCTGGTTTACTGAATTAATTTTGCAGGCATATGGGGGAAATTACACTAAGAGCTCAGGTTTGCCACAGCTGTCTTACGTAAAAATCAATTTATAAAGACAAGAGGCAGTTCACGAGGGAAGTGTGAGTTCTGTAAAATCACAGCTGGTCTGGATCTCCTCTGGTATCAGCATGGGTAGGATACCATGCAGTCATACCAGATAATGCAGGAAGCATTGCAGTATCTTCCTCATCTTCTACCTGGTCCATTCAATGCCTTAGATTTGAATTAAATTTGCAATTGATCTCTTCTTGTTAACTCGTCCCTGCCCACAGTGATCCTGCAGAGTCTGACACTGTAACCCTTTTCTACAGCCAAAGAATCGGTTGGGTTTGTAACAGGAGAGTGCTTGACCGACTTCCCTTGGTGCAGCAGGCACTCAGCCTGTGTGTGTGTGAAAATGGGACACAGCCCTCCGGAGGGACAGATGACCTTGTGGCAGCAGGAGGGAGTTGGGCTGGTGGATCTCTGGCTGCCAGATCTCTAGGTTTTGTTCAATTGTTTACATCCCTTATTAGGGTCAAGAGTCTTTCAGATTGAGCCACAGGAGCGATTGGTTTGGCTGTACCTGAAAACGAATCATATTTTAAACATTTCTCCGTGATGGTAAATCATACTTATTGGATAGACAGAAAATACTTTAAATTTAGCAGCTAATCCAACACAAGGGGTGTGATGTGTGACTACAGCTGAGATATTTCCTGCAAACAGGGATGGACTTTTTAAACAAGAAATCTCCCAATCACTGCGATTCCATTCCGAGTATATGGTGTACCTCCTGAGATATCATGGAGACAACTAATGGAGGGTCCATTTGCCTTTTTATGCTTTCTCATGTGGGAAGACCATTATAATATTCCTGTTTCTGGTGCACATTTAGCACTGCCTCTTTGCATCCAAAAGTGCTGTGGGTAATGATCCCTTTTGCCTCACTGAGAATGTGTTTTGTAACTGCAGTAGGGAAACAAATAAAAGAGAAATAAAGTAGCAGGGTGACTATTCTGGGAGATGAGCTTTCGCTTGGTATGTTGATTTTCCAAAGAGATATGGCACATCCAGTACCTCGTGTAAGTTGACCATCCAGCATGGCATGGGACTGTGGAGCGGGAATATTCCATTTTAAGACTCTGTTGGGCAAGACATGGGCTCATGTTTGATGAATGTTGCCAACTATTTGAAGTGTTGTGAATTCGACCTGTGAAACTGGAGGCGGAGGTGACACAAGTAGGAGAATCTGGACCTAAATGTCAGGGCCTAAAGGTCACTCTTCATCAGAGCAAAGTGCAGTTGTCACCACAAATGTGGGGCTGCAGGAAGGGCATTGTGAGGCTCCCCATCTATTTGATCTACTGCTGCTTGACCAAATATGCTTAGTTTGCACTAAGTCAAGAGGGATTTTTTTTTCTGAAAAACCTGTCTAGCAAATGTGGTTCTGATCTTAGGACTGAGACTCCACACACCCACCCCCCCCCTTTTTTTTTTCTTTTTTGGGCTTTTTTTCCCCCCCTGTGCTCCAAGAGCTGTGAAGAAGTTTCTCGGCATTTGGACAGTGACTGAGATGAAACTGAAATCAGAGCTTTCTCTTGTAGCAGTTCTGGCTCTGTCATGCCCAGAGTAATGAAAGCTCTTTATGAGAGGAGCTGGAAAACTCATGAGGCATGAGAAGGAGCAGGAAGATGCATCTTATTTCTCTAAGCATTTAATTGCGAAATCTTTTCACTACTTATTAAAATGATTAGTCAAGACTGTTGGAAGGCAGTGAATGTCTATTTGTGGGAACTAGGGAAGGTTTGATCGTGTCAGATTTCTTACCTCCTTGTTTTCCTTCTCTATTGCAAATGGTAAATGATTAAAATGAGGGTGTGTTTTGAAAAGAAGATTTCTAAAGAGAGCTTGGAGGATTCTGTCCTTGTTTGTTAATTATTTCGTATGGAATAATCACCATTTGCAAGTGGCCAAGAAACAAAAAGCATTTGTTTGCTGCTCCCAGTGCTTTAGCGTGCTGTTTGGGAATGGAATCTTAGTTTTGTCTGGTTGTCCCTCATTCAGTGGTACTGAAGGACACATTTCCCTCTGACACTTGCACAGCCCAATTGCTGCTTGGTTAGGTCAGCGATGGCTCCTCTGAGAGGATTTGTATAGAGGAAGACCTGAAGCCAGATACTTCTTGTGGGGGGTGGCCCACTAGAGCTGAGAAAAGGCTCCTGCAAGGAAGTAAAACACTTCTAGCTTTAGCCAGTAGCTCCAGTTTTTATTGGGATTAATCTGCACTTGGACACAAATGTGTTTACTGTGAAAATGTCAGTTTTATATCACCATATCGATGTACTTTTAAAATATTTGTTGGAAAACAGGAGAATGGAGTTTTCTGTCTTTGATTAAATATTTTCCTGTTAAGATTTGGAAGCTGTGTCCCAGGGGGCTTATTCACATCCTGTACTTCAGCTGTGGGCTGATGTTCACGGGCACAGGGTTTGTTTCACGATTGGCTGGCATGTGGAGATCAGGGACTGCTGGAGTCTCAGTGGGAGCTGTGTGTTTGTAGCTCTCACATGAGTTAGCAAGTGGGGTAAAGCTGGAAGTGCTGCATTATCTTCAGGTCACCCTATTGACTCCGGTGAATGTCACTGATCACAGTTTTGTCACTTCCTAGTCACCCTGTGTGTGCTAGTAGTGTTAGGAAGGCATCTTAAGCCCAAAGGGGGATCCTGACTGATCTGCTCAGGATCAGGAGCATGATGTTGTCAGTGCAGGTGGGCTGGTGGATTTGTGTGGGATAGCTGCACTAAACCTTCCCTGGGGGCTTGGGATGTTGCTTTGAACATAGTGGAGAAAGCTGATCCGTTTCTCATCATCTTGACATGTTCTTCATCAACACTGGTACCTGCTGAACGAAGCATTGCCTCTCAGACTCCATTGACATGTTGTCTGTTGCCTGTTGTCTCATAAATCTCCTTGTGAAGCTCTAAGTAAACACCCCTGGGTGGAATCAGCAGGTCATTTTTGTGGCATTTCTTGTCAACTAAACAATAATTCATTAAAAATGTAATTACTCTTTTGCTCTGGAGAGGAAAAAAAGAGAGCTGGCGCCTGCCTTTCAAGTTTCTGTCTTGTTTGGCAATTTTTGTTTTATTTTGGAGATCTTTTTATATTTTATTTTGAAGGAAATCAAGTTGATAAACTAAAAGAAAGCCATCTTATTACAAAAAGCTTGAGTGTTTCTGAGAACGTTTAAAACAAGGATGACTAGAAATGCCCTTTCCATCCTGAAGCGAACTTTGAGTGTATTCTCCCTTTGGCATTTCTAATGATAGACTTTCCATCTGGTCTTTGCTTAAAAGCTAAGATGCAGCTTGGGTTTTTTCACATAAAAACTCTACATACTCTAAAATTAATCCTCTTGATCATTTCACTTCAGGGAGAGGAACACTGGGAATATTTGCTTATTTTTAGCAACTCCAGTCCTCCTGAGAGCAGATTCCTTTTGTCCCAAATAAAGTGGATTCTGATTTGAGGGAACCCTGGATTTCCCTCTGCTTAAATTTGGGGAGATTATACCCCCTAGAGGAGATTTTTAATGGAAATTGAAGAGAGATGTCAGTGGCTCTGGTGGGATCTGAATCGGTGGGGAAAGATTTGTGGTTACTTTGGCTACTCTGGGCAATACTGTCATTTCTAATGCTGAGAATTCCCTGCTCCCAGTTTCCCATAGTGATTCCCCAAAGCTGAATGTACAAGAGGGAAATCCTAGCAAGATGAATGCTTCAGGGAAGAATTGGGGATCTCCTGAGAGTTTCCACTGCAACCATTTAGCCTCATTTCAGCAGAATCTTTGGGGAAAGTTCGTAAACCAATCCTTTTGCTTAGCAAAGCATTCCAGCAAATGCCTAATTTGATACATGCTTTGTGAAGGCCCGTGGGACATAACATTTAAGAATGCACTTGAACTTAAGAGTGTAACTGAGCCCCTGCTGCATGCAAGCACGTGTGTACAGGAGGGGAATGTTTCTCTGGATCACATGTAAGAACATCAGACAGCAGATTTTAATTTTTTTTTCTTCCCTGTAATGCTGCTTGCCACTGAATGTGTTTCCTCTCTCTCTGTTTATTTTTTTTTGTTAGTTTGTTGGGTTTTTTTCCTTTTCATCCTTCTATTCAATGAAATGCTACAAAAATATATGTAGGTGGGAGATTACTGGTGAGCCATCCATTCCTCAAACGTTTTTCTGGTGGGAATTGCCAAAAGTAAATCTGTTAGCAAAGTCACATTTCTATCAGCATTGCATATGTGGCATGCATAGAAAACAGGTTTTTTGAGCATCAAGAAGGCTGCAGAACAGCAGATGTGCTTTGGGGCTTTTGGCAGGTAGATATTCTGCTGAGGGTATTGGCATTTTTGCTGCAGGTTCTTCTGGTGACCAACTTTATTAAAACAATGGGAGGGAGAGAGGATGTTACAGATTATGGAAGAGAACAATTCTGGCACACGTAGCTTCCTCTTCATAAAGCTGTTTTCCCTTGAGGCAATATATCTTGCGTCTTATGGGAAGGAAATCTTACAATATAAAAGGAAGTCTGAACTGCTTACCAGTGAATTTAGAAGCGTAGCAGTTGGATTCCTTTCATGAAGAGATAATATGGGGCCTGTTCCAATATATTAGGGAAGCTTTTTTAAGATGCTTCTCCAAAAATAGGAGGACTCTGGGAATCACTTCTTTAAAATAATATTTGTGGGTGGCTTATGTTAATATTCCCGGAACCTTAGGGGATGTGTGCTCAGCATAACGAAGGTGTTCAGAGAGCAAAAGCAGCAGCAGTTTGGTATCTTTAGCCTGGGCTGCAGGGCAGGATGGCTTTGTGTTCCTGGGGATGCCTCAGTCGTGGGCTGGAGTGGTGCGAGGGCTGTCCTCGCTTTGCTGTCCTGCAACAGCTCCGGAGGGGCTGTTCTGCCTCCAAGAATAGCTGGCACATGGCAGTGCTCTAATTAGCCTTGTTTTCCTGCCTCCTCTCCTGCTCTGGGAGTGACGTGCCTGCTGCCAGCCCTGCTGCCCAGAGGATGCCCCTCTTCCAGCTTTGCTCCACGGCTGCTGCCGAATTACAGCTCCCCATGGTGCATCACAGAAAAGAGCTGGGTCCATCCAAGGGTTTGCAGCTTTTCAGCCTCAACCCAGTGCTCTTCTGTCTTCCCATTCTCCACAGTTAAGATAAAGTCATGGGGAGAGAGAGCAGAGTTGATTCTCTGTGAGTAGAACAAAAGTAAAGTGCAGATAGCTTCAGTAGGCATAGCCAAGTGAGGATATTTTATACAGACCTTAGCAAACTGAAAACAGTAAACAAACAAACAAAAAAAAAAAAAGGAAAAAGTGTCTAGAATCCTTCCAAAGAATTTCTGCAGAGTACATAATTGAAGGGGATTTTTTTGATAAAGGCTAAATTGTGTATGGACATGAAAAATTCATCACGGAATTTAAACCGTTTCCAAACCACATAAAACATTAAACATTTCAAGCTCAAGAGTAGCTGGAATATGGCGTGCATCATCCCAAGCTTTAAGCAGTCATTTGATTTTTCTCTTGCAAATGTTAAATATATAGTAAATGAGAGCCAAAGTAGGTTTTATTTGCTTTCTCATGATGACTGTGGAGCCTTGAAAGGTTTTGCTGGCTGACCTGACACACACCTTTGTTTACTTCTCTTGGCTAGATGATTTTAGCTGCAGCATTTTGAAGAATAAGGGGAGCAGATATCAATGCTTCAGTCACAGTGTCCCGTTCTGTGTTTATGATCAGCTCCAGCCTTGGTATTTTGTATGAGTGTGTCTCAAACTAGCCTTTTAAATCCCATAAAATTAAAGATTTTAATCAATCAAGATGTTAATCAGGAAGACATGATATGATATGTATCGCCTGATAAGGATATGGAGTAAATCTCATGAAAACAGAGAGTCCTATTCTTTAAAAGATCATCAACATCCACATTTACATTTTGCCCAGATGTGTTACTGGATTTTAAAGCTAGGTCATGCCTGTTTTTTTGAATCTAAAATTTGTCCTTAGTGTAAAAATATAAATAGTGGCCAATTTCAGAACATTCTCAGATGCATTCTCAATTGCTTTTTGTTTTCTTGACAGCTCAGGTGCTCAAAAATACCTTCTCTTTAAATAAAATTGTTACTCATTTGAGTGTCTTTCATCAGGGAAATGACTGTCATTGTTTAAATCCTCTAGGAATGAGCTTTGCTTTTGCATAAAGCAGTCACCTTGGATGACTGCGTGCAGCAAGTCATGCATTACAAAATTGCAGTGTGAGTTTTCAGAACCTGCTTCTCTTGGGTTTCATGTAAACACCAAAGGAGGGTGTTTCTGCTCTTCTCCAGAACACACAGGCCTTGACTCAATTTTGTCTCGCCATGCTGAAGATGGCCATAGAATCGTATCACAGAATCATCAGATGGTTTGGGTTGGAAGGGACCTTAAAGATCATCTCATTCCCCCTCCTCTGCCATAGGCAGGGACACCTTCCACTATCCCAGGTTGCTCAAAGCCCCATCCAACCTGGCCTGGAACACTTCCAGGGATGGGGAGTCTACAGCTTCTCCGGGCAAGTTCTGCCCGTGCCTCAGCATCCTCACACTAAAGAATTTCCTCCATGTATGGAACGCAAACATACTCTCAGTTTGAAGCCATTCCCCCTTGTCCTACCACTACCTGCCCTTGTGAAAAGTCCCTCCCCAGCCTTCCTGTAGGCTCCCTTTAGGGACTGTAGGCTGTTCTTAGCTCTCCCTGCATAGGAAATATGCCAGCCCTCGGACCATCCTCTAAGAAAACTCTGCACTCTTATTAAATATCTCTGTGTGCACCCTTGCCAGGGCAGAGAATGTGCTTTCCCCTTGTTACACTGTAAAAACACCACCTTGGCAAGCAGCACCATGACCTTCCCACTGCTTCACTTGGGACTGGAAAAAGGCAAAAGAGTAATTGTAGTCCCCAGCTCCAGAGCACTGCTTGGGTTGTGGGGGAGACGCTTCTGTCTTTGCTGTGATTCACGAAGAAGGTAGAGACGTTGGCCAGAACGTTCTCAGAGTGATAAGCAGCTCTGAATGACGTCTGCTTCATGATTCATCACAAAGCCTCAGCATGCTGGGCATTTCTGTGCATTAAAATAATTCTCAAGCCATGAACCTGCCTGGTGTCTCTTTGGTTGTTTGCACTTGCTGATAATGTCAACTTGGGAAGTCATTCTTCCTGCATCATCTTCTGTCTGATGGGATGGACCATCACCTCTTGTGCTCTGCTGCCCAGCACTCTCTCCTTGCCCTTTGCTGCTCCAGGTACGGGCTTGTGGGAGCACGAGGAGTTGTGTGTGACAGTGGGTAACCACTGCCCATCACCACGGGCATCTGTGACAGAGGCGATTTATCCTCGTCTCGTCCTCCCTGAGCACACACTCAAAAAATATATCCATTTTAATTGTTTTCTGAGAGGTTATTAATATTGGAGTGGGGATTTAGAATGAAGATTAATCATTAATCTGAAAAGGATGGATTTGCACTCTCCTGTAGCAAAGCTGGAAAAGAAGTTAGAACAGAAGAAAATCAAGAGAGGTTCCCCACCTAGCCTAATATAATTTTTTGTTTAACTAAAATTGTCCAAGTAGCAGTTCTGAGGGAAAACCAAACCTCAGACTGAAGATTTCCAAAGTCCAGCCTAGAAACCATAGCAATATGTTACTACAATTTGCTACATTTTTTTCCACAACATTTTATTTTAAGAACAAAATCTCTGGCTTTTCAAACAAAACCACAATCTTAGCAGAGGATTTTAATTTTCTTCCGCATTATTCCTTTTAACAATATCCACAAATATTTCAGTAATTTGTTTTCTGTTGGTTAAATAGAAAAGGTTTAATTCAGTCAGGGAACGATCTCACCCGGGTTTCTCTACACCAAATAGCTGACCCTGCTTTTGGTGTGGTGTGTTTCATGGCAAGGGCACCCTCTCAGTTGCTCTGGGCTGATGCCAGACCCTAACACTTTTTCTCTGGAAGGCAGGCACCATATGCTGAGCAGAGTTCCAGTAAAACTGCTGGTTTGATTGACTGCTCTCTCAGAATGGTCAGGAGGTTAAAATGTGTGATTGGGTAATGTCATGGCCATTTCTGCTGGGAGTGCAAGATGGGAGCCACGTTCCCCCAAAACCAGCACAGGTTCCATGCTGCCACTGTTTATCCCTGCTTGTATTCTGAGGATAGGCAGTGAATTCTATTATCATCAGTGTCCTGAATGGGAAGATGATTCTCATCCTTGAGAAGTCCTTTTTGTACCTCTTCCTTGCCCATTTTCCTGATGGGAAATGCTCTCTCTCCTCTTGTTTTCCCCACCACAGTGCTCTGAGCTCTGACTAGACAGAAGAATGGGGTGGTTCTTGGTAGGAGATTTTGTGGAGTATGGGAAAATACATGTAGCTACTTGTCTAAAAGTTCAGCTTAGCGTGTTTTTTCCTAACCAGTTACTGTGTTGAGTTATGCAGAAGTGTAAATTTTAAAGCATTTCTGCTCACAATGTGGCAATAACTGCAAGTATAAGTGTGTTTAGTAACTTTGATGTGTTGGAAAATGGTCTTTGCTATAGAAAGATTGTGAATCAGTGTTTTAGGGCACAACTCATCTCAAAGAGAGAAAGTCTTCATCATTTGTTTTCTCCTCTACTTTCTCTGTTATCAAGAAGTACAACAGAGAGCATATAAAGCACCTCCAGGTAGTACTTCCTACCTAGGGAAAGATACAACCCTCCTTCTTTTTTATTTTCTTTTTATTTTAATCCTGATTTTGTTCCATGTTCTAGCCAGATCACATGGGACATTCCTACCAGGTACCAGCAAAAGGAACCAAACCACCACCACTCCATATAAATATATATTTCTATACGTTTATATGAGGTGCTAGAATCATAAAACTGTTCAGGTTGTAAAAGATCTTCAAGATCATCAAGTCCAGTCATTAACCTGACACAGCCAGGCCCATCACTAAAATTTGGATATGGAGCATTGCTATTTATTTGAAAAAATATGATAGAGGTGAACTCTATATATCTAACATTTAATTTTATCTTAAATTATCTTCAGGGATTAAGGATGTAATTTACTATTCAACTGTTACATCAGTGAATTAGAAGGCAATTAATTTTATAGCAGAAAGGAAATCTAGATGCTTTTCTGCTCCCCAGTAGCACTGACTAACTGCAGTGGAAGGAAGAAAGCCAGTGCTGTTTGTATTGGTGTAAACAGTGAACTGAGATACATTTGATGAAGACACATTTTCCTTTCATCTTCCAAATCTGGATGTTTGTAAGTGTGACATAGGGAGGGGTGGCAAAGAGGATGGGAGGACTCAGAGGATGAGTGACCCAGTTTGAAAACTAGTCCATGGGGATTTGTTTGATCAGCTCGTTTGAGCACTGCACTTGCCTTTCCCGCTTGCCAGGCTCTCAAACCAGGAGCAGAAGACTCACTGAAGAGAACACCTTGAAGGGAGCTTGATCCCCTCCTCCAGGAATGGTCTGCTTATGGCAGTGGGTTTTGTTGTCCCTCTCCTTTGCATGCTGGGCAAAGAGAGTGAATCCAGTCCTTCCAGATGTTGTGCAGCACAGATCACTGCTGACTCTGAGGCTCGAGCCAAGGCTGCAGCACATGGGTTTCCTCTGACTGCTCAGATTGCAACTCGCCCCCAAAATGGGAAAACAATACAAAAACAGGCATAGGCAGAGATAAATCCAGCATTGCTTAAAACTGTTGGCTGCAGCTTCCAAAATTTGAGGAAGTCCTTTGGCAGTGAAGAGCTCTGAGAGATGGTTTTTTTGTGATCTGTGCAGTGTTTCGTATTTCATCACTAGGGATGGAGAGGGTTTGGTTGAAGATAAGATAGGTTGTGTCTTAAGGACATGGTCCTCATCTTCCCTGTCTGCTGCCTCAGGGGAGAAGGCTGACCAAATAAACAGGCTCACTTTCACTGTGCTTTGCAACAGCAGCCAGGGAAAATGAGGTCCTAATCCAGTGGCATAGCTCATTTTTTTCAACTCCTGCACAACAGCCCTCTTTAGTAAATTAATGCATATGTCAACTCTTGTCAGAAGCTCTTAGCAATGAACAAATGAGTTCAACACCATAATCTAATAAACAAATAGATAACCTGTTCCAGTTTGTTGTGAGTGAGGCAGTGTCTCCCTCGTTATTTCATGGACCCTGCACTCTCAGAGGAGAAGGATGGTATGTGGGAATGCAGCCCATTTCCTCTCCAGGACAGGGTTTTCTCTTCTGACTTACATGCCCTGATTTTCACTTGTTTACGTGGAAATCTCTCCCTCTTAGCAGGCTGTTTTCTGTCATTTAAAAAAAAAAATCACTCAGAACTACTTTTGTCCCGGTTATTGGATCTAGCAGCTGCAGTTGAAAGTGAGATCTCGTGGTAGTAATTGCTGCACAAGTAAGATGAACTTCATGCTCATGTCTACAAATAAACACTGCAGACAAGGCAAAGAAAAGCTTTTCATGCTGGTGGACAGGGACACAGTGGGGTTAAATGACATCCCCAATGTCCTAAAAGAAGTCTATGTCAGGGAAGAGTGCTCAGAGCTTTTTTGTTAAATCTTACGGTTCTTCCACCTTCTGTTTTAGAACAGATTTTTATTGAAGTTTTAAAGTTCTGTGGGCTGTTTCTTGCATCAATTCAACTTTAGTTGTTCACTAAGCTTTAGCAAAGGACTGTTGTGTTTTCCATGAGTCACATCTATGGCAGAGAAGTTGATGTGGGGCATTAGATGGAGTACTCTGCCCCACAGTTGTATGGAAAAATAAGTTAAATATCAAAACGCAGCTTTCTGTCGATGACTTTGTGCTTTGTATGTTGTGAGCCTGATGTGTAGGAAGCTCTGCTGATGTGCATGTGGGAGGACAATCCAGCAAGGGGCTGTACCTGCCTGCCCCTCCCTGCCTCCACTGGGGCTGCAGGAGCATTGGCTGGGGTTTGCTAGGAAGGATAGCACTTGGTGTCTACAGCCACCAGCTGAATGGAAATGCAGTCTCATCAAAAAAAACACATTGTTTTCACAATAAGGAGCGTCCACTGTGGTGAAGCAGCTGAGATTTTGCATGATTTGGGGAACTGAACCCTTATCTCCTACCCTCGTGATAATTACTGCTTTTGGGGTGCTTTGAGAGGAGGTCAGGAGGTGGAGGGGTTTTCCCTCCAGCGTTGGTGACCAGAGCTGGAGTGAAAGCTCAGTGTACAGGACACTAAAGGCAGTGTCTGTTTGTACGAAATCAAGTTGCTCATTAGAAGCCACATCACTTGCAGTGAGCATGACATGGTGTGCCAGTGCTGCTCCTTCTGACAGTCACAAACCTGTGGGCACAGACTTGCAAGGGCTACAGCTCCAGTCCCACTGGCTGTGCCTGAAGGGTGTAAAACCCAGTTACCTCTTGAGAGGGAGTAAAAAATGGATTTTGAACTGCTGCCTCAGCTCAGACCCTGATGTCAAAGCAGCCAGCGCTGGATCTCCCCACTGGCACTCTCCCACATGGCTCCTCTGTCCCCACCAGAGTCTCATCTGCTTCTCCTGAAAGCTTTAGTACCTTATTCTGGCTCTAGTAACACTGGAAGAAGTCCAGAGCAATTCCAGCAGAGCTATTTTGGATTTGCATTTGCAGGAGGAATTGTACCTAGAGGTTTTAAGTTAATCGCACGGTCATTTTTCCTCTGTATATTTAACCACTGCGGTTAATTAACATTTCAAAGTTTCACAGGCTGCTTCTTCCATTATCTCAGCCAGTTGTGAAAGGCAGTGTGGCAATAGGGTGGTAGTCTGACTGCAGTTGTGCAGATAGGAAAATTGCTGGGAATTGTTTTCAGGGAATCCCAGGGGTTTAAGTAGTTGGATGACAGGGTGAAGGTGGAGGTGAGGATGCATAACCATGGTACACATTTCCTATTGACTTTCCACGTAGTAAACAAAATTACCAGATGATTGTTGGCGTGTGGTGGGTTCGGTTTTCTTTTTTTTAATTTAAAGAGAATATTTTAAGCAGGACTGCGATTCATAGTCCTGAACTGTAGGGGACTAATGTTCCTGTTCTCCAGCTGGGAGAAACTAATTCAACATCTTGTGTTGTAAACACTCACTCATTTTAACTGATTACACCTCCAATGTTCCTCAAATCACTAAAATTACTAATTGCTATTCCTTACACATCAGAGAGTGAATCCTGAATAATTAACCCCAAATAAAATTAGATGAATTGGCCCTTTTAATTAGAATCCCTGCTGCTGTTTGTTCTGAGCTTCCTTTTCTTACTGTTAAGAGACTTTTAGAATGATTAAAACTGTTTAAGGCTTAAACAGCCAGTGACCTTTTAATACAATGTAAATCCATAAAAGCAATATTTCAGCTAGCAGGTGGTGAAGTAAATTTTCAGTGCAACTACCTGACAGACTCAGTATTCCTTTTTTAAATGCTGAGGATGAAATTAGCCAGTGTGGGGTTTTTTTCCCTTCCTCATGCTTATTAATACAGTAGCTGATTAGCACAAGTAGTTCAAATGGTAGGATTAGTGATTGGTAAGAGTGGTAATTTAAACAGTGCTTTGGGTTGTTGGAGCTGCTTTATTTTAAGAATCACAGGCCAATGTGGTATATTTAGGTGGATTGTGGAGCTGGTGTGTCATCATGCAACAGTTTCCCCTGCACTGATGTGGTTTCAGTGACTCCTCACAACATGGATGGGGCCAAAACATGATTTTAATTGTGTGTTTTCCTTGCGTAGTGATGTGTGTTAAGTACAGATGCTACAGGAACATGTTCACTTTGGGAAACTTGGTAAGATGTATGTTCACACCTAGGAGGCACCAGGTCACATCCAGCTGAAGTTTTCTATAAAAATCCTGTGGTGTCACTTTGCAGCAGGAAGTTTCCCAGCCCATGTAGTAATACTGTGATATTCTGCAGGCTCCTGCAATGGTCACTGTGGAATACAGGTTCATGGTAGCCTCCATCAACAGGATTTTAGCCTAGAACTCAATGAATTAGGGTTTTGGTATAAATCTTAATGGTTTAAATGTAGAAAGCTTTGGCTTTCTGCAGTAGAAGGTAAATACTTGACTGAGCAATGCCTCTATCTGCTCAGTACTTTGCCAAATGGAGTCTGTCTGGATCAGAACAGAAACACATCACTGGGGGTTTGCTCCATCACTATCCTTAGTCTGGTCTCTGAGTAAAGGCTGAACTCTGTTTCTCACGTGATTCAAACTGATTCTGAACCAGCTTCAGAATCAGAAATTATCAAGATGACAATCAGAAAGGTTTATTTTCGCTTGGAAGGAGAAAATTGAAATAACATCTGGCATATAGTCTTCAGATGTCAGCCAGAGATCTGGGAAGACCAGTGTAAGCCCAGGTTTTGTTTTTTTTTAATAGGTTTCATTAACTTATTGTTTCAGTTAAAAATACAGTGGTTTGCTTTTTCGTATTTCTCTGTGTTTTTCCCCAAAAGAGTCTCTTTTACTGAACATGTGAGCTCTTCTTCAAGTCTAGAAGTTTCGAAGCTGCAAATCTTCTTGTCTAAACAACTGTGTCTGTCAAGGGGGGAGGCAATTACTGTGCTACAATTCATTTGTTGGCTGGCAGATATATCTCCTGAAAACAAAGACTTGAGACATGAGCCTGATCCAGCAAAAAATGAAGTGCACTTAAAAGTTTTAAAGGTTAGCCTGTAAGTGAGAATGGTGTTTTGCTGCATGAGACAGAATGTTTTTCTCAACTCGTACTTGTACCCAGAAGGCATCAGGCAGCCAGTGGCAAGAATTTTGTGAGTTTTTATTCACCCTGACAGGTTTGTGCTGATGTAGGTGTCTGTTAGGGCTTTGAAAAATTTTATATTTGTATACTTAAAAGTGCAATAGCAAAATGTTTAAAGCTCCTTGGAAAGTGTAAGAGGGGAAATTTTGGGGTGGAGAGGGGTAAAACCTTGCAAGTGCATCTACAATGGCACAATTGTAGCTGGTGCAACAAGGACTGTTTATTTTCTCTTTTTAAATACATGGTACCAGGTAGGGATTTCTCATTGTAAGAGCTGAAGTCAGGCTGTGTCTTAGTTGCTTGTCCTGGCCCGGGCTGCCTCCATGGAGAGACTTGCCATTGGAGGGCAAATCTCTTCACCTGCCTTGAAGTACAAATTGCTTTCTGGAGGTGCTTTGATACCTCTCTGTTGACAGAACTCAGTGAAGTTACTCTCATAACCTGAAATACATCCAAGTGTTCAGGTTGATGTCAGGTGAAAGTCGACCAAAATGCTAGTCTTGGTGCTGAACAATAATTAAAACTACTGAGCCTTTTGCCCATCTTATCCCTTACTCACCGAGGGAAGACCTGGTTAAATCAGTCAGGAGAGGGTGAGTGCTCAGGGTAGGATGTGTCCTCCAGCAGCCCATGGTTAACTGGTAACCCCAGAGCCCCATTCTGCTGTGGCTGCTGGTGCACCCATGCAGACCAGGGATGGTTCCTTGCCCAGACAGCTCCCACCTCGCTCTGTGACACTGAAGGTGGTCAGCAGTGGGTGGCACTGATATGCTCTGCCTGGACATGGACTTTCCTGCCTCCTGCCATGGCTTGCCCACCTCTAAGTAAGTGAAATCTGACTTGCAAAGCTCCAGTGGTGAGTGAAGGTCCCGAAGGTGCATTGCAGGGACGCCGTGCTTAAAGGGAGGGTAAATTGGCTTTCAGGTTCTTTTCCTCTTTTGCTCCCTCAAACCTAGACCTGTTTCTTCCCCACATCATCTAGAGTCATACACTGCCGAGGGCACGGATTTTAGTCTTTGCATGCTTCCCTCTCTGCCGGAGGGACACTTCCAGCAATGCCAATAATAACAATGCACTGACAGCTTTCCCTTCTGCATCCGAGGGAATATTCTCCCGTGAGTGCAGTGGGAACAGCATCGGGTCCTGTGGCTGTGTGTGGGAAAGAGGAAGGCGCAGTGGCAGAATAAATAACTAAAGCTGTGAAGGAGAAAGGTCCATCTGTTCACAGAGGACCAGGAAAAGGCCAAACATCTGCAAGGTCCCCCCAGTTCATCAGGCATCTGCTCTCTGCTTCCCAGTCTAAAAACCTTCCCACTTGTGGGGAGAGTGGAGCCAGCAGCTTATCTAACACAGGATGGAGTCAGCAGAGCTGGGCTGGGATGTGGTAGAGCCAGCTGTCTCCTACTGCAAAGAAGTGTTTTCTTCCAAGCTCTAGGAGAGAGCTCTTTTTCTGCTCCTTTTCTGAAAAATCTTGCCAATGTTTTGGTTTTTTTTTTTTCTTTCAGGAGGAGTGAGTCTTCCAAAGGGGCAAAAATGGTATTTTTTTAATGTTTACTCTAACAGTCATGGCTAGATGCAGATTCTGTTTATGCAGAAAACCTGCCCCTTACCCTCTCTCATCTCCTCCAGCACATTCTCTACCTTGATTTTCCTTAGGTGTTTTGAAGGGTTGTAATAAAGGAAGAGTGTATGACTAATGTGCTGTGCAGGGAGATCAGTCTTTGGCATCGGAGCCAGGACTAACTGAGGAACATCATCTGAAGCATAATCGTGAGAAGTTTGTGTGGCTGGAGTTGAATTTGTTTGCAAAATCATGTTGGCTGATTGGAGGGTCATTTTCAGAGCAAAGGAGAAAAGTTTAAGAAGCACTCAAATATCCCAGCATTTTTTAGAACTAACCCCTTAGATATTAATTTCAAAATCTCTCTACTTTTCTTTTTATTTTGTATTATATTTCACAGGGTTCGAAATAAAAGATTGGATTAATTACAGGAAAATGAGGAGGATACTGCAGATATTATTGGACATAAGTTCTTAAAAAATCAATCCCGAATTCTATCATAGCATGAGCCAGTGGGTTTCATGGGATTTTATGTATTGGAGCAACATGATTGTCTTAAATTAGTTTTCAGTATGTTGTTTTTGAGCTGTCTTTGAGCATCTGTATTTAGGATGATACTTTCTTAGGGATTCAGAAGGGGTTTTTTTGAGTCCCATCCATGCTCATATTGGGGAAAATGGGAAGAAATTACTTTCTTGGTAAATAACATCTCTGAAAGTCCTAGGGGAAGTTTATGTCTTTCAGAGAGTGAGTCAAAATAGAAGAGAAAAACTTTTGAGGGCTGCAGACCCATCTTCCCATGGCAGAGAGCATGGCAGTGCTGTGCTGGCAGTGCTGCCCAGCTGGTGCCCATGGCTGGGTTGGGCTGAACCTAGGGCTTTAAACCTGAGCACAAGTGGCCCAGAAGGCTGCAGCCCAAACACAGGGGTTTGGCTCAGCACCTTCTTCCTGAGTGTTTTGGAGCCTGCTCCTTGGCATTTAGGGGTGGTGCTGAGGGCCTCTGGCCTGCATGCAGTGTGATGCTGCATGGAGATCTGGAGGGTCAAGCAGGGAGCTCCTATTTCCTTCCAAATGCAACAGTTCCTATATATGTGAAATATCACACTTTTATTAATCTGAAACCTTCCATCCCAGATGCTGCACATACAAGGGCCAACAGCAAAGAGCTCTACTTGCAGCATCAATCTTCATAAGAAGAAATAAAAGCATACCAAAGTGGTCCAAATTGCAGGCAGCTGCCTTCCCTGGAGACAAATCCACTGCTAATGGCAAATGCTCTTTTTCCACCAGAAGGAGGTGCTTTCAGAGCCTGGTGTCCTGCTGCCTGTAGCCTGTGCTGCTCTGTCTGTGTTTTCTTTCTCCTTTGTGGTCCCACATCCCATGAAGTTCTCAAGGACAATTTCTCTCTGCTCCCACCTCCCATCTCTGTGCTGAGCTGGATGGCTTCACAGCCAGTATGTTCTGCTTTGTCTTCCCGTCAGCACTTCTGGGGGATTAACATGAGCAAGTTGAATTCTAGAAATTTTGTACATCAGCCCCCTTGTAGAAATCCAGAGTTAAGAGAGGTGGATTCGTGTGTGCTTGCACCTGGCCCATCACATGGCTGTTGTTACTGAAAAGAGCCTGTGATCTTCCCAGCAGTTCTTTACATGAACCTATGAAGTCCCTGTAGGAAGAGGAGGATGCAGAGTGTGGCTGCCTGCCAGCAGCAGGAGATGCAGGAGATGGACTGGTCTGGACTCTGAGCTCCAGCTCCAGCCCTCCATGTGTCTTCTGCAGCAGGGATTCCCTGCTTTTGGACAGCAGCTGATGCTGTCTTTGGAGGCATCAAGAAGAGCTGGCATAATTTAGCACACGGGGGAAGTGAATTGGATGGGATCCATTGCAAGGTTAGGCATGGGGTGTTCATTAGTGCAGGTTTGTGGTTGCCTGTGGCAGGTTTGAGATGCAACTTGGATCTGTGGAGCTGCTTGTTGGTGCCTTCAGGCTTTGTGGCACATCACTTTTTTTTTTTTGCTGTAGAATCTGAGCACCACAGCCATCTGCTGCTGTTACTGAGCTGTGTAGCCATCTCCTGAAGCAGTGAGGGGTGAAGCTGAGCATTAGTGGTTAAATAATGTATTATGTCCTGTGCCACAAAACCAATGGGCAGAGCTGAAAGTATTGTGGAGCTCCTCCTGATCATCCATGTCATAATGTGGGGAAATGCTGATGATAAAGTTTTCCCATTTTCTTTCCTAGGGGACTTTCTTCCTCCCCCACCCCCTCCTGTGGATGACCTTGGGAACATCACATCATCACAAGGTGCTTTTCCTCCCCCACCCCCTCTGGATGATGTTACTTACAATGTACAGGTAAGAAGACAAGAATTTTGTCATTCGTGCAGAACTGATCCAGAAGTTGTGGAAGTGAATGAATGATAATAAAATGAGATGGCAAAGTTCTGGTTAAAAATTATGGGTCAGGAATAACCAAGTCAGCTTTAGCAAGCTGTGTTTCCCAAGTAGGGAATATTTCCATTCAAAACTTGCTGGGCTATTAAAGGATTTTTCCCATCCGGCTTGAATTAGAAGACTAATTGCCTTATGTCGTTGTGATGGCAAATGGGAGTGAAACCTTCCCAGAATGAATTGTTTTCTGGAATGGCCATCTCCTTCCACGGACTATGGAGAGACTTTAGGGCAGTAATCTGATCCTAAAAGTACTTTGTTTAGATGCCTAAAATTAAGTGAAGCAAATAAACCCTGGCCCAGGCTCCAGTGATGTGATTGAGACCTTTTTCACCCTCTTTTTGCTGGCATGGATTTTCTAGATTGGCCACTCAGATAAAAATGCAACTGCTAAGATGCATGAGGTGATGATGGCATGTCCAAAGTGAGTATGGACAGACTTTGAACACCTTTGTGCAGGTACTGCAGGTTTGTCTGGAGTGCCAGGTTTATGTTTGCTCAGGCACATTCTGGAGAAATGCATTCAGACTTCTGGGACAAGGCAGTCAAGGTGATTGAGGAGTGAGGAGCTGATCTTCTCAGTGGAGCCTAGAAGAGTTTATCTTGTTAGCTGAGAAAAAAGAAGGCTGAGGATGGGTCTGGTTGCAAATTTGAAATATATTTGGGGAATCAGCCTGTATTTCAGTTCTGTGTGGGTGTTGGTGCAGGAACAGGAGAGGCTGAGCTTGCCAGAAGTACCTCCATGCTGGTGTTCAGAAATTTTTTAAGCACTGGGGCTCCAAAGATGTGGAAGAGCCTTCTGTGGGAAATAGTGAGAGCAAAGAGAACATGGTCTAGGTTTGAGACTGTTGGGAGTTGTGTAACCACATATCCACAGACATGAGGCTGCCCTTGATGGCCCTGGAAGATTGTGGCAGTCCTGTATCCCTCAGTGGGTTTGAACATGAGAGTAGGCCAGCAGGCAGGCATTAAACAGGATTCAAAGGAACTGACTTAGTTCCTGACCCCTCTCACTGACTCTAGAGTCAATTTGTCTCCGTTGTGCCTTGGGAAAAACAAAACATTCCCCCCTGCCCCCCCGTGGGCTTACTGGGATCTCTTGCCCGTGCTGAGATGTTCAGATGCTGTGGCAAAGCCTCAGCCTTTCCTGCAATGGGCTGTGTTGGAAGCAGCCTTTGAGCAGGAAGGGGTTAATGGGGATTGAGCTCTCCCTTGCCAGGAAAGGCTGCAGTGTCAGGGACATTGCCAAGTGCAGAGCATGGCTTTTCCCAGCCTTGGGGGAATGAAGTAATTCCCCAGCAAGTGTTGTTGTGTCTTTTATCTCTCTGAGAAGAGTGGCTCCCCGTGGGAGCAGGGGAGCTTCCAGAGCGCCCTGGGCAGCCGTGGAGCAGCAGGCTCCTGGCAAAGGCAGGGCACTGCCTGCATGCTGCTGCACAGCAGCCTGCCCAGCAGAGAGGGCTCCTGGTGCCTCACAGGATTCCCCAGGGCCAGGCCTCCCCCTTCCCAGGTCACCCAAGGAGAGGACCTTGTGTGTTTATTGGAAGGAGCTCGCTCCTGCTGTGGCTCCAAAAACGTCCCTGAGCCACTCGAGGCTGTCAGAGGGATGTGCCCCTTGGTGGAACCACTCAGCAGGACAACTCTTCCCTCTGAGCTCATGGAATTGCTATTTGTCACACCCTTTCTCTCTGGGAAACTGGGACTGGAGCTGTGTTCAGTGTTGGGTTTTAGCAAGAGCTTGGTTAGAGCAGGATTCCTTTGCAGGGTATCCTGCTCAGAGGGAGGGGACCCTACTAGTTGTACCTGAGCAGTCCTGCCTGTCACCACCCCAAATATACTCTTGTGCAGCAAACACAGCTCCCTGCCTTTCATCTGTGCTCTCTGGTCACCTATTCCCCTTCTCTTTCCCTTCCATTTTCTGTAGGAAATCGGGAGCAGGCAAAAGTCAGGGCTAAAGTCAGGAGGCAGCAGGGTTTTGTGTTGCAAGATCAGTTCCTTATCTTTCAGGAGCAGCAAAAGTCAGGCTAAAGCAAGATGTAAAGCTCAAGAGAGAAGGAAAAGGGCAGATCGTTCTAGAGAAAGCTGCCCAATGCCTTTGTGCCTCAAACACAGTAATTTTCTCAACTCTGGACAGTCGTTCTTGTGCTAAAGGAGCAAAATGAACGGTGACTGTGTTCCTTCTGCTGTGAGGATATGGCTGTCTGAAATCAGGGATCTCATAAACATGTGTTGTATTGGGCTTCAAGAGGCTGATTTTGCTCTCCAATGCCAAACTATGTAATTTCCATGTCTCAGTTTCCCCATTGCTAAATGTAAGTGCTGCAGCAGCAGACCCAGTTCCTGAGCATTGACCACATCTGAGGCTGCTGTCTGGGGTGGTTTGGCCCCTGTGGACCTGGTGAGAGCCCTCCAGGTCTACTCCAGAGTTTGAAATTCATCTGTTCCAATAAATCAGCCGTTTTACATCACAAATTTCTCTCTGGATGGCACAGTGCTGATCACAGCTTAGGAAGTGTGTGTGCTGTGGGGCTCCAGGTAAAGCTTTTTATACTAGGTGTTAAGTTGATGAGGAGAGCAGGATAAATGTTTAGTTTACTATCAATTTGTGTGTTACTGTTACCAGAGGGCTGAAAGCTGCACAGCTTATTACAGTTTAAGCTATAGCTTAGGAGTAGCAGTTAAAATAATAATACCCAGTTTTCATGGACCTGTTTATCTCTGGATCTCTATCTGGACAGTGGAACTGGCTACTTAGGATCAGATCCAAAAAGGTACTTAAGTATCTGACTTATGCTCTGATGGAAATTGGAAGAGGGCTGGGTCATGAAATACCTTTGTGATAGATCTGGCATTTTCTTGTAATTTCTGTTTTCCCATCCAGATCCGTCATATTTGGATTCACAGCAGGGCTGTGGGGAGGAAAAGGGAAGTAAATTCCAACTCTTTTCTTATTAACTGGAATTCGTTAAAAAAAAAAAAAAAAGAAAAAGAAAAAAGAAAGAAAGAAAGAAAAGGCAATATTTATTTTTAAAAGAGTGTGTTTGGGCTGGGGGGGAGTTGTGTTGGGAAGTTCCCCTTCGGCTGCAGCCGGGGAAGGCAAGGACTTGTTCCCAGAATGGTGGTGAGGGCGTGGTGGTGGTGTGTTTGACAAATAAGGACATGAGCAAAGAGCCTTTTGCCACGTTGGCCTGGGCTCAGTTTAAAAGAGAAAGAAAAAAAAAATTCTGGACGGGAAGAAAAATGAAATCACTGTTTGTCAAAGGGAAATAGATAGATCTGGGAGGGAGGGAGGCAGATTTTTATTATGTGTTTGCCTTCTAGTTTCAAAACAGGCATCTGCCCAGGCCAGGGAAAGCAAAAGGGAAAAACTCCCATCAGCTACCTCTCAAGTGCCCTGTTTGCTCACAGAGAGGGACCCTCACTCATGGCTCTGGCAATTCCTTCCTTCCTTGCCAGGCAGGGATGAGCGCTGCACAGCTGTGTGAAGCGCCAGTCCCTGTCCCATGCCCTGTCCATGAATGCTGTCTCAGGAGTCATGGGTGCTCCTGGCTTTGAAATGACCAGTTCTCTTTAGAGGTGAGGCTCAGAGCCCAGCATTTCATGTTGGGGCAGAATTTGGGTGGCTCAAAGCAGATGTGACCCTGAGCTACCAGCTTGCCAAGGGCTACCTTGGAGAAACATCTATTTACAAATCTTTGTAAATTACCTGCATGTGCTGCATGTGAAGATGGATCTGATTTTTTGGGGGGATCTGAGATGCTACCACAGCATGGGAAGGAGAGTATTGTGTTGAGCTGGGATGGCAATTCTTTCCCCCAGCTGTTATCAGCGTGTAAAAACAGGCCACAAAACACTTTACAAAAGAATTACCACTCTCTTCCTGATAAGGAAGCTGGAGCAGGGAAAGTGCTTTGCCTAGGTCACCAGGCTGACCAGTAGCAGGCTAAAAATAAGACTGAGATCTCCTGTGTCCCAGAGCAATTCTGCCTGCTACATCCCAGAGCCTCATTACTGTAATAACTTCAAATTAATGACTAAACACCATCAGTGCCTGAACACAGGAACAATTTGGGATATAGCAAAGTGGATGTCAAGGAGTGGCTTTAGGTCGGGGGTTAAAGTGAGGAAACAATCTGGCTTTGAATAGCTGCATGAAGTGCAATATAAAGAACTTTAATATACCAGTTCTTGTTATAACCATATATGCTTGGAGGGGCTGCAGCTACAGGGAACTATTCCCACATTCAGACCTACCGAACTCACTGGTCATATCTTCCTGTTGTGATGTGCAGAAAATCAACCCAAGGGCTCGAACTCCTATTGCCAAGGAATTCGGGAAGGAGGAGGGCGTTCTGGAGGCGTGTGCGCCTTCCTGGCGGCTGTTCCGAGGAGAGGAGACCTGTCTCACTTCTCCTCGGTGCTGGCGCCTGGGAGAAGGTGGGAATGTGTTGATAGGTGTGAGAAGTGAGAGCCTCATCCTTGCTAGGGAAGAGGCTGCCAGGTGTTTCTGTGTCTGACTGTGCTCCCTGTGAGCGGTGGCGGTGCCTTTGTGGGCTCTGACTCACTGGCTGAAGGAACAGCCAGGACACAGGAATTGTTGGGGTTTTTTTGTTTGTTTGGTTTTGTTTTTTAAAATTTATTTCTTAGTTTTGGGTACGCATTTTGGCAAATAGTTGGGGAGGAAAGGGCATGAATTTTGCCAGTGGGGGTTGCTGCCTTAAATAGCTCCTCTCCTGTTCAGAGGCTGGGCTCTGCCTGCTGGTGCTGGGCGTGCTTTAAATCACCTGCGTTTTAATGTCTGGAGAAGCTGAAAAGGCCAAAGAGAGCAGAACATGTGTTTAGCCTCCCTCTAGTGCTAGATTTTGTTAATCATCGGGGTTATTGGCCTGGTTGTAGGTGCTTGCTGGTGAGGAATGTTGGTACCACAGGGCAGCTCTCGCTGCTGGCGGGGCTGCCTGACTCCAGGAGGGATCAGTAATTCCCAGAAACCCTGTAAATAAAGCCACAGTTCGTGTGCATTGCTTGCCATTCGAGATTCAGCTTTTGCAGATTTCTGTGACTTCTAACCTGATTTATTAAAATCCATATGATAAGCATCTGCCTTTTGTCTAAATTGAAGCTGTGTCCAACAGTATAAATAAATTACCTGGTAATGTTAACCATCTTACTCAAACCTTGGCTTTGCAGGAATGCTTTTTATCTGTTTCTTTCCTGCCTTCTTCATGTGTTTGAGAAACAGGAATGTGCTCCAAGTTAGACTTAAACAAATAACATGTATGTTCTCTGAATGTTTAAATACTCACTGGGTCTCTACAGGTCAGTAAGTGTGTGCTGTATAATAGGGGTTTTTAGGTTCTAGGGTGAGAAAAATCAGTAATATAACATCTGTATATTTTGATGAATATTGGGATGCACGAGAGAGAAAATGGATGCATTTCTTATATGTGTATATTTATAAATTTATGCCATATAGATACACGTATGAGAAATGACTCATGAGTGGGGATATAGAGCAGACCTTCACATTATTTGAAGCAAGCATACACATTTTATCCCTGCTCCTTTTTCATCCCTTTTTGTGGATAGCATGACCAGAAGATCCAGGATCACTAGAGAAAAGGAACACTGAGCACTTCTTTCAGGCTACTCTTGATGCATCCCATCTTATACGCATGTTTATTTTACAATGCCAAACCACATTCTATTTTAAATCTTTAATGAACCTCTGTTCCCATCCATGTAACTTTCCAATCCTTACTCTCTTAAGAATAGACAAAGATGCTTATTATAAACCACAAATTTTACTGAAAGGGTAAACTGGAAAAGTTTTAATTGTGCAGTATAAGCCTGCCGTTCATCTCCCTGCCTGGCTATTAATATCTTGGCAATGTTATAATGCAGCACAGCCTTTAATAGCTGAACCTCTCGGCAAGGACTACAAAGTAAGCAAGGACCCAAACAGTTAACTGTGCTCATTATTTTCATCATGCTTATTACTGTGTTATTTAATGTATTTGTTATGTTATTATTTAATACAGTCACCCAGCACACAGGATGTGCCAGGACCTGCACACTAGTGCCTTCTTTGGGAGGAGAGCTCTGTGGCTGAGGCTGGGAGATACTTTCAGAGATGAAACAGGGCAGCTTTTGATAATCTGCCATACAGCATGTGATGAAGTGAAGGAACAGAAGAAAGCAAAAGCCTAGTACATATCATGTGTAAATACAGATATGGGACACTAAAAAATCGTAAGATGAAACAGAAAGGACAGAGATATTGCTGCTTATGATGGTCAGAGCTGATCAAGGTAAATCCATCTCAGGTTAAGACACAGCTTGGGTCACATGTGCCAGCTTGGGGCCAGACAGAAGGCTGGGCTCCCCCAGTGCTGTGCCCAAGGCTACAAACCCTGGTGGGCATCTCCTTGGTCCTGTGAATGCATCTCTGAGGGACGCTGTCACACTGCAAATGATAGAGTCAGCCACAGCTGGAACCTGCAGAGAGTTTAATCTGTAACCTGGATTATACCCATGGATAATAGAGACATGAATGTGGAAAGTAATAGTGGAGGCATGGACAGCATGCAGAAAAAGCAGGCAATTTTATTCTCTCAGAGTTTGGCTGGTGGCAGACAAAAAACAAGCAAATACATCATTATATCTAAGGTCGAATTATTTAAGCAGAGGAAAAATAAAAAGATAATGAAGATGTGGGAATTTCTATTCTCCATCATTCTCCTATCAAAGCAGATGAGCTGTGTCATGGGGCAAAGTAAGATAACATGACCAATACAGAAGAAGTTTCCATTCTTCTCGTATCTGAGTGTTCTTCAAGTCTGCTGTTGGATTAGCAGGTCCTATGAAAAATCTCATGCAAGATGGGTTGCTCTCGTCTCAGATCCTGGGTAGCCTGTATTGCGTTAGGGAACTGTAATGCAGCAGCAAGACTAAACCAGACTGTCAGTAACAAGAAGGAATGCTAAAAACTGCAGCAGACAAATTATTATGCATTTTCTGTGAAGCTGGCTGGGATTGGAAGATGTGGTTTAGAAAGGCAAAGTCTTTCCATGTATCTCGGGCATGGTGGTAGTCTGGAATGTGACAGAGCAGAGTCAGATTCCCACCTTGGGTTTGGTGCTTTAAGTACTGTGATGCTGTGCAGTGTAGAAAAGAACTTTGGCCAAACAAGATAAAAGGGAATAGAACTCTATTGATTGGGGAATTCAGTTGTGGCCTAAATTCAGTTTTAGAGCCCTGGAGTTTTTCAAAGAGTAGGGCAAACTTCATCCTATTTTTGATGAAAATTTTATCTGGCAGCAATGAGATGTGGATATGGAGAAGTTGTGAGAACATCTAATTTCCAAGAATGGAAGTGGCTGAAATGCAGGTTCCTGTCTCTGTTTTTCAGTTTCCATTGCTGGTGAAAAATAGCTTCAGCTGCCATGAAGGGTGGTTTTGTTGTTAGAAAATGTTGCTTCAGTGAGGAGTGTGTGGCACAGTGGCTGAGCAAGCTGGAAGGTGGTAGAAATACCAATGTTTCAGCCAGAGCTGAAAGAATTTGTTCCATACATGATTTTTAGTGTCTACTGCCATTAAACTCCATCCTTGAAGGACCATTCTCCACAACTGTATTTTTCAGTTTGTTTTGCTTATTAAAATGCAGGATGTTGATTAGCTTTAACACACAACAGGTAAGGAAGAGCATCATGTGATGGTTTTAGTATTGGTTTTAATGTTGAGAGAAGTAAAAAATAAATATTTGGAAAAGCTATAGCAACTCCCAAGTGTTGCTGAAGCCAGTAAGCAACAAAAGTGCTTTACAAAGTCCTTTGATTCAGCAGTCCCGAGGCACAGCTCCTCTCCTCTCCATCTCCATATTATTCTTTTGCCATGGGAACAGTCTCACGTCTTGTCACATTAAAGGGCTGGCCTTCCTCTCCAGCTCCTGAGCTGCTTGCCCCTTCCTCCCCCTGTCTCTGGCTCTGCAAATTTCCTCATTCAGCCCTGCAGTGTCCCTCTCTGTGTTCCTAAAGGATGTCCCTGCTGAGGTCTGTAGGTACCTAGGTGTCCCAGGTGGTGGGGCTGCCTTCAGGAGCAGCGTGTGGTCAGTTCTGAGGTCAGGTGAGCCCTTTAAAGACACTTAAGTAAGGAACACGCTTTCAGTGCAGAAGTTTGGCTTCTGTGGCATGTTGTCCCCAAGCAGAGATGCAGTTAAATGATATTTTCCTGAGCTCTAATGTGTTCTGGGGCCACCACCTTTTCTGATGCATGAATTCTAATTGAAAGGCAGCACTTTGCATTCATTTATCTGCATATGGGCAATATCAAATTAAACTTTGGAGCTTACCCAGGAGGGATCTGCACACCGTGGATTCCATTTTAGGGCAGCAGAAATTATGCATTATTCAGTTTTCTGTGTATTTCAGGTCTCTTTTCTTCAGCTGAGATTCCCACTTAGGAGATGTGTAGAAGGTAAGGTGTCCAAACAAGGCAGTTGCTGTTAAAGAAGAAATAAAAACCCATGGTCAGCCAGCCAAATCCAATACCAGACACACATCTGGCAGCCTTGAAGGGAATGTAGAAGTGGGCCTAATGGTTTGGAAAACGAGATTGCAAATTTCTTGAAGGCAGGAACCTCATTCAGTGAATCAGACTGTGGGCTGTGCCCAGCTGAGGCCTGCCTGCCCCATGAACTGCAGCCACTGACCACCCCAAAAATGTGTAGACTGAGGCAGAGTCCAGATTTTCCTCTTCTCAGCTTTGAGACATACAGTAGATTTTTAACATGACTCGTTTCCTCAGAAGCAAAGTCCAAGCCATTGACGTTCATGTTTTACACATCCATTTTGCTGACATCTTGCCAGGTTCACTGGGCATCCTTGCAAACATTTTGGCACTCACTCCTTCCTATTATAGCAAAACAAGCAAACAAACTCAGAAATAGGTTATATGTTTAATTTCTGGAGCTAGTGCTTTCTCAGGCTGTGAAAATTGACCGGCCAATTTTGATTTAACTTTTTTTCTCATTGGTGATTTCCTAATAGTTTCACAGCCCGTGCTCAGGAATGCTTTCTCAAATTCAGAGAAACTTGGCTGTGTGCTAAACTTCATTAAAGTTGATAGAACTTAAGCACACGTGTAAAATTAAGCACATGCTTATGTTTTATACAGTCTTTTTGCAGGTGACACAAACAGCTGCATATGGGTTTCCAATATGTGATTAAATTCCAAAAGGAGTTTTTAAAAACAGTTTTAGTCAACCTTAATTTTCTGAAATTGGTAGCTTTAACAAAACCTATCCTTTTTGATTTAAATTGCCTCAGACGTGTGCCTTTTAAAAAGCTCTTTATTTAACTGTCACAATATGCAGTCTTGTGTGCGATAGAGTTTGCTCATGTAAATTTAATTTCCAGTTAAAGTGGTGCAAACACCAGGTGATGTCAGTAGATCTTTATGGACTGGCAGAGCTGTTTCTCTCTCACCTCTGTGGAGGTGGGGGCCAGGCAGAGCCATTAAATTGTCAGCTGTGCCCTTCTGCCTATCACAGATCATAAAGCTTTGCCTGGACACCCAGGGAGACCAAAGGCATCCAGCCTTGATCTGCAGACATCAAGAGGTGGAGAAATCTTGGAAGTTTGTTTTAACATCTAATTGCCTGCAGTATTGCACATAAATTAGTATCTCTGTTATTTCTAAATGGAATTTCCCTAGCTTTGGCTTCCTGACTGCTGTGTATTTTTCTGTTTTGCTAGATTGGACAGTCTTGTGGTATCTGGCATTTTTGTTCTGTGAAACTCCTTAGATATTGCTGTTGAGCTACTAAATCTCCTTCATAGGTGAAACCAAGTGAGTTCTCTTATGTGTCTCCTTTTCAGCTGTTTTCTGCTTTTTTTGGGGCATCTCAAGTTCTCAAACTGCTGCCTCCCATACTGGACACAATATGTCAATGCCAGACTCACGACAAATGTTGGAAGAAGTAAAATCACCTTTAGTTCTGCTCTTTCCTTGTGCCTGGCAGGAGGTGGTGTTTGGTGTGGTTTGGGGCTGGGTGTGACAGATTGCCTTGTGCACAGGTGTATGGAATTTGTGGCTTGTCAGACACATCCTGTGCTCTCCGGGGCATTCTCCTCTTACCTCTTTTCTTATGCCAGAAAAATAAAGATGAAGATCACCACTTGACCAGGATGTGAAGATGAAGGGAGTCTCTGCTCTTCAACATCACCAATGGTTCTTTTAAAAATGTAGTGTTCATGTCATATCAATCAGTGAGGTCTTCCATTATTGCAGTGGACACTTAATGAGCTGTTTGGTTTCTACATTGATTAACTTTGCAGCTGTATTGGGGTAATTGACTGCTCTTTGGTTATGGTTCCCCTTGGAGGCAGATGATGAAATATCCGCTATGTTCTCCTATTTCTCAATTTTTCTGTAAGCAGCAATACTCTGTGGGGATCATCATCTCTGTTTGATGGCTAATTAAACATTAATTTGTGACGATATTGGAGCAGATTTTAAGTTGGTGGTGGAGTGGGTAAAGAAAGGGGAAACTTTTAACAGTCACCATAATTGTCAATAATGAGTCCTAATGTAATTGCATTAATTAAAAGAAAAGGGATATATTCCCTGCTGCTGTAAAGTTACTTAAAGTCAGTGAAAGTCATGCTGGGTCAAAAAGTCTTCATGGCCAGCTGTTCTTGCCCTGTGGACAGACAAGTGGGGCTGTCCTGCCCAAGGTGTAAAGAAAAAAGAATATATCCTAGTTCTTATTGTATATTCTGCTGATGAACGTGAATGTTTCACAAATTAAATTTAATTCCCAAGGACGAGTAATTGTAACTCTATCCAAAGAATATTAAATTGCCTTAATGGAAAAAATAAACTGGTTTTATTCTCCCCCTTCTCTCCCCACCTTCCCCATTCAGTTTTCAAATAACTTTACGTGCCTCCTTAGTTTATTAATACACTTCACATCTTGCTGCTGATTTTGCATCTGGTAGCACTTAACACAGACAAGACTCCCAAAGCTTTTGATCAGACATGTTAAGTAAACTCTCAGGACTGTCGGGTCTGCTGCTCTGGCAGATGTTGGCTCGTGGGACTCCTCCTCTCTCTTCATCCCCTGACTGTTCCTTATCAAATCCATCCTGTTGCTTTCATGTGCTGAGGATTGTGGTGCCTTTCCCCACAGCTTGTTCTCTGGCCCACAGCGTGAAGATCCTCTGGTCAGCTGAAGGGCATTTGTTGTTTTGCTGGTTTTTGGTGCAGAGGCCCATAGAAGCCCTGCACTTTAAAAGCCCTATTTAGCCAGCCTTAACATTTCCAGCACTTCCTTCCATGAGCAAAACAAAACAGTGAGAAACCCACAAAAGCTGGGTGCAGGTTTATATGCCCCAGGTGGAGGTGTCAGCCTGTGATGCACAGGGAGCTGGGTAACACCATCCTGAGGCAGAGCAGACAGGGCTGAGGGGACCAGACACCACAGAACCTCTGTGTTGGCATCTCCAGTGTCAAGGTACCTACAGGCACTCTCCTGGGCTGCAAGGAGGATTTGTTGAGTGCTGTTTGCTGCATCTTCTTTATTCCTGTTGAATAACTGCCTTCTGTTGTCCTCAGGAGTGGCAGAGGGACAGGGAATATTGCAGATCTTCTCTTGGTCTATTGTCCATGTCCCATCAAATCAGTCACCCAGTGCTGCTGTTTGATCCAGGGCTTTAGCAGAGCATACCCCAGGGCCATGGATCCTGTTGGCTAAACTTCTGTGATGCCCTCCCATCCTTTTTTAATTTCATCTCATTCATCTGATATCCATGGCCAAATCCTCTTGAGAATTCTGGGCTAACCACACACATGTGTGGCACTATCTTCCCTCTGGTGTTAGGGGCAGGAGCTGCAGGGAAGGGAACAAAGTCCTGGGTCACTCTGCTGCTCATCCACACTGGTGGCATCCTGCCCCCACCAGTGTGCTGGTGTTGGGACTGGGGCCCTGCTCAGGATAAGCAGAGAGCAAGAGCTTATTAAATAGTGATGGAAGATGACGACAGGCCCCACCTGCCCACAGTCCAGTTGCTAGCCATGGCAGTGGCTCGGACCCAGCCATGTCATGTGAAATCAGGGCAGTCCTGCAACAGAACTGCAGTTGGAGCTTGGATGGCTTGGACAGGGTTTTGTTGTCTTCTGGCATGTTTTGTCAGGTTTCAGATGGCAGATACAGAGAAATGAAATGTCTTTTAAGGAGCTGGCTTGGCCCAGGGGATTAGTGTCTTCGTCTGGTGGCCTGGAGGAGCTTGGTTGTATCTCCGAGTTTCAGCACCTCACTCCCACTGCTCTACCTGCATTTCCTTCCCAGGGCTGGTGTCCAACTGACAATAACCTCCTTGGGACAAGGATGTTTCCTAGGTATTGTATGTGAACAATGTCTGTCACACTGATCCCTAGGGAAATATAAATCATTATCATCATATAGATTCATAACTGCAACAAAGTCTTTGCTTTCTTTTATCTATGCATCCCAGGAGGCTGAGTGCAGTTGGCTGTGATTTCTGTTGTCTCTGCTAAAAGAAGGGAAAAAATGGGTTTCCAAGTGTTGGGCCAAACCCTGGCACCTAGGGCTGTGGTCAGTTATTTACCTGCAGAGACTGAAATGTACCCACAAGCAGATGTGACTCCTTCATATGAGTTTCTCTAGAGCCAAGTCAATCACTAGTGACCAGAGAAAAATGTAAAAGGGAAGCACAGAACATTTTATTTTTATTATGTATCTTAGAGTTTTCCTCCATGTTTTTCTCCTGTTGCTTTTGAAATCCATGTAAACTCATAGCAACCACAGTGTCTTGCAGCAGAAATAGCTCTGCAGCTTAGCAGCATGTTGTGTGACAAAACACCTACCCCCTTTCCTTTGTTTTGAGACTGATGCCTCCTAGTTTCATGCTGTCTTGTCGTCTGCTTTCTCTGTATTTTTCTTTTTAAAAATGTTTTTATTATTTGTCCTTTTTCTAAGCTTCCTACACCACAGTGAGTTTTCAAATCAGTTGTTAAGGTTTTGCAAGATGTCTCCTCGCAATGCTTAACAACTTTCCTTCCTCTGCTTGTTTGTTTGCCCCAGCTGAAAGCAGTTCTTTACCACACCTTGTTGCTTCAGAAATGAGTTCAGTCTGAATACCCAGTGCTGTTTGTGTTTTCCATGAGTGGAGAAATTAAATGTGGGACTGCTGTAGGTGTGGCTGAGCACAGCTCCCTTTACCCCGTTGTGTCTCCTTCAGTTTGTTGTGGCACAGCTGCTGGTATGAACTTTGCCAAGGGAAGATATTTGGCACATTCATTGGCCCTTTTTGGGACCATATAGGCTGATCTTTGGTAGATGATCACCCCCACCTCCTTCAAGTCCTGTTCCAGGTAGGCTTGATCTGCCTCTTTTCAGTGAAATCTTCAAAAGTGGCTGGAGCCAAAGAAACATTGCTCAGTTAAATGACAGTGGCATCTGAGAGGCACCCAATGGTGCCTTGGAACAGCCCTCTTTAAACTTTTGAAGTGTTTTCCTTTGGTCCTCCTAATATCCTGCAACACAAACCAGGTAAAACTGTGCCTGAAAAAACGAAAGAGCAAGGGGAAAAAATAAATCAAAACCTAACTTCCCTTTGGCTTTTATCCTTTATGTCATCAAAAGACTAAAAAGGATATTTCAGGCCTGGCTTCAGCCTGATGGAACAGCAGGGAAGTTCTTTTCTATTAGATCCTTGATACAATCACATCTGGTGAAATCACTGCGGTCACATCTGCTGAAATCTTCCATCATTTCAGATTTGTTTCAAAAGACTCAATCTTTCTGTTTTTAAAGGGCACGACTTCTTTTCCAGCCCTCCTTGGTGCCTGGAACGGAGATCAGGCATCACTCAGGCATCTCAGACCCCCCTTGCCCTGAATGCTGCAGTCAGCTCTTGCCTCCATGTGCGTGCGTGGGGGGGCAGCCTCTTGGGACTGTTTAAATTTACATTAGGGAATTTGAAAGAAAATGTTTACACTTGTCTGTAGACTTAGGGGAGAATAGACACAGCAACTCTTAAGGGTGCTTCATATTCCTGATAGGTGCCCTTCAGCATGCATCTTTTTTGCCACTGCAGTGTCTTTTGGAGCTTTGGATGGCTTTTGTGACCTTGGAAAGAAGAATGAATAAGAGACGAGGTAGCTGGGGTGTGTGTCTGAAAAGGACCGTGCCTCTGGCAGTGATATTGTTAGAGAAAGTGCAAAGAAAGAGGAGAAAAAAAAGGAAAAACTAAACACAACTTCCAGCCTGAAGTATATCAAGACTGAATCACTTACTTTATTCTTTCTCGTTAACATTTCTCTCAGCCTCTTCTTATCAGTACAGTGGATACTATTGACAACAAACACTTTTATGTCCCTCACCTGTCCCTAGCTAAAATAGGAAATTAGAACTGCATCCTTCTTGCTCTGTCTGCATCTCTGTCTAAGCCCAGTGCCCAAAGCCATGGAGCATAAGGGGAGGCTCACTCCTGTTTTATTTGCTGTTCCCACCACCTCAGAGCCTATCCCAGGGTTGCAATAGCCTGCAGAGCGTGGTGGGTGGCTGCCATGGGTGCAGCCTGGTGGAAGCAGGCAGTGGGCACTGAATTTATCAGCCCGACCACCTCATCTGTGGCTCACTGGCTTTTACTGGATGAAAAGACAGTAGTAAAGTATTTCAGGGCAGAAGTCCTTATGTACTATCAACTTGCACTCAACTCCTGATTTGCCTGAATTCCACTTGCTCTTCTCGTTACCTTTGTCCTTCCTTTGCTCCAGAAGGCTTTTCTGCTTTTCCCTGTTCTTGGATATGTAAATGCAAAAAATGTTGATGTGTTACAGCTCAAAGAGAGCTCCCAATCACCTCAAGCTCCCAGTAAAACCGATGTACCAGGAGCAGAAGGCATTGTGGGCCCCCAGCTTTGTTTTCAGTCATTAGCTGTGACCTTTCCCAATATCCATGGTGTTCATCTCCAGTCTTTCACTTGTGAGTTAGGAGGTTATCAGTGACCTGTGATAGCACGGCATGTGGAGTGAGCTGATGCTGTGAGAAAGGTTGTGTGTTTAGCTGCAGCTCTGCTGTCTTGGACGTGTCTGCACAGATATACCAGCTCTACATTTCCCACGGATGACAGCTCATGTTCCTGGGACACAGTTCAGAGGATGAGCTGGCCACAGCACTCAGGAAACATGCAAATGTGCTGAGCTCAACCTCTGTTAGACAAGACTTTTGAGGTGGATGGAGAGACAGTGGTGATGCTGGAAAATTTCACTCCAGTGAGCAAAGTCCTGATGCTCCCAAAGTATTCAGGAGCACTGCCTTGAACACTGCCTTGTGTTGATAGGAAATATATGCTGGGGCTCTGGAGGATTCCCATGTCAGCAGGTCGCTGCTGCAGAGCCACCCTCCCATGTTTCCCCGACACAGCAACACCACCTGGCACCAGCAGTCTGGCTCAGAGCCAACCTGGCAGCCCACATTGCACCTCTCATCCCACGGGATAATGCCTGGCTTGAGCTACAGCCCTGCAAGGCAGCAAACAGGGCATGGAGAGAGGGGAAAACAGAATAAAAGAGACACGGCTGGGCCTGGGTAGGGAAAGGAATTTGGAGCAGGAGCTAGGAAGGACATCTGGGAGCCAGATTCTTCTCTTGGAGCCCACTGTAAGGAGCTGGCTTGGTGAAACGAGAGACGTTCTTGTTCTTCTGCTGAAAGCTGCAAAATATGATAAGAGTAGCTGATCTAGAGTTGTAGGAAGAGGTGACATCTAGGGAAATCATTGTGCTTTTTCATGTCTTTTAGCCCGGTGAGTAGTCTTACAACCCTTTTAGCACAGTGAGGCAAAATTTGAGACCCTGCGTTAACCTGTGCACTGCGTGTTCTATAATGAACGTTCCTTGGAGTGGTGTGGGGGGACCTGTGGCACTGACTGCTGTTGGCTTGTAGATTAGCAAAAGTAAAGCAAATCTTCATCAGAGCAGAGTGGTTTGATGGGGCTCGGGAGTGCATTACCACCAGAGCTGCTCTGAGCTGCACACCAGGAATTCAGGGGCAGACAAACAAGCCAAGCAGTGAAGCTCTCTGCTGTTTTTCTCTCTTTTGACTCACAGCAGAGACTGAGCCAGGGGATAGGAGTGTAGGCGTTGCAGAAGTTCACGTGAGTGGATAGTTCTCTGGCGTGAGTAATTTGTTGGACTGGGTTGGCTTACGTTTGCTTTTTGTCTAAATCACGTTGGCCGAGCCAAAGATAGCATCCTTTTTCTTTTTAAACCCATTTTTCCATATTCTTCTGGCTGGAAGAGGGGGTGCACAAGCGACATGTCTGCAACAATGCCATAAATCCAGACAGAAATAGAATTAGCAGTTCCCCATGGTTCCGGTGTTTGTATCCGCGGGGCTCTGAGCTGAAGCAGCCCGGGCTCCTCGGAGCAGAGCGCGTCTGTGCGAACCTGTTGTGCCTTGGGACCTGGCGCTCGGGTTTGTTCCAGAACAATATCATAAAACTTTTATAGCAACGTCATGACAAAGAGCATGGGAAGAGGGATAACTTAACCCTCTCTTGCTGAAGTTGGTGTTGCAAATGCTCCAGTTTGCCCTCGCAGCAAATCCTGGTTGAATATAGAACACTGTGGGGAGAGAGAAAATTCAGGATTTGTAAGGATGGGGAAGAAAAAGCAACCAGAAACCTCTCTTTGTGAGGATTACCATTCCTTAAATGTCTTTAAAGTCCATTTCTGCCCCAGTAGGCCCTGGCACACATCAGTAGTGTCATTCGTTGGCACTGTTGCACTGCATTATGTTCCTGCATTTGTAGAGTTGGGCTTTTAATCTATGTTGATTATGTTTTAATTGAATAAATAAATCAAAGCTCAGAATCAATAGAGATGCTTCTATGTTGTTTTATTTTATTTTTCTAGGTTTCCTAAGGACATTTAACTTTTACAACCTTATAACTTGTTCTGCAGCATTTGCAAGTCAGCTATTGCATAATTGTTCTGGGGGATGAGAACCTGGGAATAATATGGCCCAGAAATGCTAAGAAGCAGAATGAAATTGGCTGCTCTTCTCATCTGCCACCATCCCTTCTCTCCAGAGTCAGGGCACCATGCAGGTCCTGTGTGGACTCCAGTGTTATTCCTGGGTTTGCCATTGGCTTGATTTATCACCTCACATGTTGGGGCCTTGGATGCCCTTTGCATCTCCCCTCTCCTCTCCAGGCTGACTTTTGGCTGCTTAGCTTAAAAATTCTCTGGAGTGGAGCAATCACAGATTTTCTGTCTGAGAAGCCTGTGGCAGTTACAGGCCAACAACTGGAAGATGGAGAAAAACCAAACAAGAGCCATGAAGTGGAAAAGAAGTTGTACTTTTGCAGATTTAAAAAAACAGGTGCCTGCAGTTAGCCAGGAGTAATGATCTGGGCTAGTTCCTGTGAAAAATATTTCCTTTTTTGAACAATGGTTTGGATGGAAAGATTTTGGCTCTATAATAAAAAAAGGCAAGAAGAGTCGAGTTTGTAAGTATTTTCTAACCTGACTCTCAGCCTTTTAAATGGTGGGTTCTTGCATAAGCCACACTGGAACTTCAATTTTCTTGTTAGTCAAGCCAAATATATTGTAATCCAATAAGATTTAATAATCATTAGGAGCTAATGGATGCCTCAGCACGTACAAGTTTGGCAGATCAGAGGCTGCCTACTTTGCATAGCCTGTCTCTCTTTGACCAACTTGCCATTTATGTGTCAGATTGATGACTGGGGAGTTCTTTAAAACAGGTAATGATTGACTGCTCCTGAAAATGAAATTTAAATAAAAATTATCTGGAACAGCCAGTGAGCCAAAGGAAAAGGCAAATTTTTGGCTTGGAAAATTGAAGTAACTTGGTGAGAGTGAAGGCAGACAGAGCTGGATTGTCTGTGGGCAGGTTCTGGTATGATCTGAACAGCTTTTGCAGATGAAATTAGGTGAGTTGTTAGGTAATTCTTTAGTATTTTTATTATTGACAGTGTCAAGCTCTGAATGAACTTTTCTGCACAGGACTCTGTAGTTGCACATACACAGAGAGACTCTGTCCTCTCCAGGAGATTTGCAGATAAGTAAGACGTGGAAGAACAGAGGAAAAATAACTCAGGTTGAGAAAAGACTTCCAGTGTAACATTTCACTTGATTCAAGAACTTTGGTTTCTGTGCATGCCCTGGTGGTGGCCTGGCTCAGTGGGGATAGCCCCTGGCACCTGTTTTGTTCATGGCAGGGATCCTCAGCTGATTTTCCTAAATTTACCATTCCTGGTGGATCTGCCTAATTCCCAAAGCACTGAGAACATTGAGGAGGATGTTTCCTAGCCTTTACCTGACTTTGTGCCCTGTTGAGAGATCCTGCTGTTGGGTTGGGCTGTACAGCACAAATGTTCTTCCCAGAGATTTTGGACTAGGTTGATTTATCAAAAACAAAGCATGTGAATAAGTCCTCTTTAAAAATACTTATTCCAGCAGGGATTGCAGTGCTGCCCTTAAACAGGGGCTTGAAGGTCACATGCTCTTCTCTGGTGCTGAGTTCTGGGTTTTACTTTTTGAGGTGGGTGGTGGTGGTGGTGAAAATTCATGTCTCTTCCCTTCCAAGTGAGTGACCCTACCAGCCTGGGTACAAATGGGACTGGGCTCTTTTGAAAGCAGAAAGAAAGCAAAATGTATTGAATTAGGGTCCTTGGCTGCATGTTGGCATTTGCTCTGGACATGGGTTTTCCTGCATAAAAGCCTTTTCACCATGACCTTACTTATGTTATTTTGTGACTGCTTGTTGCAAATCACACCCCTCACCTTCAATCTGCTAGAAATGAATTGAACTTTTTCACTCCTTCTTGAAGGAGCTCATTTTTCAGATGGAATTTGTGAAGCAGTGTTGAATCAGACAGGTGCACATACCAAGAATTGATTTAAAATAAGAATAGGTGCACCTGGCCAATCACTGGCTCCTGTGGCTTGTACCTCTGTTCTGTTTGTGCTTTGCCTGAGATGAGAACATGGCAGAAGAGATGCTCTCAGGATCCAGGTGCTCCAAGCCTGTCCCCAGCTTTGTCTTTCCAGACAGGTATCCTTCAGTAACACATCTTCTCCATTTAATGGTGCAGGGGTTGTCCTGTCTCTTCAGCTCAGCAGCAGATTGCTGAATTGCTAATCCTTGGGACCCTTGTGGAAAGTACATGAAGAAAAGCCCCAAAACAGCATAAATTTCTGTGAGATGGAGGCTTGCTGTTAGTTCTGGAGGGAGCTATAGGATTTCAGCGTGTTTGTCCCTGCAACTCGAGAGTTATTGCTGGGCATGGGTGCAGCTCCATGAGGACAGTAAGAATCCATGTGCCAGGCCAAGTGGTTTGAATAACTGGAACTCTTCTTTCTTTTTTAAGGTGAATCCTGGTGGCAAGACACTAGAGGAGAGGCGGTCCAGTTTAGATGCAGAAATCGACTCTCTGACCAGCATCCTGGCTGACCTAGAGAGCAGCTCCCCATACAAACCTCGGACTCAACAGGTTAGTGGCACATTGTGTAAACACAGAGTGGGAAAAGGGCCAGCATCAGCTTCTGGAGTCAATTTGCTAAGTGCTTGGTATTTGTTGCGAGAAGGCCTGCCAGTTCCTCCTGATAGCATCCAGATGTGGCTGTCAATGGGGAGAAGGGCGCAGCTGCTCTGAGGGGGCACCAGCTCAAAAGCTGCCGCACCTCTGAGCAAAGGGCCTCTGATCCCGATTGTCAGATCGCCACAGAGATTGTTAGAAGAATACTTGCAAAAAATGGCATTTCATTTGCCTCAGCTTTCAACCAACAATGACTTGTGAATTAAAACCTTTTCGGTTCACAAGTACTTTTGTGCTTTTATTTTCTTGTTGTTTTTCTGTTCTGTTAACTTTTGTCTGTCGCGCTGCCAGAAGGATCCAGATATCCACATCTCATGAAGTGCCTTGGATTGGAGCTCAGCTGTCAGGGTGGCTGTAGCCCAGCGAGGCAGACTGGAATTCGCACTTCTCTGCTGTGTCTAGACGAGGACTGCAGGGGTGACAGTGACTTGGCTAATTTTTGTCACTCATCTAGGTAGTGCTTGAGTGGAGCTATTTAAGTTCTGGTGAGATGTCATCTATTTATCAGAGGAAGTGGTGACACCCCAGTGGCACTTTTAAAAGGGCTGTTCTTGAGATCTCATAAAATCATCCTAGATATGTTTGTGCCTTGTCTTTCCTTCCTAATCTCATGACTGGTCTCATTTCTTACATGCGTGTGGGTCTGTAGGCTGTATACAGCTATATGTGTGCTGTATTTCTCTTTATAAAGCCCCAAAAGTCAAAAGTATCAAAGGGCTAGGTGAGTGATGGGTGCACACCTACTATCCAGGCAAGCCTTCTCTTTGGTTTGTCTTTTTTGGTTATTTTCATTGCTCCATTTCTTTTAACGGAGAGATGATACCTTTGTATAGCAGAACTAAAATAGTGATTGAAGTCTCTTTAGATTTGCTTCTCTTCAAGTCTTCAAATGGAGCAAAAGCAGAGTGAAATCAGATTTGTGCTCTTTTGAAAGTGTCTCCCTGCACACAGTGGCTCTGGGTTTCCATCCTTTCTGCAGGGACCTCCCTAAAAACTAATTTTTCATTTTAGTGGCATGTGCACGATTATTGCATAAACTTACAGACTTGTCCTTGAAAAATGGTCTAATTTGGGTTAGTCAGTCAAAAAGACCAACAATGTAAACCAGATGCAATTCAGCCCTTTTCCCAGTGCAGTTTTGTTGTTGTGATAAATGAGACAAGTTCTGCTGAGGCACTGTTGTGAATAACCCATGTTCAGTTTGTTTGCACGGGCCAAACACACACCAATGCACACTGTTACTGGGGAGTGCTTCATAGGCTCCAAACACTGCAAGAGTTGAGTGAAAGAGATTTGGGCTCCCCATTTTCCTCAGCAGCACCCACAGTCAGCTCTGACATCTTTGTGGAGACAGGTAACTTCTGTACCCATTTCATGGAGCACCTGCAGTTTGCTGGCAGTGCTGCTGACTGTTTCCTGGTGCTTCTTCCTTTGGGACCTGGGGTTCTGTAATAGGTTGTTTTTTCACTTTTATTTTACACCTTTGCATTTGAATGCTGTGATTTTTAAATTTTTTCTTTCAGTGGTAAACTTCTGCAGGTTATTTGAGTTTTGTATTTGTTTTTTGTATTTGAGTTTTCTGGAGGATTTGAAGTCATAGCCCAAGTTTGGGACTTGATCTGACTTCTGAAGCTCATTACCCTCTGAGATGATGTGCTCATTCCCATTCCGGCACATGCTTGTTCCCATGGCTTTCTGCCACAGCTCGAGTAGAGGCTCTGCAGACTTGTTACCTGCATCCAGGAGCACATCTGTGTGGTCTGGTGGGCAGAAGAAGCTGAACTCCATCTCCGGGATCAAATGCCAACTAAATCTATTCAGTCTATCTGACTTTTCAGCATCTCTTTGTTAACTTAATGATGTCCTGTAAAAAGTACTGCTACAGCAACTTCTAACTACAGCTGTTAGAGAAAGAAAATGCCAGAGTTGGATGTATCATCTGCTGTAATTAAAGAGTACTCAAACAAGTCCTTGAAAGGTGGAACTAGAATGTAAAGCTTTGATATTTTCCTTTGTTTGATCTGTACTAAGTATTAAAACTGGTGAGTCATTTGATGGTCTTATAGTAGGATAATAGATTAGGCTGCAAATTGTAAGGTACTTACTTAGAACATCAGCACATTTATTGGATTACACCTTAGCTGACCTTCCCAAATTTATCAGGATAATGGCTACAGATAGGAAAAAAGAGCTACGACTTGTTTTCAGAGAAGACGTTTCCAGTTGTGCTTATGCGGTTAAAGCATTACAATAATTTTGTAGGAATACCTTGCCCTTGGGGATACTCCAGTTTTGGAATAAGAGAAATTTTATTGTTACATTTCTTTTTTTTTATTATCTTCAAGACAGTTTTAAAGCAACGTAAGATAAATTGTAACATAATCCTCTCTCACTGGAGCAGGAGTGATAGCAGGGTAATGACAAGCAGTTTATTTAACATATGCTGCCCACTGGCATAAATTCACACCAAGGGAAGCTCTTTTGATCCTTGGTACAAGTTCAAGATTGCAAAGACACACGCTGCACCAGGAGGTGCCTCTGACACAGAGGGATGTAATGTTTCTCAGAAAGGATGGGCCAACATCAACCCCAGACAATGTCCCTTAGCCCTTGCTGTTGAGGACATGGGTGAGTGTGAATCTCTGCACCATCCCTGCATTGCTGACCTGGGTGTCACTCTGGTAACATTTTTTGTGTGCCAGGCAGGTGACAAGGACACTGCCATGACCTGAAACTGACCACCATTAATAGAAGACAGGGAGAGAGTTTGGACACCTGTGGTCATCAGTGCCCTCCTGGTACCTCATGATCCTGCCTAATTCTAGGCAGATGAGCAGGAAAGTAGAGGTGACCTGAGCTGAGTCCATGTCTTGCAAGCAAAAGTCTCTCTGAATCAAAGAAGCAGTCAGCAGTGATTAAATGAAAGTTTTTTCCTTTCAAAATTGCACATACGTAAGAGGACAGAAAATCACAAGACTAAATCATCATCTTTAGCCTCAACAGAGCAGCATCTAAGGATGTTTTCTGTCATGTGAGGTGATGTAGGAGAGACTGTTTTTAAGCTAGAACTGAAGTTTTAGAGAGGATCTACATGACCTTCACCAGCATGACCAGTTCTAGCCCTCTGATACAGTAAATTGAAATGGTACAAGATGACCAACATCATTTCAAAATTGCCATGACTGCAGTGGCATATGAGGTTTACCTTGATGCAGATGTTGTTGGAAGAACTGCAGATGCGTTAGGAAAAAATCTAATTAATATTTTCCTCCTGTTTGGTGCAGTTTGGATGTACTAGTGTGATGAGTAAAGTACAGAGCTCCTCTTGTGTAGCTGCAATGTGCTTCTGTGTACATATCACACCTTCTAAATTGCAGTAACTCATTGGAAAGTTCAGAAGCAGAGAACCCACTGTATCTTTCATTAGTAAAAGGAGACATTAGTAAAAGACAAGATATTAGGTGCATAATTTCCTTGGATGGGAGCAGGGGCAAGTCATAAATTGTGTGAGCCTCCTAAATAGAGGCCTAGTGAATGCTGTGGTCATCTGGCTCCTCTATTAAAGGGTAGTTTCCCCAGTTTTTACCTGTTCTGCTTAAATCCTTGCATAAGAGATCAGTGCAGCAAGACCTTAACGAAAAAGTACCCCAAGCCAAACATGCCAAACTTCAGCCCATAAAACAAATGTTTGCATTTTTAAAAAACAAGAAAACTTTGTGACTCTGGAGAAAGGGCTTCCAGCAGAGACTGGGAAAATGAAATACTGGAAATAGCAGCAGACGTAAGCTCAGGATTTTTTGTCCCTGCTGTGAATTATGTATTGAATGATGATTGCTTTGTCTGGAATTGGACACCTGCCTTCTGAAACTCTTGAGTTTTATCCTGAATTTACAACAGAATGTCTGTTTGGCAAAATAGCACTTTGTGGGAGGTGTACCAGGTAATAAGATGTACCTGGTCTGATGGTATTTAAGGTTTTTCTAAAAGCAAATGCCCTGTGGCCAAAATTTGTGAAGTCTTTAAACAGCAAAAAAATCTTGTTTGACCATGCACCATGGTCAAGATGAAATCTACTTGTGTACAGCTCTCGGAGGCATCTTGATCCAGAGGGAACTGGGCTGGCACTCTGGAGACCTGTTTCATTCCCAGCAACCACTGCTGTGTTAAATGACCTTGAATGTAATGTTTCCCCTCTCCTTCCTCTCAAAATCTCTTCTGTCCTTGGAGCTTGGCAGCCACTTCAGTGTGATTTGCCTCTTACTCCCCATGTGTATGGCATGTAGCAACGTGGAACCTTGGTCTGGGTTGAAGGCCTTTGGGTGATGTGGTTGTGCAAACAGGTGGGGAGCATGAAGGCAGAGTTAGGCAAGATATCTAAGGATTCATGCCTGCCTCTGTGTCATTGCCCCCAGTACTAGACATCTGTCACTATCCAACACTTTAAGCCAAAGTGAGCACTATTTTGAAGGAAAAGAGGCTCATTCTCAATGTGAGCTACAGAACAATAAAAATGTAAAGAAAATTAAATTTAAAAATCAGTGATACGTTTTCATTAAGTTTCAAGCATACTGGGAAATAATGTCCTGTAACGACTGGAATTTAAAAGGGATTTAAATGTTTGACAGTGCTGGTGGTTATCGTGTCACTTCTTTTGATAACCATTTGGGGATAATAAAAGCAGAGAAAAGGCAATGAACGCATTTTCTTGCAGAGTGGTGGGACAGGATTGAACGGTTTCAGCAGTACAATGGTAAACTAAAATAAGATACTGAGTGCTGAAGACAAAACAAGGCAAAATGTTGAGTGCTGAAGACTCCTAGGAGGTCTCTTCCCAGTGAATTTCTAATTGTAGTGCTCCACTTATAGATGTGTCAGGAATGCACGGATGAGAGTTCAGGTGTTTTATCTTATGCAGAGCTGGGTCTCCAACCATGATTAAAAGCCTCCAACCCAGCAAGGGGAAGCACATTCCCCCAGCTTTGGGAAAGATCCTTATGATTGCTCGTGGTTTGGGCTGTGAGGCTCTGTGAAAAACAGATCACTGAATCTCAACTTAAAACAGTCTGTGCAAATTTGCTATTCCAGGCTCAGAGTCAGCTTCATTGTTCCTGGTACTTGCCTGAGCCAGGTTGGTTTGCACCAAAAGGATTTTGGAAGTGCACTCCACAGGGTATGTTACAGAACTCCAGTTGTTGTCAGGAATATATTTATTTCTTTTAAGAAAGAAAATTTAGAGGTACAAGCAGATTGAAATTGATTTGGTGGGTTGAGAATGAATTCCTCCCTCCTGTAGCATTTATGTGATGCAGAGTTTTATGGTTCCTTAGTTATGGGACTCAGGGGGATATGGCTTTTTCAGATGTTCGGTTTGGGCTGAAATGGATAGCTTGGCTTCTTCCATCTTCACATATGATATTTGAGGTAAATAAAAGTTTCTTGGCCTCATTCTGCTGGTCTGAGCGCATCTAACTGCTGGGCATCTGCACAGCTTTGGCAAAGAGTCTTCAGTGTCCAGCAGCACAGCACAGTAGGTAAGCAGTGCTTTCTTGGTTGCAAAGGGATCTTTGTATTTGTTCTCTTGGGGTCTGTGCATTTTAGGCTTTGCAGGCGTTTCAATCTTTTTGTTGTAGAGCAAAGGAGCTCATTGAAAATAAGCTCATCTGCTGAAACTGAGGAGCATCTACTGTCCATCCGAAAGGGCTGATGACCTTTTAGTAGGACCATCCAGCTACTCCAGAGCCTTTGTGCTACACACTGCTTTTCCTGAAGGCTGTGAGTGCTGCTGTTTTGCTGACTTGGATGGCTCATGTGGACACAGAGGCATGACAGTGGCTCACAGTGGTGTGCCTGAGCTGTCTTTGAGTTGGTGAGCTCCAGTCCTTGTAGCAGCATCAGATGGCTTGTGCAGACTCACTGCAGGGTGCTGTTCTCAGTAGGCTGTGACACTTTTGCCATAGTCATGGACATCAGGAATTGCATAGGCTATTCTGAAGATGGGGTCATCTCTGAGAGCTGTGTTCCTGCTTCTGGCTGCAGCACACTGGCTTTGTGCTGTCTGGAAAATCCGGGTGATTACTGTAAGTAGGAGAAGAAGCATCCCATCTGGAGTACTCTCAGTAGGTTCCTCCCAGCACTCAAAATGCAAAGCCTCTACATCCAGAGACCCTTCCTCCTGTGGTTCCCCTCTCCAAAGGCAATGACATTCCTATCCTACATGGGTGGTGGTTGAGGTGGTCCCAGGGTTGGATCTTTGTGGGAGGACCACTGTGGGTGCACTGGCTGTGAGCAGCACATCTGTCCTGCCATCCCTGACATGTCTGCAGGCTGGGGCGTGCACAGGATGGGGATGCTCAGCCATGAATGTGTGAGTTGGGAGGCATAGCCAAGAGATGATTTAATGTATGTTTGGATTTGGTCTTTCTGTATAAGAAAGGAAACCTTCCTGCAGTCATCAGCTCCAGCCGGTGCGTGCGGCAACTGACGCTGCTCTGATTAGCAGATGCCTGAATCGGTTGCATCTGCTGGTATGTATTAAACCTTAATCCTTTTGATAAGAGCATGTCCGTGAAGATTTTTAAAGAAAGTTTTCTGAGATCCTGGATTATCAGCCTGTCACAGATGAACAGGATAAAAGTGACCTTTGCAGGGTATTATTTCTTCCTCTTGTACTATCATCAGAGTGAAAATAAATCAATGCTACTCCTGCTGTTTCTTTTTCTGATATATAATCAAGTTCACAGAAATATCAGTAAGGTTTTCTTTTCCATTTTTCCTCTTTCTCTTTTTCTGCATCCATTTTGGTTTTCTGCCTACGTGTTTGGCTAAAACTCTAGATGACGACTAGTGTTGGATATATTGGACTTTAAAATCTCTGCAGGCATCTCAAATTTGTATATGGATAAAGATAAACATTTACTTTGGGAACAGTGATAAAAAGCAAATAGTAGTGCATAATTTGGTCTTTTTCTCATTCCGCATTTGTGATTGTTTTGCTGTGAGTGGTTGAGAGCAGGGCTCTTATTCTCTAAAGCTTTTCAAGGCCTTCTACCTATTGTTATGTTTTGTTTTCTATCTTTTTCCTCACAATGGGACTGAGCCACTGTAAGCCGTCATCTCAGGAAGCCTGTCATCATTTCCCCATCCTTGCATTTTGGCACTGACTGTGGTTTGGCACTCTCCTCAAAGAACTGTGGTGCACTTCACGAGCTGTCTGTGTGTCCAGCCAGCAAAGAGCAGCTGCCTCGGGGACAGGAACCTGTGTTTTGTTGGGACGCAGCCTCTGCTTGCACTCTTGCATGGGTCGATGCATTCGAGTGCTTCAGTGGCATCAGATTCACCACCATGACAGCAGCCCTGTGAAATGGGGAAGTGCACTGGCTGTCTCATGGGCAGGGGAGGAACCTCGGCACTGGGAGATCAGATGACTTGGTTTGTGCCTGAGTCACTAGAGGAGCTGAGGCCACACCATATAATGGATTTTTCTTCATCTTATACTCCAAGGACAGAGCGTGTGTGAGAACAACCCCTGTCAGGAAGATTTAAAGAGGTCTGGGTGTGGGGTTGATTTCTCCACGTGTGGCAGCCACTCTTCTGCCCAGTGCCTGCCAAAGAAATCACTGGAGTGTTCTGAAATGAAAGCACAATTGATTAATTCTTCCTACCCAGCACCAATTGGTGTCTAGCAGTTGGCTGCTCCCCATGTATGGTTTGATTTCTGTGACCACTTTTAGGTGGGTCTGTGGGAGGGGTATCTGTGTGAAGAACTCCGTGGCTGGGGAGGTGGGATCCCTCAGATCCCTGTCTTGGGGAGCTGCAGGGAGGTGCTGGCTGTCCTTGCCTGGCCCATGGGGTGGCCCCACTGCACACGTGTGCAGCGAGCTCCACGCCTGCTGTGTGTCCTGCAGGCAACTTGAACTTTTGCTCTTCCAGACTGTGCTGTAACCAGGATCTCTGACCTGGGGCATGGATTGTTTGGCTGACACACACAGACAAATGCCAAGGCTAATACGAGGGGGAGAAGGGAAGTGGGGGTGGGGGGCAGTCAGGAGAGGTAACAGATGAGAACAGGAAGGGTCAGAGTCCGCTCAAGACGCAAGACACAAGTCCATAGGAAATCAAGCTTCCTTTGCTCTGCTCTCTATGGTTTCTGTTCCTTTTGTGTTGTGTTTTTCTCTTCTGTGCACAGGAGGAACCAGCTGCATTTCCCTCCCTGCTAGGGAAAGGAAATCGTTCAGTGCCAAGGGAACAGCACAGCAACTTGTAGAAACACCTGCATGGCAATACATCACTTGGGACTTTGCTCCCACTGTGCACTCTGCTGGGCGTCATCCCCAGGCCATTTCCACCAAAATGGAAGTGATGACTTTGTGATTTGTGCAGCACGCTCACAGCAAGGAGGGCATTGCCTAGGTGTGCCCTCAAATTGCTTGGAATCTATCCAGAGACCATTGCAGGGCAGGTATAGATCCTGTTGATGGGAGTTCCTGTGGAATTGTTCTTTTTAGAAGAGGAGGGCAGTTGCCTTCTGCAGTGGTAGTTTCTAAATACAGTTTGAAAGGTGAAGGCTTAAACACTGGGAAGCCCTGACATTTAAAGTATGGTCTTTGTGAGTTTGTCTTTGTTACTTACTGCTGCCTTTTTGCACGAGTGCTTGCAGCTTTCCGTGTGCTTATCCGTGTTGTGCCCTGGGATGGGAGAAGTTTGGTTTTTTGTTCTGCAGATGGAGAACTGAGGCACAGACAGACCTTGCAGCTCATTGTAAAACAGGGCCTTGGACAGACATCAGTGACATTCTGGGATAGTGTTGTCACTCACTGGTCCATCATGTTCTCCGTGGTCTGTTTTTCCGAGGGTCTGCCCTGCCAGGGAGGGTGGGCCTCTCCCTGGAGCCCTTGCTGGCCATCCCAAAGGCAGATCAGGTCTATTCACAGCCTCATTTCAGCTAGGGACACCTTTAAGGACCTAGAGCTGCACAGAAAAGTGAAACCTGGCCCTGTAGTTTCTACATCACACTCTGCTACCAATGTGTAAATAAACCTGATCCATTTGTAGCCTGCGTATGTCTCAGGATTGTTCCAAGATGTTCTAGTTCAAAACCTAGTTCATTAAAGTTAGAGGCAGAGGCATCTGTGAATGGTTTGAGAAGCAGTGTCTATATTTTCTCTTATTGATTGCCTTTGGCCTTCCTGTCTGGAACCTTTTGAGAGATGACTGAGATGCTGAAATACATTGTCTCTTTCTGTATATTAAAGCTGCCTAAGCTAAAAAAACCCAAAAAGCAACCCACATCTAGCCTGTATCTGAAAGCCATGAATTGATAAATCCTTGCTCTAGCTCTTCAAGTAACTGTAAATTACTCCATGCTGTTACAGTTTCATTGTAAAGAAGTTCCTTGACTCAGACTTCTTTGCATCACAGTAAAATGCAATTAGGTGACGTACTTATTGTGGCTTGGAAGCACTTACAATTCTCTCAGCCTTATGTTGTCAACTTTTGCTCAATAGCAGGCTTGTGGACTGTGTCACTGTGCCTGTGTTAGCATATATTATCACCATATGGTGTTTCAGTAGTGAATAGGAAACTTCTATGAGTATGTAAAAGAGGATGAAATGAAAAAAAAATTACAGTAAGAGAAAACTAACATGCTGCTGAAAGTGAGCACTCTAACTGCTGTTTCTGTGGGAAATCAATAATGTGTTGGTCCAATGGGTATTATTGTCTTCCCCCACAGATTTAGAAAAGAAAACTAAACAAAAAAGAGGACCTGGCCAGAAAAAGTAGATTTTGAAGCAGTTATAAATACTTCTGCCAATGTTTGCAGTCTGATACTGATTCCTCCCTGCCCAAACAAAATATTTTGAATCTTACAATGAATTCTTCACTTGGAAGTAGTTTCGTGTGCATAAGTACAGTAAGAGCAAGAGGAGGTTGTGCAGTTTGCATGGCATTGTGTGCCTCACAGGCAGGATTGTTGCAACCATCTCACCTGATTGCCAGCATAAGCAAGGTCAGAGACTTTGCTGTTTTGCCATGAGTTGCTCCGTGGTTTCTCTCTGGGTTGACAAGAGGCTGAGTACGTTAGCCCCTCTGGAGTGATTTGTAATGTGTTGATGAGAACCCATTCCTGTCCCAGGCAGCTCAGAGCTGTGAAGAATTGCCATCTTGTGTATCAGCAATCACTCCAGTCATCCTGGGGTCTGAGGCAATTTTGATGCTGTCTTCCAAAACCATTAACTTGTGATCCAAGGAGAATTCAAGAAAGATGGGAGGCACAGTTCTCTTTCCATCCAGGAGAAAGCCAGGATGCACGTGCAGCTTCAAGCTGTGATTATCAAGTGGGGAACAGAAGATATTTGGGTTGATTACTGTGCTGGTTTGCAGAAGGATCAACTGTGCATTATATGGAATATCTGTGCAACCCTTTTACAGTCCTAAAAAGTGGTAGAAAAACAGCTGGATTTTTTTGAGCACTGTGTAGTTCAGCAGGGAGATAGTACAGATATTGTTTTGAATTATGTTTGATCTTTTTCTGGAAGGATTTTGACTGCAATCTGCATCAGCAGCTCATGTCCAAAGTGCAAGACAAGGGATCTGGCTGTGGAAAAGGGTTACCACAAAGATCATGGTGTTTTATGAGGCCCCAGTGACAGCTGCTACCGTGTTCGAGACAGCACTCTGTGCTTCCTGAGAAAACTGTGGAGATACCACACAGAGGATGAATTGTTAAGTGGCTCTTTCGGGTAAATGTGGATCACTGTTAGGTTTTGGAGATATCTGGAAGAGCCAGAGCCAGCACCGCAAAGCAGGGCTGTTTAATACTGGAAATCATCAGACTTTCTGGCAAGACTTGCCTTTGACAAGACTTGGCTTTGACTTTGTTGAGTAATGTGGTCATTTCTAACTAATGGCAATAAAACTTTAGGGAACACCTGCTGTTTGGATATTGAACATATGTGTGCGTGCTCATGTAAAATCAGAAATGCAGGCAGGTCTAGAAAATACAATTTATATTTGGCATCTTTCCTACAAATTGTATTTCAGAACACCTTAAAGCCTTCCTGTAAAGAAAATCATTTCAGAATAGAGCTCATTAATGGAGAGAAGGTAAGGCACGAAGACAAAAGAGGAAAAAGATGGCTTTTGTTTTGTTTTGTTTTGTGGGCTTTTTAAAGGAAAAGCATCCATTTGATGAATTCAATCATTTGCTGAATGTACTCAGTGATTTCTCAGGAGGACATATGGACAATCTCAGGAGACTGTCTGCATGACCGGAGCTGCATGGGGCCAAAACCAAAATGATGGGTGATCGCTTAAAAACTATAAATGAAGGGAACATCTGAGGATCTCTGGCTGTTTTCCTTATGAGGCAGTGCTGGATTATCCCCTATAATCAGTGCTTTCGCCAGCCCAGTTTCAAATAAATTAAATGTAAATATCTCATTGCTTTCTTTGGGTGATTATTCCAGACTGAAATGTATACAGCTGCTAAGAGCTATTTGACTTCAGCATTTCCTTTCTTAATTTAATCTTGTTCTGAGTGACACTTCATATATGTATCCATGCATATGTCCTCGTACCATATGGACACATTCCACATCTACACACGAGGAGTGTGAGGAGGTTGAAATTCCCCAGTACAGACAGAGCTGTAATAAAAGGACTGACAGACTGGGTCTGTAATATGCCTGACCTGACAATTAAGCAAACTTATTACCATGTCAGCCTGCCAGATGGATCATCTACTCATGATGTAACGTGTGTTGCTTCTTGAATATATTGGAGTTCAGTTTCCTATTTTATGTTTGTTGAGCTGAGAAAGGGAGAGGGAAGAGACAGTTTTATTTGAACTAAACCCACTCGTTTCAAGTGTGTTTAATGATAGCAATATGTGACAGATAAAATCCTAGGCCCTGGTCCATGTTTATTTTAATTTCAAGCAATGGGGAGAGATGGAAGAGATAAAATTACAGGCTAAAAATGTCTCTTGATATACAATAGCAGCTTGAGTCCTGAAGGGGCTTTCCTTGCTGCACCCTGCAGTGTTCTCAAATACATTTGTCAGAGTTTTGCCAGGTAGGAATTTGGGGCTTTGACTATAAGAAAAGTCAGGTTGGACTGATTGACATCAGCTTTATAATTGTTGCCTTTTAACTTAAGGATAGTAAGGCTACACTGAAAGAGTGGGGAGCAAAGCAGTGCTCAGTCTTAAGTATCTATCACTAACCTGGACTTTCTTTTAACCAAGTCCCACCCTGAACCTGAGGAGGAGGTGTAAGTTGTTCTCAGACCTGTGTTGTGTCCCTGAGATTGCCAGACCTCTTCCTGCTGCTGTGTAACCTTGACTGAGCCATCTTCTGCCTCTGGGCTGCTCTTCTGTTAAATAGGGAAACCCCCATTTCTTTGCCCACCTGCTCAGTGTGCAGTGTTTGAGTGAATGCCCAGCCCTTGGTGCAGTGAGGATGTGTAGGTGATGCACTATTTATGACCTTTAGTATTTGTATCTGGACTTCTGGGGTTTTATTCTCTCCACTCTTTTGTGACAGCAGCATTGGTGGATTGGGATAGAGTGTCTCTCTCCCACATCAGGCACAGTCTTGCAAGTTTGTGCAGCTGTTTCACCTTTCTGTGTGGCTAAGTTGGCAGAGTCAACTGCACCAAGGTGCTGTTCTCCATTTTTAAGCTGTTCTCTGCCTGAACAGCTCAAGAACTCCCTATGCATCCAGACCAGGTCCCTCAATCTGCTCATACACCTCTGAGGAGCTGTAAGCCAACAGCTCAAGAAAACATGAAGATGATCCTCTTGTTCTGCAGAGATGCTTGAACTGGCTTTGCAAGTGGAATGTTGTGCCCAACAGCTGGGAATTTTTCCTGCACACAAGTGCAGAATAGTAAAAGGGAGACAGTAAAGATTAGTGCTCAGAACTGTCACATCCTTTGGAGATGGCATTGTGCAGGGATGTACCAGTGGATCCAGCACTGGCTCCATCACGTGCTTTTGACTCCATTACTTCACTTGTCTGCAGAAGACACTGCAATTTCACTGTTGGAAGCCTGTCCTCTGGGGAATTTTTAGTATAGTATTTATCTGTCAAGTTTTCTTGAGTGTCTCAACTGCTGGCTGTTGTTAAGACTCAGCTTCATCTCTCAGGTTTGGCTCATCTGATTAAAGCATTTTGGTATCCTGGACTCAAATAAATGCTCTTGTAGGATTTGTTGTCTGCAACTGAGCTTGGAGGGAAGTTGACTCTGGAGTGTATTTGCTCAAATACATTTGGTCCTGACTCATATCATTATAGTGCTGGTCAGCTGCTGGTACTTTTTAAAGACAGAAGTAGCAAAAGTCTAGTTTTTAGAAAAATAACCTGCCCACATGAGAAACTGGAATATTATTCCTTTACTTTTTAGTATCTTTTTCTCATATGTCAGGGTATGTAGGCCTGAAATTAAGAATTTGACCTTTCCCACCCTGTGTCAGATGAGTGATCACTCCAGCTCAGTGTTCTTCCCTGTAAATACCAAAGAAAGAAGACAAGAGTGGTGCAAATTTGAATCTACACTGCCCCAGAATATTTCCCTTTATCTATGAATTTGCTGCTCACAGAGAACTGGCTTGATTTAAATTATGTCTTCCTTAATATTTAGTCAGGGATTTTTCCACCATCAGCTCATCCAATTGCTTTATGAGCTCATGTAAATCTCTGGAATTTAAAACATCCCATAGCAAAGAAGTTCAATGGAGGTGGGGCAGACCCACCTTATTCTTGTTATTTTCCCTTTACCTCCCACAAGGGTTGTTTCCTGTTGCTTCTTTCTAGCACTGGAAGTGGCAGAACAATCATTCCTCCTGTTTGTACCAGTCTGAGTCTTAGCAGTCTCTTTTCAAGGCTCAAGACTTCAGGGATACTTAGTTATTTCAGAGGAATGTGAAAAATGTAGGTGCAGTATGCATTTGTTTCTGATCAGGTATTGCTGTCTAGCTACAAACTGGTAAGCTTATATGTCCAAAAAAAATTGGAAGTGGCTATTGGACCTGTGTTATTTTATTTTTTATTTGCTGTACTCTGAAACATGTGGATTTTACTTATTAGAGGTGAAATCTGTGATTCTGCTGTGGGACTTTCAGAGTAACTTCTATAGTGCCCTGCTTTTTTTGGTTTGTTTTGGTGGTTTTATTTGTTTGGGTTTGTTTTTTTTTTCTCCCAGTCATTGCAGAATTAAACAATTTGACTGGATTTTGACCTCTTTGCCAAACTTTTTGTGTGTTAGTTTCCAAAGACAGTATCCATGGACACTTTGGTTGCAAATATAAAGTGAGAGAAGAGATACAGGATGACTGATTTGGGAGAGGTCTGATGCAGCCACAGTACTTTGGAACAAGTTGTGATCTGCTGTTCTCCCTTTCCTCACCGATCTCTGACACATCCCTTTATATTCAGTAAGATTTTTAATTTTTCCAGCATTAAGTTTTCCATCTGTGAAACAGAGGTGGTAATAATAACATATCCCACCTGGCTGTCTGACTTCAGAAAGGATTTTCAAATCTCCAGCTGAAAATTCTTCTGCAAGCACAAAAATATTACAGTTTTGCCAGCTTATGTTAAAAAAAATTGTTTCTTGCTGTGAAAAATCAGTATATCAAACACTTTTATTTTCTGTAAGGGAATTCAGCATCAAACTCTTCCAAATGTGTTAGGTAATGTTTTGCATTATATATTGTGTGCTGTTAATTTAATTTCAAGTTCTATGCAGAGAAAAAATTGTTGAGTGTACTTTAGTGATTTATACTATGATTTGATCAGTGTGTTAGTAGTCTGGAAGATCTTAACTTCCAGAAATATCTAGGAGTTCAATACATTAGAGATGAATAAGCTATGTACATGAACATGTGTGCTTTTATTGCTAAAGCTAAATTAAAGCTCGAGCCCTTTTGGGCTGAATTAGCTAGCACTGCTCCAGCTCTTTTTCTGTCTTTCAAAACTCTTCTGTGCAACCAGTATGACTGTAATGTGTTCTGCATTATTTTTCTGCTTTAACATGAAGACCTGGAGAGACAGTGAAAGCTCTGTATAGAGTGTATTGTACAGTGAGGGAGGGAGCCCAACAAAGCTAATTATACAGACACTCCCACTCTATTACCCTTTGGAGAAATTGAGCCTAACATTCTGCTCTGAAGCTTGTTAAACTATTCTTTTTGGGTGCAAGGAGCTTATTGAGGGAATGAAATAGCTACACTGTGTAATCAGAATGGGAATTGGAGCAGATCATTATATTTACTCATTTGATTAGCCATAAAATAGCTACTGAAGTCCCCATTTTAAATCTGCTTAGCAATTGTGCAGCAGGGCAAACTGGGTCTTTTAATTAGAAAAGAAAAGAGATTGCAGTATTTTTTTATAAGTAATAAATATATAAACACACACACACATTGTGATCCTGTTTATGTAAATAACCTCTTCCCTGTGGGTGTTCTTGCCTCCTAATTGTTCAGGGTCTGTCTGCTTCCAGCTGCAAAGAAAAAGGGAACGACACATCTACACTGGAAAGCACAATCTGTAGGACTTAAAATCCAGCCAGAGATTTAGATTACTCATTAGGGTAAAAGTGCTATAAGAGGGATAGGTAACCCCAGAAGAAGATGGCATGGAAAGGCAGAAGGTCACTGACTACTGGAGGGACTTTAGGTCAGGCTGTGCCAAGGTCTGGCTGGAGTGGTTTGGGCAGGGTCAGTCCTGCCTTAAGGGAGAGGACTGGACTGAGCAGGCTCCTGAGGTCCCGTTCAACCTGTAAGATTTACTCAAGAGAGGCCATCCTGCATCATCAGGGGGTGCCTTGAGCAGGTCCCGTTCCCAGGGGAGCTGGGGGGGCTCAGGCAGGGGCAGTGCTCAGCCCCCCAGATGTGTGAGACCAGCAGGTCCCGAGCTGCCCTGCAGGCACTGCCTGCCTTGGTGCACAGCCACAGCCAGGGATGCCCTGCTTTATCTCTAAGAAAATTCAGTGCCCAGCCATGGCCATAAAGGCTTGGAAAGGAGCCATTACTGGAGGTTTCGTTTTCTGGCTTCCTTTGCTATCTGAGGAACTTGCAAATCAGAGCAGATGTTCCAACGGCAGCGAGTTCTGCAGCCCCTGGTTACTCTGTTCAGGATGTTCATCATCTTAATATTTCTTAAGTATAAAATACACTTCTAGGAATTTAAAAGCTGTGAAAGTATTTCAGCCTTTTATTTATTTAATTTGGTTTTAAGACAACCTGAAACAGTGAAATAAGCTTGACTAAAGAGAGCAGACTTGTTTTTAAAACGCATTAGACTATGTGGAGGGCTGACCATTGGTAAGAATGTTTTGTGGTGCTGTACTTCTGTGGGTCACTGAAAAGTCATGTTCTTAATGACAATAACAAAATTATTCTTTTGATGTTGCCTGTGGGTGACAAGACCTTTGGGCAGCAGGAAGGGGCACAGCAGAGCTTTACCATTACAATTGTAAGGGATGAAATACTGTTTGGCCTAGTGACTCATTTTTTTCTCGTTGACATATTCTCCAGTATTTCCTTTTTTGTAATTTATTTAACTGGTCCATGGGTTAGAACCTGCTTGCAAATGCCCAGAAATCCTGCTGTATTGAGAAATCATGTACAGAGTGGCTCTGAGCAATCCTTCCCAGATGTGCTGTGGGGACCTAAAAGGCCACACCTCAGGGGAAGAACTGCCAGCACTGGCTGTTCTGTATCTGCCAAAAGAGATGTTGGTTCCTGGGGATTGTTACTCTGGCATTGTTCCACAGCACTAAACTGTATAAGCAGAACATTGGGCGAGACAAAAAAAAAAAAAAAAAAAAAAAAAAGCCATTATTAGGCACAAAATACCATTAGCTGTAACTCACTGGCCAAGAGAACAAGCACCTAACTATAAAGAGGTTAAAAGTGTACTGTAAATTTTAGTGAAGGCCTAATTCTCTTTTTAATGTGGCTGGGACACCTGCAGTGAGCTGGGGCTGTTCTGCATTGCCCTGCATCACTGCAGCCACCTCAGAGCCCACCTGGCTGTCAGGAGGAGCAGGGGTAAGGGGAGATTGCCTTGGTTCAGTTTTCACTTGATTGTGACAAAAAGGCTTTCTCTGAAGTTCTGCACGCCTGTAGCTGCCATTGAAATTAATGGAACATTTGACATTGATGCCAATTCTTCTCCTTTTCTTTCCATCCACCAGCCTCCTCATATCCTTTCTGTGCCACAGGGGTGGAGAGAGTCTTAGTCTAAGTCTCACCAGCACAGTGTATGCAGAGTAACTGGCCAAGTGAGGATCCTGGAGGAACATTTTTAATGTTACATCTCCTTCTGGATACACGCCTTTCCCAACTGAGCGGCTGCTCTGCACCCGGGGAAGCGGGGTTTGTGTTTGGAGCACGTCTGTGAATTGCGATTGTTGACTGGATCAAGCTGTCACTGTGTCACTTAAATGTTACAATCTCTCAAGCTGTCATGATGACTTTTAAATCGAAGCAAAGGTGATGGCTTTCTTCTCACATCAACAGCCACGCCATTTCCAGAGCTGTGCGTTCTGGCACTCTGCCGCCTGCCTTCTGCTTTGAGGATTTTTATCCCCCCAGACTCTTTCCTGGGGTTATTTGTGTCTCACCTGCCTGGCTGCCATGAGGCCACAGAGAGATCAGGATGCACAGCTCCATGCTTTCAGTAAGCTAGGTGTTTCCAGCCAAGAACATAACTTTCCATAGTAATTTGGTGTTATTTGCATAGGATTCTCTCCCTTCCAGGGAAAAGTGTATTCCTGTAATCTGATCTAAAAGGGTTCCTAAAGGAGTTATTTAGCTATTTCTCTAGAAATTTGTAATAAGTTTCCCAGGAGGACTGGTGCTCTTCTGCATGGTGGAGGAGTGAGAAAGTATTTAGTGAGATTTCCCAAGAGATGAGCCTGAATGTGTCTTTTCTGTAGACAAATCTGCTATTATTGCTCATTGCAGGGACATGCTGCAATTTACAGAAGTAGCTCTGACTTTGCTGGGGTTCTGCCACTTCAGAAAGGGTGGCTTTCTCTTCTGAAAAGCTGATCTCACTTATGCTCGAGTCCAAACACTTGGGTACCTCCACTCAGTGAAGAAGTGCTTGGCTGGGCTGCTGGCATGGTCTCACATAGGTGGAATGAACTGCCCTCAGGAATGAGCACACACAGAATGCTTTTAATCTGTGAAGGCAAGGGCACAGCTATTTCTGTACATGTTCAGTTGTATATATTGGGAAGAAGAATCTCTCTGGACTTTTTCCAAAGACTGTGTGAACTGCATTTTGGCATTTACAAAGCAATGTGTTCATGTGACAGGCAATGGGAATTCATTACACTTCTGATGAATCCATCAAAAGTTGTTGGTCTCATGCTAATACCTTAAGATGTTGCCTGGCCTGGAGAAATACCCACCAAGAGCCTGATGGACCTGAGGTTATGATGCCCACTCCTGATCTGGTTATAGTGATTGGTGCTTTCAGGTGAAGCATTTTAGGTGAGGATATGGTGACTTGCAGTAAGGGCGGCTGAGAAACCTGAGCTGCTGTGGCAGCTGAGCACTTAGATGCTGGTGGTTTTGCTCATAGTCACTGGGATTTTGGGTAGGAGGAAAAGAAAATCAAATCTTGAGTGCTATGGGAAATTTGGTCTTTGGCATCTGAGTAGGAAAATGTTTGGCATTCAGCATCCATGGGGAACTTGGTGCTCAATCAGGCAAAGAGCTAGAGGAGCTGAACAGTATGACCTTCTGTCCATTTTAAGGCATGGTCACTGCCTTTTAGCCCATTGAGGCTAGCATTTTCCAAGGAAATGTTCTTTCCCAGGCTAAGCTGGGAGGTGAGTAGGCTGCTGGTTTTGCAGAGCTGGGTGAAAGCAGGAAGCCCCAGAGCCCCATTTCAACTCTCCTGCAAAGGACCAGCTCACCTCTGCTTCTGGTCTGGTGACATTGCAGTTGGTTTTCTCCCTAGCTTTTGGAATGCCCAGTCTCAGGTCACCTCCAGTTTTGGCAGAGCAGGAGATGGTGTGGAAATGCTCCCCCCTGGCAGGGACAGGCAGTGACTGGATTCACCATTGCAGTCAGCTCTTGGTCCAAGCACTCCATTGATGTAATTAATGCTGCAATAGGGGGGAGCAGTCACTTCTCCGAAGCCCTTTGCAGGATCTTTGGAAGCTGCCTGTGCACCGTTTCTGTCTGCGTGTCCCTCTGCCATTCAGGGTTGGAGGAATTACTAAGTAGTGCTGATGACATCAGTTGTTGGCCTGTATTAATTATTTCCGCGGGTTCTATTTACTTGCGTGTTCCCTATGGGAATGTTGTGCATACAGATCACAGCAGCACTTAATTTTATTGCAGTGAGCGGCTGAGGTTGGGGAAGGGAGGGGTGAGAGGAGAGAAAGGGTCGTGTATGCGTCAGCCCTGTCAGGCTTTTCCTTCTGTTTCATTTGTGCTGAGGTTTTTATTATCATTAAGCCGATTGTATCTGTGGCACAAAGGGCTGAGTTACCTCGGTAACCACACTAGCTGGGATGATAATCCATTTATAGCATCACTGCTCAGGTCTGATTAAATTAGCATGCTGATGACGTAAATGCTTGGCTGGGTGATGCTGATGAGGCTGCTCCTAATAGGAACCCTCGCCCTTACATTTATTCTCATTTATTTCATGAGACCCCTGCAGGAAATGTACAGAAATAAGGCTACAGATGATTGACTCTTGTTTTCAGAACAACTTGTGCTGCTAGCAACAGACAGCGCTTGATCTGAATGCAGACGGCAGCCTGCACATTTCGCCTTGTTTCTTGCCGCTGCAGAATTCCCCACACAGCCCTGCCGAGGCAGAGCCCTGCTCTCCAGCCCTGCTTGCCATCTGCCACAGCAGCAGCGCGAGCAGCTCCTCTGCCTGATGGGCTATTTCCAGACACTGCTACAAAAGAAATAAAAAAGGTAATAATAAAAGAAAAGGAACACCCTGGTTCTTTACTCCCTCTTGTGAGATTCCTGCAAACACAGACATCCTTTTACTCGCTCCAAACAAGCCAGTTATTTATGTCTGAATTCTCAGTGTCGAACAATACCGTTCAGTGCTCACATGTGGATCAAATGCTTTCAGCATCTTCTGTCCAGCCCCTTGAGGGAAAACACTGACAACTGCATGATCACATCGCTGTGCCTGTTGTTTGATGAAGTGGTGAGAACAAGAGGGCTGAGAGTTGCTGAAACTCCTGGTTTCCCTTCCCAGCCCTGCCTCTGATTTAGTGGATAAGGAGTCTTTGGGGCAAGCAGCTTCCTAGCAGACTATTTGGGGGTCCCAGGACTTCAGTTTTTCATCTGTAAAAAGAGAATTTAAAAGGATGCTTTTACTTTTTTTTTCCCTTTTTGCAAGAAGCATGAGAGTGATTAAGAGTGTTTAAGTTCCAGTAGTATTTGGAGAGCCTCAGGTGGAAAATCTGAGGTTCTGAACAATTTGCCATTTTAATTGTCAGATTTGATTTATGCAGTTGGCATAGAAGGATTTAAAAGGAATTTTTGAACAAAAGCAGTTTTAGGATGGAGGACTAAAAATGCAGTAAATTCTAAACAGCAATAAATAGTTTGGCGTTTGCCCTGGAGTATGAGCAGATGTGGTTGCACGGAAACCACTGGACTACACCTGCTTTCAGTCGGATTTGGACATGGAAATCTGTTATTTGTGAAATAATGAGCATGGTTTTGGGCACAAACGTGAATATGTCAATATTGTCATTTTCTGGGCAAATTCTTACCTAGAGTTTATGGGGCTTTTCCTTGGTAATACTGGTCGTTGGGTACATGGGAGCCTTCTGCCATGCCTTTCCCAGCTATGGTTGCTCTTTTTGAGAAGTATGCTGTGCTTGGAGGACCCTGCCCAGAATCTGCAGCTCTACAAAGATGAGTGGCACTGAATTTGTCAGTGGCAGTGCTTCACCTGCCTGGCAGCCAGCTGAGCTGGAGCATTCCCACGCTGCTGCATTTGCTCCGTGCTCCCTGTGCAGTGACAGAGAGCAGCTGACGTGGGGATACTCCTGCTCATTCCTTGGATTGGGTGGGACACGTGTGCTCCAGCCACAGCCCTGCCAGCACCACGCTGAGAGCTCGGCTCTGCTCCCCAGCCTCCCGCCAGAGCAGGGGCACTCCATTAATGAAGGTATTTCAAAGAGTTTGACTCTACCCCTGGCTCAGTTCAAAGCATCCTGCTGTCAAGAAATCCTGTACCCATGGCCTGGGATGCCTTACCCTGAGGCTTCCCTTTAAATTTGAGTTTCTGTGGCTAATTCCATTAATTTACTATTTTCAGTATCAAAAATGTGAAAGCAGCAGCAGTGTGTTTAGCAGGGGCTGTGGGTACTCCTTAGCTGGATTCTGCTTCCTCCAGGAGCAACAGGCACGAGAAGCATTTATTTCCTGGATAACCTCCACCTCCTGGTAGGATGAGCTGCTCCGAGGGACACAGACTCATGGGCACCCACCCAGCACATGAGGTGGTAGAAGCTCTTAGAGGAAATGTCCAGCACTCAGCAAAAGGAGCTCCAGACTGTACTGAGGCTCGGGAAGTCATCCTTTTCCTCCTCAGGTCCACAGCACCTTTGCTCAATAAGTAAATAATCATCTCTCTTTTGATTGCCACCCTTTGGTTAATTAACCTGTGTGCTGGGGCTGACAAGAGCACACAAAGAGGAGATGGCTGTCTCTGTTCCAGCAGCATTCACAAGCTGACTGGCAATATTTTGGCATCAAAACCATTCCTGTTCATTTCAGGGACATCACAAGAGCCTAGCTGAGGTCTGAGCCCTTCTTTTTCAGCTTTTTCTTTTCCCAAAGATTTATCCAAAATAAGAATATTTTGGTCTGAAGGGTCTGCCCCTGATTTGGTTGGCTGAAAGAGAAGTTGCTTGAGCTCTAACAAGCTAAGTCAGACAAGGACCACAGGGCAGGAGGGGAAGTCCCACTGAAATTCCCCTCCCTTCCCCACGGGTTTCTGTGATTTTTGGCATGAGTACATTGCCTTTAGAGTGCCTGGAAATTTTCATTATAGGTGAGCAAAATTTCAACTCATTTGTCTACCAAATTAGAGCAAGGCAGGAGATGAACAGTAATAAAATTCCTGTTTGTTGAAACAAACCCATTCTTGCTCATTTGGAGAAAAAGTCTCTCATGTTTGCCCGTGTTTGGATTTTGATGTTGCTTGAGCCTGGTCCCTCTTTTTTCTGAATTCCTTGGGATATTTTGTATCTTATTCCAGTGGGAGAAGAATCTGTTGGCAGAATTTGTTTTAACACCATAAGGATTTATTTTTCTAAGGGGGGGAAGCAAGAATTGAGTTTTTAAAAGTATTTTTATTCTTCCAAAGGAAGGTTTGCTGCTTATTATCTCACAGGCTTTTGTCTGGTGCTGAGTCATGGAAGTGAGAGAATGTGTAGGTGTCTTAGCATAAGAGAGAGTAATACTGTCATTTACATTTACAGACAGTTATGCTTTCCAGAAAACTTTTTTTTTGTGGGTTACAAAAGTGATTAATCTGCTGTTGAAGCTGTCAAAGGAGGTTTTCTGTTTAAGAATTTTTTTAGAGAGAAAAATCTGTTTCTACTTATAGGAAATAATAAGGGAGAAATTGAAATTTAAAAAAACATACTGAAAGAGCAGACAAGAAAATGTTCCCTTTCCTAATTATATTTTTCCCTTTTCTTTTTATGTATCTATCCATCTGTTTATCAGCCTGTATATCTATTCTTCTGTCTCATGGAACAGTCATGTGGACTTTGATACAAAGCTAAATATAGTAGAATTATGGCCAAGTGTAGTATTATCAATTCCAGCTGTTAAAAATATCATGGGATCAGTTTAAAATAATTTTTGTTTTCTCTTTAGAGAAAACTTATTTCAGTTTCTTTTTAGTTTTCCATCAGGCTCTTTAGTTTTTATATTTCAAGGTTTTTCTGCACTCTTGAAAACTGCATGTTTTAAAAAATTAAGTCCAGAGCCCCCAATTAAATATTTCTCTGCAGTAGTAGTAGGATAAATGAATTTTCTTTTCCTTCATCCTTTTTTATTCTTTTTTTTTTTAGCTTTTTCCTTTGCCATATTTTTTTTCTAATTGGTATTAGGTTTCTTCTTTTATTATTAAAAAAAGAATTAATTACAGCTGAGACAAATCCTGTCCTACTTAGGACGTATACTCATTGGTGAGAACTGTAGTGCTGTTGGAAGGCTAAAGACAGTTTACCAGTTGCAACCATATTTATATAGACCATCAGCATCAAAGGCATGATTAGCTGTGATTCTTGTTTGTTGTACCCGTTCCTGAGGACAATTGGACACGAGCTGTTTAGCCTGGAAGTTGAGTGGTTTTGTCCCTAACAAAGTAGGCAGTGATGTTTTCAAGTGATATTCTGGCACAGTAGGGGTGGGAGTATAAAAACTTACTCTACTTTCAGTGTAGTTTATCCAATTGAGAAGAGTATGGGATACCCAGCAAAATCTCTCTTTTGGGGGTTCCAGTGGAGCTGACACTGTGGTGGAAGCAAGGCAGTAAAGCAGGGTGCTGTGCTGGAAGCCAGGGCTGTCACAGGTAGCCTTGGGCAGAGAGGAGAGCTCATCATCCCAAGGACAGCCTGGGGCAGGAGGATGTCCCTCCTTGTCCCACCTAGCTGAAGCCCTCAGCCCAACCCCAAGTGGACTTTGACAAAGGCATGTAGGGACAGGACAAGGGAGAATGGCTTTAAACTGAAAGAAAGCAAGTTTAGATTAAATATAAGGAAGAAATTCTTCCCTGAGTGTGGTGAGGCACTGGCACAGGCTGCCCAGAGAAGCTGTGGCTGCCTCATCCCTGAAGTGTTCAAGCCCAGCCTGAATGGGGCTTTGAGCAACCTGGTGTTGTGGAAGATACCCTGCCCGTGGCAGGGATTTGGAACTGGATGGATGTTCAGGTCCTGTCCAACTCAAACCTTTCTGTGACTGTATGATCAATGCTACATCTGCTCACTTGCCTTGGGTAGAAATGCTGTTTTTAGCATCTCCCTTTTCCCTGCTCCAGTTAAAGTCTCTGCTTTCCTCATCCCCCATTTCTCACAGCTGCCCTTTCTCCTTCCTCAGCCATAGTAGCTTCAACCATGATCCTTTAACCTTCAGCAGAAAATTATTTGTGCCGTGTAAGAGGAATATTGATTTTTACATCACATGGCCCATGAGACATCAGAAATCACATTTTTTCCCGTAAGTGTGGCTTATCTCTAGCTTTTAGGAAAAAAATTAGCTTTGGGCCCTGTGAGATTTCCTGTTCAGGGTGAATGGGTTCTGCATTTAGACCTTTTCACTGGAAAGCCACGTGCTGCAGCTGGACTTCTAAATTAAAGGGGGAAGGGAATTAACCTGGCTTAACCTAAGTTTTGACAATTCCATTGAGAGGCCAGTGACTCATTTAGAGAATTCATCGAGTCCACAAGGGTTAGAATGATACTTCTGAAAGCTTATAGAATGTCATTGCTTTGTGTTTCAACAATTGGGTCCTGCAGTGAATTTTTGTGGGTTGTTATGGAAAAAAGATTTATTGATGACTTGTGATGCCAGGATGTTTCCTCTGTGCATAATTTTTTTCTCTTAAAATACAAATACATCATAAACCGCAAAAGAGAGAGAGAAAAAAAAAAAAAAAAAGGATGTGTTACAAACTAGAAATTAAATGTGTTTTAATCCCATGGTAAAGTCAGACCTGGAAGCTGAATTCTCCTCACTCCCCTCAAGTTCAGGTCTGGAGCTTAATTTGACCTGTGACAAGCAAGAATTAAAACCACAAAACTCCATTTTGGATCCAAAATTCGTTGCAGTTTTTGGGCATCCACTGCTCAGTTTTGGAGAGCCTTGAGCCCTTATTAGAAACATTGTTGAAGCCAAGCTCTCAGATTTAAAATTAATACTCCCCAGTCCCAAAGTTTTTTAACATTTAGTACTTTTGCCCCAGGGCTGGAAAGTCACTGTTTCAAATTCTAGAGTTAAAAATGTCAAAATCAGTTAGACTACAAGTTGCAGTAACCATCAGTATTCATTTATACATCCAGCACGAGGAAAGAAGTGGGGAGAGAGGGAGGATATGTCTGTTTGTTTTGAGTAGCATGCTTGGGTTCAGTTCCTAATGCAGAAGGGTTCGTGGCTGGGTGCACAGGTCAGGGTGCAGAGCTGGAAGTGCTGCTGCTGGGACAGGCTGAGCTGAGTCCTTGGAGGTGCTGAGGTTTAGTCCAGAGCAGGCTGTATTTAATCTCAATTAGAAGTTTCATTTACTTTCATTCAGGCTGCAGCGGGATGAATGGCAATTCAAAGATCTCCAGCGTGTTGAGTTTTGAGCAAAGCTGGACGATTAGTACCTAGAGGAGGTCAGATTGGTAGGATTCATTACTGTTTGCATAGAAATCTCTGCTGTGTTCCCAGTGGGGAGACAAACCCGGTGAATTCAGAGGCAGTAGAAGGCCAAATCCAGATCTGCAGCAGCCAGCGTGCTTGGAGTAAATCTGCTGGAGTCAACAGACACACTTGAGCTGGCACCACTGTCACCGAGATCAGAATCTGGCTTGATATAAAGCACTTTTAAAAAATGTAATTCAGGCACGAGGAGTATGGAAGAGTATTTTAGTTCTAAGCTGTGACTGTGATAACCCAGTCAGCAAGCCGTGGAGGAAATGTTTTGGGATGTTATTTTGGTCCAAGAGCAGTGTAAGTGGGAAAACTACAAATCATAAATTAATTGGGCTCATTAGGTCATTAGTGATGAAGTTTAGGAACTTTTATTTTTTTCTTCCTTAAACTCACTTAGTGGAAAGGAGTATGGTAAAAGAGAAAGCCTGGTATTAAACTAGAATATAGTACTTAGATATATCAAAAAAGGTTGACATTTTTGGAGAAAATATACAACCTAGTCAGCAGTATCAGTCATTGGAAACACAGTTCTTGCATTCTGGTTAAGAATTAAGAGAAGGTTTTTGTTTGTTCTTTCATATTTTTTTGTGGTTTTTTTTATATTAAAGCTTACAATGGCTATTTGTGGTCTTACTTCCTCAAGGCACATTTAGGAAAACTGGATTAATTTATAATGCCATTTGCAACAGAACGAAGCCTGGTGAGGCAATGGATTTGACATTCCTTTACACGGGCTTTTTACAGTGATACTGCTATGATTCTAAATTTTTATCAATGTGTTATTTGAGTAAACCTTTTATTTACCATACATTTAATGTAATTATATGTTCTATGGAATGAGGAAAACAGTGCAGAAACAGTGATTATTCTGAGTTAATACTTGAATTTAAAGATAATCTTGACTTTCTGTATTGTTTCATACTCAAGTATTGCTGTGGTACAGATGGCTTTTTTGCTTGTGCTATAAATTAATGCTCTCTCTTTCACTTTTTCTGACTGGCTATGATACTGCCCTGGTGTTTTGACTAGAAGTGCTGCAGGGGGTTTCTGTGTATCTTGGTGTATATATTTATATACCTGGAGACTAATTTTAAAAGCTACAGCAGGTGAAAGAAAACCCTTCCAATCAGATTTATCTTGGAGTGATAAATGTGGATACTGTGGAAAGATTCAGGTATTTCGGGCAGTGGTGATAACCCAGGCAGACGGATAAATGAGGGAACGTTCCACTCCACTTCCCAGAAGGAGCCATCTGGGAAAACTGTTAAATTTGACCTGTTGCTGGAGCTCATCAGCCTTTTGGAAAGGTGTACACTGAACCTAATAGGAAAATAACCTCTCTGTCACATATGCCTGTCGTTTATGGGGTTTGTTGGTTTTTTTGAGTTTTTTTGGTTAGACTCTTGTTTTTTTGGTGTGGCTGCATAGTTCTTTTCGTGATGTTAACCACTCAACTTATTAACTTGAACCATTTTGTAGCCCACTAAAAATACTGGCAGATGACAGTGGGTTCTGGACCTCAAGTGAACCGTAAGAAAGCAGATGTTGTATGAACACAGAATTGTTCACTGATGCTTCTGCTCTTCTGTTCTGCTATTTGCACAGGCTTTAAAATATGGGGAAAAGAAAAATGAAAACACATGGTTTTCATAGGAAATAGAGACAATACTAACATTCGAAAATGTTTATGCCCTCTGGTAGGATAATGTTTTAAATCTGGTTTAATAGAGTTTTGGAATTCAAAAAGATAAATAGGTTATAAATGCAATGCAGCAAATAAATGGAATCGTAAACAAATAACAAGTAACACAAAGTAAACCAAGTAGTGTCTGGGTACACATGTATTTCCTATTATTTTATGTGTGCATATGCACACTTTTTCAGTGTTCTCTAGAATTAATAAAGCAAGAAAGCTTGTATACTCTATAAACACTCTAAAACTCCTTTGCAATTTAGTAGGAAACAAGTTTTTATAGCGGTTTTGGACTGTTCTTTTCATCTGTTGTTCAACACACAATTGAAGATGATAACTTTTCTACACAAATTGTAGAAGACTTCTCCAGAAGACTTCATGTATGTGTAATTTTGTCCTGTCACTCACAGGTGCAGACCTCTTCCCTCACTCATGCATGTTCCATTATACCTTCTTAATTCACTTCTTGTAATCATGATGGACATCCCTCAAACCTGCCCATATTTGTCATGCACAGGAACTTCTTTTCCATTACAAATAGCAAGTTATAAAGAGAAGGAAAAAAAAGTCTGTGGGTGCTGTAATTATGATACTTTAGGTTTTACTAGCTTAGTAATAACAAAAGTCATAAAAATACTTTGCTTACCCAAAGTTCTTATTTATAGGGGGGTGGGGGCTTCCCCATTGTCAGGCTTAGCAATATTTGCCTAAATTAAGCAAGGGGATTTGTTCTGCCCATTAGAAGGGCCCAGTTTGGTGAATGGAAATGCTTTGGACATTCCTGCATTGCTAAGACTTAGAGGAGGTGTTCCTTAAGGAGCTCTGTTTCAATGCTCCTTGCACGTGGTGACTTGTCCTCACATGGTGCAGTGCTGGGTTTTTTGTGGTCTTTGCTTCTGGGATTGTCCTTGGTAGTTCTGCCTGTTGGTTTGGCCAAAGGGCAGTGGTACCTTTTTACATATCTTTATGTAATTTACTGCTGAGTCCATGTGCTACTGATTAAACCTGTGCAGGGGAGGGCCATTGCATGGTCCTCGGGTCCAGATGGGTGCAAATAATGTCGTTTTAGTGATGAGAGTGGGAAATTACAGAAATATCCCAAAATTAATTCAGAAAATGTTTAACTTCTCTTGACTGGCATCTTCTGTAACTTTTTGACAGTTGTCTCATGCTGATATCTGATACTCTTGTCGATAAAATTGCTACTGCATTTGAATTGGTCAAGTGGAATTGGTTAAATAGAAGAACCTAAATCATAACTAACTCTCTCAATGAATTAAGCTAGAATTACAGACCTTAACTGTCCACCAGCATTGAAAGTATTTAGGTCAATTGTTTGCACATCTTTTAAAACTGGTCTCTTACAGAGTCCTTCTCATAAATACCAGATGATCAGTCATCAGAAAAGGAAAAACAAATAAAAAAGCTCAGAGTAGTCATCGTAGCGATAGCATTAGGTAAACAAAAAAGTAAATATGAAACTGAGAAGGAAATTCTTCCCTGGCATAACACTGTTGTGTTTTGGAGACTAAATTTTTCAGATGTGTTCAGACTCTTTGGAATTAATGGAGTGCTGCAAAGTGGAAACCCAGATTGCCTAAAACACTTGACAGTAAACCCGCACTGAAAGCTGAACCAAGGTGTGTGTCTGTAACTGCACGTATCAGTTGTGGAAAGCTGTTTTCCATGATAAAATATTGGAGGTCAACTCTTAGCACCTTTTCTTCTGTGCACCAGCTCCCATGGTTTTAGGCTGGGCCATCACAAAGAGTACAAAAGAGGTTATGGACAGAAACATTAACAACTATGTTGACTCCTTTTCCACCTGTGGTAGCAGCTGAAAAACAAATCAAAGCTCAGAAGCAGTTATGTTCTTGTAACACTTTATGGCATTTGCAAGGTATTCTCTTCACTGGAGAAGCAGAGATGAACACTTTATTAGATTTCTCCTCTTCTTCTTTTGGTGTAACGCCTGGGAGCAGTCTGTTTGAGTACCTTGATTGCTTCTGGTGATTAAGCCAGCAAATTGAACCCCACATCTGTGAAGTCTGAGTGTGGCTGCTGATCCATGCACAGTCCATACATCCATGACACTCGCTTGTCAGCTGTAAACTAGAAATGAGAGAATGATGAAAGTGTAAAGAAAAACTTCATATGATTATAAACGTGTTTTGGCTAAGGGGTTTAAGGTTTGGACCAGACTTCAAAACTTTGGATTGTGTTCTAAGGACATTTTGACACTTAAAAGAAATCTGTGTTAGCAACCAAGCTGTATGCACGGCATAGCAGCAGTGCAGGGTTGTAAAGATGTGTCCTCAGTGTGCTTGGACTGCCTGGACCTTATAAAGAAGGCCAGGGAATGCTGTATATTGAAAATGCATCAGGTATGCTACATGGGAACAGTCCATCCACTCAAGATCTCTGGACATGAAGCAGCCCAGCTGGAGCTCTACCAGGACTCTAGGCATCTGCAAGTCCCAAATGAGAGGCCAAATTTCTCATTTTCACCCAGATGTTATTTCAGACAGAAAAAGGTTCAGACAGGTTCAGGGGAACTTGGCCATACATTATCACTGGCAAAGCAGCTTGTTCAAATACAGAATTTGAAGTCAGTGCAAGGTAGCGGTGTCTGCACATCAGGAAAGCCCCTAAAATGCCTCTTCACATTTTCAGGTACCTAAAGGCCCAGGTTTCACAGCAGAGTATTTTATTTTTATCTGGGATTATCTTTCCCATACTGAGGGGGAGCTGAGGTTTGCTACCTCAGGCAGAAGGGAGGCTCAGCCCAGATGCTGCTCCTGGAAAAGCAGCAGCTCCAGTTCTACCAGGAGCCACTGTTCAGCACAGAGGTAGAAGAGGAGGTGGGGAAGGGTGTCCCATTCATGTCAGCCCTCTTCATACACTAGAAATAAACTTGATATGCAACCTCTTGGTCATGCCTTGGCTACAGGGTGCAGCAGGATCCTGGCAGATCGTCTGAGCTGCTGGCACTCAAAAATCCCTTTGGTGTACTGCTGTAGCTGAGCTTGAATGGCAGGGCACTTAATGCAGGGAAAAAGGATCTCTGCTTCTTACAGTCACATCAAAATTACCTGCTTATTGTGGAATTTGTCTCCACTAACTTGTGCTGTCTAAATATTCAGTGACTTGTCTTGCGTGTTTTTATGCTCCTTTTACAGTCAGCGGAGTGAAGTAGATTCACACAGTGGATGATTCATCTCCCTTGTTTTAGGCTTCAATATTAGAATGGGATAAATGACCTTGTGGAGATTCATTTCAGAGAGAGAGCTTTAAGCACCTCCAGCTAGCAAGGGTGAATGCCCATCATTGGTGTTAGGAAAAGCCAAGTTAATTTTTCACCGTTTGCTGCCCTTTCCACCCAGACCTCCAATTTCCACCACCATTGAGTGCTACTTAAAGGATTTCAGGTGGTCTGAGCTGGCCGTGTGTTTCAGCCCAGCTTGTGTCAGTGGACCATGCAGGAGAAGGGCTGAGTTAGGAGAGGTGCTGCAGTGGCCCGTTGAACTGGCAGCCCCCTGAGAATGCTGCATCCTGGGTTCAGCCTACCGGTAGTTGCCAGGTTTCTGCCTTTCGAGGAAGAAGCGTGGTTTCATTCCTATCCTGGAGTAATTAGTGACTGAAATGCCCAAAACAGGCAGCCCCAGTTAGAGCCGTGGTTCTCAACCTCTGCTCTGCAAACCCTGGGGGTCCATGGATCACTCCTAAGGTAACTAAGAAGAATTCAATGAAAGGTAACTGAAAAACCCGTGTTTATTGTCAATAGATTAACTTTCTCCATAAAGGAGCTTGTCTCTCTTGAAAAACATTTGGGGGCTGCCGAGCATAAAGGTTGAAAATCACTGAGCTGGAGTAATGTATCTTTATATGTGGTAATTTGACAGCAAAAGGGCTAAAGCTATTCAACTGTACCTTTATGAAAAAACGTCTGGAGAATTTAATAGAATGTGATAAACTTTGCATTGGCACTTTTGATTCAGTCTCTGAAACCTGAGTAACTGAAGGGATTCTATAAAAATAATTCTACAAATGTGCAAAATAAAATAATGAAGTCCTTTTCATATGGATTCCAGCTGATCATATGAGCATCATGCTCATGCAGTAGACTGGTATTATTCTCTACTCTTTTAAAGATTTAACCCTGATAAATGATAAAGAATTGTAGACTAATTTCTGTAGAACAACAGGTTTCATCCCTAGTACCTATGCAATGACTTTCTAGTTGTAGATGTACATTGAATTTAATTTAAGATCTATATAAATAATTTCTACAGGATGAAGAATCAAAGATACTCAGGATTTTGAGTTTCTCCACCAGGGTAGCTTTGAATCCAGACACCCAGCTCCAACAGTCAGATCCCTTGAACAATGTGGTTTTGTCACAATGCCATAGACTTTTCCTATGATGGTTGGTACAAGAAACTCTTGAAAAATTTTATTAACCTCCTCTGCATTTATGAAGACAGGGCAGGATTTGCCAAGCAAAATGATTCCCCTCATGGTTATACATGGTAAACTGTTTTAAAAGTGTTTTGGGGCTTTTTTTCCTCCCACATTTGATTGAGTTTTACTTGATTTTGTCAGTATTAGTTCACCCTTACTTGAACTGCTGGATAATTCATTTGTAGAAGAGGCAGTACATTTAGGTACTTCCATCTGTGTTTAAACAAGGCTCTTGTGCTTTCCCATTAAAAAAAACCGATTTTGTATTATAATGCTTGTGGTAGATGAGGTTCTGAATTTAACTCCTTCCTACTCTAGTTTCTCTTAACGACTATGTTATCAACACCTGGGGTTTCTAGTTTACTCTCTTTGCAAATATGAATTTGCAAGAAGGGGTTGATGGTAAGTAGCGTGGTTTTAATTTGCACTTGCGAAGTGTGTCAGACAGTTTCATCAGGGCATGGTGAGCAGAGGAAAGCCTGTCTTCCTCTGAAAACAGCCCTCAGAGGATGTCAGAGAGCGTGTTTGGCTGCGATAATCACTTGCAGTATGGTTTTGAAATGAGCTGTCCAGGAGCTGCTGGAGAAAGGGATGCCAGTGCTCCTATGAATTCACTCTTTGTCTTTCTCCCTTTTCTTTCTCCTGTTTCTACTTGTTTTCATGTTTCTGGGCTGTCACTTTGATGTGCTTTTGGATGAATCTACCTCGTTGTGTTGGTGGAAGTTCTGTGGATTCACTTGGATGAAACGTTTGTGACAGTCATCTGTTTTGCTAGACTGTACTCAGTGATACAGATAGCCCCTTCCAGCCTTCTGTTCCTTACTCCATGTACCTAGCATCTTTACAGCCTCATTCATCCCTCCTATCCTCCTAGTACCTTCCAGACAGCTGTTGAAATCTCTCTTCTAGTGGTATCTGAGTACCCTTTTCTCGTCCTTCCACACATTCCTGTTCTCAGACCAGGAATCTTGTCCATAGTTACTGTTCATTTATAAAGTTTTTTCTTAATCCATTAGTAATCTTAAGGTTTAAGCCTCGGGTGATATTTGAGTGCATTGCTGGACAGTGGCCACCCTTCTCTCTCTCAGGCAAAAGGGCAGAGGATTTATGGTGATACCTCACCTCTACCCTTGCACAAGAGCTACAACCAGCTTGTGTCCCCATAAATCATCAATGCTCCAGTAGTGTCAAATTCCCTGTAGCCTGTCCCATTTCTCTACTATACCACATCAGCTAGCCTTACACCTCCCCCCTAAACCCCAGCTTTCATCACACACTTGCCCAGTGCCCTCAGAGGAATTCAGAATGAGTCACGCAGAGCGCCTCTGGGGACTCCTACTGATGCAAACTTCCTCCTCCTCAAGGCAGCCTGTGGTTTGATGCCACAATGCAGCCGGTACTTGTTCGCTGGGGAGTTGATAGTGAAGTTTGGGCTGTGCTCCCCCCAAACTGCCACCTTCCTTCATTGGATTCTGGTGCAGGAGGGGATGCTCCCAGCTGATCCTCTTTGTGGTGGCAAACATAGGAGTTTCTCAGTGCCGGTCCACAGATTGTGAAGGTTTGGGGTTTTTTTGGAAGAAGGGTTTATCATTCGTTCATAAGGTGCATTCCAGTCCAGGCAGGAGACTGGCATCAGGCCATTAAGTGGAGTGTTATATGGATGTTTATATGTAAGATTAAAGTCCCTCAGTTCTTGAGATAGGATCAGAAGAGCTTTAGTAGTGTCTCCTGACCTGCTTCCAGAGTCTGCATTCAGAAATAGAGAATGTGATGAACAGAGCTCACTTACGTTGTTTTGGTTTGGTCTTTCCCCCTCCCCCAGACAGGCCATTGTCTTTATAACATTATCTACATTCTGCCTCTTCACATAGAAAAGAAAAATGCTTTTCTGGTGGTAATTACACAGTGCTGCATTGTGGACCTTTCATCCCATTACAGTAAGTGGACAAACTACTATAATTTACAAGAATGAAATAGGTGAGGAAATGGGAAAGTTTCTGGCACTCCCAGACATAAATGCCAACCTGACATGGGAGAATAACTCTGACAGAAAACAAGTTTGCTTGCTAGCAATGAGTGCTGGTGCAGTTGTGTTCTGATGCAGGGATGGAGGAGTGCTGGCTTCTCTTCAGGTGTTTCAGACAAGGAAGATTTGGGTAGTATTAAAGGAGGGCTACAGACCCTTAGCCTGTCTCTGCCCTTGCAGTTCAACTGAGACACGCTTCAGCTCTTCCTTGCTCTCAATTTCAAAATCTCTTCAGACTGTCTATGTGCTGCCTTGTCATGGATCTGTTAGCAAGGTCATGGTGTGAATACATTGAGATGTTTTCCTCCAGCAGAAGTTTGCTGCCTTATTATTCCCCATCTCTGAATACACACCTTTTACACCTCTCAGAACAGACTGATGCTCTTATTTGTCTGGGGTTTTTTGCTGACATATAGTGTTTCCTTGTGGGAGGTTTGCCCTGAAGGTGTGATTGCAGGAGTAAGGTCTTTACCAGTGTATTAGCAAAAAAGTATTTGCACATCACCAGGGAAGAGCTGCCAGTTGGGTGGTAGAGCTTTCTTATTATCCCTTGAGTAGACTTGCTTGTAGGCTGTGCACTAGAAGCTGAGTAGCTTGCACTTATCTTCTTTTTCTTTGAGTGAGGTGGCTACCAAATGTTAGGGGATACAACCACCCTGTATAGAGGATGTTTCTGCCACCCCGCGCAGAGGATGAGTTTGGAACCCTTGGAGGCTCAGGGTGCCTGAAATTCCCCCAGCCCCCTCTGGGTGGTTTGGCAGCAATTAATTGCCGCCACCTGCTGACCAGGCATAGGATTTCTCTGGCCCCAGTACAGCTTGTGCGTGTCCCGAAGAGTTCTCACCATGCCCTCCCCAGCAAGAGGGTGGTGGAGCAGTAGGTGTAGGTCAGGGTGCCTGCATAAAGCAGGAACACCTGGGGACAAATACAAGGTTGGTCATTTAAAGGTGGCACATGCCTTAGAGTGCACATAAACATGAGTGAAGGCTGAGCTGGTCTGCTTTTGGGCTGCTGTGAAGTTGTAAATTATCAAGCAGATCATGGGTGAGATCCTGGTACGGGAAGTTTAAATGAGATATAACGTCATATAACTATGGTGTTAAGTGCAGTCAAACTGCATGTCTTCACTTGCATTTCCTCGTAGAAGGCGTAAAATTCAGGTATTCTTTTAGAATAAAGGAAAATACAGAAGCAAGACATTTTACCTAATCCTAAACTTTAGAAATTCAAGTTTGCTCTTCTTTTATTTAGTGAAAGGACATAAAGAGTGTTAGTCACCATTCTTCAGAAACTATTTAACATTGTTAGCTCTTTAACAAAGATGTCTTTTCACACTGGTGAATTTGAACATTTAAATGTGAGGTAAGCCAGACAAACAAGTACATTAGACTGAAGGATGTACAATGCCTCTTAGACGACGTCACTGCACCGAAGCTTCATTCTGTGGCCAAATTGCAGGAAGCGGCAGCATGTGCTGTGATCCTGTTCCCTGGCTGCCCAGCATTGCTGTGCCCGGGGCACTGGTGCAGGGTTACATGGCTGCCGTGGTAGGAGCTGACTTCTGAAGCTCTTGGAAATCCTGACCTGCTTTCTGCCCTTTAATGAAGCATGTGTAGCATTTAACTTTTCTGGGGTCACTCCAGGTTTTCAACCAGTACAGCTGGGGTAGGGACACCTCAGTAACTTGCTTTGATTGGAGTTCATTCTTCAGCCTGGGACCTGCTTGCAGGCTATCCCAATCTGCTGCCTCCTACACCATTAAAGGAGCTCCTGTATTGGGGCAGAGCCCTACAAGTGCTCTAAGGACCCAAGGAATTTCATATCTACATAGAGACTATAATCTCATTTTCTCTCTTGTTCAAAATGCAATCTTTTCACAGGAATGCATGGGGTTTTCCCTAATTATCCTGTAGCGAGTCTCCCTTTTTTTTTAGCGTGTATAATTTTTTAATTTGTTTGCTTGTTTGGAGGCGGAGAAGCCTCCAAGGAGAGATGAAATGCCATGCATGGCAGTTCTGCTCGGCTGCTGCAGTGCCATCCCTGTTCCGTCAGAGCAGGGGAAGGTTGCTATTACCATTCTATAACGCATGGCCCTGGGTTATTCTTGCTTTCCTAAGCAGTTTGAGTTGTAAACCTCCATTTCCACCCTCGTTGCTCGACCCAGTTCCCAAGTGGTTCCTCCTGCTGATCCTGTGTCTCTCTCCTTGCTCTCCAGGCCTCGGGGACCTCAGGCAGTTCCGCTGCCACCACCCCATCCGTGTCCACTCCTGTCACTGGCCACAAGCGGATGATCATCCCCAACCAGCCTCCCCTCACCGCCACCAAGAAGTCCACTGCCAAGGGCCCAGGGCAGCCAGCGCCCATCCCGGTCACTCCCGTTGGCACCCTGAAGCCGCAGCCGGTGCCGGCCTCCTACGCCACGGCCTCCACGCCGAGCCGCCCGGCCTTCAACGTGCAGGTGAGGACGGCGCAGCCCAGCCCGCACTACCAGCCGCCCAGCCCGCAGCCCGGGCACTATGGCAGCCTGGGGCCCGGCCAGCCCTACGGCACCGCGCCGTCCCGCCAGCCTGCCGCCCCTCAGTACGGAGCGCCGCAGCCCCACGGGCCCAGCTACGGCTATGCCCCTCCGCCCGGCCGGCCCGCCGAGCCCACCTATGGCTACGCACCGCCACAGGGCCGCTACCAGGAGCCCTACTACGGGGGCTATGGCGGCAGGAACGGCTCCGAAGCGCCCTACGTGCCGCAGAGCTCCTGGAAGGCCGAGCCGGCCTATCCTGCCAGTAATGCCATGGGCCAGGCTCCCCCTGGGCTCTACCAGCCACCAGCCACGAAGAAGACCTACATCACTGACCCCGTGCTGGCCCCACAGCCGCCCGCCCTGCAGCAGAAGGTAAGAGATGCAAGTGGTCACTGGCATTCCTGGGGGAGCCACATGGCTGAACGTGGCCTGGGACACTCCCGGAAACGTGATGGGGGTTAAGGTGGTGCTATCAGAGATGTGGGGCAGGTCTCCCTATGTATGGCTTCTTAAAGCTGGAAATAGGGAACTCTCATCTGCTTTGAAAAGAGCCCCTGCAGGGGCTTAGAAAAATTGTCAGTCTCAAATGGTGAGATGATGTCGCATGTGGAAGCATGGTGGGAGGCCATGCTCCCTCCCATGGGAGGGAGGGAGGCTTTGTCCCTGTGACATGCTGTTGCCCCAGGAACTCCCTGGCCGTGCCTCCATAAAGCATCTCTGAGCTGGAGCCTTTTCTTGAGAGCACTCCCAACATTAAGGGAGAGGTTGGGTGTGAGCTGCTTCATGTGCCTGTGGACATCCCTGCTTCACAATCAATCCTCCCTGTCCTCAGGCAGATGGGAGGTACACGAGAGGCTGGTTTTGATTGTGGTTCAGAGTGATTGTGGAGGTTGTCCTCTGGTGTGTCGCTTTCAAAGATCACTTATCACTGAAACCACATGGAAATGAGTCCCCACAGAGCTCGGCTCTGGTTTTCCTCTCCGATGTTGGTACACCGGGTGGCCCCCATCCACTTCAACAAGTGCCTGGACCTCACAAAGTGAAGTCAGTTTGAAATAAAAAGTTAAAGTGGGTCTGCCTGGTTTCTCTGCCCAAGCTGATCCTGCCTGCCTTTTGTCACTTCTGTTGGTGGCAGTCTGTAATGTGGCTCTGAGAGGACAGAGTTGTTGTAGCTTTGTGGGGCCCTCGTTGTGTATGGTGAGCTGAGGTTCCACAAGGGGTGAAGCAGGGAGGTAATGATGCTGTTGCTGCCCAGGCCCACCTTGGCATATGTGAGCACATCTATGCTCTTGAGTTTATGGGTGCTCACAGGGAAAGGTGAAAAAGCTTCTGATACATAACAGAAAGCCTGTCCCTTTGTCATTTCCTTCTCTAACAGCACACAAATGGTCTTCCCTGGATTCCCGGTTTCTTGACAGTGGGAACTTCGAAAGGCAAAGATGTTTCTCAAGGCAGTTTAGAGAGGGCAAGAAATTACAGAAGTCCTTGAAATATTATCTACTACCAGATAAGAAACTGCTTTTTCTCTTTTCTTCCCCTTCCTTAACATGAAGCTTTGAAGCAGGGAGAGAAGTAATAAACTCTCAGCTCTGCAGGTACTTGGTATAGAGCTTAGACTGCAAAGTAGTGAAAGGCACAAAATTTGCACATAGCCTTAACTGATGTAAATGGTTGTGGTTCCAGTGGAATCACTGAGGAAATGCTGAGGTACAGCAGATCCATATTTAGACTTTTATAGATACAAGTAGGTTTATATATATAAAAAATTTAAAAACTGTAGTTCACTCAGCATCTCTATGGAAACGCAAATCATCTCGAACCACAAACAGCACAAGCCTGTTAGTCGCATTTGCATTACAAAGCTGGAGGGACAATTTAATTTAATTTAGCTCAAGTTTGGGGTTTCATGTATGCCTATATATATTTATATATACATGTTGGTGTGTGTGCACGTGGCATTTGCAAATACACAGTGCAGAAATACTTCATGAGTACATCTATAAAAAATAATTTCGATTCTTCTGCAGAACAGACTATCATCTGCTTGATGATAATTCCCTCCAGAAACTTTCTTTCTCTTCCAGCCTGCTAAATAGCTGTTTTCTTACCTCTTTCACTTTTGAGCTTACAAATCTGTAACATATTGGTGGCAGGCTTTGCCTTTAAAGCAGTGTTGTCCAGCCTTACCATGTGCTGTTCTCTTCCTTTGCAGAATATCCCATTCATAAAATCGACTTCGGGAATTATTTTATTTAAAAAGGGAAAAAAAGACTGTGTTAGAGCCAGATATCTGTTAGGGAGAATTGTCACTGTAATTTGACTTGGCTGTTATGTGAATTTTAACATCTACACACACACACGATTCTGCATTTGCTTGTGTTTTGCCTTTTCAAGGTCGATTTGAGACCTTTCAGTTAAGGAAACAGAAAGGGTAAGAAGCATTGATACATATCACATAAAATGTAAGATGACCTTTAGGAATTTTTCTTCTTGCAAGGGAATGATTTTAAAACATCAAACAATTTCTAAATGTATTCGGGAAAGTGCACACCTAATTTTGAACACAGTTTGTGTGTGCAAATTATTAAGGATGTTGTAGCAAATCCATCTCAGATTAAAAGTTCATGGTCCTTAATTCTAACATATACCATGATCCATCACTGTGAGAGGCAAAATTTTTCATTAAATTTGTTTCATGTTTTCAAAGGGTAAAAATAAAAGATTTCTATTTGGCATTCTGGCTAGGAAGAGGTTCATGACACTGTGGCTCTGGTTTTTTTGCTGTGTGCTAATCATGTTGAAGTCGCTGCTGATCCAAAATAAATCTGGATTGGTATGGGAACAGCAAATAATCTGTACTGGTTCTTAAAGCCTGCCGAAAACAATGAGTTTTACTCACACACAATTCCACGTTGCATTCTGTCCTTAGGCCACTTATGGAGTGAGCGTCATGCATGTGAAGCCTCTGGGCATTTTAGTCTTTTGCAGCACCGTGTCTAGCATTAGTGCCCAAGTCCTAGTTAGGAAATGATCTGGTGGAGTGCATGTCCTCATTTAAACCTTCGTGTGCTTCAACAGCCAAAAAAACCTCAGGAGCTTTCTCTTCTGGATGGTGGGTGGTGGGGATTTCTGTAGGAGCAGCAGCAGAGCTCTCATGAGACTATTTGACTCCTCTTACGCTCTTGCTATGCCTGCTCAGATCAAGTCAAAATCTGAAGCCTGCCTCTTAACTTCTCCTTTCCCAAAGGGCAGAGGGCACAAGGCCAGGGTGGCTCATTAGGTACACTCATTTCTGGCTCCAAGATGTCCATAGTAGACATGTGACAAAAAGCCAGTTTCTGATGTAGAGTATTCCCAGAACTTTGCCCAGTGGCCAAAGCAGGACTGGTAAACTCCCACTGCTGACCACCTCATCTGTCACCAAATGTTTCTGTGTTGGACTGGTAAAGACACTGAAAATCCTTGTTGAGTTCTCAGATCTCCAAATCGGTCTTGGTCCTTTCACTGGTTTTGGTCATGTTTGAGCATTTTTGAGACACTCATATCTCCCAAATGGATTTGTAGACCTTTTAGGGACCTTGTGTATCTCCTGATGTATTTGAGAGGTGGCTGTGGGAGATGTGTTCTTCCTAGATCTCAGATCCCAGCTATTCTCCTAATTCTATTCATAGGCTTTGGGAAGCATATTCCTTCCTAAAGGGACCTTCACATTTTCAGCTTCTAGACTACATACCACTGAAGCCATTTGAGACCAAAATGGTGGAAATCTTAACAAAAATACTGATCTCTTGAGAGCAATTCACCAGTTTGGTGAGGACAGAAGTGTCTTGTGGCTCTGATTTAGTATAGCATCCAAATCCACATTCTTTTGCTGCAGATTTGCTGGAGGGAGAAAGGAGAAATGTCCCTTTGGTAGCCGTGTCTGTTCTCCTAGACATGGCACAAGTGCCCGAGTTCCTTACCCTGGTCAGCCACAGGTCCCATTATCCCCATATTCACACCTATAGAGGCATCAGTGCATATGGAGCACAGCCTCCTCTTCAGACAGTCCTTCAGTTTTGCACACCTTTCCAGGTGAGCACCATGAAAAGTGGGGTGACAACTGTAAGCCAGGGGGATTTAATGAGGCAGCTCATGTTTGTGTCTTGGTTTAGGTGGTGGTGGCTGCTCATGACTAGCAGACCTCAGCCAGCGCGTGGTTTCCGCGCTGCTGGAGGTGATTTCTTTGCACCCAGCCCTGCCATGGTCTCATGCAGCTTTCAGTGCCCAAAAGGGACTGTGATGGCTCGCTGTTTTCTTGTTTTACACAGCTTTTGTCAGTTTTTCCACTGATTTAATACCTGTGATGGAGACATTTGCTTGGAAGTTTCATCTTTGCCTCAGAAACATATGCTCACAGTGCCCTTTGCTATGACTGATGCACTTCTCTTGTACTGGTCTAATAATTTTTACCATCACTCACATAAAGGAGACACGTCCAGCACTTGCATTTGAACTGAGACTAATTCTCTTGCTGTTTGCTGTTAATTTAGCAACTAGAAGTTTTTCCTTCTCTGCAGATGAATAAAAGCAGTCTGCCAGATTTCCTCCTGCTGTCACAGGGATATATTCCTTCCTGGTGTTGCTTTTGACTTGTGGAGAAAGGCAGGCGGCTTGCTTTGCGTTGCTTGCCTCCCCCAAAGTGCCTTCTCACACAAAATTTTGTATCTTTGCCCAAGTGTCTTCTTCACAAAAGTTACGTATCAAAAATTGTCAATGGATGGAATTTGGAGACAGTGTAAAAGGATGATTGAAGTTGGTTTTCTGTTAGTGTGGGACAGTGGCTTCCCATAGTTTTAGTATGCTCAAATAAAGTAAAACAAAGTAAAATTTAAAATGATTATTTAAAATATTCTACTTTGGCATTTAATGAATTTAAAAAGACTGAAAACGAATGTAAAATGAAATAGAAGGTGAAATTCTGAAATTCAGAGTTGAATCTGCGAGTTCAGTGTGACATTTCAAAATTTCCAGATGAATATGCAGTTCCTTTCTTTCCTGAGAATAGCAACAAATGTCAAAATGTTGACATTCTTCACAAAACAGTAATTCGGAGTTCTAACCAGCACTAGCTGTATATCGGCTGCTGACTCTGTCATTGCTTCTGGGTGGATTAAATTAAATACTGTTGCTTCTGTTAAAATGAGGAGGAGGGGAAAGAAGGCAGTTATGTCTAACAATAAGATGAGAAGCTCCAGGACTTGTGGTACAGTGACATTGAGAATGATGTTTTCCTCTTCAAGTTATAAATCTCTGCATGAAAATCTTTGTGGGTTTTTTCAGGTGAATAGGTGCTGGCAAGAGATGCAAAAAGGTGTTTTCAGAATGGTGTCTTTATCCTGACTGCAGGAATCTGATACAGTCTGGTTTATACCCTAGACTTTTGAAAGAGCCCAATTCTTGGCTCGAAATGTGTTTGACATGTTCATTTGAGAGCTTTACTCTTTGTTCTTTGTATTATATTTTTATTATTTAGGCACTCCATATACTAGCAGGAACCAGCTGATGACAGAGCAATTAATCAGTTTTTTCTCTTAGGAATCATATATTTGAATTGTTTTCCTGAAATTGTGAAACAAAGAGTTGCCAAACAATTACCTTGAAGTTAAAGATAACAGGGAGCCTGCAGTTACAGGAGTAAGTCAGGTCAGTGTATACTGAAAAACCAACTTAAATTTACAGCTTCAGGATGCAGCTTTTGCAGCTTTAGCCTTTAGTCAGCCACAATGGGTTAGAAATATAAGAGGAATAATTGAGAAAGAGGCTTTTGGCATAATACCTGGATGTTCTTTCTTGCTCCTTCTTAAAATAAGCTGAGGACAATGCCTCCACACATGATAAGGCATGGGGCAACCTTGAAGTTAATCAAGGGCTCTGCTTCTGTGCTGGTTAACTCTTGATAACCAAGTGTCTGCCTTGAGAGATCCTGCCAGGCTGTGTTACAGGCTAACAAGAATTTTCAGTCTGAGGTCATAAGAAGCAGTGAGTGAATACTTACATAGCATCACACAGGGAGGCTGGCTGGTTTCCAGGCAGTGGGGCTTGCCTGAGCCCTGAGGGTGCCTGAGCTCAGGTCTTTGAGGGGCAGCCTGGTCTGTAGCATGATGAGACAAGGATGGTTGGCCTTGCTACTGGTTTACAGCTTTCAGTACAGAAAGCAGCACCCATAAAAGTGAGTGCCACTTAATTTGCAGGCAGACTCTGGCTATTGTATGTGATGGTGCTGCTGATTGCTGAAGGAGCTGATTCCTTCCATTTAAAAATACAGTCGAGTCCAACCACATTGTAATTCTTTCAAAGCCAGAGCACCAGAGCATGTGAGGAAGCTGTTCTGTCAGATAAGCTCTGTATCATTGTCAAGTTTATTGCAATGAAGCCAGAACCTGAATGGGTAGAGAAACTTATCCAAGGTTAAGCACCAGTTGATTAGCAGAATGGGGCAGAACAAGGAGACATGGAGCATCCTGGTGTCATTTGGTGGCTCTTCTGTTTGAGGTGAGAAGGTGTCTGGCTGCCCTGTTGGTGTGGAACTCTTTGGGCTTATGACCTGATGGTAATGCCAGTGTTACGAGAAGTCACTATGCTCACAACACAGTGACAACATAGATGATGCTTTGAATGATATTTTGGCCATGTCATTTGCCATAGGATCTTTCTATATTTGGGTGACTTTCCCACTGACCTCCATGAAGCATATTTGCAGCCTTAATCCAGTTTTTAATGGCACACGTACAGATAAAATAGTAATAGTTTGTTACTGAAGCACCACTTTGTTTAGGGGGCTGTGCACAGTTTAAAAGATGAATCATTTTTCCATGAATAGGGATGGTTGTGCATAGATAGGCTCTTGAGCCTAGTATTTGAATGAACAGGCAAGTTAGAAAACTATCAGGGTGCACAGTGAGTAGTGCCAGCCATGTAAGATCCCACCAAAAATAGATATTCAGTTGTAAAGATTACAAAGTAGTCTATAATGTCTGCTGATAAAATATTTGTTTCATCCAAGAATAATGGTATGAAGCAGTTGCTAATATATGGTTACATTTACTGATCATAAATGTTCTGGTGTTAAACTAACTTTGGTCTCCACATAATGGGCTTCCTGTTAAGATTTACCTCTGAATAACTATAAAGAAACATGATATAGTAAATTTAATAGCAGCCTTTGGGGGAAAAAAGTTTAAAAAAAAGAAGAGGTTTCCTATCACAGGCTAAAGAACTCCTGCAAGGCAAACAGAATCTGCAATTACACTGACAGTTTTGTTCTTAAATGAAAATAATAGTGAATTATAAAGCTGTAAAATTGTTTTCACAACAATATTTTGTTTTTATAACTCATACTATTTCACTTAGTAGCTGCCTGGCTCCACAGCAAGTTACATAACATGATATTATGAGTATGATGCCTCAACTTTTTGTCTAGGGAATTAATTTAAGGGCTCTAAACTTTCCAGTCACATTTTCTTCTTTGTTCCAGACACAGTGTATTCTCTCTGCTGGAAAAAATATCAGATGAACTACGTCTTGCTTGTAGCAGAGTAATATTCATATGCCTCTTTATCCACACTAATAGGACTGTGACTTAGTTTCACATGGCTCCTCAAAATAGTCCAGATTGAAATGGGCCATCTAAAGTAAGCTACACAAAACAAATTAGAAAAGTGGCGTTGCTGTGTGTTAGCTGATCAATGTAGCATTAGCAAGGATTTTCCACACTGTGGTTTAGCACCAGCACAGACAGATGAATTATTCTTACTGTCAATATCACTCGTCCTCCCAATTAAATACTTTTCTAAACAAACAAACAAAATTTCCTCAAATGAGTCGGCTGTAACTTAACCTGACTTATTAGGATTAGTTTAGTCATCACTAAAATGGAACCACACCTGAGCTATAATATACAGCAGATGAGCTATCATAATTTTCGTCCTCTTATTGCCTCGTTAGATTCTACTTTATCAACACCTGAAGAATCTTTTTTTCAGGAGTTTCCTCCAGCTTTGTGAGAACTGGTTGTTCATTAAATGAATCACCTTCTTTTCTGTTGTTGCTGTGATAGAGCTTAAAGTGAAAACTCCTGCCTTTTCCATGGAGAAAAGTGGCCTAAGTGGACAGGGGATCTCCTGCTGTGTATATGCCACTGGTGGATTTCTTCTAGGCTGTTGCCAGGAAGCCTGGTGGGTTTTGTTTTGCAGTCCAAGTTGGCCAACAGAAGAAATCTCTGTGAGGAAGTGCCCTGCAACATTTGTGTTCTTATAAACTTCTGTTTTGTGTGTATCTTGCAGACTCAAAGATTCAGGTGACACTTGTGTTTTCCTGATCTGGTGATCAGCATCAGAAACATGTCCTGCATCTCCTTCTCCAGCCTGTGTTAGAAGGCTGCTTTTCTGTTCCTTGCTGCCTCAAAATCCTTCCCCCTCCTATTATGCAACATTTACATGTGACCTCTCTTTCCACAGGCTGCATCCCAAAAACAGGCTTTAGAAACACATCAATTTTTGCCCAGCTTCATTTGAATACTTCAGTTAAGACTTTCTCCTGAACCCATTTTCTCAACTGCATTTCCCATCATCTAGATTTTTCACAATTTTTACGTGTTTCTACATCACTTTCCCTCAGGGTTCTTGTCTTCCAAGGCTTAGGCTTAAAATTAGGCCTTTTGCTGCTGTAGAATTTCCAGATCACTGAGCAAGTGGTGGATGAGTCTTTCTAGTAGATTTTTAAGTACAGAGAAATAATGCAGTTGTACTGCAGGCAAACATGGCCTTGTAGGTACCAGAGGGTGTTGGGAGAACATGTGCTTATGTTTGTTTCTTCATGAGGTTGCTCACCAATAAATATGTCCAAATACAGTTTCCAAATCTGAATTCAGCTTCCCACCCACCTTTCTGTACCATTTCACCATCAGGTCAACTTCTACTGAATAAATACAGAACAGCAATTAAAACCACATGTGTAATTAAAAGAAATTAATTATAAATTTAAACAGCATGTAGATAAGAAAGGTAGAAGGATAAAGACAACTGGAAGCTCAGTTCTTTGTGACCTGCTTTTGAATAAACAGCATTATATTCCACAGTCAATTATCCAAAAAGTACAATGTGTTCTGTTGCCAAAAAAAGGTTGTCAGATAGAAGTGGTTAGTCAAAAGGACACATGCACTGGAGTGAACAAGTGAACATTAGTCTATTGTACTTGGTATAATATTATACAAACAGAGCTGGCTTGTTACTGGCTTGTTACTGGCTTTTTTCTTCTTTTTTTTTTTCTTTAATTTTTGACCACAGATGTGATTATGCAGCTTTTTAATATTACTTCATGAACATCTAATTGCAGGCTTCAGCAAGAGGTGCAGACCTTGCTAGGGAAATCAAATAAGGTATGCTCTGTGCAGCCCAATAATAAGGCTTCCAATACAAAAGTGGAAAAACAAGTCATTAGTTACAACCATCGAACGGAGGTCTAATGGGAGCCACGGATAAACATTCCATTTTATTATGTCTTCGTTATATGTTTTGCAAGAATCCGTGGTTATAAATTAAAATTGCTTTTTGCAGCAGTGGCTGTAAAAAGTTCAAAATCTGTGAATGTACCTATTATTTTTATTTATATCACAGCAGGCTGCTAGCAAAATTAACTTCTTCCCCCTCCTGTTTGTTAGTTAAAAGATGGAAAAAGCATACAAATGCGTATCTGCAGGCAACACTCAAAAATACCCCCCCAACCTTTTTTTTTTTTAAATCAAGATGGCATCAATTTAAAGTGGGAAGAGAAAAGAGGGGAGGAAACCCAAACATCTCAGATAAAATTAACTTCTTTGCCATTACACAAGTTGGTAGGGTCTGGTGTTTGTTTAGAAATTTAAATTTATGCTAGTGAAAGCATCCAGACTGTACTTTGACAGATGAGACAGGGCTTTGCTTGAGACTATCTCGCTGACAAAGCAGAAGAATTTCCAGAGCTCTTCTCCAATTGAACTGGCATTTGTGGAGACCCTGATTACTACCAAAAAAAGCAGTATTAGAACAGGATTTTCCAATGCTGCCTTCTGCCTTCTGAGCTACTGTGTGAGGGAATGTGTTCAACCTCTCGCTCTGCCCCAGACTCTCTCTTGAACCTTCCAGTGAAACAATTAATTTTTTTTTTGTTTCTTAATACAGCATTTGGAAGTCACCGCCCCAAGGTAACAGCCAGAGCAAGCGATCTGTGGAATGGAAAGTTGTGGTGGTTGGAAACATCTGTTTCTCCTTTTAGAAAGGATACAAAGACATGCAGTCCTAAACCTTCATCACCCTCATCAACCCTTCTGCTTCCATTTAGGAGTTAATTATTAACTGAAAGCTCTAGGCAGCTTCTCCTCTCGAGGAGAGAGGCTGTCCTGGACAGATCTGTGGCTTTGAGTGTACAAATCCCAAGCATGAGCAAATGACTTCTGAGCTGTACTTCCCCTGATCTAGGAAAGCCTTTTGTCAGAAGCTTAAATTCATTATGTGGAACCTGCACGTCCAAGGGAGAAAAATAATTGTATGCAAATGTAAAAAGGCAAAAAGCTCACTGCCATAGAGACTTTTTTACTCTTTCACACTAGCATTTCCATGGGCCATTGAGGAAGCAGGCCAAGGTGGTCTCACTTGGGCTCGGAATTCTACTGTAGGCAGGGTTGAGGTTCATAGATGTCTTTCTCCAAGGACTGGTCAGAAAGAGCCTCCAGGTAGGGACCATAGCACATCTCTAGGATGGATCAGATTAAAAAATGATACATGTTTCAGATTCACCACGGTGCTGCTGTTCCTGCACCTTGATTATCGCCATTAAAATTCTGCTAGTGATGCTTAGTAATTGTTCTAAATACTAGATAATGCCAAGAATTCAATACCATGGAACACGATTGTTTTTCTGTCGTTGGGAAATCAAAAAGCCCCATGTTTAGTGATGAGGAACCTGTTTTAAGGAAAAACCTGGATTTTTCAGCACGAGTTCCTGCAAGCTTTACCTCCCACTGTGCTGCCAGTTGCTGAGAAAGTATTTTATTTCCCAATTTAGATGTTGGACAGTGACTCAATATGCCCTGGAAATACTATCATTCTAGCAATTTTCTCATGTGGTAGCTCAGCTTAATGTCAGAGAAATGGGTAGTTATGAGTCCAGACACTATAACGCTGGACTTGGGTTCTAAAAATAAATATTTGGTTAACTTCTAGTCGTCAACAATTTTCTACTGCCACACGCATTAGAAAATGGAATAAATGGCCTCATGCAATTCCAGACACACTCTGTGGTCAACAAAAGTATCTGCAGAAGATTGAATACGGTGGTAATAGAGATAAATGTGATGGCCACTCTCGCCAATGGCATGTGCACCCTGATGTTTAGAACCTTGGGAGCAGAAGAGCTGGGTGTTCCGTAAGAAGAACAAGTGAGCAATTGTGCATCTAGAAAGACCTTACTAGCATGCCTGATTCCTCAAATGTCTCCCTTCTGGCTTGAGACTTGGTGGTTTAACCTTTTTCCTTCTTAGTTTCCTCTCTAAAACAGGTATAATGTTTACCTCCTCTATCACAGTGGGGGTTTTGAGACTTGATTGTCTGCAAATTAGTTTTAAAGTCTATAAATGCAAAGTAGTGATCCTATTTTCTGTGTGAAAGGCAATGAAAATCATGTGCAGATCCTCTCACAGCAGGCACAGTGGTTATTTGAAATGAAGGATATTTCTGCACCTTTGTATAGAAATGAAAGAAAGTTCTCTCTTAAATCTGTGGCTATTAAAAACAGTTAACTTTTAGCATTTATGTAGTGTTTTATATTGTCAGAGCTCTCTTATGAATCTCAACTAAATTCTTCACAAAGCCTCTGAAAAGCTTATGGCAATATACTGCTATTATGGTCATTTCCCCAAACCCACAGAGGGAGAATGAGACTCAGCCAGGCTCATATGGGTAGCAGCCCCATGGCTTTCTCTTCCCTTGGTGACAGACAGAAAGCAAGGACCTGTTCCAGGCAGATAAAAAAAGGTTCCCTCAGAGGTGGAGAATGAGCTATTTAATCAAGTCATACAGTTTTATGAATAAGTCAACATTCGGAGAGTAAGGTCTATACATTCCTTGAGGAGCAATACAGAGCTGTAACTTTGTCTGGATCTAAGGGCTTTGGTGGGATTTAGGATGAATGTGGCCACTCTCCCATGTGCTGAGTGTGTGCTTAGAGGAGAAATATGCAGAGCCTCATTGTGGCTTAAGTCCCTGTTTTCTTTTGTTGCCAAGCATGGGGAAAGGCCAGTGAGATCAGGCATGACTACTGACATCCTCAGCTTTCCTGGTACTGAAGCATCTGTATGTTTTTTTGGGAACCAGATGCAAGAACGTGGGAAATAAGGAAGGGGATAAATGTTATTGCCCAGTGTTCAGGACTGTTCAACCAGTTTCCTTTGGTCTTGAGTCTGGGATGGTTCATCAGACATTTGGTAGCCACCTTATGCTCCATTTGGTTTTAGAAGGCTTTAAAACAAACTCATTTATGGAAGGAGCTGTGTTGCAGCTGGAGTCAGGCTATCTCTGTACAGTAATTCCAGCTGTTGCTGGAATGAGATGAGAAACCAGGAATGGAAACAAGCAGACATCCAAAAAACCCACAGCAGATACGACACCTCATATATGAAGCACATATACAGAATTTGTATAGAATAACGTTTTAGCAGTGAATTTGATCTATCCTATAAAGGCTCTCGAGTTGTATAGGTTTTCATTTTTTTGCAGTGCGTATATTGGACCAGAGTGATGTCCCTATAGCAGTATTGACTTTGGAGCAACTCTGTTGATTTAGTAACAACTGGGAGTACAGATCAGAAGCTAACATAGTATTGTCATCTGAGCTTCTCAAGCAAGAACTAGGAGACTGAGTAAATCATAGAGTAGCCTTTTCTGTTCTCTTATTTCCTGTCTGCCTAAAACAATTACACATTGAACCTGTTTCTGGTATAACAGTGACTTTATGGTTAGCTCTAGGGGAATCAACACCTTTTCCCTGCTGGTACCAGCCTTAGCATTTTTCAATAATTTCATAAGTAATTCTTTCAAAAGTATATCTTTCTTAAGACATTGTTTTTAAGCAAACAGAGATTTTACTTCACATATAGGAGGATCTCCCTGTGTGAGTTCTTCTAAAGAAGAAGGAAGAGAAGTGCTGTAACAGAACAGCTTAAGTGAACGAAACCCTGTGGTGGAAACCCATCCATTTCTGGGCCCTTTTCTCTAGCATTCAGAGTAGGCTGTGAGTGATTAGGGCTGTTGCTGAACAGACACCACCAGTGATGTGAACCTCATCAGAAAGAACTGTTGGCAGTATAGGTAGAGAGCAAAGGTAGGTATCAGGAGGGGTTGGTTGTGAACATGCATCCTTACAGATACTAAGCAGAAATAATGTTGAAAACTTGAGCCATTTTTACAGATATACATTTCTTCCTAAGCCTTCTTTCCAAGCCCCCTACTCCTGATTTTTCCCAGAAGGATTTCTCTGAATCTCACATCCTATTTTTCTTGGACAGAGGTTTTTTCCTGCTTCTCTTACGCTCTACACAAGACAGCTGTTTACTTCTCAGTGATGAATATATTCACAGGTCATTATACAGGGTCCAGAGCATTGTGATGACAGTGAGCAAGGCAGCTATGCTGAGCTTTTGCTGATGAGAGTTTATTACTCATGGTTTCATATCAGCTCATATCTGCCTCAGCTGTTCTGCAGATGCCTTTCTTCCCCAACACTGACTTTTCACCTGAATTGCAGGAGACTGCAATTCCGCAGCCAAGGTGTGTGGCTTTCCTTGGACCTGTGTCATTGCCATTGGGTAGATCTAGATTGGCAGGAGCTCAAGAGATTTGAGTGCTGGGAGAACCATGAGGACTCAAATTGTGGGACTGAAAGAATAAATACAACACCTACCTGACAAAAAGAAGCAACTTGGCAATTGCTGACATATGTTTAGTTGGAGGTTTGTTGTGAGATATTAACACCCAGATGCATGCACATGTGTATAGACAAATATCATCTGGGTAATAACACTTCTAGAGTTCTACCCATGTCCTCAGTATTGGCTCATCATCCATTTCTGCTCTTTTGTGCCTTCTATTCATGAAGTTTAAAGTATTAACACTGAGGACTGACTCCTACGGCCTTCAGCTGAATATGTGCAATGAGTTGTTTTTAACCAAAACATGATATTTGTGTGGCCTAATGTCAGCCTTTAGCACACTTGATCAAAGAATTCACCAGCTTGGTTTGACAGCTTGGACCCTGTATTACCTTCCTTTTCCCTGAGGGTTACTGTGGATGAGCTGTTTCACAGTGGTTTCCCCCATCAACCTGCCTACCCCAGATATGAGCAATTCAGGTGGCTCATTCTCCTTTCATAGGAACTCTGGTGGGATCACTAAATCTTCCCCCTGAGGAAGAAGCGTGGACATTACTGTGTGCAAGCAGTGAAGGACCAGAAGAATGCCTCTGAACAGACAGTGCTCATCATGCAGATGCAAAAACCAAACCTTGTTTGGGTTAATTAACATGCCCAAGTCCAAAGAGAAAGTGGTGTTGAAGTGGGGGAAGTGAACCCAGAGGTTTTGACAAGCAGTGGTCTGTGCTTCCCCTGAAAAGGGGAAGTTGTAATGGCACCTGTAAGGTTTGAGGAGTTTTGTGTGAGGCCATCCAAACCGCCAAATCCAAATTTCAGTGAGTCTCTCAGTTTTCCTTCGTTCCTGCTTCACTGGGCTCTCAGAGAATCTCTGAGGGAAAGGGCCGTGTCTGTGTGTCCTCCTGGGAGCTGCTGGGCACCACTGGTAAGCCTAGGAGCTGAAGTCCTGATGTCTTTGGAGTGATGCTTCGGAATGACATCGCCCCTCTGTCTGGGATGCGCAGGCACAGGGCACTGAGCAGAGCACACAGCGTGTGTGTGTGTGTGTGTTTGCTCAGCAGAGCGCAGCTGCCTTGTCTGCTTGTTTCAGAGCACAAGGGAAAGGGGACAGCCAGCGGTCACCAGCCGCCTTTAGTAAAACATGATCTCAATTAATCCTTTGGTTGTGTTGTTTATTAAGGGACAGCACTGCCCACACAGCATGTAAGTTTATCCCCTACCTTGTCTTAGTCAAAAGGCTAGGGCAGCCTGACAATGCAGCAAGCCCGAAATTCCTCCTGTGGATGACACTGAAGGAGCAAACCTCAAGAAAAGCTTTCAGTGTAGCTCAAGGCATAGCCAGTCCTGCTTGTTTGATCTCTCTCTTGCCACCACAACACACATTAGTATTTGCTGATTCACAAATGGACGTATTCCCTCTCACTCTACATCTCTCTCTTGCATTGTCTAACAAACAAGGAGTTTGTACAGCTGTCTGGCTGCTGGTGAAAGGACTGAGCACCTTGCAGAGCTGACCTTCAGCATTTTACTTGTTGCAGCATGAGTAGGTTTAACTTCAAAGTGACAGGTCAAGACCAGGGCCAGACTTAAATCGTGTTTGATGCTCTGTTGGTCCAGCAGTATTTGTCTTGGTTATATTGTTGTAGTAGTAGTGAATTCCAGAAGTTCATTGCTATTTCTTTTCCTGTGTCTTCAGCATCCTGATCAGTAATACCAATAAGTCCTTCCCTTTTTTACTTTTTCCCCAAACCAAGAGACTGTTAGACATACCACCTTTTGCAATCTTGTGTTCTGTAAGGCCACTGCGTAGATCCATTGCTCTGTTTATCTGGGTTATTTGCAAATCTGCTGGTGCGTTGTATATAGATCAGCCTCTTGAGAGACCTGCTGTTTTCCCCACCAGTGTCTGAGCTGTTTTGGTCCCAGTCTTTGCTTTGGAGAGTTTTCTGCTGTCATTCGGTGTCTAGGGAGCTGCTGGCTTTCTTAAGCACCTTTGTTAGCTTGTGCTGGGACACTGGCACTTGTTTAGCTGGGGCTGGTGATCTGTGTGTATTTGACATATTGTTTGCTCTTGTCATGCCATGTGTCCTCTACACTGTCATGGATGGGTGCCAGCAGGAAAAGGACAATATGAGATGGCAGAGAGGTTTTACCGGTGTGTGAGGAAAGATTTTATCCTGCCCTTTTAGCAAATGTTTGATATTCAGAGGAATGTCCAAAGTGCTCTCCTTGTTCTCAGGAGCTGGGGCTCAGCTCCAAACAGTTGCAAACAGCCCTCTCAGCCTTGCACAAGGTTCTGTGATGTGAACACATGGCTGTTTTCACACAGGTCCTCCTTGCACAGGAGTGGTGTCCTTAGTGCCAAATCACCTTTGAGCCACAAAGAACTTATTAATCCCTCCAAAAGCTCTGTGACTGACTGAGACAAATTCACCTTTGAAAATTGAACTAATGCAATGTGATGACTCAGAAACATCAAGGGATTTTTTTTATTTGTTTGTTTTGAACCACAAATGGTGCTGCCTGAGGTTTACCTAGGGTCAAGCTACAAACTATGGAGCCAAATGTTGACTGTGCTGATCTTTGGAGCTTAGCCCATTACAGGAAAGCCAGTCCTTAACTGGGATACATAATCAGATTTGAATTTCACCTCAGAGCTAAGAACTGATCTCTAACTTCTACAGTTCTGCATTTTCTGTAAAGTACGTATTTATAGTCAATGTGACACAGCCACATGACTGGTAAACAAGCAAGTCCCAAAAGTAAACACTGTAAAATAGGAATCCTATGAACATGATGTAAAAACGACGTAAAAATCTCCCTAAATATTTTCAATTATTATCATTTGTCTAATGTTGTCATCATCTTTTTTCTTTGTTTGTTTGTTTCTTGTTTTTCTTAATTGACTTTGTACAGATTCCTTCTAATGTGAACTACACACCGTGTTTTGCTGATATTTTGTCAGGGAGAAATGTTCTTCTGATTTGGAGGGAAATCTTGTTCAGGCATGAAGATAAAACAAAGATTTGTGTAGTAGGTGCAAATTACGTCTGTTTTCATCCTTTGTTTTAGTATGAATATAGCATTTAGGTGGGGAGAGCTGATGCTCATTTCTAGTGCTAAACCAACTGTTGATCCTCCTAAACTGAGGGAAAGTAGCTGACAATCCCAGGGAAAAGTAAAGAAGAATTTTTTGGGGCATGTGCCATTTCAGACTGAGGAATGTAACTTTTCGTATCTTCACATGTGATCTTGCCAAAATTTCTAGCATGCTCACAGTGCTCTGACTTCATTGCTGCTTTGCTTTTTTTGACTTGTGATCATTTCAGCTTCATTACTAACAACTAACCCCTTTCATCACTCTCTCTCTTTCTGTTTATTTAGAGATTGACCTTTTGAGTGTTTGCACTAACAGTTTCTCTTTGTGAATTGTTCAACCTCTGAAAATAAGTTCCAAGAAAGGGAATGTTATTTTCTCTTGCATACTTGCAGGATTCAGAAGCTATGCCTGTGCACCTGCTTTTCAAATGAAATGCACCCAGCTGCTCTTGCCTGTTCTGGGATGCCCAGAGCTTAGGAGAGAGTCTCCTGTAATGAAAATTAACAATTGTGACTTGGTCTAGAGGGTGGCATTAGGATATATTGACACCAGTGATAACAAGGGGGTCAAGCACTTTGTTTTGCATCCCCTTTGAAAAGTCTCTCAGGGATGCACAGTTTCTCCAGAGCTGCACACATGAACAGCATTTTCTGCCATTTGCAGGGCTGGCTATAAGAAAGACTCGGCACAACCTGCAGCATTTAGAAGAACAACAGACATTCCTTTTTTCCTTACAGCATCTGAGACACAAATAAAAGGCAGAGGAATCTTGCATATGGAAAAACACCACTTTTTCATTTTTTGTAATCCATGGCTACAGACGGAAGTAAAGTGTACATGTGTTAACAGGACAGTGAGGTCTTGGTCTCGTAGTCATTCAGAGGTTAATGTATTTGAATAATATTTGAACCATTGATAAAACTTCCTGTATGAAGAAGAGGAGGCTGAAAGTTTCATCAGGAAAAAGCAGAAACTCAGATCAAAGTGGAGGAGCAAACAGGAAAAATCCCAGAACCCCTGTTTGCTCCAGAGTAAAGCAAAGCTGAGGAGTGGAAGACACAGAGAAAGCAGGACACTAAGGATTGATGTCTACCACAAACAAAAGCAGCTTTGGAATGGTTATTGCATAGGACAGCACTTAGCACACCAGTGCTCAGAATTAGGCTAGAGTGACTGTGAGGGCTTTTGACAGAGCTCTAGGATGCATATCCTCTGTTAAGTGTGAGAGAAACAAGAAACCACAGGGAAATGACTTCAAACCCCTTTGTCAAAAGCTTTGAGAAATCTTCCTGACTTTTACTTTTCCAAACTTGACACAGTTATTCCTAAATCTGTTACATTACAAAACACAGCACATGTGCAAGCTGCTGAGTTGCTGTTTAATGAAGCATAGTTTCCTATTGCCTGTGAGACAGTTTTAACAGACATGAGGTTTGCACTTTGGTTTGGCTACTAGAGCCAAGCCCTGAGCTCGAGGGACTGCAGTGGTCTCAAGCAAGGGACAATCATTCTGTTATTTCTGCACCTCATTTAGCAACCCTGTTGAATTATCTAAGACTGACCAGATGAAAGCCAAGGTCAGATTCCATGTCTTCAACCCCAAGAAGAGCTATGAGAAGTTAATCTTTGTGGTATGTGGTGTCACCATTCAGCTGCACTGTCACCTGCAGTGTTCTAACCGCATGGTGCAGAAAACAGCAATACATTGAAAGGAAAAAATATTCTGCTCCCGTTACAGTCATTTCTGGCCCAAAGCTGGGTCTGGCCATGTCCTCTGGTGCATAAAAACTTTCACTGGCTGTGGGCTCTGGCATCTGCCTTGCCAGAAGGTTTCTCAACCTCCAATCTATTGGCTAAGAGCCATGTTTTGTTTAAATCTTATGGGATTGCAGCTGACTGGGTTGGTTATGCTGAAATATGTGTGTGCTATGCCTTGCAGGCCCCTATGATCCATCTGCAAGAGAGATTAACCTCCTAGGTGTCCCTTGCCTAATCCCTGAGTGTTGATATGGCTAAGCTGTTCTTCAGCCACTAACTCATGCTGCTGCTGGTACCAATTTCCCAGTATCCCTGGTTAGCCTGTAAGGTTGTTGCCTTCCCCTTAATTCATTTACTTTGAAACTGTCCAAGTATTATGGATTGAGCCAAAACCACCACACCAAAGCATACTGTCTTTGATCTTGATTACACTAGGTTTGGCTTTGCTCTCTTTTAAAAGTATTTATACTTTTCCTTTCTGATAATCTGGCTGTAGCTTGCATACCCAGGATCCATTATTTATTCACTTGTCTGCAGTTTCATTTGCTTCTTTTCTGTGGTCCTCACCCTTTTCGTTTTTACCACCTCTTTTGTTCAGGTGTCTGGGTGGACTGTCATGACTGGGACCAGGGATACCAGTGTTTACCCCTGGATGTTTATCTTCAGCCTCACACATCCACCATTCACTTTTGTCCTTGGTGAGGATCCATCACTCCCTCCCTGCCACTGCTGTCCTGCACTGACAGCCATACGCAGAGAGTTTGGTGCAAGTCGAAGCAAATTAGGCAGAAATGTTCACACCCAATCCATTTCTTTGGGTTTCAGGTCATGTTACAGGGACAGACTGGAGCATACCACTCATGTGCTGGAATCAAAATTTTAACAGTGTGGTCACCACTCTAACTCTGCTCCATCACAGGACAGCAACTCCATAATACAGTATCCAAGCTGGGCAGCCTCTGCCCTGCCTGCTTTTTGGTGGTGTTGCAAAAGGGACACCTTGGAGATGGCAGATGTGGTAGACCAACTCTGTGCATCTGTGACCTTTGTTAGGGACAGGGCATCATTTCATAATTCTTCTGCAGCAATGGGAAATAGTGGACAACTGGGATAATGCTGGCCAACAGCTTTGGGAACATGGCAGGGACTCAGTGACTGTGTAGAAAGAGGCAAGGACAGGGAGTAGAAATTCCCTGTTGAGAGAGGGATGTAACTAGTAGGTTCCTGCAGCTGTCTTCCCTTTTTGGATACACTTTCTCTCTTGGTTTGTAGCATGGAGAGGAGCAGGGGATGCTAAAAGTCTTTGCTGCTGGCAGAGAGGAGCAGTTTGGACGTCTCTATGCCAAAAATGTACATTCTTGAGGGAACCAAGTGCCATTCTTGGGTGACACCAAGGCAGGTGCCTTGGTGTCACCCAAAATGCCTCAGTTCATTGAATCTTAGAAATGTAAAATCTGGGAGGGATGGTGACTCTGCATGGACATTATCCCATTCACATCAGAAAAGCAGGATTGAGCATATCTCAGGGATGATCTTTCAGACATTACTTCTGGCAAAGGCCATTTCTAGTTGGGAATCCCAGTGTTGCTACCAAATACCTTCTGGGCTCCTGACCTGAATTCCTGCTGGTGTGGTAGGAAGAGGGTGCCCAGGCTGAGACAGCCCTGCAAGATGGTTCTTCCATGGCAAGCTTGATAGGAGCAAATGTGGGCCTGGCATGGGGGCGGTGAGCTGCTTTGGGAAGTAGATTTTGGACAGTTTGAGACCTGAGCTGCCTTGTCTTCTCTGTTCCCCAAAACAAGGAAATCTTCATTTTTGTTGCCAAACTGTGATTTTTTTTCCTTCAATATAAAATCAAGGCCTCAGGCCCAAGTGTTGCAAACACAGGTTAGCACCTGATCTTTCTCACTAGAAATAATTGTGCAGTGAGAGTATGATACTGCTGTAACACATTGCAATCCCTCTTCTTTTTCTTTCCTTTGAGGCCAATTTTTTTCTCTCTGGCACCCAGCATTAGAAGCAGCCCGAAGTGTGATTTTCCATAGTACAATACATTTGACTTCAGTAGGGGCTGAGGGGATGCAGCAGTTCAGAAAAGGTGACCTCTTATTTAGTGTTTACAGATGCATTTCAAAGCTTGACTTCAGGCACGTGAGTTTGAAAATGTTTGACCTAAAGTCCTTTTCCCCTTTTGGTTTACTGCCAGCTCTTATCTGGTCATTACTGTAGCAGGTCACCACATTATCCCTTACTAGCAGCTATCAGTAAGTGTCAATTCCCAGCAAATGGATTCAGCAACTTGACAATATTTTTTTACGATGTCTATTTAAAGATGACAAAAATCATAAATCTTGTAGGCTTGTCACTGAGAGTTTTTATTGAGTTTGTTGATGAAACAACTTCACAGGTCAGCTGAAGAGGAACTGCAGGGTTTAAAGAAGCAAAAGACTTTGATAGTGTGCAGTAGTCCAAGAAATTGAAGATAGAAACCAACTTGCTGGCATTCTGCCCATATTCCTTTTCCTGGTCAGAGCAGGAGCTCCTCTTCACACCCCTGAGACAGGCAGAACATTTTCCAGTCCCTCTGGAAAAGAGGCCAATCACCACATGAAGCAGGGGCTGTTTTTAACCATAGGAGTTAGAGAAAGGGAATTAAGACCTGGAGGGTGGCAGTCAGAGCGAGCCTCACCTCCCTGGGTGCAGCAGTGTTTCCTTCTCGCCTTTATGTCCTGCAGTGGAAAGTTCCATTGCAATACTGTTGTTTTACAACTACAAATTTAATTTGCTGAGGAAAGTTTGAATCTTGTGGACATTTTGATAAGGCCATAAACTTTCCTCCATAAATCTGTTTGGTGAATTCTCTGGTTGCCATTTGCATTCTCATCCTCTGTGCAGACCAGTGACTCTCATTGACACTTACTTTATTTTTCAGTCAACGAATTGACTGGCAGAGTTTATGGAGTAACTGCAGCATTATGCAACAAGTGGGAAGGTTTATGGTTTTCTGTAGAAGGAAGATATAATTGTTAACAACTAATATAACTGCTTTAGCAACCACCCTGATACCGCATTGGTCCATAAAATTCCAAAACTGGATTGAAAATAGTATCTAAAAAGTGTGTCTCAGGAATAAACTTCTGTTTAACAGAGAGGAATGGATTTTAGATGGTTTTAACTGTTGAAGTTATTTTAGGTATCATTCCCTATTCTTGAAAAGCAAGAATTTGCTCATCCTCCTGCTCCTATCCTTCAGCAGACTAATGTTACTTAAAATTGTGGCATATTGGTTCTGCAGTTGTATGTTTATCAAAGTTAATGTATTAAATGTAGTATTAATATCTTCTGCTGTAACAATAGTTATCTGGTGTATCTTGTTCCACTGTTCATTCAGTGAAACAGTCAGTCTTGCATTACCCACCAAAAAAGCCCCATTCTGCAGAGCTAAAATCAGACTGTGAAGTAAATCTAATACTAGGTTGTGCTGGTCTCTGAAGAGAAATTGCATTTTCAAAACCTGGCCTTGGCTAAACTCCGACTGACTTGGCTGAGCCAAAATTTAACCTATTATATAGTAAGCACCATTTTCTTTTTCCTTAAGTGAAACTGAGTTGCATCTGAAGTTCTTTAGGTGCCCTTGCATTTTCAATCTCTCTGCAGTTGATACTTGACCAGTGCTCCCATAAAACATGCATGCACTTTGTCAAAAAACCAGCAGCACCGACTTGTCTGTGTCCAGAGTGTACAGCTTCCCTTTCCTCTTTGCCATGCTATCTCAGAGGATGCCAGCTCCAGTGCCTGAATGCTCTTGTCCTCTGAGATGAGTCTGGAAATGCCAGGCCCAAGGTGAAATTTCCTGCACTGATATTAGGCCTAAAGACAAGTGTCTCCATCTTGTAAACACTGTTGTTGTGGCACTTCCAGCTTGCTTCTTGAAGTTGCCCAGATTCATGACCTACGTGCTTTACAGGTGGATGTGTGTTTTTATAACTATACTGTATTTGTGTATATTGTATGTATTATACATATGTATACCATATACCTGGGATTATATTTTTGAAAAATCTTGGTCTTGCAGAGCATGGAGAGGATATGTTAATAAGATTCAGACTGAAGGAGTAGAATTGGGATGTTGCAAGCTTGCCCAAGGGAAAGAAGTAATGTAAGTTTAGTGCAAAGCATTTCACAAGGCTGACCTCTGGTACATCAGGCCTAAAGCCTTTGCTACATTTGCATGTGGTTTTGGTATTGCCAATTCCTCAGATGGATTATTTTAAACTACTGAGCAAAACTACAAAGCCTTTTCTGTGTCGTTGCTAAAGGATCTCAGGAAACTAATTGTCACAGCAGAGAGCCCTGAACTCTGACCCTTGGCCTGAGAGCTGCAGTAGGTTGCTGTCCTGTGTGTAGACTGCTGCCCTGTGCTGGTTATGAGGCACACTAACAACTAGCAAATTTCTCTCTAGTCATGCCTATTTAAAAATGCCATTTTAATAACTGAAGGCTTAATACTAAACTTCCAAACTGCTGATGTTGTTTACACAACAAACAAGTTAGACCTATTTTGACAAACCCTGAATCTTTGTCAGGTGCCATTACCTTGCTTTATAACAGCACTGGACTTTCAGGAATTGCAGTAAATAAATGAATGAAATTAAAGCCCTGTGGTGAACTTCAACCGGGGCAGTGGATCCACTGGAGGCTGTCTGCCTGCTGCAGAACACTGCTTCATCTTCTCTGATGAATCACCACATTGTGTGTGGCATTAATAAACAAGTGCCATAGAGAAAAAAGGGTGTTATCTAGATGTAATGAACTCCTGAACTGACTGGAGAAGGTGACATGCTGACAAGAAGTCGTCCACTATGAAGCAAGACAGGCCCCCTCACCTCTGGAGCCCAGTGATAGGTATCACAAAGCCACTGTTATCTGAACAATTATCTGTGGAGCCAGCCCTGCATGGTTGCCCCATTAACATTTCATGTGCAAAGAGATGAAGCTGTGAATGCTTAAAAGTCTCACAGTGGCTGAACTGCAAAGCTTTTATATTTTCTTTATTTGAAGACTTAGCACACAGGCATATATGTGCACATAATCTTCAGCCTGGAGATTTCAAGCTGTTAGGTAAATGAAATGTTTCAATGACAAATTTTTTGGATTTTGTCACTAGATACTGTTAGCCTTTAGTAAATTAGGAATAAATACTTGCGAAGAGAGTTTCATTTTTCTTTAGCACTATTTTCTGGTGGCAGCTGGACAGATAATGCAGCCATGAAGTGAAACTTCTTTATAAAGAAGTGCAAGTACAAGCTCTTCTGAAGCTTGTAGGCAAACCCCTGCAGCTTCATAGCAGTAGTCAGCAATATTTCAAACAGTGAGAATATAATGGTCATTTTGAAATGTAAGAAATGGATTTGAATGGTGAATTTCAAAACCATGCACTGATCCAACAATTGTGACCACATCTGATTGTAGCAGTCATGCTGAAGGGGGGCCTGAGTCATAGTCACACTTGAAGTCTTTGTGCATCACCCTGGTTGTAAAAAATGGGTTTGAAGTGGGGGTTAACTAATCTGCACCTGCCCACTGCAGGAATTGCTAAAAAAAGGTGTAGAGCAAGTGGGAACCAGGCATCTTGTGGATAGGAGAATGATTCTTTCAGTTTATGGGCACTTACAGAACTTTCCCCTCTCGCAAGTAGGTGAATGTGGTTGTCTCCAGTATTATTCTGCCCACCTTGAAAAGAATGGGCTGCTCAGATTGTCTGAGGATGTTCAGTAGTTTTTTAAAATCCCAATTCCTTTGAGATGTCCAGCAGCGAGATGTTCAGTATCTTCAGCAAATGTTGGGTTAGGTTTTTGAATATGACTTAAGGTACTGTGAGCTGCTAATTAACTTATTTTTTTTAGTCTGTCCTGCCCTTTTGTCAGCTCAGATGTTCTGCTTAAACCCAGAGAAGGGGAAAACGCATCTGCCCAATGTGCCTGTAGGTGAGAGATTTGCAAAAAAAAGTAATGCAGGCTACAAAATGGAGAGAAGTCTGAAAAGTCAGATTGTATCTTTCTCATGCATTCCCACAGCATGGACATGTCTCTAAAAACATGTCTTTTCTAAAATGCCCATTTTCCTCTCCCCCTCTGTAATGCTGCTGCTTCTGTCCACCAAGTATGAGTTGAGCTGTGGAGTCCAACTGTTTGTGAATTAATTACAAGGACAAAATCTGCTAAAGGAAGAGGGATGAGAGGACGCAGTCACAGGAGCCTTGTGGCTCACATATCGCTGCTGCTGCCACAGCTCTTTCAGCATTGGACAGAGCTCTGCGGGGCACAGCAAACACCCCAGCTGCCCTCGGCAGCAGCAGGGCTTCCAGAGGGGCTTCCAGAGCTGTGCAGCCTCGGGCCATCCTTCGTGAACTCCGAAGGTTTTGCCACAGTTCCTAGCAGCATCAGCAGAAAGCCATAAGAAGCTCAGTACCTTCCCTGGGCATAAGCTTTCATGGAATTTGGTTTTGGATAGACGGGTATTGTGTGTGCTTCTTTGATGGTATCTCAGATAACCTAGTGGAAACTTAAAGATTCACTTATAAACCAGTATAAAAATAATACTGCCCATCTGTTTAACTAGTCTTGGTCTGTCTTGTAACAGTTCACTGACCATCTGTTACTGTGGCTTAGAGATAGACACTGTGAATCCACTTGACTGTGTGGATTTCAGACTTCAGTTTATTTTTGGTTGCTGGTACATATGGACCCTGTTCTGTTACTCTTCATGTGTTTGTTCACAAGGATTTCTTAGCACAAATTTCCCTGGGAGGGGTGTTTTAGAATGGAGGAAGAAGGGAAAGAAAAGCAATTAATTTTCTACTTCAATAATCATAAATAGTTTCTAATTTGGATCCCATCTCACTGTCTTTTCCCCAACAAGCTGTGTGGATGGATGAAGCAGCCAGGGGAGAGTAGCAATCCAGATGTGAGCTATCTGATTAATGAAGTCACTGTTAGGCATGCATAGTAAAACTCAGACAAAATGAATCATTTCAGAGTTCTCTTATCAGTGTTTCTGCTGTCTCCCCTCTTTCACATGGTGTTAAAGGCTGGGCAGGGTGTCTGGGCCCTGCCACCGTGCTCCTTAGTCTCCACATCCAGCAGGTGTCTGAGAAATTAGAATGGTACTTAGCTGGCTGGATGCATTTGCAGGGCCTGCTTGTGAGACATGTTCTTGCTTTTAGCAGTGATGCTTTTGGTTGTATTAGTGACACTTCTAGTAGCTCAAGTCAGAGTAATCTCTGCACCAGGCAAAGATCAGGAAGAAGTGTCTCCTTTCCAGGGGCAGCCAATGTTATGAAAAAGAGCTGATGTTAAGTTAGGCTTGTTCATGCTGCAGATCACCATTTGTTTCCTCATCTCTGGGGTGTGGCTATTTTATTGATCCTTTCTGAGTTCAGTCTTGGTGAAAAGCACTGGAAGATGATTTTCTCTAAGATCATAATGCTGTTCCCTGTGGACAGCTTCCCAGCAGAGGCTTCATGGTTCAGCAAAGCTGGAAGGGGCACTGGCTTTTCTTCCTGCTTCTCTTTCACAGCAGAGTGAAAATTCAGTAGTACTCCTGCCTTTGGGTGGCATGAGGTGGAAGTAAAACTTCCTCAGCCTAACCAGATATGAGCCAGGCAGCTGCTAGGCAATTAAGCTAAATGTTGACACAGTCTCCATTCCTTTGATGGAAGAGTTTTAGAATGGCTGTGCCGGTGACACAGGAACATTCCAGGAGTTGGTCTGTATTTGTTCCTATTGCTCATGACATCCTTTGTGCTTTCTTTCTAAGTTAGCCTATTTAGATAAGCAGCAGCATTCATTCAGGCATCACCTAGCTCTCCAAAAGAATCAAGTTCAGCTCTAGATCAGCTATAAGCAATCACAACTCTTCTTGTCAGGAAATGCTTCTAGCACACACAAATGCTTTGGAAAAATACAGCCATAATAAAGGTTGCACTGGGAGGCACAACATGAACATGGAACAGTGTCCCAGAAAACTGCAGTTTCCAGACTGAGGGAAGCATTTTAAAATCTCACCAGGACCCACAATATCACTGTGCAAAGAAGTGAGTTCCTATGCAGTGAGGAGGAGCAACCAAATCCTCTCTCATTGGAAGCCAATAGCACTCCTCTGTGTGTAACTATAGCAGAACATGTAGGCAAAACAGGATTATGGTTCTGCAATAGTTATCAGATAATTAGCCCCTTGTTTTTAGACAAGGCTCACTTTATAAAAATCAGGTGAAAGGATTTCTTGCATCTGTTACTTTGCCAAAGCTTTGTTAACACCTCACCACCTTTAATCTCTCACCATTCATATTTGTATTTAGTAATCTATCTGAATTAGAAGTGGTGTGACCCATTCTCTGCTGAGGCCAGACTGCCAGCTTATAGAAATTACTGAAACGAGGCGCCAAAGTAATGTAAGGACAAATGTCTCCCTGTACAGATTGGCATGAACACTGGAGGCAGCATTTGAGCGTAATATTGACTAATTATTTAACCATGAGTGGCAGCTTTGAACATTGTGTTCTTTTTGCTTCACTTCCCGCATTTACTGTGAATCCTAATTACAAAGGGAACAAGTATTCCTTCTCAGGTCGCTGGAAACACAGCAGCCAGCTTTGGGAGAGTGCATGGGATGCAAAGTGGAGGCAGCCGTGAACTGTGTGTCAGCTACTTCTCGTACTAGAGCTAGTACTAGGTGCTAGCACTGGTACTCACTGAGCAGAGAGAGCAGGTGTTGGTGGGGATCTGGTCTGAAAATTCAAAAGCTGCTGATAAGAGAAAAAATAGATCATGGACTAAAAATGCATAATTTTAAATGAGCCGTTTAGATTATTAGCAACATGATTTTTTTCCCCCACTTCTATTTCATAAGGCTTGGCTTTTTAATGAGTCTTTCTGTGATGTTAACAAGAAGTGTCCCCAGTTGGATGCTTTTTAGTAGAGGTCATGTGTATCAAGAGATCTGAACCCTAAAAGAGGAATCTAAGCTTCTGGCATTAACTTTGTGCAAAATATCTCTGCCGCAGATGGAAACTTATCTGTGTTTAAAGGAATATGCATGTACAGCAAACAGCTGGATTCCCTGAATGAGAAGAGACAACTGACAGTTGCTTGAGAAGGCAGATGGTTATCTTATTCTTTCCCTTGCTGCTGTCTTTTGGTCTCCTAACCCATGAGGTGAAAAATAAGACTTCAGCTCCCAAAGAACTGAGACAATAAACATGGCAGTAAGGTGGGAATTAATGTTTACTGCTGCACTGACATTTGTGATACCCTGGGCAATTAGACAAATATCTATTAAGAAAATTGATCCTATTTATTCTGAAGCCCCTAGAGAAAAGGACTGTCTCTTCAAGTAGGTTTGTGTGCAGTCAAGTCAGACTCAAGACATCGACCTCAGTGGAGATTGTGTCCCATAGGCCCCCTGGAGTAACCTAAGTGCTAAGTTAGGCTTGATGTCTCAGCTTGTAATTGAAAACTATGCCAATGACATGCCTTGCCTCTGTCCCTTGGAAAAAGCCTGTCTTCATGGTAGGATTTCTTGGTTTCAGAGAACATGGTTTTGGCTCATCCCAGAGATCAGCTGTGACTCTAGAGTTTGTGTCATCTCTGGCCACGTGCACATTGTTGGGCTCTCCAAGGACACTTGTCTGCCGCAGCTCATTGTGCAGCTGCCAGCTCAGCCTCTCTATGGCTTGTTGGGTTTCTCTTCCATAAGCAAAAAGTCACCTGGAAGACTTTGCTTGGCTCTCGGGCTCATTCGGAGCTGTGGGAGGCAGCTGGAAGGCAGCGAGAGCCTCAGTGGTGGAACATGGCATGCTGGATTGCTATCCATGCTCCAGCTGCCTTCAGCAATCCTGCCTGCACACACCTCTGCTTTTGTGGCAGATTGGCACAGGAGATATGGCAAGCCAAGGACACCACTGGCTAAAAGATTATATTGCTACTGCCTTGAGGTGCAGGAGTCATGTGCAGTGTAAATATATCCTCTTACTCTTTCATCTGGGATCAGATCATGCCAGGCTATTATATTAAATGATCTGTTGCAGTATGTACTCTATGGATGACTTTGTGAATGATACTTTTTTCCACAATAAATTAGTTGGAAATCGCCTACCACTAGACCAGGGAGTTAATACCAGTCACAACCCTTTGTTTCCATTAAGCTTGATTAAGTTAACTATGGTTGCCACTTGCTGATTTTCCTCTGTGAGAAACCTAGTGCCTATCTTTCCTGGAATTGCCCAATCGATGATTTTAACTACAGAGGTTATTGAGATATGCCAAGATCAAGATGTCAAGGTTGGCCTTGAGCATTTGTCTCTGTATTACTGGAAAATTTATTTGTGGTGGAAAATGATTGCCAAAAGCCCATTAGGTATCTTGATGTCCTCTGCTCCTTCCTATTTCCAAAGTCTGCTGCAGGGCTCTGATTCCAAATGCACTTTTAATAAACTTGCAATTGCATTGTTTGTTTTAATTTAAGGTACCATTTCTGCAAACTCAGAGTTGTACCACTTTCTTTTTGCACTTGATACTTGAGTTGGTTTTGAATATTAATTAAAGACCATTAACAGAGCAAGTGCAGAGCAGTGCAAAATGTGACTGAGAACATGTGCTGTGCTGCAGTCTGCAGTGTTCTGTGTTGTACCATTTTTGATGAGATTTGAAAAATTACAAGTGAAAACATACTCTTCCTTTATTAGCCATTATTATTAGAACCATATGGCTTGAACTGAAGAATAAAGTGTGCCTGACATGTATCAACCTAGCATGTGTCTGCAGGTGAATATAATTTTTGAAATGTGGATTAAAGGGGAAATGAAGGTGGCATAGTAGCATTCACATAATTTCTCTAGGAGTTGCTGGCACTATTTCTCATTTTTAAGGTCTTGCTCCAGGGTCTCTGGAGGATGACACAGAGGTGCAAGGCAATTTCTCTATAGGAATGCTAGTATACAGACATGCATTTGCACTCAGCTTTTTGTATTCCCTCATAAAATGGAACTCATCCTTGTTTGTGGAGAGGTTGACACGTGATACATAACATGACTCCATGGAAGATATTTGCATATTGGTGTGCTGCTGCTGTGCTGCTGAGCGAAGTTCAAAATGAGACCTTGACCATCCTTGCCTGGTTTGTCATGAGATAAAGAGACCATGCTGTCATGCTGCATAAGAGGCACTGTTCTTAGGAAGAAACATAAATCCTCTTATCTCAAAGCATTCTAATTACAAATTACCTGGAGTGAAGAAGAAATTAGTCTTTTGACATAGTATTTAGTATTTTTTTGTTTCACATTTCATGGATTTTTTTTACCCCTTCATCATCAGGTGATAGTTCTTCTTGAAGATGCAGCCCTGCAGTGGGTAGAAACTGCATCTTTGGCCAGCCCAGGGGATCATGTGAGTTTTCCCTTGTCCAAAGAGTGCTATGAGTAAAAGCACTGTGAACACCCAAGATCTGGGGTGTGCTATTACTAGGAAAATGAAATGCCTCATCCTCTGTCTCCAGAATTGACGTGTCTAATAGGGAAAACATACTTCATTTTATTCCTTCTTGGGATAAAGGGGTTTATTAAGCAATCTCTCAAAATCACTTCCAAATCTTTTCTCTCTTGTTATTTCTTAGTTACACAGGCTTGTTAGGTGTCTCCTCTCTGCTGCTTTTAGGGTTTAATGAAGTCCCTATTGGTATTGAAGGACATTTGTCCAGGCCTGCAGCCTTGGTGTGTACAAGTCTGGGGTACCAGCCACTGCTCTGCTCTGATTGTCCCACTATTTCCTCATGCAGACAGGGATCCCAAGCAGCATCCTGGGGTGAATGATATCCCACTTCCTATTGGCATATTTCACCCAGCTGCCATCATAGGAGAGCCTCATCGATCCAACACCAGCCTAGCATCAACGAGTAGCTAAAAATAATGCAGGGTGGAAAAAAACACCTAACATCTAAATATAAATCTCTAATACCTCAGTAGGGAGCATTGCATTTCCTAATCATTCAGTCAAATTGTTTAAAGATTGATTAATACTGGAAAGCCTTATGTTTCCATCTTGATCACTGCTCTCTTCTTCTCCCAGCTCTTTAAGAAGTCACAAATTCCTTTTCCCTTCCCTCCCAGTTCTCTGGGGGCTCTTCCTTTGCTTGTGTGCCCTTTTCCATAAGCCCTGCTGGCCAGTGGAGCATTGGGAGCACCATGCAGTGCCCAGCCACATTCGCAGAGCTGTGCTGGCTCCTGCAGCCACCTTCCAAAGAGCAGCACATTAGGAGAAGTGAAGGGGTCCAGGGGACACAGTGTGACACTCAGGGCACCAGTCTTGCCATCTGCAAGCTGACACAGCTCCCACAAACCCAGCTTGTTGCGTTGTGTCACCTGGGCTTGCCACCCACCCTTCACCGTAGCACAGGTGGAATGAAATAACACACAGACATGGAGAAAATGGTGAGAATTGATTTTTTCCCCACCCGTCAGCTGGCTGCCTTTGAAAATCAAAGGCTAGAGTGATTTCTTTCTTCGGGAGCACATGCCAAGCAATCGTGCTCCATTGTTGCTGGCAGATTTGTTTCTGCACACTTCAGACAGGAAGAGCAGCACTCTCGGGGCGAAGACGCTGGCACAGCGTGAGCGAGATGGAAAGAGGGGAAAGAGCCAGGAGCGAGCGGCGGGGAAATCTGCAGCGGCTTTGCCATGTTCCCTAGCAACCCACGGCCCCAGAGCCACTTCCAGTGGCTCCTCTTCATCAGTGCAGCTGCATGGGATGTGCGAGCCTCACCGTGGTCTGACTGGTGCTATTTTGGGTGGAAAACATGAAGCGTGTGATTGCAGCGCTGTTGTGGGCATAAGGGCTTTGGATTGCTCTCTTGCACAGATGGGAGCAATTCACAAGGAGCGTTGGGAAAGTGACTTTCTGTTCTTGCTTGAATGTTGTCTGGTACCAGCTAGTAAATACCGTCTTGTGGCATAAAGACTTTGCAATGAGTAGATTCGATAACTCCCCCTACCATTTGTTTTCCCCAGAAGGTGGTATTGCAGGGAGAGCTGGCATCGATGTTTCTGGAGTATCTTCTTTCCTTCAATCCACTGCAGATACACATGGGTTTTTGCATGACAGACACGTGGAGCATTTTGCAGTGTGGGGCACCTATGATGATTATCTGAATGCTTTTTGCCTGCCATTTCCATGCTCCTGGCCAGACTCACTGCATCTTGTCTAGCTTTTGGGAGGTTTTAATGGAGATTCAACACCAAGTGCCAGATGGGCATTCCTGAGCACTGGGACAAAAGAAGCTGGCTGTTTGTCTAGCACAAATATTTGCTGCCCATACAGAGGGTGCTCTGAATATGCTGCCTCTCACACCTGGAGTCAAACCTGGAGATACAGCATTTTGGAGATGGTAAAAGCAGGACAGGCCCTGCTTAAGGACCCAGCTTCTTTCTCTTACCATTGCTGAACAAACTTTCCTTGATTTAGTGTTTGGAGCAAAACCACCAGGTAACTCAACACTGCATATGAGCTTCCTTTCCTGTAAGCAGCTTCAGCCCTGAAGATGATCCATAGGGCTTTCAGCTGGCTTTGCTCAACTCCTTTGCAGAATATGTCACAACTGCTGTCACAATCACAGAAGCATAAACAGTAAAGCTGGAACAGACTTGAAGATCTGTCTGCTGCTCAGAGACGGGATCAACTCTGCCTAAGCTATTCTTTACAAATATTTGTTTATTCCTACTCTGAAAAGCCTTGGTGATGAAAATCACAGACTCTCCCCAGGCAATCCCTTCCAGCACTTTGCTGGCCTCACTTTTTCATCCTCTGTGTTGCAAACCCTCTGAAGTGTGTGATTTTCAGATGAGGGTCTTACACAGGGAGGGGGCCTTAGTCCCTTATTTAATAGTGTAAAACTAACGCAGAAGGGAAGAAAGGGAGCATGGAGAGAATATACTGTATTGAAAGAAAGAAGAGGAAGGAGTCTGTAAAGTGTTTGATGTTCTCAACTGTTTTTCTAGACGTGCTGTTGAAATTTGCGTGGCTCTTACAAACAAGTGTAGAGAAAGGAGGAGGAGGAGGCATGCTTGCTCTGAAGGTCCTCTAAAAGAGGGAGCCAGCTCCTCAAAAGGAGCCAGGAGAGAGGAGGCCCTGAAAAACATATTAGCTTGAACTGAGAGTTGGTAACAGGAGCCCATGAAAGCCAGACTAACACATGCCCCACAGATGGGGACAGAGACTTTTAACTCTATTTTTTAAGTAAGTTCTGGAGTGTCACCTGCAAGGAAGCTGGTTTCAATCACCCATGTCCTCAGAGAGTGGGGTCTTTGTCTGTGGTGTTCACTCTTAGTCCGGCAGACTGGAAGCCAGTTTTCTTTCTGTGTCATATGTTCTGTGATAGACAAATACAGCTGAGAGCTCAGTTTGGTCTGGGTATGGACAGCCTTGTTGACTCAAATAGAGCCTCTCAATCAGCCAATGTACACCTGAGTACATTGCTCTCTTTGGCATGTTGAGCTAGATTCTCCACTGCTGTGTAAATCGTTCCCTGGAGTAACTCTGATTTGCACCATTTGAATGCCTAGCCTGTCCTTTTCAAATAAATTCAGCAAAATTGTATATGTACACCTTTGTTTTTCCCCTTCAGCCTTTGCTTGTGAGCTGCTCAGTCATTGAAACACAGGAGGCCGCAACTGTTATGGCTGAACAGGACATGGAAATGGTTCATGGACAAAGTGATCTATCCAATGCATCAAAATTGTCCAGGCATAGTGTTGTGTCCAGCCACAGCCCTCAGCCCCCTCAGCTCTAATTGCACATGCTACCACCTCTGCCAGTTCACTCCATTCTCCACGAAATACTGCTCAACCAATTAGTGAGATAAGCCTGTCTCCAGCCCAGGATGGATGTGGACAGCCTTCTTAGCTGCATCTCTGTACATGGAGGAATGTTTTGACAACTAAACATGGATCTTGTTGAGCTGTCAGTTTGACTAACTCTCCCAAGTGTCTCATTTATTGAGCCATCAGGCTCTTCCTGACCTCTTCAGAGTCAGTCCCAGCCTCACACAAAAGATGGCACAGAAATACAGCTTGAGCATGACCTTCTGAGCAGGGTGAGTTTCTTCAAGCATTTGATGCCTTGAACAGTGTAGATCATTAGGTCTGTATGTCAGTACAGTAACTGTGCCCTCAGGATGGCAGCAGCCTTAGAGGCTGCAGCTGGGGAAGTTAGATTCCCTTCCTTAGTGCCTGTCTGGTTTAGCTGCCAAGATCCTGGGGCTTTTTGACAGGCTGATGGGAAAGCAGAGGATGAGGAAAAGCAGTAAAAAAGCTCTGAATCTAGGGAATCCCATATTCCATTCTGGCTCTAGCGCCAAGTAGAATTCCTTCTCCTTGCCCTTTATTCCATAGGTACTTCTGTGAAACACGCAGCACAGTCCCCACAGCACAATCCCCTATGCATTTACCATCTTAAGCATCATAGCCATAAAAGTAGCTTTCCATTTGGATGGAAAGCATGCCTGTGACAAATGTGGGATCACACACTACATGTGGCAGGGGAAGTGGAAAGGAGGATCATGTGACATTGAAATTCCATATACCACTTCCAGGAGGGAATCTAAAGTGACACTGAGGGTGCAGTGCTCTGCCCTGGGTACCTACTGTCCCATCAAAAACACATACACACACACACACACACACACACACACATATACACACATACACACATGTGTGTCTGGAAGCATCTGACCAATCTCATAGACTGGAACTGCTGGGTTTTGTTAGCATTAGATAGTTCCTGTGCATAGGAAATTATTCAGTAAAATCAGCTGACACTGATGCCTCTCCTTTGGTCTTGCTTCCCTGCTTGCTCCCTGCTCTGAGGGTGCTATTAGTCTATCCTTCCATTTCATACAGCTCCTTTGCACATTGGTCTTCCCTAAGCCACTCTCTCTGTGGTGGGTGCATATCTCCATGTGCCCTCTCTGCAGGGATTCCTGCCAGCTCTGGAAGCTCCTAGCCAGGCTGCACTTTCTTCTCCTTCCTCTCTGTCTCATTCCATCCTCCCCTTTGATGCTGGGCTCTGGCTCAAATCACTTACTGCATGCTGCCTCCAGAGTGGTTTTCCCCTCTTCTTACCAGCACTTCTCTCTTGCCTTTGTAGTTCTGCCTTTTTTAATTGCTAATTTGCTCTTCCCCCTGCCTCCCTCCCCATGTGTCCAGAGCCCTCATTCCACATCTGATGTTCACCTCTCTGCTCTTGGGGCTCATCTCCTCCAAGAGCCATCTCCTGCCCTCTGCACAAGCAGGATTCATAGAATCCACAACAGGAATAAAACAGCCAACTCACTCCTGCTCCAGCAGGTTGCAAGGAAAAGGTTGAGACCCTTCGAATATTGAATAGCCATGGTGAAACTTCGTGCAGCATTTTTTGATAGCACATAACCCCTGCTTCTTTGCCTCTCTGCCACGATTTGGCCACCAGTTGGGATGTGCTGGGTCTTCAGCCTGTGGTTCTCTCTGAGGAAAAATCATTCCTGTTCTCTTGCTGCCCTTTTCTTAGCTGCCTTCTCTTGTGATTGTGGGAAATTCCTGAGCAGGGACAGTTTTTCAAGGGAGACTTGGAGCTTTTATTTAAGTAATACTTTACTGCCCTGGACTCTATTACAGGAGAATTATGACTTTGTTGAGAAATTTCTACTGCTGTGAGCCAAATGAGAGATCATTTTTGTAAGTACATTGGGTGAAATAAATTATAATCTAGATGACGGGCATTTACCCTGGCCTTTTTCCTCCAAGTGCAGTATAGAATTTGGCACTGCTTTGTTCTGAAAATATTATTTCTGATTATCCTGAGGTAATTCATAGTGAAACATATACAAGTCTCTTCTAAAGCAGTAGTGCTTAGGCTGTCAAGATGACACTCACTGGAGGCTGCAGCCCTTCACTCTTTCCTCCTCCTTTTCTCCCTCTGCTCCTGATGGCACTGTTTAATTTCACCACCTCCCTCTTTACTGCCAGTGTGTCCTGTCCTCTGCCTGATGCTCAGCACATCAGTAGCACCTGCAAGTGCAGGCAATGCCTTGTGGGTGCAGCTGTGCCATGAGCTGGCTGCCAAACCCTTCCCCAGACTCTCATGTGAGCAAGCAGTATCAGGTCTGTGAGCCAACTGCCTGCTTTTGGTGGGGACCTCCATATAACAGAAGGTGAAGGGTTCTGTAACTTTTTAATCACCAGTGATGGCCAATTCTAGCCTGGTAATTTTGTGAAGAGGCCGTTGTCCTTGCTTGCGCTGGAGATAGAGAGAGAGGCCAGGGCTTGCTGGTAGCGGTGTGGTCTGCTCAACATTGACAGGCTGGGCGATTGCTCCTTATGAGTTAAATAACACGTTTGCAAATGGTACTTGGCATGATGTTAGATGACTGAGCTGAGATCCAGGCGACCTACAGATACCTGCAGAGGGCTCTTCATGAAGAGAATTAGTTGTTTTAAATGCAGTAAAGCTTCAGTTTCTTAAAGGTCAATAAAGCAATTCAGCCACAAAACCATCCACATAGATGGTATAAAATACAGAGATGCTTTAATTGAAGTAGAGATGAGGTGAACTCTGATCTTTACTGCTTACATATTGTCTTGAGCTCTGTCAGTATCCTTTGAATAATCTTCTCTACAGTCTTTTACCACAAGACCTGGAGGTGCAAACAAATGAGGTCTCCCTCTGACTTCAATGAGTAGCATTCTTCTCATTATTATTTGCAAGTTCTCTTTTCTCTTGCATCACTGGAAAAGGTGTCACTTTGAAAACTTTCTATCACCCTTGAAGCACACCTTGGCTGAGATGGCCTGAGCAGAATCCAGATGTCTGGACTGTCTCTTAAATTTCTGCCTCCTTTTCCCTTTCTCAGTTACCTGAGAGACTCAAAGTCAAATGAAGGATTGTACTCAGTGCTTACACTCTCTGCATGTTTGGAGCTCCCTATCTTCTTTCCAAAGGAACTTATGCCCATTTTGTTAAAAGGGGTTGGCACCCTCCAGTAACCTCAAGAAACACGGCCTGTGCAAAATTAAAGAAAAAACAGGAAAGCTCTTAGAATGAAAGCAGATATGCATAAGGAAAAGAGAACGAATGATTCTGGGATTGGAATATGAGTAAATTGGAGAAATCTCCCAGTTGTGAAATAAGGAAGAAGCTTCTGAGTCCAGCAGGAACGTAATTTGCTTTTGCCACACTATTGTTTCCTCAAATATTATTCTTATCACTTTTATTTATACAAGACTACTGAGGACATGTTGGGAGACGAGTGTTTGTTTTGAAGATGTTATAATCTTAAAAGAAAAAATGTAGGCACATGTGAGTGAAAGGAGGCACAATTTTGGCTAGTAAAGGTAATTAATAATAGTCATGATTTGTACTCATTCAGCATCTTTCATTCAAGGATCTCAAAGCATTTTGTAATGAAGAGTTCATTGAGCCTCTCAAACTCTCTTGAGACAGCCAAGCATTATGAACACCATTTATAACAGCAGGGTGCAGGATCAGCCTGGTTAAGAATATTGCTGAGGATAAAGCTCAGAAATCCTACCCTCCAATGCTATGGATGTTGAATCAAGCACCCGCTCCAGTCTGAGAAGGCTTTTTTTTTTTTAATGCTGTAATTTATATATATAATCTTTTAATGTTAAGCAAAATATGTAGTCTTCATTTAAGTCATTGGTGTCCTGGGAAGTGTAATGGCCCATGTCACAGTTGACTAAAAGTGAGACTAGAAATAGTGGGTTAAACACACTTGGTTAACCATTTGTTTGCTGTTACAGTTTTCACATGAAAAAACCTTATATTAAAACCTGTCTTGGTGATGGAAAGTGATGTGATTTTAGGTTTCTTTGTGTATTAAAACAGAAACACAATTTGCATGTTTTAAGTATCTTTTCTAGCCTATTCAGGCTTCTGGCAAGAAAGCTATATTTAAACTGTTAATACAGTATGAATGCAACTTTCACATGCAAAATTAGTACCATTAAAATGGTGAGATTTATTTTTCTTTTGAAACAAGTGATGCCCCGGCACTTCTGTTTTTGTTACCTGCTAAAGCCTCGCAGCTGGGGCCGCCTGTTTTTTCGCTGGGTGCCGAAGCTGAACCGCAGGGCAGGTGGTGCTGGTGCAAGGGCACCGGGTCCAGCCCAGCTCTGGGGGTGAATGGTGGTGAGGGAGCTCTGGGGAGCTCCCTGGGCGCTGCGGTCGCCACGCCGGCCACGGGTGTGAGCCCAGCATCCCGTGTCACCCCACACTGTCTGTGGAAACGCTTCTGCTCTGCCTTCTGAAGGGCTTTGCAAATGAAAAACATCATAAAGGGCCAAGCTCAATTATTTCCTTGGATTTTAAGGGTGCTTCTGGAAAGATAGGCTGTGGAAGGAATTTGCTTCTTTCAGTCGTTTCATGGCGGCAATGAATCATCAGGGAGAGTTGAGTACCATGTCAGCAAACACATCCCTTCTCATCAGTATGACTATTGAAGCATTCCCATTTTTATTAGATTTGCCTCTGTTCTTGTCCTATTAGATGGGAATGTGGCTTGGTTGGTGGCAAGACCGTGAGCCCTTGGAGTGCCAGTCACTGCCACTGGAGCTTGATGCTTTCAGTAGTGCCACCTTGGACTGGCACAAGGGAGCCCTGTACAGAAATTGAGGCTCACCACCTGCCCAAGCATGGAGTCCTAGATGCACTGTGCACCCCAGGATCTATAGCCAAGATGTCAAGAAGTGAATTCAAGCTCTTGTACTGCAGTTTGCTGTGCAGCTTGGGGTCAAAGCTGTGAGACTGTTATCTCCTATGGAAGCTTATGGCTCCTACTCTGAAATGCAGATTTTGACCTGTTGATAGCAGTAAATATAATGCTTAATTAATTAGTGCTTTGAAGGCCATCCTGGAAGCCCATAGTGTTATGATGGGAAGAGGAGGGGAGTTGATAAGCAGCCTGTAGGCTCTTTATTGCTGGTGATGATCCATGGGAGTAAGAGAGTGCTTGACTCTGAGCCTAGAGAGATGTGGCAAGACAAGCATCTTAGAGCAGAATAAAGCCTTTGATCTTGAAACAAATAGATGAGTAAGCATTGGACCTCCTGATGTAATTTTATGGAACAGACTGAGCTCTTCCAGCCAAAAACATAGGGCTAAAAAGGTACAGTCTCTTTATTTGTATATGGGTATAATAATGGTACCTCATTTTCTCTCTCTCAGTAGTACCATCCAGCTGTTCCTTGAGTTCTTGGCTTTCTTTTAAAGTGCCTAAAATGTTACCAAAATAAGTGGCGTTAATGGAAAAACAGAAAACAAAACAGCCTGCTCCCCTTTTCACATGAGATAAGCCTTGACAAGTAATTTGTGTAATGATAGGGCCAAGAGGCCCCAGGCAAGATCATGCATTGCTGCATTTGTTTCTGTGTATACATTTAAGCAACAATGGGACATTAAAATGTAATATTTTATATGTGAAATATAGCTTAAATCTGCTGTTTCCTGAGATAACATGTAAAAAATTTATTACTTGGAGAACCAGCCACTGCTCTGTATTTTATAATGAGAAATGGTCAGTGTTGCTCCACAAAAATATTGCACATCTGCTGTTAACCGGGAATATATAAATAGTCCATAGTGCCCAGCAGGAGCAAAGACTCGCCAGAATAGCAGTGGAAGGTGTCCTTTAACACAGTCATGCTCTGTGCAGAAGCCATAAGTAGATAGTGGTGTTTACAGAGTATTCAGTTTTTATAATACCTAGCAAAAATAACTAGGCCTTCCAGATTCAAAACATTAGTGAGAATTTGAAGAATAGCAAGAAAAGCTACATAGTCTGTTTACATCTAATAGCATAAAACAATCCAAGGACAAAACAGTCATGTTCATTTGTTACCACGCTTGATGTTTAATAAAATGCTCTGTCTCTGTGTAGTCACTTATGTTGCAGAAGCTTGAATAGCTCTGCAGCACTGATTAAGACAGAAATATTGTTAAACCCATTTTACAGTGTAATTATGATGCATGTACGGTGAGCCTGTTGAGTTCAGTATCAGTACACAAAGACCAAGATTTTGGGTTCGTGACTGTAAGCTAAAAGCTCTGCTCTGGTGAGTCAAAATGGACATCTGTATGAGTAGCCTGATTTTCAGAAGTCCAGGAAACGTCTCCATTCTATAGTGATTTTGCATTCTGGCTCTACTGTCTTTTAAAACTATCAATAAGATACCTCCCCTTCCTACCTATCTTCATCCCAGTTTCACAGCATAAAAAAAAATACTGACAATTGTGCAAAATTGCAGGCTGTGAAGTTAAAACGGAGAAAAATACTTTTATTGTTATTATTACTTAAATTCTGTATAGCTTAATGCCACAAGAGATCACTGAAACTAAGAGCTTAGCAGGATTAGAACAGGCAATGTGCATGGATAGCTAAGTGAGGATACAGTTGCAATAATGAAGTTTAAAAATAAAGAAAAATATCCTCTAGAGCTTTGAAGCAGTTACAAAACTGTCCTATTTCAAAGCCAGGCAGTGTTAAGCAAATGAGGGCTCTGCTGGCAGAACTGCACGTTCTGGATTGCTGGTGGAATGGCAGGGCAGGTAGGCAGCGAGGGAACCAGTGGCTTGTTCCACTCTGGCATGTCCCAGAAGAGCCCTCTCTCCTGGCAGCCCAACACTTGAAATTTTGGCCTTTTGGTGTGGGCTGGAGGGCACTGGCTGTCAGTGGCTATCTCCTCATGCAGGGCAGCTTCTTCAGAGGATCCTGATGAGCTATCCTCTGAGCAGGAGTAAACCCAGGAACGTGTGTGCTGCAAGGATTCCAGGCAGAATCCTCTTTTCAGGAATCTTTATGTACTCTGGCAGCTGTAACCTTTCACTGGGAAAATAAATCAAGAATTGAAATATTTTTGCTAGTGCATCTACTCTGTAAGAGTTGGCCTTAATTGTAAACTGAATTACAGCTGTAGGCAATCTTGATACTTCCTTGGGAGCACAACTCATGAGAGATGTGGCACTATGCTGGATTTCTTGCTCTGAAAGTTTGCAATTGTTTCGGACAGTCAATAACTTTAAAAAAAATGTGGTCTTTGTCAAACCATTAAACAAAATACTATGCTGCAATACTTTTTAACTGACGATTAGTTTTGGTGAGTGAAGTGAGAGGACTAACTTTTTGCAGTTGAAGCAGGAGGAAAAAAATGAAGAGAAAGTAACTATCAGTGAAAGATGTTTCTGGCTGCCTTTCAATTCCAAATTCAGCTAACACTACCTTCTGAAAAGAAGATAATTTCCACGTTTCTTTAACTGAGAACACGTAATTGAAGTTATTTTCTCCCAGAGAGAAGAAGCTTCTTCGACAATATTTTCAAATGGACAAGAAAAATTACCACATACAGTGTGTTCTGAATGATGGTGCATTCATCACAGCATCATATTCATATATCTTTGCAGATTTTGCACTGCAGTTTTTACCCATATGGGTAAATATTTATGTGGGAATGAGGAAGGTTCTTGTTGGCAAATGCACCAGACTGACTGCAGAGCTCCCTGGGCAGCCCTTACATCTGAGACAGGTCTGGAGTAGAAAACATGTGCCAGGGAAGCACTGAAACAAGTATCAGCTTTGTGTACCAAAATAATTATGCAGTGATTCCACACGACTGCTTCTTTTGACCTGGCTTTTCAGGAACTGAACTTTAATAAGGAAGATGAGCCAGATGTTGTTGCAGCATTTTGATAGTGGCACAAGCAATTAGCTCACTTCCTTTGTAGCATGAAGATACTTTCTGCTACAGGACTTAACCCTGGAAGTGCTGGTGATTTCCTTAACATCTCAGCAAAGTATCCAGGATAGTATTTATTTAGGAATGCTTTTGTATCTGCACATGCTACTGCAATCCTCTTCTCTTCCTGAGCTTGCTCCTGCAATCTTCTCTTCCCTGAAGTTGCTCGGTGTTTGATGACAGTAGCAAAGGAGGCACTCGGGTGCCTGTTCTTCCAAAGCATAGCCCCTCCTGCCAGCTTTTTGTGAGCTCTGTTCCATTTTTGTGGGTCAGTTTATCATCCCTGATGCTTCTGTGGTTAACCAGACACAATGGTGCTTGGGGTCTACAAGTCAATGCAGTCCCTTTCTTTGACCTGTGTCTAGCTAAGGAAGTGGATATTTGTGTGCATTGAGGCATCATGAAGAAAAGAGAATGCATGAAGTTAACTGGTAGATCAGACAGCACATTGAATTTCTAGGCAGCCTTGATTATTGTTCAGATCAGGAGAAAATAGAGGAAGTTTAATATAAACAACAACACCACAACTCTGTTTTGTAAGGAAAGCCGGAGTTATATTTTTACCGTGACCTAACAAAGGAGGAGGAAGGAAACTGTTTTGCTGAAACAAGCATTTTATATTGGACTAAGGATACACTTTCCTCTCTATGTTTGTGTGCATGTCCCAGCAAACAGCATGTTCATATGCATGAAATGCATTTTCCTGGAGTCACGTAGTCAGCATGTGCCATGGGAGGAGGAAAAAGATGTGCCTAGCACTACCTGAATGCTGGTCAAAAAGGCATAGCATTTTAGTCAAAATAAGTTAAAGTGTCTCATAACATTGTGGTTGGTATTTGTTATTTCTGCTGACATTGGGTACTGGATAGGAAATCTGCCTGGTTTGGAACAGTGCAATGTAGATAAAATACGAGAGCAGCCTATTTATTGTGTGTATGAGACAGTGTGGCCTCCAAAACCAAAGAGAGCCAGACAAAACTGAAAATCTGCAGATTTTGGTCTTTCAGTTTAAAGGGCCTAGTCCAAGCCCTTATGAATTAGTTATGGAGGGTTCTCTAGTTAGGAGGTATGGGAAGTCAGCATGGAAAAGAGGGCCTCCCCTCTGAGGCTTCACTCACCTCCTGCCAAAGCTTGGCTGTGGTGGCCTGCAGGTGCAGTGGCTTTGGGTTGCAGAGTGTCCAGTGTAGGTCTGAGGCTGCAAAGTGTGGGGCTCCCAGCAGCCTGGGTGCAGGATTTGTCTTTGCCTTAGAGCCCACGTGTGATGCTGGGCAAATCTCTTCAGCTCCACATAGCTCACTGACCTTTTTTGTGAACAGTCTGTGGCTTGTGCCTTCTGTTTTGGTCCATTTATATTACAGGGCCCAAGGGTAAAGGCAGTGTTTCAGATGATGTGTGGACAGAGCCCAGCAGAAGAGGCTGGTGATGACTAATGGGAAATACAGGGATGGGGGCCATCATCAGCTTCAGACCGTGCTATCTCCTCCATGCCAAGTCTAGGAAAAGAGTCTCTGTTGATGGAATGGCAGTGGTCATGCTTTTCTGCATGGAAACTGAAATAGGTACAACACCTGGAATGGGACCTCAAGAAGCTCAGTTGCCAGATTGATTTCTCAAGCTAATAAATCCTTGGCTGCACTTGCTGTGTTAAAATATATGTTCAGGCAAGATTTGTGATCAGCTTTTAGGAACAAGAGAGCAAAGGGAAAAAACAGGTTGTTCCAAGATTGTCTTGCATTTGACACCTCTAATTGACTTATTAATAAACTTTTCTTTTTTTTTTTAGGATGATGTTATATATTAATTCTAATGAAGTAGTCGTAGACTAGCCCTTCTAAAAAAAGTCACAAAGATCTGGCCAAAGGAGTCTGGGTGTTCTGGGTCAAATACCTGCTTCTAGAACTTCTAGTCGAATGTATGGCCTTATCCACTCCAAAATATGTATCCCACAGAGATGACACTTACATGACTTGGAAGGCAAATGCAGGTGTACCATACTGCCTGCCTCCCCATGTGAAAAAGGTTTTGATAACTCAAACACATCAGCATGGTTGCATTTGTACAAAAAAGTTTACTGCTCTTATGTGGACATTCAGCATTTCCAGATGCTCAACAGCTTCCTCAGGACAGCTGCTAGGCAACCAGAATTCCTGGAGAAGTGCACAAAACCCTTAAATGTTGTTCAGAAAAAAAATTCATAAGCAAAAAGAAAAAGAAAACATCTGTGGGAAAACCTGAATGTATGCTGGGTCCAATATTGGTTCTCAGTCAAAGAAGCTGAATTTGTGGCAAACAGACCTTGAACAGCCTTTCAAGGAAATTCATCCAGCCTGGGGCTTATTCCAGGTACACTTTTTTCCCTAGGGGACCATGCTGCCCCTCTCCCTTGTGAACTGCTGCTACTCTGCTACAGAGTGGTTTTGGGCAGTCAGAGGGTGCAGCTGCTGCACTGAGTATGTGCACAGCAAATCCAGCCCTTACAGGGAGCACAGGCACCTACTCTGGACAAGTGAGAAGGGTGATGGTTCAGCTTAGCCTAGAAAAGTAAGTATGATGGCATCAGGAACATGCAGGTGTTTGGGTTTTGGGAATGAATGATTGAAGTATTATTGCAAAGTGCTGTTCTGAGACCTTCTCTAATTGATTGATGTATCATTTGAAATCTCCTTCTTGCCTGACAGAAAAAAGCATGGCAGCATATAGTTAATTCTCTCGAAGTGCAGTGCTTTAAAGCCACTGTTTGCTATTGAACATCACTAGCTCAATAAAGATTCATCATGTCACATGTAGTCCCTAGAAGTGGTCAGTGTATTGTTTCTCCAGTGATTTTACATTTTCTTGCTATTTTAGTAGTTAAGGAGAATGAAAAAATGTTTCCTTGTTTCATATCAAAGGTCCAATCCTTGATGTAGGCAGCAATTAATCAATTAAATCACTCGCTTTGCTGAAATGATGTGTTTTATAAATAAGTTAGTTTTCATATGCAAGTCTTCCAAGAAAGCAGGGCACACAAGGAGAGCTGGTGTCAGCATTTTTTAATCCTGAAATGACTGAGTTTCTCCTTATGGACACCAAACTTAGCTTCTTCTAAGAAACTTCTAGGCATAGGACAATTTCTATGCTTCTCAAAATATGCCATACTTCTGGTGTTTTCCAGGAAGAAGACTCTCTGAGACAGGCTGCAAATACAGTATGCAGCTGTTAGCTTATGAAGGTCAAGAGATCTCAGTTTCTACACATGTATTAAAACCTTTGTATCTCTAGTACTAGAATCCTGTGGACCAGCTCCTGATCTCACTAATGTTAACAGCAGGATTTGTGTGGAAACAAACAAGAAGAGAAAGTAACTGGGAGCTTGGGATTATCTGTCTTTGTCCATATACTCTACCACTGTAGAATTATCTTTTATGTTGTGTTGTTAAGTGATGGAAACTTCTACCAAGTCCAAACTTAAATGCTTCCAATGCCTTTTTCAGTTTTGGAGAACATTTATATCATGTTATTCTTGGAATAATCTTCTGCTTTATTTATTATTATGTGCTACCCAGTAGACATCTAATTATGAGGCACAGGATACTTCCCATTCTAGGAGGATATATAGTACTTCACTGGATGTTCTTCAGAGTCCATTTTCATTACATTAAGTAAGGTGCTTACTTGCTTGAATCCCTTGGGTCTTAAGAAAAATAAGACAAAGAATGATGTTCAACACTGAACAGCCAATATGGACCCCTTACTGTGTGGATGCTTGGATGCTTTTTTACCACATCACAGGCTTTTCTTTTTTTTTTTTTTTTCAGAGTGGGTATCCAAGCTCTGGACCTGCATCAAGCACTCCTGCCTTCAGGCCTGAGGATGAGCTGGAACATCTGACCAAGAAAATGCTGTATGACATGGAGAATCCTCCCTCTGATGACTACTTTGGTGAGCCATGTCACAAGTGTCTGTGGCCCTCTTCTGTATTTACTGGGATCAGTAATGGCAGGCCTGACAGCTGCACTGGTAACGTAGTGACACTCGTGCTGATGGATGTGCTTTCCATGCTTGGGCTGGAAGTGTAATCATCCATAGGAATTCCTCTGTAATTTCAGCATAAATCTCATGCTCACTCACTGTATGTTTATAGTCTTACTGGATATAAAGTTGAATTTTTCAGTGTCTGGTTCATTTTCACACCATCTGTCCCCAGCTTCCAGGCTACCAGTCTGAATTCAGGTGCGGTTGCTGCTGTGCCTGCCTGCCCCATCCCTTCTCATTGCAGCTGCAAAAAAATCTGGCAGTGTAAATGTGTTCTGCTTCCAAGGCATGGATTTTCATTTTCTGTGTGCTGGCACAGATTAAAAGGAAATCCATTTTGAGTCAATCAGGTTGGTTACACATGGGGACCCAGAACTGGATCCAACAAATACAAGTAAGACAAATCTGGACTGATTGGTTCATAACAGTGTCATCTTCCGTACCGGGAAAAAGATAAGCATCTAATTTCCTTCTTAAGTGGTATAGAGTATAATTATCTTAGGCATCTATAGGTGTAGAATTATATCTTGCCTTTACATGAAACACAGGTAATAAGGTCTCTGAACTCTGCATTGAAAGCAAGAATCTTGGGCACTATCGATGGATCTGCCTGTGTGCTTGGTTTCTTACAGGCTTGGGTAATGATGTTATTATGAAACAAACTGCTGTAGTTTGTGGAGTTAAAGACTGGGGCAGGTCATTCATTTTGTGTCCTTTATCTTCCTTTATGTCATCATTTCTTAAAAATTTATTTAGATTGCCCCCAGGTGTATTTGCTATAGAGTTTGGTTGGACCAAAATATTTCTGGCTTAAGGAAATTTTCATGGTCCGGTTTAATCAAAAAGCGGGTGGGACCACAGTTTCATTAACAAACAAGGATCTTGCAGTGACAAGGATCTGATAATATGAGAAGATTAAGGTGTTCTCGTCAAACAAACATTGCCCTTTTAGGTGGGGTTAGTATCAGTCCCAATTCTCTATCAGTACCTATAACCTTCTGTGGGCTGCGCCCTAATAATCAAAATGTCTTCTCTGTAAACACTGATAGTCATCTGAATTGATGACTATCAAAGATCTGAGGTGTGAACAGAAATGGCTAACTGAATAGAAAATAACCAGGGAGCATTTTCTGTGTTGCTGCCTTTGACTTATCTCTGCCCATAGCCATTTGGGTTCACTCTCTGATGTTTTAAACATGAAGCTACAGCCAAATAAACATAACATGTACTTAGCCATTAGCTGGGCAGGCAAGAGGGAGAAACTTCAGGCAAATGGCTGAAGCCCTGAAGCATGAGATCTGATTACAGCAATTTTCTTAATGCAGAACTGTGTGGCAGGAGTTGGTTGATAGACCAAAGCCCATTCAGTTCTCCTTTCAGCCCAAGAAGGTAGGCAGATAAACAAAGAAGATTCACAAGCTCCAAGGTCAGAAGGGACCTTGCCATTATACTGGCTAATGTCCTACTCTTAGTTTCTCCCAGAAACATGATTGAATCATGACTTAAAAAAGAAAAAAAAAGATCTAATCTTATCTTAAAAACTTCGAGCAATAGTGAGTCAACCACCTATCCTGATAAGCTGTTCTAGTGATTAATTCTCCTCACAGCTCGGAAATTGCTTCCTGAAGTGAAGCTTTAGTTTTGTTTACCACTTGTATTTATGAAGCTGCAAAGCTGAAATTTTGCAGTCTAATATTGTATGACTAAGATTGCTCTGCTCTGTTTGAGAGAGATGGTACATCAAAATTTCTTCACCCAAGAGGGATGCATAGCTGAAAGGGTGGGAACATAAAGTCTCTCCTTATTAGGTCATCAATTTGGTTATCAGATGGGAGGTCAGACCAATGCTATGCCAATAGCTCTTAATTCAGCAGGAGACGAGAAAATGGAAAGGAGGCTTCAGAGCACTCAGAAGTTTTGCCAGTGTTATTTATATAAACAGTAGCATAATCAAAGATGGAATAGTCATGCATGATGCACTGTGGAAAAATCAAACAACAACCTTAGTCCTACCCTGGGCAGGTCATGTGTAATTACCAGCTGTACCTGATTGATCTCCTAATGTACTGTGTGCCACTGAAGTTCATCTCTGAGGTGGTGTCCAGCCTTGGCATTCCTGATGTGCCAAAGAACCGTGTGCTGGGCTGAACATCTTCTCAGCTCCCTAAGCATGCTGTGCCCCATACAGCCTTCTGGGATAATTTCTATCTAACAAAATACAGAATGCTGGAGCACAACTGCTTTTTATGCTTAGGTACAGTGAAAGAGGTAGGCTGCCCTCATCTTCCTAGGTTTGCTCCAGCCCAGGTTCCTCCCTGGGTCTCTGGAGTCACAGTGGATGAAACTTTCTGGCAGTGCAGGCCAGGAGTTTTATACTAATTCTGGCTATGTCAGAACTAAATACCCATCTCTACTTGAGCTGTCAGCCAGTGCCTTTCAGTAACTTTGTGTTCATGTGGAAAGAACAAATTAAGTGTGGGAGGGAAAAAAGAGTCTTTCAACTTCGGTTAACTATCTCAAGCAATACCTCTGCCCTTGTTCTTTAGTTGTTTAGAATGGTAGAGTGGACTGCACAGGATTCATATGGCACATTGATCAAATAATCTGAAAAAGGACAAATGGGCAGAGACATTGACTCTGATTTGCATTAAATATCTTATGCCTGAGGTCTAAATGCCATGGTAATTGTAGCATACCAGATAGCTGTCAGCTAATCACTTTTATTAGTTTGAATTTAGAAAACTGGATTTCAGCATATTAAAAGTTGGTTAAGAGCAGAGAGGTTTTGAATTGAAGAATCTAATTAACCTTGCTAGAAAGCTGCAAGGCGTTATATTAAGTCATGAAAATAATTTGTTGGAATAATTACATTTGAACTGTCAGGCTGGAGAAAGGTCATTTTACTTGGTCCACCAGCACTCTGAAATCTTCTCTGTAACCAACTTCCTTCTGCAAGTTCACTCACCATATCTCTGGTTTTCAGTCAAGTCATCTTGTTTCTGTAGTCAGCAGAATCTGCCCAGCAGTGGGCAGGATGAAGGTTCCTGGGAAGGAAGAGGAGTAGGAGTCACTAAAGTTGTCCATTTGCCCTGGAAATGCTCTCTGGTACTGCTGGCAGACACGGAGAGGAGAGGAGAGGAGAGGAGAGGAGAGGAGAGGAGAGGAGAGGAGAGGAGAGGAGAGGAGAGGAGAGGAGAGGAGAGGAGAGGAGAGGAGAGGAGAGGAGAGGAGAGGAGAGGAGAGGAGAGGAGAGGAGAGGAGAGGAGAGGAGAGGAGAGGAGAGGAGAGGAGAGGAGAGGAGAGGAGAGGAGAGGAGAGGAGAGGAGAGGAGAGGAGAGGAGAGGAGAGGAGAGGAGCAGGACAGCCAACACTTCCATCCAGTTTGTGCTCACTGCACCTCTCTGCAGCTTCCCAGGTGGAAATGACTGAAGGTGGTTTCAGCGTTAGGGAAACTGTTCTAGGGAGAGGTTGCTCACAGGAGCACACACAGCTGGCAGCAGGGCATGGATCACACTGTCCTCCTGGGGAGCCTGGAATGTGGTGGGAGCCAGGAGCATCATGCTGGAGACACTTGGGAGCAGCAAGATCACAGCTGGCAGCTTTGTCTTGCCAGGATTTACCACAGCAGCACGATCCAGTCACTGAGAAATCCTCTTGCTGCCATTGGCAAGGCGGTGCTTAAGCATGGAAATATCACTAGGCATAATAATTTTTTTTTAATTCCTGTGAATTTTTAGGAGTTAAACATGCCTGTTGGGTATTCTGCCTAACTTAACTTTGTTAAGACCACACTACAATAGTAAGTCTAAGCACCCCAGTCATTGGTGTATGTCCACTTCTACCCCCTTGTAGGTTCTAGAGTAACTTGTGGAGTGACTACTCTTGTGAAGTCCTTGACAGATCAGCAAATTAAAGTCTTAAGTCTAAGCCGCTCTTCCTTCTTTACTGATGATTAAGTTGCTGATCTGTGGTAGTTGGCTGTGTTTAATCAAATCCCTTTTTATTAGAAAGGATTCCCAAATGTCTTACGCTCTTTGCAGTAGGGATAGTTTCTCTCTATCACAGCCCTCCCTATTGATAAATGTGCTGTTGTAGACAGGCATGTCTGATTTGTTTGGGAAAAATAATACTTAGTGGAGTGGAAATTGGGTAAGGTTGAGGGAGGAGAAATGGATACTTATAGGAGATTAAAATGAAACTATCAAAATTGTTTGTTGGCCATCATGGGAAATTACAGCCCTTGATTTTGCATTTGAAAAACCCAACCAAATACACACACACAAAGATCACAACTGTTCTGGACCACTATTTCAAGTCTTATAGAAAGAAATGACTTCTGGCAGCTTATCAGTCTCTATCACCATGCAGACAGTGCTGATTAAGACTGGAAAAGTGCCACTGGGGCCCCTCATCTCCTGTTGCCTTCTGGACTACGTCCCAGCTGAGTCACTCCCCACAGCAGTTTCCCTGACTGGTGGGAAGAAACTCTCACTGGTATTTTACCATACATGCTCAGAGCTACCAAAGGAACTACCAGTTTTATGTATTGGATAATGTAGCAGTCTCCTTTTGTAGTTCTAACATGCTGTAGGGATGCATGTGGGGAGAAGAGATGCTAAAATCATCCTGTGGGAAATACTGTTTGTGCAGTAAAGGAATCTTGATTTAACTCTGAACTGAGAATTCAGGATATATAGGTTTTTTATGTGTATATTCTGTGTTCCCTGGCTTTGACAATAGGAGAGGTAGTGCAGAATTGGGTCAAAGAGCAAGGCCAAGAAACGGGAGGCTTGACTTTATTTTCCACTTCTCACCTTGACATCTTGACCTGTGGCAGATTGTTTTACCTTTTCAGACTTTTTTTTTCCTTTTTCACCAAATTTACTGGAGATGATTAACAGCAGCAGCCATATGTGCATCCACTATGGAGAAGCCTTCATCTCCAATGGTTTCTTTGAGATGCCATGTCACGTTAAGATAAAAGAATGATAAGTGACACCAGTATTGAATCTGTCAAGGCTCTGCCAACCTTTCCCATCACTGGCTTTGCTTCCATTCATAAGCTAAAATTCCTTCAATAGGACCAGAGACCTGGTATCCAAACAGTGTTGAATGTGTTCCCTAATTTTACTTCTTGAGAGTCAGGACATAGGTTAGCAGGTAGCAGTCCAAGTCAGGTATGGGAGAGAGTGTAGTAGAGTTGTAGGAGGTTCAGCTGAGGAGACTGCATGGTCCAAGCATGACTTCCTTTGGTTCATGGTGTCATTGTTTCCTTTGGCATGGCTCTGAGCACTGTACAGTTCTAGAGGCTCTAAATTGAAGATGGTCTGTGTTGCATTTCAGTCTTGGTCAGGCATATCAGCAGCCTCTAAGAGGCACAAGTAGCCACTTGGTTTCATCTGAAATATTACCAGAAAAGGAAACTGAAAGTTGTCATATCTTGCCTGTACTCTTAGATCTGTTCTGAAAAGGTTATCATTAAAAGAAGCATATTATTATTACAAGAGCATAATTATATTGTAATTTTGCCATGTAATGTGACGTGTCTTTTATCTAAAGGCAGGGGTTCTGCTGCAAGATGGTGTCTGTCCTCATTTGAGCAACATCTGGGTCAGAAAATAGTAGGTTAGACTTTCAACAACTGATGAGCCGACAGTCATTTTTCTGTTATGTAACCGCTCACAAAAGCAGGAAGAGCAGACATATAATGGGGACCCTTTTCTCCATTGTAGTTCAAATCATTATATTTTTATGTTCAAGCCATATTCCAGCGTTTGCACACAGGCTACAAAGCCTGGGAGCAACCTCTGCTCAGGGAGGTCACAGTGCAGCATCATCAACATCCAGCAGCCCTGTTGTGGCCTGCCGCAAGGGGAGTCACCCTCCCTCTGCTCCCCAGGGGCTTTAATTATCTTGGTAAATGGCTTTCAGAGCCTGTTTCTGCAGTCTCACTTCTGTCAATACTTGCCACCCTTGTCTAGCTTCTTTTCGGGGAGTCTTCTGCTTGCTTTCTTACTGGGTTCCTTGCACAGTAAATGGAGGTAGAGTAAATTTATAAGGGTAATCTCAGTGCAACCTAGACAGTGAATTTTAGCCCACAGTTCCAAACTAAGAAGACAAAAAGAGTAGGCCAGTGAGTGTTTGGAGAGCAAAATATACCATATCTACATGCACTTACATCCAGCCATGAGAAAGGCAAGCCGCTATGAGCTGGTCTAAGTTGCTTCTCAAGCATTTGAAAGACTGGAAATGGATGCAAAAGTTTGATTCTTCCTGATGTTGATCCTATCCACACCTTATTCTATATTAATTCTGGGAGACATGTTCTATGAAGCTAAGCACCCAGATCTTTTTATGTCATGGATCTTAGCCTTATAAAGGCTTGAGTGCACATCTTTTAAATGAAGATCCAACAGATGTAGCTGGAATGAGAGAAGGTTGCACTTCTCTAAGTCCTGAGCACCTGATGCCCACATGGGCCAGGAGACAGGAAACTCACCTTCCATTTTCCTCTTCTTATCCACACAAGAGTGGTCAAGACTTTGCATCATGAGTGTTTCTGAAGCAGTCTCTTCAGAGACCACCATGACTTCACAGATGGAATCTAAATCTTGCATCAAAACTACAATTACCCTATGTTACTGTAGGTCATAAAATCCCAGCTGGATCAGGTAGCAAGCAGCATGACTTCTGTGTTTTTAATTCCCTGGTTTAGCTTGAAGTGCTGGCAGTCAGTGTAGACATATTCTTACTTTTAAACCAAACTGATTTTTGATGCAGAAGTTATTTAATGGAAAATAAGTTCAGAATACCAAAGTAGCACTTTATCAAAGGGATTCCCATGATCACTTGTATGCTGTGAAAGAGAGGTGGGTTTCAGGCCATGAATGAAATTAGGTTTGTTCTGAAAGTTAGTAAATAAAAACTGATAATTTCCTTCTGTCTTCTAAGAGGAGTGAAATGTGATAATGAAATTCAGGGATATGTCTTTCTAAATTACAGCTGTATTCTACAGGATTCTTCAGCATGTTTAAAAATTAACATAGCCATGAAAAAAACATCCACGAGGGTGGTAGATACTTCCTTTGTTGTGAGAGGGCCCTTAATGTGCTAGGACCTGTACAGATGGATAGGAAAGCTCATCCTCTTTCAGAAAAATCTTTGAACGATCATGAGGCTATTAGCCAACCCCCCATATTTAAGAGTCCAACCTGGAAACAAACCAAATCTTTCTACCTTAACTTGACAAACAGTTCAAAGACAATCCAGCTTGTTCATGATGAACTTACAAAGTAAACTCTGTGAACTGAAAGGGCTGAAGAATTGATAGCCATCAAGTCTTCAGCTGTAATTCGTTAGTCTGTGGCTAACTCAGATCATTAAAAAGTGAAAATGGGACCAACCTGCTGGCTGTTGACTTTTCACATTAAATAAGCTAGCTGGGCCCTGGGGATTCTCTGCAGGGATGTCATCACCTGATTAAAACTACTGAATTAAAAATTCTGGCACCTGGAGGACCTATGGTTGGGAATCTCCTTGATGAGGCCAGGAGCTGAAGATGGATTGTTAGGCTAGGACATACAGGATATAGAAGATTGGTTCTCCTGTTTTATGGAGATGAGTGCAACCAGGAGTTTCCTCCACCTGGGACATCATAAGCTCTAAATTCTCACATACAGGTACTTTGAGAGAGGGTTGTGTGTATGTGTGTGTCTATGAATGAGTGAGAATGTTTTTCTGGACTGTAATATTATAGAAATAATTTTCGCTTCAGATAGAGCTTTGGAGTGTTTAAAGCCTTAAGACATTCTTTTGTCATGGCTTGTAGCTAAGTTGTTGAATGAGGCACAGGCATTCAGTTTTTGAGCTGGAGTTAGAAACCCTTCCAGCCATGTAGTCTTGGGTAAATCATCGTCCCAATAACATGAAAAGAGTTTAATTTCTTTCGAATTAGTTGTGTACATGACCTGACAGAAAGGAACCCTTTCTTTGCTTTTTAAAACCAAAATCAGCTTACCTGTTCTTTGGGTTGGATGCACTAAATTTGCAGTTTGCTCCCATGTTCCACTATGGCACATTGTGCTGTAGTGGCATCCAAGGCTGTGGTCACACTGTACTAAGTGCAAATTAAACGTGTAGGGACAGGGTGCATTCCTCAGAGTTCTGAAACTGAAAATATGTCAAGGACCAGGAAATCACTGTCCCTAACTTACAAACGAAGGGCTGAGTAGCAGAGTTAAGATGACTCACCCAGAGTCGTGCTGAGATCCAGTAGTGAAATGGGAATTGAGCCCAGAATTCCTTCAAGTTCCATGCCTTTCCCAAAGTTGTGGCCACACTCTTTATTTCATGTGAAAATCAACCAAAAAGGACTTGTGAGCCTCGTCTGATAAGAAACCACAACCTGGGAAGGCTCTTCCCAGCACGCAGAGCAGAAGCCCTATTTTCCAGGGTTAGTAACAAGGCTATGAAAATAAGAAAGCGGGGAAAATGTGCTCCAGGATCACACTTGATCATTTTAACTGCTGTTAATGTAATGTACCCACTAATGTTATCACACTTCAGCATTTAGATAGTTCAAGGCTATTAGGAAAATTGATAATTCACCATAGTAATCTGTTACTTTCCACTCTAGCAATCACTGTTCTATGGAAGTGGGGCACAGTGTGGCATTTGTTATTTCTACTTCTGGTGGCATTTGTCTCATGCTGTCTTTTTTTGATAGGGTGGTTTGTCTTTTGCTAGTAGCTTTTGGGGGTATTTTAGTGTCATTAACTCAAAATGAGTTATTTCCAGTGGGGGGAAAGGGGACAGATTTTATCTGAGAGTGAAATGTGTTAAAAAGAAGAATTAAACAGGACTGTCTCATTTGCTGAGTGTTCTCTAGCCTCTTCTGATGGAAATGCATCAAAACTGTTTGGTTTTTTTATAAGGAATTGCTTTGACTCAGATTCTGTGAGATGAATCATAACCCACTTTCTCATCTGGGATGTGAAAAAAAAAATTCCAGCTCTGGTGTCAATGTCAGCATAATCAATACAGAGTGATTCTCAGTGGTGCAAAGAGGTAGGGGAGGATTAAAAGAATGAAAAGAATCAAAATTAGCCAAACTTTCCTGCTGGTTTTAGTAAGCTGCACTATTTTCATGTTTCCAAATACACCTTGCTGCTCATCATGTCATGTCATGAACACATGTTTTCATGTCTCTGGCTACAAGCCAAGGTCACAACTGCTGCTCAAAAGTCAGGAGACTGTCATCTCAAACTGGCAGGCAGATCACGAGAAGCCAGCCCTGGCAGACATTTGGGATGCTACAAGCAGCCAAGAGTAAACCTGTTTTGATTTGTGAAACCTGCGGTTGAGATGTCCCCTGCCTGGACTGTGCCAGCACAGATTGTGTCAGCTGAGCAGGAGAGAGTGTCAAAGCACATGGCACTGCCTAAGCCAGCCCCATTGAGGGAAACAGACAATGTTAATAGCACTAGGATCACTGTGGTACAAAGCAGAGATGGGAGACTACATCTGATACCTTGTCACCAGCTTTCCTTTAGGAACTTGCTCATTTGCTTTCTTTTTTTTTTTTTGCTTTTTTGTCCTTGTGCGTCTGCCAAAACATGCACAGAGATGTAGAAATAATTACTTCTGGAAGTGTGAGCTAAGAGCCAAACCTCTGAAAAATTGTGTTCGCAGCACCAGGGTCAAAAGGGGACAGCACAGATAGTGGCATGAGTTCTGACAGTTGACAAAATGTATCTCCCCATTGAACACAAGTGGTTCAGTAAAACACCATGCCAATAGCAGACCTCTTTGTTGAGAGTTTAGAGGTATGGGTACAACCATCTTCCACAGCCTAAGGCACTGTCCTCTGCTAAAGACAGACAGCTGGATGTGGGATGTGAATTATTTTGTTTTGTAGATCCTTCCAAATCACTGTCCCAGCCATGCTAAAGTGTCTGTTTAAAGCTGTGAATCAGGCTGTGTTCAGTTAGCAGAAGTGTTGAACTTTAATATACAATTTCCTCAACAAATTCTGGTTCCAGACAATATCTTGAGAGGTTAATAACTTACTATCTGCTCAGTACATGTTCTGATTCTGTCTGTACTGTCAGGGGCAGGCTGGGCAGATGATGTGCTGCATTCTTTGTGAGTGCAAGTTGAAAGAAGGGACACTTTTTGTGGGGGTTTTAGTTGCTTCTGTTGTCATTTAAAATTACACTTGAAAAAACCCAGCTTTTTAAATGTCTCTATTTCCTCACTATGTGCTTGCCGTGAAAGACAAGTGAATTCAGCATGTGACTGTCAAAAACACTGCAGGAAGCCTGAAGCCTTTTACCTTGAATTTTCACTTGTGTTGATGAATGGTTGGGACATGACAATATTGATTTTTATGCTCCTTTTAGTGCAGAGTTTGTGATCACATGAGCTAAGGAATTATCTCTGGCGGAGCTGGAGGGAGACATTTAGAAAGGACTCAAATGTGGATCCTTTATGCTGTGCAGAAGGCTGTCATATGAAGCCAGCTCTTCTGGACAGGAAAGTCCTAGTGATCGTCACTGCCAGCGTGGAGCTAATTCTGGTCATGTGTTCTTGTTGTCATCTCCACGAGCTGGGCAGCTGCTTCTCATTTCTGTCTCGTGGCTGAAATTAGTGAGAATCCTAAAATGCATAAATAAATGTGAGTGTGTGTGTGTGCACATATATATATAGTGCAGAATACTACCTGGAGTCTGAGTCTAATGGTTTTCCTTTTTTTCTCATTCTCCATCTCAATGTCTCTCATCAACTGATCCAGCTTTTGATGCCTACATGGGTAACATGAAGTGTGACTCTCTCCAACACTGGCAAATCTGATGTGTGTTGTTTAGAGGAAGGAGGGAGGTATGATGGAAGGGTAGGACTGGGCAAGATATGGCTACAGTAACAGTGGATGTTTGGGTGGGACATCTTAAAATACTCCATCTTTTATCTGTACATGCCTAAAAACATTGTCTTCTTCTAAATATAAAATGGCAGAGCACAGGCTTCAGTGTGCTGTGCTTGTCTAGTTAGGCCACTACTGATGCTAAGACTATAACTATGCTATATGATGATGCTATAACTTCTTATATAAGATGTTATAACTTCTTATTCTATGTATACTCAACTTCCATGCACGGCAACAAAAAGGGGAGGAGAGTGAAAAATGAAGGTTGCTAATGGTCAGATTTATTTCTACTGTTTCTTCACAGGCAGAATTCAGAAGGTGAAGGAAGTGGAGCATGTGCACTGCAGATGTGCACAGCTGGTGCACTGCTATCTCCATGGCATCCCTCTGCCAGAAAGGCAGCTGAGCAGGACCACAAGGTCTGTGTCAGTTACATGGCCAGCTCCTAGTGAAAGCTTGTCATTTGAACTCTTTCAGTCTCTTTCTGCCCTGCTGTCTCTAAATTGAGTGAAACTGCTCTGTTCACTCACACAGGGAAGAGTCACATACTTTCTTGAGGGCTTAGGCAAAAAAACACACTGATAATTCAAGTTTTAGCAGCTTCAGCAAGAGGGTTAGAAACAGGCTTTGGAAAAGAGGCCACCCCCAAACTCAGGCCAGAGGGACATTGCTGCTCTGGGGTTGGAGGTCTGTGCCCTGAGCTAGCTCTAGTCATGCCTGGTCATGGGTAAAGAGTTTTTTGTTTGTAAGGCCCGTTGATCCGAGTGTGGCTTGGTCTTTTAAACAAAAACAATACTTCACAGAAAGCCAATTAGTCTTGGGATCTCGGTGGATTTTCTGCTATTTCTTTGCTCTGATTACAGCAGGACATTGGGTGAGGAGCCATGACTAAGCTGTTTCAAGTCTACAGACTCTGCTTCCTTCTGTTTTGTACAATTGCAAGGTGTGCACACACAGCCTTGCTTTCTATTGCCCTTTGTGGCGCAACTTTCAGGGAAGACAAGGTGGCTGACCCGTGGCCTTGAGTCCTTTGTGAGTGACAGAAGTCCTGGTACTCTGAGTAACAGCTGTTAGGTAGCAAGTAGGAATGGTGTGTGTCCAGCAGATGTCTGATTACAAGAGCTGTTCTGGCCTAGGGAAATTGCAGAACAATGTGTTCAGAAAAACGAACATTTCACAGGATGGTGTTTTGGAGCATGGTCTAATTGTGGCACATAGTGGCTCACAACTCAGTAGGTTGACTAGAAGATGCTGCAGTTGACATCAGCTTGGCTACAGTAAAATCAGTCTAGTTGAATGAATACTCTTAGGACATCTGTGTGTGCAGTAGCTTCATTCTTGTGCTCTGGGGACAGGGAAGAACAGAACAATATACAGCACAAATAAGACTGTAAAATGAGATATTAATATTGTTTTCCTATGGCAATTTACTAATTTTGTGTCACTCTTAGCTGAGAATATCACATAGTGACCCTTAATACCTCAGACAGGGCTCATCTGCATGAAAAGGAGCTCCTAAGACTTTATTCTGTGATTTCCAAAATGCCAGTCTCTCTCTTTGTTTGCTATGGTGAGGTTCCTTTGATTTCTCGTGAAGCAATACTGGAACTCAGACTTTTTTGCAGGTACTAATGTTTGGACATGGATCTGAATCTTATCTCAAATTCTTCTGGAGTCATCTGGTCTAGAACATGGTTATAGACTTTCCACAAGCTACATAATGCATTTTGTTTTGTAGGCCCTCATCTGTGCAGGGATGCTTAGAACAATGGAAAACAATGAAAGCAATTTCTAAAATGTTTGAAGTCCCAAAACGTTCTGTTTTCAAGGCTTTTTGTAAGTTGCAGCTTTCCACTGGGACAAAAGTCTCCCACGCTTTTTCCTATGCTGGGGTGGAAATAGTAGCTTCTCTGACCTACCCATCACATCTGACTTTGTCAACATAATAAAGCTGCATCATTTTATGTGCAAATGGAAACCTACTGACTTAAACCAGTGTTGGCTTTCTGGGTTTGGTCATATAAATTCAAAATAAGTCGACTAAATTTATGTCAGCTAAAATCGGGCTTGGTATAAACTGTCCCTACATTTACCTCAGATCTAAATTTGGAGGTCTAGTGGATTTCAAATGATTCCATTATCACATATAAACAAGTCCATCAGTTTTCCCTACTGTCACCTAAGAGTTTAATGAGGTTACTGTTACTGTTTTCACATTGAACTCCCATGAATGTAGGAAACCAATAAAGAGCACCCTGAAAGTTCAGAGCTCATCGATTTGCCAACTTTGCTCGTACAGAATTGCCGTCACTGGTACGGCATGTTCAGGACGTTTTCCAACACCAAGTTTTTGGCAAACAGTCCCTGCTGATGATGGCCTTTTCTAATGCCTGCTCAAGGGCATTGGACTGGCAGAACTCATCATGAGCTCTGGATACTGAATCAGTCCTTTCCAATTGGTTCAGCTGTGGGAGGGAGGAGGGAAAACTTTTGTGGTTTCAGTTTCCATTGGCACAAAATTTTTAGGTCATGAATTGTGTGAATAATTCAGGAGACACGGATTGGTGCCCTTAGCATGGAAGCCCTTAGCATGGAAGCCAGTTCAGGAAGAATCTTCCATTTTAGTCATACTAAGATGAGTGATGAGTAGTACTTCGAGCACGCCTTTGTAGATGCCAGTCAACATCAGAGCCTCCTCATAGAGAACTTAAGGTGAAATGTCAGGACAGTCTTTAACAGTAATAAATGGATCAGTACCCACAATTCTTGTGTCTCCTACTGTTAGTCAAGGTGCCCTAGAGTCAAAACCACCACCTCAAACAGATCAGACTTAATGCCACTAAAGAGCTTTGTTTTATGGTGTGAGCTTTTTTATTTTAACTTATTCTTTTTTAAGCCTTGCTAATTTTGAATCAAAAGCTGTAGGATGTGTGAGAGTGACACATGCAATTGTACAGATGGATTTCCACATACTTTCTTTAAATAAAATAATAATTGTTATAAATATGTATCTCATATTTTGCACTAATTCACTTGTAATGGAGGCCAAGCAAGAAAACTTTGATATCCTTATGCAGCAAGCTCTGAGAATGTGACAATCAGGTGAGCATAATGATCTGTGGATACTTGATATGAGTGCTCCATCATGGACTCTAGATGAAGCATGTGCCACTTGGAGGCTATACTCAAATTAGAGAGTTATCAGTATTACTTTCCATCTACCCTGGCCAGTAAAAGCAGGTGCCATGACCCAAAGGAGGAGCAGAATTATAGTTATTACTTAATTACATCAGTCTAATAAATGTGGTGTTACCAACATCAAATGACATTTTAAAAGGACTTTTGCTCTCAATACCAATGTCACATTTTAAGATCATGACATGTGTGGTCATTCTGAATAGGAACAAATATTGAACGTCCCCTGCAGAATCAGAGTGCTTCTCCATCCCAGGTTGTAAAGTTCCTGTTACTTGTCCAAGAGAGTAAACAAATATTGGACCTTGTACCTCGTTGGAAAGGTCTCAGATTTTGGGGTGAAGGAAACCTCTGTCTAGTAGGTTGCTTTAATGAGGAAAAAAAACCCCAGCATTAGTTGATTCCAGCTACTGAGAAATTTGGAGTGATGGAATTCATTGCAAGGAACAGTGGATGCTCAGCATACAGGTGAGGTGGTTTCCAGTGCCTGAGGGATGTGATTTATGGCAGAGCTGCTGTCAACACACAGACGGCGCATGTTTCAAAACAGCAAGGAAGCTTTGGGCTGGTGCTGGATTGTGAAAGGCAGGGTTTTCAAAAGAAATAAATGAGGTGCTGGTTGAAATTCGGTGTGACATCTTCTAATGCAGCCAGGCACCTTTGAGAACCTCAGACCTTAACGTTGTTGGGCCTATGAGAGCTGCCATTTGTTCAGGACACTACTCTTTGTCAGATCCAGCCCTTCTTCATATTTTAATTTTTTTTTCTTTTTTGGCAGTGGGGAGATAGGTTCCCGCCCTGTTTTTTGGGTTTTGTCAGATGTTTTTCCTCAGGCAAGCATACAGGAGGCATTCCAGGTTGGTAGGACAGAGCCAATGGCACAGAAAGCATCTCTGACTCAAAACTTTGCCATTACTCGGGCAGTTTCATCTTCACCCCTGAACAGAGCCTTTGGTGAAAATCAGTTCAACCTTCCCAATGATGGCACGAGGCAGAGATGAGCTGCAAAATACTAACTGGAACACAGACACGCTATGGAAGAGTGAATTGAGTCATTCATGCCCAGCCATAGATGTGATTTTTGGCTGGGCTTGAGTCTGCTTAACACACTGATAGTGCCTGTCCTGGGCTTATGAAATGGATTGGCTGGGCAGGGGGACAGAAGTGGTTTGAAGTGCCCTTATGCAACATGAACACAGTTGGAGATGAAAGTCTTTGGGACAGGGGACACTGTTTGCTCTGTGCTTGTCCTGCATCTAACATCACAGAGCTGCACCTCATTACTTGGGCTCCTTGAGCCTGCTTTCATGTTGGAAATGGCAAACCCAATCATAGTCCTTTGGGAATGTGATAAAAGACAACTCATTTTTTGACCTAGACCTAAGGGCTGCTGTCTGTACCCGTGTGAGTCTTAGCTGGTCCCTTCTGACTGCACTCTCAGTTCAGCTCTGTAAGAAAGCTGAGAGCTCAGGAGGATTTGATTTATGTTTAAGGTGTGCTTGCACTGAACAGCAGCATGAGCCTGTGGACAGCCGGTCAGTGGTGCTCCCCAGCTGGAGGCATGGCTGGGAGAAGCTGCATGAACCATTGCACAGGGAGCACCAAACCTCTGAGGAGAGCAGCTCGTCTGGCCTCCAGCTCTGCTATGTTACAGCCACGGCTTACAGATGGGATCAGGTGCAGCAGCCCCCAAAATCACCCTCCACTGCTCTACCAGCAAGGCTGGTGTCGTGGGCCAGGGAGGGAGCAGGCTGGGACAGCAGGCTCCGAGAGACACCTGCCAAAGGACCCACACGGGCTGGGCAGAGCTGCCCCACGTAGCTGCTGCCTGAGCCTGCTGCCACTGGCACCCCCACAATGACAAGGTATTTTTTCGTGGCTTTGCAAAAGAGGATCCTGAAATTTGGTGCAGCATAACAGAACAAATCCAGTGAGCTAGGGGATCGCTCAGGAAATGCCTCCCTGCCTGTGGCTCCTGATGAGGGTGGGAGATGGAGTGATTCCTGCCTGGTATCTTGCCTTCCTTTCCCTGTAGGAGAGTGTTACAAGCACGGTTGGCTCACCTTGTGTGCTGTCATATATTTAGTGGTTTCACTGTCCAGGGTTTATCGTACAATATGGCTTTGAAAGTGTGAGTGCAAAGGGAGTGGTTCAGTGATTGCAGCTGTTGGGATCACCAAAACTGCCAAAATTTGTCTGATCCAAAACTCAGCCAGCAATTGTTGCCCTTTGCTAAGGTCCTTCCTAGGAGGGGTAAACCCCCACAGAATCAGCTTTGGGATAAATTGCCCAGAGAGAGGTTTCCTGCCAGTCCCACTAGGACTTGGCTGGTAGCCTCACCTTCACCAGGGCTTTAGTAGAGAGCTGCTGAGGTTGTTCCCTGTGTGCTATATATTGGTAACATCTCACTAAAAAATACGATTTTGACATTAGTGATGTTTTCCAAAGAGAAGCATCATTTTTGGTTTAGAAAGTCTTGTTTTCCTATGAAAGTAAAATAAAATAAGAGGTTTCTCAGCTTGTTTCTCAGCTTTCTCAGTATGGGAAAGACCCGCTTTCTTACAGCCTTTATAATTTTTGCCCGATATTTTGAAAGAAAAGAAGTTTTTATATGTCTTGCTTTTTGGATTTACTACACGCAATCAGAGAGGAGTAATGGCACAGGAATGTGGGGGACTTCTGTGAAAGTATGCATTTTTTGTGCTTTTTTTTTTTTTTTACCAAATGAAATTATTGCACTCCTTAGTTTTGTATTTAACTGGGTTAAATAGTGAGGTGTTTCGTACAAATTGTTGCTTTGAAAGGCTTGCCCCCAAACACAAACACCTCTTTAATTAAAAGAATAATTAAGAAATGTTACTTCTTTCAATCCAACTCTACACTTGCAACTTAAAGCTACTTCTTCACCATAGCCATGCCCAGTTTAGTGGGAGCAGTGGGTAGGGAAAGCAGGGAGTGCCCAGCACACAGCAGGGGACACGGCACTTTGTTTGCTGTGCTGGAGAGCCCCGGAGAGACAGGGGCTGCAGGAGGGATTGCTGTGGCTGCCAGGGACACCCCCAGCCTGGCCAAGCTGGGCCAGCAGCTCCTTCCCCTGCTTCCCGAGCCCGGCTCTTCGCTGCACATACAGCCGTAGTCTCTGTCATCTGGCGGCTTTCATCGGCATTAAAGGAAACATTTCTAAAGGAAATAGAGTACATTTTACTCTCTCCCTTGCATTTCCTTGATCGATTAGCAAAGGGAGGAATGTTTCCTCTCTCCCACTCTTTTTTCACCCTCTTTTTTTCTCTTGTTTCTGTCTCCAGATGTAAGCGGGGCTCTATTTCAAGCCATTCGCACATGGTAAAACACGTGCCAAAAAGTTGACACAATGTAACAACAAAAACAGGAGGATAAAAAAAAAAAAAAAAGAAAAGAAAATGCAAAGCATGCTGCAAAAAAGGTGTCTGGGACGTTAAATATTGTAGAGCATCACTGACCCCCACTGGGCTGGCACACTCACTGCACCTCACCGGTGTGTGGGGCTAGGGACACACTGGCCTGCCGGGGGGCATCTGCCAGCCGGTCCTTAAACCTGCTGCAGGCACACCCGAGCCTGGCTGCTGTCTTCATGTCCATCATGAACGCAGTGAAAAGGCATTGCCGTGGCTTGCTGCGAGGGGCACTGTGGTTGGAGGGCAGAAAAGCTCACTAGCGGTACCCTTAGCTACTCGCTGAGATTTTTTGCCCAAGTGCTTGGTGTAATCTCTTTTGCTGGAGGTTTTTAGGAGCAGCTTAAACAAGTATCTATCAAGAATGCTGTAGAGAGAGTTGGTGCTGCCTTCAAAGCAGTAAGATCCACATCTTCTCAAGATTTTGTTCAACCTGAATTTTTTTTTGGGGGGGGGGGGGCAGGAAATCAGTAGTGGTCCTCTCCATTTTGTGGCAGTAATACATTGTGGATGCAATAATTTTGGGAGGTACCTCTCATTGTAATATACTTTGTATCAGAAACAAGCTAAACCATCTTTTTTGTCCCAAGTTCTTCAGGAAAGGGGAATATAGATGGGTAAAGGATCATAAAGGATCATCACCACACAAGTGTTAAAGGAAGCAGAAGCCTTTCTTTCTCTGTCAATAAACCGAGGACAGTAGCAGAGGCACAGAACTCTGTGTGTTCAGTTGCTATGTGGCTCAGCCAGGCTGCCAGAGAGTAATGCCGTGGTCCACACAAGGAGCAAATTTCTCTTCCTGGGGAGGGGATTTTAGCAAGACTGGTGCTGGGAGCTCCTTCTGAAACGGAGTTTTTATGCCACAGACCCTTCTTACCATCAAGTCTTTTCAGATATGGCCTTGTGGTTAAAGAAACCAGACTGTGATTGAGAAGATATGGTTTCAGTTCCTGGCTCCATCATAAACTTCTTGTGTGACCCTCGGAGGGTTATTTAACCTGTGTGGGTCTCAAGTTCCCTGCCTGCATGTTGGGTGTCCTAAGAGTCCTTTACCTTTCCTGGTGTGTTGGAAACGTTCACTGTGGGGCCTGGAGATCAGCTGGGACAGTAATCTTGCGATGAGCAGCATGAAGAAATGTTTGAGAAGGTAAAGTGTTGGCAGAGCGAGCCTGCACAGTTGCAGTGTGTTTGCTCTGTGGTGTGGAATGGGACCTCCGGGGCATACTGAGAATGTGTCAGGTTTTTACAGCCAAGCAAAGCGAGAGTATGAAGTTTTATTGTGGTTGGAGGAAAGGGATGCAAACAACATGAAAGTCCAGCTACTGCACATTGCTGTACAGTACAAATGACAAGTAGGCCACTGCAGGGACCTGTACATCTGGAGTACAAGTGCAACACAGCTAAAGCAGAATAACCAGGACACAGTAATTAAATCATGGCCTTGGATTTAATTTATGAAGTGTTTCAGGCACACATTGCAGCATGAAGCTGTGTTTACTGTGAAAGATTGTGTTTTCTGACGTCTGTTGAAGAACAGGGAATTAAGATTGATCTGTCTCATGTCCAAAGGCTGTGTAAGACAACTGATGCATACAGCCTGCTACTGTCAAATGGTGACACTTCAAGCTTGGATCCTGGCACAATAAACCATTGCCAAAGGCTTCCCACTCAGTGAAAAGTCTTGAGTTCAAAAGCAAGAAAAGGGTAGGCAAGGGTAAGATGAGCTAAATAATATAGTTTTCTACAAAATGTACAAAACGCCTCTGGGTTTGCCTTTGTAGGATTATTGCAGTGCCCTGAGTGCCAAAATGTCAGAATCACTCTGGGACAAATATGATCAACACATCTGTGCCTAGCATAATCGGTTAGACACATACCTCCCATGCACTGTAGAAGGACATAAACCCTCCCTTGTGGATCAGAGATCCCTCTTCTATTCCCACTGGATGAATCAAAGAACCCAGGACCTGTTGGGTACTTCTGAGTTGCAGAAGCTATGACACTGGGACTTTACTTGATTAGGGTGTACTAAGTTAAGGTTTGCTGTTACACTGTTATCCTAATAATCAATTTCTCCTCCTGTATCCCCTTAAAATGGAGTGATTGTGCCTGTCTGACATAGGTGTCCTGAGGAATTCCACATTCTTGGGAAATGCTTGAAAATCCTTGGATAAAAGTCACTAGGAAAGAGGAGGGAGAGAGGGGAAAGTCTTGTTACATTGTTGACTTATAGTCAACGTTGTCCTCGAAATGCTGTTTTGTCATCAATATTTCTTCATTAGGAATAATGATTTTTCCACATTTACTGCCAGCTGATTCAAAGCCATCCAAAAGCAGAATGTGTCATGAATCTCTAAAATGCATTCGCTGGCGAACTCTAAACAGAGATGATTAGAAAAATAACACAGCGGAAATACTGGTTGTTTTGAGGCTGCTAGGGGAACTTTTAGTGAGATATTTTGTTCAATGTATTTATATATTTTAAAAGTGTTCTTGGTACTGTTTTGAAAAGGCAATGTTCTGTATCGTTTTAGTTCTTTCTTGCATTGTGTATCAGGGCTGCAGTGAGAGCCAGGGAATACACTTAGCTGATCAAGGGAAATTGTGTAATTGATAGGCACCGAGGATATGACCTTGTGGTGTATTCCCACAATACAGTTAGGTGGGAAACAGTGTTTTCCATCATGCAGAGTTTTTTGAGATACCAGCATTTTTTTCCCCACATTTCAGCAAATGCAGAACCTCCCTACTTTGATGCTTTTATCAGAAAATTATCCCCTATCTCTTTTCTACAAAGAACGCATGCTTTGAATTCATGAATTTAAGCCTTTTATGGAAAGGTTTGTACATTTTCTCTCTGCTTTCTCTGCTCTTGGCATCTGTAGTTACTGCCTGAATTGTCTGTGTTAGGCACTGTACATCACAGTGGTGATGCCAATGGCTTAATGTCTAAGTAGGTATGACAGAAAAATAATGCTGTAGCCTATAATGAAGGCTACTGAAGTCCCTGGATGTGCAAAGAGGAGCATCTCAAGCCACCTGTGTGGAGTTACATTGCCTTTATCTTCGGCTCCAGTGTGATTGCTATCAGAATATTACTGCCGTAAACATTAGTATGACATGTACCTATTCCATCATCCATCTTCAGTGATGGATGTTTGTCCCATTTGCTCATGTTCCTAATCTGATGTTTAAAAGTGATGTATGTCCCAGATAAGGTTGGACACCCTGTGCCTAATTCCTCATCTTCAGATTGGGCCCAGTTTCTCGCCAAATCTTAAGAATCTTGCTGAGTAACAGCTCAGATTATGGCCTTTACTATTCATCTTCACAGTTAAAACCTGCACCCAAGCTCCAGTGACCTTGAATCTCTGCAACATCCTTTTCAAAAAATGCAGTTTCTCTCTAGTCATGATCAACTAGCTGCAGAAATAACTCTCTGGCTTTTAACTTAAGCCAGACCATTTCTGCCTCTTAGTCATAGAGTCATAGAATATCCTGAGTTGGAGGAGGCTCACAAAGATCATCAAATCCAACTCCTAAACATCTCTCCTCTGGTTTCTTTTCTGCCTCCTATCAAGCAGAAGCTTCATGTCTTTACCTGCATGACCTGTAATGACCTATTCCCACCCTTCTTCCTCTAGTATTCTCTAGTGACATATCAACTCATCCTTCCCATCTGAAGGCATCTATGTTCAACCTTCAAGCACTTACATCGTCTTTTGTGTTGTCTTTGTCCTTTCTTCAGAAGTGTTTCATTAAACTTCCTTTAAATTCCCTCTGGGTCTTCTTTCAAATTCTAACTTAACCTTTTCCTTTGCTGTGCTGTCTACAGTCTCCTTGTCAACAGCAAAGCATTTAGAGTGTTGAGACCACAGCTTCCCTTGCTGACTGGTTTTGTCTGATTGTTTCCTTTTATTTCCTATCACTACCTGGTTGTTATTGCTTGTATTAGGCTATAAACTCCTGCGGTTGGGCCCTTCTTTGAATTCTGTGTTTTTCTGATACCCAGCAGAATAGGTCTGTTCTATGATCTGTGGTGGTATAGGCAAAAAAGCATGTAATGACAGCAATGAGTTAACAAGAAGTTAGAACGTGGCATCATGTGCAATATGAGCTCCTCTTCTCCCTTCCCCGTCTTCCTTCAGATTCACAATATTTCAGATTTTTTACACAACAGAAGACAGTGAGTGAGGAGGTTTCAGAACAGAATAGTATAGTAGTTGATGTATCTTTTCAGCTGCTGAAGTGTTTCTGTGTGATCCACTCACTAATGATGGCATTTTCAGCAGGAAAGCCTCTGTGGGCACTTCTGTAAATCCCCCCAAGATAAGACTACCATGTGGCAGCCAGGCTGGGCTGAAGGAAGGTCACAGCATGGCCAAGGTTATGAACCTCTTTCATGCAAAAATAGAAGACTCTGGTCTCCCAGGCTTGCTGCCAACATATCGCCTTCTAGTTTTGCTGAAATGATCTTGAAAAAGCATCTAAAAAGGGCTGAAGGGGCAAAAGAAGAATGTTGAAATGACATAGTTTCTCATCTTCATGCATTTTAGTGCTAATTTTGTTCTTTGTCTTTAAGCTGCCTTTTAAATGCTGTTTGTGGAAAGCAAATGGGTCACGTTGTGCTGTGTTTCTACTGTAATACGCTGCCTGCTATTTTTCTCTTAGATTATTTGTGTAATCTTTTTTGTGCAATCTGTTTGTTCTTGAGTCTTGCAAACTTTGCCTTTGCTACTTCTTTCCCAATAAGCAGTGCAACTTGTTCTGTGTTCACTCATGGGTATTCTGCACACAAGAGACTGGGTTATTTGAGCCAGTGTGAAAATATTAAAATAGGGAACATGTGTGGGCACTTAATTGTGGTGAGCCCAACCACAAATACCTTCACCGTTGGTAACTGGCACACAGGAAAAGCAGACCTTTGTTTTGTTTTTATCAGACATAATGATAGATACATTGTTTTTAGTGGGGTTTTTCTGGTTTTCTAAGGAAATGAGGATTGTGCAATCTCACTGCTTGTGTGCATGTGCCTTTCTGCTTGTTCCTCCCTCACCAACGCTTGAAACTAATAGGCATTTTAAACTACATTTGAACGAGTTGCAGGAGTTGGGAGAAGAGACAGGTTTTTGCAGAAGTCTGGTGAGTTCCCAGGTTGCACCAAGGTCTGCAGAAGGTGCAGTCTCCAGTGATCATGTCCCTGCAAACCAGATCGGTTGTGTACTTGCCCAGGTGCCTTTAAGTGGATCCAGCTACCCAACTGTAAGCTCCCAGATCTGAATATTTTGGCTTATTTGCTTTTACCTTTTGAGTGAGTGAGTCAGCTGGGAGAGTTGCTAGGCACAGAGCTTGTGTTTTGATTCTCACTGCAGTGGCCATGTCTCATGAAAACATGATTTACTCAAGGCCACAGTGTTATAATTTGCATATAAACTTATAACAAATGAATCATTCTTTAAGCTTTCCTGTGTGAGGGTTTGTAGGAGTATTTCTGTCTGTGTACTTAACAGCAGAAACTGGACTTCTCATAAATGTAGACAGGTTAAGTCTGTTGCTGCCTCAGTGGGAATGATCTGTGGAAAAACCCAACAAGAGGAAGGAAAGCCTCAGGAAACAAACTTAAAGGGGAGAAGTTGGCCAAGACTTGTGTTGTGCTACTCTTTGGTTTGTATCTCACCACCAGCAGTGTAGTTGGGGAATACCTCAGAGCTGTGGGGGAATGTAGGCACAGGGCACCTCTAGGAAGCAGAGAAGATGTCTTTATGCCCTTTGCTCAAAAAGGGAACAGAGGTACAAAGGCACTGGGTGACTTTGTCAAGATTACAGGACTATGTATTTGAGTCAGGAAACAGACCCAGGTCTCCTGGCACAAGTACAGCCAGAAGCATGGTCTCCATGTAGACAGCTTCTTCAACAAATGTAGAGATACCTTGGTCAAAGAGGAAGATAAATGCTGAAGCACACAAGAGCTGGGTAAATTATGAATGTGAGAAGAGAAGGAGGGGTAGAAAAGATTCCCACATGTTCTGCTCAGATGTTAACAAAGAAAGCTGAGAAGTGTTTGCATAGACACTACATTATTCCATGTCCAAATGCCTCATAAAAATAATACCGGATGATCACAGAATGGCACACTAGGGAAAATAAATTCTTCAGCGGAATATTCCCTCTGGAAAAACACTGTGTAAAGTAATACACTAATGGCTTTCAATTTCATGTTTTATATATAGAGATATTAACTGCTCCCCAGACGTCTCTTCGTATTACAGCCCAGCTACACGAGATGTTTGGAGAAGGCCCTGGAGCAGCTCAGTGCTGTCCACACGCAGGGCTGAGCAGGACTCTCCTGTGGTACACAGGAGGTCTCTTTTGCCTCTTCTCAATGCAGTACTCACTCCTGTGGTTCTCTCCAGTGGCTTTGGGTTTTTTTCTTCCTAGCCCTCATGGTTTTTTCCATTCTTCCCCTATGCTCTGTAGCCTCACCACCATGCTGGGAAACCTGAATTCCTTTTCTGCTCATAAAAAAAGAGTCTTCTCTAGAAGTGGTGTTACCGTGGAGTGATTAAAGCACAACAGTGACAATCTTAATAACAAATGCTAAGGAAAGTTAAGTTTCAGAACTGCATTATGAATTCCATTTTGGGGATTTCCAGACTTGTCTGGATTCATCTGGTGAGTTCTCCCTCCACATTGCTCAAGCTGGGAGCTGTTTGAGTCAGGAACTGTCTGTCCTGTTTAAAGCCAACTACAGTTATGCCATTGTAGCAAATTGTAATGATCTGGGTTCTTTTCCAAGCTTTCCTAATATATCTCAAATGTGTATATATATATCATCTTGCCATATCTTGAGGGATCCAAAAGTAGCTTGCATGCTTTGTTCCCTGAATGTAGCTTGTTGGAGCATGGGACAGGCAGAAAAGAAGTCATGAGTATGGGGACATTGACAATGCACAGTGAAGGGCAGCAGTCCTGCTCTTGAAATGACAGGTCTAGGTCCTAGTAGAAAGTTGTGCAGTTTTTGCATGAAAAGACCAATAAACAGGTAAGAGAGAGCATTGTATCATTACTGGATTATGTAATTATTATCAGGTACATATTATTTCTATATGCTTTTATGAATAATTGTATATTGAACTCAGTCTGCTTTCCTGCTTGTACCTCGGTTCTTGCTTCCCTTCCCACCCTCACTGACCACACCACTCCACCCATGAAGCCTTCAAGAAGTGCAGGGCCCCAAGGCTGGGGTCACCACAGTTATTCTTCAGCTGGAGAGATAATTTTGAGTGGGACAGTGCCCCAGATCGTAGTTGCTCTATTGCCTTTATTGGGGTTCTCTTGTGTAGTGTGGCTGACCTTGTCCTTAATGCCTTCCATTTTCAATGTCATTTGTTGTGTAAGGACATCAGAACTTCATGGGCTATCTCCATTTTCTAGAACTCAAATGGCAGAGAAAAATGGTAAAGGTGTGCCTTCTACCCACCTCTTCCATCATCTCTGCACCACAGTGTTCCCTAGAGAAATGTTTTTCCCATGAATTAAGGAAATCTTGTCTTCACTTTAAATCTGTCTGCCACATAACATCTTTAACAACAATCTGAGCAAGGCAGAAAGCCTTTTGTATGTGTGTATCTGCAGGCTTTTTGTTATGCATTTGTATCTGACATTAAGGGCCTTTTTCAGAAACAGACAGAGCTCTTAAGGCTTGTCTCTACTTAGAGTCTTTACCAGCAGTTTCTGATACACCTTTCTTGAAGGATGGTAAGAATAAAGTATCTACACATCAGCTTCTTTAGGAATAGTTTCTGCGCTTTAAATAGACAGAATATCTTAATCTGTATTAATCTTTGAACAGAAAAAAAAAAGTAATTGGCTCCATTGAGAGAACTGGTTTAAGCTGTACAAGAAAAAACTTCTCTTTAAATTGTCCTCCCACCAGATAGCTTTATGAGGCCTCCTACAACAAAATCCTTTCATGTGGAATCCAGGCTTAAGGCACAGGTTTATCCCATCTAACTGAGGAGCTGAGGATGACTACATAGCTGGGTTAAATGATAGATGTGTGATTTGTATCTGGAGCTCAAGATCCTTACAATGATTGCTGGCTTGCAGCAGCACAACTGTCATGAGTGCTGTCGTGGGAGCCAGTTTCAATCCTTTCTAGATCTTTTCATATGGACCAGTACCAGAGTGCCTTCCAGTGGCACTGGATCTTTGCCAGCAGTGGCACAAATTGTTTTTCTATGGCCTGAGCTGCTGTGTCCCCCTCACCCGCTCTGCAGCCACGAGTGAGTGGAGGGGTCTGCTCTGCAGATGGGACAAGGGGCTTTCTCTGACTGCTGTCCTTTCCCTCTGGTGACAGGACGCTGTGCCCGCTGCGGGGAGAATGTTGTTGGAGAAGGCACCGGTTGCACAGCCATGGACCAAGTCTTCCACGTGGAGTGTTTCACCTGCATAATGTGCAACAACAAGCTGAGGGGACAGCCTTTCTATGCCGTGGAGAAGAAAGCCTACTGTGAACCCTGCTACATTGTGAGTACCCATTCCTCTTTGTGCCCTGATTTTGATGCAAAGACACGGGAAACATTTATTTCTTTCATTGCTGTGGAGTTGCCTTACAGTGAAAATCTTACAACCCTGTGGTAGTACCATGAGCAACAAGTTTTTTTTTATAGTCGTCAGAAGAACTCTGGTCTTTTCAGCTTACTGGGTGAATTACATTTCCTGGCCTAACCTGCCTCTGAAATGAAGTGGACGCAGCAGGAGAAAGAGCTGGGTTTTGTGATTGTTTCATCTCTGTAAGGAGTAGACTATGCAGTCATTTTTTAGCAGTAGTGTGGTTCTCCGTTTTCTGTGTTGAGAAACCTGATACCAAAATGGTTACAGACTGTGCTGCCCACTAAGGTTAAGGATGTGGGATGCAAGAAAGCACTAAAACTAAAATCAAGACTTTTGCCTTTCTTGATGGAAGACTTTCTACTGAACTAAGGGTGTTTGGATTAGATATCTTTTGAAGCTTGCATTACCCTACAATTTCATTTCATGCCTCCAACAAGGTCTTCAAGCAATTAACAGTTTTTCTGAGGAGCTGCACATTTTAAGAGGTTCCCATAACAAGTAACTGGAACCAGTTGCACAGGTGCAAATTAAAGAAACATCTCATAATGTGCCTGAGGCTTTACCTTGGTCTGACCTTAGCATCCAGTATATAAGGATTATCCTTGTAACTTAGAGTAAGAAAAGCACTGGAGCATTCTTAAAACACTGGCAGATCTTCCCAGTTTGGAGTTCTTACAAACACTGGACCTGAGACCCTTCTAGAATTTGATTCACACTTCTAAAAGTAAAAATTGGTGTTTTTCATTACATTTCTGTCATTTCAGTGATAATTACAGTGATAATACTATAATATTTCTGAAAATGCCACCAGTATCTCATTGTTCTCTCTATTTCTACAGAGCCTTCACAGTGAGATTGTTACTGAAATATTGAATATAAAAAGGGAGGATTGTGTCTTATTTACAATGGCAGTGATAGATGGGCCTTGTTAATTTGCTTTTAAAAAGTAAATGGTCTTTTGGTGGAATATGTACCTTTTAAATAATTTCTATTTTTTTTGTACTAGAACGATTGCGCCATAAAAAATTTAAGTTTCATTTTGTGGCAAGTTTAACCACGTGCAAAGCACTGAAGACTTTAGGAAGGTGCATTCATAATATAATTGGAGCAACTTTATGTAACTGGAATTAAACATTTCATTGACTTCAGGCTGGAATTGACTTCATCTGCTTGCAGATTGATACTTTCTTTTCTTCTTTTTTAAATCAAGCACGCATTCTACACCACTCATCTGCTTTAGTTTGGGAAAACATCTGCATTAGCCACTGTAGTAATGGTTTAAGATTATTTAATCCCATTACTTATACACTTCATTAGCCTGAGTGAATTGTTGGCAATGGTTCAGTAAACTTCCTACATTGGGAGATAAAAGGATAAAAAAAGAAAGGGAGAAGGATTCTGTTCCTCATTTTCTTTCAAATTTATCTTCTATCTATTTAAGGGATAAAGGAACGATAATTGCTTGGTTGCATCTGCGTTTGTATGTTCTGTGATACAGCTTTGCAGCTCTGAGTACAGAGGAAAGAGTAAACGTTTAATAGCTTCCTTTTATATAACCAGAAGGGGCCTTTAAATGTTTATCCATGCAGTCCACAAAAACGTGGTTATGGCATTAACCCAAAACACATCTGAATCCATCTGCTGCTGCACATGCAGGGGAAAGGATGGCAATGCTGATGGGGCTACATATATGTAGCTGGACAGCTGGTACTGTCAGTGGAAAATGGGAAGCAGGAATCTGGCAGTCTGATGCAGTAAAGAAAAAGAAAACCAAAAACCCAAGCACATATTAAACTATTAAATGTGGAAGAAACAAGTGATGTCTCAGTGGCTTTCTGAAAGCTCAGGACTCTGCTGTGTTGAAAGCCAGATCTACAAGGGATCTAGGCTTCTGCCATGCCATTGGCTTCAGGCCTGAGGAATTTGTGTCCTAGAGCATATGTCTCATTGATTTTTCAGTGGAATGAAGCCTGCATTGGCTTCAGTAGGATAATGAATGCCTAAGTACACTGAGGCTTTGAGCTAGGCTTGCAAGTTGTTCTTGCAGATGAATGAGACCCTTAAATTGATGAGGCACAGTCTGACTGCTTTTGTCTTTAGATGCCTTTAGATGTGTGATGCAGTTATCCTGAACTCTGAGAGTTAATGACCTGCTTAAAATCTAGCCTGTCTAACCACATTCTGCTGAATTGTGGCCTCTGATTATTTTTGTTTTGGTTTGGGTTTTTTTTTCTGTTTCTTTTCGGTTTGTGAGGTTTTTTGGTGTTTGGTTTTTGAAGGTGGGTGGGGTATTTTTTGTTTCCCAAAGTCCCTGAATCAGAAAATAGCTTGGATACTAGGAATTCTAGATGTATAGAAAGTCAATGGGACTGAAGTACCTTTATTCATATTCCTCTGGCCCTGAATTCCCATGGAAGGTGCAGCAGATGTGACTGGCCCAAGACTGCACAGCTAATTCATGGCAGTGGCCAGCAGAGAAAACAGAGTTCTCAGCTGGTGTAAGTGTGAGAAATTCAGTGAAACTTGTTTCTGGGCTACCTAATTCACACTGATTTCTAGCATACATCCCTGTTTTCCGAAGTCGAAAACTCTTGACCTCTTATGCAAGCCATAGAGGCTTCATTTATATAAAGAAAATAAACTAGTACTTGCCTAATAACCCTTGCCTAGTTGTGATATATAAATTCTTGAAGCCTTTGATTATTTTTTAATAATTCACTGGTGTGACTTGTGGCCTTATGCACACAAAAACTATGCACAAAAACAAAAATAAATATTTTTCAACAATTAGAATTGGCTAATCTTCTCAGTTTGTTGTGTGACTCTTCTTAGCTGTGGTGTAGTGAAGCCATAATTAAGATTACTGTGAAGAGCTGTATTTAATTACTGGTTAGTCAGTACCAAGCCTAAATAGCCTGCAGAAGGGGTTTTCTTTGTTGTTTTTGTTTCTGGTTTTATTTATCAGTGATCCAATTAAGATGAAATTCCCCAAAAGTCTGAATTAACATCTAAGGAAATCAATCACCTGTTTAAAAAGGAATATTTTCCTTAATGGGAATTTGAGTACCAGAGTTAATTTCTTTCACACAAAAATCCTCCCACCCATAAGCCCATCACTATCATTTCCTGTTACATTTTCTGAGTGCAGCAAGTTCTGTTGCCAGTGTGTTTGCTGGTTTTGCTCTGCATCCAAGGATTCTTTCATTATTGATGTTATTTCTAAAAGAGTACCAGTCTTCTCCATTAAGACACTTCTGCTGAACTAAAAGCAACTGTAAAAACTAAAGTGTTAATAGGAGACAGATGTTTCCCAGTCATTATGACAGTCAGGTTAACATGTGAAATACCATGATAGGGTTTCCAGTGTAACCAGTGCACTGCTGTGCACGTGATGAACACCATGTCTGCAGTATGTTATCAGTATATTCCCCCCCTCCCTTACAGGGCAAATTACTGACAAAAGAACATTTGGTTTGCTTCCTCTAAGTAGTTGAAGAGATTTTAACACTGAACTCAGAGCAGGGAAAAGGCTAAGCGTAGTATCAGTGGAACTGTTATAAAAGACTGAAGAGCAAGATGTTGAGCAGTGCCAGCTGTCTGCTGTCCAAATAATGTGTTATCATAAGGACTGAACACAAGGTTAACCAGACACACCAGTCTGGCAAGAGTGATGCTGCCGTTTTGTGAATGGGGCGTTCTTTGATGTCCAGATAACTTTATTCAGGATGTGGAAATTTTCCTCCATTCTTTCTCCCCTCTCCTGGCAGTCTGGCTGTCGGCAGCTGGAGATGTGCACTCTGAGGAGAGGGCTGGGAGGGGCTGAGCTCCTGCAGTTAGTGCAGAAAGCAGAAATATCTTGCTGATGCTCCTGGCCTCTCAGGGTTTCTTCTGTTGTGTCCAAGTCAATGTGACCCACTGAGCAGAGGACCACAGTGGGACTGGGAGGGGTACAAGAAAGCAGAAATAACCAGGGTCACATGAAAGACTTCAGAGAAGTGGTGGGCTAGAAATGATGAATGATTGAAAGAGAAGAAAGAAACTAATTTCTGTCAAGCTAGAGCAGGAGAGATGGTGGGTATGCTCTGCAGAGCCCTGTGGAGACCCAGGGATCGAGGTTTCCTATTTCTGCTTAGCACTGCAAGATATTGGGGGTAATATCTTAAACTCATCCCCAAAGATCATTTACAAGGATTTTTTGCAGGTGAAGTTCATATTTCCATAGAACTAAAGCTGTGGAAGTGCTTGAAGGAAGAAGAATTATACATGGAAGTCTTGCCCCAGTTATTTGCTGTTCCCCAGCTTTGAACTTGGGATAATATTCCCCATCATTACTTGTTTTGTGAGCAGAAAAAAGTATATCTTAGAGGGTTTTTTTTCTCTTAGAGTTTCTAACTTCTTCACCTATCAGTGGCTATAGGTCAGTAGGAGAAGATAGTTCAGAACAGAATAAAAAAGAAATGCTGATGTTTTAAGAAATGGTACAAAAGCCACTGGTGCCATGGAGCAACCTGGGAAAGCTTAAATTTGCTAATCATTCAAAAATGTCAGTGTTAACTCAGTTTGTGCTCATTGAAATCTCTAGTGAGACTGCTATTGGCTTCAGTGTGACTGGTATTGTAAACCTCACCCTGTGTGCACGTGAGTGTGGCTGGTTGAAAGCTGTGCAAGAGCAGCTTCCTGAAGCACATAGAGTTTAAAGTGTAAGGTTGTTCCCTGCAGTAAAACTACATCTATTTTTAAAAATAATTCTGCAATTTGTAAGCAGGGATTACAGCACTAATTTAGCAACTATGTAACAATTTAAATTGGACCAGAAAAGAGAAACTATAATTTAAAGATTTTTTTTTTATGATACAAGTTTTCTTCTTTTTAAAGTAAAAAGCCCTTTATTCTTGTTTTTGTCAAGCAACGTATTGAATTTGAGAGTAATTTATGGAAAGTGCTGCCAGCATGGTATTGCAAGTGCTCCACAATTTGAATTTAAACTGCTCAATGGGATCATTAAGACTATTATGCCTGCTTTCCAAAGAGTTTGAATTCAAAATGACAACTGGAACAAAAATATAAAATAAACTAAAGAGAAGTCACGCACTCTTTGCGTGGTGGAATTTTTCTGCCCTCGAAATATTTCATTGAGATCAATGCTGCTTTTCAATCCTCTCCTAGAAAAAAGCTGGTGTTGCTAGTTTTAGTTCGGAGCTCCTGTGTGAGTCATCAGCAGCAGGGAGCTGAACCTGTGACCCGTGGATCGAAAAGCATTAAGGCTCAGCTCCTGTGGCACAGAGATGGAGCTGGGCTGTGCCAGGCAGCAGCAGGCTCAGCCCTGAGTATTTCTTACCCTCAACAGAAGTGGTTCATGGGCGTAGCAGCTACAAAACAGGTCCAGAGTTTTGGCTCACTCACCGGCGTGTTTTATATCTACTGATTATTAGTGTTGATAATTTTGCTAGTCTGAACCCAGTTGGTAATTCCTTGGGAAAAACATAATGGCAAGGGAACTCTGCTACATCTAGTAAACTGGTCATTTCTAAAAGTGAAAAATTAGTAAATCCTTTAAGAGTGTAACAGCCCTTTCTATTGATAGCACCCAGCAACAGCTGATATAAAAAATAGAGACAGAAGATGGAGAAGGAATGGTGGCCATAAGCTCAACTCTACTACTTTGAGTGGTAAATGTTCTTGTGCAATCAGGGCATAGATAGAGGAGGATGGGATGCTATTGCATAAGCTGCACCTGGAGCTTCCAGGACTCCAGGTCTAAGAGGTATAAAAATGTGTTAGAGAATATGTCGATGAAGCAGCTTCTGTCAGAACTGGGACAGCTGAACTTAGCTGACCCTCTGGAAGACTGCATCTGTTTTTTCAGTGGCCTACCAGCTGTTATAGGGGATGGGTCATGCCTCTTGTTTTGTCACGAGGCAAGGGAAAATATTCCTTTGCAGGGGTGGGTGAGTGGGGGAGTCAGCAGAGGTCAATAACCTCCTTTCTAAACTGGAATTATAAAGAAAGGGGAGAAAGTGTACCATGAGATGATGAGGTAATGCTTTACAGGGACTCCTCTGTAGAGACCCAGAGGCTCATATTAAAGAAGACAGGGCCAATGCATCTTGCTGTCCAACAAGGACAGGACAAGAAGGCTGCAAACCAAGCCTGTAAGAAAGAAAATTCATAGCGTTGTTGGAAGACATGAGAGCGAATCCTGCCAAGAATTGCACTGGGCTCACCTTGGTGATGGATTCTGAAACCAGTGTACCTTGGTGTAATTGACTTTCCAGAAAGCTGAGTGTTGCTTTAGAGGAAGACCAGCTATGGATTGTAGAAGTAAAGGAACTTGATGCTACCAATGAGAACAGTGTCATGAGGGGGATATTTTTGGAAAAATATCATAGTGCTGGACAGAATTTTAATAGATACATCTGTGTTGGAAGATTGGGCATGAAGTGCTGATTAACTATCCACTGATGTCTTGGTGGTGCAAAGTTATGTTAGGTATGGATCACTTTTCATTCCTTTTCATGGCCCCTGTTTTAAAATGTGTCCATATAAGTGACGACTCCTCCTCCACACCTGGGCTTGCTTGAGATTTTTGTGATGGCTTGCTAGAATCCAGATCTTTCCTTCTGTGTGTGTTGGCAGCCATAACAACTTGAATTGTAGTCTTGTCTCTGCCTTGTGCTTTTATAATTAGAGGCATTTTTCATATTTTGATTACATGAACTAAGCATTGATTTGACATGTATAATCTAGAAAAACTATACCATGGGAAATGAAGAGTTCTTAGTGACTGAAAAACAATACTGTGAAGGACCAGCTGCTGCCATTCAGTGAATTTCTTGCCTCACAAGATGAATTCCACTGACCAACTGTATATTCTTTGGAAGAAAATAGTCTTCCTTTTTGCAGGAGAACTAATGGGATTTTATGGCTCCTGGCTATAGATCCACTTATGGATCATGCTACAGTAGAGGGGATGGCAAAGACATTTAGCAATGGATTTTAGCTGTTTGTTGAGCTTTCCCTATGGAACGTATCCCAAAGCTTGTTGCCTTTGCAAGTTAGCAGAAATGGCTTATAAGGAAAGAATAACATCTTTGTAGTATCTTCCTCATTTGCTGTCAAGTGTAGATGGGTATTGGCAAGTTACATCCAGTATTTACAGTGTCCATCTCTTTTCAGCTGTTCTTCACCACCTCCTCAGTGAACTACTCACTGCTTTCACCCTTTGCTGCCCGAGCAGCTTCTGGAGATACCACTGTAATAAACTCTCAGTGTGGTGTGTCAGTGAATGAAAGTCTCTGCCTCCAAAAAACTTCTTGGTAAACAGCAAGTCTGTGGAAAAGGCAACAACATTGTCTCCATAGTGCAGATGAAGATCTGATGCTGAGAAGTCTAAATGCAGTTTGTTTAGATCATGGATCTCCATTGCTGGAAGCCTTCAAGGGCAGGTGGGACAAACATCTCTTAGGGATAGTTAAGGTCTAGGCATGGGCAGACCTAGGGCTGTTTTCTAGCCTTACTTGTTCCAATTCTGAGCTTGAATAACTGTCCAGGATCACAGATACATCCTGCACGGGACAGCGCAGGTTTTCCATGCCCCAACTTCCTACCTATTTGCAGTTCAGTGTGCCAAGATCTTGAGGTGAAGGAGCTACCTTTCTTTTCTTCCCCTCTTCCAATCACTGCTGTTTAGAGACTGGACATGGATATGAATGAACATCTGAAAGCTGAGTGAGGGCTCTTGGAAAACCCAGGAGGATGGAAGGTACCATGACAGTGTTCCTTTCCATGTAGTCCTACTGCTTGCTTGTAACCCTACATAGTTATTTGTCCATTCAAACTGTGGAAGACAGTTATTCTGGAAAAGCTGTGATTTATTTGAAATTGGGCCTGTAATTTAGGTGTGTGTTTCCATCAGATCCATGTAATACAGAGTTCTGTCCTTTCTAATGCAGTGTTCAGACATAAAAAATTGGAACTCACTGAAGTAAACAAACCCTTAAGTATTGGTTATTTTTACCACTGCCCCTGTGCAGAGCTGCTGGCAAAGCATACTGCAGTACCTGTGAGTAACAGAGCTGAATCTATCCTGGAATGGGTGTTTGGATTTAGCAGGTATGGTTCCTTCAGCAGCCTTGAAGAGAGCAAAATCTTGTCTTGCTCTCAATTCCAGATGCCCTCCTCATCCAGTCCAGACAGTGATTTGCAAGCCTGAGTGCCAGGGAGCCCAGCAGGCTCTTGCAGCATGCCACTTGAGCCGTCTCCTTGGTGAAGCCACACTCCAAGGAATTTGCTCTGGCAAAAGCTCAGTCTGTGAGTCGATCCTCCCTCTAGTGTCTGTCTCTGCTCTTCACTCCAGGACATGATCTATGTGCTTGTGATGTTTGTTTGCAGTGGGGGAAACTGTTTAACTTGCCATCATGCACACAGAAACCCCAGTGGGCTTGGGAGATTACTGGTTAGAAATAAACAAAATCATGCCTGTGTAGGGAAAGTACAACAAATGGGAATGGTGACAGGAGAAAATGGTTTTTGATTTTAAGAGTACGGAGAGTGTTTGGTACTCACATAGGGACGAAGCAAATTGTGAGACTATTGTTTCATCTCATCTGCATTAATTACAAAGCTGTGGGCCAAGTACAATATTGACAGAAGAGAGAAATCATCCACTGGGGTATTTTGGGCAGAAGGAAAACCAGATTATAGCTCAACTCTGATTCTGTGGCATTTGCTGGGGACAAGAGATAATTGTGCACTGGCAGGTAGCAGCCTTCACAGGAGCAGAAAGGTTGATGTGGTCACTGAGACCTTCAGTCCTGCAGTGTGTGCCATCTCTGTGAGGCCTCTCTGGGGGTTAGGCAGGGATGGCACCACACACATCAGTGAGCATGGAACTCACAGGACATCTGGGTTGCTGAAAATCAGTGATGAGATCCACTCAGCATTGTCCCTGCTTTTCCCTGGCTGCTGTATCCTGACAAACATTTGACACAGAAGCACCATGTAGGTTTTCCTTACCAACCTGATGCTCTAATTGCCTTACCATGCAGACTTACCATGCAGCTCTCTGAGGCAATGCAGGAAGTGCAGGCTGTTGGAAATTGGTGGCAGTTCTTATGTTGCATACCCATGCTCCAAGGACTTTTGTTCTTGTTAAAAATGGAGCTTTATGGAAATAAAAAAACCAAGAATCCTTGTGACCTCTTTGCTCTGAGGTTATAAAGCACAGATTCAATAGTCTTTGTAGAAATGTGCTCCTGCAGATGCTGATCATTGAAAAAAGTCTTTGTATTGTTTTGATTTTTATTTTTCTTGATGAAGTCAATCTACTAATATGTTTAATGCTGCAGCTCATTGTATTTACATCCTTGCTGTTCGATTTTTTTAAACTGAGTGGCCTTCCAGATTCTTCTGTCACTTAACATTCTTTATGTAGGTGTTTTTTCAAACCACTTTGAAGATGTAAAAACTAATGGTTATTGTGCCCAAAACCTAAATTTGCTGCTGACCAAACCCTGATATTTTCCCTTGTTTGTGAAGGGAAATAAAGCAAGAGGGGAAAAAATAACAGTGTTGAAATGTAAATTAATTCTCAGATGTTATCAGGGATTGAGATTTTAAGTATGAATATTCCATTAGCTCCTGACAAAGTAGCTTTTTTTTAAGGTCGTGTTTGAACCAATACACCATCTTGGCATTCCACCAACAAAGGTATCTGTGTAAATGCAATCTGTGTTCAAACCAGACAACACTTTAAAAAATTTATTTAATATTTCCTACAGCAAGCCATCTGTGACTGGTCATATTTTAGGAAGCAAACGAACATCATAGCAACGTTCGCCACTCTCTTTGAGTAACTTCTAGACTCTTTAAATTAAATGTGCTGCCAAATATTTATGTTCTGTTGTGAAAAGAAAAATATTTGTTTGACATCCTCGTCTCCTCGGCAATTTGCAGTTGGTTGCTCCTCTGAGGAGCTGTGCTTTTCTAGTGGATGCAGCGGGGCCAAAGGAGGATATGGGAATCCCTAAAGGTGCCTTTTGGGCTCCTCAGTGGGGAATGGGGACAGCTGTAGCATGATGGGGCTCTGTGGGGACAGAGAGAGGTCGAGCCCTGGGTCTCGCATGGAGGGTGTGACAGAGGCAAGCTAGGGGCCAGGCTGTGCCCAGTGCTGACACTGGTGGGTTGGAGGGTGGTGGTACAGGCACAGGTGGTCATAACAGCATTCCTGCCAACATGCAAAAGGCTCAAGAGTTCCCAGAAAAGCCAAACCACTTTTCAGGATGTCTTCCAATGCATGTTCACAGGAACTGCACCATCACCAAGGCAACCACGTTGCCAGAATTTAGCAGCAGCAAAACAGAAGGAAAAATTAGTGATGACCAAAATCATGGCTGCTAAATGCCCTGATGGAGCTGAGCTGTGCTGTGAATCATATCTAGCATTTAGCAATAATTTTCAGAAAAAGTCTTGTTTTTTTTATCCTGTTCCACAGCCACACATTGTCCTGTATGGCTGGCTTAAACTTGATCATTCTATAGCAGCAAACTGCCTTTGTTCAAGGGCTTGGAAATCAGTGTTATCCTCTTACTACATACAAGTACTAATAAACAAGTAAAATGTCTAAAACTGTCCTGAAATAGTAAATTCTATTTTGGACAGGCTGAAATGTTCTGAAGAGTCCCTGGTGACACAGCACCAATTTTTGCTCAGTACTCATTTGAAGTGGTCCATGTAATTTACCTGTACTTACCACCTTGGGACTGTTGCAACCAGCAGGAGCCCATGTGAATCATCAGCCTGTAACCTGTCCACATATGTCTGTCACCTATAGGATCAATGCAATACATAGAACGTGCATATTCTTATATTCTGGAAAGAGGCTCTTGCAACAGAGCAGGGAGAGAAAGCAGTCCTGATTTGTTCTATTACCTCTGACAGTTTTACTTTCACTGTGGCACGGCAATAAGATTAAAGTTTTATAGTAATATCACCTCCATCCAGACAAAAAAAAATTAAACCTCTCTTCTCTGGTACTTAGATTTCAAACTCTTTTTATAGAGCCTCTGCATCTGTTAATAAAGTCCTTAATTCATTTTGAACATTTTATTGTCACTTTGGATAAAAGTTTAATCAGATAGAATTATTGCCCTTCTAATATTCCCTTAACCTTTGCATTTTAGACTTAAACCATATCATTTAAATTTTAAAATCACTCTTTTATAGACTTGAATGCCCCCATCTCTGTTTTAGAGGGTACTTTTGCACAGGAATGCCGTAGTCTGTCTTGAGGTCATGTGAAAACTTAAAAGGCTCTAATGTGAGCACTGCTCACTTTCCACTGAAATGTCTTGCATGCCCTATTAATTACTTTAATGGTGACATGCTGGTTTAAGGGAGTTCTTTATTAATGGCACTAAATCTTTTTTTTTATTGTTGTTTAAACACTTTATTTTATGCAGATGTATTTAATCCTTTCTGTCTTTTAAATAAACGAGTGCATAACTCCACACAAGGTGTTTGACTTTTCCATCTTTCCTTCTCAGGAGGACTTAGGGAGGACTTTTCTCCTTCATCTGTATTGTCCACATTGTACCAGAAACATGCACATCTGTACTATCTGTCTTCATGTGTTAGATTTTTGTGGTGGAAGTAATATTTGAAATCTGATCTTTCTCTTTCCAGAAATAACATACAGTGAACTTGCTTTTACTCTTCCAGGATGTTGAGATTGTAGAGGTCAGTTTGGATTTTTTGCTGAAAGCACAGCACTCCCACTTCAAGAGAGGGTTTGCTTATATTTGAGCCTTTTCCTAGTAAGGAGGACATGTTAATTTGCTCTCCTCAACCTGAACTAAGTCAGAGTATTCTAGTAGTCAATTTTTACTTCAAGGATGTATAGCATTCACTATACTAGACTATTTATAGAGCAGCCCTTTTGCTGAACTAGCTAGCTGGTAAAACACTGACATCCAGGTTTGCTGCTGATTGTAGTCTATCCAATTTCTATGTTTTTTAAGGTGAAACCTTAAACAAATAGCTATTCTTGATTCATCTTAGTTGCAGATGTTCTTATTCAAAAGCACATAAATGACTGAGGATTTGGCTGCTTTTGGTTTGGTAATTCACTCTTCATAATGAGACTTAAACGTTTAGTAGTAAGTCATCTAATTCTTCAGTCACTTTAGAAAGTGTTAAGTCTCCAATAACCGTGGATGGTTTCACCATGGAACTCTCCACATTTGAGATACAGAAATAAACTTCGCTGGTTTTAAAGAAAAACAGAATGGATTGTTGAAAAACTTGTGAAGAGGTTTCACCAACAGCAACTACCTTTTTCTTTGGTGACGGAACAGTGATTTAGGGCTTGGGGTTGGGATTTTTTTGTTTTCTTCGGGCAAAGTATGAAAGTTTGTGTTACACTGTGGGATTTCTCTTGACCTCCCCTCTCCCAGATGACTTCCAGCTCCTTAAAACATCTGTGCCCACCTGGGTAATAGAGTTTCTGTGCAGCCCTCCATGGCTAATGTATACCTGTACATACACACAGACTTGGACAGGAAGAATCTGGAAGCCTGAATTCAATCTGAAATGATTTGGCATTTGCTCGGGAAAGATATTCCTTCCTCTCATGGGACCTTCCTTCCTTCAGGTTTGTCAAAATCAGTCTTCAGTTATCAGTACTCAACTTTGCTGTTGAGTGGGCAGAGCCTTTTACTCACAACTGCTGCTTTAATTTTGGGAGCAGGCAGTACACTTATGCACTTACATGGTACTAAAGAGTACCTTTTGCATTTTCAAACTTTGCTAAATGGCACCCTTTGCATTTTAGAATAAGTAGCTAATTAAATGGCAAGGCTGAGTGCTGTTTGAGCCATGGGTCAGAGTCACTCTAACTTAGATAAGGGACTGGATCCCATAAAACAAATTAATCTAAGTTATGGGTGTGCTCACAGTGATCCCAATTTAAATGTTTTCTTTAAAATTAATAGGAGCTGAATCCAATTTGTGGTGCCCAAGACAATGTGGCTAATGAAAGATATGAGACATAGACCCCATCTCACAAAGTGTTAAGAACCTAGACTGGCTTGATTAAAAGAATTTTCAATTTCTGTTTTTTGAAGTAAGGAAGGTTTAAGTTAATTGTAGTGGAAATTCCCTAAAATTAACTGAAAAGCTCCAAACATACTTTCCCCCCCTTCTAAACTTTTTTCCTTCCCTTTTCCCATGTGGTTACCTTGTTTATTTTTTAAATAAATAATCATATTTTAAAGCAGTGTAAATAAATTGCAAAATGCGCTCCAATGGGGTAGATAAATATATTCCATCTGCTGGGGAGTGATTATTAAATAATTCACCAGTGGCAAACCCAGGAGTGGTTATCCATTTTCTCTCATTCATGGGTAATTTTTTCTACATCCCTTAGGAGCTCATTATGTTTTCTTTGTACATAATGTTTAATAATTTTAAAATCTGATACTAACCCCTCCATCTACAGATTCTTCAATTTTTTCTAAGTCTTTGTGCATGTGTACACATGTATGTATTGGCAGAGGAAGATACTTGTTTTCTTTCTTCCTTCTGTTTTTTGTTGTTTTCTTTTTCATCTTGAGAGAAGGTGAGAATTTATGTATGAAGAGAGGTGGGGAGTTGCAGGCAAATTTCCTCCAACTGTGCAAGGGAGTTTCCTCCTGCACAGATGGTGGGTGGGTCACATCCCTGGTCTCACCCTTGGGTGGCAATCAACAGAATTTCAGGGCTATGGCATTAATATGAACCTCATACTTCAACATTTATGAACAAAGGAATAGGAAGCAAGATGAGGGAGCAGGACATTTGAAGAGCCCTGTCTCCTTTTTCTCAATGGTAGGAAGAATTTGGTTATCTTCTGAGGGACCAAGAGTGAGCCCAGAGAGCCTGGTCTGTGGATAAGCAGCAAGCTATTACCTGATTGAAAACTGGAGCTATATCCAATCGGGGGGAAAATTGCCACAGGTATGTGGATTGGTGGGCTTTGAACCTGACCTTGAAGGAAGAGTTCAGCTCCTGGTAACAGACCCAAAGGCCTCTGTGGGCTTTGATCAGACAGGGTGGGCAGCTGCACAGAGGTCTGGATGGGGTTGGCACATAGCAGGAGGCTGCACACAGTCAGGATCTGGCACCTCCAGCGCTGGATCTCATTCCAGAAATGGTCGTGTTCCCATGACTGTGTGTGCTCCATGGGGCAGGAGGTGAGGGACCACCATCCTGTCCTGCAGCTGCTCGGTGCCAGTGCCTAAGGAGCTGTGGTCAGAGCTGGGCTCTCCCCCAGGCTGGAGGCAGATGTTTGCAGTTAGAGGACAATCACTATCTTGGTGCTAGAATGTGTAATTAGCCACAGGAAATTCTTTCCTCAGCTGATGAAGACAGGAAGGTAAAAGTGTCTCAATGCTCCCACTGTTTTTCCTAGGGAGTTGAGTGAATCTAACTCTCCTCACAGAGATAGGAATAGGAATCCTATTCCCCAGCAGGTAACGATCTCTGCTGTTCTCTTGCACATGTCTAGATGTCCATACTGTTGGCCAGAGAGGAACAAAACCCTCTCACTGTGAGGTAGGGAGCTGTCTTATTTCTCTCTCCCTCTTTTTCATATTCCCTGTAGGCATGTGCAGACTCTGGGTTTCAGAGGCAGCTGGGCTCTGTACTAAGCAGGAGCAAACAGCTTTTCCCTGGGATAAAGACCAGATCCAAGCAATTTAGTTTTGACTATGATTCTCGATCTGGAAATTCCTCCTTTTGTTTTTCTGCAAATCCCTTTTACTACCTGGGGAACAGGTTTGGGGGAGAGAGGGGAAGTAGTCCAGATGTGAATTAGCAGAACCTTGAATGTTTTGCTTGTTGGTGAAGGAAGGCTCTTCTTTCCTTTGCACTTCCCGAGCTGATATTCTGGCTATTTCCATACCATATCTCCATCATAGTCAAAGCCAGAATAACATTTTCCATGGCTGGTTTCTGTGCAAAATAGAAGTTTTGCTGTGCTCAGTATAGGAACGGAGTGCTGCAACTACTGAGGCTGGTTCTGGCTCTGAGCTCCCTTCTCCATCTCATTTTCTGCTCCAAATCATTGGTAATTTTCACTCCTAGAAATGATGCTTCAGGATGGAAGAGCACAGGGAAGCTACTATTCAGGTGAAAGAACAGTGTTGAGTGGTCAGATTGAACACAAAGTTCCAGAGCAAATGAACAGTGTGTTGTTCAGCACTGTGTGCACTATGGACATGTAAAAGAAGCTGCACCTTGCAGAGCAAGGGCTGGAGGACAAGCTGGGGTATGCTGGCCCACGTGCCAGCTGCAGGAAAAGTTGTTGAACTTAGGGTTTGTGGAGCTGCTCTAATTTAAACCTCAAGAAACTGGTGTGAGGGAACAAAGAAACCAGCTGTGGAGTGGAATGATGTTGGATGGATCTGACAGGAGCTGGGCAGTACAGAATTACTGCCATGCTGGCTCCTCTGTGCCCAAGGCTCATCCTTACATTAGCAGTTCTCCAGCTGTACAGCACAAGAGACACCTGTGTTCTTGCAAACCCAGACTGCTGGCACTTCCATCAGGGATGCCATGGAATTCTCTGCTGATTGATGTCCTTGATACTCATCAGAGCTGAGCACTGCCACTTGAATGGAGCAGGACAGCAAGCTCAGTTCTCTACAAACCTCAGCTCAGGATGTAGATAGAGACATTTCCATGATGTCCTTTTTTCTTCTTACATGCACATGCTGCCTCTCCCCCTGGACCTTCCTGTCTTCAGGTCCCTAGGTCCCAAAGACAGCAATTTTTGTGTGAATTTCCTGGCCACGATGGTGATCCAGTTGTTCTTTTGCCTTCTATCAAGCACATTCAGAGTGAGAGGAGAAGTAGTTGGCACAAATAGGCAGGGTAAGTCCAAAGGCAGAGCTGGGAAGCTGTGTGGGGCATCCCCACACCCTGTCCAAGGTGTACATACATAACCCAAGCACCTTTTCCTGCTGCTGTTTCTGAAATGGCCCTGCTGGCAGCCCCTCTGCCTAAATACCCACGACTCTCCCCACACTGACACAGAGCTGGACTCTGTGATGTGCTCTACAGCCTGTATTGCAATGTGCCATTAGGAAAATTGTAGTTGCCAAATGTTTCTGTTTTTACATAAAGCTATTCCACCGAGGTTATCTGATTCTTCTTTGGTGCTGAGAAAAGCAGTTGAATCAGACAAGAGACCTTGTGGGTGGAATATATTATGTCCAAAAATCAATCATAAGGTAAGGTAGGAATAGAATTGAGTTTATTTACAGTCTGTTGACTTTTATAGTTAGCACCATTTATTAGAGAAGATGAAGAAGAAGAAAATTAAGCAGAGGGCAGGAAAATGTTTCTTTGTGATATTTTTGTGCCTGGCAATGGAAAGAGATGTGTGTACGAGCTGACAATTTATCTTCTGCCCTGAAGAGAAATGACTTGTTCTCAAATGGGCATGAAATGAAATAGTGCAGAACACGATAGGAACTTTTCTGAGTAAATGGGTCAATTTCCTGTCATTCTCTCGATAATTGTATGTAGAGCACACTACGCTCCAAACACTGGCAAATGTGATTTTTTTTTTCCCTCTCGTTATTTTACTCCTCTTGTAAATGGGTGGAAAACATATTCCAGTGCTGGCACTATTATAATCAGCTTTTGCCAGTGGCTAATAGCAGTCCATTTTCAGTGAATGCTTATTACCTCCTAGCAGTCCAAGACACTACATAATAACCCAGTGCTGTGTAGACTGGTACTGCTAGGAATGAGATGCAGTTATAGGGACTGCATTGCAAATACCTTATCACAGCAGGAAATTTACTTGTCCCTTTATCTTCTCTTGCCTAATTGCAAAATAAGCCCTGGTGCTCTAGCTGGAGAAGGAGCTCTCTTTGTCTTCCAGAACTTCCTGGTACGGTCAGAGACTTTGTGCCTCACCATCACTTAGCAGGCTGATGCATTTTCCTCCACTTAGACTAGCCCTCACTGTTACTGAGGGGACATGGATTCCAGTCAGACTCACTGAGCACTAAGCTGGTAATTTTTTTTTTTTTTATGCGGTTAATTAAAAATAACAGAAGTGTTGTATCAAGTGTCCGGTGGGTGACAATTAGGATCTCTGTGGCAGAGTGGGTAAATCTCACTGGAACAGGCTAATGCAGTGACAGAGCTTCATGAGTGCCTTTAAACCTCAATTTTAGGAAAAGGGAGAGAATATTATAAGGTTGGCCCCAAGGTGCTGGATTCTGGCTGTGGAAATATCTGGATAAATCCCAAATACTTGATTTCAATAAATTTTCTCCCTCTGAACTCCAAGCTAAGCAAGATGTAGACTTGTCCAGCCTATCTAATGCATAGTATTATGCTCCTAGCTGGAGGTTATAGAAAGGATAAAAAAACAATCCCAGCCTGATAAGGACTGAAGATACTTGAGCTGTGGTATATCACCTGATGGGATAAGAGCCCTGTGAGAGCTGTAACCCATCCCTGCCTCTCTAGTGACTTAGGGAGAAAGTTGCCCAAGAAATGGATTTCAGCTGAAGATGATTGAGAACTTCTGTTTGCACCCCAGTTATCCCCCAAAATGAAAATCTTATATCATGTTTTGAAGTCTAAAATCTGAAAGCTTTGAAAGGAAACCCCAAGAACAGATTTCTCTTTTTTTTTTCTTTTCTTTTTTTTTTTTTTTTTTCTTCTTCCCACTAGTGAAAAGCTGATGCTCAAAAGTATGGCAGGATTAGGCATTTCCTATGCAAATTTTTAATTTAGGAGGGGAAGTCAGGGGCCTTTCTGGAGATTTAAACAGCACTGTTTTTACTTACTGGCTGTGAATTAAACTCTCCTGTGAATACAGCCCAGGGTCAGTGTCACCTTGTTTCTATACATGCAGGACAGATTTCAGTCCAATATAGGTTGGATTGGGTTACAACTTAAAAAAGGCTATTGAAAATTTTTCAACCTCTGATTTTCTTTTTTTGTAGTTGTTGCTTTTTTTTTCTTTTTTAAATTTTTCCACTAAGATAGGAAAATATCAGCTTTTCATATCTGTCCGTAAGAGCAGACAGGTCTATTTGTCTTGTATGTATACTGTTGATGCAAATGGGCTGGAAATAAGGATACACACAACAGGTCTTCATCTTCTGCATCTGTCAGGAGAGGAATTCATGTAGCAGCCCTACTCTGTGAATCAGCAGTTGCTGAAGTATGCACACAACTGCTGGATGGAGCTGGCCCCACTTGGCTCATGTGTAAGGCTCCAGACTCCTCACAAGTCATGAGGAACGGGAAGTAAATGATCTCTGACCTCCCTCAGCAGGGAGCATGGAGAAATGTGCATTGTTTATTCCACCTGTCTTTGGAAAATGCAGCCCTGGAGGACTGATTCAGAAGACAGTTATGCTCAGTAATTCTGGAACAGCTCAGCTGCCTGGGGTAGGATCGGCCCACTGTAAAAGCCACCGGGGGAATTGGGTCAGAATTCGGCCGTGCTGCTGCTTCGACCAGAGAATGAGTTCTAATGACTCTTACTTGGAGCAAAATAGGAAAAGATCAAGGGCAGAATTAGTCATTTTCCCCATGTTACATAACAATATTTTAGCAAACATTCTTCTCCCTGAACATTTAAGTGTGTTGCTTGAATAATCACTGAAGACAATGTGGTAATAATATGTTCCTGATGTGTTGGAGGCAAAGCATTTACTCTGGTTTTACTTTTCCAAAATATATTAAACTACTTCGTTTTTGGTGATGTTTACACACAGGGAGTGTGGGGGGTTGTTTTGGTTTTTACTGCTATTTCTTTAAGGAAGCACAAGGGGATTGCTGTTAAATGGGTCTGATGCTTGTGGTGGAATTCATCCCAGATAACCATCTCGCTACAAGCCACGTGCTTGGGCTGACATGCATGTGCCTTGGGAGTGATGGTGGAGATATATTGGTACCTCCTAGGGAAGGATATTTTAACCAGCCCTACCAACAACTCTTGCAATCACCCCAGTGCTGGTGTCACCTTTGCTCGATGTATTTAAGGCAAGCAGCATCTGAGTACCTAGAAAGTAGGTTTTCTTCCACCTATAAGCTCCCACATGGCCTGGTTGTTTAGTCATGCTCTAATTCACTCTTATTCAGGACTGACTCCACCAGAAAAGGCAGTTCTGACCATTTTCTGTGATGCAGCCAGGAAGAGAAAGTGGAGTTGCAATACGCCCAGGTTGTTTTCTGTAGTTAGGAAATGGGCCCTGGACATGAGTGGACCTAAGCTCTGAAATTGCCTCAGCTGGAGGGCAAAACCAAAACCGCCCTTTCTGAGATGTAGGGGAGATGTGACACAAAAGACTGCTCTGGAAGAGCTCTTGTTGCAGCTCCAGCTGAAGCCAGCATGCAGAAAATACCCTGAGATGTGCCAGAGAGGGTCAAGGCAGGGATGAAATGTTTGTTGGGACGATGTGGATCAGGACTGCACTTGTATTCCCACCACAGTCTCCCAGCCTGCTCCACCGTCCCACCTGGAAAAACACAGCTAATACAGATGACTGCAAAAAGGAGGTGAAAAAGGGCCTTAATCCATGGGAGGTGTGCAGTGGGCACCATGATGGGCATGGCAGTACTGGAGGGGAAAGCTGCAGTGCTACCTGTGGGTAAAAGGTGGGTTAGGAAGGCATGGTGTGATTTCTTCGGCTGGCTGGGTTCTTATTGTCAGAAATGGATTTTACTGGGCTTGAAACTTGGATTAAAAAAACATGTCTTTATTAGCTCCAGACAGAGATGCGTCCTGGAATCTTGGAAACTGTTTCACTGCTGTCTTTGGGAGGAAATTTTGGCTTTCCAAGTTACAACATGACTGATATGTTCTATTTGGTTTTTTGAGAATTTTTTTATACTCCCATGACTCAAATCCTTTTGAATTTTTCCTTCAAACCATGTGTTTGTACGCTTTGACTAGCATAGCATTGCACTGGATATTCTGGCGTTGGGCAGTGGAGGATGGAGGAGTGTTTTTCTACTGCTACCACAGCAGTCTTCAGCTCAGTGCTGCAAAGCACAACGTTCAGCACAAATCCACCACACTCAGACTGACACTTCCCGGGGGGGCAGGCACAGGGGTTTTGATCCACCAAGACCAGCACTGCTGAATAGATGCACTATAAAGAGAGGCACGAGCCTTGCCTCACACTGTGACAACTCTTTCTGGCCTAAAATGTGCCACCTCTTTCTCTGCCTGAGTTTTGGTACTTTTATGTGCTCAAATAGGGTCTGTCCTTCAATGACTTAATTTTGGAGGGGTCTTCTTCACCCACCCTTGGGTCCTCTGCACTGTTCACGGACTGCAGCTGTAGGATATTCACCCAGTCTTTTGTCCCTGCACTGCAGGGTGCAGAGGGTTGGTTTAGGGCATCTCTTATTTGCACAGGTAAGTATTTTCTGAGCCAGAGAAAGGCAGAGGAATTGATGCTATTACTGTAAGGTAAAGTTGTTTGCTAGAGAGAGAGAGAGAGAGAGAGAGAGAGAGAGGGAGGGAGGACATCAGCCCTCCAGGCATGTTCTAAGAACACACTGTGGATTCAAGTTCTGCAAACAAGATGTACAAGGACATGTCCCATTTGTGAATTGCCACCAGCCCTGAGTCTCTAGCCAGCACTGAACAATCACCACATAGATGATTGTGTGAGTGCCTGGTGACAATAAATGGAGGCACTTCAGGGATTTTATTGAAAATCTACGTTTTCCCTTCCTGCCATCTGCACCAGCTCCCCAAGGGCTCTGAGAGCTGAGTCTGCAAGCTCATTTACCCCCTTACATGCTGTTTGGGCAATTGGGAAGGCCTGGCAAGGCTCTCCAGGACATCCTCCCCACATAAGGAACATTACCACCACTGCCACCATGGGAACACAAACACCTCTCCTGATGCCTGAGAAAGCATGGGAGTCCACCTTGCTTTCTGGGAGCTGCGTTGCTTGAAGGGCTAAAATGGGTAAAAACTTATTTTTGGGTTACTGCTGTCAGCTGACCTGGGAGCACTTGTATAAGCAGGCAGTGTTTTCACATCTGTGCTGTTCGCTTTAACATGTCAAATAGGTGATGTTTTTGCAAGGTTTCCCTAGCTCCTTCCTCCCTCCTCTTTTCTACTGTCTCTATAAAATAATACTGCTATAATCCAGTTTGACTCAGCAGGATCCCTTTCACGCTGGCTAATCCCCATATATAGGCATCAGTTCAGGGAGGTGCACCAGAACGCTGCAATATTTTCCCTAACATTTTGTTTAACCAGGATGACATTATTCAGACAAATTAATTCCTCCAAGACGTAAACTTGTTCTGACTGAGTGCTGCAGCAGCCTCCCTGAGAGCAACAAACCATGATCTGACATCTTAACAGCTCTCCACACAGTCAGGGGGAGTCTTACATAAAAGATCTTCAGCTGTGCATATCGCAAGGTGCAGCTGCCCCTTTCTGCAATACATTTCTTTTTCAGCAGGTTTTGGTGGGAAAAAACCTTTTTTTAGGAAGTGAATGGGATCTAAAGCACAAGTAATTTCGGAAAATATCCTGTCATATAAAAATATGCAGTAGAGATTACCTTACCCTCTGAAATCCTTGCCAAAGGTTTCAAAAATGGGGTTCTACTGTGATTGCTCTCCTTCCATTCTGAATTAAGTTCATCTCGCGTGTCTGAGCTAACATGTTGCTTGATGGGATTTACAAAGCTCGGGGGCATGTGTGGGTGATCTGTCAGCTGTGTGTGCCAAATGGCAGCACCTGTTGGAAAGGAAAAGGAAAATGTAAAGAGTCCTTCACAAGTCTGCCAAGAGAAGGAATTCTTGGTCTGCCTCATAGAGATGAGGTCCTGGTGTGAAAAATGACCCTGTGGTGCTGCTTTTACCCCATATAGGGTATGGATGGGCAGGTGAGCTACCCTGTGCCCCTCTGTAACACCAGGTATTTGGGGTGGCATGGCCAGGCTGCTGAAGCTGTGTTGAACACTAGGTTTTCTGTCCACACTCTCCCAAGATGTTTTCCTGGCACTTGAGTTACCACTTGTATTCCAATGTCGCGGTTCTGGGAGCCAACTGGGAAATGCCTTTTTCTTCCTCTTGCCTGGCATTCCTTCCCCTTGGTGCTTCCTTAGCTCCTAGATCCAGAATCCAGAATTGAGGCTTTGTGGCATCAAATGTGCCAAAACAGTTGAGGGTACCCTAGAGGAGGAGGAAGGAAAGAAGAAATCTGAATAACTTAAAGTAGCAGAGCCTGAGCTATTTGAGCATAGTTCTGGGTCCATATCTCACAGCCCTTGCTTCTCTTCTGAATTCTTCATTGCCTTATGTCTATTTTTTGCTCTGCTTGAGTTGCTTCACTGTGCATTAGTTATACATTCCTGAGAAATGGGTTGATGTTAATTGTTCATTGAGATTTGCATGGAGTGACTTCAGAGGGCTTAGCTGGTCTTGGGGTGCTGGGAGCATCTAGCTGGATTTCTCTTCTGCACCTTCCCATCTCTTAGGCTAGCAAGGACAGCTAAGGGAGAACATGTTCTCTTTTCTGCAGCAGCATATTATTGACAGAGGGCATCATTAGGGACTCCTGGCACTCCACTTCAAATACCTTAATGTAATATCATCAACATAATTCAAATTGTGTTAAGATTACAGAAAGTAACTGTAACATCCAGTAGACACTGAATAATTTAAAAGCTTTATAAAGTTGAAGCTTACAGAAATGGATTTACAGATGCACAAAACTAGCTCAGATTAGTTTCAGAGGTTCCCCTTGCTCACTATCAGCTGTTGCAGATGCTTCCCACTTGCTTCCCAAGGGAACTTCCACATCTTTTACTCCTGGTTCTATTTGTGAAAGATCTAACATTAGGACTGCACTTTCTTTTACACTGCAGTTTTGTCTTTTGGGGAATAGTCAGTCTTCAAGCTCTCTCCGTGCTTTTAGCCCTAGGATCATCTCTGCATGGTGATTCTGAGCCCTTTACTTCCCGCATACATAGGCTTGACCAGTAGCTTTGAAAATGTCATTTAGACATTTCATATCATCTACACAGTAACAGCCAGAGTGAGCTTGTTGCTTTCCAGGGGCTTGGTGGAGTAATTAACAGTTTATCCTGTACTAAGGTAGTTTTTTCTCCCGTTGAAGCAATTCTTAAGTATTTCTGGAAAAAGATACTGAAGATTTTATTTCATAATAAATGTGTGGAGTAACTTCTACATATTATACAAACCCTGAAATGTCATTAAATCACACAGTTTATTAATGGCTTCTGCTAAAGACTCACTGTGATGTTAACCTGGGATAAAACATCTGTCCCCCAACCACATCTTTGGGACCAATGCAACTGTCCCTACAAGAGAAACCATGTGAATGAGCATGGCTGGAACAGATTTCTGGTGTGCTACTGCAGAGCTGTTATGTCTGATAGTATTTGGTGCTTACCTGTAGTCTGTTATTAATAACAAAGAAAAATAAAACTGCTGATAAAGTTAGTATATTAGTAAGATGTCAGAGCAGTGGAATGGAGAGGCACAGACTGATGAACATCCCCAAATCATTTGAACTAAACTGGTTTAACACACTCAGCTGTGAGGCCATCTATTTGTCCAGGAACAAAACCATCTTCTGGCTCATCAACTTTATCTCCAGGTGGAGGTTCCTCCAGCAAAGTACCTTCCTTAGGAAGGATCAGAGCTTTCTGTACAGCCAGCTAATGGAGCCTTAGCAAGTGGTAAGTCTGTGTCTCTTGATCTGTTCAGGCTGTGCCTGGGCACTGCACTGGAAGTCTGTATTTAGTCAAACCTGTAAAGCACTAAAAATCCTAAGTGGATCAGTTGCCAGAGATTCTGCACAGAGACAGTGCTGGTATAACACCAGGGACATCACAAACTGTTGATTTGGGGTAGAAGGAATGGTGCCTTGTTTGGTTTTCTTTTTGTCACGTTCCCAAAAGAGAGCAGAGAGCCCAGGCACGGTGGGAGGCATGCACATAGTGTACTGACAGGATTCTTGTGTTCTGTACATGGCACCAGCTAACACATTCCTCCTGTTAGACCATTGCCACAGCAGGTCCAGATGTCAGTAACTCCAGCTGATACCACTGAAGAACAATGATTTATGGCCACTGGAGATTTGTCTGCCTTTGTTCAAGGAGCACAAGAAAAGGACTTGGAGGTTGTGCTTGGAGTGGTCAGCTATCTAGGTCAAAAGAGGTAAAAGCTGCTGCTTTCAAAAACTGGCCTTCTTTCCAGCTATCTTGTGGTTTGTCTTCTCTGTCAGAGAATATGGGCTGCTTTGTTTTTTTCCAGGACACTGAACATACCCAAACTCAAGCTGCTGGCTTGATGTGTCTTTAAGAAAAGGTGGTTTGAATTAACCACCCTAAAATACACAACACCCTATCCCTGAGGACACTTCAGTGTGTGACTATTAAGCGTTTAGTCAAGGAGGGCTGTACTCAAAGTGAATTAATTCTTACATTAGGCCTGAAAAGATCAACTCTACACCCAGCTGTAGTCACAGGAATGCCAGGTAAACAGTGGAGTTTAAAGTGCATGGAAGCAGGGGAACTAAATGGCAAAGACAAGCCTTTGGTATGCAGATAGTACTTTCTTAGCAGCAGATCTCAAAATGCTTTCCAAATTTTGGTAAGAGCGAGGATATATAGGGTTAGATGAGCCCTGAAATGGATACCTTATTTTCAGTCACACATTCCAGGTCTCAGCTCAAATATTTTTGTGTTGGGTTTCTTTCAGAGAAGTGCAGAAAAACCCTGGAGCCAGAAATATTGTATAAAACACGCAGGATAATTAGGCAACCTCCTGGATACATGTGAAACTTTAATAAAACTTAAACTCCAGTTCCTTCCCACAGGTGGAGTCCAGCAGTACTGTAGGCAATGTGCACAATTAAGCTATTTTTATGCCTCTTCATCTAAAAATGTGAGTGTTAAAACATATGTAGGTAAAGCAAATGGAAAGCTTAGACTTGCCTGCGTGCCATGCTCATTTGAACTCGCTGCATTAGCCTGGATTGCTGCTGAGCAGTGTGTGCTCCAGCAAAGATTTTGCAAAGGGAAATGTCTTCACCTACAAACCTGGCTCCTTAAAAAGCCCTATGACTTTGTGGCTCCAGAAGACACCGACTTTCCCTGCCAACCACAAAGGGGAATAAATGACTGAGAGGGCTCAAGTAATTATACAAAGTGCCTGGATCAACTTTTCCATGGGGATCCTGTAGCTACTGGTCTGATGGCTTAATAATGTGCTTCTGAAATGGCTGCTTTCCTCTGCTGTTTATCTCTGGAGCCAGATTTCCAGCAAGACTCCTTAGCTGCCCTTGCAAAACTGGCAGAACAATGCTCACTGGACTCATGCTGCATGTGAAGGAGCCAACAGTAACTTTTCCGTAGGAAAACTTGCAGGTAGGGCAGAGCTGGACTATGCTGTTCCAGCAGCAAACTTTGAGAAAGAGAATGACTCAAAAAGCCCCAAGATAACTTGTTAGTTCCTCGCTCTTCATTGCCACTTCCTCTCCCTCTGTCCTTGTCCCTATATCTTTGGAAGCTGGCATGGCAGTGCATGTGGGGAGTGACCACTTTGCAGCACCAGTGCAGCAATAAGATGTAATCTTTCCATTAGAGGACCACCAGCACTTGTCCTTATGACGTGCTGGTGGATCATTCAGATTCAGCTGGATCATTCAGATACCTGAGCCACCTGCTAATACCAGGCTGTCTTGTCCATTTTCACCTGAATCTGGTCTATAGCTAGAGCCTGATGAAGAGTGGCCCTTCCTTCTTTTGTTCCTCATAGATCCATTAAGTCAGAAGCTGTGTATGGAAAGATGTGGCCCGGTTTTACTTTGCATGAGCTGCTTGGCAAAACAAGAGGGTCAGATTACTCTTGGTGTTCAGATGTTCTTGCTGGGGAAATGGCAACTTCTGGTCCTCAGAAAGGAAAGTTGGAAGTTGTATTAGGATGGAAATGAGCAATTCAGCAATTACATTGGGAAACAACCATTGATGCAGGTGATCTCAGACCTTTTAAAGTACTATGAGAAGCACTGGAGCATGGTCTTTTCCACTGTTACGGAAATAAAATCCCCATAATGGAATGGAACAGTTACAGATCAGAATGATCTTGCAAAAATGTTGGTTTTTCCTCTATATTCCATAATCACTGTGATTTCAGCCTAAGAGTCCATACACTGAGAGGATGCTATCAACTTGAGAATGGACATGTTATATAACATCTATTATACATTCAGTGTGTTTATATAAATGCACATCTCTTACGTAACTGTGTCAGTAGGAAAACAGTGAGGCTGGACAAGTTGGTTTCTCCTGCCATTGCTGCTCTGCTTCTCTTGTTGATTCCTAAGCACTGTCACAAGACACTGCAGGTTGTGCTGCTGATGTGTGTGCCCAAGTGAATCTCTTTAGCAGCTCCATTCACTGGGTTTTGCTGTTTTTTTTCTCAACTGTTGTTTCTTTTTTAAAATGTAATGTTTGGCAGAAAGCCTTTGGTGTTGCTTTCAGAAACACGAGAGTAATATGGTTAGTAAATAGTATGGACTGACAGTTGACTAGCACAGCGTTCAGTTGCTGTGCTTTTCAACTTGAAATAGCATCCAGGGCAGCCTCCTCAAGTGATGTAAAAGACCTGGTAAAGAAATGCCAACTGTCAGCTTGATTTTTGGTCTGCTCTGCTTTGACATAAACCTTTCTGACAGCTCAGACCAGTGTCCTTCATATTCCAAATTAATCCAAAATTTCTCATGGTAATGAAAGGGAAAGAAATTACTTTAGAGTGCATCTTTCCTGCTCTGAACATCCTTGACTAACCCTGCAGACACCAGAGAATTACCACCTACTCAGACATGCCTGTCTGCTCTTGATGCAACTCTTGAGCTTATTTGCATTCCAATGGTTTTTCCACCCAAGATCTCTGTATCCAAGTCTCCATATTGTCTGTGCAAAATAGGAAAAACTTTTTTATTTTTCAGGGAGCCTTAATTTTTCTAGATTGAGAGCAAAGAAACAGTGCCAAGAGGTTGAATCAACTCAGCCGACAATTGTGTTGCAAGGACTCTTCTGCCTAATCTCCCACAGCAGTATGTTGAACAGTAAAGTAGCCCAAAGCTTCTGGGTTACTTTTCACTTTATTTAAGGAAGGATCTGATCTATTGCATGGGTATCTATTTGTGAGGTTAGAAGGAATAATGTGCTGTCCTTTCTCTTCCAACTGTACAGCAAGCTAAGTTCCACCAGAAGCACCCTCAGAGGTGGGCAAGAGATGCAGAGTGACTGATAAAATTATCTTCTCTATCTCTGTCTTTGTGGCTGAGATTATCTCACAGTGGAGGAAGGAAGGTGATGGACGAGTTCCCAGGGTGGAACATCAGTCTCCAGCTTTCGCTTTTCTCTCATCTCACTTGACCTCTTTGGGAAGTTCTGTTTTCTGTGCCATGCCTTGTCTGGGTTCTTCTTACACAGCCGTCTCAATTTTCTGGTTTTGTATCCCTTCCTTCTTTGTCACTCTTATCTCAGCAGGTGGCTCAAACTTGCTTTCCCAGACAAGGAACCAAATCAAACATCCAGGTCAACTGAAAAGAATAGGGATGTCATTGCATCTAAAAATAATCTCAGTACCTGGTAGGTGACATATCTGACCTTGGACTTAGTCAGCAGCCTGGATTTATTTCCAATTAGATTCTGACTCTAGATAGAAGAAGGGGTGTTGCTCCAGGAAATAATTCAATTCTAACCTCTGAAGAAATCCTGCCTCCCCAAAAAATGAAATTTCTAGTCTTGGTGTAGAGGGGAGAGAGTATAGTACAGTTCTTGCCTTACATTGACTCACTCAATTTGGGGTTCTTTTATTTTTGACAGTGGGCAGTACTGATTGTCTGTGGGTTTCCAGTGTTCGTTCAAAGTCGGCATTTAACTCAGGAGGCTTTCTTCAAGCCTCTCTTCCTCTCCCTGTGGAAGGACCTCAGAGCACCCACAAAGCTTTCAGGCCTCGTATTTCAGGCACAGATAAGTCTCCTACTGTCCCAAAGGCTCCAAGACATTCTCCTCACATTAGGGACATAAATGTATTTGGCAACTCTTTAGGAAACATATCACGGATTTGGGCAAATCATATTCTCACTGTCAGTTCAGGTAGCAGCAGCATCCAAGCGCTCTGAGAGTTTTGGGGGAGTTTTTTCCCAAGCTTTGTACTGCATTACGTTATCTATTAAAAGCAGCTATTTTTATGCTGAACTTCTGCAATGACCTGTATTTCACAACTTGCACGTATACACTGAAAAAACCATTATCTTTCACTCAAAAGGTGTTTCAGTGAAAGCTCCATGAAATTCTGTGCAAAATCTCATTACCTTCTTGCTTGGGTTTTCATTTTATTTCAGTTTGGGAAGGTGTTTATTTCTTGGTAGCTCCAGGTGCCAACTTTGGTGTTTGCAATAGAGATGTGACTTCTGTCAGAGCATCACACACCTCTTAATAGCTGACTAAAGCCACTCTAGAGATAATATGAAGAATAGAGGAGGAAAATAATTAAATTATTCTCTGCATCACTGGTGAACCAAGGACAGAAGCCAAACACCCCTAGTTTCCAGTGCTCTGCCCCTGCCACTAGAAAAAATTAATTTCTCTTGTGATTTGTGTGAGATCCTCAGGAGAAGGTTTGCATTCTCCTTGTTTGAGCAATTAAGGTAGAAGGGGGGAGCTGCTAAACTGATATCCAGCTGGAATATTTAATTTATTTAGTAGCCATTAGAAGTGACTTAGAGATGCCCTTATCTGTGACTTGAAATAAGTAGAGGAAGATAGATTCTGTGCCTTTCCTTGTGGCTTAGAGAGATGAGGGGTTTTTATTCTGAAGGAGTGAAGGGGAAGGATTCTGTCTTTTCTTTTTTTTTTTCCTTACAAACTCTAGAAGAGCCCAGACTCTCGAGCAGTAGCCCTGTCTTTCCTGTAACCAAAGCAAGCCCAGCTTTGCTGGATACTAATTTACTGACAAGAGTTTTCAACTAAAATTCGTTTTCCATTTTAATCAACGAAGTTCCATTTTCTTGATGGCTTTTATGTCACAAATTCTTGCATTGCTCGAACAGTCCTTCAGGAAATGCATGGCAGGCGAGAACTCATTTCAAATGTAAAAATACCAAGAAAGAGGAGAGTGAGGGGAACTATAAATAACCACTGAGATGTCAGAGTCTCAGTCATTTTTTCCTCTGCAAGTCAGCTTTAGCAGTTAAGGGCAAGATAACATTTCCATGTCAATGGTCAGTTACATCAAAATTCTAAAACAGGAAAATAGAATGGAATTTTTGATTTTTTTTTTCTTGTATTGTGCCCAGATTTGACCAATTTATAGTCTCTTTGGTCCGTCAGCTCTGAGTTCCAATGTTATTTTGGTTAAGCTTCTTGCCAGAGTGGCAAGCTTGAATTGGAACATTGGGTTTATTAAAGGCTATGAAATTAAATTCCTCACCAAAAGAAAAGAAAAAATGCCCACTTCTTGCCGATAGTCACTTCTCAGTTTCCTTTGATGTGGTTCAGTTTAATTTGAATTTTAGCCTAACAATTTGCTACAGAATTTTGTTTTGTTTTCACAAAGTTCTAATCAGCTTAAACTGCAAGCAGTTTGAAATGCCTCTCTAGCAGCTTCCTTGGTATTGCTAATTAAGCTTGAAATCTCTGTGTTGTCCACAATTGGATCTAAACAAGGAGGAGAGTGTATCTGCTCGATGTTTGCCACATCTCCCAGCTGCATGCAATTCTGCTGCCTGTGCAGAAAGTAATCACAATAGGACAGAGCCTTTACTTAGGCAAAACTCCCAGGGCAGCATGCAAGGTCAGGCACATCATGTTTTGAGGAATTTGGTGGCGAGAACAGGTAAGGCAAGCAGAGCTACATCAACAGCACAAAGACTGGGAGTACTTTGGAATAAGGAACAGTTTTGCTTTATCCCCAGAACACTTTGTTCGCAGAGCCCTGAGTTACCTATGGTCTGTAGGTGCTCTCACCTGATGTGTGGGTGTTAAAAATAGATAAAAGCACAGGCTATCAAAACCTGCTGTGTATCCCCCCCATCCCTCGGGAGCAAAGCTAATAGAATATCATAGTTTTTAAAGCTACCAAGGTTCACTTCAGTGGAAAAGGAGTCCTAGCAAACCCTCAAACACATCTTTCTGCATTGGGCAAAGCCATGGGCTGCTTTCTCCCTAGGTAGGGACCACAGCGTGTGAAGCAATATTAATCTGCTGAGGCATGGCTGCTGTTGTATGACACAGCCCAGAGATTTCCGTGGCAGCTCTGAGCCAGTTTGCCTCAGCTGCAGGAGCCTTGAACAAACTGTTTACCTCTGACATTCTGGGAGGGATTTTGAGGGATTTCCTTCAAATTAGAAATCTTTGAAAATCAGCGTCTTATGCCAGGCGTTGTATTATGCAATGCCTTGGAATGAAGGTCTGGTCGTGCATTTAGGATCTCCTTGGATTGAAGGAACCAGCAATGGAAACTGTCTTATCAGATCATCCCTCCCTGCCAAGGCAGGCTTGTCTCCCGTGCTCTGCTAGTGCTGCTGTGCTTTACAGATGTTTTTCTCTCCAGTGCTCCAAAAGCCTGTCCCAGCTTCCTGGTTGGATGTTTTCTGGGCCAGTTGAAGTCCTGGTGTGGAGTGACCGATTTCATGTGGCTGTACTGGTTCATACCCGGGGTGGGATATGCTGGCAGTGCTAACAGCTAGAGTGAGCTTTGCTCACCAACATGCTCAGTGTGCTGGTTCTCCGGGGAGCATGCAGCTCTCCTCTCCTGGTGGCAATAGACAAGATGTGAGGAGGTTTGGAAATGCAGCTCCACTAGAAAATTGCTGAAGGGACTGGAGCTGATTACTAAGATATTTAACAATGTTCTTTCACATAGCAATTGCTAAGGATTCTTTCAATTGTTTGGCTTACTGTAGTATTCCATGCAACTATAATTATTGTTGCTGAAAAAATTTAATATGCATAGACTTTTTTATTCTCTGTACTATTTTAAAGTCAACTGTAAGTTAGAAGCATTTCCTCAGTATTAAACTACTTTACTCTTGCAAATGGCTGTAGCCACATTGGAGTACTCTGAATAACATTTAGGCACACAGACTACTTCTCAAGTATTTATCAAATCTAACAATATCCAGTTTCTCACTGGGATATGTAACTTCTACAGCCATTTTATTTACAGGCTAACTGAAGCATAGAGCATGGGAATGCTTTGTCTATGGCAGCTACTTGGTTTAAAAGCCAGAAGTTCAGCCATTTTATCTTCAGTTTACCAGCTTGGAGGACAGGTCCCTCATTTCTTACATTCATAGGCTCTGCTGTTTTAAAGGGACTAAGACTTCTGTTGTCGGAGCAAGGAATGAACAGAAGATGAGTAGCTTTGAGTGCCAGAAATTAGTTAAATAAATTCCAACACAGCGCTTCTTGTGGATTTTTAGCTGGAAGGAGTCAATGTGGCTGTGGTCGGACATTGAATATAATGCAGAGCAGATTGTTTAACCCTGATATTCCTTCATCACTCTCAGCTTGGTGAGAAAGGGATACAAGCCTCATCTAAACTGGCCCTGAGCATCAGAGAAGTCACCCAGTCCCTGCCTTTGCTGCCCCAACTATTAGTTACACTCAGCATTAAAGATCTAATTCTTTCTGCAGATAGTATGGCCAGTTTTGTGCCTGCCAGGCCCAGCAGCTTTCTCTAAGTTTCCTCTCTAGCCTTTGGTATGCTCAGACAATGGCAAAGCCATCCCTCAGCCTTCACTTGATAAGATAAATGGAGCTCCTTCCTCCTCTCACTGTAGAGCATATTTTGACATCTGCTTATCATTTGAGAAGCATTTCTCAAGCACTGTTCCATTTTCATCATGGTCTGTTATTGCACATTTGTGGACTCAGTTGCATGCCATTCTTATCTTTGCTAACATAAGCCATGAAATACATCTAGCCTTTCTCTAATAGTTACAGGGCAAGGGGACAGGACTCCTCCATGCTTTATGTTCAGTGGACTTTCTGCCAGATTCACCTCCAGCTGCTCTGAGTCCAAAACTACAAAGCTGAATTCAGTTTTCCTGACGAGAAAAGCAAATTCCAGCAGAGGAGAAGCATGCCAGTCGTGGTATTGCTACTGTGCTGGGAAAGCCACTAAAAACTGAGCCGAATGGAAGAATGGTTTGAACGCCACTGAATACAGTAATCTCCAGTGTCTGAGTCTGCACTGTGCAAGGGGTAGCTGTAAGCACAGCTCAGACCCATTACCAGCATGCTGGTAACATTGCAGAGTTGCCCACGTAATTTATTCTCCTATCTTCCTTGCCATCTCCCAGCAAATCACTGCTCACCACTGTGTCTGAATTAGGCTGTCAGGGGTCACATCTCTTGCCCCAGCACACTGATGAAGCTATGGCAGCGTGGTCTGAAGGTCAGAGCACCAGCCAAGGTGCTTCTGCAGTGCTCTCCCTTGCTGAAAGTACCCCTCAGAGCAGCAAGAGGGGAGTGTCACCCTCTGCTAACAATGCGTCTAGCTGGTCAGGTGAAGTGAAAAAAGGATTAACTCATGCCCAAGTTCTCTCCTCAGACACGCAGGAAGGAATTTCATGCTGGCTATTAGCAACTTGAATGTTATGTTTGCCAAGATTTAACCCATCTGTGGAGATAGGAGCTGGGGAGCTTGGGTGGAAATCAGGTCTTAGTTTTCCTTTTCTAGAAATAATGCCAAAAAAGTGTTTTAAAGTGTTGAAATTACATCTTGACACTTAACTCTCTCTACCACTGTCTGCTTTATATTTAATTTATAATACAACTATATATTTTCAGACCCAAAACCTAAATGAAACCATTTGCAATTATTTTGGAGTGCAGTTTTTCAATTGACCTGATCTAATTTGAGGTTTATAAATTCACCAGGCTTCTTGAGATTAAAGTGTTCTGTCTTCACTTAAGTATGGAAACATTTTCAAGCCTCAAAAAATATCCCACAAAGGGGAAAATGTCTGCTGCTCTGCTCTCCTCGCTGTCTGGGGAAATGAAGGACAGAGTCACAAGATTTAAAGCATGTCACTTATCACACTTTACTAAGTTACAGTTCAACTATAGTATTCGACCATGTGCCTGTTTTTAGCACCACAGTCACATTTCATTTGTGCAGCTTAAAACCGTCTCCTCTGCTCAGTCACTTCGAAAAATGTGTTTCTTCTGCAGCGCTTACAGAAAGTGAGTTTGTGTCCCTGTGCATGAGTTGCCAGTGTAATTTATTCCAGCAACTTCTCTCCCCTCTCCCAGCAAAATAAGCAATACCATGCTCACATCCCTGTGCGTGAGCTCTCCTCAGTCTGCTGTTCAGAGTGCTGGAGACATTATTTATGTTCATTAGAGTTTGGGATGAATTGCCAATGCAAAAGAAGCAATGACTAATCTGTGTGGCTTTTCTTCTGTATTCATTGGTGGGTCATCGTGGGAGAGCCCTTGTGCTAGCATGATACTGCAAGTTACTTCTGTCCCCCAAGTTTGGTTAGGAGGGGTTATAATCTGCAGCATTAGGGCAGCAGGAAAAGCTGCAGCCCATGGGCTGTCACTGCGCCTCTGCTCCCCAAAGCCTCTGCCACCTTGCCATCTGGGAGAGGGCTCAAACACTCCCCAGCTCCAGTCTTCTGTGGCTCTTGCAACCCAGAAGTCTTTCCAAGAAGTTGGAGTTTTTACTTTGTGTCCCATGTTTAAACCTAAAGTCTGCAGAGCATCTCCCTTTAGCTTTCTGTAGTTTCTGAAGGGACAAGTATTGCTCTAGGGAGGTCAACTCAAATCACCACTTGCTAGATGCTTGCTCCCAAGCATCTTGTTCCCACTTTGCTACTGATTGTGCTATACATGTTCAAGTGTCTTAATTTTAACTTGCAATATTATTCATGATGTCCTGGTCATTATAGCTCTTTCTTTGTATTTTAGTGTATCTTTGCTTGGGGTTATTTTTCTTGCAGGCATTTAGGGTGCATTATTCTCCCCATGTGATATTCTTTTTGTTTGCCATGGATGTTCTGCTCTCAAGAGACATGAACCCAGTGTCAGACTTTGTGCCAGCCTTCCATTTAGAAATGGATGGCTCCTTCCCTATGCTTTCCAAACCCCCAAAAAATTAGTTGGATTTGGAGACACAACGGCACTCCCTGCCTCTTGGCCAAAAATATGGGAAAAGAATGGTAAACTTTACCCTCAGCCCACACTAGATTTGTGGTCTATACTCTTATGACATGAATGTGACCACAACCCTTAAGTCTGATGTTTCCTAGCTGTTTCTCATCTTTCTTCTTTGTGCCGTGCCTTAACTCTCAGTATAGCTCATCAGATGCATTCAGCTCTACCTGTTGATTACAGAGCAGGCTTACAACAACAGCTGGAGAGAAAAGAAGGAAAATAGACCTGTTAGGTATTTTCCTTCATCTTGTTTGGCTTTTTGAAGGTCTGAAAGCTCCAGGAGATGCTAGGAGAGTTAGACTAACTGTGAAAGAGAGCAAAATCAAAAAGCCAAACTTATAATCCTACAGGGATGCTGTTCCCATAATGTGCAGAAATACCTTTGTGCAGGTTGTTAGCTGCTGCAGCAGCGCTTAGGCATGTGGGATAACCTGATTAGAGAATCAAAGAAAACCCTGGTAGCTTCACAGGCCAAATCCTGCCTTACAGCAACCTGATGTCAAATGGGTGTGAATCAAGGAAGCTTTCCCTTTGGCATCATCTGGTAACACCTTGAAGAGAAGGGTGTGAGCCAGCCAGGGTTCTAGCAAGGAGAGAGAAGCTTAAGCAAATACACTCCCAGACAGGGAGTGAGCTAGAGTCTGAAACTAATGACTTTGTTTTTCCTTACTGGTACAGACTTGGAGGGATGAAAAGAATAAATTTCTCAGGTCTGATTTTGAGGTTGTATAGAAGGCTTAATCAGGAGTTGGTTAATTTATAATGCTTGTCTACTTAGCTGTGAGAATGTCAAACTGTGATTGAGCTGAGATTTGGGAGCAGATGTGTGTTTTCAGAAGGTATGATCCAGCAGGGTGATTGCCTGCTGTCATGGTCACTGCAGAGTTTCCACCAAAATCAGTGTTAACATGAGATGTCAGACAGGATGGCTGTACTGACCCCTTGTGTGCTTAAACTCTGTGCGCCTGAAATGTGTGAGCAGGAGTCACATCAGATCCGTGGTGAGAGCAGTTCCAGGCCTTGCTGTTTGGTGCTAGACCCCTGTGCAGCATGGATGGCTGCTGCAGGTGCCTGCTCTGGTCACACTCCTGGGTGGGCTGCAGTAGCAGACTGGAGGACTGCTGAACAGATCAGTCTCTAGCATGGAAGTAAGCCACGGAATTCCCAGTCATGTTGTGGGGGATCAGTATTTATCAGAATTCAAAAATCAATTAGGAAAGTTCATGGGAGATGCATCCACTTGAGGCAAAGCATTGAGAAGCCAAGCTCTGACTCAGGAAGTCCCTAAACCAGCAATCAGTGGAGACTGGAAGCAAATCCCAAGGAATTTCTGTGTTTTGCTTACCCTGTTCTCATACTTTGGCCTCTGTTGTTGGCAGCTGTTGGAAATGAGGCAAGCAGTGACTTGGTGAGGCAAATGCTCCATACCTGTGTGTGTTCAGAAAGTTTCATGGCAAATGCCTTACGAATGGCACAATCTTCCATCAGTATCTGCAGGTATCCTGCCTTCCCTCCTTGGCAGAAAAACACAGAGAACCTCATGGATGCAGACTGAGATGATGTGATCTGCTTATGCAGAGCAAAATGGTAAATCTGCCAGGTTATTTCTCCATGGAGAAAATTATTGACCTTGCTTTTTCTGGCATACCAGGCACCATTATAATGATGATGATGGTGACAGCAACCAGACAGAAAGGCCAGCAGTCATTCTTTCCTGCCCATTATTACAAGGTATAAAGCAAAAACCAGCCTGAATTTGTTGCTAGTCTGGCTGTGCTCTCCTTACAAATGCATGAGGCAGTTCTCATACGGGTTGAAATTCAGGACTTTTCATATCGACCTTTCCAAAAGCAATCCTTCTGATCCTCTGGTAGGAGCTTGTGTATTTCTGTTTGTACCTTACCAGTGACGTGCAGCCCAGAGATAATGTCTGAGAGCAAATGTGTGAATGTAGAACCTTCTGAGTTCCTGGGTGATTCATCTCCTTACAATGCATTCTGGTTGCACATGTAAGGACTGGATCTTGCCCCTGAGAATACTGGCTCAAAGAAGCAATAACAATGCAGTCAGTCAAAGGACTACTTTCTCTGGGAATTTTGTGGCATGAGGAAGCAGGACTTTAGCCTTCCTGTCTTTGTCAACAAGATCTGCCTTTCAGCATCTTTCTGTATTTCTGTCCTGTTAGATTTTTTCCTTTTTTTTTTCTTCCCACCTCCCTATCTCTGTCTATCTAAATAATAATCAATAGTGTAATGATAGATTTTTTTTCTGCCTCACCCAAGATGCAAATGCTGGTTGATAGCATTATTTGATAAGCTCAGGTACATCAAACAAGAATAGTAGGTGAAGTTTGCTTTTCTAAAGTCCAGTGAAGTTACACAAATCATTGCCACAGATTTATTGTTAGTATCTATATGGTTTACATCCTCCATTCATGGCATGTATGTTTTAAAGTGCTTACTTTGAAATGGTTAGTTACCCAGTTGGTGTCAGAAGGGCTGATATGGCTCACAGACAACCATCTGAAACAAAAATATCTTGGTATTTCTATAATTAACTGTAAGGGTGAGTGAGGGTTGAAATGAGATGAATCATTCAGTGGACCCCACTTGAAAAGTGGGAATTTTTTTGGCTCCAGCACTTTAGGAGCAGGCTAGTATGGAAAACCTGTGCAGCAAGGATCATAGCCTTAGATCTGGCATTTCACAGTCATTATCTCAAAGATCATGGGCCAGAGATAAATGAAGCATTTAAGTCATCCTGAACTCCTGTCCTTGCAGATGCTTTCCTTGCAGCCACTGCTTTGTTCTCTCTAAGACTTACCAGTATTCTCTGTGAAGAGAGAGGAAGGTCAAGATTTTCATACAGGGCAGATAAAGATATTTTTATGGGATCTGCATTGACAAAGTAATTAGAGGGTCTCTGTGTAGCCCCAGGAGTTTGCACTTCAGTTTAGCATTGCCCCCTGTGGAACTTGTCTCTAATGAACTCTGCTGTAAAAACTTGCTCAGACTGGGCAGTCCAGAGGCAAAAGCCTAGGGTGGCTGCACAACTCCTTCCTTCATGTGCTCCTAGCTACAGAAGCTGCTGTGTCTCAGATAACCTACCTGATGAGCCATCTCTGATCACTTGTCAAAGCTGCTGAGAGAAGGCTCTGGTCTGTGTTCTCACACGGTTCTAAAGGCTTGACCCACGCCCTGTGCTGTTATCATACTCTTTGATGACTGTTGACTGTACTGCACTTTATCTACAAGAAATGAAAAGAAGATACCTAAAGCTTCCAAGCAAACCATCAGCAGCCTCCAACCCAGCTGACATTTGTAAGTGTCCTGCTGAGATGGTGCTCACATCTGTTGTGCATGTTTTCTTTGCAGAATACACTGGAGCAGTGCAGTGTCTGTGCAAAGCCCATCATGGAGAGGATCCTGCGAGCCACTGGGAAGGCTTACCACCCCCACTGCTTCACCTGTGTGATGTGCCATCGCAGCCTGGATGGGATCCCCTTCACTGTGGATGCTGGTGGCAACATCCACTGCATCGAGGATTTCCATAAGTAAGTCTAAGCTGCTGTCAGTGCTTTGCTTGTTGTCTTTGTTTTTTGCCCCTAAAAATTCTCCTTTTTTATACTGAGCCTTCAGGAAGTTCTGAATCCTATGCCACTTCCTTCCAAGGCTCTTAAATAGTAGGGAGAGCTTTGCTCCAAGCAGGCACACTGTGGCATAGAAGGTTAATTGGTTAGGGGATGATTCTGCTTGGTCTCTGTTTTGCTTAGAGCTGAATTGAGGGATAACCTCTATGTCCTTCTGTTTTAAGTGCTCTGCCTTCCCCTTACCTTTCACTGTACGTTTCTCTTCACTGCCTCTACCTGCACTTTCACATCACCACCTCCCTTCTTCTTCCACTGAGCAATTAAGAGAGGTCCTGTCCTCCTGCACTCTGCAGGTGTTTGCTTACCTCCTAGAGGGATCTCAGTGGCCACAGGTTGCTCACAGCTCCTTTTGTTTCTAGTTGCTAATTAGCTTTTTAAAGCTACTAAAAATACAGCCCTGCTAATAATTTATAGTGAAACTGCTATTTAAAGTAAGTTGAAAGGTATAGCTGCAAGTAATTTCTGTCACTGACATGCTACCACCCCCATCATCACAACTAATCTAGGGAAGACAGGTAGATATAATCAGAGCTCAAATGTTTTCCCTGTATGAAAAAGACAGATACATTACACCCCTCAATTAAAAGATGAAATCAATACTGACAAATGTGAGTTTACATCTCAACCATTTACCTCTTAATTTCTAGGGGGGTAGACTTAATTAGAACCTCATGACATCAGTGTGTGGGTCTGAAAACTGAGAAAAGCTGGCTGACTTGACAGAAAGAGAAGCAGCCATAATTAACTGGCATATTAGAATCCAACAGGAGGATGTTCCCTGTAGCTCAGCTAGGCTGGATTAATTGGCAGCTGCTGCGTTGCGTTGCCTTTCTAAGCCACCAGTTGTGTGTAAGGTAAAGTGTGGTCCTGAGCACAGGCCCAATAGGAGTTTTATGCACCACTCAGGCACCTGAAGGACTTCCCTCACACGCCCTCAAAAATTTGCAGAGTGCCCCTTCCAAAGCTCCATGGGCCAAAGGCTCACATGCTTTCAGGAGAAAGAGAGCTGATGTCCCACACTGAAGCCTTTTGGCAGTGGCTGCATACAAACCTCAGGGCTCTGAGAGTGGAAAGTGGGAGGCTGTCAGTGCAAGGAAGGACATAAAAATTGTTGAGTGAAGGATTGAGGGGAAGGTGATGGGAATAGCATGAGACCCAATGTGATACTCAGAGAATGTCTTTGGCCAACCACACATTTTGCAGTACTTTGGCCATCCCAGTTTAAATTTATTAGGGGTGACACGTCCTCTTGATCTGGAGGTTGAATGTTCTACATCTACATCCTCTTGATAACAAAACTGTAGCTGATGCTCACTCACACTACCCCTGAGCTCAGGCCCCACAGTAACAGATCCACATCCCCTGAAATCTGCAGGAATGATCTCAGAATCCTGGGAGATAATATTTGTCTCATAATGACAGTACTCACAGTAGCCTGGACAAAGAAATGTTAAAGTATTTTTTAAGTACCACATTTGAGCTAAATGGAAGGGCCTGCGTGAAGCAGCACATAATTAATTGCCATCACAGCTCCGGTCATATCATGATCCATTTAAGTTATTTTTCAGAGCATTCGTTATAGCCACTGTTTAATTCATTCTTTCATTAGATCACAGCTACACAGGCATCTTTCATCTGCTGCCAGTGAAATTAATATTTTTCTTTATTCCTAGTACAGATAGATTTTATTTTTTTTTCGTTTCTAAGATAGTTAATTCTGAGATGGTTCATGTGACAGGCTGGGTGGCAGAGTCAATCCTTACTAGGCGTTTCAGAAGAGAAGGGCCTTTCATCTCCTTGTGTTCTGATGTTTGCCATAAGCTTTGCCCTCTGTCACTCCACAGCCCCTGTCCCTGGCTCTCGTTAAATAGCAGCAGATTCTGTGGGTGTAAGTTTCCTTGTTTGCAGGCAGAATTTGCAGCCAGGAAACTGGTACCATTAGGTTTTGAACGAAAACAGCAGATAATGATTCACCACAGGCAAAATGTTCCCAAGCCTAGGAGCAGAGATGACCACTTCTCATGGGACCTGAGGGGAGCAAAACCAGAGGGAATGCAGAGCATGAGTAAATTATCCAGAAGGGCATATGGTGAGCAATAGAAGAGAGAAAGAAAGGGCTGTGCTTCTCTTGATCCCTGAGCTGACCCTAATTCAAGTCAGTCTCTTCATGCAGTGAGTTACTGTCACTATACAATTGGAAGTCAGGCTGACTGGAAGAGAGAACATTGGGGTCTCTGCACCCAAACCCATTCCCTTTTAAACCTGGACAACACCCTGTTGGATAGCTGAGTTGGTTTTAGCTAAAAAATGCAGGAAGTCAGAATTGCCTTGATGCTTCTTGACTGAGAGTGAGCAGAGCCGGAAGTGTGCTTCTGTGTGCATAAGTGGGTAAGATGGCTTGGAAGTTTTAAGGGGATGGCATAAACCTCAACAAATTAGTACAAGGCAATTCTTTTTACCATTTCCTTTCAGACTTTTAAACTATTTGTTCCAATCTCCAAATTTTAATAGTTTAATTTTTGTTTTCAAGAGATGCTCTTGAAGCAGATCCTGGTCATCTTTCTAACCTTGGGATTTGCGTGGATTTTCTTAGAGGCTGAGGGTTGTTGCAGTGCATAGGTGCCACAATCAAGGGTCATTCAACAGGCACTTTCGTTGTTAATTAGGGCAGTAAAATGCTTTGTTGCATGTCAGAAGTTCTATAAGTCCTCTCCTAATAAATGTTCTTTAATATCCTACGTTCTTGAAGTTGCCTTATAAGACAAAGTGCTCCTGCCTGTTTTTTTCCAAGAAGGGAGCTGTGCAGAGCTCCAGCCTGTGTTGTGTATGCACACACTTGTCTGTGTTGGTACAAATGCACACATTTCTATCTGGCTGGTCCAATTAAAAAAAAAATTCTGGAGGATGACTGTGCCTGTCTCTTGCTTCCTCAGGAAATTTGCCCCGAGGTGTTCTGTGTGTAAGGAGCCCATCATGCCAGCCCCAGGACAAGAGGAGACCGTGCGCATTGTTGCCCTGGATCGCGATTTCCATGTGCAGTGCTACCGCTGCGAGGTTGGTATTCCAGTCACAGCAGGGACACAAAGCAAGGCTTGGCTTAACTTCAGCACCACCTCACGCTGCTCACACGACAGGCATACCCTATTGTAACACTGGCTCTACAATCAAATTACTTCATTGACTTCAGCAAGCAAGGAATTTTTCCTCATTTATATCCATGCAAATGAGAGGAAAATCAGGTCCCTTGTTTATAACAGGTTCATTAGGAGAGCAAAAGAATGTGACTCAGGCAATTAGGGCTTAATACTTGAGAACTTCATAAATTATAGCCTGGACACAAATGTAGCTCATCTTTATGTTCTTAAAATGAAAGCTAATGCATGTTAGGATTTGAGCAAGATTGTACAGGAAACTCAGCATATGGCTCTGGGTGGAAGAATTTTAATGGACACATAAACATGATCATTCTTGTTTTGTGCAATGCTTTTTGTGCTACTTTTCCTGTTCAGTTTCATTACACACTTCATGTAATTTTGATGGTAAGAATCTGAAGACAGAGAATAAAAATCACCTTAAAGCAATTAGCATGTGGGAACAGCTGTGTGAGGGAACCTTCAAGAATTCTTCAGTGCTGGTGTTACTTGTTGGATAATACATCAACCAGATGGCAGGGTAAGAAAATGAGGCCAAATATATTTCTTATTGCAATTGCAAGTTTTAATAACCTTAATTGGAAGGAAGGATGGACTAAGGTTTAAAGGTCTAGGCTGAAACTTGAGGCATCTGGTTCAATTCTCAATCTGACCTTGCCTTTCATGGTACATATCAGCCCATTACTTAGGCCCGTTATTTTTTAAGATTCTGGGGCATTCTTACACTAAATTCTGTAGAGCCTAATTCATCATACAGCATGTCCCCATGCTGGCTGCTGAGATACCCAGGCTTCCACACTCATGGATCCATCAGTCCTGCGCCAAGCAATTGCTTGATCACGTGGTGAGGGGTAATTCCCAACTTTCCTAGCAGCTATACTCAGCCTTAAGGCTGAGGTCTCTGGAGCAGGTTTGGGGGCCTTGTAGTGTCTGACATCCTCCTTTTTGCCACAACTTTTTTGGCCAATTTTAATACAAACACGGGTGACAGTTCTGGTAAGGGGAGACAGGCAGGGACTTTGCTTAGTTGCCACCCCTAGAATGGAGGCTGTAACTTTGTGGCATTAAGTCTTCCAAAGGAGATCACCTACAGTCAGACATTGGTACTAAACTTTTTCCCAGTGATGCTTCTCTTTTATCCTTTTTTTTTAATTAATAAATATGTGCTTCAGTTTGATGTTTCTCCAATGCTAAAGACCTTTGCTTCCTCAGAAATGTGAAGGGCATAATCTCCTTTTATTTTCAATTGGATTAAATTCAGCAGCGAGCTTGGGAACCCATCTTCTCTGCAGCATTGTCTCTTATCAGAAAATGGCTTAATCGTAAAAGACATCACGTACCTCAGCTTCATGCCTCGCTCTGACTCAGGCTGGATCCTGTTACAAGGTGGAGAGTGAGGAGAGAGATTCTTTGGCTAATAGATTCTTTGCTTAATCTTGCTCTTTCTTATTTACTTTGCTCTTCATGTTCACTTGTTTCCTAGGACTGTGGTGGCCTGCTGTCTGAAGGGGACAATCAGGGCTGTTACCCTCTGGATGGGCACATCCTGTGCAAGACCTGCAACTCTGCTCGGATCCAGGCTCTGACTGCCAAGGCCAGCACTGACCTCTGAGTATCAACTGTGACCCTCCCCAGGATGCCCATTGGGATTTATTGCACAAGCTTTGCATGATTTCTTTCCAGCTTAGGGTCTGAATCTCTGTTATTGAAAAAAAAAAGAAAACAAAAAAAAGAAAACAAAAAAAAAAGTAAAACTGGAAGGCCTTGGAACAAGAGGGCTGTTTGAGAGGCCATGTTCAGACTGCCTATGACAGGCACCTAATTTAGACACAACTGTTCAGGAGGGCAGTGAGTGAGTCAGAGCAGCTGGTGGAGTTAAGAGTCACAGCACCTAGGTTATCTGCCTGTAGAAGGAGGTCTGAACATGGTACTTACTATGCTTCTGTGTTTGATTCCTGTTTCTTAAGTACATTAAGGTAGAGGGTGAAAGATGGCTGAGGTAGTTAATTTCTCCCAAGTTATTTTGAGAACTTAACTAGCTCTCATTGAAGTCATGGGACTTCAATGTCTGCTGGTGACTTCAATAAGATCTGTGTCACCACTAGAAGTAGTTCCACTGTGCTAGAAGGTGTGAGAGCAGACCAAGCATTAACACAAACAATGCAACTGCAACTGTTCTGCACCTGAGTGTAGGTGTGATCTTGTATCTCTGGGACACAGATTGGTTATTTCTTAGGCCCTTCCTTGTCTCCACTCCCTTCCAGTTCAATAGGATTTTTTTTTTACTCATGAAAATCTACTTAGCTATTGCATAAATTTATTCAGTAGTGATGCTTCCAATTCACAATGTATGAGTAATCACAGAAAGATGTGAGCTTGCACACACTGTACACTACACACACACTGTACACTACACACACACAGCATGCTTTTGATTTACCAGGGGCATAAACCAGTCATGTCCATTGAGAAAATCTTTAAGGGATGTGGTGCTGGAAACACATTTCTGAAATCCCAGTGGTTAAAAAAAGATTAAAATGACTACATAAACTTCAGTGCAAAGCGATGCTCAAAAAAATCTTACACCACTCTCTCATACAGCCCATTCTGGTGGGACCACTGGCAGTGTTGGTCTCTGGGGAGACATCGAAGCAATAAAGTCTTGTTACATCTCCAGTTATTGCAATGGGAGGATTTTCCTTCTACAGTAACAGGGATTGAATCGAGCTTTGGGATGATACATATTTCTCTGATGTTAACACATGTGATCTGTATTTTTCAATTTAAAAAATCAGATCTTGTTTCAACAACAGCAAAAAATATCATCCTAAGTACATGTTCAGTTTTCATCCTAAGAAAACTGAAGAAGGTATTAAGCCCTTCACTATGCCATTCCAGAAAGCAGGCAATTTTTTTCCTTTCCCATTTTCATTCCAGCCACTTATAACTTGCTTCTCGTGAAATTCATGAGAGTAGAGTGCTGGGCCAGCAGCAGCATTTTCATCTTCAGTCCAGAATTAATATATATGCCAAGGTAAATAAAACTTGGGCATAGATAATCCTTTTTTCCCATGATCGTGGGTTTAGAGAGCTTTTGGGTTTTTTTAGTTTGGTTAATTAAAAACAAATAAAAAAATTAGAAATCCATGGCATTCTGAGCAGCTATAATAGTCTTGTTCATGAAACCCATAATAACTAAGGTGCAAATTACATAGTGAGGGAGTAATTTTCATATCACCGAATTGACATTAATATCTTATTTGCAGATGTAATCAAGGAAAATACCTTTCTTTGCACTTAAATTAAGAAGCAGAACTCAGTTACAGGCTGATTGACCATATAAGTGACGAACTGGCACTTTTCAAGAGTAAGTTAAAAGATTTTTTTTATGCATCCCACAGAAAAACAATAAGAATGTGGTGCTTTCCTCTTTGTATCAGGCTTCTGTTATAGAGAATAATTATATCCACTAATGCTGGAAAGAAAAGTTAGATGAGCTGAACTGATAGGAAGCAAAGGAAAAATTGTGATGGGATACTGCAGCTCCTGCAAATGGTGCATTTCCTTTCAGTTTAGCACTAACCTTTCTGGAAGAGCACTGTGATATTCTGTAGCTTCAGCTGTCTGTGGTAAATTCAAATGCAGAAATACCAGTCTGAAACTTCCATTCCTTACATGGTTTATACGTTGGCAAACTTCACCAGTGTCAGGGAAGTTTCCCAAAATTCACAACTTGAAATGAATCCTTCTTTGTAGAAGGGTGGCATCATTGAGCAGACTTCCTTCACCACCATAGGGGCTGTGCTGAAGCAGTTTGACTTTTTATACTGGATTTCTGCCCTGGCCTGCAAGAATGTTACTGCCTCAGACATAAACAGATTTTTTGGCACCCTTGTTCCCACCAGGTTCCACCTGGGCTGTTGCTCCCTGAACCGTGGCATGTAAGGTCCTTCTGAGCTCGCTTCTTGACACGCAGTCTGCACCACCACCAGTCAAAAAAACCTTGCAAATACTGAGCAAATTTAGTTTGAACTAAGACTACAAAAACAGAGGAGGTCAGTGCTGGGATACAAGCACAGGTGATAATGTGATGCATTTTGGTGCAGAATGAGCCATTCATCAGGCAGAAAAGGTAGCTCTGATCTTCCTTTCTCTTGTGGTTGTTATATCAAGTGGCTGATGAGACTCTCCTGAATAACCCTGGGGTAATTGATGGGGACAAAATGCTGTGCCTTCCAGCAGAATGTGGCCTAGACTAAGGAGGACGAAAGTTCAGAGCCTTTGGGCTTTTTACAGCGCTGCCATAGGCTGGACTGGAGCAAGTCATATGGCTCCTTGTCCTCTGTGTGAGAGAGCTGCTTTGCAGTTTCCCAGAGACATTATGGGGATTCAAATAGTCACAGACTAGCCCAAACTACTGATTTCTGAAGTTCTATTTTCTCTTTCCAGAAAGCTTTGCTGGTATGTAGGCCTGGGATTCCAGCCCATTTCAATGCATGCAGCCAGCCAGGAGATCAGCTCTGAATCCTCTCTGTTATGAGAGTGCTGTGCTGAGCTGGGCTGGCACGCACAGAGGTGAGAGCCAAAATTTTCAAGCACTAAATACTTCATGGATGAAATATGATTGACAAAGATTGAGCAGTGTTGATGTTTGAGGTGCTGTGGCTGGTTTCTAGACCTGACATATCTGTGCAAAGGTACTGTGATGGGGTTTTTTTCACTTCTAAACACCAAAGCCATCTGCCTGTTGGAAGGAGTGTCCAAAATCCTCATCTTTATTCTGTGTGGTTTTGTTTTCCAAAATTGCTATAAATATATTTGAAAGATATTGAATATATATCACGGAGGCTCTCATCACCCACATGGATATGGAAATCTCCCTGCTGATGCTTTGGGATTTAATTAGGAAATGCTGGTGGGATTTATCTCAATTATACTGCAATTAAGAACCACTGGGATATGGCTTCATCACGATATTTATCACATATTTATAATATATCATGTTTATCTGTTCCAAAGAAGGAGTCTTTTTGCCAAAGAGACCTTGCTTTTTTAAAGCTGGACCTTCTTAGCCATGACAAAAATTCACATCATCTGTAGCTGTGTTAATGTCCAAACTGTTCCTTTCAGAAAGAATTGGAAGATCACACAAACATTTCTGTTCAAGTCTGCAGTTTCTGCTTATGCTGCTTTGTCTATTATTTGTTGGCAAGTAGGGCCTGATCCCATGATTTGTGTGGCCAGACAGGGCCCAGGATCAGGTTCTGATTTAGCAAAATATTTAAGTCCCTGGGGCTTGTTTAAGTGCAGACTTAAAGCCATTACATGGTGTGACATAAGCCGTTAACACCAGACTGGTTCTTTATCTCGTGATCATACTGGTTTGATCTGGGTAGGATGTGGGCACAGTCAAATTTCTATCAAATTATCCAGAACACAGGAAATGGCTCCTGTGTCACCCTTGTGCCAATTGCAGGAGAGCACCACAGCTGATCAAATGTAACATTTGGATGACAGGAGGCTGAGTTGTTACAAGATGAGTGCTTTGTCTTGGGTGGCTGTGGCACCTTTCATTTCACAAGTAGCCCTACAGCCAGATTTACTGTATCTTTGAGCCATGGCTTTAAAACTGTCTACTTAAACTTTCTCCAGGAGATTGGGTTGCCTTGGTTACAGCCCAATCCTTAAGCATATCCCCAAGGCTAACACTAGTATTTTGTGAATGTGATAGTTTTATTGTCACTTATTTTATTCATTGAACATTACTTTTAAAAGCAGAAAGCCACACCAATTCTTTAGCCTATCAGATAATACACCTTTAATTTTGGTTTTGGGAGGGGTGTTAATATTTTAATTCTTAGATTTTTATCATGGCTGCAAAACACTTGGGTAATGACTTAATCATAAAGGTGTGGGAGTACCAAAGTGTTTGTCACTCTACATAATAGTGTTCATCGTGATAGTAGGAGTGAGGCTTTCATAAAACACAGGCCTTAAATTGACTTTCTGCCTATCAGCAAAATGTGCCTGAGAAGAATGAGAAAAAAAAAAGTCTTTAAAGAAATGGTGGTTGTTAAAGAGAATATGCAACAAGTCTGAAATCTCTTTGGACCTGTTATGGCTGCTGCTTGGCTGTGGTTAGCTCAAGCCTGGCTTAGGTTTGATAAGTGCTGGTTCCTTTTGATTTTGAGGTGGTCTGGAAGGCAAGGGATAACAGGACCCAAGAGAAGGTTCTTGAGAGAAATCCCGTGTCAAGGATGAATGTTAGACACCTGGTGCTTGTGCTGAGTGGCTCAGAAAGGTTTGAGTTGCTGACTGGAATTTGTTGGTTCTGGTTCCTGCAGTGAGGTCACAGTGTTGATTTGTGTTTGTTCAGCAGCCTCACACAGGTTCAGTACTGCAAGCTGGGGCTGTTGGAGAGGGGGTGCTGAACCATCCCACTGTGGTGAAATCCCCCTGAGAAAACACCAGTGATGGTAACTGAGGGTTTGCTGTGGAAGGAGGGCAGGAACTGTTCCATAACCTTAGAGGCTGGTAAAATACAGACCAAGAGAGCTGTGAGAACACTATTTCCAGTTAGAGCTGGTTGCAATTTTTACACTAAATTACGTGATATCAGAAGGGCCATTTTTTAATGAGAAATTATCTCTTTTTGCAATGTTACCCACAACGGTTTTTAAGGGTTGTTTTTTGCTGTTATGATTAAAATTATAGTGAATTTTTATCTAAATAAATTTCAGAATTGTTAACAAGTATTTTTATTTCACAAAGACCCATGTCGTCTTTCATAGTTTTTTGTAGTTCTTGGGATTCTTCTGTTGGTAAATTAAGTTTCTGTTACAATTTTGAAAATTTCTTTGGATAAAAATTCTACTTAAAACCAAGCAAATGTTCTTGGAAAGTGGTTCAGTATTGGACCTGGAGAAATAAAAAAAAGCTTTGAAACTTTTCACAAGATGTTTTTTTCCCTATTTTTAACTAGTTTTGCTAATTTTGAAGTCACTGTTTCCTTTGTTAGAACAATCCAAGTAATGTGACTCTTAAAATAACAGTGTTACTTCTGTTGGATTCATTTTTCTTATCTGTCTTAAAGCCATGGAGGGCTGGCTATAGGGACTGCCAGTGTCTTTTTCTGTGGCAACTGCAAATTTCTTCTTTGTTTCTATCTTGGGGTCTCTTTCTGTTTGACTTTTTCCCTTGAAATTACTGAAGAATATAAGCACATTATGGCAAGTGCCGTGAAAGTCAAGAGATGCTGATTAAACTTCATCTTCTTTCTGGGCTTGGGAATGGCATTTTTCGTTAAATATTTCTAGAAATATTACCTGTCTCCCTCAGCATTTCAACTTTGAATTTGTAACAGTTGGTTGCCCAGCTGGCATTTGGAGCCTGAGAGAGAACACATTTTACACGTGTGAAATTATGACATTCATCCAGCATTTAAAAATCGAAGAGAAAAAACATAACCTCAGTAGGTTTCCTGGTGGACATTGAGGAACAGCTCTCACTTCAGCCTGGAAACCTGCTGTGGTCTGAAAAAAACTTTAAGTTCCCCCCTTGCAGGGCAGTCTGGCACATACACACACATGTCAGGTGTTTGTGGGGCTGTAACTGAGTAGAAATAAAGGCTGCAGTATTGACTGTTGCTACTAATACTGCACTGGGCTTTACTCCTGACTACATGTCCCTGGTCTCTTTGGCTTCATGTAACGTGTGGAAGCACGGGGTTTATCACGGGTAGCAAGAGCATCCAGTTAAAACTTCTTTTTTTTTTTTTAATGTTGCTGTTCGTCCAGTATTCTCATCCTACTTAGATATTTTAGAAAATGAGGAAGGAAACAGAAGCCCCAGTGGTGGCATTACCTTTACGTTTCCAGGGGTTAGAGTCCCTCCCCAGGAACATCCCACTTGGGGTGTCTCTGCTTTCCTGCCTCTGCCTCCCCACAAGCCTCTCTCTTACCCACTTTTTCCATGTCCTCAATGTGCACTCATCTTTGCAGTAAAGATGGTTTCTTACTTACTTCACCGAGGTATTGTGAGTCTTAGCTAGTAGTTGGAAAAACTTGTTCAGATCTTTAATCAAGTAGTTTTGTGCGTCCTTAGTATCAGTGGCCTGCCATATGGATATCAAAGAAAATTGTTATAATTATTGCTTTTTAAATTATTATGAAATTGTGCCTTACTTTTTCAGTCATATTTAACCATGTAATTTAGAACCACATGATTGCAGGGATTTACCATGAAGAAATATGTTTGAAGGATAGTTTGTTTTTTAAGTTTTTTTTTTCCTCAAAAATGATTTTATTAGCTTTTCCTCTTTTATTTTTTCCCTCCAGTTATATTCCTTTAATATGTTTGTGTAAAAGGGCAGCCAGAATTTGCATTCGTGAGAGACAGAAGATTTTATTTGGTCTTGTATGTAGAGCTTTCATTTTCTTTTATGTTCCTTCAGGAAAATTCCTCTCTCCCCAATTACTCATACTGAGATGTCTTTAAATGCAGGCTGACCAGTAAGGGTTTTTTGTTGTTGTTTAATTTAGTGTGTGGTTTGCTTTGTGGTTGTGGTTTTTCTTTTAATTAACCAGATATTAGGTGCTGGGGAGGCATTGCACATTAATGCAGAATGTTAATGCTAATTTTCACAGAAAAGACAAAATGAGAGTGTTTCCCTGTCTCCAGTGCAGTTTTGTTGCTGCTCTGTGTACAACACTAATATTAAGCCAGACTGTAAAGGCTAAATACTCAGAGTGACCTACTTCCATTCACCAGCAAGAATCCTTTGTCAGCTGACTCCTGTTTGTTTGTTCATTTTTAAATGTCGGATTACAGAACGAGCATCTCCTAAAGATGAAAGAAAACAGTGTTTTCATGTGCAGGAAATTTGGGGTTGCAGTAACAGAACATTTTCTTTGTGAATTTGGATGTCATGGTGTTTTAAGCTCCTGCCTGGAGCCTAAATCAATTTGGCCTCTCATCCAGTTCATCTAACTGGTGCTCCTAAAAGGCTGCAGCCCTGCAAAAGCTCATGCAGCATTTTTGGCTGCCTTCCCTTGCTCCCATTTGGTACATATTTGCACAATTTAACTGAGCTTTTCTTTCTGCTGAAGGTCAGATGCAAGCGATACGAAACACTAAACTTTATAAACAAGCAAAACCATTTCAACCACAGCATTTTGGACTAGAATGGATTTTTAGGTGGCGCACTGTCAGAGAGGGGATCCTGAGACTGCATTGGACTGGAACAGGATGCAAAGCCACAAGCCTTGTTTTTTTTAATAAACTACTTACTGTAATCCAGCTAGAGAGTTTCAGCCTCACACTTCAGAAGAAGCTTCCAGTAGCTATGCACGTACAGGCACTTTCTCTCTTGCAGAAAGTGAAACTTTCCCAACCAGAGTAAATTTAACCTATTGCATAAGATGCTGGAAGTTGATTGGTTTTTTACTTTCCTTGGGATTCTCACTGTAACCTCTGTGTGCAGAGGATGAATAGCTTTTCTTTTCCCCCTCTTTTTTTTTTTTTTCTTTCCTGACAAGATTAGATGTTGCATATTGATGAGCTAGCATTTCAAAGGTCCATGGGGCTTTGGAACATATTAAGAATCTCTGAAGTTTAATATTCACCATGTTTTAAATATTCAGAAGGAAAAATCTGCATAAAATGGCTTTTGATAAATATGTTCTAGGGATTCTTTCTTTCTATCTTACACAAGCATTGTGGGGATTGTGGCTGTGCCAGTTTTGTTCCAAAGTGTCCTTTGTTTCAGCATTTCAGGATCATTTTGGTCCCATCTGTATGCCCAGTACCAGTCCTGAAGTCTGTTACAGTTTCTACTGGGACTGTACAGAAAGCAGGTGGATGTGACCAAGAAAAAGGCTCAGCTGAGCATTGGAACTCCTGAATATCTGCTTGGGGCTCCCTCCCTATGACAGCTGGACACATCCGGCCCTTTTCTGTGCCTGCTTCTCGTGATGGGGTTAGGGTCAGGCCCTTATGAGATCTTTCTGCAAAGGTGTTCTATACCAGTGGGGTTTTGAGATTAGAAAGGGCAATATCCTGGGTGCAGGAGCAAAGCAAGGTGTCATGTGATGAATTTCAGATCTCACAGGGCAGTCTCACCTTCTTTGGAAGTCTCTTTGGGGAGAATCTCACCAAAAAGCAGTAAAAAAGTGCCTTTAGGAGAAATCCACCCCTGGGGATGCTCCATTTCTCCTGCTCTTGAAAATCTGATTCAAGCTTTAGATGAGGAGGATCAGTTGCTGGCTGCAAAGGTGCTGCTATTTTGCTGTATTATCAACACGTGTCCTTACTCTCCATGTCCCATGGTACATCCCAGGGTGTTGCAGGACAGTGCTTTGGTCCCTCTCACACCCAGCCTTGACTTTGTCACACCAGTTCCTGTGAATCAGTGCCTGGTATTTGTTCTCAGGACTGCTCTGGCTCAGGCCAAGGGCACCTCGTGCCTCTGTGCAAAAGGTGGTGCTTTCAGGTTTTACCTTACAAATAATGCAGCCCTTTCAAACTCACCTTTCTTCTCTCATGTATTCTTGACAGAAGTAGGATTTTAAATATTTCATAGCATTCTTCTTTCTTCTTCCTTTTTGCCAGATGCCTTGAAAACATTGTCAGATTACGATCTGGGGGGGATCAGGATCAGTTTCCTTTCTTTCTTGATTGCTTGGTGTAGGTTTGCAATGAGGGTTTTGTCTTTTTTTTTTTTTTGTTAGTCTTACAGAACAGATGCCTTCATTTTATGCAGAGAAAGATTGTCTATGATTAGAGCTAATCCGGGATGGCAGGATTGGACCCCCACAGTGAAAGCTAGAAAAGTGATTGCAAAAGTATTCTGTTTCTCCTTTATTAATTGCTCAGGAAGTTTCCACCAAAGGCTCATGTAGCCCAACTGGCCTATGTAATAAGTAGCAGGGCCTGTAATTACAGTCTGCCTTCTGATCCTATCTGTGCTCTGACTTTCTAGGCACTGCAGTTCTATTTACATCTGGCTCTTTGTCACCTTTTTAAATTTTTGATTGGTCACTAAGGGAAGGAGGGCACGAGCTGTGAGCCCTGCGAGGTGCAGCAAGAACAAACGAGGGAGTTCTCCTCCCTCTCACGTATCTGCCTGATTTGGGACCCAGAAGAGAGCTCGAGGAGCAGGAAGATTTTACCAGCCGTGCAGCAGAGGAAGTGGCTGCCTGCCAACTGGGTATCTTTCAGGACCTCAGAGTTCTTTATAGAACTGGAAATCTGAACCTTTTACAGGTCTTAACTAGTGTGCTCTCCTGTGAGATAGTTCATCAGCATTTCTTTGCTCTGAGCAGTTCCTACAGGATTTGACCTTTTTTTCTCTGTAAGATTCAAGGTTTTATGGTTGCAAACAGATCCTTCCCCATATGGCATGAGGAGGGAGATGGCTTTTGGCATCGTGCAGAGAAGCTGTGTTACAAATCACGGTATCAATGTGGAAAACAAGAGTAACTTGAGTGGGAGGGGGAAGGCAGTGATTTACACGTGGTTCAGTACCAGGCTCACCAGCTCTGAGCACAGCCTCAAGCAAATGAGCTCCCTGGGGTGTCAGTTCTGAGACCTGCAGGAGAATAATGGGCCCCTTGTGGGAGTGTTTGGTGCTGGTCACTCTGGCAGTAATCTCTTATCTCATTTGGAAACATGCACTAAACTTTGGGTAAAGCTACAGAATGGTGCCCCCCAGACTTCTTCCTCAAGGCAGACTCCCAGTGCTATGTTTGATCAAGAAGAATGAAAGCCATTAGGCAAATACTGTACTCTGCAAAAAAAAACCATTAACAATCTACTATGGATACTTTTAATGTCCATTAAACTGTTACACAAATTGTCCCTTTTCTACTGCTTGCACTGTTATTTCATTATTTTTAACCTGACTTCTGTTTATAAAATACCCCTCAATTATTTTTTATTTTTTTGTAACTCTGCTTCTAAGAAAGTTGATGCTTTAAAGGAAAAAAAAAAACTTAGTTTCAAACATGGGTTTTTCAGGCTTCTAAATTAATAATTTCTACACCTGACCCAGTTCCTGCAGCTGCCAAAAAAGAAAAGAGAAAGCTATTTAAATTTCTCATAGAACCATTTATCTCTTAAAATATGCCAAGGCAATTTGAGGTGGGGGTGGAGACTCAGCTATTTATCTCAGCAGCTTGATTTTTCTCTTTATGTTTCTAACTGTCAGGGGGAAAAAACCGGTAGGAAGCTATTCTTGGGCTATTATTGATGTATTGTGTTGCCATTATGCAGGATGTCTGCTTTGCTATATACGGAAGGACATTAATAATAGCCATCTCCCCTGCCCCCACCCTCGGTTCCTCTTTGGGAAGATATGGTTTAACTGGAGCATCTGCTGTGTTCAAATTGCTGCTCCTTCCTCCCCTTCCCCCAGTTCATTCCCAAACTAGTTTTAGGAACCAGGGCTAAGGAAATAGGGGGACATTATTTTTGCCATTTTTCTGCCTACTTCTGTGGTAACTGCAGGCAAATAATTTCTATGCCCTGTACCTGTCTTTCATTTTAAGTTCATCAATGCAAAGAAAAAAGCCTTTCTTGCTGTCTTTTTCTTACAAAGGCTGGCTGGCAGAACGGGCTCAGCAACAAACCTCTGATTTGTTATTACCCAGCATTTCATATCCACAAACATCGGTTTCATTATTTCCAGTTAGTAGGAAAATGAATTCCCGTTCCCATCCCTCCTACCCCAGGTTTAAAGCATTGTTATGAGACTTTAAAGGGTCCTTCTACTTGTTTAAAGACTCGGATGCTTGTTTTATTTTTGGAAGCAGAGTGTACAGTGAACAGGAATAGTTTGATGTTTAAAAAATAGCCCCAGTTCAGCATTCCCCTGAAGTGCGGGAAGTCCTGTCTCTGCAGGGCTGTGCCAGCAGCGTGACAGCCCAGAGAGCAAAGCCAGCTTGAAAAGGAAAAAGAACTGGCCTGCCCCACTTCATCTGTGAGAAGAGAGAGGTGAAAATAATAAACGTGGCAAGAAAATAAAAGACAGGATTGCTCTGATTTTTTATTTTAATGGCTGTTCCTATGTCTCCTGCTGATTTTGTTCCATAGTAGCTTTGCTTATTCAGCATTTTTGGTAATCGGGACCATGTGTTTTTTCATGGTATCATTATTTTTACTTTTCATTTGTTGAGTTGTAGTCTTGCTCTGGTCCCCATAGGGTATGGAGCCACTTTGATTTGGGCACTGAGTGAAAACAGTTAGGAGCTCTGTCTAGGAGAGCTTACCTAGAATTTGGAACCAGCAAATGCAATAAGAATATTTTCCAGTCTGATATAGAGAGATTTTCAAAATAGGAATTCTCCATGGGAGGAATGTCTGGGGAAATGCTTAGATTTCAAAATGAAAGGGAGATAGCCATTCAGTGTATTTTCTTGTCACTTTTATAATCTTCCTTGGTGGTGTACAAGGAGAAAAATGACACCCTCTGTTCCCTAAACTAAGCCAGAACCCAGCATCTCGTCTGCAAACATTTGCTCCAGCTCCAGCTTTCCATACTGCTGCAGCATGGGAGTGAGGAAGGCGTGCTAAGGGAGCAAGGTCAACCTCATCCTCTCCACAGCCAGCACTGCTCTCCATGGTGAGTCTGCGTCCAGCCTAGGGCTTGATCCTGCCTTCCCAGTGTGACTATTTTGCCAGAATCAGCTGTTTTCTCTCTGCCGTTGGCTATGGGACTGTGTGCAATGATGAGGATTTGCAGAGAGGGAGGAGAAGATCCTGTTCCAATTAGGCTGCCTTTGTGCTAATGTTTCATTCAGGGCTGCATGAGATAAGAGCAGTTTGCACTGAAATGCACAGCCGGAGGTTGTAGTTTGTGTTTCAACTCTGTTGAGATGGTACCCATTGAAAATCGAAACTGGGGTGCTTTTTTGCATCTGCCAGTGCTTTACTGACAGCTCTGTGTGGGCTGGAAACCCATTTCAGTTTGGCAAATGGACATTTTGTGCCTTGTCCCCCAAGTCTGATCTAGTTCTTTGCTTCATCCACCTAAAAAGTATTTCTGATGTGCCTAAGTAGCTAAGCTGCTGACAAGCATCTCAACAGAACAACCAGCAAGGTGACAAGTAGGCTATTGACAGAGCTGCCTTTACCAAAAGTGTATTCCACTTTCTTCACTGTGTGCCTTTTCAGAGACCTGCTGTGCTCCTTTATGGGCAGCAGAGAAACAGTCCTAGTGCTGAGCAGGGATGGGAACTAGGAGGGTGATGGAGAAGAGAAGCAAGAGGCTAATGCTGAGCATCTGTTCTCCATGGGATAAGCAAAGCAGTGGCTTATTCCATCAGTACAGCTTGTCTTGCTTTATACACCCTGTTGTCTGGTGTTCTCTAGCAGAGGTGCTTGGGTATGTCTACTCAAACATCTCTTCCTGATCAGAACTCCAGAGTCATTCATATCTGAAGAATTCTTTTCCCTTAATATTGTCTCTTATAAAATTTCCATCACTCATTTTTTTTATATAATGCTAACAGAGAAAATCTAAAGATGAACCAAAGTTTGATTGGTGCTACTGTATTAAAAAAGCTGATATGCTCTCATTTTCAATCCTCAAAATAATGTTTTAGCAAATTTTTCCCTGCTGAGATCAGACGGGAAATGCAAGGTGTATTGGAAATGCAGTAAAGGCAAAGATTTGATATTTTGAATGCTCTGAACTGCACTGCTGTGACCTCCTCTGCTGCCTCTTTGGAGAGTGAGAACTGAATATTGGTAGAGGTATAGGCAGAGCCAAGTAATGCCTGGACTTTCTCTCATGGTCTTGCTAGAAAGGATCTGCCTTGGTGAGACATCAACTTCCTTAATGGTCCTGCACTTTCCCATGCCACAGTGTTTTGGACAGTCATGGAGACTGGAGAGCAGTCTGCAGTGCCTTCCCTCTAGTTAGTCAAATGAGAGACCCCGAGTACTAATTCTGCAGTTTAATGGAAGTCACTTTCCAGAACAGAACAAACAGCAGAGGTCTGTCATGTTTCAGAGCCCGATTTCTCATGCTGTCCGTACCTGTGGGCTGATACAAGGGGGTCTGGACCACACATAAGTCATTCCAGAAGGATTCCTCTTGGCTCCATGCCCCATGGAGAAACCCCTAAGGGCTGGGAGAATGATTCAGCTCTTTCAGACTGCAAGGAGGAAGCGCCCCCAGGAATGTATTTGTCCTACGTAGCTGCTATGCTTTGGCCTGTCCCTGCCAGTTGCAGAGCTGTCTGCTCGAGGGTTCACAGTACAGGGATGATCTGTACTGGATGTGCAGTAATTCACAGTGGTTTGAGGTGGTGTTCCAGCTCCATGGTGGTTGTTGGCTTAGCCCTCGAGATGGGGAAGGTTTTGCGTTGCTGCCTTTGTTGCAGCTGGGAGGGAGCATGACTGGCCGCTCTCCTCCTTGTGTGGTGTCAGCAGACAGAGGCTCTCAGTGCTATGGGAAGCATCTTCCTTTTAAATGTGAATCACTAGCCTAGGGATCTGGCAAGGGGGGCACGAGGAAGCACTTCCTATATGAGGAATGCTTCTGCTGCACACTCCATGCCCTTGGATCCTAATGAAGTAACATTACTTGAGCTTTTAGGACTGGTCTCCTGTCTGCCAGAGCTTGGGGGTACCAGAGTTTTACTCCTTGCTGAGCAAAAGCACTACCCAAGTCTGTGGGGGGGCCTAATCCTGCTGCCATTGGAATTTTCCTGGTTCCTGTGAATTGCTGAGTGCACCTCCTGTGAGCTGCTGAGTAGCCTCCCTTGTCACTGAACCCATCAGGCCACTTGTCTCCCTCACTGACTGCTTCCACAGGGCTTTGAGGGCACTCAGGAAATGCAATCAGCACCTTACAGGATCGATCTACTAGGCAATAAATGAAGTTTTTTCTCTGGTAACTTGTGTGCATGAATTGAAAATCATTTATTCCAATTTGTTCTGAGGACGGATGCAGCATATACACATTTTCTATATTTATAAATATATAGAGATATATATTTTGTTCTCAGCTAGTTACCTCTTCTAAACTGCAATTTTCAGAGCAACCGGCATATATTTTTTATTCAACACGTAAAATGACTTTTTACAGTAAGAGAATGAAAGCTGTTTTAAGCATGTGTTTTCTGTATTTTTATTATGCATTATCCAATTATATTGAGATGTATTTTCCTCTTTGCTCTGCTCTTTCAGTTGTTATCCTTTTTATCAGTTATGCTTTTCAAATGTTTTGTAAGGGAAAATAAATATGCAAAATCGCCAGATGCCTTTTTTCTTTGCAGAAGAAGTATCACAAATGCTTTTTTATTACATTTTACCAATCCAATAAACTTCTTATAAATTTCATTTTTGTTTGCTAGTGTGTGAAATTATTTTTTCAAGTTGAATGGTATTTACTTTCTCCCAGCCTCCACCTGCAATTATGCTTCATATGCTTCACCTTTTTCTCTTTAAGGTTCAAAATTTCATTGTGTGGCTCCTGAGCATACCTAATTCAAGAGTCTCTTCCACTGTTGGGTGAAGTAAGGATACAAAGTGTCCCAGGAGAGGCTCCCCCCAATCATACTGACCATCTCTTGATGAATTTTGCACTATTCCTAAAAATGCATACCTTTGCATTGGAGAGCACTCCATTCCTAACCCATGCAGTAATCTGCAGAGTTTGGTCGTATGGGAAGGTGTCCACAAATGTTCTCAAATTTGGGTTGTGATGGGGTGACAGTAGAGCCAGACACCTTGCTCTGCAGCTGAATGGAGGAACATTATTCAAACAGTTGTGGGGAGAGTAGAAAGAAGTGTGGTTAGCAAAGCTTATCTCTTCTAAAAACTTGTTTCCAGAGTATCATTGTGGTAAATAATCAGGATTGTTCCCATCTGCTTAAAAAATATCACTGGTTGCCACACAGCCTGACCTCTACCTCTCCAGCCACAGACCCTGGTGCAGCACCAAATGCTCTCCCTGCCAGAAATGCTTCATGTGGTGGGGAGTCCAGTGTATCCCAATAAGCTTTTCCATAAATGCATGCTAAATATCTGCACCCTGCTCATAGCCTCTGTTTTTCTACCCTTTCTATCCCTGGACCTTTTTATAAAAGCCCTTTTCTCTCAGAAATCTCCTGCACAGTGCTGCACAGATTGTCTTCAATGTGGAATTTATTCCCATGAACTTTAGCAGTCTGGAAGACAGCTTTGTTGTCTAAGGTGGCCCTCACATCAGTAGAGAAGCTGTGTCATCTGTTCTTTAGGTAAGCACCTGAGACAGGTTTGTTTTGTGCCTTTAAGGGTTAAATGGGGCGAATACTGTCCTCCCTGTCAGCAGAAATAGTTATCTTAAAAGAGTTTTTGAGAGTTGTAGAAAAATCCCAAGCACACAATACAGCTAAACCCATTCCTTCCATGTAATTTCCACGAAAACTTTACCTAGTGTGAACTTGAAGACATCTGCATATGGAGATCCCACAGCCTCCCCTGGCAGTCCTCTCTCTAGCAGTGTTGTTCACCCCTGGACAGTCTCTCCTACTGTCCAGACCAAATATTCTTGGCTGTAAATTAAATGCCATCCTTACTTTCCCACCACCAGGGAAAATGAAGGACTTTTTTAGTAGGTTATGTATTGCCAGGGGATGCTTTGTTAGCTGTGGAAGGAGGTGCAGGCAGCAGCCTCGCTCCCAGCTCCTCCTCCCCTTCCCCAGGGGGCTTTAGGAAGGGCCTTGTTCTCCCTCAGGAAAGGACAAACTGCAGCTTGTTCCTACAGGACACGGGAGTCTGACAGGCTTTTTGTCTTGGCAGTAAAGGGAGTGTGGTGGTGTGGGCTTTCAAGTCTATTCAAACTGCTCTATAGTTTTCCAAACTCGATATTATTACTTCCTTTATAGCACAAGGTACTTTTTCCTAAACTTGTTACAGTGGAAAAGTTCCAGGGATACGTTGTCCACACACAAATCAAAATGCATTAGCAGGCTAGGGGCCAGAGGCGAGGGCCAAGGGTGGGGGAGCTATTAATTCCATAGTTTGGCACTGCTTTTCTTGCAATCAAAGGCTACCAGAATCCTTTGAAGACAATGAAAGCTTTGGGAGTGAAGTGTATCTAAAACCCAGGTGCCAATGGGGGCTGTCCCGGGGCTGAGGAGGGATGGAGGCAGAGGTGACTCTTTGCCTCTGTTGGTGACGTCCCTGCTCAGATGAAAAGCAGTCGCACCCCTGTGCTCTCCTGGAGCAATGGCTGTCTCCAGCTGTGGCTACTGGAGATTTAACCACCTGGCTTTGAAGAAAGGTGGGCCTGGGATGTTTATCTTGATGTTTATCTAGGCTAACCTCCTGTATGACATCTCTGTCAAAAAGGGAGCTTTATTTTGCTTTCTAGTCAATTTTGAGAAGATCTCAGGGGCTTCCTGAAATTCCTCAGGGGTTTTCAAAGCAGAAAAGAAACCTGGAAGGCAGGCAGGTAGTATTGGTGTTCTGGGAAGGGTTTGGAATAATAGTTTGGAAGGGAAGAGCCCAATGCAAGAGAGCAGCAGGGCTCCCTTTGTGAGAGATGGACACTTGCAAAGGGCCATTCTTCCAACATAGCTTTGTCAGGGTGAATTGCTTTCTGGAGAAGTCTCTCTAATGCCATTAACTGTCAAAGGATTCTGAAAGATCAGACCAGACCTCTTCCTTTCAGACAACTGAAACTGGAGAAGATGAATGGATAAGTGAGCCCTTTCACTGCTCCATTTCCCCAAAAATGGCAAGTGACTGCACCGCAGCACCACCACGGCTGCAAAAACAAGCAGGGAAAAGGGGGAAGAGGAGTTTGGATGGTGTTGTCAGGAAAATTGCTGCTCCTGTCAGTGTCATGTGTCACAGCCTGTCAGGGTCTTGCAGAACAGAGTGCCACTACTCCAGTGAGACCAAGGAGTTCCTTTCCCCAGGGAGCTCCTGTGAGGAAGACTGAGAGCTCTTTGCCTCTGGTCTGCCCGACCCAGCAGTCCTGGTAATGGTGAGTCAAAGGGGGTGAAGCCTACACTTCTTTTGCTGCTGAGAGGTTTTGGGGACAATGTTTTCTGGATGCTGAATCCGCTTAAAACACACAAGGTCAGCCCTGGAGCAGAGCAGAGATGTAGCCACTGCTTTCCAAGTGCTAACCACCTCCAGTGTGGTGCCCCTAGGAGTTACACATCACACTGTCTTCCATGAGGTAAGGAAAAACAAATAAGCCCAAATCATTGCATAGCAGAATGGTCTGCTTTTTTATCTTGCCATATTGTTGGTGTTGGACTGAATCTGCTGTCTTAAAGTACAAATATAAAGACGCTGCTAAATCATCACTATTTCAGCAACTAATTAAGGGGTAATGCTCATGGTGCAGCCGTATATGAGGCAATAAACGGCTTTGGCGGCTGATTAAACGCTGGCACTGAGGCATTTAATTACAGCAAAAGCCAATTACCATGTGCATATTCTGACACCATGGACATTACTCCTGTTCTGTGATGGAGCAAGGAAAGGCAATAAACCATGCTGTAGAGACATACAGCACAAGATCCTCTAGCTTTGCCAAAACTGCCACCCTCCTCTCCAGGCTCTGAGATGAGGACTTTGTCTCCCTATGGAAGGCTCAAAACAAAGTCCCAGAGTAAAAATGCTTTTTCATTTACAGGACTCATTTGAGATCTAGAAACAGAGCCAAATATTGCACATCCTCCCTGCACTAAGGCACATTTCACCATTTGTAGAGCCTAGTATTCTCACACTCGGGTAACGGGTGCATTTAAAGCCTCACCTTGGGCATATGGGCATATTTACCATCAATAGGCAAGTCAGTGACACTGAAGGAAGAGGTTATGTGTAGCCTTTTTTTCCTTCAGTTATTTCATTGCAGAAAGAATAATCAGTTGCAAAACTCCGCATGCCATTCTTCAATTAATTGATTTAAAAGCTGGAGTCCGATTTTCACAGGCTTTCAGCTCTTGCACCATCCATTTGACTTAACCAGCTCAGCACCTCTTCAAATTAAGCCCTCGCTCTCTTTAACCAGTAGTGAATTCTTCTTTTAAAGGAGTTTCCTAGAGAAATTCTCTCTTAGAAAATCCTTGGCACGAAACCTTAGCCAGCCTTGGCATGCAAACCTGCCTCACGCTGGCATTAACAAGCCTCTTATTTAAATGTTGATGAGCTCTTTGCTGCCAGTTAGCAACGGGAAATGCAGTCTGTGTGTTAAATGAGAGCTGGGAATGACTTCCAAATACCAAAATGTTTGTTAAACTCGCAGCCCACCTCTTCCCTCCTTGGGAGTGGGAAGCTTCCCAGCAAATTGGCCCCATTTTGCAGAGAAACTGCCAGGGAGGATCAGACCACGCATCCCTCTGGTTCTGTGGCCCACGTGGGACCAATGCCAGGAGCACAGCTTCCCAGGGCACCCTGTGTACCCCTGGTGTGGCTGTCTGCCCCGGGGGACCCTTTCCTGACCCCCTTAATTAGAGATATTTTCATGCATTGAAGGCAGGCTCCCCCTGCTATCGTGCTCATTTGGGGTTAAATGATGGCTTTTGGGGTTAAATGATGTCTATCCATAACACAGGGGGCTGGTGGCTGTTCCTGCACTGACAGTTGAAGAATTGCACCCTCAAACTTTTCAGGATCCCTTTGGTTCTTTGCAGGGCTTTATAGAAATGCATTCCACAACCTGATTGTGATATTTGATATTATGTTTATTGATGTATCACTTTAGCTGGATAGACACCCTCTAAAATTCAGCCAGAGACTCTGAGAGCAAGTTATGTTTTCTTGCCATCCCATAGAGACCAAATACCTTGTTGCCTCTAAAAGAGGAATATTATTTATGGTGGGGGCTCTTCTGTCCTTCTGGGACTCTTCCCTTTCAGGGTGAGTCAAAGGATGAGACTCAAATACTAAATGCCAGGCAAGGGAGTCTCCCTGTATCCTTGTGTTACCTTTGCTTCCTTCTGAAATCAACATGTTCCCCAGGCAGGGAACGTGTAAATTCTTTTGGCTACCACTCACTTTTGGATGAATCCCAACTGTGCATATATACAATGGTCGGTTTCCTCGGTGTTTGAATGAAGCAGAAAGGCTTTGTCTGCTATAGATGGGTGCTTTCAATCCCATTTATGGTACATTATATCAGCCCGAAATAGCATCTGTGAGGTCCTTCAGCTGAACCACCAGCAGATTTACAGCCACCGCAGAGGAGTTAGCAGGCTGGCTCCAGAGAGCTATGAGCAGTAACCATACTCTCCTGAAGTATTTGCTTTCTCTGCAAAGCTGACCTGAGGAAGAATCTGTTGTTCATTTGAAGATCTCAGTTTGTTCATTTATTCAGAGAACATCTTCACTTCAGAATGTGAAGAGATGAGTTTCAGAGCTGAGAGCCAAAGCCATGATTCTTGTTACTGCAGATCTGGTGACAGCTGCACAGACAGGGAGCTTCCCATGGTACATCCACACATCTGCAAGGTAAAACACGGGGAATTGGAGCTTTTTGCTCATCATGGGATGAACAAGGCAGTTCAATTACACACAATCTTCCTCTCAAACCTCTGCCCAGAGTATGCCCAGGACCTCATCTGTAACTCAGCAAAGAGAACAGCAAATGCATGCATGGACAAGTTCTCAGAGCTTAGTCTTTCTGCTGCTCTGAGGAGCACTTAAAGCACTGTGCAAGGCTGCAACAGCAGGGCCAAAATAGGGTGCACCAAAAATCTTCCTCAGGAGTCTATTCTTTGGTCACTTCCAGTCTGTTGCTTACCTGTGCTCTGATGCAGGCCAAACTCAGGAGTTATCCCAACTACTGCCCTCACTGGAAACATCTGGGGAATGGCTGTTTTTTCTCAGTTGCCCTGGGGAAGTTCAGGAAGCCAGCTAAGACTGGCCAGTGACAGCCCATGCCTCAGATGCTCCCTGTCTAAGCAGGCAGGACACATGAAGAGTGGGCAGTGCTGCCAACTCAAGCTGCCAGAGCCCTGTGTTTATGTGAAACTCTTGGCTCTCATTTAAAATAATAATGATCATAATAAAAAAATCTGACCTGCTCAGTTGGAAATACGATCCATAAAGAGTCAGAAACCACAAGGCCACTCAAAAAGGCACGTAATTCATAGGTATATGCTTATAGCTCTTGATTTTTAAGCCAAAATCATGGTGTTTGGAGGCCCAAATCAAGACTTATGAATTCCTAGAGGTTGACAGTACCAAGTGGGGAAAGGGCAAAGTTAGCCTATGGTTAAAAAAAGAGTTGCCAAATGCATGACAGCAGGTCAGTGGGAGAGCCAGGCCTCCTGCCACCTCCTCCTCACCCCATGGACCAGCCACACTGCCTGGCCTCCTGCCCTAGAGGAAATTAAGAGTCCTTAAACCAATCCTGACTATTTTAGTCTTGTGTTTCCATCTTCCTTTTGATGTTCTTATTTTCAGCAGCACATAGATCTTGCAGCATCCTGCTGCTCCCCACAGGATGCTACTCCATCTCTGGGGCTCATGGCCATGGTGCTGTGTGCTGATGACAGCTGTGGGAGTTTGCAGTAGCATAATATTTGCATGCCATGAATATGCAGTCCTGAGCCTGGCCCAGTTCTCCATGCAGCCAGCCTGTGCATGTTTGCCAGGGACAGCAGCATCCTGCATGTGTCTAGATCCCAGGAGATACCAGTTTCTGGAGTCTTGAGTGGCATTTTTGTGTACATTTAGCAGTTTATAATCACAAACACCTGGAGAACCAGGTTCTTGTTCAGTACCCTGGGAAATCTCGGTTTGCTTTTAATCACAGCAGAAATCAGGGTCTTCCTGGTTGAGCAGCAATCATCCCTACCTGAGCTTTTTCCAGGATCTGATTTCTGCCTGCGAGCAAAGCACAGAAACCTCCTGGCACACAGCACAGCCCTGGCCAAGGGCACAGCCTGCCAGTGGCTCCTCTCCCTGTCACACTGACTTCTAATTTCTGTTTACACCAGCACAATGTCAAACATCACAGCAGCAGCTCTGGTGGAAGGTGAGTCTGTTAGAACAGAGGTGTCACTTCCTCTGCTGAGGCCTCTCTAATAACGCCAAGATGCTTTTCTAACTAATTAATTACAGGGCTTTGGCTGAGTTGTTTTAATGATTCCCATCTTCCTGCTGCTGCTCTGCAATCAGCAGTACTTGCAGTGCTGTTCAGAGCAACATTGATGCCATCAGAGCAGACGGATGAGTGATATGGGGCAGAGGGGCTGGCTTTTTAAGCCAGATGTACTCTGAGATGCTTGACTTTCTGCTCTCTGATGTACTTTCTTGGAGAAGACGATAAAGATATGATAAGCAGGTAGCTCTATCAGGACTTTAACCCTGAGCAAGATTGCTCTCTCTAGGGAAGAGCTTATGCAAAGTGTAAATAGTTCTCACCTTCTCATTAAAAAGTCATAAAATCTCAGGATCCAACTTGCATGTGCATCCAATTGACTTGGTGGGTTAGAAAAAAATGAAACTGCAGCCTGGAAACTGCAGCCTGGAAACTCTGCTCCTGGACCTTGAATATGGAGATTGGCTGTAGATGGAATGGCCTGCTCAGAGCCAGTGCTCCAGCCCACCGATTATTTATGCTCTGGTAGCACAGAGTTGTAGTGCATGGCCTCCCTTGCTTGTACAAATCAAAAACATGGGTCCAAATACTTTTGGAGTGAGGAGACAAAGCTTGTGGCATAATTTGACCAGGCAGCACCAGACGTTGCATTACAGCATGATTGTGTGCAGGGGAGATCCAGGCACTGCTGCTGCTCACTGCTCACTTCATTCATCACCTCTCCACTCCTCAGGAACAGCCCCTGCCCCGGGCTTGCTCAGTGCCTTCCTGCAGTGCTGATGGCAATTCCTCACCTCAAAAAATATGGTAAGCAGAGTAGGAAATGAAAGGCAGCAAGGGAAGGCAGCAGGGAGAGCAGCAAGTCTGCAGAGAGGCAGCAGCCTCAGGACTCAGCTCCTGCCTGGCTGTGGGTCACTGCACAGCGAGGTGTCAGGAGGAGTTTGAAGGCACACTTTGTCCTGCAAAGCCCATTCCAGGAGTATGCTCAAAGACACATGAAGGTATTTTTTCTGAGATGTGTGGGATGGACTAGGTACATTAAAGTAAATCTGGAGTTGTTTTTTTGCTATAGTTCCTTTTTATTATTTTTCAGTTCTTCTAAATGTCTGTATAGGTATTCCCATTTCAGTCCATGGATCATGAGCCAAACAGAGGTGATGAGATTAAGTTTTGTGAGCTCTATAATTAACAGATGGTCCCCTGAGCATCAGAAGTGATCAAGCCTGCTTTCCTATGGATCTATGCCATATGTGGATTCTTTTCTAAGAAGGGGGGAATTCTTTCTCCAGTCTTTTGCTTACAAAAGGCCCTATTGAGGTAATTTGACAAAAAACTTTTGACAAAACACTTTGACAAAACACTTACTGGAATCTAGTATCTTTAAGATTTTTCCACTCCCTTTCTTCCCCTACAGTCTGAGGGAGTGAAATTGGTGAGGGAGTCCTAGAATCATCAGAGGGTGGGAAAGATGGATGTTAAGCAAAAGATGGCAAACAGATGAAAGCAGATGCCATGATGTATAATAACAAAACTCTTGGAAGGGAGTGTCTGTATATCTGAAAGGAGATAAATTAAGGTTAGAGAACCATTCTCCATTATTTCTTCCTGGGGTACCTAAGACATCAAATAAGTGACACACTGGTCTCTAACACATCAGCCCACCAGCTGAACCTGCTGCACAATGATGCAGCTCTTCCAAATACATTCCTTCAGCCAAATCTCCAAAGAGTCTCTCCTTCGCTAGAGCTTCTGTCCCAAGTAGAAATTCAAATGCAAAGTGCTGTGACCTTCCTCTCAGTGTAATTGAAAAATATTAGCAGTGCCTTTGTACTGGCTTGAAGCTTTTGTGCTGAATTTGCATCTAATAAGAAGGGACCTTTTAAGGAGCAAATAAATAAATAAATGGAGGAAACCTTCTCTTTGAGCTAATTTTAGGCACATGCATGCTGACAGCTGCTCTTCCCTGATAGATCTCAGCCACATCCTGGAGCAACCAGGGGGACTAAGCTCTGCTCATGTCACTGCAGAAAAGGGCTTTGTTTGTTTTGTTTTTAGGGGACTGATGGTAGCTGGCTTTCCAGAGTGTCCCTTCATCCTGGCTTGCATTATGACACAGGTGGGAACAGGGGCAAGGAATCATGGCACTTGTAAGGGTAACCAAGCCATACACAAGGCAACGAGGGGTGGCAATTGCTGGGCATGGGTAGTGAGGCCAAGGTCTGCCCTTGGTGGCCTTTCCCCAAGAACAAGTGCACCAAGATGTGAGCCCTGGAGACATCCCGACCATCCAGTGAACCAGTCTGGGCGTCAGCCTGGGGAACAGAGGCCCTGAGGGGCTGCAGGTGTGCAAGAGACAGGTCTGGGGAGGGGAGCGAGGCAGGACTTGCTCCTGTGAGCCTCATGTTCAGCTGTCAGAGACTTGACAGATCTGTTCATACTTCTGGTGAGGCTTCTTCCTCCTCTGGGTGTGAACTACGCCAAAATCTGCACCTTACATTGCTTTCCTCAGGCTAACCCATGCATGTCTCCTCAGTCCATCTCCCAAGACATATGGATGGGTAAAACTGAGATGACCAAGTGGGAAAAGTCCCAGCCCAAGTCTGCTTCAAGAGTAAAAGGAAACAGGGCATAGATACTGCTCTTTCCTTTTCACCTGTAGCTTGTTGTTTTTTTTTCTTCCCTGCTCAAATTAGAAACTCAGGACTTGTCTAGCTCAGATGATTGTTTCATTTCCTCGTCGAAAAGGTGATTACCCCTTTAGTTCTCATAATTACCTAATCAGCAAAAATCAAATCAATCAATGTTAATTTCAACCCTAATAAATATTCTCTGCTATTCTATACATTTATGTATGTCTCAAAACTCATCCTAATTTCAAGGAAAACATGATTTCACAAGTCAGACCAACTTGCTCAGCACCAGGCTCAGCAGTGTGCCACACATCCTGTGAACACACAGGGAGGGGTGGGCTTGTGACAGAGAGGAGCTGAACAAACACACCTGGAAACTGTGATGGGAAAGGCTGATGCATAACAAGAGGTCCACTGGTCCATACCCTGCCACAACACAGGATCAGCTGGACCCAAGCTAGCTCAGACAGATGTTTGCTTCTGTCCTGTTCTGAAAGCATTCAAGGATACAGACCTCACAGACCCCCTAGGCAACGATTTCAGTGCTTAACTGTGATTGTTATTTAAAACATTTAAAAAGTGGGCCAAAGTTAAATCCTCCTCGATGCACTTCAAGCTTGCTGTTTTCTGCCCTGCCCACACTGGACTAATGAGCTGTGTTTGACATGGGTTACTCCTTCCTGCAGCAGGTGGATTCGGAGGTGATGTTAAAAGGTGAGAAACTGAGCCTAGACTGGTGTGGTTACTGCACAAAAACTGCCTGATGGTTTCTGTGAGTTGGTAAATTAAAGAGCCAGTTGAGACAGAAATGAGGTCTTTGCTGGTGTCCTAAAACAACAAAAAGTCTCAGCTTTTGGGATCAGCTTCCCTACTTGTGTCCCTACTTCCCTACTACAAGTCACATGGAGGGCCCAACTGATGCTTGCCTGGCTCACCCTGCCCCACAAATAGGACTGGAATATTTCTCTGTCTTTATATGTGTTGCTCTTGATGCTTGTTTACTGCCATGATTTCTACTCCAGCACAGATGTGGGGGGAAAGGGAAGGGTGGGAAAAAGCAGTGTGAGTTTAGCAGTCACCTACCTGCTATTATTTACCCTGATAAGGGCTCAAACACTTCTTCTGGCATTGGTAATAGAAATACTTGAAACAATTGTCCCACCCAAGTCTTAGCACTGAACCAGATGCTGAGATGCCTCTGGCAGGTTTTTCCCCACTTGCACATCCATGCCCTTCCTGCTGGAGCTGCTGACTTGTAACAGCTCTGCTGGGCAGTAGAATATCAGGTGTGTGGGGCCAGGACCATCACTGCAGGCTGGGTTTGTGCAGCATCAAGCACAGTGTGTGTGATGTGGGTTCATCTCCACACTGGGCATCTGCTGTGGAAGGACATGAGCTACACAAAGAGGATTGGGATGGCTTTGCTGGAAAATTGAGACTCGATGTATTCCTGTACCCAGCTCCTCTTCCTTCCTGCAACCTGTGCCCTCCTCCCAGCTGTCCTACATCATGGGACTGTGTCTGGACCTTCTCATCCTTTGGAGGAGGCTGACATGTGGCTTAGAAGTCAGGAGGGTTGCATGTTTGTGGTTAGCCAAGGCTTGTGTTTTAAAGGATGCTTTGGCCCCTGATGACTTTCTCTCTGTGGGGCTGGCCTCGAGGACAGATGCTCAGCAGTGAAGTGAAGCAGTGCCAGATTTTTAGATGCTAGCATTTACTGTGGTTTTTGAGGAAGCTCTTCTCCATAAAAACACTCTTCTTTTTTTTTTTTTTTTCCCAGGACTTTCCTGAGCAACTCCTGGTACAGGTAAACCCAACTCCTCTCTTTCTTAGGCTGCACATAGTGAAAAATCCTCCTAAAGCCATGTCTGTGTGGGAAATGCAGTGAGCAACCGTGGCCTCCCAGCACCCAGCCCCCGCGTGGCAGATGGAGCTGAGCAAGAGGCACTTTTGTGCTGGTTTGTGTCTTTCAAGGAAATAATTCCTGAAGAGGAGGGAGGGCTCTGCTCCAGGGAGATAAGCAGTCCCATTAAGCCAGACCTCTCGTGTTTCTCCTCTTCCCATTCCACAAGGCAGCATCCTGAGGGATGGCACAAAGGAGATGCCAGCCTGTAGGAGCAGGGTGGGAGCACTGAGGTGCTGCCTGGAAGCCTGGCTCCATCCAACCACCTCTGAAGGAGGGAGCAGATCCTCTGCCTGGTGCACAAGCTGACTGCACTGCAATGCTGGGGAACAGCCCCTGCCTGGCTGATCCTGCCAGGCCATGGGGAGACAGCAGGGGTGGGGTGTCTCAGGTCCTGTGGGCAGGCTCTGACACGTTGTGTGTGTCAGCCCCCTGCCCTGAGCTCTCCTGCTTTGCTTGGTGGTGTCCCACTGTCACCCACTGCTCCTGACCCTGCCTACAGCCCTCGGGCAGAGGTGACTCTCAAGGCTGGTTTCCCAGCACGAGGGCTGTGCCAGCAGGCTCAGACAGACATTGCCCAGCAGCAGGAGAGGAGAGCCCGCACACCCCGAGCCCCGGAAAGGCCAGGCTGGACCGAGAACCACAACACAGGAGCAGGCAGATATGGCAGGAACAGGAGAGGGAATGGGCTGGGATTGGGACCATGGCTATGTCCAAGCAGGGACGGGACTGGATGAGCTCCTACATCAGTGCAGGGTTCAGGCAGAGGTGCCCACAGCTGGGATGTCTATGAGCAATATGCTCAGACCATGTGGAGCTGACACAAGTGCAGAAGGTGGGAGGGAAAGAAACCCCAGACCTAGCAAAGGTTTGAGCTGAGAACTGGCATGACCACGTGCCAGAAACTGTGCCTGAGTGGAGAAAGGCTTGTGGCACATCATCAGAGTGGTGCAGCAGCCCAGGGCATGATGGATCTGCAGGTCTGGCTGGAAGGCTTTAAAAGCAACCCTGAACAGAAGGTTTCCAAGTGTCCAGAGCTGAATTAGTAGGAGATACTGCACCTAAGTAGCATGGGAAAACTGTAACAGAGATGCCAGCCTGGGAGAAGAGGGATTGCAGGAGTTCGTCTCAGATCAGGACCCCAAGCTGCATTTTCAACGCTGCCAACATGCAAGGGTCTCTGATTCAAAGAAACAAGTAGAAAACAACGTGGTTTCAACCAGAAACACTGCACAAGATGCCTGTGAGGGAAGGTTTACAAGGGCCAAAGGCATTGTAGTGCATGTTATGGCCACGGGATCTCCTTAGAGCTCCAGGGGAAGACTCCAGCTTGGCTGGGAGAGAACACCAGACTGGTCACTGGGGAAAGGCTTGAGGGCAAGTGTGGAGTGTGGGATCAGGTTGGTCTCTATCAATGGCAGGCACCAGCTACCATCAGGTCTGCCAGCTCAGACCCTCTGCAAGCTGCATGTTCAACCACGGCCAGGAGAGCCTTCCCCATGGTCTGCCCTTCCTTTCCTGTGAAAGTGTCGAGATCTGGAGCATCACCAAGCACAATGTGCCTGAGCAGCATTATGTTCTCTGGGTGCAAAAAGGTAAATAAAACACCATGCAGGAACTTCATCCTCTTCAATCCCCCACTCACCACTTTCCTGTTTAAGACCCTGTTCCTCTTGGGATACTGGACTATCATTCAGGAAAGCAGCCCCAGTTCCCCAGCAGTATTTGTCCTGGGCACAAGGGCATCACAAGCAGAGCTCGACTGTCAGCAGATCCAGGAAGCACAGGCCTGCACAGTCCCTAGGGGGGAATTATTTGCTGATTGCATCTGTTTCCCAGAAGCATCACTCCAATTCATCCTGGGATTCATGTTTTATCCAGCAAATAAGCACCTTGGGAGCTTCATTTCCATCTCAGTTGTTAAATTTAGAAGTGGTGTTTCCCCTTCTCCCACCCTCTCCTGCCCCCTCCCCTACAACTCCCGTATCTCCCCTCCAGCCCCCTCCCTCACCTCCAGCTCTCCCTCTTTGTCGCATTACATAGTAATCTGAGATGCATTGGCCGAGCTCCAGGGAACAGAATGTACTTGGCAGGGAGACGGGTCTTGATGTCTGCAAAATGTCGGGAAATGCAGCCAAGAGCTGCTAACTGGGTCATTAACCTCTAGAAGAAGAGCAAGTTGTGGAGCTGTGCTCTGTCTCCCTTCATCTCTCCAATAAAAATGTCCCAGCAATGAGAGAGGGAAGAAGAGGTTTACAGCTTTAAGTCCGGAGCAGTCAATGCAACCACCCCTCCCTGACCCCCCTTCTCCTTTCCCTCTCCCCCAGTGCAGTATTAAAGCTCGTAAGTGGCCTTTTAAAAACCCAGCGGTCCCCAAACAGCTGTCCCTTGGTGCTTGTAAAGAGGCTACTGGAGCAAACCAGTCACTTCCAGCGCCGTGCTGCTCCTGCTGTTCGTGCTCAGAGGGGCTCCGAGGAAGGGACTTTTCCTGGGTACAGCCCCATGGCAACCCTCGTGCAGGTTGGGACCAGGTGCTGCCATTGCCCCACGGACCTGTGTACCCCTCTTTGTCATCCCCAGCTGCTCATGGTATTTCTGGCCACCCCATTTCTGAGCTGCCTGCCTGTGTTGGAGCTGCAGGTTGCAGGCAGAGCTGGCTGATTCCCCTCCATGGGAAGAGGTGCTGGGAAACAGCAAACAGGCCAAGGAGGGTCCTGAGCTCAAATACCGCAGCCCATGTCACTCTGTGAAACTTGAAATAAAGCAAAGCTGCTTGTCAATGGGAGCGAGGGCTCTGAAGGCTGCAGGAGGAGGAGTCCCCCAGAAATGGGGATCCTGGCCAGAGTCAGCCAAGGGACAGGGGAATGGTGTTCCAGCTCCAAAAATCCTCAACTCCCCCAACTGTTCGGTGGCTGTTCAGAGTGCAGGTCACGGGATGGAGGCTAGCGGGTGGATGGGAGAGAATAAAGGTACCACACTGCCAGGCTCCTTCCTCAGAGGCGCCTTATTTCCATCCCTGTCCTCTGGAAGGGATCGATCCTTAGGAGAGATTTGGCTGGGCTGCCCAAGGAGCCCAGCGCTCACTCCTGTAGCTGGTGCCCTCATGGTGACACCTGCGGGACATTCCCAAGCCCAGGAGCTCTGGGATAAGCAGGTGCTGCTGTGCCCATCCCGGCGGCTCCAGGTGGGAACAGCCGCAATCCCGCTCCGCCAGTGCCCTCTGCCGGCCGGCCCGGGCAGCGCGGGGCCGGGAGGGCCCCCGGGAACCCGCCCCAGGGAATCTCCGCAACCCGGGAATCTCCCACCCCCAGGGAATATCCTGGGACCAGGGAATCTCCCACCCCCAGGGAATCTCCTGCCTCCAGGGAATCTCCCGCTCCTGGTTCAGATCGGTGTGGGTTAGCCTAAGGGCTCCTCTAAAGTCAGGGAATGTTAGTTCCTTCCTTAGCAAATTCGCAGGTTAACACCTTCTCCCTCCGGCAAGGATAGCTTTGTCACCTGCCGAAAAGCTATTAAAGGAATGCAGCCTCCCTTTCTCCAATACCAAACATTCCCCCAGTCCCTCGTTGTCAGGGGCAATGGCAGTGAAGCCATGCTATCAATTAAGCCACTTTATTCCCTTTTCTCCTTTCCAGCCCTACACCGTAATTGTCAAAGCACGAGTTACCCCAGTTCCTCCTGATTTCCCAAGTGCATCCTTAGGTTTTCTGGGTGCCTTCAAAACTGCAGAGCAAATGCTAAAAATTAAGAAGCCCCTGCTAGGCTCTGTCTTGCTTGTACTTGCTCCAGGATGTCCAGCACTTCTTCAGGGACCAGCTGCAGGGGCATGGGCCAGACAAGGCCAGTTGTTTGTAAGGTAGAGTGATCCCAAGTCTCTACTGATAGCTTGGGTAAACCTATTTAGAAGAAATATTATCGCTATGGGAGAAACTGAGTGAAATCCCTGACCCAGATGAAGCAGCAGCTAGTGACATCTATGCCCCATGCCTATGGCAGTAGCCACAGCCACAGTGTCCTCCTTTCAGCAGCATTTCACTTGGAGGAAATGAAAGCATCGGAAAAGGAAACAGGGCTGAAAAGGCTTAGATCCCCAGCGAGCGGGCCTTTGTTTTCCCATTGTGCTCGCCCAGCTGAGCCTGTGTTGGAGCAGAGCCCTCCTGCAGCTGGGCCCAAAAGCAGCAGCCAAGGAGAAACCGCGGCAACCATCTGTGCAAGAGGAGGAGGGATGTGCAGGGGCTGCAGTGCTCATCTGGGCTGGGCAGGAGAGGTGAAGGGCTGGTGGACCCACAGCCACATCTGCAGCCCCAGCAGGGCACGGCAGCTGCCTGCCCTGAGGAAATGGGACAGTCTTGCCCATTCTGGGCAGCAATCACCGAGAAGAAGCAGACAGGGAGAGGTCAGAGGAAGCAACAGTCTTGGAGAGCAGGACATCAGCTTTCACTTGGTTCTGCACCACAGCAGCACTGACCAAGGATCTCGAGGGCCAGGGCTGTGATCCGACCTCCCAGGCCAGAGCACAGCTGCATGTCATGGCAAATAGTTCCAACAACACCATAGGCTGTGCCTGTTTCTAGACATCCCAAGGGGCGCTGGGACCAAAATTGGATTTTAAGAACTGCCACATCATGTTGGTGATGCATGTGCTGAGTTCCATATGCAGAGCTAGTGGTAAATCTGACAACATTTCTGGCAAAATAGTTTCTGTACTGGAAAGCCCCAAAACAACTGGGCATGAGCAAGTATCCTGCAGAGCACAGCCCTGTCAGTGACCTCGCTGGCTTGGTGTCAGTGCAGGGAAAGTGCTGCCTTCTCTTTCAGAGGGCAAGGGGTTAAACCCAGCTCTGCTTCCTCTCTCTGCCCTGAGGGAATGGTCTGAGAACTTGCCAAGGTCCTACCTGCAGCACAAACTGAGGGGCTGTGAATTCCCTCCAAGCTCAGCTACTGCTCCCTCTCTCAGAGGAGACCCAGTGTAGATGTTTGATCTAATGGTGATCTGCCCTAAAATGACCCGGTACCTCTTGAAGGGAGGTCACTGCCCAGCAGATGACAAATCAGTGCTAATTCTGGGGGGGTGAGCAAAAGGCCAAGACGTGATCCTTTTCCTCTCTCTGTGTCACTGACAGACCTGTAGGAAGCAATGCTTTGGGGGTGGCAAGGATTCCTGATGGCTTTTCTTGCCTTCCCTGGGCAGAACAGCCTGCAGGACCACTTCAGCAGCTCTGCTCAAGCTGGGGTGTCCTCAGCAGCCATCAGAGCCTCCTCAAGTGTCCAACCTGCCCTCAACCAGAGAAACTTTAATTTTTCTCACCTGGGTGAAGTTGGAGAATGGTGCCTTAGGAACTGTGCCTTGAAACAACCCTGTTCAGTCTTTCTTGGCCTAGCTGTAACTTAACTAAAGCAGCTAGAGACACAGATTTCACAAGGACTTCTTAGTTCCCAGAGTGAGGGATGTCTCCAGTGAATTTGTACCTTCAGGAGGCTGTGATGGAAGGACTCTGCCCACTAACCCTGCTACTTAACACCACCACAGCTGCTAAGGGCTTTTGGAGCAGAATGATGTTGCTGGTGTCATTGCACTGCCATGCAAATGTCTGGCTGAGGAAGGGTCCCTGGGGCTTCAGATCAAGTTTTCCAGTAGCAAAAATATTTGGTGGCTTTTTAAAGTCCTTCTCCCTGGATTTGTGCTATTGCATGAATGTTTTTATTTATTTTTGGAGAAAGATCTTTTAGGCTGCAGAATTACTGTGGAAAAAGGCTTCATTCTTAGAGGCTCCCCAAAGTAAATAAATTAAAAGAACCAGCACTTGAAAATTCCTCATGAAGCTAATGATAGGAGAGACTGATGACTCTGGGCCTCTGAAGTCCTGGAGCCAAACAACACTGCTTCTACTTCCTGAAATGTCTTTTTCTTAAAGAAGGGTGTTCTCTCCAGTCGATTAAGGATCTACAATGTTTTATTCATGCACAGCCCGGGATTATCAGCAGTGTTTTCAAACCAGCTAGTGCCACCACTTCCCCAGCTTGAGGAAGCTGCATTTCCTCAGTGCAGCTCAAGGCTACTCCTAGGGAAGGCGTCACAGCTATTACTACTTGTTACCCTTATTTGTTAACCTCTGGGATGAACTGTTAGTGCTTGTCTCTGGTGCTGCCTTGGCTGGCTCAGTTCCCTTAATTCTTTTTATGCACCCAAAACACGATGGCAAGTGATCATCCTGGTATGAGTCAGTACTGATCCCGTTGTTGCAGTGAAGAGTCGGATTTTATCCAAATAAGGAGCTGCACTTCTGCACTGGGTAGAACATTTCTTGGATATACACGAAATGTAGACAGCAAAACTCAGACATCTGTGGCTAGCCAGGGTATCTGGCTGGTGTCTCTGCCTGTCCAGGGACCACTTGGAGCCTCAAGCCACTTCCATCTCCAAACTGTTACCCCTCCTAGGAGTGAGAAATTCCCTCTTTGTTGTTAATCCTGGAGGGATTAAAACACACAATGATTTCTGATCATTAAAGAGAGGGAACAGTCCATTGTATTTGTAAATAATAAAGTCCTAAATGCTGAATCTTACTGAAGGCAAAAGTGGTTTCAGCAACCAATAATTCAGCCATCAGAAGGAAATACATGGAGAAAACCCCATGTCCCCTGTTGTATGGTTACTGCACAGCAAAGAGGGTCATATATTAAAATTGTGAAACTGCCTAAGCACTCTGTAATTAACTGCTGTCTATTTAACCAGACAGCTAAAGCAAGTTAATTCAGTGTCAGTTAGGAGACTTATTAAGTGTCTGTGGTTTTTTAACAATTTCCTGGTCCATCATTAACTACCTCTAGATTATCTTGTCAAATTGATAATTAAATGCCTCAAAAATTCATTACAGACTCAATATATTAATAGGAATATAATTAAGTAATGTTTGCTTATGTGATCTGCAGTTTATTACCTGCATGCTGATTTATCTCCAAGGCATTTACTAAACCTTAGCTGTAGCCTATTCAGAATCAATACAGGCCCAGGAGTCAATAAACATTGTATTAGATCCAAATGAGGTATTTAATTGGGAGAATGCATTGAAGTTGTCTTCTGGATCTCCAGTGAGTTTGAAGAGGGGAGTGTGACCTTACAAACAACAGCTGAAGAACCTGCAGTTGATGATTTATGGCTGGGTCAGAATCCCACCCCCCCGAGGCACAGGTTTTTGGTCTAATTTTGTTGACTGTTTGGTTTGGGTTCTGTAGTCTGTTAGAAACTGCCTAAATTGGTCTTACTGTGCTAGTCAGTTAGTGCAATGATGAATCAGAGGCCCTGTTTTGTGTAAAAAGCCAGAGTTAACTCCTCTTGTCCTACATAAGGAAGATAGTCTAATGAATTCCCTAAATTTGTAAGCCTTGGACTTTGCATGCCATGTGAATTTTTCAGACAACTTGCAAGTTGCTTCATTAACTAGTTTGATTAATAAGATACAATTTTTTTAATTATGAAGGGAAAATAAAAGTGGTTTTTTGCACTCTGAATAGCTGTAAAGATGGAAGAAAACAACATCTGAGATTTGCTGCCCTGCTTTAACACACCAGTTTGTTATTAAGGCCCATTATCAGTGGTTACAGTCTGTTGGGATTAGCCAGCCCACAGATAGGTTACTGATCAAGATAAATCTGTGGAGGAGCAATAGCCAGCCTTCCTTGCAGCTGAGTGTGCCAAGGGATTTTCTGGTGCTGGTGGTTTGATGGGAGGAGGGCTGAGCCCAGTCTGGACCCTGGGCTGAGCTGTGGCCACTGGTGCTGGAGCTGTGGCCAGCTGCAGAGCCTGTGCTCCTGATGTGTTTGTAGCCTGGAGCTCCATGTATGGTTGTGTAGCTTTTAGCTCTTCTGGTAATTTTGAAGACTAGTGAAATCTCATTAAGATGGGTTTGAGCTCATGTGTGTACATGTATAGGAGATGCATGTTTAAAAATAAAGAGTAGGCTGGCTAAATTGATCCAAGTCACAGTGCCATAAGCCCCATGAGGTAGGCAGTTACATTTAAAAGAAATTTTAAAAGGTTATAATTAATATAATTTCAGCAGTAATCTCAGGGACTTGAACTTCCCATTGCTGTTCAGTGATGTTAGGAATTAGCTATGTTGTCATGAAGAAGATATTTCAGTGTTCTTTGGCCCAGATTAGGTTAAATTATTTTTTTTACACAGAAAGTCAATGTTTTTGTTGTACTAGTTTGCCATTGTGGCATTATCACAAGCTTGGGGTGATAGTGGTGGCTGTTACTGCTTTGGTGTCCTACTTTGAGCTATGGTACTTTTTCTGGAGGGAGGTAGAAGGGAAGAAGCTGATGAAATATCCAATGGTTCCTTTTCCCCAGATGCTAATCACAAACAACCCACAAAAGAGTGTGTGAATACAATCCAAAATAGGCTTTGGCATGGAAGTGTTTTTTGGAGCATATCTGGGGTTTAATTTTTTTTTTCTCCAATTTTAGGCAAATATAGCTTTGGTTTTCACACTTAAATATATTTGGACTATTTTGTTTTCAAAAACTGGTATTCTACTGTTTGAATTAGATGAAAAGCTGGCCAGATCCAAGCTGAGCATTCCTGGGGGAGAGTTCCCAGCAAGCAGGCTTGTGTGAGTGCAGCCTTTGGTGTCTGCCAGGCTCTTCCATAAAGTGATTATACTGGTTCAAAAACAACAGGAAAAAAAAAAAAAAGGAAAAAAATCCCCAGGCTGAATTCTCCTCTGAAACCCATGAAGCTCCGGGGAAGTTGCTTGGCTGTGGGCAAAACTTAAGTTGGTATCTTTAGGGCATTTTTTCCATGAGTTCTGTATGTGCCTATTCCAGAGGTGAAACCTTGTGACTCCTGACCAGGAATGCAAAACTGTTGTAAAATTTACACATGTTGTGTACTAAGAGCCTTTGCATGAGGAATTTGGTTAGAAATATTTTTCTACTTCATCCTTTTCTGAGCTTTACTGGAATTAAAACTGAACCAAACTTTTCTGAAAACTCTGAAATGCTTCAGTAACTTGTGTTTGTTTTCCTCATGCCTCTGTACTTGGCTTCTGGCAAGGACTGAAAGCAGCACTGAGTCACTCAGTAAAGAAGTCTGTTTTGACAGCATCCTCTTGGCCGGAGCAGGAAGTTCTCAAAGTCTGAAGGCATTGAGAGTTCTGGATCTTGCATGGTTAAAGCCCAGATGCACAAACCCTAAGGGCATCATCAGGAGGTATTCCAGCTTCTGGAGCTGCTCAGACCATGCAAAGCTGGCAGCCTGGAGAGCCTTGCCTGTCATTGGAGTTAGCTGAAAAGGTGGCTCCACCAGAAATCCTTAATCATACAGTAATTTTGAGAAAGAGTCAAATTCTTTGAAGTCTTTCTATTTTTCTAATGAGATTATTTAAAAAAAAAGTGTGGGGTGTGGGGAGAAAAAGCTCCATCTTACTCACCAGATCTGCAGGCTCTGTGTTTTCTGAGTCATAGCTTCTGGCTGCACTGACAATGGCATGGTTTTTTAATTTGCTTTCCAACCTCGTTAATGCAATAAGAAGGGGCAGAGCAAACACTGGGACAGAGATAGGATTGTGTAAGAATCAACAAGATGATAAATTGGACCATTGGTTTTCCTTGTTGGGATTAGTGCTCAACAAGGAAGAGCTTTAGTCTGGCTCCAGTAGGAGTTTTGCAAGGTAGAAGTTGGGAATGGGAAGGAAGGAGGTGAGAGGGAGAGGAGCCCAGTAGCTCCTCACTAACAGATACCCATTTATGAACAGTTGATGTGCAGACTAAAGGACAGCTGTGTTCCTCTATACAACATCCTGTTAGCATTGCTTTATTTAAAAGAGGCACTGAAATGGATTTCTTCTACAGCCAAACTTCAAATTTGGCAAATGTGTGTTTCCCACTGGTGCTGGTGTTTGTGACATTGTGAGGCAAGTCACAAAGGAGGCCACCTCGTGTGAATCCAGACACCTTCTTTTATCTTCCAAGATGACGAAGAAGGAAAAAATATGCAATATATGTGAAAGGGGAAGAGTTGGGTCTCTTTTCATATTCACTACCAGACGCCTGCCATGAAAAAGCAAGTGCTTGTTAACACTTCCTACGTGGTGGGATGTGGCACACCACACTCCTCACCCTGCACACAGAGGAGGAAATCACTGATAACTGATAGTTTGCTGTTGGGGCTACCTCCTTCTAGTTATCTAAACTGTTATAAAATCTATGAAGGCGAAGAAAGGCAGCCCCCTTTCCTTTCAGTGGTGTGCTAAATCTGCTCTTCTCTACTGAGTGAGCTGCCTCCATGTTCTCACCCTGAAGCTGTTGTATTTTAGTACCCAGTACAGCACTTTGTAACATGTGAATGGCCACTTGCCCTGTACTCCCATAGCCAGAATCCTCCAGTGGAGTTTATTTTAAAGCAGTTCCTATCATTGTGTTCACAGACGACTTTAGGTACCATCTGGGAAAAATTGGTCTTTTTAAATTCCTCTTTATTACCCTTGGGATATGTATTTAAGGCATGAGATGCTGAAAGATGTATTGAGGACTGTAAAAGCAGCTTGAAGTAAAGATGTAGGAGGAAAAGTACTCAAGCTGTTTTTCTGCTTTTGCAATTGAAAGGAAACTCATGATATGGCAAATTTTAAACGGCACAAGAAATTCTGCTGTCTCCTTCAACATGGCACTATTAGGCCAGCAACAGGGGGAGCAGCTGCTCAGCCATTGCATAATTGACATCACTGATAACGACCTTGGATTCATAATTAGGGTTTGCAAGGACCAGGACAAAAAAAAAAAAAGAAAAACACGACCCTGATAAAGGTCACAAACCTGTGTGAGTGAGCACATTGGAATGCAATGAAGGCTGAAGAAATCCTGCCTGTCTCAGGGCCTTGTGGGAGATGAGATGTGGGCTCTCGAGCAGGGAGAGGTTCCAGCTTTCTCTTGATGATATTGAGCAGTTGACCAGAAGTGCTGACATTTTAGGAGAAGGCCAGAGAAATTTATATTAGAGCATGCTGCTCTAAAAGAACATATTTTTTTCCTGGGAATGAATAAGCAGGCTCATGCCAGCAACACCAATCTATAGCAAGGCACACAGGGACCACTGCCTCCGGGTATAATCAGTGCTTGAAAACCCCATGCTGGCACATACTGTTTGTGGATACCTTCTTTATCATATGTATTTGAGAGCTCAGATTTTGATTGCTATCTGAAACTGGATACTGTGGGTTTTTTTCCCCACTCAGTGGGTCTTTTGGTTATGACCCTGTATCCTTTCATGAGGCTCTTCAGAGTCCCATGTAACCTTTATCCACTCCTCTTTCTAGCAATTCCATAATTGCACATCTCTATATGGTGAGGTTTGGCACAAAAAACCTGATGTGAGGTTGACTTATTTTTCTTCCTTTTAACTTACAATGTTTAAGTTGGGTTCCCTCACATTCAGCAAACACATTCTGCTGGGTCATGCTGGTCAAAAAGGGGAAGAAAAACACACTGAGCTTTCTGCTGCAAGCTGCCTGTACAGAAAATGGTATTCCTGTGCATAGAAACATGACCATTCAGTTTTCATTGAACTTGTCTTGAGCTGCAGGGAGCCACAGATCCATAGATGGATCAGGCAGTGCCCAGAGCCTGCAGTGCCCCCGTGCTCTGGATTTCTCTGGGGTTGTGCCCTAGACTGAGGACCCTCTGGCTGTTCAGGGAGGGGACTTCAATTTCCTTTAATAAATAATGTTTGCCTGTGTTTGGGAAATGCCAGTCATGCCTGGCAGCTACTGAAAACTAACATAAGGAAAGTAAAGATTCATGAGCACAATCTCCCTACAGAACAGTTTGTGTTGCATTCCCAAAGGGGGTTATGTACGTTTTTTACTGTGAGGTCAGAGGTCTGAACCTATTCCTTTCAGAGTTGCCTTGAAATTTGATTAAATATCTGCTTTCATGAGGCTGGGTCTTAATCAGGCAGCCTCTGGTACCTTGTGGAAGACGGACCCTGTCAAGCTAAATTTGGGATTATTTGGGATGAAATTAAAAATAAGGTCAAAAAAAGATACTTGTGGTTTGAGACTCATAAAAAATATTTGTCTTGGTACTCATAACACTTAAACTAGAATGATTCAAAATCAATGTGACAGAGTAAAAGGATTAAACACTGGCTTGGAAGCAGATCCCAAGATGTCATTGTAAACAGGAAATCAGAGCTGAGGGGGAGTATTTCTGTGGGGTCTCCAGGACGCTTTGTGCGCCCAAACAGCCGAGTGTTGTAAGAGTGGCCAAGCAGAAAAGAGGGAGGGCAGGGTGGTCAGCCTGGCACGAGCCTGGCTGAGGACACCCAGCCAGCTGGGACACGCTGGGAGCCAGGGAAGGAGCAGCCCAACTCTCTGGGCTCACCCCGTGTTCAGAGAGGGGAGTTTGGATACAGCCACCTCCTTCTGGGGCAGCCCAAGGGCTCGTGCTCCTCCAGGGGAAGGAGCAGGAAGAGCCATGGAATGTTTGAACTGCAGCTGTCCCCTAGCAGAAGCGTGATAATTAAACAGGAGATGCTCCCATGGGGCCAGAGCTCCTTCCTGACCTTCCAGTCTGTACCAGAGGAGCTGCTGGTACAAAGATGGGCCGTACCAGTTTTGGGTGACATTGCACCACAGCAGAACTTGAAATGCAGAAGAGAAGTTGCTCGTGGCATGTAAAGAATGAGGCTGTTGTGGGCAGGATGCCTTGAGATCCCTGACCTCCTAGCCAATGGAGAAAGGACCTTTCTTAGCCATATGCCTGCTTTCAGACAAAGTGTGGTTCACTCCAACCCAATATCCAGGCATTCTCCCTGCAGCCTTTTCCCTGTGCCTTTTGAACTCAGGAAGGAGATTTCTGCTCCTAGAGCACTGCCTTCCCCTGCTGCTGAATTTTTCTTTTACCCTGTCAGAACAGGGTGGATTGGTAGAGCTGAGTCTTGGGCAGAGGAGCAGAGGTGAAATGGGGCATCTAAGAGAATAAACAACCACAGGCTGTGGGGCTTATTAATGCTGTTCCTTGTAAAACACAAATTACAGTGGTATGCATTTCCAGACCTGGATATACATGAAAGAAAGAGCTATAGGGCAGCAGGACCTCCAGCTCTAGATAAAATACAACAGTATTTCCATTACTCCCTGAGATACTCTTCCATCAAAATAATTAAACTTAGGCTCTGCAGTCATCCTTGCTCTCTGGTAATGCAGGGGACTGGTTTATTATTAGTAGTAGTAGCATTGTACCCATTTAAAGCCTGCTTCAGCTCTGCCACACAGGTGAGTCACAGCAGGGGCACAGCTTGGGTTTGGTGTGTTGGGGACCTGGAGCATGACCTAAGGGGGTTCATTTATGGGTAAATAAGAGGAAGCCTGGCTATGCTCACACATCACTCCTAACACCATTGATTGGGTGGTCTTGACTACAACTGTGATGTCTTATTCATGTTCTCTGCCTGCCTCACCCCTGGTTCTGGCTGGATGCAGGGGGGCTGGTGGAGCACCAGCAGTAGCACCAGCGTTTGCCTGCAGACAGTGGGAATATTTTGATATTTCAGGAGTAAGGAGGTCAGGCTGGGTTTCTGGGCCCTGAGAGGCTTTAAAAAAAAAAAAAAAAAAAAAAAAAAAAAAAAAAAAGGCTTAGCTCTGTTTAGTTTTGCTTTTAAAGGGTGAAGAAGGGGAAAAAACAGCTTCCAGAAAAAAACAACAGCTCAAGCTCCAGGAGCCAGATCTTAGCATGAGAACCCGACCCAGCGTGGGGGAGGGCTGTGTCAGATCACTGCATGCCCGAGGAGCAAGAATTCACTGCCTGCTGAAAAGCCACAGAGCTCAGACCCTATTTGAAAGAGTAACATCTTTGATATAAAAAAAACAACCAACCAACAACCCAAAACCACCCAGCCAATAAAAAGCCTCAGACATACAGGATCCCATTCATGGTGGGAGGGATTTAGTGGAAGTATTTTCCTTCTTTAAGGTTTGGCACAGCCTTAAAGGAGTCTCTTTAAAAGCTTCCAGAGCCGATTATATTTTGGATTGTGCTTCAAATCACCCTTCCCCCCAGGTTTGGTGGGTCCTCAGACAAGTTCCCAGAATAAATTAGACATAACGGTAGCAGGATTTATTATTATTATTATTTTTTACTTGAGAAGGAGGAAGGAATAAATGACACCAATTTCTGTAATGGAAAGAAAAAAAGAAAAAAGTGTGTATCGGAAACTGCTGCTGAGTGACTCATGCTGCCAGACAAACGGAACCTCACTCATCACTCCATCTTCATCCTCCTCTGGTGAGAGAAAAAGTCTTGGAAAAATATCAGCTCAACCCCCCCGCCCTGCTGCTTCTCCCATGGCATCCATACACAGGGAAACAGTCCAAGCCACAGTGATGGCTTCATGTGCTTCTTGGGGCAGGCAGAGTTTTTTTTGTTTTAATAGCCAACTAGGAAAAGCCTCCGAGGTGACCTTGGAAAAATGTATGCACCAAAGGAAAAAGTTGTGGAAAGGGGTGTGGGGGGGCACTGTTGGAGTCCTTGTGTGCTTTATGTTTGGAGACTTTTTTTTCCCTTCAGAATCTTTTTCCAAATTTCCACTGACATAGATTTGCAAGTTATTATTATTTTTGTTATGAGTGGGAAGAGAAGTGAGGATGCACCATGCGAAAGGCAGAATAAGCTGGGCACTATTCCGACTTAAATAAGTGCTGCGTCATAAAAGTAAAGAGGGTAAGGCAGGAGAAAGGGTGGGATGCAAAAAAATTGTTCTGTTTCTCCTCTGTTTGGGAGAGTAATTAGCACTTTTATGAAGCATATAAACTGTATACAAACCAAATATGTTTTTATTAGCATAAAATTGGAGGGAGTCTTTCTTTCTTTCTTTTTTTCCCTTCTCAAAACATCCTCCCAAATATTTGGCACTGCCTGACAGAAAGCCACTTAAAATGCAGCTTTTCAGCCTGCCTGTTCCAGCCAGCCCTGCTGTGGGCACGAGGACTCTTAGCCAGTGGCAGCCCCTTCCCAGCAAATGCCTTCTCAGGGTGGTGGGGTTGAACGGGTACACACAATAGCTCAGCTCTGCCTCACAAAAAAAAATCTTGCCTAAGGAGATGCCATGTTTTTACAGGCTGTTGGTTCTTGTTTTTCCTCAACAGGTTATGTCTTCTTCCACCCTGAGATGCCTTGACTATGCATGTGAAAATGGCCATGAAGAGGTGTGATACTCTGTTCTTCTCTGCTTTTTGTGGTTGTGATCAATCCCATGCCCTTTTTCAATGCTCCCAGCTGTCCCCCTTATCTTCCCATTATAACTTTTCCCTTTTTCTAGTGCCATTCACTGTCTCCAGCTCAGGCTTGCACATCACACCATCTGCAGAGCTGGAGGAGCTCCCGGGACACTGGGTAGGAGAGCTGGAAAGAGCAGAGGGTGGCCTGTGACAGCACTTTGGGGTGGCCAGAAGCCATCTGAGGATGCAGGAATACAGCACTGGGCCACTCTGCCTAAACAAAGCCTTGGGGTACACAAGATATGATAAGAGATGCTTCTGGTGGCAGTAGCTGCAAGTCTCCAACCTGAGTGGACCCTGTGCAGCTCACCTTGTGCTCCTTCCCTCATCTCCCATACCTTCCCCTGGGCATCACAGCCCATGGCATGATGCTCCAGAAACAGCTACTGTCCCTGTCCTGCTCTGGGCACAGATGGAAGAGGGGCCAGCCCTGCTCCTGAACCCAATTCCCAAGGGCAGAGCAGGGAGAAGGGCCTCGATTCCCAGCTGAGGCCTGGGAGCAATTTTGGCCAAGGAATGACTTTCATCTGGAGCACATTAGCCATGGGTGGTGCTGCTGGGGAGCAGCAGCTCTACTTAAGGCAGCCTCTGCCAGCTGCCTCTGGGCTATCAGTGGTGGAGGGGCTGTGCCAAGCTGGGATCTTGGGTGCTCTCCTGTGGGCTGAAGTCCCCAGGAGATCTGTTCCTCTGCTGGGAAAGCCTTCCTGACTGTAAGTGCAAGGTTTGACCCACCTTCCCTCCCCTACCTCATCCCTTTGCTTCATTCCACAGGAAAGCAATCATAGTATCAAGTGTTTCTTAATAACTTCTTAGGTTGATGACTAATTTTTCAGCCATGCTGAATGATGGGTAATAGTAAGATATTAAGCCATGCTGTGAAATAGGTGTCCAAGTGAGGAAAGCATTAGGGAAGCTATGTAGGAGAGGGAGGTTTCTGAAATGTCCCGGTTTCAGGAAAGCCTCCGTCCAGAGATTCTGTGCCTGGGAAGCTGAAACCAATCCATTGCCAGGTAGAAACCCATAAGAAAATGAGTTTTGGTGGAGTTTATGTTTGTGGCCTTGCCTTGCTGGCACGAGAGGGAGACTTAAGAGTTTTTTTCTCTTAAAACCCTTATCCTACCCTGGGGGAGGAGATTGGATTTCAATCCAGGCTTTTCTGATGGGCCTCAAACAAATGGGAGGGCTTGTGAAAAACGCAAGGAAGTAAAATGTGGGTTTGGATCCCAAAACTCCTGTTCCTAACAAGGAGCCATGTGAGTGCTGCTTTGGAGGCTTTCAGCTCTGGATTGCTGGATGCTCCCTGTGGTGCTTGCATTTGTGGTGCCTCACAGGCTCCCAGGCACTTTGGGCTGAACAAATTCACTGCTTTGGTCTTATGGTCCCCATGTGTGGACTGTGAGCTCCAGGCAGGTCTGTGCTGTGCCTTCCCCACTCTCCAGCTGCAGCCTTCCATGAGGATTTAGCTGAGGGGAGTGGGGAAGTGAACAAGAACAGGATGAAATCACCTTTTTGTGTAAGTCAGCTGACGTGCTGTAGAAAATGCAGGTCTAGGTTTTGAACCTAGAATTTTCTTTAATAACAAACCCCGGTCAATGAATGTAAAAGCCCCATGCAGAGCCTTTTACTGTGTTAGTCATAGCTTGAAGCCTTTATGTTCCCTCTTCTAATGGCAAGTACTATCCAGCATGCCTTGTTACAGTGCAGTCTTTGGAGGGTGTGGAAGTAATGATGGTGCCTGAATGCTGTTCCAGAGATCGCTGCTACAATTCACAGCAGATAATAGGAGCCACAGCCAGACAGATAATAGAACTGACTGAGATCCATTTATTGCTAAGAGACTGTCTGAATATTTGTACATAGCCTGAGCCACTCCACCCTTCTTCATCACATTTCCCAGGAAAGAGGGGGGTGGGGAAAAGCCCCAAAACCTCAGGCCTAGGGCAGAATGGGGAGGAAGTGATTCGCATTCATGTATTCTAATTTTTATGGCCCTTGTCATGGTGTAGGTTGCTGATGTATTTACAGCCTGCCTGTGCAAGTGGAAGTGTGGGATGACAACAGGAAACAAGTGGTAGATTTGGGATGGGAGCCTGTGTGAAGTCTAAACTAACATCTGAACCCAAAGGCATCTTTCCTTGCAGGTAAACAAGCAGCCTGATGGAAGGTTTTAGCGATGGGCTGCAGGCAAAGCCAAAGTCCAGGATTACAGCAGTAGCCATGCTAGAAAAAGTTTATCTGATTCATAACACCATAATTTACAGCCACTTCAATTTTTCTCGGTTTTCACAAGCTTGCTAAGCTGCTTAGACCTTGCAGAAGCTGTCTGGAGAGGTAATTTGTGTGCCAAAATATATATGTGTTGTTAAAGTTACTCAGGGTTTTTGGTGTTTGACTGACCCTCTACTCACCTTTCCCTCCCTTGGAAGTGTTTACAGTTTTTAAATAGCATAAAAAGTTGGGGATTTTTTTTTTTTCTTGATATCAGAGTATTTTCTAATGTGATCTTTGTGCATGTGGAAGTTAAAATACTTGTAGCTTATCTTCTTGGTGGTTGCCCTTTCTCTTTCAAGGGGGCCCATGGCTGTGTTAGGCCCTCTCTTACTCTGGTGCTGGCTCTGTCTGTTCAGTATCTGCTGTTTCTAGGATGATGGTGAGCAGCAAGAAACAAGCAACAACAAAATCCAATGCAGCAACAAAGGAAAAACTGATGATAGCATGTTGTCCTACTTATTTTTCAAGGTGGTGGTGAGCAGGGAAGTTAAGCTGCAGTGTTCATTGCTCTGGGGAAGGACTGTGCTTTGGTGTAGGTTGAGGAGAGCAGCTTTGTGGTAGTTTACTGATGGTCAGTGCTGGCTCCTGGCAGCAAACCTGGCTGTGCTGAGGCCCTGATGGAGGTGGCTGATGTGCTGTGAGAGCTCCATGCCTGCCTGCTGAGCCATGACTGGCAGCTTCTCCCACTGCCTTGGCTTCCTGGCCCCCTCTGTCAGCAGGTCTGGGTGCTGCCAGTAGGTAAATACAGCCTTGCCCCCACCTTACCCCTTGCTTGGAAACACACTGTGGTGTTGAGAGCCTCTGATCTGAGGCACTCATGGCTCCCAGCTGTTGGAGCAGCTCAGCTGGAATGGAGTCCCTACCAAGCCTCTCTTCTGTGATCATTTTTATATTCCACATTTTTTCCTGATCATCCCAGAGGTACTAAGTCCTTTACTGATCAAACAGTTTATTAACAGCACTTATTTTTCGTGTGGTCCTTGGAGATCATTGAGTTTGTTCAGCAGTGGTCTAGGTTAGGCTTGTGCTGAGGAGGAAAAGTCAAGGCTGTTGTGATAGGAAAATGTGTTCAGGTGCAAGTCTGTTTTTTGCCCTGGATCTGATCACATGCTGTCAGTTGCTGATAGCAAGCATGTGGGGGAGATAAGGGCTTTGATCACCAACCAGGGCTCTTGGGCTGTGAACAGGTGTGTGAACACTGAGCACCTTGTGTTCTCTGTGATCAGGACCAGGAGCTGGTTTGGGCAGGAACAGCCTCTGCGTGCTGGAGGCTGCCAAATGCTGCCTGTGGTGTACAGTGAGTAACAAGAGCACCTCTCAGAAAGGGGGATTTGTGTATGAAAATGAAGGAGCTGGGTGCTCGCTTACCCTTGGATACAGCAGATGTGCACTGCTGGGAGTCCTGACCTCCCCTAATAAAGGTCCAAGATCAGAAATCAGAATTCTCCATTGTAGGCTTCTTCTCCCACCCACCCCTTCTTTCATATTTTCCTTAGAACCCAGAGGTCTGCAATATGGGTATTGCACAAATCTGTAGCATAGCTCTGCAAAAGTCCCAGTATCTTGAATAAATTAATGAAGGCGTGTTGTTTTCCAGCTGGTTGGGAGAGATCTTTGTCTTGGAGAGCCTTTCCTCTTGTGAGACTTCCCCTGGGAGATTATGTGCAATGAGCCTTTTGCTAGCAGCAAACACTGGTCTTGAAGCATTTTCCTGAAGCTTTTGTGGAAGGTGGAGGGGTGGGGTTTCTCTTCTACCCTGAAATTAAACATTAAAATTTTACAACCCAACATCAGTTGGCCCTTTCAGCTGAAAGATCCCATCAATACTTTGGGAAGACAGTGTTTGCTTTTTTTTTTTTCATTTTGTTTTTTTCTTTTTAAGATGATATAGGAAGGGCCACTTTAGGGCAGATGTTAAGAGAACTCGGATATTAAGAAATAAGTTTATCGCAAAAGATACAAGTGCGTTCCAGGCTAAATTTGGATTTTCTGAGATGTTTTGTTACCCAAACTGAGATGTGAAGTTTAGGTAGTGGACATTCCCTGACTCAAAGAGTAATTTATTACATTTCTTCATTTACAGTTTGGCTCACTTACCAAAAGTCCTTCAGAGTTCTCACAACTCCTAGGTTTAGGTCAAACAGGCATATATGCTAAGGGAAAAGGAATGTCTTGAACTGTGCTCAAAAACAATGACTATATAGTTTAAATATCATTTTGAGGAGAAGAATTTATGTCCCAGAGGAATGAGTTCTAGCAACTCCAGCAGTGGTGCTGTGTATGACAAAGTATTACTAAAATGTTTTTTCCAAGGCTGCACTGTCTCTCTGGAGATGAGCCCTTTCCTTGCCATCTTTTGGAAGGATGGTGGCCAAAATTTTTCCATAGTAGGAGTTGGTCAGTGATCAGTCTACACCACAGTGTCTGCATGAAATTACTGTGACTTGTGGTCCCAAATCACTGAGGTATTTTTGAAATGTTACTGTTAGGCTCTTGAATCTAAGCTTGGGAGGAGCTTTAATGGGAAAAAAACCCAACCCTATTTTCATTAAAGTTGAGGAGTTGGCAGAGGTGGAGGCTGCCTAATCTTCAAACAGATGGCTGAGGCTCAGACTGTGCTTTCCTAGTGGCCAGCAAGACCTGAACTCTAACTGCAGTTGTGGCTATAAATAAGTTGTGGACCACAGGCAAATTCTTGTGCTTTCTTCCTCCCTTCCAGGGCGGCTGAATTTGTTCTTAGAAACACAGCTGCATCCTGCATGGTAGAGGCTGTCAGCATCTATGTGACCTACCTGTGCCTGTGGCAATCCTGTATCAGCTCCTGAGTTCCTCAAAGAAACAAGGGAGAGGAAAGGTGTGGATGAAATGAAGGACACTTTACCATATGTTTTTTTCAGTTCAAGCCTGAAGTAGCACAAAAGAACCACAACTTTTGATGCAGACCACTAGGCTTCCTGACAAAATCAGTGACCTTTTTTCAAAAGATTGATGGACAGGCTTAAATCTTCCTTCAAGCACGAGATCCTTTCTTGAATCATACCTTACCTCTGCTCACCCTGAATAATCAGTGTGTGCTGCTGGAAGACCAAAGTAAGGAAGCATCACCATCACAGATAGAAAAGTAGGACAAAATATTGGTTGAAATCCAAGACCTGAGCATGAATTTGCTTGCAGAGATGATCCAAAATGCTGTCTAAAATATGGCAGCCTGGAGAATTGGATGTGACCACCCAGGAACTCCCTTGGGTTTTATGCCCAAGCTGCTGACTACAAAGCTTTTCACTTGCATTGTCTACCAAATGCATGTATAGTTTCAAACAGAAGTATCTGAAAATCATCTCCATTAGTTTTGTTGGCTGGAAGTAGTGATCTGTGTTCCTTTTGTTCTAGATCTGACAAATGTCTTAAACATGAAGAGTAAACAAACTTATAATAAGGCATGTATGATGAATTCCAAACATTCCTGTGCTTTGCCTTCTGCTAGAGATATAATAGCTATAAACTGGTATTTGGAATATGACAAATTAATTTGAATCTGTAGTTTGATGCATCTGCAGTGATACAGAGAGTGAGTGCATGAAGAATTGAGGCCTGTTAGCACTCTTGCTCACTGGTGTTTCAGGTCTGATGGACAGCTGAGCAACTCTTTAGAAGATCTTTTATCTTTCCTCCGTGTCTGTTTAGATCAACCCTAAGTGAGCAGAATGAAAGCTGCCACTGTCCTTTGACCTGTGTAAGGGAAGCTGAAGAGTGACTTAGGAGAGAAAGACAAGAAGAATAGTCCATGATGAAAGCTTGCCTGAGAGGTTCAGTGGGGAACCTCTTGTTACATCAGTGCTCTGAGGTCATGCAGCTTGTATAACCCACTTTGCATGTCCCCAGCTCTGGTCTGGTTCAGGTTGGCTCCTCATTGTGGTCTCCAGTGTTCAGCTCTAACTGGTCTAGGCACTGATGCACTTTGTGACCAAAATCCTGCTGAACCTCTCTTTGTACCAGAAGAGGCAACCACAATTCCCTTGAAGCTGCAGTCAGAACCCAGAACCTGCCTCTAAAGGGCAGGTAACTTTTACTGTATCCTGACTTCAGCCTCTGCTTCAAATCTGGGCCGGGTGGTTTGGCATTTCTCACAGAGGTCTTAGAATTAATCTCACTGATTATTGTGTACAAGTAAAATAAGGAGAGGTATTGCCTGTAACCATATAGATTAAAAGGGAAGGTCCCAGTCTTTTGCCACAATCTTCTGCCTAGTTACCCTAGTCAGAAAAAGATTTCATGAGCCTGGGCAGAAGGTGTCTAGAGCTAAATTTCTCTCTTTTGCTGCTGTTAGGGAGAGGACAGGCTTAACAGCCTGTTTGCTTGGATCTGTTGGGTACTTCTGACTTTGTCTCCCTAGGGAGTGATCTTGGTCCTCATTTGAAAAACTATGATGAAGGTCTCTTATTCCAAGCCTTGAGATTGATCAGCTAGTAGCTATAAAGTCCAGGTCCAGGAAAATTAGAAGGCTGCTAGCCAGGAAATATCCCTGGATAGGAGGGAAATTTCCAGAGTGTAACTTAAAATCCTCAGTTTGTATTAACAGACCTAATTCCTTGTTTTGTAGAACTGTACACTTGAAAATAAAGTAAAATGACAGAGAGAATTTAGTCATGGTAGCTTAAATTCTTTTCTTTTGAACCACGTGAAATGTCAGGAGGACAGGAAGCTCTCCCAGGGGTAATACCATCCAAAACTCTGGCTGCCTCTGAATTAAAAGTCCCCAAGTGGACTGATACCACAGAATGCAGATGTTTTAGTTCTGGCAAGTAACATGAAACTGCAGGCCAAGTTTATGCTAAAATTTTCTTTTTTTTCATTGACATTGCTTTAAAAAAAAAAAAGACAGAAAAACCAACAAAAATTAATGCTCACCCAGACTATAAGCCTTGTTTAGAAATGTGAATGGGTGTATGTTCTCCTGCTGGCTTGGTAATTTGGTAGATGTTAACACAATGTAAATAGAGCACAATACAGTTTGGCATGGTGTTTATAAGGACATATGGGAACTATCATTTTTATGCAACCTAGTATTGGGTTTAGTGCTTCTGAAGGGCTTCTGCTTTGACTGTGTGTGAGCTTGACTGTAGAGGGAATGAATTATGAAGAGCAGTGAAATGTGCATGTCTTGTAAACATGGTAATGTTGAAAGACCCAGATAGATGGGTAAATGCTTTTCAAAGCCATTACAAAAAAAAAGAGCAAATCTGAGGTCAGATGGCAAAATCTTTGAAATGCAGGCCTGAGTGTTTCTCTTCCTGTTTGGGAGTATTTCCCTCTCATGCCATATGGAGAACAATCATTGATACTGCTTGTCAGTCTAGGCCTGCTCTGGCCCAGAAAAGAGGTGAGCTGCCAGCTACAGATCCTACAATGAGCCCATGTCTTCACTGCTCAGTGATTCCCTTGTGCAGCAGAAATGTTGGACATCTGTTGCCAGCCAGAAAAAAAAAACCCCAAACCCTTGGAATGTGAGTATGAAATGCACTGTCTGAATCAATGAATCAAAGTTGCCACAATCCTAATTTACTGCATATGAGATGTTTAGACCAGCAGGGCTGTCCTGGCCTTTGCTAATATAACATGTTGCAGAGCATCTCCCTGTATTGTATGACAGGAGATGAGTGAATGTATGTAAGGCAAAATGCCAGCAGAGGATTTCCAGTGCTGCTGGGAGGGTGTTTGCCAGAGAAGAATGGCTGGATGACACTGAGGATGTATCAAGCCCCAAACTGCAGGGGGAAATAAAAAGACAGGAGTTATTTACATAGTGGTCGTTGCAATTGGACTTGGAGGAGTTTCCTTCCTGACCCCAAATCTGGCATTTGGTCTAATTTTGCATGGGTGAGGAAAAACAAACTGACTGACTGACTATGTGGAAGGCTTCTCAGTGCTGGGAGGAATTCCCTGCTTCCTCATCCCCCTTCCAGCTCATCTGTACTAAATACTGATCTCCGTTCTTTCTATCCAAGGTGAAGTGCTTTGGGTGCCCAAGCTCATGGGTAAGAAGGAAAACATCTCTTGTGGCCCATATCATAGCTGGAGCAAGTCAGAGAAAAGTCCATTATTGTGTCTTCTGCCTGTAAGGGATGAGAGAGAGCATCATTAGGAAGGGTGACAGCACAGGGTTTTCATTAGGCAGAAGGAAGGTTTCATGCAAAGCCAAGTTACTTTCATTGCTATGGAGCCTTCATGGCACTCTAGTTCTTGGGTGTGGGCTCAGTCCCCCCCATTGAGACTTGTTTATTCCAGAGCTCAGTAGGTTTCTGGGAAGTGCTGTAATAGCTGGGAGGAGATCCCATGGAGAGGGTGGATTCTCTCGGACACATGCTGTTTAACAATGCCACTGTCTGCAGAGAAACAGAAAATAAACAATGCAGAATCCCTGCCGTAAACCATGCACAAACACCAGAATATGAATAGCCTCTCGGAAGGTGGCTAGTGCCAAGCAGCTTTGCTGCTATTGTTTATTGTGGTAGAGGAACTAGAACCAGCTTTTCAAAATAGGTCAATATTGCCTATTCATAATGGGTTAATGGTTTCTGCAGCTGAAACTGAAGTATAATGGTTCCTGGTGAAATGGGGGAAACATCTGTAGAAAGCAAATTTGGAAGCAGTAAAAACTGCAATGAATTAATTTTGTTTTATTCAGACATCTTGGGCAAGGAGAATGAAGGCCTTGTTTGGATAGCTGTTGCAATTGCAGGCAATAAAGGCTGAGAAATAGTCTCTGAGGACTGATCATTGAAGCACCAGGCAAGAGAAGCAGGTGAAAGCAGTCAGGTGGGAGCAAAGGCGTAGCTGGAGTGGCTCTGAGGGTGGGTTCCTTCCAGCTCAGAGTATTCTGGGATTCTGTGTCACTGAGTACTGTGAGTGGCTCTGCAGGGTAAATTGGATGGTGCTGAGAACAGAAGGTCAGTGCTGTTGGCATTTCTGGGGGTGTTTTCCTCTGGATTAGCTCTACTCTCTTGGGATTGGATGTGGGCATCTGGAGTATGATATGCTCTGGCATGTATTTCTGTCTGGCTTCATCTGAAAGGAGCCTCTCTTGCACCCTCCAAGATCACCTTGTGAAGTGAACCAAAGTGCAGTAAGTGAGGATGAGCTGGAGATCGGCTTCAAAACCCCATTTGTCTGAATGCACATGCTTGTTTGGTATCTCTAGGCATGCTGACATGTGTTGAAGGATGGATGTAGGTCCTGGGGCATGCCAGCTGCACATCTGTAAAGCCCAAAAGCATATGTTTGAGCCAAAAGAGTGTGCAGAGTGCCTTGCTGCTGCCTATTGTCTCTTGTGTTTATTCTTTGTGTGCGGGTCAGCTGAGAGGGGGTTGTTTTATTCTTCTGTCCACAAGTTTTGGGCAAACCAGGGAATCCATGGCTTTTGGAAAGCAGCTCCCTGAACTTTTGACAAGGCCACTGAAACTTATTTGTGGCCTCTGGGGAAGGATTGCAGGTGTTTAGCAGTGAGCCTATGCACACTCAGTGCCTCTGGTAGTGACTCTCATTTACCCTCTACTCATCCATCCAGCCATTTGCAAGGACACTTCATGCTGAAAGCAGAGAAGCAGCTGCTGTGTCTTTGAGTGAACTGGAGACAACGGCCTTCCCCAGAGGAGCCAGGTCACTCTAAAATAAGATAAACACCACCTATGCTAATTGCAGTGGAAAACTGAGAGCAGCTTGTATTGGGCTGCTGTGTGTTGTCCCTAACTAGGGATTATGCAGAGCAGCTGGGTTCCAGAAGGGCTTTGGAAAAAAAAGATGCTCAGAAGGGAACAGTGTCTCCTGTGCTGAGGGGCAGTTTTCAGGTGTGGGTTTGTTTTTTGGGTTTTTTTAGGTTATATTTTTAGGAGCTGTTGGTATCTGCATTTAGGTTGTGAGCCCTGGAGCTTATTTTCTATTCACAAATGCATTCTGTAGCGAAGATCAGTTTGTCAGCACTCTTTTTGTTGTTTTTTTTTTTTTTTTTTCCTCCTAACATATGACCCACTCTGGGTCACATGAAGGAGATGTGGATGGTATGTGACAGGAGAGAGGCTGCAGTCTGCAGCTGACTCCAGCAGGGCTTGGTACTTGGAACATGCCCAAGTGCAGCATCTCCTGCTCCAGCCCCGTGGACCAGGGCAGCTGGACACAGCACAGGGTAAGTTGTGTATCTGGGACACCTCTGAGGTGGATGGGGTCTGTATTTTAGTGAAGTGTGACATGTTGGACATTCAGCACCTCCTGCCCCAGCTACTGACATGCTTAGCCAGAATAAACCCCAAGGGGTTATTCAGAGGTGAGTGAAACAAGATCATTTTCCCTGAACAGCACAACGTAGCCTTCTGCATCAGGGGCTGGCGAGTACAGTGGCAGTGACTTCCAGCAGGTACCAGTTGGGTTAGGTCCTAAACTTAATAGTAAGAAGTTCTCAAAGCTTAGTGCTGCACCTTAGAGCTCTTTAGCTCCTCTCTAGCAGCAGGCACTGTAGTGATTAAAGCTCTGAGATTGAATATATAAATGCCTGCAGCTGCTGGAGCCATTCCTTAGGTCAGACTTTCACTGCCTGGTTCAAGGTTACAATTCTGTCAGTGATTTCCACTGAGCATTATCCCAAGGCACATGAGTGTTGCCAGGGTTTGTGCCATTCTTGCCAAACCATGTCTGCATTGGCCCCATTGCAAACCAGGTCCTGAAAGGAAAGGAGCAAAAATCATGGGGACCTTTTTGGGCCTGACCTGCAAACGTGGTGGTACATTCTGTTTGTTCTGCAAGCTCTCCAGCAATGAAGAACGCAAATACCAGTCTGGAAATAGCTTGTCTTGACTCTCCAGTCTTGTTAGAGTGCAGACTAATACTGCTTGCTCTGCTGCAGTTGTGCTCTGAGCTTGTCTGCCAAGGACAACCATCCTTGTGTTTCAAGAAAGCCATGGTAAACCAGAGCAATGTACCCTTAAAATCATGCTAGACAAGCTTTTGAAAGCTTAAGAATTAAGGAAGCCTGGATGGATAAGAGAATAAAAAATTCTTGAAGGATTATCTGGCCTCACAGAACAGACCAAATTCTAGCTATTTTAGGAGCTGATATTTCCAGATTATTCTTTTAGGTACCCCTTCACTGAATTCTTAGGCAAGCCTAACAGTCTGCTGCATAGAATACCTTGAAGAATTAGGGAAATTTTATCTCTTCTCAAACACCAGGGAAGTGAGACATATGGAGACTAAAATCCACATCCTCAAAGGAATGTAGATTTGTCATTTGCACTGGAAAGTGGTGGAGATAACCCTGAGGAAATCCTGCTATGGTTAAGCTGATTGACTTTTCTGGTATATAGGCGTGTAATTGATTATCTTGGAGGCTCTGGGTCTAAGCATTTTCCTTAGATGGTGTCTGTAGGGGAGGACAGAAATGAGCCTGTGTTTCCTGAGCCAGTCTTCCCTCAGTTGCTTCTCTGAGTCCTTGCTGCTGCCTGTGATGGTGTTTCTTACCCTTGCCTCTGAAACAGCTGATCTGAGCTCTGTGGTGTGGAAGCCAGGTGGGCTTCTATTTTTTGGTGAAGGTATTACAGGCATGGTCTTTCAGACTCAAAACACAAGACCCTTCTCTTCCTGTTATCCCCCTGTTTTCAGCTGTGCAGTCTGGAGTGCCTGGACTGGCCTCACCTCTCCTTGCCTCACTTTGCACAAACAGCCACGAATTTTTGAAAAGGGCCTTGGTTTGCTCTGCCAGCACGGCTTAATTCTGCCTTTCCTCCTTGCAAGCCACACTGAAGCAGCACTTTGCTATTCTCCGGGAGGGAAAAAAAAATAAAGTAGGTCATGGTGTCATGTAAGGCAGCTGAGCGCTAACATGGCGAGCGCAGAGAAAAAAAAAGTCTCAGTGGGCTCGGGGATGATGAATGAGCAGCTGTGCGGGATAAACAGGGATGGATGGATGGATGGATGGATGGATGGGTGGGGAGCGAGGCAGGTGGAGGCTCCGCTCCGGGGCTGGGGGCTCCGCTGGACCATGCGCCCTCTCCCGGCACAGGTGCTCCCTCTGGAACGGCTCTCCTTGCTCTTACAAGCAATGCTGATGTTTGGTTTCAGGCCTTTTTCTATGGTTTTCTTCCCCTCGCCCTGCAGTTCAGTCCAAATAGTACTCACAAAAAGCATGGAACAGGCATGGGAAATCACTCTTAGCAGACTAAAAAAAATCTTTGGTTGCAAAAAATTTTAAAACTGTTTTTTAAACCTCTTTATAGATTAGAGTCTCCTTGTTTATATCACTTGTGTTTTGAAAGAAGGAGGGGGTTTTATGCCTGTTGGTCTCTTGATTCTCCTGCAGCATTACTCACTGGGCCTGGAATAGGTCTCATTGGAAGATGGACTCAAGCCTGGCCTTATCTCTGAGGCAGGATTTCACCCTAGTGTTTAAAGGGAGAAATTCAGGTCTGGAGATGTGGCTTATCCCTGTAAGCATCCCTTAACTTGAAATGCAGATTACAGTTTGGTGTGGATGATGATCTCTGCTACATCCCTAATTTAGCATTTCAACCTATTAAAGAAACACACAAATTAAAACAACCAAAACCAAGGGTGAGAATAAAACTCCAAAGACAAAAACATTTCAGTGGGTGCCCGCTGAGAGAGCTTGGGGTAATCTTGCTGTGGTCCTGTAGATACAGGGACTGATTTTGACTCTCACCAGCCTGTTATGGCATCACTGTTGTCACTCAAGACAAATTCACTTTGGATTTGTCCTGGGTCAACACATGTTGCAGGGCTCCCAATCCTCCAAAACACATATGCAGCAAGGGCAACTTACTTCTTCCCCAGGTCTCAACTCCCAACCTCAGAACTGGGGTGGGAGCCCACTGGGAGGAAGTGATCCTGGATTAAGAAGCTCAAACTGTCAAAGCTTAGAAGTGAGGGTTTTCTTTTTTTTTTTTTTTTTTTTTTTTCCTGTAACCCTGTTCAGACAAACCAAGTTTTCTGTATAGGGCTGGCATTTAAATCCTGCTCATATCCCCCATCCTCTGGCTATAAATGCCTCTTCAGCCACTTGAGGCAAACCTTCCCTTGTATGCAGTTTTTGGGGGATGAAGCTGTCATGTTTAACATGCTGAAATATTCTTGTATTTTTTCCCCACTCCGTCCTTGTGTCAAACAGGGTTGGTGGAGCAGAGCTGGGCAGTATCCTAGTGTTGTCAACATTTGCTGCCTGAGCTGCAGAGAAGCCAGTGCTAAAGTCCTGTCTGAATGTTTCTTGAAACCTTCATCTTTTCCTGTTCTTCAGCCAATTTACTTCTGCAAATGCTTGGAAATGCTGGTGAGTGGTTGAAGCAAGAAGTCTCCAGTCTAACCAAGGTTTTCTGCTGCTGCTGGCTCTGCAGAAGAGATTTTAAGGTCAGTTTTAAAATAGTTCTGCCTAGAAAGAGCTGGTTCAGGAGGATGGCACTAATATGTATGCACAGTCCAGAGGTCTGCAGCCAGTTGTTCCTGTAGACAGCCTGTGCTGGTGTTTGAGCTGAGCCATGGTATGCAGAGAGCCCTTGTGTCCAGAGTGAGAGTCTCAGCAGTGCCAAGGGCCAATTACCCCTTCCCTGTGAAAAGTAAGTGTCCTGTTTACTGTTTGAACTGGCTGACTGGAAATTCCAGCTTTAGTCTGTGCTTCTAAAAGATTTTGGTTCCAGGGATCTTTGAATACTAAGCAGACACCAACAAGCATTCCTGGTGCCCCTAGAATGCTGCTTGGTGAGGAGGATACTCCTGCTTAGGAAAAGGGGCCACAAGAAGTGAGGGGGGTGTCTGCCCATCCCAGCCCCCGTGCTGGTGCTCCTGGCTCCTGCTGCCATGCTTGAGGCACATGTGACAGCCCTGTGCCTCCTCTCACAAAGGCGCTGCTTGTCCTGCACTCACCAGCCTGTTTATGAGCGGAAACTGAGTCAGCACAGGGTGCTCACCAGTGCAGGCCACTACTGCTTCTCCTACCCACTAGGTGTGAGCTTGGAAAACAGTTTGAAACAGAAGCATAAAATGGGCTTTGTTGAAATGTGTTAGCTCACCTGGAGTCTCCTCCAGAACCTGAGTGTGTATTTTTGGAAGCAGAATAACCCAACTTTACAACGTGCAGTATTTGGAAGCACAGCACAATTACGTGGCTGTTCCAGCCCCTGTGAGACTGGGAGATGAAAATAATGGTTTTTGAGGTAGTGAGTGGGGTGGAGAAAGCCTTTGGGAAGCAGCAGTAGATTAAATGGCATCAAAGCATTGCTGGTGTTCATTTACTTGCATGAAAGTCTTTAGGTCTTCTAATAGGCTCTCCCTAATTATTTGTAAGGCAATAAATCCAATCAGAATACTGAAAGACATTCACCCAGACCAAGAATTGTATTTTAGCATTCCTCCTAGTACATTGTTATTAATCATGTTTAGAAGGTTGGCTGGTGCCACTTGTTTTCCCCCATTTTGTGTTTGTGGTGATCAGCAGGTATCCTGATAACCAGAGCTTCAGCATTTTGGAGCCAAATTTGTGCCAAATAGTGTCTCTCTTCTAATTTCTTTCCTCCCTTACTCTTTAAATACTAAGAGTTGTAACAAAGCCTGCTGTCAACCTTTGGCTTGGATTCCAAATACTGACCCACATCCAAATTCTGCAATTGGTTCCATTTGTTACAATGGATGGAACTAATTCACTGGATCCAAGTACAATTAGATGAATCTAGATCATAATCCTGGGCACTGAATTTTTTAAAAAATGCTCATTTCCCTTTATCTTCTTCTTCCATTGACTGAAGGCTTTCCTCTTCAAAAATTTATTATGAGCCTCCTCAAAGTTCAGTGAAGCCTCTAAAGAGAGAGCATGGCAATCTGGGAGGGAACAGCTTGTCTTCCCATGCTTGCAGGACCAAAGCAGTGGAAATACATATCTTGAGGGGACTTCCAAATAATTATCTTTCTTCTAGTTTTGCCTTATATCCTGCCTCCATATTTTAACTCCCATCAGATTGTTTGATTACCTGCTTTGACTTTCTCTGTTGTGAACTGCACAGCAGTGGTTTTGTGCACTTTTCCACTAGACAGCAACTGAACCATTGCTTTGTGCTGCAGGTCCTGTTTGGTACCCTGTCAGTGCTGGGGATGCTCTGGGGCTAATCCTTCCAGCCTGGAATGGAAAGATGGAAAAGCTGCCTGTTCTGTGATCACTCTGGGTTAGGTGCTCTTTCTCCTGAGAGATGGATCCTCAGTCAACATCACCAGCACAAACTAGACACCCATGATGCTGGAGCCTGGAAGACAGTTTAGTTCTGTTTAAGTAGCATAATTTCATTTCAGGATTAAGCCCAATAGCACCCCAGAACTTTTAGATTAGTTACTGCCCTGCTAAAATAAAAAATTGAGTTCCTGGTGACCTGATGGTGAGACTGATATATTTTTTTTTTTTTTTTTTCCTGAGGACTGGTTCATAAAATAGGCCCCAAGGAAACAGGCCAGGAACACATGCTATTCAAAATAATTCCTCCAGAGACTAACTCATTTATTTTTCTCTTCCAAGGGTATTGTCAGGCTTGTGTACTTCAAAACAGATCTGGTACTGACAGTACAGATAAGTTAATGAAAGTCTGCAGAGTGTTTGGGGTTTTTGAATTTTTCCCCTTTAAACTAAGGGTATGATAAATTCTAATGAAACCCTATTTAAAATCTGGATTCTTTTTAACATCCCTTACTTGTAGTTCTGACGAGCTTTGCTAGCTTGTTCCACATCTTGAAGAACAGAGGATATTTTGAGTTGCTGTGTAGCAGCAGGAGAATGCACAAATCTTAAATTTCTGAAGAACCATGAGCTAGTTACTCATGCAGTGTCAGGAGAGTCATCTGTAATTCTTTTACTCGACAGAGTCCTGGGGAAACAGCTGGAGCATTGTGTACAATTTGCTGAGCACATTTCAGGGAAGATGTGGACAATGGGGAGATGCCAAAGGAGAACAGGGAGAACAATTGTAGATCTTAAAAGCATAACCTCAGACCAGGGAGGGCGGAAAAGCTGACTTAACCGTAATTAAAATAAAGTACAAAAAGAATTTTCAAAAAATGTAGAAAAACTCATGCAGAGAGGGAGAAGGACTCTGTTCTCCATAGCAATGGACATATGTTGGGAAATAATGCACTTAAATTGTAACAAGGAAGAATCATGTTGGATGCTTAGGAAACCTTCCCAGTGGTAGACATTGATGCAGTAGTTTGAAATATTTGGGAATGTCATGGGGCTCTTGTCACTAGAGGTTTTTAAGGTGAGGTTAGCCAAACATGTTAAAAATAACATACCTCATGCTCAGTTACCAGAAGTGACCAGTATTTGCTTAGAATTCTTTCTAATAACTGTGAAATGCATAATTCAAGCTTTTTGAATCATGGGAAACTTAGCCACCCTTATCATTGCAAACATTAGGATTTATAGTAGAGAAAAATCTGTTTTAAGCTAAACTACCTCCTCTATTGACTTGGATTGTGTTTGCAGATATCTCAGAGAATAAACCAGGCAAAGCTGCCCAAGGAGTTGAGGCCTGAGACCTCAGCTGAGATGGGTGCTTTGAAATCATGTAAGAGGAAGCAGAATTACTTAGCCAAAATGCAATTCTCATGATGTTTAGCCCACATTAACCCCAGAGGGAAATGTCAGCTGGTTTTCCCAACACTGATGCTTATTAGACCATGAAATATTTTTCCGCCTGGGAGATACTTAGAAGTGAATTGGACAAAGGGCTGGAAAATGTAGGGTCCTGTATGGTTTGGAGACAAGAAATTCCATTCAGTTGGGGCATCTGAACTGGGTTCAGTTTCCTATTTTGTCACTGTTTTATTATGTCCTTGCATTGCTTTATCGTCAGTTGGGAAGAGCAGGAAGTGCTGAGATACTGACTGGAGGGTCTGAAGTGGTGGAGGACCTAATCCTACTCCTGCTTTCATATATGCTGTATGTACAGTTTAGCAGCAGTTAAAGTTTATTGCAAAATTGCAGACCATCAATCAGTCTCAGGCACTCTAACAAAATGCTGATATCTCAACTAATTCCCTGCTGTTTTGTTTTTAGAATGCAGTGTGGCATCTGTAGCAGCTGTATGGGGGTCATTTCCATCACTCACCTGTACAAGAGGCAGCAGTGAAATGAGAATGGTGTCTTTGCTTGCATGTTGGTCTAATGTAAGTCTTGAACTCTCCTTTGGTCCAGGAGGTAGTGGTGCCTGTTCTTTTGCATTACCTATGGAGATCTCTTCAGGAACTTACCCAGAGCCCTGATCTAAGAGTATTTTTTCCAAATGACGTGCAGTCTGGTATGATCTGACTTTGTTTTTAATGCTTTTCAGAGAACAGCTTAAATTTTTGTTTGTTTTGCTTTTCTTTGTTTCTCATTATTCTGATGTAGAATACTCCACTCTGAAGCACACAGATTGATTGATTACTGTCATGGCTAACCAAGCAATGCTACTTAGCATGATTTTATCTTTCCAGATAGCAGCTGAGAAGCAGACCTGCAGGCTGGCTGTGACTTCTGAGTGTGCACCTAAACATACTCGAGCTCTGAAGATGTTTAAACAAAAGTCTTGATACACATGTCAAAAAAGATTGTTGTAATGTTCCAAATACTTCTGGATCATCATGTGCAATTGGAGGTCAGATTTAAAGGTATTGTTGGGGTTTCTTTTGTATATGGCTGGGAATAAAATGTAAATGGATTTGAAAAACTCTAAAATGTGGAAAAGTTATCTAACCAGGTTTATTCTTGTGTTCCCATTTGGGAAAGGCAAAAAGCCATGGAACTTACCAGAGCATCTTTTCTGTTTTTCTCTAGGTTTGTAGGTCCTGTACTCCTGAGTATCTGATCTTTGCCTGGTTTGTCTATCTTGTTTTTATCTTAGCTTCTCCCAGCTTCATTAGTCTGGCTTGTGTCTAATCAGTCTGTGTTGTCCTTCAACTTCTGGCTTTCTTACAAATCTGTGTAATGCAGAGATAGAAGCTGCTCCAGGAGGTTTTCTAGCTCAGCATGATGCCATACCAGTATTAACATCTGAATGTGTGACCTTGTTAGTTCAGTATATGCAAGGTAGGTATTTTTCTCTTGTCCAATGCACTGCTTATTACTAATGAGGTGTGCTGTGTAAAACAGTGCCATTAAATTTCTCCCAGCTGGAAGCCTCACTTTGATGCTAACTTACCCATTATAGGATCTGGGGAGAGCTTGAGCCATGGCTTAGAATACAATTTGGTAACAAATGGTTTTGTAGCTAGGCACTAATGCTCTATGACACCCTATAGCCGTTGTATCAACAGCTCATGAGCAAAATCCTAAATTTGTGTAGTAAGTGCAAGGATCCTTCTTTGTGTCATGGTTTGTTTCTTGTGGGACTTGCTGGAAACAGAATGAAGTCTGCTATTTCCAAAACCATCAGGGAGAAATTAATGAATCAACACAGTAAATAACTCACTGCTTATTTCCTGAAACAAAGAGCACCTGTGACATCCAAGGGTTAGCTGCCTGGCAGGAGGCTGGTGGCACTTTTAGGTGTATAGGAATGTTGGGACTGGTTAGAGCTAGGGACAAGTGGATACACAGAACCAAGTGTGTGGTTTGGGCTATGAGACCTCTTTGTCAGGTGTTGGTGCCTCTTCAATGCCTCTTTCTGTTCCTTGATAATAAAGCCCATGTTTGTGTGGGATCTGACCTCAGGGGAGGTCAATGCCTCTCCTGCTGAGGAAAGCCAAGTCACACTCCTTTCAATCCTGTTTGCTGTTGCTTGCAAGGCTGTTTCTATTTGTGTTGTCCTTTGGGTGTGATGCCTGCAAGCTTGGTTTTGCCTTAAGCTTGGTTTGTTTGGTGAGAGAAGGAAGGCCTGTTTGTTGGGTATGTTCTCTTCCAAACTTCAACTTTTGCCAGCTTAGTCCCAGCCCTCAGGCTAAAGACACACGTGTGAAGTGAGGTGAGCTATAAAAAGAAAAACACTCAAAAACCCCCAAACACATGGAGTGGGCTTGTGAATGGGGGAGAGGAGGAGGTTTGCTGCTGATTCTGGATTGTGTGGAAGGCAATGAGGGTCTGGACCTGTGTTTCACAAGCCAGGGTATCCTGAGGCTCAGTGTGCACCTACTGACAGTGCTGCAGCAGGTAGCTGGAGAGCAGGGTCTCTCATCTAGTAGCCCTCTGGCTATGCCTGGGGCGGGAGAGGCTGCTTTTCTCCTTGTTTTTAAGGATTTAGTCTGCCTAGAGCAGAATAAATAGTGTGGGATCTACCCCACACTGCCCTCCCCGCCTCCCTGAGCAGGCTGAGAGTCTGCAGCTTTCTTGTTAAACAGGTTTAGGGTCACCCTTGAAATACATCTCAGGCTGGAACTGTAGCCTTTGCACGTGCATGATATTGCTTCTCTGCAGAGAGGGAGCACTCATGGACTATATCAACAATATGTTGATATGGTATGGACTGGTAAAACAAGTGCTTTTCCTTCTTGGAGGCTTTAGATATTACAGGGATGAGTCTGTGTCAACTTTGAGTGGATTTGGGAGGAGGGTTATCTAAATGCCAGTTTCTTTTCTGGAGAAGTGGAAGTTGCTTAAGCAGCTGGTGACTCAGCTTCTCTGGCTGTAGGATGCAGATGAGAAATGTTGGCTTTCCAGATAATGAATAAGATTTTTCCCATTTGGGACATACTTTGCAAAATGTAGGGCGTTAAAAACGGTGAAGGTCAATGAGTAAACTCATATTTAGCCTTAGATCCTCTATAAGATGATATAGCCATGTTGTAACCTTCAGTCTGATGGCCCAGAACAAGATAGTGAGGTGATGAGGTTGTTGAACAGCAAAAAAGGATGAGCACAGAACTGCTTCTTCCACAAAAATTTTTAATATACAATTATATAAAGAGAAGCTTTGGGAGATACAGCTAAGGTGCTCACAAATGTCCTAGTGATGTTTTGGGAGTCACTGTATTATGACAGACTTTAAAATGTTTGGGTGGTAGGAGCTGAATTACAGACTGGGGAAGTGGCTTTTACTTTCTAGTGGAACATGGATTCCCTGCAGCAAGGTCTTTGCTCCACTCTTGTGTAATAATGGTTTTCCCTTTGAAGACTTGCATTTAATGGCAATCTTCAACAAATGCTGAAGCAGAAACAGCTCTCTGAACAGAAATTTTGGGTGAGATGCCAGAGGAATGAGCAGAGTTAATTCCAGTGAGTCCCTTCCCAACTCTGTGGCGTGTAGTTGGGCTCAGTGGTGAATTCTCACCACAAATCTAGAAATACTTTGTAAGATGCCCTACAGAGCTGTTCTCTGAGTGACCTTGCTGTGCTAGGTCACTGCTACCCACTGATGCCAAACCATGAGTGGGGTTTAGTGGATGGGAGAGGGAGGTAATGTGGAAATGGGATGTTTGCCCGTTGGACCACTCTTGGTCATGGAACGCTGCTGCCAGGACATTGCCAAGGTGACATGGGAAAGTATTTTGTTGATCGTTTAAGCAGATGAATTATTGCTGTGTCTTTCCAAAATGGTGTTTCATTTTTGCACTTTTTTCCTGAATAAAGCTGTCCTTGTTTCCTACCAGGTTGTGCACTGGCATGTGGAGGAACTGTGCCTGGCTAATGTTGCCAGAGATGAAGCGATCCCAGAAGAGCAGGCAGGTATATGGGGATGGTGATCGTGGTACTCTGTATTTGTAAAAGGGAAATTGTGTAAATCCATACACCAGGGATGCTGACATCTCCTGACAAAGATCTTATAAACCCCAGCAGTCATCCTGAAGGCAAGAATTCATGCTGCTTGGTCTGCCAGCCATACTGGCTGCCTCCAAAGTTATGCATGCTTTCCCTTGTAAAATATTTTCAGTGGGCTGTTTTTCCAGGACAGTTTTGCTTACCATCTTCTCCATCCTCCCTATCTGCAGAGTAATTTTTTAGACCAAGAGAAGGGGAGAGGATGTTGTTTATAGCAATCAGTGTTATAAACATGCCCTGTATGGTTATTTTGGAATGTTAACTGTTCTCACTGTCACTCTGTAGAGTGACTTAGCTCCCTAGAAGTGTTTCTAGTTTTGTTCCCAGGAATAGGACAGTCTTGTCTTTCACTCAGCTTCCCTGCTAAGTTGAGGAGAAAGGAAATGGAAGTTGAAGCAAGGATTCACTGTGATCATGACTCCTTGCTTCCTCATCCTAGCTCAACACAGAGCAGCTCTGCTTTAACACTGCTGGCAAAATTACACTCCTGCCACTCTTCTTCCTTGACTCCCTGGCAGGGTAATGCCAGGAATCCCCTGCTACCTGTGCAGCTGTGGGGTGACACAAGCACAGCTTTGTGTTCAATGTGCCATTTAGAAGCTGTTTTCTCTTTGCTGATGATCAGAGCAAAATCTGTCTCCTTGTTTACAAGGATGCAATTGTAAGATGATCAGAAAAGCTGAGTTTCTGAGGCTGCTACTTATTCTAAATACTGAAATGGATTCCTGCACCAGCAGGAAGAATCTCATAATACATAGATAGACCTTCTAATCTGTTCTGCATTAGCAAATGAGAGTCAGTCCAAGCAGCAATAATGAAAGTTTGTCTGATAGAAAGCTGTCAAGATCCTTTTAGCTACATTTGGTGATGTAAGTTGGGCTGAGTGCTGTCCTGCTGAGCTCTCAGGCACAGAGGTTTGACCCAGATGGGGACTGCAGATCCCTGTGTGCAGCATTCCCAGCCCTGCCTGGGAGAGTTGACAGATGTGCTGGGCTGAGCTGTTCCAGTGCTGCCTCCTTCAGTGTGGTGAGGACCATAAAAGGTGATATCTTCGTCAGAAATCCCAGATGTTGTCTCTAGCACTGAGGGGAGAGCCACTAGCTTTGGGCTTTGAGCACATACTCAGACTTTCTGAAGTTAGTGCCTGAGAACTTTTTGATTCATGTGTGGGCACCTGGATTTGGAGTCTCTCTGACTGAGGCTGCTTTCCTGTTGCTGTCTGGGCACAGTCCACGACTTCTGTAGGTCTTTTCTCAAATGGCATCTACCTTTTCCCATTTCTCGTGGGACTCCTCATCCTGCTACTGATTGCCTGGTTTCTATCCTGCTGTTTTCTCCATAGTTCCATGGTCTTTCCCTTGTACAGAGGGATAAGAGTTACAGTGGTGAGCTTCCTTGAGAAGCAGAGGCTGGATGAAGGAGAAAAATTTTAAGGCCTCTGGTCTCTTAATGTGCCTGGACAGAGTTCAATTTTGTGGCATCTGTGGGATGTCTGGGCCCACATGGCTGTTTTTGTGGGCTTTAGAGTTCTTTATGTGATTTCTCTATTTTCAGGATTATTTTCTGCACCCTTCCTATTGCTGTTGTTTCATCTGTTGCTTTCTGGTGTGTGGATGTAAATGTTTGTGTGTGAAGTAAATGTATATGTGCTTAAGGTGTTGATTGCAAAAAAAACCCTGGTTTTTTTTGTCAGTGGAGTAAATTATATGTCCATGTTCAGCTCTTCAGGAAGTATTGTCAGTGGGAGTGTGGAGTCTCCTGGTCTCTTCTAACTCTCTGACCTTACTTAAATTCCCTGAGTTCTCAGCAAACTAAGATTAATTGAATGCCTTTACACATTCAGTGGAAGCTCATGCTGCAGTGACCTTACTGATTGACACTGACAAGAGCAGGAAGAATTCTACTTTTTAGCTTGTACAGAAACAGCTTTCCATCACAGTGTTGGGAACAGGTCTTGTCCCACGGGGAAGGAATATGTTGGTGTGCAGAAGGAGGTGCTATTTTTTTCAGCTTTTTTGGAGGTTTGACTAGCAAATATATGCTTGGAAGAACCTAGCAAATTAACTGTCAGTAGATAATAGATGAAATAGCATAGTGTCTGGTGTCTTTAAATGTGTTTGTTTTCAGTGCAGATGCTGTACTGTAGTTTGAAGTGTCTTCTCTTGGCCTGATTTCTTCAAGAGAAGGAAGTATTGGCTAAAGAGAAGGTGAGGTGTTTGATTAGCTATTAGGCTGGAGCTCAGGAGATTTTAGGTGTGTTTTTGGGTAGGCTATCAATGGCACATGACCACAGGCAAGCCATGAAACATGTCTATGACCTTGTCTTATTTACTTGAATCTTAAGCTCCTTGGAACAGAGTCTGACACTGCTGACTGTTTGCAGAATATAGTGCAGTGAATTTGCTTTCTGGGCCAAACCTTTGTACACTGCTGCTCTGCAAGCACTAGCTCAAGCTCATCTGTTTCAAGTGTTATTAGCCTGCAGAAATCCATAACCTCTCCTGGAGCTTCCTTTGCACCCAGCTGCATGTTTGGAAGGACTGTGCACCTAGACATTAGCAGAGGAGCTGAGAGGCTGCATCCCATTATTGTTTAAGTAGTTGTGCACTTTGCTTTTGATGTGTGTTGCCAGTGCTGGCTGCCCTTTGCCAGTGTCATAAGCAAAGCAGCCATTGCTCATCTAGGTAATGTGTTGTGTCCTTACAAAGTCATTGGCACAGGTTTCCCTGGCACTTACTGGGTTTTACCTCGGTGCCAGGTTCCCTCTGTCACCTCGATGGGTTGCAGTAACAGCCAGCAGTAATGCTCTCCACAGTGCTGATCCTCTCCTGAGCCCAAGTCCTCTGGGGCGTGTCCTTATGGGTCTTTATCACTTGTCCCCAGAGTCTTGTGACATCGCCATCACTTACACTACATTGTTTTAAAACGTTCCTCCTGCCTTACCTTGCTCTGCCAATCCGTCTCTGTCTGCCTTGCCTGTCCAGGCTGTAAACCTTTGGACAAAGGGCTTAGCTGTGTCACTCCTGCTGCACTCTGTCATAGCTCTTCACTTGGTGGAGAGTAGCCCCTGAACTTTTACTGGCAGAACAGCTTTGATTATATTAGGCAGCTAAGGTCTTCAGTGCAACCTCTAAGCACAGTAGTAATATACATAGTAATTTTGGTAGCTGTGTATGTTCTGAGACCTCATAATAACCAGACTGGAGCAGGTCATATTTTGTCTTTTTCCTAAGTGAATATTTTGATGGATGCAATGGAGTGTCTTTTCCCTGAGTGTATATTTTGATGGCTGCAGTGTGCTTGTCCTATTAAAATAGTTTCTATTATGAGATTTCCTATTTGGAGAACTGATTACAGATGCAATCCCATATAACATTAAGTTCCACTCTTCTGATCCTACTGTAGTTATCCTGTTATGGGCCCAAGAGTGCTAAAGCTTGTTTCCATGTATTTTTCCTTTCCTCAGTAAAAAGCAACATAAATACCTGGTAATCTGATGTTTGACCCTGTGCAGTACAAATCCAGCATTAGCCCACTGGCTACTGCACTTAACAATATTGTTTCTGGAGTAACACACAGTCTGGCAGAATCCAAACTTGCAGCAGCCCAGCACTGAGTGCAACCACTGCTGGATCCTTGAAGTTGCCTTAAAGACATGATAACACTGGGAAAAATACCAACCAAGGCACAGAATGAGAGCTGGTCTCATGGGAATCACTTCTACATCAGTCTGTGGGTGATCATAAAGGATTAAGAAGTTATGCTGACCAGAGAAGAGAAAATCTGTTGTGTGTGCTAAGGAAATTGCTGCCTCAGTCTGGGACATCTAAATTCAGTTTTGTCATTCGAGGTGAGTTAAAGAGGAGACCCACAAACTCTGGTATCTGAGTAAGGCCATGACAGCTGTGTTGTGCTCATGCCTACCAGACACTTGCTAAAACTACCTCCTCTTGACCTTCTGATCTGTATTTTAGCTTCTTCTATCCTAGATGTGCCTGAAGCACATTCAAAGTGCTGGATATCCAGGCACATGTCCAGTCACATTCACTTCTGGCTGAATTGTGATCCAGAACGGTGTTTACTTGTGAGGGATGAAGCAGGACAGCCTGATTACTGCTGGGAGTTGAATTTAGGTGTGCAGGCTCTGATAACCCAAGCTGGAAGCTGGCCAAGGGACGCTAAGGTGAACTGCTTTTGGGTGAAGTGGTGTAATATCTCTGACCAGAGGGATGAGGCTTTGTTTCCCTTAAACTGTTCTTGGGTTTGCAGTTTTTTCTTGGGAGAGGCAGAGGGAGAGCACCACTTTATTAAGCAAAGGCTCCGGGGGAGCAGAAAGGAGGTACTTTTCTCAAAACCTTGACGTGTAGCACAATTGTTCTCAGCTGTCTCATGCCAGCAGTACAGAGCCTCCCTGCTGGCATTCCCCCTTCCATCAGTGTCAGTCGGTCTTACTGAGGCTCAGTTCAGCCCTTAAACTGCGTTTTTCCCGCAGCTTCGCTCCCAGCTGGCTCTGGCTGTGCTCTGCTCCCGCCCGGAGCCGTGTCCCGGAGCCTTCAGCACCGGGAGAGCTCCAGCGGGACATCCCTGGCGGGGCAGGGGACAGGCAGCCCATGGCATCCCCATGGCAGGTGGGGATGCTCGCTAATTACTTCCCATTCAATGCATTTTAAATAATTCAGTTCAGATTAGGGTTTATGCTCTGCCTGGCTCCGTGCTGGCTCTCCAGCTCAGGCTGGAGCATTGGACTTTGGGAGCAGTGATGGTGTTCCTTGACCTCCCCAGCTGTACTCTGCACAAGCACTGCCTGTGCCAATCCAAGCCTGGGCATGTTTCCTGCTACTTTGCTCAAAGACTTTCTGAATTGGAATTGGGTTTTGCCTTAGTTTTGCACTTCACTGCATTGTGTGCAGCACAGATCTGCCCTTAGAAGGGGAGGATCTTCTCCCGCCTAGAAGGATCCTTTAAAAAAGAGATTTCACAAAAATGAGAATAAGGCAGAATTTTCAGGGCAGAGAAACCCTTATTCCAGAAGCTAAAGGCAGGATCATAGAAAACATGAAGTGGTGAATATGAGCAGGCAACAAAAACTTCAGATACTGTGACTAGGTAAAGCAAAATTATTTTTGGCCCTTGTCATGTATTTGGAGCAGAACTCCCTTTCTGTCGATGTGAAACAGAATGCCATGAGGTTTTAAGTTCTCCATGTGACCAGATGGGGTTTGCCGCAACAATAGGGTTTCTGCTTGGTTTTGGGAAGGGCAGCAGTTTTGCTGGCATGACAAAAGGCTATGTGTGATAAAATAAGGAACCTTTTTTTCTCCAGCACATCTGATTTATGAAACTGCTGGAAATCAAAATTTCTTTGCCATTTGGATAATTTTTTTATTCCTCCAAACTGTACTGGATGTTCTTCACATATTAATTTGTGGATTACAGAATGTTCTAGGCAAAACATCAGTGGGACAGTAAAATGTTAATACAAGAGTTCAGCTGACATAAAATAAAACCACAGTGTTCTTCTATCCTGCTTAATAATGACTCAAGTGAAATGGGGACAGTTGTGTGGTCTAGTGGCTAGTGAGGGGTGTGGTCCTCTGGATTCCTGGAGCTGCTTCCCAGCTCTTCTTTCCCATGCTGGGTGACCTTAAACAAGTTTACCCCTTGTAAATTGGAGCCTGATGTCTGGCTAGGAAGGCTTATTAGGAAACTTAATTTTTGAGAGAGCATTTTGGGAACTTGAGATGACAGGTGCTAAATAAAGACACTTCTCTCTATTAAGTAGCTCTAAGAAAACACACTTGGATTCCAATTTTGTGACACTTGTACTTTGGGAACTCATCTTTTGGCTTTTTATGAATTGAACACTCTTTATCTGGATGACAAACGTGGATACTCCTGACCGTTTTGCTGGAATGATTGTTCCAATTGTCAGCACTTTGGTTTAATGGCATCAAAAGAACAATGGTTTAATTTCCACGTCAGCAAATTATTCTGGATTTAAACAGAACTGTGGCAGTGGTCACAAGACCAGCAAAAGGTGCCCCAGAGCCAGGAAGTTAAATTGATTGTAAATGGCAGTAAAAGCACACTGGCTGAGCTCTGCTTTCTGAGCTGAGTGTAAGGTATCTGGGGAAAAGCAAAGCAAACAGTAGGAAAAACTGTGTTGCAGAAAATGAAGACTGGACATGCATGAGACAAGGATTGTCCTCCAGAATGCCACTGTTAGATCCCTTAGGCTAATTCTGCAGAGATGTATCTCTTGAAAGGGGGCAGCAGACATCCTCATGCCTCAGACTGCTTATGATGAAATTTAGTGAATTTCCAAAGTGCTGAGATGCTGTTATAATAGAGACTATACAGGTAGAAAGAACAAACTGTGGAGTGGATTCCTGGCTGAAGGATCTTCATGCAAGTTTCATCCTAATTAATTTGTTTCTCTAACTTAAATCTTTAAACAAAGAAAACTTTTTACTCATCAGCCTAGTTTGCCTCTTCCAATCCCCACCACTGAGGGAGCTCAGGTCTGAATGGCTGATTAGAACTTCCCCAGCAATGTGCATAGAGGGTCTGACTGCTTCTAAACAGTGAAGTGTGAGATGAAGTCTTAGGGAAGAAAGTCTGGCATGCTTAGTGTTTGCCCTAGAGTTTTGCCATTGGATTTTGCTGGAAGTGGACCAAGCTGTTACTTTGAATGTACTCACAATCAATTAATTTCAAGCTGCATCCCCATCTGTAGCCAGAACAAATCAAGCTTTTTCTGTTCCTCCCCCAAATGCATAAGGTGACATCATATTGTTGGGTAGATGTCACTTTCTTGTCCAGCCAGCAGTTTGTCCTGGCCTGAAGTTGGGTAGCAATTCTCTGCACAGTGTGTACTGTACTGCACAGGATACTTGGAGAGCATGCCTTGCATTTGCAAGTAGTTGCTACGTATTTACCTAGCAAAGAAGTAAGGATTTCTGATCTGTGTGTGCTAGGCAGACAAAGGCAGGCTTGTGGCCAATTTAGATCTTGAGCCCTCTTTGCATTGAAAACTACTCTTTTGCAGGCAGTTGTTCCTGCACTAAGATTTAGGCACTACTTACCTGCAAGGAACCATTTACAAATGAAGGTTTGTGCATAGCAGGCCAGTCAGCCTGTATAAACCTCTTGGCTGTGAGAAACTGATGTGGATCAGAAAGTCCAAGTCACACTGGAATAGAAAAAGAATGTTGTGATCTAGTGTGCCCACTAATGAGTTCCTCATATAATATAACAATACATCTCTTGCAGAGGTGAGAGTTGATTTGCACCCATCTCTCTTTAAAATCTATGTCATAAACAGGGCCCCACTTTCTTGTTTCTCCAATGAAAATAGAAATTAGCTTTCTAAAAGACTTTTTGGAGTTCTAGTCCCTTGAAGAAAAACATCAAGATGTCAGGACTACCAGAAGAAGGGACACAAGTGCAGTGATTCACCTAAAGTCTTTTATGATTAGAAGCAGCCATGACTTCCTACATGTCAATCCAGTTTATTTCATGGGGCAACTGCTACTGATTCAGCTGTGCCCTGATCTTTACTCTACCCAAGCTGGAGAATCAGTAAGGAGCAGAGCTAGGTTTAGCACCATCACAGTAAGAAAAGGTGACGAGATGTGGTTTTGTGACTGATTATCATGGTCTAATGTGTAACCAGTGAGAAAAGCAGAGTGCAGAGGAGGCAGGGATAGGTGTGTTGAGCCTGGTTGCTTCTGGAGCAGCTCTCCTCTGCTGTAGGAATCCAGCAGCAAGTTCAGCCAGAGCAACTGGACAAGTAATCCCCTTGATAGCAGGGCTTTGGTGCATCTTTGGTACTAGCCGTGACCCAGTGGGTGCAAATACTCCTGGGGAAGGAATGTCTGCTGAGCCCACTGTGCCTCAAGCTGCTCCTTCTTCCTCCTGTCCTATCCCTCACCACTGAGCTAAGAGATGAGCTCTGCTTCTGGGTAATCTGAGGAAAGGAGAGCCCCTAAGAAACACAACTCTTCCTGTTCTTAATGCCTACCATTCTATAGCGAGGCAATGACTGGGCCCTGGACACTTTCTCCAGGATCAAACAGTGAAGAGAGAGCTGTTGTCCCCTTCCAAACCTGACCAAGGTTTTACGAAGTCCACGGGAGCTCTCCTATGCAAACACAGTCTGAGTAGTTCACATTAATGCACCAATTTATAATATCTAACAGAAATTCCCAGTAGCCTGGGACTCTGCTACAGACAGACATGTTACAATTTTGCTGATGTGGAATTAATTATAGAATTATTTAGACAGCTAGTGATAGGGTTTTGACTCTCAAATCTGTGCGTTCCTATGTCTATCCTCCATAGCCATTATTTAGAAAAATTTCTCATTCCAAACAAAAAATAATTTTGGGAAAGACACATTCTCAACTCAGCTATGAAATGTCATCTTTGTGGTGATGATGATTATGGGATGCAGTAAATGCATGCATAATTATTCTCACTGCTCACAGAGCAGCAGATAGGCCCATTTCCTGCCTCCTGAAATATATAACCAAACACTTTCCTCATGCTGTCTGCTCTGTGAATTTTCATGAGCTTGTTCCCTAGGGCTTGTTGTGAAATTATTCTAATTTTTTGAAGTAGGGGGAAAAAAATGAAATAGTTCTGTTGGAAATGGCATTCATTTGTCTATGAAGTCATTACAGCTGTTTCTCTCTTGAAGGCACAAGAAGAGGAATTCCTGATTTACTTTTTTTAAGATAGGGAGGTGGAAAGCAGTTTGATAGTAAGAATGCAGTGAATTTTGGAAGCAGTTCTTGAAGTGCTTTTCTATTATGAGTGAGGGAATGCAGAAGAAGGATAATAAAGAGTATTTTCTGACTTTCAGAGGTATAGCTTGGTCTGTGTCAATAGTTATAACTATCTTGGCATAGGGTAATTTATTAGATGCAAAGGGTTGTGTTTGACAGCCTGAACTTGAGTCACATAAGGGAAGGCCCAGCAGAATATGTAATGCATATGTTCATGTAGTATAATGAAAAATACCCTTCTGAACTATTTTCCATTATAAATTAAAATTACTTAACAAAACATGCTTTTTCTCCCTGTCTTTTAGCAACAAACAAAAGCTCCAATGTGCAGTCTAAAATTGCTCATCAAGGGGAGAGACCAGGCTAGGATTTAGTAAATGGCTTTATATTTTTTTTTTTAAATAAAGCAATTAGTTCTAAAGGGAACATGTCATATTCAGTACATTGCTAAGGTAGAACAGTCATTGTGCTTTCTGGCACTCCATCAAACTGCTCCTTGTGCATAGTTATTGGAGAAAGTGCATTTACACGTTCTGTCAACGTCCAGTGCCGGGAAGAGGTTTCTTAAATAACAAGACACAGGCTATTATGTGCATTAGCTTTATTATTTTTTCAAAAGTGTCTTAGCCTTTGGGGACTGAAGGTACTTAATAATATGTTGCAATTACAGTGTGCCAATGTGTTGTCGTCATATCTCAGGTGCTTGACAATCAAACGAGTGTAGATTAACCTTTAGCTGTCCATTGAATTTCCAGCCTAGCTGCTTTTATGTCTCGAGCTTGTGATGTGTCCACAGTGCAGCAAAGCCCAACATACATCTGTAGTCTTGGAGCATTGCCAGAGGCTATCCCAGGAGGAATGTCCTCTGCCACCCCCAGGTATGCCTAGCCCGCTTAGGAGATACGAGCTCCATGCTGTTGGTTTGGATGGCCTGTGACCTGAGCAGAGGTGTAGGGTGCTCTGGAGATGGAGCACAATCAGCCAGCTTGCCCCAGGAAAGCCTGTGTTTGTGAGGGTGTTGTGATTTAACCCCACCTGGCAGTGAAGTAACACACAGCCACTCACTTCCCTGGCCCTGGTGGAGAGGAGAACAGAAGAAAAAGCAATGTAAACCCGATGGGTTGAGGTAAGAGCAGTTGAACAACAGAGGTGGTATCTGCTAGCCTACTCAGACAGCAACAAGCTGAGAGTGAAGTCCCAAGCCAGAGAATTCAACAAGGGGAGTTGAACTAGTGGTGTAGATGAAAACTGAAGTCAAGTGTCTCATGGACAGAGCTGTTCAGTCCTTGAATCAGGGCAATATGAAATGAGTTCTGCATTGTGGATTTTCTGTTTCTTTTCCTCCTCCAGCGCCCTTGGTATCGAAAAAGCTCCTAGAATGGATGTCAAGGAGTTTTTCTGTTGAAGCATGGCAGGTACCTCACCTTTAAGCCAGAGAAAAGATCCATTTTGGGTTGCTCTCTGATAGATATCCAGGTACAACTTGTCATTATTTGCACTCTGTATTTTGTAGCTGTCTGGGTGTGGACAGAAGGAGGCAAAGGAGAAAGCTGCTGTCTGTAGGTACCAAACAGCAAGAGCCCAAAGCAGATAGCCTTTGTTTGCTGGACAATATAAGACCTTTGTAGGTGGTGTGTAGGGTTTGTTATTTTTTCCAATTTTTGATTTAATTTTCCTTTGGACTATGACAGCAACTCAGAGGGAAAGTTTGGATATGCAAGAAATTCAAGGAAATTTTAAAGACTAGGTGCAGAGGCCAAGTAAAAACTCTGAAGTATTAATTGAGTTACAGCTCTTAACATGGTGCCTGCTTAGTAAATGAGCTAAAAGAACATGAATTCTAGAGTGGCAGGCGTACTTTTTTTTAGTGAAATTTTTTGCTTGGTTGGTTGGTTGATTGGGTTTTTTGTTTATTTGTTTAATTCTGAAAAAAAAGTTGTCTCCTGCTGGGGAAGCTTGGCTGGCACCCAGATTAATCCTACTCTAATCTTTAGAGTGACTTTCTCTGTGCAGTGTGAAATGAGGTGATGTGATGCTGCAGTAGACAAGCTGCAATACCTTGTCCAGGGCAGAACTGCTCTCATTTGAGTCAAACTTTGCATCTGCAGTTAAGTCAACACTTGAACTCAGGCCATGGATGTTTCCTTTATATAGCAAGAGTATGTAATTCTTCTCTGTGGTGCAGGCCATTCAGCAGACTGTCAGTCTTTACAGCATTGCATTACAGGTAGAGATGTCAGGATCACCAACAAAGTTAAGGCTTTTCCATAAAATCCAGTGTTTGTAAGAGCTCCCAGGTTGCAGACTTTAACTGCTTCAGCTGATGCCTACTGTGCAAAAGGTCATTCTTCTCTCTCATTTTGGTCTTGGTTTTGTTTTTTCTTTCTTTGTGTTTTGGAAAGTTCCAGTTAGAGTGGTTCAGCTGTTTTGGAGAAGGAGACTGGAAATTGTTTGCTAACAACAAAAATAAGCTTAATTGTCCTCCTCAAGTTCCATATTTTAGAGCAGGATGTTTGACTGTAGAGGACAAAATTCATGGAATCCTAATAGCATTAAGGAGATTTCTTGCATGACATACCTATGGGAGGCTGTATGCTGCCAAATTATACATTTCTGCTTTCAAAAAAAAAAAAAAAGGCAATTTCATTGTGTTCATTGTCTGCCAGTTATAATCCTCCTGATATTTCCCCTGCTGGGATGGGAATATGGGTGAGGCTGAACAGGTTGGTCTTGGGTGTTGTTGCTCCCAGATGAAGATGCTTATTGTGGAGCCAGGCTCTATGAAATATGAAATGTCAATCAGATGGACATGGCCAGGGCCTGGCAGATATTCTCAACCACGGGATTCTGAATTTCAGGCCCTTTTTCCAAAGTGTGGAAAATGCTTATCTTAATATATTTGCTTCTAAAAAAATTAACATGGGCTATACAATTCTCTTTTCTAGTGTATGTATTACCAAAACCCCACCCTTTTATGATGATGTTAGATGCATCTTCCCTAAGTCTAAGGAAAGCCCTTCTGTAGACTCATGTTCTGGCAGAAACAAGAGTTATGCTGCTGGTATTGGTATGAACAGGGGAGTCTCCAGGGTCATTGGTTTCTTTCCCTGGTTTAGCTGCTCAGATCAAACCTGTAAATCCTACAGTAACAATTGAAGCCAAGTCCTATGCAGAAGCCTGAAGGAGACTGATAAAAACACAGGTGAGACTGGTGAATGGCAGAAAGAAGAGGAAGCATGGCTTAGGGCCAGAAATAATGATGGATTTCATTACTAGGAGAAATCTGCACAGTGGAGGTTAGGACTAGACTTCTTGTTTGTTTTTTTTTTATTTACTAATAAACTAAACCAAAGTAGGTCTCCATACTACACACAGCACTAATGGAGCCTGGTCTCCACTGCTCAGTGTGCAATCAATCTTGCACACTCTGAGAGTTCATTGCAGCTTCACAACTTTGCTTGGAGCAACAATTCTTTGAGCTTCAGGAATCCACTTGACTTCCCCTCATGCCTCTGGAATCCAGGATAGGGGCTGTTCCTGGAAGTGCTGTTATTCCTTTGTTATTCCTTAGGGTGAAAATCCTTGGAGAGCATAGACTCCAGTGCATGTAGTGATAGGACAAGGGGGAATGGCTATAAGATGTAGGAAGGTAGGTTCGGATATTAGGAAGAAATTCTTTGCTATATGGGTGGTGGGGCACTGGCCCAGGAATGCTGTGGACTTGCCATCTCTAGAGGTGTTCAAGACCAGGCTGGAGGGGGCTCTGGGCAGCCTGAACTGCTGGGAAGTTCCCTGCCCACAGCAGAGGGGCTGGAATGAGATGGTTATTAACCATGCTTTAGCCTAACCATTGTATGACTGAGATATTTCTGGGTGCCTTGTTGGAGCTCTGATAGCTGTGATTAAGACTGAGTAATGAGATGTGACTCAGTGAAAGAGCTGACTATGAGAGCTGGCCACTAAGTATTGCTCAGTATTGCTCACCCTCAGCATTTGGATCACTGTAGGCCTTGGCTTGCTCAGCACACAACATGACCATCCATGCTGGAGGGCAAAAAGGAGTCAGCAGCCTCACAAAGTAGTCCAAGCAGTGGAGAGAAATACTAAACCACCCATTCATATAACAAAAAGTGAAAAATGAAAGCCGAGAACTGCATAAAAGGATGGGGATTTTCTACCTTCATGTTATGAAACATGGTTGCCTGGAACCATGGAACAAGTTTCATGGGAGAAATCAGCTCCAGCTGGGAACTCGTCCCTGCTTTCATGCCTGCTTTACAGGTCTAAATGGATTTGTTATGCTTCATGGGACACCCAAGGAGCAGCCAGCTCCATGGCTTACTCCCAGCCAGCTCAGCAGCTGGCTGCTTGAGCAGGATTGCTTCTCATACAAAGCTTCTTGCTGATGGTTCCAACGACTTGGGGCACTTGGCTGTCTTCTCCCAGCAATTCCCATTGGTCTGGGATTGAGAGCTCTCACTGAGAGCTTTATCCTGGTCTCTTGAGCATCCCTAGGCAAGTGACTAATGCACTTTAGGTGCTTTGAGGGTAGGAAGAAATCTTCTTTATGGAAGCTTGATATTTGGTAGTCCTAAATGGATCATCCTAACTCCTCATGAAATCCTCCTGGCTCCCTAGGCATGGAGCCCCCTGCCAACAGGTTTGCAGTCCCCATCCTGTGATGTGAGCCAAGATGGAGAAAACTTATATTTTTCTTACTGTCTGAAATCCTGAGCTCCTCTATGATATTTTTTTGTTGTTGTTTGGGGTTTATTAGGACACCTCCTGGGAAAATGGCTCTTTCCTTTCTCTCTCCATTTGGATGCTTGATTCCTGGGACTGTGTTTAGAGGGAGAGTCTGAAAAATGCCTTTTGCCTGGCAGTGGCATTGTTGCCTGGAAATGTAAAGCCAATTCCTCTGAGCTATAGCACTTGATTCCTGGAACTGCATGAGGCAGCTCACAGAGCATGGAAGCTGCTGCCACCTCACTAATGCAGAGCTTTAGGGAATCATGCAATTGTTTTCATGCCTGAGAAACCTGGAGCCCTGCATCTTCTGGCTGGTGGTCACTCCTCTGTGAAACTGCAAAAGTGTAGGTATACAGCACTCTCCTGTCTGCTCCTGTAGCTTCTGGTAACACGTGGTGGGAGAAGCAGGGAAGAAATTAACCCCACTATGAGCTTGATAGGCAGTGCAATCCCTTATGTGATTCATGTGTGGGAGCAATTCCTTCCTGACCTTGATGTACATTTGGCTCGTGTCCTCAAGAGCAGGATTTAGATCACTTTTACCTTTATTCTCATAGCTAAAGGAATTGTTAATGTCTATAAAATGACCCAGCTGCAGTATTTGACTTGGTGACCTTCACTAACAATAAATTTTATGGACTGGCTATACAGTAGGGGTGGGGAAAGCCTTTCCTTGAAGAATGTGGGAATGCTTTGTAGAGATGCTAGACTGGAAAAGAAACCTTAAGAGACTATCTACTTTATTTACCAACACTGATCTAAGCAGCTGAAATGTGTGATGTTTTCTGGTGATAGAAAGAGGAGGGAGTAGAAGACCTCACCTGATTCACATGAAGCAAAGCATTTATTCCATGGCATAAGGGCTGTGTTTACACACAGTGTTTGTGCACTGGTGTATGTGTTTAAATTCATGTTTAAAGGTACTCAATTATCTGTGCGTTAGTGCTGCCCTAGGAGCTTTGCACAGTGAAACCACCCCCCGTACCATCCCCACAAACATTGTCAGGCACCTTTACCTTGTCTTGAGTCTGTGTCCTGTGGCTCAGCCCAGGCAGTGAGTAGTCTTTGGCCTCTCTGCTTAGTCTTGTTAGAAGGCCCTTTAGGATGAGCTGACCTGGGTATTTTTGTGGCAGAGGCCTTGGACAGAGGCTACCAGGTTGATTTGTTTGGTCATATACGAGTAAGTGGAGGAGAGCTCTGCTCCTGTACCTGCTCTGAGAGGATCCAATGGGGCAGGTTTACCTCTCAGTTCATTCATTTAGTCTTGTTGTACCTTCAGTTATGTCAAGTCTGCTGTAAGAGCTGAGGTACCCTATGCACCCAGCCCAGGGAGACACTGCACACTCTGGAAACCCATCTCCTCTCATGCTGACCTATTTTGAAAGAGTAAATTCGTCTTTGACTTCGTTTACATGCTGGCTGTCAAGTTATAAGAGCGGTGTTTGACAATGCCGATGCTGCTGTTTGTATCAGCAGACAATCACCAGCCTTGCAAGAGTGTAATTTGATTAACAGCTCATGACATTATTACTCTTATTCATTTATGGCAAAAGAAATGCAGCAGTAACTCTCTTCTGTGGCATCAGCTCTAAATGTCTGTGGCATCAGATCAGCCAAGGCTCTTTTTGAAAAATTTAACCATACTCCCCCACATCTTGCTAACTTTACAGTCCCCCATGGCATCTGTGTGCAGTGAACTGAGCTGTTGAGACTAAATGCAATTTGCAATCAGGCTTCTGTTAACATGGAAATGTACCGGCTGCTCTCCTGCAGTATGGATTCTCATGCTGTCTAGCATATGGTAGCATTAAACCCAGTCTGGAGTGCCTCTCGTTACCACACTGTTGAGTGGAGAACCCTGAAAAACAAGTGTGAGAGAAATGTATTTTGGGAACCAGCTCTCCTCTAGCACAGCTTGTCGGGAGCTATCAAAAGGAGACTGCACCTCAAAAACTGGCCCTGACAGCCGTCCAAGCAAGTACAGAAAACTGACTTGAACACTGATGCAAAAGCCATGTACTTATCAAGGCAGGTATTGCACAGGGAGAAGGGGATAAGGAGAACAGACAAGAGCAAGTTCATTATTAACAAGTTAAAAAGCTAGAAGCAGTCTATTCTTCTGCTACTAGCATGGGAGAGATTTTTGATTCGGGAAGATAGCCTCGGGTATGAAGCCAGCAGTTATGTAAAGACTTGATATAGATGAAGGCAAAACAAGAAATATATCCATCCACAGAGGAAACAAACAGGTGAGCCTTTTAACCATTAAGTGTTTCATTCTAGCTTTAGTTCGCTGTGTAGCACATAAAAGTAGCTGTGGAATTTCTTCAGTGTTAGTATATCTTCGATTGTCATGTAAGGTAGTTTAATTTTAATTTTCCTACTTGAGTGATATGAATAATTCAGAGTGTTTTCTCACTGTCGGCTCTGGATGTCCTCCTCTCTTCTTCCCTGAGGCACTCAGAACACTGCCCATAGTGAAAAAGATACAAGCTGCATCTGAAGAGAATTGGGTTTGAGGCAAGAAATCTGTTGCTGTGGGCCAGTGGGGACATGGCATCTGAGTCATGAGCTCACAGTGCTGCTTATTCATTGCTTTCTTTGGTCAGTCCCACCCTGAAGACCACAAGCATCTGTTCTACTATGTAAACCCGTTTTATTTGTTACTTGCAAAACCAACAATTTGTTTGGTGCCCTGAGCCTTTGATGTGTCAAGAATCTCAGCTGTGGGCTGTGGCCAGAAGTAAAAGTTAGAGTGAGTGCATTTGATCTCGACACCAGCTTTTCAATACTTCTGTGAAAACTTCTTATGAGTGGAAATCCTTTCAATGTAGACATGTATCTGGCTGTCGAGGAGAACTGGAGACAGAAGCAATATCAGTAGCTCCAGGACTATGATTACACAAGCCTCAAATCCTGAGATATAAGTGGGGAAAATGGCAATATATCAAAGGCTACTCTTCCATCCTCGAATCTTCAACCTTGAATGCTTGACTCTGTAAATGATTGCAGCATCCCAAAGTGCTTCCCAACAGTTTAAATAACTTTGTTTAAATAAGACTAATGTGCCTGTTGGACATTGCTGCTTCTTTCTTTATTACACTTCTCTATACTTGTTGGTAGAGCTAAGGCATGTGCATTACCTGGCTTGGACTCTTGTGTTTCATTGAGTGTCACATCTGCAATACTGCTTTGTGAATACTTCAGTGTCCTGACCCATAATGCTGTGATAATCTGAGATGGGGACAGATATGGGCAAATTTGCGAGAAAAATAGAAACAGGCTGTTGGCTAATGAAGTTGGTTTGTTTTTGTTTTTTTCTTAGGGAATGCTTTTAGACAGGGGAAAGACCTGGACCAGAGAGCAGATGAGGTAGTTTTTGACCTTTCTCAGTTCCAGATGGCCAGAATATTTCATGTGTTCTCACAGGGAGAAACCCTGTACGTTACATGGAGATAAAAAATAGGTGTGCTCATCCCTTGACCCAGACTTAATTTTGTGTTATCTTTATTTCAATTAAAAATGTGAGAATTGACCTGTCAGGGTCTCATTTTTGAGCCTGAGGTTACTGCAGTTTTTGCTTTGTGTGGCTAATGAAAATGAGGGTAATCTCCAGCATGGGAGCTGAATAGACCAAGAGACATTTCATTTCCCCCAGGAGGTGACTAATCTAAACTTAATCCAGGAAGATAAAAATACATTTTAAGGAAGTATCTTAGCGTAGATTTAAAATCTGAAAAACATGATGGAATTCAAAAATAAACTTGTGTGTTTATGTGCTTATATGAATATGGGTAGAAAAGAGAGTATTTCCAAGGAACTTCTTATTTCAGATTCTTCAACCTCTTTCTGAGAAATCCCAGATGTCAATCTTTTCCTGACTGTGAGTGGTTAGTTTGTCCTCAGTAGCGGGAGGACAAACAGCTATTCCTTGTCATGTTTATCCTAAATGTGACAACAGACAATCCCTAACTGCAATTCCCTCTTCTCCACATGGCATACTCAGTTGCCTCAATGATTTCAACTGGGCTCCATCCCAATTATTTGTTTTTCTGGTAATCATCCATATTTCTATGTTTAAAAAAAAAGGTAGCATTGGAATAACTTTAGTTTTGCAAAGAAAAAAACTGAGCAAGCACTCTACACATCTGGAAAGGAAAGACAGGAGGAATCTTTTTTGGAGAGGGTTTTCCTTCGGGTTTAACCTATATCCTCTGGTTGTCTCATCAGAGACCTTAAGCTGTGCTACATTCCTCTCTGCTCCTGTGCTTTGAGTCCCCGTGACAAGGACAGACAAGATCCATGAGGTTCTGCACAAGGCTCTGTTGACACTGATGCCTCTCTCTGCTGGGGAAGTACCTGCAGCACTCAGACCTCAAATGCTTGTGGATTCAGCCTGGCAGGTTTCATTCCAGATGGCTTAGACCTGCCCAGATGCTATCCCTGTCCTGAAAAGCAAGAGGTCTGGCTTGTATGTGTAATGTCCTCATGGGGTCTGTCAGAGACCTCCTCTGTCCTGCCCCTGCTTGGTGATCCGAGCACTTCTGATGACCAAAAGTGCTTGGGCTTTGTGTTCTTTTGCCATGAGTGTCCTCGGGTCATGTGGGAGCACTGTTTGTGGCTGTCTCTCCAAAAGGAGGTTCTCCTTTTTTTTATTTTGTTCACAACAGGAATGCTGCTTACATGGCCATACGTGACTTGTGACTCAGGTTTTGATGGACTCGGGTAAGTTTCCCACCAGAGCCACCTTTACAGTGGTTGTCTGCTTCTACCCTGTTGATCTTTTGCTGCCCTTTCTTATCTGGTTTCAATCCTCACCCATTGCTGCAGCTTTGCCTGTCTTATTTCTAGTTCAGATTTCTGGGGAAGCTTTACAGAAAGAAGAAAACTGCAATAGAATAGAATATAACTGCAATAGAAATAGATAAAAATTCTTTACGGTTTCTGCAAACTGTAGTGAAGTGTCAAGATGTTAGCAGAGGGGAAGCTGTATGAAAGGCCAAGATGGACAGATGCTGCATCTTGGGCATTTTGAGAGTGCTGGTGAAATAAAAAGTGTGAAATTGAAGGTGTACTTTTGGAGAGCCATGGACCATAGATACAATGTTGCCATGGTGTTGATTAAGGAACATCTTAGTTTACCTGTTTAGTTTACCTGTAATAATTTAAAAGAAAAAAATGTTAACAAAAAATACAGTAGTTGTGACCTGAGGGCCACTGGGAATTGAGATCCAGTTTTTGATATCCTTCATTCTCATACTCTGATGCTATGCACAGTAATTCACAATAATTTCTTAGAAACATAGCTGAGGAAAAAGGGTTGTGGTTATTTATGCTTGATGAGTTTTGCCTTTGTTATTCTGGGGACAAATATCAAAGGTTTTGGGAACCTAGTAGCAAGTGAAGCCATCGGTTCTCTGCTTGGACTTCAAAACTAGAATTGCAATACTGTAAAATATTTATCTTTGACATTCATTGCTTGGTCAGTTCAGTTTCCCTTGGCCAAATTTGGGATTAAGAAAATTAATTACCCAGAGATATTTACTTGTTCATAGCGCGTGAAGTGTTCCAATCACAGGCAATTTTTGAATGGCAAAAAATAAGAACTTCTCACTTCTGTGCAGCATGGTCTGTTTACAGAGTAACGAGGGGAAAGATGTCTCCATAGTAACCTGTAAAACAGGCAAGTCTACTTCTTCCACTTCAATACAGTCTTCAGTAAACAGATTTTACATCTGGTTTTTAAAATAAAGCAAACAGAATAAACCACACTTTTGGATTATGTGACTTCCATTATTACTACTAAATAGCTTCTGGGTTCAAGATTTGTCTCTCTGCTTCCCCCTCTTTGTTACATTTAAAATGATCCATGAAAGCAATAAATTTTAACAGATGTGAGTTGCTGTTCCATCAAGGATTCTCTGTCTGAAGGGTTCTTCTGCAGGTGGAGAAACAGGGCATTGTGAATAGCCTTTAAAAGTGTAAACAGATACCGTGAAGAGAAAACATTTCTACTGGCTGTGGATAAGGCTGAAAGTCTTGAGCTTACCTTGGGACAGAAAATGTGATCAAGCCTAGATATGTGATGGTATTTTCTGAGGGTAAGAGGAGTTAATGGATTTCTGGCAAGGCTATATAATTTTCCTTGCTTAAGATCTAAAAAAGAATAAACAAAACAAATACACAGACTTCACCAGCCAAAAATTCCAAAATCCAGCTCCCCAAAAACCACACCAGAAATTCTCAAAGTGGAGATCCCAGTGTCTCCAGGCATGGTTATGTGGTATCAGTAACTTTTTGAGTTCCCATTCAGCATTGCACTCTACAATCCATTACATTTCCTAGGGGGCTCTCCCAGAACACAGGTAAGTTTTTTCTGGGCAGAGGAAATGAAAGTTGCCTGCTGGTTTTTATCTGTTGCTGCTTCTGGGAGACAGCTGTGTGTGAACCTCTCCTGTTGGAAGGGCAGGTGACAGAAGTGAGGTCTGGCACACGAAAATAAAAAAGGGTGGCTGAAGGACTGACCTCAAACATCACTGCTTTCAAGTTCAACTTTCACTTGGGGTAGAGGAGCCAATTAAACCAGTGGTGCACTATCTGGATGTTGGCTGTGTGGCACTGGCATCTGAATGGAGACAGAGACTGGAGAGACCCACCAGGTACCAGCCTCTGGAAAAGGGATGAGAGGTAGGACTTGCTCTACAGGGTGTCCCAATCTGTTCCTTGTACTGGTATCTGTACTCTTTTGTGTCTTTATTTCAACTATGATTTCCTGTATGGCTCTGGAGAGATAACTTGTAGGAGCTCTAAAATCCAGCTGGTTTCCAAGTTCTGTTGGTCTGAGGAAGGTAGCCCTAGGTATACAGAGGGGACAAGTCTCTGGGACACCCTGTTTCAGCTGGGCTGATCTGATCTCCTGTTGGTATTTCTCAAGATGGCAGACAAAATGGAAATCAGAGATTACTGGAAAATAAGTCCAGTTACTTTTTTTTTCTTAAAATTTCAGATAGACTTTTATTCTGGTGGAAGCTGATAAATGATGCAGGGGCCAAACATTTGTGCATCCTTATGTTGTCTGACCATGATTCTTGACTGTTGAGAGCCTGTTGAGACTTGGATAACATGTCTTCCTCTTTCCCTGGAACAGTTCTTAAAAAACTGTAGATGTGGTGCTTAAGGCCATGGTTTAGTGGTGGACTTGGCAGTGTTAGGTCCAAGGTTGGACTCGGTGATCTCAGAGGTCCTTTCCAACATGAATGATTCCATGATTCTTTTTACTCCATGATTTTTCCCCCTCTTCCACTGGTTAATATTTCTTCTGCTCCCAGTATGTCCTATTGCCAACTGTAATCCTGCATTCATCAATAATAATCAGAGCTTCCTAGTTGCTGCCATCTGTTTTCTCGATAAAGGCTGTTTTTAAAACAATTCAACTTGTGGCAAAGCACTTCCAGGGTGTGGCGTGTGTGGAATGGGATGGGGGCTCGGAGCCAGCGGGCAGGATGGGGCGATGCATCCGCATCCCGGGAGGACGGACGCTCTCGGGGAGCAGCTCCTGCCGGGATTGTCCCGCGGGTCCCGGCGTGTCCCCGGAGATGCCCGCGGTCCCGGCCGGGGCTGCCGTGGCCATCTGCTGCCACCTCCCGTCCGGAGGGACCTGCGTTGCTGGGGGAGAGGATGGGAAACCACCTCCAGCCTTCAGGCATGGGGTTGCCATCTCCTTGAAGTTCTGGAAGCGGTGCCTATGCCTGCGAGGGCAGCCAGGATCTCAGCCGTCCTGGATGCTGCTGCTGGCTGCTGACCTTTCTCACTGCATTTTTTTCCGTCTCCACCATCCAATGGCCTCATTTCTTTCCACAATTTGTTCTTTCTGGGTATCTTGTCCACTCAGATCCCCCAACTAAAGGATGACCAATACCAACAGCTTGGTGGTACTCAGCCAGCAGCAATACCAGGAGGTGAGCTGGCTGCTTCCCTGTGGCAGAGCAGCAGTGGGGAGCAGGGGCAGCACTCCTCTCCCTTTTCCCCCTTGTTGCAGTTCATAGCAGCTCCCAGCTCCATGGCCTTCCAAGTCAGCTCTGGACTGCTTGGCCCGGACACCAGAGCAGGGTGTGCCACATTCCTGTGCCAGAGCTCTTGCTGGCAGCCAGGCTCTGGCCAGGCTGCTGTCCTGCTGCTGGCCAGCACACAGTGACTCGCTAGCACTGGCCACTAGTAGCTGTTTTTTGATTTGGATCCCTGTGCCTCTGCTCTGTTTTGGAGGGAGGGCAAGGACTATTCTTTGTCCTTGCTTGCTTTTACTTCTTTGGCTTATCCTCTAATAGCTATTGCAGCTTCCCTGCTGCCTGCGGTGACTACAAATTTGAGCTGAATTAATCCCAGACAGAGGCTCAATCTGAGGCAAACTTTCTTTCCAAAATGTTCAGTCTGAAAAGACATGAAAGCAGGACGGGCTGACCACCTACCTTCCCCGTGTCAGTCTCATCCTGGGCAAAGGCTTGTTTTCTCCCTTCTAGCAGGACTGAGAGGCTCTTGGTGCTGTGCTGGGCACTGACCAGGCACACATGGAAGGGAGAGTCTGTCTGCCAGACCTCAGTGAGCAGACAAACAGAAAGCAGCAGCGTGGCTGGCGCTCACAGGTTTTGCTTGCCGCCCTGGAAGCAGCCCTTGGTTGCAGCAGAGGTGTTGCTTCTCCTTCCCCAGCTGGCCCAGCCTGCTGGCGCTGCTCAGACCCTCAGCCTGTCCTTGTGCAACCCTGTGCTGGCCATGTCTCACCCTGTTCAGTTATCCCTCTCCATGGCTCCTAGAAGCATCAAGATTTCAGCTTCGGTTTCTCCCGGTTTCCTTTCTCAAGGAGTCTTATTTCGTGGCGTCCTGCCCTTTAGTGCTGAGGTTTGTTCTCCTGCTGGCAGGCTGAGGTCAGCATCTGTTCCCACAGTCCCTGCCCGAGGGGGCTCTCTGATAACTGATAACACAGTCACAGGCCACAGACCCTCTCTGATAACAGCAGGGTGTTAGATCCCAAGCAGCCACTCCTAAATCTAACATAAGGAAACAAATTGCCTTCTTCATCTCTGGGTCCATGTATGCAAGTATTCCTTGTAAATAGAGAGGCACAGATGCCCTGTGGTGGGGAGCACCACAGGATCCCCTTTCCCACAAGGAAGCCTCATGGTTGGTGCTCCTGGCAAGGGCTTTTCTTCTGAATTTGGATGCTGCTTCTTCCTTTACCAGAGACTAGCAAAGAGCTCCTTCCAACCCCATGCCTGTGACAGGTAAAAATCCTCTGAGCTGTTTTCCTGTGGGATCTTTGGACTCTTGGGGGTTTCTTCTTTGGCTCTTTGTTTGTTTTTTTTTTTACTTCGAAGCTCTCAATGCTGTCAAATTTCAAAAGAGGTGCCAGAGCAAAAGCATAGAAAGCCCCCTGAATCCCCCTGCCACAGTGCTGTGTGGAGCACGTTGCTTTGCCATGCAACAAGCCTTTTCTTTGGAATTCATAGATAATTGCTAGTCCTGTCAAGGGCCATTCATCTTAGTAGTGTAAAAATCACTATGGTTTTATTTCAAGCTTGAGAAACCACTTTGTCAGACTGGGCAGATTTTACCAAACCAGTATGGAGGCTGTGGGCACAGCTGGAGTTAAACAGAGCCCAGTGCCACAAATACCAAAGGTTCTCTGACTTGGTTTGAAACAGGGAAACAAAGTAAACAAGGGAAGGAAGGGCTGGGGAAGTGGGGACAAAGGAAGGGGAGAAAACTTCCTCTTTTCTTATGAAACTGTTTTCACCTCTTTATTCCAAAGAGAGGTTTTTTGACATACAGGGTTTGAAATGTTTGTTTGCTGTGCCTGCTTGGTTGTTTACTGCTCTGAGAGTCTGTGCTGCCTTTGCTGGCAGGCTCAGTCTTTCAGGGAATACGACAGAGTGCAAGACTGTTTACTTATTTCTACTTGCGCTTATTTAGCAGTGAAGTTGTTTTCTGATCCAGGTTTTGCCAGGAACTAGAAACTGTTGCAGGAACGTGGTGGTTGTGGGGAACTTAAGGGAGAGCTATTGCCTCCTCTAGGCAGTATAACTTCTATTATATGCTTTGCTATCACTGGTCTATTTGGCTCATGGTACAGGGGAAAGTTCTTTACTCCTGAGTTTTTTCCCCATGGAGAAACAAAGGGCTTTGAGAGATGAGGGAGAAGGAAGGTGAGGGAGATGTTTGTCAAAAGGCCATGCAGAACATCTCTGGGAGAGCCAAAGTTAGACAGGAGTTTTCATGGTCCCTTAGCCCTGCTCTGTGAACATCCACCATCCCTACATGTACCCTCCAGCAGCTTCTCTTTTCTGCCCTGGCCCAAGTGAAAGCAGGCTCTGTGCCGTCTTAGGGCTGGTTCCAGGGGTGCAGCACAGCTGTGTGCCACTAAAAACCTGCAGAGTTAATGGATGAGCCTGGCCTTCTCCATCAGCTTTGGGCTAGCTCAGCTGGAAATTTGCAGTCACAGACAAGCTGACTACTGTTCTTGTAGAAGTTCATGACCCTTACTAAGTTTCGTATTCCTTTTGCCACATCTCCATAGGGATGCAATAGTTCCTCAAGGGCCATGAGGTGAATGCATCTTTACCTTTATCCTCTTAACTGCAGTGTTGGGAAGGAGCACCTTTGCTGCTGAAACATTTTGTAGTACACCTGCAGACTAAACAGCAATCTCTGCACAGCTTCAGGCTGGTCCATTGACCCAACATGAAGAAGTCTGCTCTGCCTTCAGAATGACCCACTGTTTTCTCTGTTTCTCCACACAGGAAGAATGAATGATGCTTCATTTTATTAAAACCAGAACGGAGGCTGTTGGCCACTTTGCTCAACATTCTCATCAATACTGCCCATGAGGCTCTCTGCTGGCTCTCTGGATTGGGTCAACAGTACGCCTCTGACCCAGGATTTTCCAGGTAATAATCTGAGAGCTACTGATGCTAACTGAGCAATGCTATCCTGAAATTAGTCTGAAATGTTTCTTTTTTGATGTATTTCTGTTTTGTCATTTACGGATCCTAAACCCCAAATCTTCCATAACTGTCTTTCAAGGAGGCAAAGACTACTTGCTATGTACTGGAATGTGTCCTTTATATTTGATATTAACTAATGGGGATGAAATTGCTCTTGGCTCTTGATATTACTGAGTGTTCCCTTTGGGGGCTGGATTCCTTCCCAGTAAGTGGTAGCAGCCACCAGTAAAGGTGAGTTTGACATTGCTGCAAACTGTCCCTAAAGCAACCCATGCAACTGTGCCAGCAGTAACTCCCTTTGTTCGGATTATTTATTGAAGGTGAACTCCTTGAGCATACAGAGCACAGAATGTTTTTGTGAGTACAGAAAAAGACCCCAGAGATGTGCTGGAGGAAAAGTTCTCAGGGTGAAAACCATGTCTGGCACTGCATAGGCTGCAGGCTGCTACCTTCAACTGCTTTTGGCTATTTGGTTCCAGGCAAGGGGCAGCTTCCCTGGTTCTGAAAGAGCCTGTTGTTTCCAGTAACTGAGGGAAGAATTACTGTTGTTTATGGTTTAGAAAGCAGGGAGAGAGAACTGGGATACTTGGCTCTCTGTGCCTTACTATTCTTATCTATAAAGTGTGGGCGACAATATTTCACCCTCTTCAGAGGGACATTTACAAGCTAATGGACAGAAAGTGCTCAGGAACTCCCCACCTCGGCAGTTGGGACACCTTGGCAACCTGCCCAATAGCTTTTAGATGTGCCTTGCCTAAGCAACAACGAGTGACAAGGGGCACAAACACTTTGTCTCTAAAGTGCTGGGTGCTCCCTGCATGCTGTGTGTCTGTGGGCAGTGCTGCTCTTGTGTTGGGAGCCTTCTCCTCCCTCTGTTCCAGGATGCACAGAAGCTGCCTGCAGTTCTGGTGGCAGACCTGCTTTTCTAGCCAATTGAGAGGGTTCCTGTGTTTCAGCATCACCATTAACTCAGAGAAAGTTTGGCTAATGAGCCAACACACTTCTGCAAGCCCCAGAATGGGACCGTGCCTGCTACCTCCAGCCTCTTGCCTGATTCCTGCCATTTTTTATGGCATTGCCATTATGCTCTCTGCTGGCTCTAGACACTCAGAACTACCTCTGTCATATCTGTTTTTCTGGATATTTCTGCTGTAAGACTGTGCAACCCTGGAGGCTTTCAGCAGTGTTAACTTGTCCTCAGTGCTAGTGTATGAGAAACCTGCCATGCTGTCTCTTCTTTGATATCTTCCCTGGATTTGGGCTGCTGAGAGGCTTCTCTGATCTCTTCCACTAAATAACACAACCTAGAACGATCTTAGTAGGAAAGGGTCTCTGAGTTTTAAAACCAATGTAATCTTTGGGAAAGGAGTAACTTAGATCTTTGATGGTCCAAAAGGCCTGACAGCTGAGGCATGCAGGAGAAACCCAGTTGTTCAAATAGTGGGAACATGAAAAGTGTTAGTGTCAATCTTAGGTTAATTGGAAAATATTCAAAGGACTTTGTTTTGCTTAATTTTGAGGTTAGAACTTCCCTGGGGTTCTATGAAAAGAATGCAATACTGGCAGCTCCTTTGAAATATGTAGGAGTGAGCTGCAAAGCAAAGAAATTGTTAGAGGAGATGTGACCTCCTCCTGGCTGGCTGGACAGCAGGAAAATGAAGATGAGAATGTTATGTAATTGCTCTTGCTTCAAGAGCAGTCTATGGTGTGACATAAGTGGATAGGTATGAAGGTATCATTTCGAAAGCAGATCCTCTGTTCATCCTGATACACAACATCAAAAGTGAGGTTTCCTAGCTCCAAGCTCTCTCCAAATGCACACATTGCCCATGGGAAGCACCAGATACATCAGGTGTGTTGTGACTCCACTGGTCTGTCACAAACACCACTGGCAGCATCAGTGGTAAGATGTGCATTGCTCATCAGTAAAAGACCAGGTTTTTGGATTAACTGTATGCCCTTGTTAAGGCCACCCCTTTTTTGTTATCTTTTGATTTCCTTTTTTGTTTAAACATGAGGTGTTTCAGGGCAGGGAGTGTCTTAACTTACATTTTTGGAGTATTCTGCAGAACAGGAACCTGCCCGTGGTACTCTTGGCACTGCTGGTTGTAACCTGTGGGCACGGGAGGGTGGGGGGACTCACCTGGCAAGTCTGGAGCCTGCAGAGCCAGTTCAGCTCAGGGAGTCACACAGGGGAGCCTCTGGGGCTCCATGCAGAGAGGGGGGAGCAATAGCACAACCACCTTATCTGTCCTGCTCCCCGTGCCTTGTGCCAGGGTAATTCCAGCTGGGCATTCTGCTACACCATCTGCAGTAAGGCAGCACAAGTAGATGAAGAATTGACATCATACTGGCTATGAAGAAGTTTGAGAGCAGCTCTTTAGCCAGGGAAAAGTTGGAGAAGCCTATTCAGACAGGAGGCAGATTCACTTTCCTAACCTGCTTTTGAAGAAAAGGAATTCCTCCAGGATTGTGAGGCTCTTCACCACTGTATTGCCTCAGAAGCATTTCAAGCCTTGGAGAGCCTGAAGACTGGTAACCATGTTCAGGGTGCAGTGTTTAACCACATACCCAGATTCATGACATTGGTGGTGCAGTGATGGAAGGAGGACCCCAAAATAGGAAACAGTGCCTGGGAAACCACCAGCCTGATCAGGACCTCCAGCAGACCTCTTGGAAGAGAGAATCCTACAGGATTCTTACAAAGAGCAGAAGTGTTTCTCAACCCTTTTGGCCTGTGTGCCAGTTCTGCTGAATGAAAAATCACTTATATTGATTGAAGAACTCTTCCTTCTAGCAGTTTGAATCATGGAATGAGGAAAGTGGGTGTCAGACCTCTCTTGGGTTTTTGTTTCTTCCCTGTTTTGAAGGCTGAAATAGGCTGTTCTAGTTTGATCAACTCTGTAAGTCACACCAAAATCTGCATGGTTCCCTTCTGCCAAAAGTGGGGACCTCTGTTCTACCCCTGGAAAGGTTCCCAGTCCTGGGCTGCAGACATTCAGGGAAACAATCCATCACTTCACTTGTGTTGAGCCTTCCCACCCAACACCAAAGTAATGATGCAGGTTTTGTTTTCCTCCTGAATTTGCCTGGCTAGTTCAGGCTCCTAGCTCTCACTTTTTTCACTGCATTTTACCCATGGGTATAAGTGCACTGTAGTAAAATGCTTTTCCATACCAAGGGAACCAGAGGGTACTTTCAGGCTATCATGAAGCTGTTCATCGACCTGCTCTTTTTGCTCCTGAAGTGCTTAGAAGGCTCTGGGAATACTCATTATTAGTGTTGTGTAATGGTCACAGTGCACTCCAATAGTCAACAATATGTTGTAAAAAGGCCAAAAGCCAACACCCGTGTGGACTGGTCCCTTCTGGGCAATAAAAAAGTAACCTCTGGAGAATTTTAACCTCATACTGACTGCTATTACCTTGCTTTATCCTGTGTCATCCTCAATCAGCTTTCAATTTAGGTTGAAATGCAATTGAAGATAGCATAAAATATAGAAGAAAAAATTCTGGAGGAAAAACCCCAACTTTACACATTATCTGTCATTATAGACTGGGCATTGTATTAGATTGAGTATGATTTTATGTTAATGGAGAGTAGTATCCCTTCTTTAGGAAGATAACTGATTCACTAATGGAATAAGTCATCATGTACAGCCAATAAGAGCATAGTTGTAAACTTTTGTATGTATTTCAACTCTGAGGTGTTCAGGGTCTGAACTTCTGGCTTTGTTGTTACCTGTTTCTTTTGTTAATACTGGAGTAGATGAGCTGCTTGGGAGCTCTGGATGATCCAAAACAACACAGAGGGAAGGTGCTCCTCTGATGGAAACATAGTCCAGAGGCAATCAAAATCAATGTAAGCTGCAGTTTTGGCCAGAGCTTGGAGTGATGCCCTTTAACAAGATGTGTTGAAAGCTTCCATTACATAAATGTCCATGACCAGTTTTGCAAAAGATGCAAAAAAGAGATGTGAGTCAAAGCCAAGCACGTTTTCTGTGCCTTGGAAATGAATTGCCTCCAGTGGGCCCTCCTAGGAAGTTCAGGCTGTTTACCATATGGAGGCTACCATGGCCTTATCTTTATGTTCCTACATCTGTGGTCAGGAACTGGTCCAGCTGTGCTGATGCAGCTGTGTTGAGTTGCTCTTTGCCTGAAACCTGTGTGAGTTCTACTTGTGTTCATCCCCGTGGTGCTGAGCTGGGCTGTGTGCAGTTCACCATGCCTCATTTGGTTCCTTGCTAAATGCAAGATGAGGCTCCTTGGTTTATCTGGGTATGCACAAAAAGATAAATGACTATGAGACCTGAAAAGGTGGTGGGAAGATGAATGGTAAACTAGTGTTCTGGTTTTCTTGCTTGCTTTCTCTTGTTTAAATGAAATCTGGGTTGGTCTAGATTTGGGTCTGATGTTTAATATTCAAGTTGACAAAAGTAGTGTACAGGTTTGGATGATACTCTGGACAAACTTCCAGAGGTCTAGGCATACTTAGAAGACATAAACTTGTATTTCTGTTGCCTGAGTCTTTTACAAACTCTTGAATAACCCTCGCCAGAGTATTGAACCTTTTTGAACTTGGAGAAGAGCACTGGTCTCCTATGAGCTGAGTGGTGCAGGTTGAGATTCAGCTAATATTTGTTGAAGAGTAGGAGTTCTTTAGAGGCATGAGAGGCTTAGCTAATATTTGCAGAACACTTTGAGGTCTTGGGATAGATACTGTTACCAAAGGGTGAAGTGGTATTCACATGTTCTGTCATGTCTGTGTTGTTTACAAATAGAATAGAATGATGTTTTGAAGGTCAGGGACCTTGAGAACAATAGTGGGTTTGAAGCACTCATTTATTTTTACCAAGTTCAGATGCCTGGCATACACTAACATTTCATTTATATAAAGGATCTGATCAAACATTTTGGTTGTTTAGAGGAGTTGTTTTGCTTGTTTTCAGGCTGTTGAAATGTCAGATGATGAAAACAAGCAAGAGTTCCAGATGGAGCAACTGGAAGAGAAACACAACAAAGATGGTAATGGGAAAGCTACAGATTCACACTTGATTGGGAGGCCCGTGCTTGGGATTGGGAGTCCCCACCTGTGGCTTCCAAGCCCACTCTGTGCAAGCCCTTGTGCAAAGCAGCATCCCATGAGGAAGTTCTTCATTGTTATGGTAAGCAAAGCCAGTAACAGCTTCTTTTCACTGTTCATTAGTCCATCCATGCTGGGAATTGTTTGGGAGCTACAATATCATCTGGAATACTCAGCTTTTATACGGCCAAGAAAATCATAAGCACTCTGCTTTAATGACTCCAAATTTGAATTGGAGTTTCATGACTTACATTAATAGGGTGAATAAATGCCCACTAGTTTGATCTGATTCACTAGCATTCATGCTGTCATTTGCACCAGCAGATCAATCTCTGTCTTCCTAACTTCTAGTGAGGATACAGACTAAATCTGTGTTTGAGTAATGTTGGAAGATGGTGATATAATAAATGCTGTAAAGCCCTGGTCATAGATGGAGAAGTAAAAGCTGGTAAAAACATCTATCTAATCAGACAACTCATTTAACACAAAAAATTTGTCTAACTTCCTCTAGTCTACGGCCAGCTTTCTTGAAGACAAAGGGAGGTGTAATTTGTACTGGCAAAGCTAACCCTGATTTAAAATCAGAGTAAACATTTGGCGCAAATTGCAGCTTTTGTTTGTTTACACTTGAAGCTATGCTAGTCACTGAGGGCTGGCGTTACAGCAAATTCCTAACGTATGCTGCCATCCAATCTGCAATATTGGTGGTGGCTTATTCCCTAATGTTTTGGAAGCAGAGTACAGTGCAGGAGACTGAAATTACCTTGCAATGACTAACTGGAACAGCTTCGTTGGTGGTGGTGATTGTAACATGGGAATGTACAAGGATAGCATCAGGATGTACTTGTTCAATCGCTGCTGTTTATTGTGTCAAACAATTATTTTAAGGACTCAATTCTAACTGCTTTAAACTCTTTCTACCTCCACTGAGACAGAAGCTGCTGAGCACCTTGCAGGGCTGTGTCCTTAGTTTCTGTGCCAGGCTAAGGGATGGGCAGAGAGGCTTTCAGAAAGGAAAAATGTTACATTGAAAGGCACTAATCTGTGACACAATGTGAATGTGATCTTTAGTTCTGTTTGGAGGCTGCTCATCCAAAACAGGAGAGCCATACTCATCAGAGATATTCATTAGCTGCCATCGGTGGTTATCCATAAGCCATTGTACCCAAAAGACAAAGGGGGGTAAAAATAATTATCCCTGAATTTGACAGTTCAGAAGATGTGATGTATAGAGGAATGGAGCTAAACCCATGGGATTGGTGCTGCCTAATTAATGGCTCTTTGTTGCTGTGCCATAGCCTGTGCTGTGCTGTGAGCACACACACTAAGAGGCAAGTTCCCTGTGCCCAGGTTTGGATCTTATCAATTTGGGCTTGCTATATACTCCCAAAAACTAGTCTGGAGCTTTCAGCCACATAATACTCTGTCTATGTGAGTCAAACTATAGGGATGTATGAAATCAGATGTATACACACACACATAACTGAGCTTTCATTTTAGAAGTTAGTATTCAGTTGGTTAAAACCCCAAGTGTAGTGATTATGTGAGAAAGTCATTATTTACTGGCTTTGAATCCAACTGTGGGAGGCAGATCAGAGGTGCTTTGGTATAAAGGTATAGACAGTAACTCACAGAACTGAGTCCTACTTGCAGAGTAAAAAAAATATCCAACTTTGTTAATTATAGTCCTTTCTGTCTAGTTCCTTTGCTTTGCATTTCTCTGTGGAAGGCAACTTTATCTCCTCTGAGGAAGACATCAATACAGTCAAATTAGAGCTGTGCAGGAGGAATGTTAGGGAGGCTAAAATAATCTGAAATGCCCCTCATTTTTGTGTTTTGCTGCTGACATGAAGAGACACTAATGTTGAAGCTTGTTGGATTTCTAGATAGAGGAACACATGAGGTCTGAGGCCTTCACACACCTTTTATATCTCAGGAGACACAAACAGTAGCTCCATGCTTTTTTCCCTCTCCAGCTCTGCCTTTTGTGTCAGCTGTCAATAGTAATGCTTCATGAAGAATCAGCTGAATTTTCTTTTTTTCTTTATTTTCTTCCTCATTTAACATTGCTCTAAACTTGATGTAGTTACAGGAAATCTACTGAAATAACACACATGCAACAAGGAATCCAAGCAAGGCAGAAACTTAAAATCCAACAGATGACTGTAATAACCTGTGAGGCTTTCTGTGCTTCCACCTCAGGTCCTGTTGTAATAATTCAAGATCTTTGAGATAGCTTTGGTAATTTTTAATGCTTTATTTTTGGTGACTGAAATATTGTTTGCTCAATAGAGCTAATTGATCTTTCCCTGTCATGAATTCTGTGACAGAATGTCAGCGAGGATGTCATGGCTGCCTTGTTGCTCTCTACATGAGACACGTGGAGATGCAGATAATTTTTTTTATAAAATTTGTTTTTATTGATTTTGCCAGATAGAAGATAGATGAAGGGTAGCTGTGCAATTTTTTTGGCTGCTATGGAGTACAGGCTGTAAAAGAAACTACTGTTAATGACTTTCTGTGAAGGCACCACCTACACATTTATCATTGAACTGATGACCTGGAGATCAAGCTGAAACAGTTGTATTTTAGCTGTGTTCTTTTATTGCCAGGTTTACTTTAGTATTCTTTTGCAACATTCCCTGACTTTATCCACGAGTGTTTGTCCAAGCCATGGAAGGTCCATGTTGTCAAGAGTACAGAGAAAACTACTCCAGCTCCTGGGATTTGACTGAGAGATCATGAAGGTTCTTGTGGGGTCAGGCTGTGGTGATGGTGAAGGGTTGCTGGCAAGAAGCCTTGGCCAGGCTGGCAGAGGTGCAGCAGAGTGGGGCACATGAGCTTTGTGCACACAGGACAGGTGCCCAAACACCTGCACTGTGCTGGCCTCAGTGCCAGTGTTGCTTCACATGTAGCTGGTATTTGGCCTAGCTCATCTAGAGGCACGTGTATATTTAGAATGCAGACCTATTTCTAATAATAATCGTTCTGAAGTGATTTCCAGATAAGTCAATTATCTCACTCCTCTTATAATGGTAACTATTAATTACTTGAGTTATAGGCACAGAGCAAAGATGATCAAAGCAGATGATGCAATGGGATACTGAGATGCACAGGGTGGTTTAACACTGATGATGTCTGTTCACTCTTTCTGAAATTCTTTGAAGATGGGTGATATGTAATATTTCTAATTGATTATATTAGCAAGAGTGTTATCTGGAGGGCACTTGATGGGGATTCAGGATATCTCACCCTGTTTCTTTGTATTTGATTGGCCAACTGAGCAAGTTAATGCCTCTTCCTGTGCCTTAGTTATCTCACTATTAAAATGCAGTTAATCACTCATAAAACTGAGATAATTATACTGCCCTTTCTGAAAAGTGCTCAGACATTTATTGAGTACAAATTCTGAATGCATTTTTGAAGTTATTACCATTTTCTTCATTTAGATAATAACATCCAACATCAGTGACTCTGATTTGTTCAGAGCAGGCAAGGGGAGATGGGAACTTGAATCATTATTGGTTTCACTTCAAAGTTCTCTTCTATCTCTTTAAAGGAAACAGTAAAAGTTGATGCCAGAGCTCTTCTTTTTGCTGCAAATTGGTGCTTCTCTGCAGTGCCTATTTCTATTTAAGAGAATCCTAGCATTTGGCAAATGACAACTCTTCAGTCTAATAGGTGGCACAGCTCTCTTGTCTGGGAGTGTAAATGTTCTGAACTTAAGAATCTTTGCAGGTGGCACCCTCGATTTAGCAGAGACAAGAATAACATCTATTGCCATTCCTGACAGTTTTTATGCCCCACAAAGCCATTTGAAAATGTAGAAGTCGGTAGTGGAGGTTCATGTCTAGGTGCTTTGGAAACCCATTGTGTACAAATTAGCTGAATATCAGCCTGAGGTGTCATCCATTGAGGAAAAACCTTCTTTAACTTTTGTTCTCTTTTGCATACTGCTTCCCTTTTTGATACTTTCTGAAAAACCTGTAATATTCCTGTTTGTCTTCCTAAAGAGGAGAAGAAAAGAAATCTCTGTCTAATCTTGAGTTGGTGAATGTTAATGTGGCTGGAAGGAAGGTGGCCATTCATACCAGTAAGAGAATGGAGAGCTGCTGGTGGAGCCAACATGACTGATGGAGAGCTGGCATTGAAATGCTCACAGGTTATTCAGTGTGCTTGAAGACGGTAGAAAGGAGGAGATACCTTAGGTCAGAATTGCTGCAAGGTATCCATTTGCATCACAAAGTTTGGGAATACTTCCCACTGTTCTCTAAGATTGGATCTGGCCTCAGGACCAACCCATTTTGCAGCTCAGGCCAACTCCATAACCAAAACTCATTTTCTGCTTTTATAAGAAGTGACATTTCACATAAGAAGCATCACCTGATCTTGTTGGAGCTGGTAAAGTCAGAAAAGAGTAGAAGAGTTTGAGCAAATGGCTTTCCCACCTGGAGAGGCTGGTCTTGCTAAAACAGTATTAAAATCTTTCAACCCAGCCTTATTACATGATCAGAGAGCTTTTTTCCCACATGCCACTGAAACACCTTGTTGCTAAATCCCAGGTTGAAGGTGATAAGTCTGCCTTTTATGTGGTGCTGTATGCAAGAGGCCAAAACTGATGCTGCATTTCCAAGTGCTGGGTGATGTTCACACAAGCCCTGAGCCTTAGTCAGTCCCTTCTCCAGAGAATTTGTAACTGGAACAGACAAAGTGGGGATGAAGAAGGTCTTTTCACAAAGGCAGTTTTTAGCTGGTATGGGCACAAAGGGTATGCTTTCAAAAATCTTACTATTATTCAGTTGATTTGGACAGCACAGGGAATATATCCAGGTTTCTGCAACAACTGATTTGACAATTTGGCAACGGACAAATACACTGTCAATAGGCTTCTTCCACTTCTTTTGGGAACACAGTATCTTCTGTCCAGTCATCTCTTCAAATATCTGCTCCTCAGGATCTATAAAGTTGTGCCAGATACGCTCTGAGATGCAGGGAGTTTCTGGCAGAAAATAGGAATCCACATCTGTAGAATGCTCCAACACAAGGACTAATTTTCTGCTCTCAGGCTTAGAATGTTGTCCCTGAGTTTTACCTCCTGCTTTAATTTCTTGCCCTTCTTTGCTGTCAACTCCTCTTCATTCTTCCTGGACTGGAGGTAATAGCTCATTTTAGCAGCAATACTCGTGTCAGCACTTATCTGTCCTTGCAATTGTGTATTTATATATATTTGCTTTAATTTTCAAGTAGCCCATATAGCAAAGGAAGATGGCACAAGGCAGATGCAATGGGACCTGCTCTTCCTTATGTGAAGTTGCTAAGGATGTCAGGCTCATTTATTGATGATTTTCCCTTTGGGACAGGCTGCTGCCACCTTTCAGGCTGGTCCTGCACTTTAGCACATCTTTACAACATACAACAGATTGGCTTTCAAGCCAGTTCAGCTGAAGTTTTGATTCGTGTAAGGTTTGAAAATGTTTGGGAAATGTACTCTTATCAAGAGTAAATGTTGATCATTAGGTGTTGATGACTTAATTTCTGCCGCAGACAGAAATTTTTGTGTTTACAAAGTACAGGTAGTGCCCATGCAACTTTCACTGGGACACTTTGGGATGCAGGAGTTTTTGAGATTTTCTGTTGGCAAATAGTGGAGAATCAGGATAGAGGAAAATACGTGTTGGTAGCCCACAAGTTCACTGACCAATTTATTTCTTTTGAGACCTCAAAGTATACTCTTCTTCCCCAAACTTTGAAACTTGAAGTATCCATTTCTTCTTTAGACCATGAGCTCTGTGATCAGCAAGCTCTGTGTCCAAGAGTATCTTCACTAAAAGACAATACCCAAATAATCAATTAGCAATAAAATCAAACTAGTTTGACATTGCAGCTTCTAAATATCTTTGGAAAATAACTTTCAGAACTACAGTTGTGTAACTATGATTCTCTGGGAAAGTTCATCTGAGAAGGACCAAAATGCTTCTCAGGTCTTGCATAGAGCCTAGCATTCAGGTCCTGTATTCAGAGTTTTGAAAAGTGCTAGTATATGGGCAAAATTTCATAAAAGCCCTTGAAATAATTTAAAAACTGAATATACTTTATATTTGAAAATGTTAAGGCTTCTAAGTAACATTGACACTATCACAGCTGTTAATATCAAGTCCATTTAGTTGTTGCCTTGGAGCTCTTTACAATACAAACCAGCTTAGTTAATGAGTGCAGTTCTGTGTTATTAGTTACCCAAAATCAGCTGGAAAAGCTGCTGGCTTTTATTTCTGCAATGGAACTGAATATGCTCTATCTCCAGTGATGGGAACGAAGAATCATTCTGTCAATTCCCTTCCTGCCAGCTGATGCCAGGGTCAGAGAAGTAGGTCACACCTTTCTGGTTTTGAGATGGAGCAATACTTATTTTAGACCAATTTGCTCTGAGCACGGAGCTCATCTGCTGGGTTGAACCAGGGCATTGTTGCTTTCTCTAGTGCATTGTTCTGTTCTCCTGCTAATTACCTCCAAATGTTCCTTATGCCTGGAACACAGTAGTAGTGATGAATAATGGGCTCTCTTCTCTTAACCCTTCGACCTGTAATTTGGCTTTCCACTCCCACCTAGATGCTTTTACTTTCCTGCCTCCACCAGCACTGTCTTAGCCTGACACCTGCCTGTATCAGATTTGCTGCCCCATAACCTCCTCTCTTCTGTTCTGCAAATTGAGTAGGAGAGTGCAAGAGCATGGTCTTGGCTCCAGCATTTACTGTCAGGATTATGGTGTTTGCTTCACATGTGTCAGTGTGGATAAAGGGACATCTCACATGCCTGTGGCTCTGGCAATGGGAACAGCCACAGTCATTCCAGACCTTCTGTTTTGGAGATGACCTGTCCAAGAAAGCTGTTCAAATTGTTGATTTGTAGGACTTGTTGCAAGCTGATTCTAAGAGATGGGGTTTGATTGCTGATCACAAACAACAGTGCCCCTCAGATGGGGTTTCCTTATGACGGGTAGGCTGCAGCTCTTAGACAGATCACATGTGAGCAGATATGTGAGAAATGAAGCCTGAAGAAAGTTGGGGGTGACATCTGTGAGTTCCTACAGGTGACTGAGGTTAGTGGGAAGAAGGAGAGGGGAGACTTGCTGCAGATGAGTCATGGAGGCAGTGCTTGGAGGAAATTGGACCGGGGCGTATTCCATTCTAGAAAATGATACAATGTCCAAACACATTCTCATTATATTCCTTTACACCTCAAATCATTTTGCTTCAATTTGGTGGGGGTTTTTTTCCAGTTTAGAAAGCTGAGCTGTGAGCCCAGCATGTGGAGCTATTGAAGGCAGGTGTAGTCCCTGGGCTAGCACTCCCATTTCAGCACAGAGGACAATTGTGCCCTGGCTGGTGCAGTGTGCCACATCTGTGCTGTCTCCCATTGTGCTCCCTCAGATCACTGGCAACACCTTTCAGCCTTGACAAAACGCTCAGAATCATCTGCAAGCCTTTCCTCCACAGAAGAGCATGAACACTGAGTGCTGTGAGCTTCTGCTCTCTGCCTGCCTTGGTCCTGCACCATCCCATGCAATTTCCACAGAGAAATGCCTCAGAGTAATTGCAAAGGCCAATGCACTGTCATCACATTTGGCTTGTTTAATAACTGTCCAGTCTCGTAAAGCACTGGCATTTGGTTAGGTTGGAAGCAGATCACAGTTGGAATAGCACTGCTCCATGTCTCTGGTGAGAAAGGCTGAGCTTTTGTTTATGTTGGTGTTGTCTGCCCTGCAGCTCACAAGGGCTGGGCTGAGGCTAGTGATGCTTTTGGAAGCCTCTCTGGAGGCTTCAAAACGCTAAAACTGGCCCATACCTCTTCTCCATCACTCTTACATATCAGTTCTTGTCCAAGTCTCTTCTCAGCTGGTACCACAGCCCAGGAAACAGTACTCCAGCTCAGGTACAGAATGGCCTGAGTGTTAATCCTGGACAGTTTGGTGTAGAGAAGAGTTTCTTAGGCTCATGGCTTTTTCTTTGTAGAGGCAAGTAATGTCTGGGTAAGAGAAGCTGAAGTCCTTGGAACTGCTGTCACTGTTGTGTCCACACAGCCTATGAAATGAGTTTGCCAAGATAGAAATCGGTCCCTACAGCTGAAAGACAATTCTTTGTGACAAGAACCTTGATATTTGTAGACTGTAATTACACAAAGAGACCATGCTGCTAATCTAATCTCACCTTCAGACGAGACCTGTACCTGTAATGTCTGCATCAAGGCTAATAATTTACTGCTAAGCTACAGCACATGTTCTAGGATGACAGCAAATCTTGTTTTAAGAGCTCTAAGGGTGGAGAATAAAACTCTCCCCTACATCATTTGTTCAAGTGATTAACTACTGGCATTATTGCAAGTTTTAATTTTTAAATACTGGTATTATTTCCAGTTTGATTTTTTCCAGCTTTTACTTTGAGCTTCTGGATCTGGTTATGGTTTTGTTTATTAGATTTTTGAAGTACTTTAGCATCTCTCACAGTCCCCTGCTGAGAAATGTTAATAGAGTTAGATCAAATCACCTCCAAACCTTCCCTTTGGTAAACCAAACAGGGATATGGAAAGACTTTAGCAGCCTGATCTTTCTCGCTCGCTGCAACATCTGGAATTGAACGATGTGCGAGGTTGAATCAATCATCTGTTCAGAGCGGCATCTGACCACCTATTTGATGATGCTTAAATACATTCCGCGCAAAGTCCTTCTTTTACTTGTGGCTGTTTTCTAGACCTAAGCCATCTGTGAATATTTTCCGGTGCCGGATCTCGGGGCCGAGGGCAGGCGGTACCGGGCTGGGCTGGGCTGGGCTGCGGGACCGGGGAGCCCCGGGCAGCCCCGCTGCTGCCTCGGGGAACGCGGCTTGACCATTTCTTACCAGTCGATCGCAATCGAGTCCTTGCTCCCGCTTTTCTGTCGCTGATTTTCTATTGCCCTCTAGTGGAAATGGGATGGCCGCTGGCTTGGCTCCCCAAGCGCTGTTTTCTCCCGTGCCCTGCTGCTCTGGGGCTGACTTCTGGGTTACATGATGCTGCAGTACTGTTTACATGGATTTTAACATACAGCCTCGTTATTCAGTTTTATTCTGTGCAGGAAACAAATACCTGGTCTCTACAGTTGATAACTAATGTGGTGCTATGTCTGGGAGTAGAACAGACTTCCCTGCTCATCAATGTGCTTTACAAGGGAAACTGCAGAAGATGTTCCCGTTTCAGGCTTAGAATAATTGAGTCGTGCAGAGTCAGAATTCTGTAATGAACTTTGTGTATGCTGCCAGCACCCCTAGCCTGGTACAAGGAGTGATCTTCTCTGGAAACAGAAATACTGCCTTTTTACTATTTGTATTTCTGAAGTCTTTGCTTTTATTATAAAGAGTGAACTATTTAAAGCACACTCTCTCCAATCAATCATTTCACTTTGTCAGACAAGCCAAATCATTTATTGAATGATCTTGGCTAATCAAAGTCTGTCTTCTAACAGAGATCCTAGAAGATGGTTTATTAATGAGACCTAGATTTTTTTTTCCCTGGTTGTAATGCAGGGAGATCTTAATAAGCAATGAATTGCTGTGTCTGCAATCACTTTTGAGAGGCTTTAAAGGAAAACAATAATACTATGACTAATATGATTGCTCTTCCCTACACTGCCATCCGGCGGATGCAAAATTCATTTCCTTTTGTAAATGCAAAGGGAAATTCTCCTACCGATATCACAGCTTGCAAACTTGGACCAAGCTGATTCTCACTTGTAATGCAATTTCCAGACCAGTGAGGAAAATACTGGTTATTCTTTAATTTTAGTTGTTTCATATTAGAAAAAGATGATTTCCAGTCTCTCATCTACAAAAAACATCCTCTGTCATGTAATGGAAACCTGTCTAAATCTTGAAAAAGGGCTCTGAAAGCTTCCCAGATTCTCTGCTCTCAGCATCTGGCATGGAGAGCCCAAGCCACTGAGCACTGCTACTGGGGCTGGTTTTGGAAAAAAGGTTGAGCTCTGATGTTGATTTTCAGATAATCAGTATGTGAGCTATGAACAACAGAGCCTAGGGTCAGATGCAGCACTGCATTTTTGGTTTGGGGTGGAGAGGTTTGAGGACAAGGGTTAACTCTACTTTTTCCCTTTGGGATTGAAGACTGAAATAAATAAAAGGTATCTGTGGTGCTCACAGCCTCCTACCGGCTGGTCTGCAGGTGGGACCTCACAATGGGATGTTTCCCAGTGCAGCAAAACTCACTGACCACCACTGACGGTGTTGGACACTTCATTGTTCCAGAGGAATCTGGAGAAGTGAGTACTGGGAATGGATGGAGGCAGTGAGGGACTGAGTCCTTCAGCTGAGCCCGCAGCTGTTGGGGGTCTCTCATTGCTGCATCTCTCTCTGATTCTGGATCCTACATAAATCAATGCAACAGCTGCAGCAATAAGATTTCCTGTGTTCTCTGCAGGAAGGCTATGGAAGTGGAGCTGAACAGGACCACTGCAGGTGAGCCAGGAAAGCACCAGGAAGTGGCATCCATCCCCTGGAGACACCATGGCCCATGCTAGTCATGGTACCAGTCCTTACATGGGAGCCCATCAGCTCTCCAAAGGAATTCTGCAGTGTGTGGGGTATGTGGGGCCAGGAAGGTCCCAGTCTGGAGGTGGGAAGTCCTGCTGCCTCACAGTGCTGCCAGCATGTTCCAGTCCCGAGTCACTCCCTTGACTGTTTGCTTTGGTAATTATTTATGTACCATCGAGGTGTCAGCCCAGTGAACTCCTTCGGTGGCCCAGTGGCTGCTGCCAGCCCTGTCAAAGTCCTGCAGTGCTGGGAGCGTTTCACCCAGAGGCCAGGGAGAGAGAATCGTGTTCCTGTGAGAGTAACACCACCACGAGCTCCCATCCAGCAGCGTGCTTGGCTCTAGGGAATGAGAGCACAGGGTAAACTGCTTTCACCCTTGCCACAGAGCCCCCGGCTCCCAGATCTGCTCCCTGAACCAGCTGGGGGGGGTAGAAAGAGGTTAAGAAGCATATCCTTTGCTGTAATTATATCCTGTTTCTAGAGATATTGTGCTCTGCTTAAAGAAATCATCATAATGCAGCCTCCCAGAGAAGGTAATTACTGTGCATCTTAGGAACGGCTGCATGTGAATGTCTGCTCAAGCTGCTGTCAGCAGCAAGTTTCAACACATCTTACATACCAGGCATTTTACAGCCCTAGTTTTATTTGTTTTCATCACCCCTTGCCTTGTGCTTTAGTTTTCATTAATGGATCTGGGGTTTTTTTTGTTTGTATTGGTTTTCTTTATTTTTCTCCTTTTTTTTCTTTTTATTTTTTTTCAGAGGCCAGAGTTCATGTCTTTGATGGAACATTTGGATGGTGGCCACAGCTCTTATTTGCTGCATTTCCATTGCTCTGTGGTGGCTTGAGAGGGACCATCTGGAAGATGTTGTTTCTGAGCCATTCCCATAGGGTAGGATCTGATTGGGCCCTGGTTTCCTACTCTGATCCCAGATAAAATGGACTATACCACTGCTGACAAAACTTGATATCACTCTACCTCTAGTGTAATTGCACAGATTCAAGGCCACAAGACAGCCTATTTTTCCTGTTGTACTTTCTGAGCTTCTTTGTCTCATGTTGAAAAAGGGTTGGTGAGGGATGTCAGACCTTTGAGCTTTCCAAAACCAATCACCTGTCTGCCTTGGTTGGCAGCCAGTGCACATGTCACTGTGTGGTGGCTAAAGTTTTTGAGGCTCACAGGCTGATTGTTCTGCGCATGGACATTGCCATGTCTTCAGTCCCTCATCCTTTTGACTTTGCAGGGACATTTGAGCTAAAGCCATGGGGCAACACCAAAGATCCCTGGTTCATCACAGTAGGAGTGACCCAGCTACTTTTTCTTTCTCAAAGGTCACTTGTGCTTGCCTTTCCCCAGCACTGTGTAATGTGTCTTAGTGTTGTGCAGGTAGGGCCACTGTGTGTGACCATGACATCCTGCATTGCTGTACAAACGTCCTGTCCATCTCACGGACAGCTCAAGGGAGGATTTGAAACTACTCCTTAAATTTTCTCTCTGTGAAAATGGCTTACTCTTGCAATGCCGAAGCTGAATTATCTTAGTACTCTTGCTGATTTGTTGTATTTGTGGCCAGTGGTCTGTGCAAGCTGAGCATCTGCTATTTTGCATCCCAAGGTGGTTCCATCCTGGTGCTGTGTCCATCCCTCTCTGTGATTCTTGGTGGAGCCTGAAAGGCAGCCTGGTTGCTGGAGGATGGAAGGTGCTATAATAAATGTGAGCTCATAATGTTGTTGTTAAAAATAAATGGAGCTAAATTATAAAGAAAAAAATCAATCTTATTCAGTTCTAGCCCAAGGGGGAAATGGACATGAGGGATTGGGCAATCCTTCTGTAAGTTCTTTCTTTAGACTATATTTAAACCACACTGAGAGCCAGATTCTCAGCTGGTGTCAATTGTTATTGACTTCAGTGGAGTGAAGCTGGTTTACACAAGTTGAGGCTGCTAAATGCCAGTATTTGGATGAAGCTGAGGCAGCTGGAATTACTTTTGCAGAAAACTCTAGTCTGATGCTGATTCAAAAGGTCTGAGCCCTCCTGAGTGCTTGAGCCATCGTGCTCTGATTTAGCAGCTCTTTTGGGATGTGAAGGGCTATTAAAAGACCTTTACTTGGGTAAAAAATTTCTCTAATTTTAGCTAGGTTCTGCAGCTCTGATATCTGTCATTATTCTGTAGTCACTGCTTTAGATGGACTTTTCTGAAAAACTCTGCAAAACCTTTTCTACTTGCTACTTCACTGGCATCATCTCCTGTCTAGACACTCTAATTATGAGAATCAGGGAGCATGCAGTGTGATGTGTAGATAAACCTGGATAACTCCAAGGCAACCGAGTGCTGCTTCCATCCCTTCCCGACTGCTCTCCAAACTAGTTTTGCCCATTTGTTGTTTGCTCCAGTATGAGCATTAGCAAAGTGGGGACTGTACAGTGCCACCTGGGCAATATTCATTTGACTTTTGCATTCAGAAAGAAATGTTCCAAGCCATAGAAATGGAGAGGCAAACCTCAAATTGCAGTGGGATCTAGCAATAGTGGGTTAGCCTTCCCTAGTTCTGTTTTTCAGTATGCCTAAAAACTCTCTGGATTAAATAAACAACCTCCCCCACCACCACTGTCAGCAGAATGCATTAAATCTGTAAGCTGATTTGAGTAATTTTTGTGTACTCATATCCACTCTAATTCCCTTCTTATCCATGGACTTGTTTTTTATTTATGCCAGCACAGACTGTATTTGGATACTCAACTTCTATCTATTTCAGCAATTTTTCTAATAAAAGCTTTAAAAGCCACTGATTTAAAAGGAGACCATCAAATAATCAATACTATATAGAATATTGGAATGCATTTCTTTGTTTCAGTTGCTGTCCACAGTATGTCACCTCCAGAAGTGCATAATGAGAAGAAAAAGCCACTTATTTTCTATTGCCTCTCTTAATTATGTCATCTTTCCTTATTCCTTACTGTAACTGGTACCAGAGAGAATTGTCTGTAATACTTAGCAAGGCCCCTGGGATTCAGGCTCTTTCTCAAGTCTCTGTGCTTGGAGTGCCACACGGGTTTCTATGGGTCTGCAGGAGCTGGGGCATGTGAGAATAATCTGCTGCATTTTGACTCCAAATCAATGTGCTTTGAAGTGATTATAGGGAGGGATTTCTCATTTGCTTTTTGTTTTCTTGGTAGCAGCCTTTGAAAATCACTGTACTGGTCCACGGGAGAAGTGCCACCATGCAGCTCCTTGGCTCCAAGGGAGGCACTTTTTGCACTCCTGGAAGTGACATGGGGGAGTGAATGCTCGGGGATGTGCATTTAGGGTCCAGCTCTTCAAAGTCTGGATCAAAAAACATATTTTAATGAGTCCTGGTAATAGAAACATGCCAAGAGCATGGATGACTTGAAAAAAATTGATAATAGAGCAGATTAATGGGTGACTTGGATGACTCTCCAGATTTGGGCTCTGACAGGAGCTGTTGAGTTCGAGCTGCACAGTGCTGCCTCTTTGGGAAAATTGAACACATTTAAGTAGATTTTCCCTACTGATGGACATATCTATCTGGATGCTCTTCTTTTGGGGTAAGCTTGAGGTTTCATCTGAATTCACCTAGGACACATAAGAGTGTCTCTATAAAGAACTGAATTTGGTGGCTGATGTATTGAAAGAGTGAATCTCCAATCCTGAGCCCCTAAAGTCATACTCCAGGTAAGATTTCTAGACCAGTCTATGTGGGGATGTCCTCAGCCTGCATTTAGCCAAATCTGAGACTCCAGATGGAGCTGTGGCTCTAGGACTTTTCCCAAAGGAGACTTGGGAAATATCAGAGTCAAGGCCAGGCCAGCTGCAGTCCTGGATGGAAGTGGGAGCTCATCTTTCTTCAGCTCCCCACCCTTTTCCACTCTCAGGCTGGTGATGTGTTTTGTGTTGGGTTGTTAGACACTTGTTAATATCCCAGAATTTGGTGCACGCACATGAACCCAAGGAAAAAGAAATCTCCATGTGAGGGAAGCACACTTCATTCCCTTCTTTTCTTCCCCCCCCATCACTGTATCATCATGTTGCTGTGGATGGGTGCACAGACATGGTGCTGCAGTGGCTTCCTGCACGGGATGCAGCTCTCAACCAGCCCATAACCAATTCTCCCATGCACCAGGGTGACACAGCCACATCATCCCTTCTCCCTCTGATTTTTGGAATGGATCACCTTTGATGCACCTTTTGCATTGCACTGCTACTAAACCTGCAGCAAAAGCAGCAAGCTGGTTGGCATTAATCTGTATGAGACCTGTAGGAAGAGTAGGTTTGTACTTCCTACACTGCTTTGAAGGTAAGGCCAGGCTGGGTATGCACTGAATGTCCCACTATGGTTATTTTACTCCTTTCCTTGATGGGGGATGTTTCCACAGAACGTACTATGGCAGGCTTTGAACCAATTTGTTGTTCCTTTGTTTATGATGAAATTAGTTCACTTGTTTTATGTAAACTCTCCATGAGATTGTTTACTTTGGCACAGGAATCCCTGTGCTTTCAGAGATGCAAGGAATTTAGCTACCGGGAGTTTGTTTAGTTCAGTTTGTTGCATTTGCAAAACAGATGGTGGAGGGGAAAATGTATGTGTGGGGAGGCTTTAGGACAGGATTTGGTTAATGTTTGCTGCCTTTGTAGTTTCTTTGTTGTTTTCTGGCTGAAGCAGGATGGGTTTCCATCACACAGAGAAGAAAGACAACATATAAGAACTGATATGCATTTTGCACACAGGGAAAAATAAATAATTTGGATTTGAGCTATCATTTTTGTGGGCATCTCTGCCAAGGTGGAACTTCCAGTTTCTAGGGCTGGTGGAGGTACAGAAGCACCATGGGGGCATTCTACATTGGCTTGACTCTGTTCTCTGGAGCCCCCTGGGCCTCAGCAGACCTCTGAGGCATCTGTGATAGAATTGCTGTGCTCCTGCAGAGCAAAAGGTGGGAAATCTTCATGAGAACGTGTGCCCCAGAGCTGGCTGGGGTGGGATGAGGCCATCCCCATGACACTGGGCTATCCTTTCAGTTAATGCCCTTGGGTACAGATCTCTGCTGATGTAAGAAAGGGCAGTTGTCCTTAGTGGAAAACTGAAGCAGAGAGTAGAGGAAGCAGGACCTATTCAAAGTCCCACGGAGAGTGCCTGAAGGAGAATGAGGGTGGATCCCAGCTCTGCTCAGCCAACTATTTGAGCCTTGTGTCAGGCGGATCATTTTGAAACAAGCCAGAGTTTCTCTGTTCCAAGGGCCAAATTAGTGCCAAGTTGCAAGGGATGCCTGTAAGGCTCTGCCGTGTCCATTTGTGGGGGGTTGTAGGGCATTGGGAAAAGTGTCACTTTCCACTATACTTCCTAACTGAAAGGTTGTCTGTTCTCATAGGCTCTGCCACTCTGCTTTATATATTTGGGAGACTTGGCCAAAATCCTCTCAAACCTTCATGTCCTGTCTTTGGGTTTGTTATATGTGGCAATCAACTCCCTCTTTGCAAGATCCTCACAGGAAGGATCTTGGAGCAATCAGCCCTAATCAAACTTGGCGCTTGCTCAGGGCAGATCATATTCCCTGCATTCCTCCGTGGATATGGCAGGCAAAGAATCTGTCACCGTGTCTGATGACCTTGCCTGCAGTGCAAAGTGCCAAGAATGCCCCATGTTTTCTCAGGGTGGGGTGCTGTCCACCACCAATGGCCAGCAAAGCGTGATGGTGGGGTGAGCTGGGGCATTTGCTGGTGGGCTTGGTGGGGGAGGAGCCCACATGCCACCACCTGGTTATTTTGGGCAATGGACTGAGCTGCTGAGCTGGATCTTTCACAGCTTCATTCAATCTTCTGCACCTACAGAAACATTTCTCAGACATTAATGCTTTTCCCATCTAGGTGTCATGTTTCTGAGAGACCTCCATGCTTCCCAGTATGAGCCCAGTGCATATGCTTTTACCCTTCTTCAAATCTCAGAGCTGAAGGGCAGTGATTAAAGGTGCTTGAGCATTTTGCAAGCTTCCACTGACAGGAGGATGGCTGTCTTGCAGGTCAAGGAGTTTCCTGTCTGCTTATTGACCTCTTTTTTACCAAGGCTAGATGGATATCAGTTACATTTGGGTAGAGGCTGCTGAGGCAAGTGGGGATTTTATTAGCAACCATTTAACCCTTGTCCCTTTTAGATTTTTATGAACTTAAGAAGTCTTACATCCCTCCAATTTCCATATGAAGAAGTTGGGGCATAATGAGTTGCAGTGGTTTGTCCTAAACAAGTCTAACTAGAAAAGTGCTTAAAATTCAAATTTCTTCTTACTCAGTCAGATTCTTGATAAGAATGTCCTTCTCTTTCTGGTGTAGACCCTGCTCACATCTGTATGAAGAAAGAGGAGATCTTTCCTAAATGGGAATTTCCAGGAGCACGCAGTCTTGCTTTTCTTAGTGTGACCAAAATGAACAAAGAGATGGTTGGAGCAAGAACAAACCATTGTCATGGAGAATTACAAAAGTCAACGTTTTCCTTGAGCAAGATGACTTCTGCCATGTGTGCTGTAGCATCTCAGTGCCTTGCAGGGTGTGCCTGCAAGGTGAAATGCAGCCTCCAGGCATCACCTCGGAGCAGTGCTCTCCAGGATAGGCTGGATTTTGCCTGGCTTTGTGTCTAAGTGTGGTTGCCAACACCTGCACAAAGCAAAGGCAGAGCAGACCTGAAGAGCAGCATTGAGTACCTGTTTGGCCATGGCAGGGTGCAGGTGAAGGTGTGAGCAGCAGCAGCACTGAAGGTGAAAATGATGCCAGCAGGGTTTTCTACTGGGCTCCAGCCCTGTGAATCTTTACTCTTCCTCCATCCTGTGTTGGAGCCCAATCTTTCTCATAATTGTCCACCTGGATCAATTACAGATTAAGCCCTGCAGCCAGCTGTGGGAAGCACAGATGTATGGCACCATGCAGCATGTCCAGGGACAGCCTGGCCTGCTCAGTGGTCCTCCCTGGAGTCCCATCCTCTTTCCAAACTCTATTTGCAATGCAGGTAAACGGTAAAGGAGGGGAGTATTTGTAAGACAAGGGAGGTACACCAGTGTGTCTGCATTTTCCTGCCTTTTTGCAGGCTTTTCAATGAAAAACAAAATAATTGCATGGTCCTTGGTGCTATGGGTTTGGAGTTTCCCTCTTGAAACCTTAAGATGTGGGTCAGAGGCCCATGTTGGTAGACACTACCCAGACAGCTAAGAAGGACATCATCCCTGTCAAGCTTTAGGACTAGATCCCATATAAAAGGCCAAAGCAGGATAGCTTGTGGGTGGAGTAGAGCTGGAAGGAGAAAGTGACAGTGTAGTGGAAAATCAGGAATTGCACCTTGCAACTAGTCTAACCAGGACCCTAGGGGAGAAAGTTTCCAGGTGTTGTGGAAGCAGCTTTGCACACCTTTTTGGGGAGATGTTTGGCAAAGAGCTAATTCTTAAACTTTGGTGCATGACCTCTCAGCCACTGATTAGTCAGTGCTGCAGGACACCACCAGTGCAGTTCATGGGAAGAGAAAGTTAGAAAGGGAGTAAGAGGTTGGCTGTAGGAAAGGAGATAATTTCAGGAATCCCTGAGATTTCCTTGCCTTGGCTGGCCTTTTCAGACCTTGTACATTCTCTGGCCTGCCCTTTTGGCTACAGTGCCTGTTGTGGTGCCACTACAAAACCACTGGTGTGTACACTTTGGGGACTCCTGTGGTAGGGCAGGGCAGGATGTTTATTGGGAAGGGTAGGGGTGAGGAGGACAAATGCACCAGGGATGGTTGGTAAGAGAAGGGCTCTGGGTCCTGCACAGATTGAAATTGAAAACTCCTTTTGTCATCTGGCTGTGCAAGAGTGTCTGAGGCAGAGGGGATGTGTGATGGACAGGAAGGAGGGGTGCATAAGGAAGTACCTGCAGCAGCTCTTGCAATTGTTTTAATAAAGGAACGTTTCCCTGAATTTCTCTTTTGGCACCTGAGGGCCTTTCCCAGGATGCCCTTGCTGAAGTTGCTGTTTGACTTCCAGGACAAATGCAGTACACACACACACACAGAGCTCCATCTTTTTCATGCAAACCCACAATCCCATCAGCACATGGCTCCTCTTCCTTTTGCTAACAGGGAAGGGGGGATGCGGGGGTTGGAATAATGACAGAGCTGAATATAATTAATATTTTTTTATGTCTGAAGAGTGAAAGGCCTGCCCTAGTCGCCCAGCTGAGCACAAGCCAAAGTGCTAAATCCCTGTAGGGGTGTGTTTTATTACTGACGCTCTGCGTGTCGAGGCTGGTCGTGGGGTCTGATGCTGTGTGTGTGGAATTTTTGTGGCTATTTTCTATTGTGCCAATGAAAAGAAGGATCCTATCCATATAATAAAAAGGAAACTTGAAGGTTTCCACGCCTACATGGAGGTGAATGCTTGCAACATTAGTGTTTTTAGTAAGGATTTTACCTTCATGTGATTTTTCTGTATGATCACACTGCAAACGATGCAGCAGATGTTACTGAGGTTCTGGATGGTTATTGGATGTGATGGGATTCTCAGTGGCCCCTCCACTAAAGGTTTTGGCTAGTCCTTGGTTAGGCTGGCCTATAGCTGGATTGTTTTATAGTCTCATAATTCTTCACTGGGCAGTGTATGCTGGGTTTGAGTCATCCCTGACTGTTCCTCTTTCAGGAACAGAGCTCTGATAGAATGATGGGGACAGGGAGGCACTGATGGCTTCCTGATCCTCTCCTGACCAGCTGGGTGATCTCAAGCAGGTTGTTTCTCCTCAGGACTCTGTTTTTTCTGTGTGCCTGTGAAGGCTGAGCTGGGTATGAAAGTTGCCCATAGCCAGGCTGTCTACACAGTGAGGGAGCTGCCCTTCCCAAATCAGTCCAAAGCCACGTCCTCTAAGTACTGATAGCAACTGGCTGTGATCCTGCCAGCTTTCAAAGATCATCCAAGCCTTTTAGATGTGAAAATGTGGAGAGCTCCAGGAGTCTGAGCAACCTGGATTGTCTTTGTACCCGTGCAGCCCTTGGTCACTTAAAGCAAATTTCAATCATCAGAGTTCATGTGTCACTCCCCTGAGAGGGAGGCTGCCTGGACACAGTCCCCAGGAGCTCCCAGGCATCCCTTCTCTCTGTCCCCCTCACTAAGGAGAGGTGTGTTGTCCCTGCTGTAGCTGTGTTAGGAGGTGTCTCACTGTCTTTCCCTTTCTGTCAGCAGAAATTCCACCAGGAATAGGCTGAACCATACTAGCCTTGGTGGCTGCTCCCACCATTCCAGGATGGGTCTCTCATCTCCCACACAGCTGGCCCATGTACTGCTGTTGCTCAACCTCATCCTTTCTGCCCTTTTGGCAATGATGTGGACAAAACCAGCCTATAAATCTTTTCAGATTGTGAGCTTCAGTGCCTGACCCTGCATCTCCAGTCTGTACTTGTAATACCTGCAACTCCAATGTGATCTGCCATCCAGGGGTGAGATGCTTTGGGCTTTGAACTTTGTGCCCCAAAATTCCACTCAGCTGTTTGACAGAGGTCTGAGGTTTTCTCTGAAAATTTATTATTATTTTCACTGGATTTTTTTTTGGCCTTGTAAATCCTTTTTCCCTCCTCTCCCCTAGAAGAGCATACTCAGCAGCTAAAGGAGAAAGCTGGCTGGAGCATGCAGACTGTGAGCAGTGTAGGAGCTGCTGGGAGAGAGGAAGGGCAGCAGGATGGCTGTGACAGAACACGTGTCTCCTGCCCTCAATTAGCCTGTGTGGCCATCACTGTTGAAACGAAAGCACAGCAGGTCTCCAAGGAGTTCTCTCATGAGTCTTGCTGAACTTGTAAGCTGGGACCACAGTATAACTTAATTTCCTGAAATGTCAAGTGGCTTAAACTGGCTCCCTGCTCCATTGGTGTTGGTTTTTCTTTTTAATGAACACATTGTACTTCCATTTCCTGCAAAAAAATTCCTATCAGTGTTTGATGATTGCTTAATAAGAGAAATCAGTAAGCACATGGAAAGTTCACATCCTGCAGATGAATATAACAGCTATAAGATTTCATTGGGTTGCCAGAGGTTGGTGGGTTTTTTTTTTGTTGTGGTTTGATTTATTTGTATTTTTATCCTTCCAGCCGAGAACATTGATCTAAAGCTGTATTCTGAAATGCTGAGACCATTGGTGAGCTGTAGGAGGCCTTCAGCAACCACCAGCTCTACCCCAGAAGGAAAAGGTAGAATTTGGATGAGCAAGCTGGGAGAATGTATATCAAATCGGGAAAAGTAACAATTTTGAGGACAAAACTGTCATGTTTATACTACCTGTCTTATGATAGACTGGATTTTGTTTGATTTTGCAAGAAAAGAGGGCTTATATAATTGCATTGTGGGTGTGAACTGTAAGGATTGTAGGCAAGCCTGAAGTGTTCCAAATGGATTTGTTCTTATTTTTTATATCTCTGTTTCTAGACAAGCCTTTATATTATTTCATAGGTGTGATTTCTGAGTCCTGTTAACTCTTTATTTAAGATTAGTCTTTCATCATTCTTGTGTGAGCTAATGCTCTTTTAGACCTGTAGATACTGCATTTATAGGGAACCTGGTAGAAAATTTAAAAGGCCTTTTCTTCATGTTAATTTTCATAACTATCTCTAATATTCCTCTAGAGATTTCTCACTTCAAAGAGCTGTGCAGTCTATCAGCTAACTGCAGAGCCCAGGTAAATGAGAAGTAAATAAAACTCCCTGCCATTCATAAGGCTTTTGAATTTTTCTTAAGTCTGAGTGTGGTGTTGAGCACGGAGAGCCACCCATTGGGAAATTTTTGGCAGAGGGACTGACTGACACAGGCCTGAAAGGAAAATCTTGTGTTGTGACTGTTTGCTTTCCAAATGTCTCTTGTAATTTGTGTCCTCTCCCAGCTCTGTTTCATGGTTCTCATCTCCTTTCCTTGCACAAGACCATGGTTTCCCAGGCTCTAGGGGAGGAAAGAACTAGCCAGCAATTGTAATGGAAACCCTTGTCTGATTAGATGTCAGGAACTTATTGAAAATAATGCAATTTTTATGCCACTTCCTATATTTTAGAACCCAAGGGCCAGTAAGAGAGTACTTGGTCAAGCAAAAATAAAAAAACTAAACATAATGAGCATTTTCATCCTCACATGATAATTAACCTTGGTCTGGAGCTGAGGAGTGCAACAGCTTTTCTGAGAAGGAGCAAAGCACATTTGCTCATTGCACCACAGACACAGGCATATTGTTTTGTTTGGCTCCTTCCCATCTCAGTGCCTTGTATATCCCATATGCAGGAGTATCATCTGGTTACACAGCACTGTCTTAGTTCTCTAAATATTGGAGAATATTATGACACTGAGGTTATGAACCTTGGGGTAGGGTACTGACTGTTGCAGAGGGAAGATTTGTTAATATTTTGTTGTTGGGTCCTCGTGCCATCCCTTTGTGTGTGTGTGTGCAACACTCCTGGATGTAGAAAGCACTGATGTCTTATCACATTCCACAGAAGGTAGTTTGAGATGATTAAAAAATATTCTATTTACCTATTTTTTAAGGACTGTAATTGCAAGCAGGCACTTCTAGCATGGCAAAGCTAAGACAAGGTGTTATGAAAGAAAAAATATCCATCAAACCCCAGAATTTTGGGTATGTCATGTGACTGTTTTGCAGTTGTCCTCTGGTTGTTCAGTCTTTTTGACTCCAGAGGAGACTCTTTATTGTCATAGAGGGTGAAGAGTGCAGTGACTGATGTTTTTGTGCCTGGCCAGTGTGAAGGCAATGGGTTGTAAATCCATGTACTTCTTACTGATATGGAATGGCTTTGCATTAATCTGGCCACTCTCACTACCCAAATTTCTGTTACAACTTTATTATGAGTTACCCAAACCAAGGAAAGAGAGAAGTTTTGCCCTTCAAAGATAAACCATTTCCTTGGGGGCCTAGCCCCACTGTCATCCTCTGCCCCAAATGAGTTGGAAGCAGCTCTTGGTGGGAGAAGCCAGCTGAGGTCACCCACGAGCATTGCAAGAGGCTCCCCTGTCTCCTCACCCCAAGGGGCTGAGATATTTAGACAGCTGCCTCACTATGAATGGGACTCTCTGGCAAAAGAATTAAGCAAAGATTAAAATCAGTTTTAGCTGTTAAATGTGTGCTTTGCACAGCATTTAGCAACTAAAAAGCTAATTATCTTTGAACTTATGCACGTGGTTTTAGATGTGATCCACACAAGTTGCTATTTTTTTTTTTTTGTCTACAAGGAGCTGAAAATCAGGATAAAAATGAGATGCTGGTGTCAGTAAGGGCACAGCTTTGTGAGTAGGCTGCAGGCAGTGCCGGGTCTGCAGGGAAATAGGACTCCTACTGAATGAGAATAGGTTAAAAAAATTACTGTAACACTTGTCATTTAAACTCTCCTGTTTAGTGGAAGTTCATGCTCTTGATTAAAGATGTGCAAGTGTGCATGAAGGTAGGAAAATGAGACTGCTCTGAGAGAAAGCCAAGCTCCTAGCTAGAGGGAAGAGTCACTCTGGATGTTGATGCTTGCAGGGCACAGAGAGTGAAATCTTGGAGGTGAAGAGCTCTGCAAGACCTACATAGGCCAGTGCAGAGAAAATCAGATTTAGTTTTACAAAGTGCTGCAGGGAGATAAGGAGGAATTTGATGCCGAGTTGCAATAAAATAGGGAGAGAGGCTCCATGCCCCTGTGCAGCCTGGGTGCTTTGGAAAGCTGCTCAAGGCTCAAGATAGTCATGTCAATGAAAATAAAGACAATGGGAGGAGGTAACATGGTTAATAAAATGTTGGTGCCATTTAAAAACCCTTTAGGGAAGCAAGTAAGCATTGCCAAATGGTAATCAAAAATTCTGGATCTTCCCATCCAGTACGAGCCAAATTATGACATAAGACAAACTTTTTTCAGTTTTGTTTTTTTTTTTTTCTTTAACCTTTAGATTACCCTTAAATTATATTTCAAGCTTCTTTCTTAACCATAAAGCATGCAATTGTTACAGAAATGGGTCCAGGGATCAAAAGTGAATTTTTCATACAGCCACTGAAGGAGGGCTGATTTGGAAGCCTTTTCTTGAATGGCCTTTCACCCAGGTGAAGAAATCCCTCTTGCTCCCTGTAACCAGCTCTCTCCTTGCCTAAACACCCTAGCTCAGGTGTTTGCTGGAGATGGTTTCTCCAATTTCTTTTCCCTGGACTCTGTGATCTGTCCACATCTTTCTTGAAGAGTGAGTGAAGCTGCAGGCAATCCACCAGTCTAGAGTTTACCTGTGCCGAGCAGACAGGAAGGATGCCTTTACAAGCATAGAATCTTGCAGTGATTTTTACTAAATTAAACCTCCCCACCCCCAATTTTCACAAATTATCAAGATGATTTTGATTTTTAATCTGCTCTTCTGTATAATGTCAGCTCAGCTTAGCCATTTTGGCCTCCAGAAGTGTCATACATATTGTCAATTAATTAATGTGATTTTCTTTATGAAACTATTGAATGGAACTAATTTCCAGGATCAAGGCTGGCATGAAGAACACCCAAGATGATGTGACTTATGAAATGCTTATCAGGTGTACCAGCTACAACACTTCTACTCTGTTTAGGAGATTAATAATTATTTTTCTCCTATTCTTTCTGTTTCATGACAGCATCTCATGGGGGAGAAAAAAAAAAAGTTGATAGAAAGTAGTTGAAGAGCTGTCTTGGAGTCCAGAGTCTGACCACCTGACTTCAGCTCAGACCTGATATCATGTACAGGTAGAGTCCCAGCCTGGCCTGCAGCTCATCATACCTCTATTTTGTCACCTGTAAGGTGTGGATCAATAAAGTTAGTTCTGTTAGCAGTGATGAAGGTTCCTGCATTGATGTCAGAGAGCCAGTGCTGTGAAAAGGCCAGATTCTAGAAAATGTCAACAAGAACTTTTTGCTTCAGTGGTGGGCCAGGCATGAATTGTAGGACAGTAAGACTATGATTTATGAAGTGAAAGGTTTGGATTATGCATTTGAGAAACCCATTAAGGGTTGGTAACGTGCCTTAACAGAAGAAAGATCTCCAGCTCTGGCAGCTTTTATTTGAAGGTATCACAGGAAAACCAATTTCTTCTAGCAGTTTAACAATGCAAATAGGTTCTAAGGTGATGATGAGAAGATGAATATGTTACTCAGAGTAAAACTGAGCAGCAGCAAGCGTTGGTGTGGCAAGGTTCACAAAAGGCAACTTTGAATGACAAACACCAGTTTGGGCAAGAGGTTTTCACTCCGAGCCATCCAGGAGGATAGAGATCTGCACAGGACACGTTCCTGATGACTCCACTGCTCTATCCTTATTTCCATGGCTCTGCTGCTTGCCTACCACCTCGGAGAGGTGCTGCAGGCACTTTATAGTGGGCTTTTGTCATTGGTCAGAGATCTCTGTGAATGTAAAATCAGAGAGAGATCCATACCATCCCTGCACAACTGATGTTTGTAGATGATGGGTGAGGCAGGGATGTCTCAGGGAGCTACACTGCCTTGGGCTATGATCTCATAAGTTAAGCAGGGTTGGGCCTGTTTGTTTTTGGATGGGGACTTAGAAGAAGAAGTTGATTGCTACAGTCAATTTGACTTGGTAATTCAGAAGGTGGTGCTCTTCCCCCTAGGTAGCTCAGGCTGACATGCCAGAATGATTAGGCTCACCACAACTGCTAACCTTTTGGAAAAAATGTAAACCCAACATCCTCACCTTTCCAGAATGAACATCACGGGACTCCTGCTATAACCCTCAAGTCCCAACCAAATTCCATCTCAAAGCAACCACACCCTGCAGATGGAGATCCACCCTGCCCTTCCAGGAGGATGCAGTAAACTTTGCTTTCCCTGCTGGGTCGCATGGTACCTCCAGCTAACTGCTGCAGAGCTTGGGACAGATGGCAGCAGTACTACTGGGGCAGGCAGCACATGCCCTCTCAATTAACCTGTGCAAGTGCCCTCACTGTAAAGGGACTGTTTAAATGGGAAGTGTTTTCCCACCAGTGGGGATTTTGGAAGCCTTGGTGATACCTGGTTTGAGCCTTGTGCTGAATATACCAGCTGATGCCTCTCTCTGTTTTGCCTTTGTTTCTTCCTACTGCAGCACAGTACCAGGCTCTCACAGCACAGGTACACTCTGCTGCCCACTGCCCTTTTTGAGGGACAAAAAGACATTTTCTTAGCTGTTTTGCACACCTCTTCATATTCCAGTGTGGCTACTTGGGCCAAATTCTGAAGTGAGGTAAGTTAGTTAGCAGCATGTAGGTGTAAAGTGCAGCAATTTTCTGTTCTGAGTGGGTGGTAAGGTAGGGGTGCAGCAGGAAAAGCAGGGAAGAGAATGGCATTAGATAACATGGTCTCTGTGCCGAGGGCTGCTGGGAAGGGAGCTCTGATTGCTTTGGCCATGTCTAAAGGCAGATTTGCTAGGTATTTGTTTGTTTTCTAAGCTGTGAATGTGCTTGTGTGCATTCTTTTCTTTTGGTTTAGCTTAAACCTTTCCTAATCCTGTTAGCAGAGATAAATCTCCCTGAACCACAAGTAAGTGTCTGCACGGGAGTGTGTGCGAGCTGAATTAATTCTGCGTGAAATCACGCAGGGTGTCCTTGTGTGGGTAAACACAACCTCACGTTCCTTCCAGCATCCTTGGCTTTCCCTGCCGTGCATCGCCTGCCTGCTCTCCCCTCTTGGCAGGGGAGGTCACATTGAAGCATCTCATGCTCAATTTCCACAGGAAAATAAGCAAATCCCTCTTTACCACCAGGAAAAGGGCAGAGTGAACCCAGGCTAGGCTTTCTGTGTGGGGTCTGTCATGAAAGGCTCCCTGGAGGGCTGTGTGCCAGCAGGACCATGTCCCTGACCTAGTGACATGCAGGAGGAGGGGTGCTTCCAGTATTAGCCCCACTGCTCTGTGCTGGCACAGCACAGTGGGAGAGGCAGCTGGGCTTAACTCAGGATTTTGCATATTCTTTACCATGCATGTCCTGTCTTGACAGTATTTATGCAAATTTTTAAATAGAGGAAAAAGCTGTCACGTAAAACAAAAAAATTCATCCGAAGGCCAAATATGTAGGTTGGTTGGCTTCTGTGTTTTCTTTCTTTTTTTTTTTTTTTTTCCCCAATTAAAAATAAGGTAACCTATAAAACTATGATCTAGTTTAATATCCTCATTACATGTTCCAGGCAGTATCTGAGTCACACCATTTGTGCTGTGCTTTGTACCCCTGCGGGGGATGTAAAAGCTCCATTTTTGGATATTCCTAGGTCCACCCGAGCCAGATGTGCCAGGTGAGAGTTCCAAGTGCAAGACTGTGGGTAGTGAAAGTGAATTCTCTCAGGATACAATTGCTGTCAGGACAGGACCCACAGGTCAGTATTTGAGGTAATTGGTTTAGGTGGTCCCGTCCCTGCAATCCATGCCACCTTTTTGAGTGGAAACACACCTGAAGTCGAAAGAAATTCCCAATGGATTGTCTTGTCCTAATTTTTGTTTCTGGTTGGTGGAATTCCATTGAGTTTAATTCCCACCTAATGCTAAGATCCATCTCCTTGTAAGTGTTTTTTGATGACAATTAAAGGAGCAACAAAAGGAGCAGCTGGAGGATGTCTCTTCAGCACCTGAAGAACTGCTGCATGATCTCGTATCATGAGCAGCCAATTCTCATCAGCATGGACACTTCTTATGCAGGTAGGGGTCTTCTGGCTTGTCTGGACTATTTCACCTGGATATTTTTGCAGAGATAACTAGTAAGAAGTTTACTGGTTAATACCAGCTGCAATGATGTGTTTTGTGACACAGATTCTCGTTTGCTAAGAACCAGAGTAAACCAGACTTGCCTCCTGGGATCTGCATACCACAACAGTCCAGAGATCACCATTGTGGAGACTTCTGTTGATGAAGACTCAAGGTCACAGTTGAGATACAGCAATCCAATAATTTATTGCTGATCAGCTCACAGCTCCTGTTATGAGCACAGTGCCAAACCTGCCTTTCAAATAACTAAGAGCATCTACACTGAGGGTTATCACTACTCAGCTCGTGTACAAGTGCCTTCATCTGTGGGGCAGCACTTGTGAGCCCTTTCCACCATTACAGGATCATGGAACGCAAGGCTGAACGTTATCTTCAGTTTAGAGCACTTTGTACCCAATAGGAAGGGTCTGGAAAAGAGATTCTCCTTTGGGCTATAGGTCCCCCACCTGCTGTATCTCCACACCCCTCCTAGTGTGGTGAGCTCCAGGCACTTGGCAGATCTCAGCCCTTTTTCCACTAGAATTGCAGTTTCCTCCTTGGGCTGTGTCTAAATTTCCTTGGCATGGAGGGAAGGGCTGACGTTACCACCACTCCAGGGAATGCAGTAGCATACAATTATTACCTTTCAGATATGCTACACAGATAGGCTTGGAAACCTCCATTCTTTCCTTCCTTAAAAATAAATGGCTCTAGTTGCTGCATTTGGAAGCTGTGGGTCTCTGACTCTCATGGTTTGCCTGTTCAGGGTGACAGCCTGGAGTAAATGTCACAGCTCACCCGTGCCAGACATCTCAGCCTCCTAGCCCATTTCTGTGTCTGACATTGGGGTGAACCAGCCAGACTTCACCAAGAAACAGCCTGCAGGACTGCTCCCATAAGGCAGCATACCACTGTTGTGCTTGGCTTCTCTCTGCTCCTTGCAGCCCTTCTGTGCCATCCTAGACCTTGTGCCTTTGGCTGTACCCTGCCACCAGGCTCCTCCTGCAGCCCTTGCAGCACAGACCTTCAGGGCCAGGCAGGAGAGTCATTCGTGGGCTGCCACACAACTCCCAAATTATTTTAGGTGTGTTGACTTCAAACACACACACAAGCAGCTATTGTGTCTTATGGCTACCAGGCCAAGTGCCACAATTATGGGCATGGCTGCTCTGCTCCAGAGCCAAGCTGGCCCTGGGTGGTGTCGCCAGGAGATGTTTTGTACTGCCTGTCCTGGGAGGCTGGGAATTGCTTGCTAGGCTGGTGCTACTGGAGATACAGATATAACCTTTACCTACTAACTCATGAAATTCCTTTTCCCAGCACAGGGGTATACCTGCATGCTATTAGCATTAGAGGTTTCAGATTCCAGACTTGCTGCTGACTTCAATGAGTCTATTGTACCATTATTTGAAATATTGTCTGTTGGGTTCTTTTTTCCTTGAAAGTTATCAGTTGAAATTTCTTTTTTGTCTAATGCCTAAAAGTTTTCCTTTACCTGATTTACCCTCTTCCTCTCCTGAAACATATGCATGCATGAAAAAAAAATTTAACTTCTGGAAGTCTGGATACTTTCCTAATGCGTTTAATAGCACTGAGGACATGAAATACTGTGCTGAGTCCTCCGGGAAGCCTACAATTAATGGGATGAAAATACCTTCTGTAAATGATTGAGCTCATGAAACAATGTGAGTAATTAAAATGCTGTGCAGGACAGAGCTGAAAATCTTTACAGGATTATCAGTGAGGCATTGTTTAAAAGATGTCCTTGGGTTGGACAGTGGCAGCAGCATTGAGTGCAGGCATTACTCAGAGCTTCTGCTGAGAATGGAAGGTGCCAGGTACCACATGCAGTACCTGGTTAGTCTTCTGTTTTCCTCCATTTTTATCCTTGCTGTTCCAGCTGAGAGAAGCTCTTCATAGCTTATTTATTTCATCCCAGAAGGTCTGCAGATTGATTGACTGAATGTTGGGGGATTTTTGTTTGATTGTTGTGGTTTGTTTTTTAAAGTAGTCTGTAATGGTGGTTGGGAATGCAGAGCCAGGGAAAGGACAGCTTTGAAAAGTTCTCTGTACATCTACTTGTGTGGTGGTCTTAGTGCATGTGTGCATATGATCTTATCCCAGGACAGGTACCAAAGGGCTGCCCACAGACCTGGTTAAACATCTAAAACCTAGCTGAAGTTTCCATACCTTGTTTCCAAAGGTATTTTAGTGCCTGAAGATGCCTATAGAGCTTTCAAAGTGCCCTAGCTCATTGGATACCCAAATTGCTGTGACTTTGAGATTGATAAGTCTAACTTTATTAGGATCCTTTGAAAATTCCTCTAGGAGTCCACTTGCCATGCACCCAAAATCCTTGCAAAGTATAATCAGAGTTTGTTTTTTGTTTGGTTTGTCTTGTGCCTGGAGCTGCACTTCCCAACAGGGCAAGTCCTGTCCAGCTTGCACAGAACAGCTTCAGAAATGGCAAAGGCTTCAAGGTGCTCATACACTATGACAACCAGTTGGACAGGATTGAAAAGGACAGTGACAGGTTATGCAAGTGAGCAGTGGGTAATTTACTTTGTGAAGATGTTTAAAACTCACCATTGTTTTGGGCTCATGAGTGGAAATTTATTGTGATAAATTTGTTGGAGGGTAAGGTCACATCTTTGTTTCCTGGGTGAAAAGTGAAGCCAGGCAAATACAGGAATAGAGTTACAAACACAGCTTGCAGATGTCTGCATCCTTTCGGGTGTGGAGTGGCATGAATGATCTGGTGGGTGTGGGCTGGAGGAGGGGTATGAAGGGGAAATGACTTGCACACAGTAGGCCTGGAGTGAATTTGAGTTGAAAAACTTTGCATGGGGGACAAGAATGCGAGAAAGGGAATAGGAAAGGAAAAAAGTTTTCCTTGATTGGGTGAAGGTGATGGGACTGGAGGAACTGATGTGAAGATGTGTGTGAGTCCAGCATGACAATGGGGGTGAGGTGGCAGGCAGGCCTTTCCTTTTCCAGAGGCAGTTGCTTATGAATACCCATTATGTCTGTTTTTATCTCTCTGCAAGGAGCCTTTCCAAAAGCATGAATAATACCTTATTAGGTAGAGGGTAAAGCCCCTCCTTTTTATGCTGCTTTAATTCATGCTTCCTGTGCTTTGGTGGCTGCCTTGTGCATGGTGCTGTTAGAAGTGCAATTATCATTCTTCCTGGTTGGGCGGTATGAAGGGCGTAGCCTCTCACAGCATCTCCTGGAGGCTTATTACTCAAGAGAGAGGAGCTGTGCACGAGAAGCCAAATTAAACTGAGCAAAGAGGAGGCCATTTCCACTGCAGGGATGGAACAGATTGTTTTGCTGAAGACCAGGTCGGGAGCTGGTCTGGGGGAGAATGTAGCTGGAAGCTGCATTGTAGGGAATTTGTGCCATGGAGTTGAAAGGCAGAACGCTGTGGTTCTTTGTGGCTTAGCCTGCCTCTCTCCCTTTTGTCCACTGCTTTACAGATGTGGGTTGCTGACTGTCCCCTGCTTGATAGTGGAATATTGTCCTGCACAGACTTCCAGACTCGAAGTTGTAAAATTCTCACCCCTGCCACTGCTCTTCAAGATCTTGACTGTTGCCTCTTAGAGAGCTATCCAGACCTACTTACAGATCCCAAGTCATGGAAAATGCAGTGCATCCTTGAATGAACCACCTTCTCCCTTCCTTTTAAAAAAAGCATCACTTTTCTCAGCATGAATTCATTTGTTTTTTAGCTTCTTTTACCATTGCATCACCACTGTTTTCCCTCTGCTTTTTGGCTGGAGTGCCTTACACACCACTCAGTGCTCAGCTTTGAGGGGCAAACAGTGTCTCCATCTCTATTTGCCAGGATTCCAGATGTCTCTGAAGGTTTCTGAGTACCAGACAGCAAACAGTTAAGGCAGCTGAGCCACAGGTCTCAGAACATTTTGCTAGGGAGCCAGGTGAGCAAAGAACAGATAAAGGCAGCACCTGCCTATGGGTTTGGAACAGCCTGGGGCCATGGATAGAATGTAAATACACTCTGAAAATCTTATTGTCTGACACTCTGCCAGCGTCTTCTGGGCTCTTGTCATGGAAAATATTTCAGCTGAGGTCATTCAGTCAGCAAAAAACCAGGATTTAATACCCTCTGAGGTGCCAACTTGCTTCTTTCTTTGTGTCGATAAATAAACAAAGTAGGGTAGCATTTCATGTTGCCAGGATGATCTTTGTTTTATTAGGAAGGGCTTAAAGGTTGTTGATTTTCTTTTCGGTTTTTTTTTTCCTTCTCCTTCCTCCTCTTTAAATGCAAAAACTGTATGCTTCTGCTCCCTTTCTCTGTTTGCTCTTCCCTGCTCATGCACACGCCCAGCCTTTAGAGTTAGAACTTATGTCTGCTTCTTGTAAATCTCTGTTGGCTGCCCCAGGCTGTGTTTTTAATTCCTTTATTCAGCTTTGAGATGAGTAGGAGAAAGGTGCAGCTTTTTGAGATGATGGAAGTTGCCATTTCCCTTCTTCAGTCAATTAGGCACTTTGGTTGTTTTTAGCTAATTCTCTAAAACTTTCCATTGATGATAGCGCTAAGGGGTGTGGGGGGAGCTGAGGGATCTGGGAGGGAGAAGAGGGAGGGCTAGTTCCTAGATTATCTACTGGTGGAATGACTGATTTTCTGCCTGTGCCTCTGGGAGAGAGAAACAACCTGACTTCAGAGCAGCTGAGCTTCTGGTCAGTCAGATTTATGGCTTTTGATTGTATTTGTGCAGTGTCTGTCCTTTCTCAAGAGTGACATGAGATGTGGTGATCCTGTCAGTGTGCTTAGGGAAACCATTGCTTTTTCTTCCAAATCCTTGCAATGGGAAATTCCTTCAAAATTTGTATGGAGCTTCCCTTAATTATGTGTCTTGGAGACCCTCCCCACATCTTTCAGGTCCAGACCCTTCCACCAGTGCCCATTTTGAGTAAGTCATGGGTGTGCAGGCACTGCTGGGTGAGGAGGAACCATTTGTCTAGAGGTGATCCCTACCTACTGAAAGCCTTCACCTCATCTGTATTTTGGCCAGCTGTCCCTCCCTGGCTTCTCTGGGCCTTCCTTACTGGCCAAGCCCCTCGTGGGTGCTGAGTGCCTCATAGAGATGTTACTGAAGGCACTACAGCATCCTGGCAAGTCCAGCACCAGTGTTCCCTTTCTTCCACTGTGTTTCAGTAATGATGTGAGAGCAAGATGGGCTTTGCCTTCTGAAACATCAGCTCTTTCTGCTTTCAGGCAGGAAGGAATGAGATCAGTCCTTCCACATCAGCACTTTTCTTTATCTTGTTTTCTGCCCTAAGTCTGTCAGGGTCTGTGGCTCACCTGGTAATGAGTCTGCAAACCTTGGGGCAGGGAATAGTCTCACCTGATTTTTAGTTATCTAAAACTTAGACATAAAGTTTAAGATTGTCATCTAGACTCCCTCTTTGCTCAGTGAAGAGTGATAAACAGCCCATGCCATTCACCTTACCCACTCTAGACATCTGCCTAGGCTGGGATGATTCACACTTTGGAAGCTCCCATGTGCCCCACAAACTGTCTGGGAGGCACAGGGGAACATTCACATCTGGACCCCTCACTCTCACAGGGCTCTTCATCCGAGGAATCCAGCACCTTCTTCTTTTTACCATTTACCATGGATATTGTCTATGTGCACAATTACACTGTCACTTGTTTTAAGGGGAGTGACCTGTGCCCATCTGACTGTTGAGCTGTCTTTGTGCTGATTTTGGTTTTGATGGAAATGATGTTCTGTTCGTGGTGGCCCAGAGGATCAGAGGAGATTTTTAAAAAAGTGAGAAGGTAATAACTACTTTGTCAAATGTTGCCATTCTGCTATCGATTTTTTTCAATCAATCAGGTGGATTTTAAGGCTACCAATTTCAGAGCTGATGAAAAAATATGGGGGTCTGGTTTCCATTAAAACTAAACATCTGAACTGCTTCATATTTACCCTTATGCTAATCTGTGATGTGATTGCTTATCCCTGTGCATATCTTTGAAGGGGAAAGACTGCAGGCATTCCCCACCCCACATGAGATACAGACCTTAAAATACAAAGGGGAAAATAGAACTCGGAGCCGAGCTAATCTTCTCGGGTTGCTGCTGGGAGCACAATGGTGGCAAATTGCTGTGGCAGGGGACCCTGCTCTTCAAGCAAAGACAGGAACTAGGCTGACAGGACAATAATAGTGTTGGCTCAACTGGCAAACACACATCCCCTTTGGACAGACTCAAAATGTTACATTGAGAAGCAGTTAATACACCGTTGTGTAAAGTTCCTAATGGACTGGAGCCAGAATGCTCCATTAACCACACACATATAAAATATTCATTGAGCTTGGGTTTTGTTGCCAAGCTGGAGGAAGGGGGAGAAGCTTTGTGTATGGAGATAACACTGTCAGTATTGAGGGCTGAAGGGAGGAGTTGATGATGTGTTCTCAAATCTTCTATTCTTTTTAAGAAGAGAAGTACTTTTGATCCTTGGCATGGGGCTAAGGGGTGCAAAGAGGATTAAATGCAATACTTGCCAGGTTTTACATTTCTTGTTTAATTGACCAAGGGTTGAAGGCACCTCCTGCCTCTGTGAGAAACACCCTGATCAGTTCTGTACCATGTGTTTTCTGCAAATTAAACACAGGGTCAGTCTTTAGAAAATAAAAATATTGCAAAAACCACAATTGTGTTCCCCAGAAGGTTGGCTTCTAAATAGAATAAAACTTCCCTAAGCACAGGAAAGTGAGGATTGTGGTGATAGGAAGTATAGGCACCAAGGTTTCTCTCTGGACAAAAAATGTTCACCTGTTTTTGTGCTAGTTTTAGATGCATGGTAAAAGAAGTTTAGTTTTCTGGGTGCTGAATATACAATGAACATTTAGGAGAGATTTGGTTGGGAAAATTTGCTTGACTTGCTGTTGGTGCTTGAATTAGGAGACAATGAGGCAAATCGTAAAATCATGTACTCATTTCAGACTGAATGAGTAAACATGTGTGCAAAAGATACTGTCCATGTGACCCCTCTCTTGCCAGAAGGCAACTTTGTGTATGCACTTAAGCCAGACACATGCTGGAAGAACCACAGCCCTGCTGAGGAGGAACAGGCAGGCTGTGGTGCTGTGTGGGATGGATAACTGGGAATACAAGGCCAGGAGGGAACATGCAGTGGTTTGCCTGTGCTCTGGGGCCTTTGTATCTCTTGTGGTGTCTGGGCAGCCTTTGAGAGGGCACTGGAGAGGAGCTGGTGACCTTCCTTGTGCATCATGTCTGATCATGGCTGTGTGAGCACTAAGAAATACAAGGGAGAGGTCCAGGAGGCAAAACATAACATTTTGATAGGAGAGGATGGTAAAGAACAGGAGCTCCATCACAGCATTCAATGTCCCAGACAATGAGAGACCCATTGTGAGTCTAAGGAAGTGGTGTGGGAAGAAAGAGGAGAGACATCTTAGAAACAGGAGAGATGCTCAAAAATGGATGGGAGGGATGATGTCTTCTGAAATGAGGCCAGCCAGGTTGGTGGCCCTACAAATGAAAACAAATATTGGTGAGTCTTCCAAATTATTTGAGTTGAGGTCCTGGAGAAGAACACATTCATCTTGATGGCAATTTCCTTCTGTGCCTTCATGGCAGGACAGAATAGCCACGGATAATGTTCAGATAATCCAACAGTCTAAGCAAATGTCCAGTTAAACCAAGCACATGCAAACCAAGACCAAAAGTATCTATACTTTCCTAGAAATATTAAATGCATGTAAAGTGAGGATGGGTGAGCTTCACTGTACTGGCCTCAGAGAAATCATACTGAACAAAGGTGAGCAGTGCCAACACTGCACTACCAGGGCACTCATGATGTGGAAATAACTGGAATAGATTTTGCCGTTGGAGAAGTGACTCACAGTCGGTTGGGAATCAGAGTCCAATAAGATAAATCAATTATCTGTATCATCATTTGCCACCCACTCTCTATGAACTGGATGTTGCCACGCCAAATCAAGAAATACATTATAATAAATTTATCCTTTTAAACGGCTGACCATGGCAGTGAAAATATCTATGAAATACTTAAAAAAAGATCAGAGTCAATGGAAAGTATGCAAGAAAATAGAATGGAAAAGATTTATCCTACTTAGGATATAAAGGGCAAATTTAAATTTACGTTTCTAAACAGACCAATAAAAGAGAAAAGTAATTTTTGACTAAGACCTTGTTTAAATTATAGCTGTTGCACTGAAGAATGGCTTGGCAATAGTGACCATTCGTGGCAAATTTCATTACCTTAGAAGAAATAATAACATTAGGAAAAACTCAAAGACCATGACTGTTTTTATTTCAAAAGCATTTTAATATTAAGAAATGTAATTTTAATAGGATTAATAAGTAAGTAAATTAACTAGGAATGTAAGTACCATGCCTGTATACTGGAGAAAATATATTCCCAAAATTCACATAACCCTCCAAAAAGTTACTACAGTTAAACAGTGGAGGAAGGGGACAATACAATGGTGTCCTCCAAAAAGTGGAAATCATGCCTAAACAAAGAAATCAGAGAGGATTATAATTTCTTACAAGTTAAATGTAAACCCATTGCAACAAAAACTAAAATGGTTTGAGGGTGACTCACAAAACCCATAGAAAATCGTAACAAATGTCCTTCAAATACGACAGGAACTGACAGTCTGGTGGGTTCAGCAAATGCTCAAGGTGTGAAAGGAGCAGTGGAGGTCAGCAAGACCACTGAGAGCAGAGGCACTGCCTGCACAGCAAACAGCAAATTCCTCCAAGGGCTGAGCCCAAGGAATGGTCCTGAATTGAATTGTTAACAGAAAAGCTTTTAAAACAGACACGAATGAAATGAACAATAGCAAATCAGCAGGACAAATGATAGTCACTCAAATGTTCTGATTGCTCTGGTGTGAAACTTTTGAGCCAGCCTCAGTTACCTTACCCAGCACGGCTAACTAATGTGACACCAATCCTAAAAAGTGTTCCAGCAGGGATGAAAAAAACCTGCAGGTGACTCAAGTCTGGCTTGTCTACCAGGAAAATTGAAAGGAAATTACAACAGATTTAGTGGCAGCATACCTAAATACGATATACTGTGGGTGTGCTAACACGGCCTTTGTAAATTAAAGGCATGCATTGCAAACCCTGGAGAACTTCAAAGGAATGAATAAGAGTCTGGAAAAGCATGTGACATTTAATATAGTGTGCTTGGGGTTTTGAATGGACTTTGAAAAAGTCTCAGCAAGGTATGAAGAAAAAGATAGCTCTAACTAGCCAATTTTCATATTAGAAAATGTTCATGTTCCTTTTAGTGATCCTTTGGGGGTGAGGAGGGGAGGGCAGAGTTTCTGGAGCAAGGAAAACTGTTCTTCAACAGCCCTACCTGAAAAAAGAATTAGTAGGGAGAGCAGGAAAGTCATTCAGGCAAAAAAAATTCATTATCACAGTGATAACTAAACCTTTTTTGGTCCTGTTCTCAAGGATCTTGAGAGACTGGGCAATACTGTGGCAGACAAAAGTCAATGTTAATATACATAAATAATAGAGGGGAAAATAATCCTGACCATTCTTGTCTCTAGGTTGCTGTGTTTTCTGTGGTTTCTGTACTCAGGAAAATGATTAATAATGTCATAGCTGCTCATTTTCCTGAAATGTCAGGCAAGTACTACAAGTCCTATAAATATCAAAGAGAAATTTTTAGGGTTTTTTTTTTTTTTAATTGACAGCAAAATAAAAAAAACTTATGCCACTGCAGTATATAGAGGAGAGAGACAGAGATGTAGATCTTGCTGTAGTGTTCCTGCATCTTGGCTGCTGCATGCAGGACTGTTCATTTAATTTCAAAAGAGATGTATTAGAAGTAGAAAGCATAGAAAAGAGCAGTAAGAGTAGCTAGAAGTATGAAATGTCTTTTTTTTAATGGAGAAGTCTAAATAAAGTAATGCTTCTCAGCCTTAAAAACTGGAGAAGCATTTGACAGAGGCTCATAAAAGTGTGAGTGATATGGAGGAGGTGAATGGGAACTGACCATTCCTTTCTCCCTGCAACGTAGGAACTAAGGGTGCTAAAGAAACTAGATGGATAGTGACATTGAATAAAAGGAGTACTTTTTTATTCTTTTACTGTGGAAGTGATGACAGATACTGGAAATTGCAAAATGAAATAAATTTAAGAGAGGATAAGTCAAAATTCTGTAGGATCCGTTCATCAGAGACTTCTAAACACAAAGGCCTGTGTGGGCTTGGAGATTGCTTCAAGTCCCTGACTTGCCAATGGCCAGGAGCTGCAGGACTGTGGCCATTCTGTGCCACGTGTGTTAAGCATCTGCTTCTGGACAGAGTTGCAGGTAAAATTCTGGGCCAGATAAGACTTGGCTTTACCTGCACCACCATGTTTGTATCCCTATTCTACTAAGGTTGAACATGCTTAACTCCAAAATTTGTTTCCTGCTTTGTGTTGTCCCACGGTTCACTTGGAAATATTCCTTCTTTCTGTAGGTTTGTGTGAGCTTTTGGCCCAACTGACAATACTCAGCTTTTCCTGCTTCATGTACAAGTTTCTGCATCCTGACCCTATGGATGCCTTTTTATATGCAGAGATCAGCACTGTGTGTTTTCTTTTAAAAATCACAATATTTCAGCCAGATTCACAAAATCAGTTGATTTATAAGCCCTGAGTTAACAATGCATGTAAACAGAGGACTAACTTTAAGCATATGCTTAAGTTCTGTGCATCTCAACCACATGCTTAAGTGCTTTGCCAGATAAAAATAGAAGCATGATTTAACAGTAAGCCTGACTTTCCATTGTGCTATTTTAGTTTTATGCTGATTTAACTCCAGCAAACGCAGCCAGGATACAGGACTTGGTTTGGAGAAGACAGCTTTGGTCTGAAAATAAGTTATTCCAAACCCTAGAGCTGGAAGAAATTCTCTAGGACCAAAGATTTACAAGAAAGGGTGTGAGGGCAGAGTCTTAGACTGCTGCTTCTGGATTCATGGTATGAGTTTGAGTTTCATGCTGGAATTGCACAATACCCAGATACAAGTGGGTGTCTGGCCGTGCTGACTAAGTTAAAAGCATCCAGATGTGAATGTTTTGGCTGTGGAAACTTTTGTGCTTTAAATGTGCTAGCCCAATTTTCTTGGGAGAATATTTGGACTTCTCCTTCTGCTAAGTTTTCTTTTTCAGCATAATTTCAAATGTTGAGCAATGTAGGGAAATATAAATATAATATAATATAATATAATATAATATAATATAATATAATATAATATAATATAATATAATATAATATAATATAATATAATATAATATAATATAAATCTGCCCCTTCAAAGCTAATCTTAGGCCATTTCAACTGGACTTGCCTAAAATATGAACGGACATTAGAAGGAAAAAGTACTGCTCCTATTTTGAACTGAATTGAAGAATCAAGGAACCTCAACAGTGCTTGAGGAGGAATAGCAGAATATTGTAAATATTATGCTAGAAGGATGAGATGCTGCACCCACCCAGGTTTGATTGCAGTCCAAAGGCTATGGAAATTAGTCAGGAGACTGGATTATTTAATTTCTAATGTTGCAGGCTCCTAAATCAGAGAATCCTCAGCCTGATTTTTTTTGTCTGACAGTTTCAAACCCAGCAGTTTGAACAGGAGACATCAGACTCTTCAAAAAATAATCTAGATTTATACCAATTGCTTTCAGCTCTGTGTGAATAGCTTTTCTAGAATTTGGAATGCTACTAACTTGAAATTATTGAGAGCTCTTAGTTTTGAGTTATGTTATTGAATGTATTTCTTTGTTCTGAATCGATTATTTAAAGAAAAGAGAAGGCATGAGAAATCCCTTGAGTCATTTGAAGGAAAGATTGGTCCTGCTCCACTGAAACTCTTGGTCTACAGATGTCCCCTAGGAGACCTTTAGTGACCATCAGACAAAGAATGGCAGTAGAATTTTCATTGCACTCTGTCAGGTAAGGGAAATGAGGGATCAGGACAACGAGTGGAAACTCCTAAGTATCTAAAGGATGATGTAGGGAACAGAGAGTAATATTCGTAATACTTTGCAAGGGGCTGGGGGGTTTTAAAATTTTTTGTCTCTAATATAGCCTGCAAAGGTCACTGGTGACTAAATTTTCTGTGTTCCTCTAGACTAAAAATATAGTCCTTTAGTCTTCTAGGCTAAAAATATAAACGTGTTCATATAGAAAAATGGAAGGAATTTCTGTGTCTCTGAGTTTTGTGAGCAGCTTACCTCCTCACATTTGTACTAAAGTCTTTCAGGACCGGTAAGATGAGTTTCCTTTTTTGGTTGGGCAAATGCAAACTAATACTAGATTGTGTAGGCAGCTGTGGATTGATATGAATGAATCATCAAAACTCATCAATATCTGCAGATATTTTCTTGACAGCAGTGGAAAACAGGAGGGCTAGAGCCACAAGGTGCTGGAATAAATACTTTTTGTTAGCACATATGGGAAGGGAAGTACCATTCCCTTGAGTCTAGCTGTAGGAAGAGTTACCTGTATGGAGATGTGTGGCAACTTTTTCTTTCCATGCCAGTGTCTTTCACTGTAATGATAAAGCCAGACTAATTTTGAAATGAGTGTCTGGTGTCTTCTGCAAATAAGATTGCAGCAGATGGTTTCATTGCTCCCCAGTCCCAATCAGAAATATGAATTCTTCTTAAAACATTGAGGAAAATAATATTAAAAAGCAGTGCAGACTTTGTGTGCAAGTGTGAAATAGATGTAGCGACACCATGGCTAAAAGCAGAGGTGTAAGACTTGCCTTTAATGGGTACCTTATCTGGAGGAATTACATAAACTTCTTATCTTGGTTTATCTTGCAGTTCTGTGCACAAATAGGTGTGTGTGCTCTGTCTGAACATAGCAGAGACCAGTCTGGGTCACAGAAATAGAGCAAGTCTTGTTCTCTGGGACCCAACACTGGGTTTTAGGAACGTGGAGCTCCATTTCTCATTTTGTCATAAAGTTTTTCCATGTCTTTCTGCCAGTTCTGACAATTTATGGGCAGGTACCTATGCATAGTACTATAGGCTAAAATATTTGTGCCCCTAAAAATATATAGGGAGATGTGCTCTCCCACTCTTGCAGAGGAGCAGTGGAAGAGTTCCTGAGTGCAGTTATGCCACCACTCTGGTTTTGGGACTGGAATCTCCACCACTGAGAAATGTTCTCCTGGAAACAGCAAACAAAGAGTGGGTTGTCCCCTCCTGCTGCAGCATATCCCCAAGTCCTGGTGCAAGGAACTGCTTTTCATGTAAGATCTCTCTAAACATTTACATACATGTGCACTTGCTCTCTCTTTTTTTTTTTTTTTTTTGGTTTTTTTTTGTGTTTTTTTTTTTTTTTTTTTTTTTTTTTTTTTTTTTTTTTTTGCACTTGAGCATAAAACACAAATCTCCTTCAGGTGTGAAACCTCCATATCCCCACCTATGGTTTGCTGTGTACCTCACCAGGAGCAATATGGATGCACAGATAATGGCTTCTTTCTCAATGTAGTTGTCCAGCTCCAATTCACTGTTCCTTTTCCCTTGCAGTGAATTGCTTGCTAATGCCAATACAACCTCTGCTTCCCTCCCTCTCCATCCTCAGTGTAAATTGACTTGCTGCAACCTGCTGCTCTCCAGAAATTACAAAGCCTAGGAAGATAATTTGTTGCTGGTGCTGATAGCATCTGTTTATTCTAAAGCACCAGTTGGGCTGTTCTCGCCTGCACACGGGGGGGAAAATGACCTTCAATGGAATCACAAACTTAATTCTGGATCAGCATCTCCCTCAGCACTCACTGCTGTGAATCTGAAGCCCATTTTCAGGGAGGCAGCAGCCAAACCAGTGCAGAGTGGGGCTGCCACCAGGGAGGCAGAAGGCATTCTAGAGCTTTTTCGAGAGTAAAAAATATGCCTGAAAAAATGCTGTGCACCAGATCTTTTTTAGAATGCTTGGATTCCTTGTTTCCATAAGCAGGAAAACTTCTTCTGCTACTTTGCACACCAATGCTCAATTAGATTTCAATGCTGATGCCTCACGGAAGGTATGATTAGGACATTCTTACGTGGAAAATCAGATAAATAAAGAAGATAATAGAATTTAAACTAAATAATCCATAGGAGTTCAATTGGCTGAGTGGTTGTGATAAAATTGATAATAGTAGCACAAAAAGAACCTTCTTTGTATCTTATGAATAAACAGAAGATGAATGTTTTCTCTGGATAATGGAATAATTTTCACTTCATTGGTACTTGGGAGTATATTAATCAGGTTTTAAAGTTTTATATGCAAATCTCACTGGATTTTTCTAACTCCAAAACCTAGAGATACAAAGCCAAAGAGCTCCCTAGGTCTTTATTTTGATTTTTGATAGGAAACACTGGGGAAGTTCTAGGGGCTAAAGAAATCTAAATTTAGATCAGTATTTTAAATAGATTGCTATGATCATTAATAATTAACATTAATATTAATTCAAGGATATGCAAGGAATACTTAAGGAATAACACTCTAAAGCAGTCTCATATGAAGAGATATCTAATACTGTTTTTTGGAAATTCATTATGGTCAGCTTCAGTTGGATTTAAAAAAAAGAGATCTATCTGGTTGATTATTGCACTAATGTTGATGGAAGAACTTCTTGCATGCCTTAAACTTGCTTCCATACATATTCTTTCATAAACTCAAATGGTACAGTACCAAATAAGAAATAGCAGATGGATTCCAACTGTTTCAGTTACAAATTTCAAAGTGGGATTTGTAAAGAGGTTTAAAGTATAAATACATCAAATAGTTGTGTTCCTAGTGGGATCCATTTGTTGCACTGAGTTTCTTAATGGTGTGGCAGTGATTGTAAGGAGTGAACTCCACTCTGCTGGTGTTAGCAGATGACAGAAGGACCAGTTTAGCATGGTTTGGATCCTTTGGTAGAATGGAAATAGCAAATAATTTCTCTTTTCAGGATCCTACAGGTAAAGGAAATTAAAAATCTGAGATCTATGTACCAGATGGAATAGACTGGGCTGAGAAACAGCAATCTGGAAAAGGATTGAGGGCTTGAGTGCATAATTGGCTGAGTGTCATCTCTCATCCAGTACTGTGGCCAAAGGGTCTAAAGCAATCCTTGGAGCCTTTCTAATGCCTGCTTGATATTCCCTGTCTCTATATTCAGGGATTGCTTTACTGCTGTGTTTGGCACTGGTGCAGGTGCTTTGAGATCACTCCATCCAGCTGTGGTACCCAGAATTAAAGAAGGATATTGAAAACCTGGCGATCTTTCAGAGAGGAGCCACAAGAATGACTGGAGGATGGGCAAACGCCCTTGAGTGCAGTCCATCCCCTTAGCTTACCAAACAACAAGTTAAAAGAAGTCTGGTTTTCAAGTATGCTATATAAGGAAGAGAAATTCAGAAACAGAAGCTCCTTTGGGCAATAGTGTAATAAGAATTAGTAGTTGGAAGTTGGATGAGTTCATACTGCGTATAAGTCTTCAACATTTAACAGCAGAAACCGTTCTTGGAGCAAAAGTCAGGGCTGTGATTTATTCCATCATTTGCAGTAGAGATTGGATGCTTTTCCCATCAGCTACACTCAGGTTCATGCAGGATCTTCATTCAGAGCAGCCTGAAGGGCTGGCAGCCCTTCAGAAGTCAAACCTAGCTGACCATGGCTGCCCTCTGGCTCTGTTAATTTAGAGATCAGAGTTCTCACTCCAAACTGTGACATAGAGATACAAAATCCTTAAACATACTAATTCTGCTGTCTGATGCTAAACCCCATTCTTCAGTTTCACTGTAGGATTGGATAGAAAAAGCAGGAATTTGTGGAAGAATTTGTATGTGAGATTTTGTTTGACCATAAGAAACGCTTAGGGACTCATGTTAATTTTAAAACCATTTCTCTGCTTTTACAATTCCCATATCAGCACACAGCCTTTGGCAGGGGCAGGGCAGGAGGTCTGGAATGAACAGTCAGGCTCCTTTCCTCAAAGGCTTGAAGTCATGGTCTGGCAGAAGGATCCACCAGCATTTATGAAATGAACACAGGAGAGCAGGGAAGAGAAGAACCATCTGTCTGGTGCCAGGTCCTACCCCTGTAACAGAGCCTGACCTTGCACTTTTGAAAACCAGTCAGTCTGTGTGATGCCCTGTGGCCTTGGCTCTTACCCTGCCTTCCTCTCTGAGGAGAGAATTCCTCTTGGGCAGCAAAAAAAAGCACATTGGCTACGGCACAGTGAGAAATTCTGCCTTTCTGCTGGCCATACTGTGCATGCCCTGTGAGAAAGAATTCTGCCTGAAACCTTCCCCAGCCCTTAAAAATAGAAATGGGCATGGCACATCTCAGTGTGCATTGACTTGGGATTGAATTCTAATATTCTTTGATCAAACCTCAAGTCTAGAGGATGTCTGAGCCTTGAATTTGGGTTATTGACATTTTAGAAATACTAATTTCTGGTTTGCTTCTCTAGGACCACTCAAAAATCTTCAAATAAAACTGGATCTGTGGTTTTCTCCACTTCCCTACCAGGCTGCTTTGATTTCTGAGCTCTGAGTTTAACAAATAGAGGCCACTTTACTTCCTCCTACAGAAAAGTATTGTCACCAGGATGATGTGAAGCAAGGAAATTTTGCTGAAGCCTTGATCTGAAATGTTTTATTTCAAGGGAGGTTTTCTGCTTACTTTCATGCCTATATATAGCTTTCTAAAGGAGTGCTTTTGTAAGACCCAGGCTCTGTATGATTGAAGTTGATTCTGTACTCCTAGTTTTCCCCATTTTTATTGGAGAAACTTCCCTTTTTCTATCCCTATCCAGACTGTGGAAGACAGCCCAGCACAGTAGGTTGTGGTCCTGCACCAGGCTCTCTGTGCTGACACCTACACCTCTGTGCTGGCTTTCTTTGGGCATCAGAACAGGTTTGTTTATTCAATTGCTTGTGTAAAGCTGGGCTTTTGAAATCCCATCCCACAGAAGTCCAAGGGATACTTCTCATTCATTTTTTTTTCTCTTTAAAGCTCTTTATCAATGTGGTAGATAGAGATGTATTTCCCAGTTTCATCTGAAGGTATTTGGTGTCACGACTGTAAAGTAATATAAATATTTTAGTTATCAGCAGTTGATAGGCATTCAAGATAGGTTGTGGGATGATTACATTTGATACCTTTGTGGAGCAATGGTAAAAATATCATTAATAATAGCTTTTAAAATATATTCTGTTTTATAAATAACTGATTTTGATTTGGCTTAGTTGGAAACTTCTGAAACAACCTAATAATAAAACTGGAAAGAAATTTTCCCTTTTTCAATATACTGTCAATATCGAGTCTCCTTAGTCAATAAAAGATTGCTGTTGAAATTAAATTTGTGAAGATCTAGTCATAGCAAAAATAACACTGAAATACATTGTGTCGATTCTTACAAGACAAACATTCTTTCTGGAGCTGTTCTGGAAGGACATTTCACTTGGACCAAGAAAATCAGGTGAGGAAGAATAGAAAAAGTAGCTTTCTAGATGTCACAAGTTTTGGTTTTTTGTACAATAAATATATTGTATTTATGAAAGCCCTGTTTATATAAGGGTCAGAATAAAGTGATAAATTAATTTGTCATTTCCATTTTTTCAAAAATCAATACCTTTCATATTTTTATTTCTGTAAGTTTCCAGAAAAACAGATGAATGACAGTGTGTCTTTTCCAGGATAATGTGTCTATCAGGAAACCCATATTCTCCCTTAAAAATACCCTGCATGGTAAATATTACCTCTTCACCCAAAAAACTCTAAATTGCATGTCAGCCTTCCAGCTCCAAGCTGTTCCATTTGTGTGCAGAGAGAAAGGGTGAATCACTGTCTTAATTAAGGTCAGTATGTGATACCTTTGCTATTCTTCCATCTATTCTCGGCTGGTGAATAAAGAGTTAAAAATAGGACATAGATTGTCCTCTTCTGTGGTCTTTACTGCTAGCCCAGCATGTTTATAGAACCTTTCTCAGTGATAGAGTGTTTTGATTAATATTCACATTTCCAGATTTTTCTTTAAAAGCCTAAGCTGAATGCAGACCACAAGATCAGTTGAATTGTGTTTGCCAGTACATCATTGGCAAGTCAGGCCATCGGTCACACTGGGACTTTTTTCAGCCTTACTCTGAGTTGATTGATCTTCATATTTTTAGTGCCCCTTGATAGGTTTATTTTTGTTTAAAGCACACCAGTAGAAATATCTCAAATCAAATCCATTTCTGAGGCTCCAGCTAGAAAAGGAGTTGAAAGTCAGGGTCAGGAACTTAAAAGGGGAAGGCAGAGAGGAAAGAGGGACGTGGGTTCTACATCAGTGCAGCATTTTCTCCCAAAAACTTGTGTGAGCTTCATTGCAGGCCCCAAGGGAAAGAATTTTCTGTTTGGCCCACAGAAGGGAGTGTTGATGTGTTGGGAGAGGCAGGGTGAGAAAGCAGCTATGTTGTTCTTAGAAAAGCTTCATTGGCAAACAAGCACAATAATTTTGCAAAAGAAAAAAAGTCTTCCCCGAGAAGGAGAATTTTGCTGACAAGGTGTTAAGAGATGAAATATCTGCTTTTATTTCATTCTGTTCTCTAAAGGGATTTAGAATTTTGCTGTGTAGCTCTTTCATACCAAACTAACTTTCAAAGTAAATCCAGTTCCTCTGCCAACACGCTTTTTAAAGGTGCAACGGAGCTCTATTTTCAGAACTTAATCTTGTTTGAAGTTTGTTGAATTTGTTGGGGTTTTTCTGGCCTAAAGTGATAATGAGTGCTTTGGGATCTGTAAAAATAGTGGTAACATGATTGAATCCTGCAGAAATCAACCATGGACAGACATTTCTAACATCAGGTTGTGTGTGATTTCCTCCAGAGATGCCACAAAGGTTCCTTAATGCTGCTTGGAGGCTGATCTCTGCCCTCAACCCTCCATTCCAGAGCTGCAGTCAGTGGGCAGTGCTGGGGACCACTTACTCTCCCTTCTGGTGCTCCAACTGGATCACTGGCACCAGGTATGTTATGGAAATGACAAAGCAGATACAAGATTGCTGGAGTGCTTGGATTCAGATTGTTGGTCCAGCCTTTCAGTAGGTCTGGAATGGGAACAGAAAATAGTTTTGACCCACAGTCCTCCTGGGTTTTCTGTCACCATTCAGAGTCTGTCCTGCAGGTATGAGTATCTCTTTCATAGAGTGGGTGAAAAGAGTGAAAGGAAAAGGGTGTTTCATGTGTTCAACTCATATCAGCATTGAAGCACTTGCAGCTGTTCCCCCATCAAGGCACTCTAAGTAGGGACACCTCACAGGGCGATGTAAGGGCTGTGTTTTATTACCTGAATGCAAAACCTGCATTAGTTTCAACCTGCTCCTGTAACATGTGTCTAATGCTAAATTACCTCTTTCATGTGGTTTTTGTATTGCACGCTAACCTCAGATTGCTTTCATGTGTTCAACTTTCACGAGTTCAAGAGTTTCGCAGGAAGAGCAGTGAAATGTGTTTTTGTCAAACTCTTTTAGTTTTTGGGCCAAGCTGGGCTTCCAGTGGGCAATTGGAGCAGCACTGACTGCCTGGAGGAGCAGGAGTCAGCAGCCTGTGTGGTGCAGGCATGTGTGAGTGCATGTGCATGGAAGTGTCTACAGAGGATCCCACTGGGGAAGAGCTGTAACGGTGCAGGGCAAAGGCTAGAACAACCCAAGGGCAAGCAGACTGGGATAGATTGAGAAGTAACCCTACAGAGTCCTTATTTTCTTAAGCATATGTTTTTCTAGAGATGTAGATGTGAGTATACAAATGATAGATCTCTCAATGGTTCGTGCTGAGCAATGCTGTGCCACGGTAGGGGACTGGACTGACAGCTTTAGGGCTGCTGGGCTCACTTCTTGCTGGCCTGTCTAAGCCTGAATCTGATTTTTAAACTAGAACTAGTTTTAGATGCCTTGGGAAATATTTAGGATGAGTGGCTTCCACAGCTGGTTATTGAGATAGGGTTGGTACCAGCATGGCAATAGTCACAGGGACTTTGTGCTTGTCATGATGTCATGTGGATTTCCTGCCTTTAAAGCCAAGTATCCACAGCCCCCAAATCTACCCGGGCCCACAGTGGCCTTCCAGAGACTAGCCATGGAAAGGCTGAAGTGAGCTGTCCCCAGGGGTTGTATTAATGCCCATGGGGAGGCAGAAGCAGGGAGGCTGTGCTGTGGCAGGGCAATGCAGGGGTTAAAGCTGGGCTCAGGGAAGGAGCAGAGGCGTGCCAGCGTGCCAGGGATGCTTCTCCCAGACTGCCCCTGGCCAAGGGCTGTCACTGTGATGGATGCCATAGCGTGGGCTGACAGACAACATCATCCTTAGGGGCTGTCTCTTTTCTTCTGCACAAAAAAGCCCCAATCCTGCCCACTTGCAGCACCTGCTTTGCTCCTCCATGCCACAAATCCTCCCTGGAAGAAGAGGGAGGAAGAGGGACAGCTCCTTCTGTGTCTTCATGAGTGGGATGATCTCAGCATGAGTCACTTGCAGCAGGATGTGGACCCTGTTTCTTTGGAAGCAGCACCCAACTAGCAGCTGCACAGCTCAGCACATCCCTGACACAGCTTCTGGAACAGGGCAGGGCACCTTCCAAACCAAAGCATTCAAAAGGCAAGGCTTGGGCATGCTCTAATTTTGTGAATGGCTCTCACCCGACAGCAGGATGTAATGTCCAGAAAAGGGTGGGGGTACTGTAGATCCATTTCCCTCATTCTTGGTGTCCAGTTAATACCCTCAAACAGTTCATTCTGAGCCTACAGGGAAAACCACAGGGGCAGTGAGCTCTCTATTACAGATACTGACTGTAACAAAGGGAGATATTGGTTCATTGACCACTTCATGGTCTTGGGTCATGTCTCATTAGGGTTTCTCAGTGGCTGAGGATTATATCTGAAATGTTCATTTGAGACCCAGCCTTCTCACTCTTGCTTGAGACTTCTTCTTTGTTCCCCGTTTTAAATGTATCTCAGGAGATTATCAATACCTCCTAGACCAACACCTTTCTTTCCTCACAGAGAGTTCTACCCTCCCCTTGAGTCATTGGAAAACACTACCCCAAAGCCATTTGCTTGGGCTGAGTGACATGCTGGGCAGTTAATGAACCAGCACAGCTGTGTCCAAGCATCCCAGCAATGAACACAGGCTAAAATAGAAGCCACAAGCGGGAAACATGCAAACCCTTCCTGTGCCAGAGATGAAATCCAGGGAATGCTGGGCTGGATTGCTGGCTTTTCACGCCTCTCACTAAATAAATCCCAGTCTGCAGTCCACCCATCCGCTCTGTCCGAGTTGGTGGCTCCTTAAAAGCTTTATGGAGCCATTTCCACTGGGGCATCTTCCAGTAACAGCAGAAACCCTCACGCAGCACCTTCAAGGTAGACACACCTAATTAGGGTGGTTTTTGGAAAAGTTGGTTTGCTACAGGCAAATGACCCATCACAAAGTTTAAATGACCAGCTTGCCCAGTTTTTAACCTCACAAAGATTTTGTTACAGTTAATCCTTTCCTGATGGTCCCTGCACTCTGTTCCAAGTAATTTCAATAATACATCTTAAGTCTTTTTAAAAGAAAGGGTGTAGTATTTGTCCCTCTTGTTCCAGCAAGGAAACAAATCCAGGCCAGCCAAAAGGTTTCAACTAATATTGGATGATACTCAATATATGAAGATATTTGGGTTGTTTAATGATCTGAATGTGGTGAGTGGTAGAAAGTTGTCTAGCTTTTAATCAACATTTTTGCAATGCTGGATGCAGAAGTGGGAGCAGTAGTTACTATGCAGGCAGTTCTCATAATTTTATTCTGAATTTTGCACTGTGATGCTATTAAAAAAAGAAAAAAATCTGTTAATATCTAAGACGTTGAGTTCTCATAAAAACCAACGAATCAAGCAATCCCCCTAATCAATCCATAATGTGTTTCTAGCCCTTACACTTATGTAGACTACGACCCATGTACACCCCAAAGTAAAATAAAAATACCTCACCAAATCTTACGGTTTCTGAGTCAAGCCCTGTACACTCATATTCCCCTTTGCATTTAACTTCTTGTGGTGTTGGCATTTCTGCAGTTATAAGTCAAGGGCTGCCCTGAAGCAGTGATTTGATCTCCCTTGCCTGAGCTTGCCCCACAAAAGCCTATCGGTAATAAATATTATCCCAGGTGACTTGTGGTGTAAGTAATGGCATTCTTGCCCAAAGATCACCCCCCAAAAATCACTCTCTGTTCATGATTGGAAAGAATTGTTGGGGAGAAAGGTGTAAATGACCCTTGCCTCTGCTCGTAATGTCAGGTACAGATCACCTGGGCACCCAGAACAAGACAGACCCAGCAGGACCCAAGCAATCTCTACTTCCTGATGTCTGCCCCTGTTTCTTTTGGTGAAACCCATGTCTGAGGCTGTGCTCAAACCACCCTCTTCTCCCTTTGCTGTAAGGAAGTATATGGTGCCTTCCTCTCTTTTGGTGTGGCAGCCCAGGCCAGCACAGATGTGCACAGATGTGCACCTTCCCAGCAGCAGCAAGATCAAGCTCATTCTAAGCAAGGACTGATGCCTTGGGGCTGAGATTGGCCCGCAGTCACCAATAGGGAGATGTGAAGGATGTCAGACCCTGCATTTAAAGCCCCCATGGCTTGAGTCTCTGCTTTCACCAGCACCATCACTCCAGCATTGTCCTGCAGAAGATTCCATGCAGTACTGTGGGATAAGCACAGGCACTCCCTCCTCCACTGCCCACGGGAGATGAGTGTCACGGGTGATCCTATGAGGAAAGAATGAGTCTCCTTTTTTAGTACTCCTCCTTTCTTCCTTCTTTTGTTTGCAAATGCAAGTGGTAGAGGGGTGGGAGGATTTGGAAATACACTGCTTCATCTGTATTTTTAATTAAGCACTTTGCATTTTAGGCTTTCCTGTAAAATATGATAGATTCCTTCAATAATGATTACACTGGGGAAAAACACCTTCATCTGAGTTGCATAAGACTTGCTTTATCCAGGCATGTGGTTTTATAAGAGCTTAAACGTGATTATCTAGGAAAGACCACAAGCTTTTGTTTAGTGATAAGAAGGGTAAAAAAAAATTAAAGGAAACACAAGCCATAAACCCCTCTCCGAAGGCTGTTTTGTTCCATCACAGTACACTAGTGATTCTTCCTGGAATCAGCATGTGGTTCCCTTATCTTGTGGGGAAATAGGCAGTCCCTGGGGAAAGCAATAAACTGCCTGAGTCTTTGAGTCAAGGAATGGAAAACACAGTGTGATTCTCAGAGTCCTTGTCCCTAATCCATCCTTAAATGTTCCCATAGTTCTGTGCAGTTTGAATTCCCTTAATTACGTGATGGATTTACAGTTTAACATTTCAGATATAATTGCCTCTTATTATCGAAAACAAAGGAGACACGTGCCAGTCTGAAAGAGAAAAGACATAGCCCCAAGGAAAGGGATTAGTTCATCTTGTCTTTTCCCCTCACACATGCACATGCAGATATTTCTGCACAAGTCCCTCTATACCTACTTGTCAGTGCATTCCTTGCTCCTTGGCTTCCAGGGCTGCTCTTTCTTCGTGTGTCTGGAAAGTGGTTGAAAAGTCCTTTGACTGATTAAATTCATGGTCATCATCATAGGCACCCACAGAGGTCCAGCTATTTGAACTCTGATATACGTGACAAGACTGAAATAAGCTGGTTAACAGTGCTTCCCAAGGTTTGGATAACTGGAAACCTACTGGGCACCAGGGCAGAGCACCAGGGCACTCACTGAAACCACTGTACCTGGTTCATAGAGTGTAAAGTTCTTCACAAGAATGCTAGCTATGTGAGGCACTAAATCTCATTTGTTAGATCCTCTCTTTGGAGTCCTTTTTGCATTTAGGACAGGCAACGTGTCTGCAGGATCTTCCATACCTTGCTTATTCTCTCACTGGAAATATCTTGAGTTACTCTTGGGACCTGGCTGTTGAAGGAATTACTTGTATATGGAATCAGGGCTGGACTCCAAATTTTGTTTGGTTTAGACATTTTAATGAAAACTATTCATTTACTACTATCCAGTCCAACCATTTGAGTTTACTCCTAAACACAAACATGATGACTAGTGCCCTTTGCTACAGGTAGACACCACTAAAATTGGACCACAATAGTGAAAATGAATTTAAAAAAAAATAAAATAAAAGGTACCTCTTAAGGTAAGCAGTGCTGGTGCAACTGAGAGATACTGAGAAAAGGGGCAGTGAGGTGTGTTTGTGTGTATGTAGACACATAGTCAGCTTTGGAGAATGACACTGAAGAATTATCTCCGTTACAGAAGGGTGTTGCCATTTCTCGTATCAGCCTCATTCATCTCTCTGTGTCCTGTGCCAGGAATAAAAGGTTGTGATGATCAGTGACACAGAAACAGTTACCTGATGGTCCTGTTGTGTACACACCAGGGACGTTGCCCTGGAGACCATGTGGCAGCAAGGGCAGCGTTCCTGTTTCCATCCAGACGCTGGGAGCTGCTTGGAGAAGCCCATCCACCAGGGAGGTTAATTGGGGGCTTCATCAGCACTGGCCCTCCTTGCCATGTGGCTTCTTGCTGCCCCTGCAGAGCTCCTAGAGGGGAACAACACAGTTACCAAAATACCCCAGGAGCAGAGGAGAGCTGGCCTTTGGGCACTGTTTTTGGCTTGCAGCCACATGTGGCTGTTCAAGTCATCCAGGACTGAGGCCACTAAATCCTCATGGGGTTCTGAGCCTCTTCTGCCTGTTTGCAGCCCTCTGCCCTGCTTACCAAGGTGGTGTCAGAGGGCTGCCTTGGCACAGCACGTGGTACTCCAACAGGGATTAATCCCACTGAATGTGGACACGGCAACACCTACACTTGAGCTGTCTAGACACCCCTTCTAACAAGAGAAAAGCAAGAGGTGTGGCTAGGGACTGAGTCATTTTAACCTGACAGCCCAAACAAGCCTGGCTAATCTGTCCTAAAAAGATGCCTGTTTTTTTTTCTGCAGCTGCAACACAAGCCCAGAGTGCTCAGGTTGGATGGAGATCCTGCACTGTAAGGCAAGCTGAATCCCTCTCCCTGGTTTTATGTTGGCTATGGCCATGTAAAGCATCAACAGACGAGAAAACTGGTTTTGTTCTGTGCTGGTGTCTGTGTCTTCCAGGTCTTCAGCTGTTTCTGGAGTTGAGAAAGGAACATCAAGTAACTGTCCCATCTTGAATTTTTATACATCCTTCTTCATCTTATAATGAACTTGTAATGTACACCTGGAGGTGTGCCTCAATGTGGTCAGTGCAACCAGCTGGGCACAGTGCTGAGCATAGATTGTATCTCCTTTCTCTAGTAAGTCATGAGAGCTACCATCAGTTACACACAAAGTCCCCAAATATCTTGGTGTCTCCTTGGCCCAAGCGTGAGATCATTACCTGTTGTGTGGGGGTAAGTTGGGTCCCTTAGTGAAGAAAAGCCCACAGCACCAGGCTTCAAAAGAGAGGGGTGATTCTAAGTGACTTTTAAGTGTGTGGCTGGGGCTCTGCTAGGTGTTCTCCAGTTCTGGGCTGCTTGCTGGTGATAGGCATGGCCTTCAGCAGGAGCTCTAGCAGCCAGTCCATCAGAGCAGCAGTGTACAAATCAGCAGATGGATGCAAGGAGTCATCAAGGGTGAGGAGCTGGCTTTAGGAGTATGTTTGCACCCATCTGAAACTTGCCCACTGTCTGAGATAACTCATTTTCTGAGCCTCTCATCATTATGTTGTGCTCTTTCTTTTCATTGAGTTTGTATAAAGAACAAGCCTTTGGGATAGAACTTTTCTGCCTTTGACACTCCCAACTCATTCTTGCAAGTTTATATTTGTTGTTGTTGTTGTTGAGTAACCAGTAATAAATAATGTTTTGGTCAAGACTCTTAAAATGGGTTGGTGAACCTCAAAGCATCTCTGAGTCGTCTGTACCATGAGGGCCATTCCTCCTGATTTAAAATTAGGTGAAGCACTGACATCCTAGGGCATTTTAGAGTGAGACCAAAAAAACAAAAATACGTACTCTGTTGTATTTAGGGGGATGTAGCATTCTTTAATAGAAATCCTGCATGCCTGGATGTAGACGAATGAAGTCCTGCACAGTCTAAAAGAAAATACTTCCTCCATCCAAAAAATGTGGGTTAGAAAGGAGAATTTTGTCTTGTGCCTCCTGCTTCAGTTTAGAGCTGATCAAGAAAACTTCCTTCAACAGAGAAAGTGTTTCTGTAAGTGACAGAAGAAAAATATTGCAGAGGGAAAAAAAAAAAAACCCTAGCTCTTGAATTCCAAAAATACTGTCTCCTTTCAAAGTAAGATTTATATGCAAGAAGACAATCTCTCTTACAGAGTTTTTCCTGTCATTTGGAGTCCACTCACTGGAAACAAGCATACAGTTTAAAAATATATTGGAAGAGCAGCTTGGACACAGAGAAAGGAATGACCTGTAGTCCCAAAAAACAGAGAAGCTTTTCAGTAGCTTGGGGCTTGGAACAAAAAGCTAAAAGTTATGTAACACCAGTAAAATTTGGGGCATTTTTGTTACCTAAAAAATAACCATTCTTGGCTTCTCAAGTTAGTATCTCTGCTTAGGGATTACGTTAACTGTTTTGTGGGGAAGCTGGATGGAAATCTGCAGCTGTGGTGGAGAGTTTTCTTCAATGTGTAAAGGGTTGGGATGAGTGAGTGGTTGGGTTATTTGAGGGCTGGTGTTCCTGAGCCCTCTTTGTCTGAGATCCAGACAAGCCTTCCTGTTGAGAAACACTGTCCTACTTCTTCAGTGCAAGACAAACAACAGAACTAGCAGGACAGTGGAAGCAGTAAAATGTTTCCAATTGATGCTACAAGCATGAAGTGGCTTCTGGAGTTGTCAAAGCAGAGGTAATACACCTCCTTTCTTGCTCTCCTTGGTTTTATTAAGATAGTTTTGGTTCTTGCAAAATTCTAAGAGATGTTGTGTGGGCTTTTTGCAAGGAAAAGGTTGGATGCCCATGTACACCACCGAGGTGGAAACATAGGTAGCTCTATTCAAGGACACCCAACTTCATTTTCAGCATGAATGGAAAGTATGTGGGAATTCCTAATAGCTTTTCCTAGAACAAAACAATAACCTAAATAAATTGACACCCTTCAAAAAATATACCAAACAAAAAAACCCCAAAAAACAGAAAAACAAAACAAAAACACCAAACCAAGCAGCAACCCAGCAAAAAAAAAAAAAAAACAACAAAAAAACACCAATAAAAAAAAAGCAAAAAACCAAGCCAGCTAAACAACAAAACAAATAGAGGCGTATGTGTTTCATTAAAAAAAAAGAAAAAAAAAAACAAAAACAAACAAACAAACAAAAAAAACCCCAAAAAACAAACAAACAAACAAAAAACCAAAAAAAACAGGCCCAGATTAATATATATATATATATATATATATATATATATATATATATATATATATATATATATATATATATATATATATATATATGTATATATATGGATATGTATCATCTTTGGAACAAGATAGAGCAAGGACTTGTTTGTTATGTGATATGGCAGCCCAGCAGTGCCTGGCAATGCTGGCAATGACTTTGATGCTTTGGTGAGCTGGTAAAGTCTCAGTCATGCTCTAAGGAGCACTCTGCTGTGTCCCTTAGCAAGCACTGTCTAGGAAATGGGGAAAGAGGTGCAGAAGATGCTTTGTGACACCTTTGAAATGGATAACTTGTGTCTGTAAGTTGAGCTGCTTTTTGGAGCTGTGTCCAGGTTGTCATGGAGCTCCTTAAGAAACCCCAAAATCCCACAGTCCTCCCAGTGGTCCTCCCTTTGCTCCACCACAGATGTCCTGTACAGAGGCAAAACCAAATGGATCTGCCTTCAGTGGCTTTTGGTTTTATTCTTCCTTTTATTCTTTATGGTATTCAAACAGCACAGTCTTTTTGTCTCCTGTCCCTTATATACCTTTGTGACCATTCAAAGGGGTCCACAGACTGTCCATATAAAAGCATTTGTGTGCATTGAGCACGTCTGCTCTACTGATGACTAGATGGGCTATTACATGCACCTTTAATAATTGTATCACATGCCTACTTTTCTCTGTGTGAAAAGCATAGAGGTACCTATCAGCAGATATAAATGCCTACTAAAAGGCTGTGATGTGGTAGAAGGGCTCTTAGCAGGAGATGTGTGGGAAGTAATCTTTGTTATGGCTGTACCAACCTTAACTAGCCCAACTGTGATCATCCCAAGCTGAAGAAACCTTTGTACCACACAGTATTTTCCAGTTAATTATATATATTTGTGCATCTGGGTGTGTGTGTGTGGACAAGTGAGATCATCCATTCCTGTGAGAGTTTTTTATCCTATCCAGAACATTTTTCCTCTCACTAGCTCCCTTCCCGGAGCTCAACAACAACAATAGGGCCAAGGGCCTTCCCTCTCATCTGGTGTCTGCAGCCCAGTGTCTGCACTGAGCTGTGGGCTCTCCAAATCAACTCCAAGGACTGCTCCAGCTTGAGTCTGCTGCACTTGCAAGCTCACATAACAAGGAATGTTTTCAGGCCAGCCTGGCTGCTGGCCGGGTTCTTGCCAGAAGTAGGAAAGGGGAACCAGGAAAACAAATACTTTTTTCTATTTTTTTTTTAAGTTTGTATGTGTCTGAATACGAGAGAAAAATGACAGAGAAAACCTCCAGATTTTGAGCCACCTGGCATCCCTTAGTGATGTGTAATTAAGGGTCTAGCTCACCTTTAATTCAAACAGGTTTGATCTAAAGTTGCATTTGAAAAGTTCTATTTTAGTACTTCCTTAGAAGTTAGTTTTGGTTAATTTTTATAAGGTGGGTTGGTCTGTATAGGGTTTTTCTTTTTGAAAATGGCACTATTATTTTCTCCTTCCCGTATTTTCTTGGATCAGAAGGTTCACTGAGATGCCAAGCTATGGCTGGCTACAGCTTCAGCACATCTTGTAACAAGGCAGGCCATGACATGCCAGAGTGGTGGAGCGTGGTTTGTACAGTCCAGGAAAGATGTGACAGATTAACACTGCTGATAATGTTCACCACTCCGGATCTTCTAGTAAAATCCCCTTCTTCCAGGTAGTTTAACTCTTGAGACACTGATACAGTGAGCACCTGAAAAAAAACCAGATGCTTACAGACACCCACCATCAGAACAATATTTCTTAAGTGTAGAGCTGGGCAAGAGTAAAAATATGAGTTCCCCTTTCCCAGCAGGGGAATCATCATTTCTGCCCAGGTTCTGTGTAATTTCAGGCACTGTGCTGGCTGGGATCTGCATTCTGTCCCTGCTTCCACAAGGAGCATGAGGAAGGCTGAGCAACACCACCACAGCTTGTTTCTCTTCAACACAAGGTATGACAGCCCCAAAATACATCCCTCTGCCCCAAAATACATCCCTCTGCCCTTGGTCAGAAGGGGCACGCATAGTCCTCCCACACGTCCCATTCACCATCTCCCCCTTTTCACACCTAGAAAACACAAAGTGTTGTGCAATGCCTGCAAAACTTACATAGTATAGGCCAGATCCTCGAAAAGGTACTTTAGTTCTGTCTTGGTTTGGGGGATATAAATAGAGATTTAGGGGTATAATCTTATGTTTATAATTTTGCTTTGAGTAAGGTGCATTTACCAGTGAGATCCTACAGCCCTGACCTACAGGCTAGCCCACAAGGGAAGGAGGCAAGCTGGATTATGGGATTGTGGGTTCTTAACCTGCAAGAAGAGGGTTATGCAGAGGTGTTACTGCTGAGTATAACACACCCTTCCAAAGGAAGCTGCACTCTTGTCTAATGAAGTCTTTACCTTGTGAGAGGCAATGAAAGATGATTGCTGTACTCATCAGGCTCGTGGCTTCCTTTGGAGTCTCTCTCTTTCACTCCCCAAATGTTGATAACATCAATCTGGATGGAAGGAGAGATGAAGAGAGATGTAGAGATGGCCTGAATATCAGGATTAGTCACCTGCCCTGGAGGACTAATCTTCCTCCTGCTCACCTGAGCAGTAGCAAGGCTCTCTTGGTGAAGCTCCATTCCTGTTTTTACAAGAGGAGGTATAAGCAGTTTCCAAAATCTGGTGAAGAAATACACTTACAGCTCTCCCTTCTTTAAAATAACTAGTGGGAGAAAAGAAAAGAAAAGAAAAGAAAAGAAAAGAAAAGAAAAGAAAAGAAAAGAAAAGAAAAGAAAAGAAAAGAAAAGAAAAGAAAAGAAAAGAAAAGAAAAGAAAAGAAAAGAAAAGAAAAGAAAAGAAAAGAAAAGAAAAGGAGACACAGGATACCCTGGACCTAGCATTGGACAGGCTCATGCCAGGCTCTAGGATGAATCCTTCATTTGGGATAGAAGCCCTTTCTTTACAGGAACACACTCCACAAATAAGTTTCACAAATCATAAATGAAACTTGATGAATTTTGCTGGGCACAATCCAAAGATGGAAAAGAAAGGATAGATTACCAGGAGCAGTCTGACTTCAGATAACTGTGTTTTTTCTAGAAAAGAAAGGAAGGAAGGAAGCATTTGTCAGTTTGTCATTTTTCCTTGCCTTATCAATGGAGTCACTGGTATAGGGGAAACTAGAGCCCTATTTGTTATTTGCAAGCATTTATTAATATATAAATATGTTCTTATGAAACAGAATCTTCACATGAAGATCCAGCCCTTTCTACTTACCTTCTTAATTATCTGATTGTGTCCATTTCTGTGGCATTGGCTGTTACACACAGTCCATCCATCCTTGCATGTGTGCTGGAGAGCAAAGTTACTAGAAGATAAGATCAGTTATTGCACAGATTTACTGCACCTTATCTGTTCTGCTGGGTACACATACATGCCCTCAGCCAGCAGCCTTCAAAAGGCAGCCTGTGCCATGTTCAGCAAGGACTTAACCAACTTCCCTGGTCCCAGGACAAGAGCTAGAAAAAGGGAAGTTACCTTATTGTAAGCGGTGTGCTCTAAAATTACACCCTTGCTCACCTTGTGGTAACTTGCTCGTGTAGTCATGGCCTTAAGGCTTTTCTTTAGTATCCATAGCCACGACATCTAAGCATTTTTATGGTGCAGCACACACTAAACATTAATTTCAAATTATTGAGAGTATTTTCATGACTCAACAACTTTCTAATGACTATGTACCTTGTTAAAGTCTTGCAGCTCTTTAATAACAAAGTTTTCCCTGATCCCTTGATATTCAAGCATTCTGTATGACTGAAAAGAAAGGCATAGCTGGTGTTTTTTTAGGACACTCGATTTAAAGTGAGCCCAAAGCAGCAAAAGACTCTTTGAACATCTCCAGAGTGGACACTCCCAGAGCTGTCTGTATACAGTTTGAATTAATTATTCTCTTCATAGAAATCGTACAAAATGTCCCTCAGGCTCTTTTTGACAGCCTTGCTGCCCTTTTGTGATAATCCCTTGCTATCCACTGGGCTTTCTGTGGTCCTAAACTTAACATACAAAGTCATTTTTATCTAAGGGCTAGGGTGTGAATAAATGCAGGGAATGTCTCTCAACATGACTTTGTGTGAGCCTTTCTCTAACTTGATTAGAAATGCTCAAACCTTCTTGCAAGCTGCCTTTAAGCATCCTCCTGTGACACAGCTGCAGTCAGAAGGATTTCTTCTCCCATGGGTCACACGAGTCAGCAAGCAGCCAGGAGCGAGAGGGAAGCTTGGAGGCAGACTGGAGGCTTAGGAAATGGATCCTCTGGTCTCTTTCTTCAGTGCACCACAGAAAATGACCTTGGACAAGTCTCCTTGGCACCCTTGAGTAATGCAGGTGTGACAGACCCATGTGGTTTGCCTTTTCTGGGCTCAGCTAAACCCCTTTAGCTGAGGTTTCAAGAGCACCTTAGGGAGATGGATTCCCTGCCCTCCACTAATTTTAAATGGGGACACATGTGCCTCTAGGGTTCTTGAAAAACCCAGCTCTTAATGCTTTATGTAAGGGTAAGGAAAGGGTATAAAGGGCCAGAAGAAGGATTTTGTTCACATTATTTGTTGTGATGAGTCCTTTGGATGGAGGGAATTCAGTGAAGCATTGCAAAGATCCTCTGCAGTTAGACCCACAACCTCCTGTTTTTAATAACCATCAGCAGAAAGCACACAGCACAAATGCCACTTCAGTCAGGCAGCAGCAGGTTACCTGTTTGTGAGAGCCTCACTGAGCTCCTCCTGGCAGCTGGGCTGCTTCTGAGAATTCGAAAGGTGTGCAACTCTAGTTGTTTCATCATTGGAACATCAGTTGAGAAACAACTTTTGCTAGGCTTATTAAAAGAAACCAACCAAAAAAACATAAACAAAACAACCAAAACAAAAGCCAAGCACCAAAGCCAATAAACCAATGTAACCAGCTTGGGACCCAGCCATGGCAGAGCTGCTGTTTGGGGTGAGTTAGATATGTGTCCTTGGGCACTGCCAGCTGTGCTCCAGCTGTGCTGGAGACCACACTGGCAGGTTTGCTGGCTTGGTCTCAATAGTGCCTTGTACCTGCCTGGTTCAAGGCATGCACAGGGATCTGACAGAGACCTACCACAAGCTAGACTGGGATAAAGGCTGGATTAGAGACACCATCAGCTTGTTTATGAGAGGGACAAAACACCTCTAAGCAGCAGCAGCTCTACCACTGCATAGGACCCTACGTGAATTCAGTGTGCCCTGTAAATTCAGCTGTGACAAAGAAATGGTGGTCTCAGATGTTCTGGGCCCATGAGAGCTGTGGCCGGTCAGTTTGGGTCACAGGTAACGTGACCAGCATTCTGTCAGGCCATCATCCTTCTTATTTCAATGTAAACACTTCCCACCTGTCCCAAATATGTGTGCCATTCTCCAAGACTCCCCAGCATTGCTTGCATTTGCAGAACTTTATTCCCTGCTCCCTCTCCCTATGCCGCATCTGTTCCCATCACAGCTGTGGCCACCCTGTTCTGGCTGCTGACACCCTGCCCCCCCCTCCCCTCCAAACCACCTCCCCTTCCAAGATCAAAATACTCTGTTTTTATTTATTTACCCTGCAGCTGTCAGTGTTGTGTCTGGGTCACTGCACTGCAATGTGGACAGACACAGGACACACGATATGTGGAAAATCCTTAAAACTGCAATCCTGGTAGTAACCAACATACATACTATCAACAAATATATCCCTTGGTCCCTTGCACATTTGAAAACAACAGGTCCAGGTGATGGAACAAATGACGTTGGAGGCTGGTATGAGATCCTGGCCCAAACCAGAGCTGTATTTGCCTGTGGTCAGGGAGAAGAGTCAGGGCTGCAGACAGCAGCTATCCCCAGGGCTGCCACCCCAATGGTTTTTGGCACTGCACAGAAATACATACTGCAGAGATGTAGCTCTGGGATACCAGTGCTTTGTTGCTTTTTGAGATGAAGGGAAAGGCTCTCTCAAATGTCTCAAGGTGGAAGATGCTGTTGAGGAACAGGAAGCATCTAGGATGGTACATGGTGGCAAGGAAAGGCAGAGCCTGGAATGAGTTTGGTTTTCTTCTGTTTGCTGATTTCAAGGTCATTATCCAGACACTGTCTTTGGAGGTGAAGCCTCAGCCCTGTTCAGCCACAGCACCTTATAAAGACAGTCTGGTACATGGGCTCACCAGTGGTCTCTCATTCCTACATCAGTGCTTAGGAAATTAATATTCCAGCAAACTCCAGCTAGCAGGGTCCCCAACACCCTGCGGGTCTGCATGCAGAATATTCAGTTGATTGCTTTGGGAGGCTCTTGTGTCCTCATGGCCACTGAGAACCAGGGCTGGATTAACTGGCTCAGGGCTACTCTGTGTCAGCAGCAATTGATTTTTTCAGTATGTTAGATACCATTTTATAGCCAATCACTTTGTAACCTCTACCCCACCAAAATGGAAATGCCTTCTAAAAAATAGCTGCAGTCTGTCCACTGCTTAAAGATGTTCACCCGAGTTTCAGCTACACCATACCCAGGGCTGTGATTTCCTGAGCATGAGGAGCTGGATGCAGCTGAAGGCAGCATTCCCTGCAAACCCTGGTGTTCACTCCTGTTGGCAGCTGTGTTTCAGGCTTAGGTAGGACACATACCACAGCACTTGGCTGTGTGGCTGCAAACCAGGTGTTCTTCAGCTGCCAGCCAGTGCCTCAGGCAGTGCTCAGGGCTGCTGCAATTTCCTCTGTACCTCCTCAGTGTGCAGGAAGAAAGGACTGCATCCTTGTGTAACATAGGATGTTAAAAAAGACTGGCATGGAGAAAGTATTTTTCTTCCTGCCTTTCTCCTTCCCTAAGAATAGACAGCTTTTAGACCTGTTTGAAATCAAAACAAGTAAACTAATACCCAGGTGAGGGTAGAAGCTGGTAGTAGCACTGTGGCCAGGTCACAAGTGCCCTTGGTCAACTTCCAATCTGCTAAGCATCACCTGCCTTTTTACTGGTATCTTCCCAAGTTCTGGAAGGCAACAAGCAGGTACCTCAACAAGAACCTTGCTGGAACCTCTCTCTGACCACCAGATGCTTTTGGCATCCAGAATTTCAGGAAAGAGGACAGAGATGAGCAGGTAGGCTATGGTAAATGACTCCAGGTAGGTGTCACAGAAACTGCAGGATGTCTGGAATCTGGCATTTAATATGAGAGTAGGACCAGGAGCCTGAATTGAGGGGTGTGTTCAGTGGGGACATGCCAGCTCCAGGCACCAAACTCTAACTGTGATAGTCAGCTGTGTTGTCACACAGCTCGCTCTTCAACCAGGGAGGGATGTGCAGGACCCTGAGGGCTGTAGAAGGCACTGGGAGAACAGAACCTGTGTCACAACTTTACTGCCATGCACTCCTCAATCTCTGCAGCTAATGCAGCTCATTGAGAATCACAGCCCAAGCCACGTCCTTCCTCCTTCTCCACCTTTGCCCTCTCAGCCGTCAGGCTGTGCCTCCTCCTTGCACTGTGGGGCAGTGAGAAGAGAGACCTGCAGATGATGGGAGGTGGGAGAGAGAAGATTACTCTCTTCTGGCAACTTGACTCCTTTTCCACCTGGTGTTGGTTCCTTTCTCAAAAGCATCCTTTGAGAAGACATTACCCCTTCCAAAGGGTGCAGGAGGCTGAGACCTACATTGATATTTATCTATTATTGTTTTATAGTATATGTAAATGATGAAAACAGCTACTAACAGCCTAGCAGGTTAGGCAGAAATAGATTGCCTGGAACTACAGGTTCACATCCCAGCAGTAAAATTTCCAGTCCTTGAGATGCAGCTAAACTTGTAGCCAGGAGCCTGCTGGGTGTTCAGAGATTGATGTTAATGACATGCTAAGCAAAAGCATCTCTTCCGGGACAGAATCTTGTTCCCCCCAGTGCAGCACACGCAGTCCTTGCTGCCTTCCACCCCAGAAGTGGCTGCATGTCTGATTCTGGCCATGTATACAGCAGTTTGTGAAGCATGCCAAGACTCTCCAGCACGCAAGGCATTACAGAAATGTAAGACAGGATCTGAGCTATGACAAGCAGAGTGCACGGCATCATATTCCACTGGGCAGCAGGGAAATAGGGATGCAAAATATGTTTTTGAGCTGAATAAGCTATTTCAATAAAATAAGGACTGAGGTGTACTTTTGTCTCCAAATTTAAACCAAGATAAAACCATAATGTCTCTCACATTGTTTTGTCACAGTTAACTCGTGAAATTACTCCATCTCCATTGCCACCAGTGTAGGAGTTTAATTTATCATTCCAATCACTGTAAACCACCCCAAAATTAGGGCAAAGCAAACAGGAAATCTTGTAGCTGGACTGCAGCAGGGTAATTTCAATAGTCAATGCACTGTACAACCTCTGACCCAATGATTACTTTTCATTTCTCTTTTGACCTCATGGGACTTTTTGTTAATTGGACTTGTTCTGTGAGAAAGCATTTCAGATGTGAACATTTTTCAGGTCTTCTTGCTGCTTCATGATTTGTGGTTAGGTTGGTGCTGGAGAAACCCAGCAAAAATCTCTCTGGTTAGCCCAGTGTAATCTAATCTAGTCCAGCTGCAGCCCCTGAGCAAAAAATTGCAACATTTTAAGATTTTTCAGGACAAACAGCACCTCATCACATCCAGTCACCACTTCCACCTGGAGCAAAGGAAGATGGGAGCCTCAGCAAGAGGATGATGTGTTTGGGCCCAGAGTGCATCCATGGGAGAGAGAGTGCAAAGCAGGGCCAGCCACTATCTCTGCTCTTAAGCAGGAGTTGCAATCGTGTCAGCCAGAGTGTCTGAGCTCTCCATCCCTTGCTGGTTACAGTGGTGAGTCTGTGGAGCCTCATGCCTGCAGGGTCTGCTCAGCAGCATCTGCAATCTCTGTTTCTCTCTGCTGTGGGATGGGCTGGTGGGTGCAGTGCTGGCCATGTGGAAGGGCTTGTGGAGGGTGATGGCTTTCCTGTGCTCTGTAGGGTGTATGTGGCTCCTGAAAACCAGCAGTCAGCAGCACCAGTGTGCACCAGAATCTCAGCTTGCACAGACTGGGGCTCCCATCAGACTCACCAGCATAGGTGGCACTGGGTGTGCAGAGAGGACAGCTGGCTTTGTGTGCAGCAGTAACCCAAGAGTTCTCACCACTTCTCAGGAAGGATTTGCTGAGCTCTCTGTTATGTGTCTGTGTAGCTCTGGACAGCTCAAAGCCGCCTTGGCCACACATCCATCAGCTGTGCTCGATGCCTAGAGTTGCTTGGGGATGTTTGATTGTCAAAACATTTTGGTGTCAAGGGCTTCTCCACACCCTCTGGTGTGATGTGATCCCTGGCTAATAGACTGAGCAGGACTGTTTGGGAGCCCCTCCCAGTTCTATTTAGACCAGCACTGAGGGTAAGAGACCATGGTATCAAAACGATACCTGATGTGACACTACCTGCTGGTGCTGGGTGTGCAAACTCTGGAGCAAAGCACAAGTATTTGAGCTCCTCCATCTGCTGTGGCAAATGACTGAACTGAAGACAGCAGAGCCCAGGCCTTCCTGTCTCACCAGGGCCTGGTGTTCTTCAAAACAACCAGAGAGGCTGTTTCTTGTTTTGGGGAATTTGTTCCCTTCTGCTTTAGTTCTTTAAGATCTTTGGTCTGGGCTTGCCACAGCTTTTAGTCCCTGGTGCTTGACCATGGCTCAGTGAGCCACGTTCAGCTGCTGTCGTGTTGGGGTTGGGAGCTGTTCAGCTCCTCATGTGCACCCCAGAGAAGGAGCTTGTGGTGGAGCAAAATCTGCTTCAGCACCCAGTTCCAGGGGTAGGATTGGCTGCACTGTGCTCAGGATGTGCCCACCAAACAACAAGTGGCAAAGCTGGCATGTCGTGGGCCCTGTGCCCTGTCCTCTCTGGTGCTGCAAAGGGGCACAGGCAGCAGCTGCTGACATTCCAGAGTGCCCAGCTCCATAACTAAGCTGGCAATCTCCCTGCTGGTCCCCACTCCGTGCTCGCTGGGTTATCACAGCCATCAGCAGCCCCAACGACTGGCAGCAGCAGCAGCAGGGTGACTCACCTGGCCTGGCCCTCCTTGCACTAAATCTTGCTATCAAGATGATAATCTGCCGGTAATTTTTGCTCCAGCTGAGAGCTGTAGACCTGCTCTCACGCATCCTGCTCTCCCTGTAGGCAGAAAGCTTCCCCCCAAATTACCCCACCCTTGCTCGGTGTACCCACAGCCTCTGGCCACTCTCCAGCACATTGTCTGGTTTGGAAACCAAAAACCTCTGCCCTAGTACGTAATTTCAGGAATTAGGCTCTGGAGGCCAGTGAGGTGCCGTGGAGAGATTCAGGCAAGGGCATTTTTGTGGAGGTTGCAGTGCTGAGGCCATCCATCATTCAATCAGGGAGGTGATGCCCACGCTGCCCTGCTGAGTACAGTTAATGTGGAGCAGCTTTCTCCTAAAAGTTTCCTCCTGTCCCTGTAATGCCCAGACAAGGACATAGTGGCACATCACATCATGGCACAGCAGTGGGAGAAGCCATTAGACCTTCAGCAGCTCCAGAGCACAGACACAAGCTGGGAAGTGCAGATGTGCATTGCTGCTCTAGTAACAAGCACAGACCATGACTGTGTGTCCTACTCTCTTCTCTATTCCTCCTGTCACCTGTTTACCTCCCTTTTCTTTCTTCCCCTGTCTCTCCTGTGTGATGTTATATATGATACAGGGGCTTTGTCCAAAGAAGATGCTGTACTACAGAGCTGGGCTGAGAACTGACAGCTGATTTCATGCAGGACTGAACAACTCTCACTCCAGCCTGCCTGGGCACAGTAGAGGTGCTGAGAGAAACTTTCTGAAATCTGTAACTGATTTCCCTGGTCTGACTTTGGGGTTTGGGGTCTTTGTGAAAAAAAGAGCCAAGCATACACATCTAGACCCTACTGCACAATCACTAGCATTTAAGAAAAAAGAATAAGAAATTAAACGGGTTTTTTTGCTTCTCCTGATTCCTGGGAGGAGCTCCATGTTGAGCACTTGACTGATTTACCAGTCTGGAGGGGGAGACCCTTTATGTCCTTGGAAAGGGAGTCTGAGTTATCTCCTCTGCTGGGAAATGAACAGTGCAGAAACTGTGCCTCCAGCCCTAAGCCCTGCACTTCCAGGGATGGTGAGGGCTCCATGGGAAAGCTTTCTGCTGGAGGCAGGCAGAGAGTTCTTTGTGCCCAGAAGAGAAGAATCCCTTATCCACAGGGATATCAAAGCTACCAGCAAAGCTGAAAGGTCTGACTGATGTTCTAGGAGCATCTTGGGGCTGGGTTAGAAGCCTCTGGGATTTATCTGAGCTTGGACTGTGAGGATCCTTAATGATGTGTTTCTGTTTCACAGCTGCTAGAGACACAGGAAAGCAAATATCCCCTTCATATGTGAATCCAAAGACCAGGAGTAAAGATAAGGATGTTATGAATAATCTCTTCCTGCATATATCCTTCCTGTGGATCCCTTTGATCTAATTTACATTATTATTTATTTCAGGGTGACCAGTGTCCCACCTTGCCATGGAGGTCAGTGGATTTCACTTGTTGACTTAATGCACAGGATTTCAACCCATGTCTGTGATTAGGGATAAAATTAAATTCACAGCTTGGAATCATTTATGCAGCATATCCAATCAAACACAAACATCCTTTGTGCCTTAAAATGAATCAGGGCTGGAGGCAGCTAGCCTGCTGCAGAGGTTTGTGATAGATTAATGAGCTGAGAACAAGCTGCCACCTCCACCCCCATCATCAGTGATTTTCCAGTCTGAGGAAAGGGACGCTAGAGGTGAAGGATACACTCTCTGATAAGTGTTGCAGTGGGAGGTGAGAAATAAGAGCTCCAAGTGGAGGAGGAGGGGGGAAATAAGGCAAGCACTGTCCTCTGTTAAGCAGGGTAGAGTTTAGAGAGAGCAGCTGCCTGACAGTCTTCTGGCAGGAGGGTCAGGGCAGGAGCAGCACCTGTTATTGAATGCTACCCGCAGGTAGCAGGGCAGCACAGACCCTGATTTTCTGACTTCTTCCACTCACGTGAGAAGGTCAGGGGCCTGTGAGACAAAAGAGGATGATGAAACGGCTGACAAGGTCTGCCCTCAGTGAGATGCAGTAACATCAATGCAGAAGGGCTCATATCCCAGAGGCTTTTTGGGCTTAAAGATGAAGTCTGACTGTCACTACTCAGTGATTTTTAATTGGGAAATTCATGTTACTTACCCTTTCCTTCCTTTCCCCCTTAACATACCAGCTCTGGAAGCGTGACAGAGAGGTCAGGCTGTGACAGTAACATGCTTCTCCTAGTGCAGAGTGGCTGCACCATGAGCTGAGCTGAGCTGCTGGGTCAGGGTGGGAGGGTGATGAGCTTATGGTTCAGCTAGGGAATGGCTGTGCATTAAGCCAGGGACAGGCAGCCACTAGCACTTCTCTGCCCTCATCTCAGTATTCACTAACATCAAAGTGAAATTTTCGTTCCCATATTAGCAAAGAAAAGTTTGAAAGGGTGAAATGTGTATTGCCAGAAAATGAAGAAGCCAGAAAGCAAAGCCAACCTTTAACTGATCTTTTTGAGTAGGCAATATTTGTGATTGTGGGGTTTTTTTTATAACTGGGACAAACCACACTTCATAGAGACTTTGTGATATGAGACTGTTATGAGTGATGACCTGATGCTGTAGGTTTTACAACCAAAGAGGAAAGAGACATTTCAGTTGAGCTGGTACCTAGTGAGGGAAGGATTTTTGAATTTGGTGCCACTCATGTGCCATGTGCTTAAACATAAGTACACTGCACTGGTGGGCAGCTAGCAGGAGAAGCTGCTACCAAAAGCAGAGCTGGGGAGCCCGCTAGGTCTGCACCCTGACAGCAATACATTTTGGGCTGTCTTCTTAAACCTCCTTATCAGCATGTGCTGGGAGTCCAGAGCTGCATAAGGCAGGGGAAAAAGCTGTGCTGATCCCACTGTCTGGCTGGGGTCAGCATCTCCTGCCTGCAGCCTCAGATGATAAAAGGTGGCTTGAAGTTTCCTCTTCCTTCTAAAAGCAGCAGGAAAATTAAGTTGCTTTCATAATTTAAAGCAGCTTCTGGGGTGTTCTAATTATGCATCTCCCTGGTGCTACATCTAAAACTCCAAACCCACACAGTCTGAGTGACAAGAGTAGCTCCTGCCTCTTGCTGCCTGCCAGATGTTGTGTCCTTTCACAGCAGCCCTGGAATGGTATTTGGGAGGGGTGGCTTCACCCTGACTCCTGTAATCTCTCTTTATATCCAAAGAGGGAGAAGGAAGCTCCCAAGTGATAGAACTTGGGGCCATCCTGTGCAGGGCCAAGAACTGAACTTTCATGATCCTCCTGAGCCCTTTCCACATCAGGATACTCAATGATACTCAGTGAAGCTGCAGCACCAGCCACTGAATGGGTTCTGGTATCTGTGGGAACCAGGCACCTCTCCTGCTCCCTTGAACCAGTTTCTGGAAGCTCATTCCTGTGAGATGAAAAAAGCCTCATCACTGGAGCCCAGATCTTGCACAGAGGCATGGAAGCAGTGCTGGCTCTCTTAAAGCACTGTCCTATCTGCTCTTTTGCAAGGAAATATGAGAGATTTACTTTTAAGCCACATCTAATTAAAATGAAAAAAAACCAAAAAAACCAAAAAAACCAAAAAAACCAAAAAAAAAAAAACCAAAAAGGAAGTGGTTAGGGGCATATTTTACTGTGCACTAATGAACTGTAAAGGATATAATCTAAAATTTTCAGATGTTTCGAAAGCAGCCCTGCAAAAACCAAATACACTTAACAGAAATCTCTTTGACTTCTAGGTTGTTTCCTACGTGTTGGTGCTAAACCAGAATCTCCTTGAGTTGAGGATCTTTTCTTTTCACTGTCCTCCCACCCCCCCACTGCTTCCTAACCGCTGACAGCGGGTGAAAATATTCATGTTTCAGTCCAATACCTTTATATGCATCTCACATTGGAGGGTTTTTTCCATTCCCCTGGGGTTGGGCAGGCCATGATTATCACTCTAATAGAGTTAATTAAGAGCCTTGAGGCCCTGACGTTTTGTTTTCTTTGGGACCAGACCTGTGGCTTGGGCCTCTGAGCTACCTGCTCTGCCCCATCCCTTTCCCTAGAAAAACAGCCAGGCAAAATCTGGCAGCTGGCTCTTCAGGAGCTGTGTGCACCCTCTGGCCTGAGCTGGTGCTTCAGGATCAGATGTAGATGTCTCCTATCCGCTGGCTAAGGTAAGCTCCCTGGAAAGGAACAACGTGTGCTGATCCTTAACTTGAATTGGACAATAGCTCCAAGAAATAAATTTACCCTAGGAAGTGAATCAGCAAGACAAGGCATGTTCCCAAAAAGTCCATCTCTGGGATGGGTTTGATGCTGGCAGAGCAGCAGCAGACTGCTCAGAGAGCAGGTGAAGGCCAGCAGGTGGGGGCTGTACTCATTTACCCCTAACACCTGGGAGAACCATCCCCCAAAGGGAGCTTTTCCACTTGTCACAGCCTTGCTCAGCTCAATGGGAATCGCTGAGATCAGGTAAGGACTTTTTTTTAATAAACCCAGCAGCACAGGGTCACTCCCAAATGTGAATAAAATAATAAAACACTTTCATGTGGGAATCTTGCTGTCCTCTGGAGAGTTATAGAGATCAAAGACTTAAAGCAGTGGCTAATTGCAGGTGAGGTTACTCCTGTGAATCAATTAGCCCATGTGAAAATGGAGAAGGTGCCTTGCTAGCAAACTGAACTGTGTGCTATGAAACTGCCTCAGTTTTAGGGAGTGTTAACTATTCCCTTGCTGGATTATGATTCTTTTAAGTGACCAGTTTGAGTCCACAAGGTCTTAGTGCCCCACTGGCTCCTGTCCCCTTTCTTGGCTTGTAACTGGATTACAAGTCCAAAGAGCGCACACAGGACATAAAGGATGGGGAGAAATGAGGGCAAACTAACGTGGTGTTCTGGAGAGGAGACTATGTCCTTTAGCTTGTGAAAGCTCTTAATGTAGCAAAAAGGAAAATGGAGATTTTAAACATAAAATTTGGGGCCCTGAAGCCTTTGTCTCAAATGTTAACAGGACTGTTTAGTAACTTAATGGATGAGAGTAAACTGTGACTATGAGTTAAACAGACAAACATACAAAACCAGGGTGAGAACAGATAGTTTTACATCAAACTGAAGGTCCCCCAAGAGGGGCTCTGAGCTGGGCAGTCAACCCTATTTTGTTTACTGCTTCTGTGGAAACTATGATGAATGGTAGAAAAAAAATGTTCTTAAGAGTAGCAAGAAGAGGCTTCAAAGGGAGGGAGTTGAGCTGGTGACTGAACAGCAAAATGGCCTTGGGAACTTATGTCTGAGAAATGTGAGTCTGGAAAGGATGAGCAGAGCTGAACAGGCACAGCCCTTGGATGCAGGGTAGCCAATGTTCAGGACACAGGGCCTGGGGCTGGCTCTGTGGTAAACCCTGTCTGGGCAGAGGAACAAACCAAACATGACCAGTGAGGGGTAGAAACCAGGACCTGATGTTTTCAGGAGGGTCATGGACTGATCTGGGGTCTTGTGTTTCCAGCTCATATAGAGGAGAGGCTGAAAGAGCCAGGGAGAAGGGACAGGAACTTGGGGGAAAAGGAGCAGTTTTGTGTCAAAGCAAAGTGAAAGGCTCTGCTTAAGAGAGTTCTTAAGACAGTAGAGAATTGTGAAGAAGTTCTGAAATGGCAAATAACAAGGAAAGTGCACCTCTTTTCCCTTTAGCTTTTCTTTCATAAGAGAGAGATGCTCAGAGAAGAGGTTTTCAACAAGCTTGAAAGTAACCAAAGGGAAGTCTTCTGTTAGATTTTAGGCAGTTGATTATTTTTTTCTTTTTGTTAGTATCTGTGAACTCTACAGACTGGTAAACTATGAAAAAGCTGCTGACATGCATTTTAGCCTAGGGGCCTATAGGCTTGTAAGAGGGGCACTAGTCACACTGTGTAGTCATTTGAGGTCTTTGTTCAGAGACAGGAAGAAAAAGCCTGTATCCTTTTTTCCTCCTGAGCTTTTGAGGTTCTGCTTCACATCCTTATGAAGTCTGAGGGAGACACCTGTCCTCTTGAGCTTTGGAACATGGCTATGGCTGCCACTTAACCCCTCTTCTCACAACAGGTATCTCTCTCCTCCCTGCATCAGTGGCCTAATTGCATGCATGCGTGTTGACACAGGGTGGAAAGAAGAAAGTCTTTAGTTAAGCAATTAGTTACTGCCATTGCAGGCCCTGCCACAAGATAATTGAGTGCCATTAAGTAATGTTTGGTTCTGAAATGTAGCAATTATCTCGGTAATTGCAAGGACGTTCCTTGAATTCTAACCCATTTTATTGACGTGTTGAGTGCTGCTGCTGCCATCCAAGCTGCTGGCGCTCCTGGTGTTAGACAGCGGGGAAAAGGGAAGAAGCTGTTCTCTGGGAGAGCCTGCCAAGAGTGATAATTTGGTGATGCTTTTCGTGTTGCAAGCACCTGATATTGAGCTGGCTTCACCCTGCTTGGGTCAAGACCTCTCAGCCTGGGCAGGGAGATCTTTCCCTTCCTAAGACCAAAGCAGAGCTGGGGTGGTGAAGCCTGGGATGGCATTTGACCTTGCCAGGTCTCTGCCTCCTTTCAAATGTGCAAGTCATTCTTGCACAGCTCCAATTTCGCTCCTGCTCTTGAAGGTTTGAGGTCCAAGGCCTCTCCTCTGCCAGGAGCGGAGATCCGAGCTCCAAGGGGATGGCATGGCCACTAGAGGGTAGCACAATTAAAAGCATAAGGAAGTCTCATTTCTCGGAGCGGATCCGGCTGTGCCGAGGATGCTCAGCAGGGATGGTCGGACCTGTGCGTTATCCATGGACACACAGTGCCTGCGGGCTGCATGGGGCAGTGAGGAGCAGAAACAAACTCATGGCGAGGAAAGGACTTGCCACGATGGATCAGGAGCACATGTGAACAGAAGAGGAGCAGGATTCCCTCCCAGTGCTGCTGCTGTTCTTCCTGGCCACCATCCTCATTGCTCTCTCTCCACCAGAGTCCAGGTTCCTTTTGGCTTGGCTCTACTGTTGGTTTAATGTAATTTCTTGGTCTGTGGCTCTGACTCCAAGCTCAGAGCTGGGATAACACTGTGCCAGATGGTCAATAGCAAGGTCTTTCTCCCTTTTGTGGGTTATCACATCTATAGAAGACTTCTTAGGTTAAAAATAGAGTACATATTGTTCTTCTGTGGGCCTTTGCTGGCATGTACAAAGTGCCATGCACACTACCAGATGAGAATGCAAACGGTGTTTAGAATCACACCATTGTATGGATGGAGATAAATTGGTGGTGGCTCATAGAAGAAGAAAGGTTTTAATTTTAAAGCGTGCCTCTGGAGCCAAAGGTCAGAGTGGAGCCATCCTCCCTTGAACAAAATCCCCACCACAACACTGCAATAACATGATACTCAAAAATGCAGCTGCGCTCTCGGGTTAAAGTCCTGGCTCTGCAGAGAGCACACTCCGGCAGGATCAGTTTCAAGGATGGAGAAATGTGGTGTCTGACGCACACTAAAATGTCTGTGCCCTGATCCGCTGTGCAGCAATGCATCAGGCACGTCTTGAACCGTGGGCTCTGCCAGCTGCCAGCACGCGCCAGGCACAGGGGCTTAGCTATGATGGTAATGTAGTTAACTGGGGGGATGGAGAAGTCTGTGAAGGAGAAGGCAAATGCTTTTCTTATAGTCGTGTGGCTCATTAGAGCAATTGCATAGCACTGGCAGTGTGAGAGAGCTTTTTCTCTTCGAGGGTATTTGTAGCATGCCAAGAAGCCTTGTTGCTTCATGGGGGTCATGATGATGCCTCCTCGCAGTGTTTGGGGCAGCATGGGGCCACAAGCAGGTGCATTGCAATAGCACAGTGCAGCGTTATGACACTGCTGTGAAAGAATCCGAGTGACTCAAGGTAGAAGTTTCTCATTGCGTAGAAAAGGGCCAGCTTGAAACTGATCCTCACTAGCTCCAGGACATCACCACTGTGGTAGCAAGACATTAAGAGCACAGTGTGCTTGTTTAACTGTACCCTTGTAACTTATGGAGCAAAACTGTGGTCTTTGTGCTGTGTCTGCCCATTTTAAACCAAAGTGTTTCTTCACCAAATTGAGACCCATTGGGTTAATGCATCTTCAGAGGTCATTGCTGGTCAGCTGATACCAAGGAAAGTTTATTCTCTTTTTCCCAGAGTACCCTTAATGCGAAGTGACTCCTTGCCCACTCACACACACTCACACACCAGTTAATCTCCACGAATCCTTGCAGTATTTCCCCTTTTGGATGGGTTTTATATCATTCTGGTCTCAGATACATTGGAGTGGGGGAAGTCATGTTCAACCCCCACCTCGTTTTACAGGCTGCAGGGTGATTTGGGGCTCTTAAGTTTGTGCTTTGGAGAGCACTGTGTGTGTGTTTGTCTTATAGTCATGTCTACAGGGAGGGTCGTTGCCTTCTGGAAGAAAGGTGTCCTTCCTAGAGACATGGGCAAGGAGGCACTGGACCTTGAATGTACCAGCTGAAGAGCACATTTCCCCTGTGCCTTCCCTGGTATCCTCCAGCTCCCCCATGCTTCTTGCTGCATTTCTCTGGGCTGGTATGTGGGCAGGGCTGCCCAGGGGTGGCCAGCAAACACTGGGAAGCTCTGGAGTGCCTTGCAGAAGGAAATGAACATTCACCAGCTGGAAGCACGGTGTGAACCTTTTCTCTGGGACATTGGAAGGACGAGCAAGTACAGTAGCGTGTTCAGTTGTGCTTGTTGGCTTTTTCCTTGTTACCTCAGGGAACAGACAAGCCTCTCTTTAGCCCTCGGGTGCCTGGGCTCTGTATTCAGCGTGGCACACACTGCTTCCTGGCCTGACCCTGACCCTGGAGCGCAGCGGGAGGAAGATGACTGGGAGGGGGAGAGCACTGGGGCTATTTTTGCTCCCATATCACTATCTAGTTAGACTCCAAGATGCTGTCCTTCACTGCTGTCTGCTGCCTCTCTTGCTCTGTGGCTCTCAAGTGTTTCTCATTGACAGGCTGTGAGCAGATGGACTGGCAAGAAGAGATAAATTTGACCCAAGAAGATGTCACTTGAGGAACAGCTGAGGCTAGTGTTTCACCAGATGTCCCAGCTTTAACCCATTAGCAACTTCAAGGAACTCAGCATTGTCAGTGGCTTGAACACGCTCCATTACCATACAGGCAGGGCACAAAGGCTATTGTTACAATTTGCAGAATAAGCAGATATTCCAAGTTTTTCCAAGAGGGATGCCATGAATTCGAGCCAAATAGAGGCATGCAGTAGTGCTGTGTACCATGGTTAATGGTGTCCTTTGCAACCTTGGCTCAAACAGCTAGAGTTAGTCAAAATGTTACCCATTTAGTGCTAAATGAGTCTGTTGCTTCATGAACCAGCAGGTACCATGTTATGGCAATGCTGACAGATGCTCCCAAAGGCATCCGTGTGACTGGGGTACTGGTTTTCCCCTCTGTGGCTCTGAATTGGGTGTCCCAAGAGGCACTGCTGCTTCTGCTGCCAGATTAAATGTGCAAGCATGTGCCTGGTGGCAGTGTACCTCAGGCTGTGTCAGTGTGGGCTGTTCATCACCAGATTGTGCCTAGAAAATACTGCAGAGCAGTGAATGAGCCCATGTGGGTGGGTGGATATGCACTGAGCTAGAACATAGAGAGCACTTTCCAGCACCCTGGATGGACAGCACACAGCACAGGGCAGTGATGGCTCTGCTTCTCACCTGCTGTTTCTGTAGAACTGCCTCTGTGGTCCTCCAGGAAGGGCTCTCATCTGCTGCTCAGATAAATTTAACAAGCCACATTTAAACTGGTAAAAGGAAGTTGTGGCTGTAACGTCATTGCTGAGTGTAGAGATGTGAGATTTCTAGATATTTGAACCAGTGAGACAATCTGTTTGTAGCCTGATCATGGGAGTATCTCCCACAAGGGCAGTATCTCCCAGCTCCCACTAATGGTTTTATCCTGGTTTGTTGGAGGTGAATTTAACACTGGTTTTGTTGGTGTGGCAGCTCCAATACTGGGACAGTGTTCAGGGTGGCAGGAACACAGGTAAGTGTCTGTCCCTTCCCCACGTACCCCTTCTTGCTTGTCAAAATCTGAGCATCTTGGGGTTATTTCCTATGTGAAGTTTGAAAAATACAAAATACCAGGTTTACAGTGTCTTGTGTTAAACCCCAACTTGTCGCCTTTAGCTCAGATGAATCCATTACCATGTATACTCCCAGCTGACACAGCCAGAAAGCCTAGGGGAAACGGAGCACCTTTTTCACTCACTGGTGTTACTTAATGGATGTTTTTTACTCCAGGCAAAATTGAGTCTAATCAAATTGCCCTTTTCAAATTAATTGCCTTGCTCAAGGCTTGATCTGGGAGGTGGAAGAGCAACTCCTCTCACTTTATCTGGGAGAGTGTGAGGGAGTGTTTGGCACTGTGTGAGTCTATTTCAAATGCAGCACTTTTCTCGCTGGGTCTCTACTGTGTGATTCTGGGGAAGTCACAGCTTCAAATCTGCCTCTATCTTTCCTCTAAAGCCCCAAAAGGAGCATCCCTCCTGGCAGCAGTCTGTGCAGTTTTCCATCAAATTTTGTAAAACATTTAGGGCCAGATTTTCAGCCAGTATAAAACAATGTCCTGAGATTCCCACAAATCCTTTTCCTACTGAGCTGATGCCATATACTTCTAGGCCTAATTCTGCTCAGTTGGGAGAATGCTGACACTGAAGTCAGGGGTTGATGTATACCAGCAGAATCTTTTCCTTGCAACCAGTTTAACCTGGGATTCTTCAGGGGAACTACTCCTGGGCTCAATCAGAAAGCTGAGAGCTCCGTTGCAAGGACTGTACTGCAGACAATTTTTGTGCCTGAGCAGGGATCCAAGGGCTTGGCTGTGAATGCCAGCATTTACTCAAGCTCCCCAGCTGCTTTCAGATGTGTGTGCTGTTTACATGCAGACTCCAGCTGGTTGCTACAGTAGGATTAAGCCAGGCAGGGTCTGTTGGGAAAAAGCTTCCCTCTGCTACAGAGATGAGGCAGTGTCTGTGTTGCTAGCAGGACAAGCTGGCTGCTTTTATCACCCTGGGACTTGCCTTCTGGACAAGAAAAGTCACAAAATCTGCCTTAGAAAGGCAAAGGAGTTTGTGGTGGTAATCTATACAAAAGATGCTGGCACTCCCAGTGCGGGGGGTTTTGATGTCTCTGCTGCAGTTGTAGTGACAGCTTTGCTGTGACTTGGGAGGGCAAATAAAAACTGAAGTACAGAAAGCAAGAACTCTCTATTTCTATCCTAGCAGTTTTGATTTTAGCCACAAAATCACCTCTTTTCCTAGGAGATAACTTCTTCCTTATTCTCTTTGCCCCTCTGGATGTCACAGACAATCTTCAAATGGGAAGATAAAATAACGAGGACTGAGTTCCTTGAAAATAGGGCTCAGATAGGGAAAATTCGAAACTGTTCTATGCACTGGGCTGGGAATCCAGCACCACTGTGGGCTGACCTTCCCAGACTGTCCATATGTGAGTGGGTGTTTTAAATATCAACATTTCATTGGCATTTAATTCAATGTTTCATTCAAAAGGGATTTTTTATTCCTCCAACTTCTCTCCCTCCTCCCCAGTGTGCTGGGAAGTTCATCCCAGAAAAAAAGAGCCTCGAAGATGTGTGTCCCTTGGGGTTTTTTTGAGAACTGATAAGATTTGTGGAAAGTCCCATAGGTGTGCATTTTCCTTCATTACTCAATCAGACTTGGCGTTAATATTTCTTAGGAACCTGCTGCTCTCTATTTCACACAGTTTGATTGTTATGACACGTGTAGTAGCTGAAATTGAAAATCCATTGAACTGGGGCCAACATCTTCTCAGTGGCCACTGATTGGGAATTCTGTGATTTTTTTTTAGATACCTGTGGCAAATGGTTCACCTCTGCCTTTCCCGAGAGCTGAGAATTTGTGAGTGCTCTGAAATAGAGCATGACATGCTCCTAAGTTGGCAGATTTAATGAGATCCGTGGAGCAGCTCCTGCAATCTCATTATTCTACTGCCTACTAATTGTTAGTGAGAATTCTCTTTGCTGAGAAAGTGAATATATCGTATGGATAAAAATTGCTGGAGCTTATCAACTACTTTCTTATTAGGTTCCTCAGTCAATGCTTTCTGATTAGTGAAAGAAGAATGTATTGGAAATGCTGCTTTTAGGAAAACTACTCTTGAGAAGTAGAATTTTGGGAGTTTGCTGACATATTTCTGGTGCAAGGTGCAATTTTTTTGTTTTAAAAGGTTGCATGAGAAAACGTGGATTTGTTTTATTGGGGATTTTTTATTATTTGCTTTTTAATCAAGAGCAAAGCAAGAGAATAAGATATCTGACATAATTTTACTGGAAAAAGTGTTACTCTTTCACCATTTTAAATGTATAGCCCATGCTATGCTGTAGAGCAATGTTTCCTTCTTGATGGAAGTCAGAAGGCACTGATATTATAATCAAAGACAGAGCCTGCAAGGGCAGAACAGTATGAACTGCCTGGTGACTTCTGGGCAAGGTGCCTCTCTTGTCATTCAGTCCATGCTCTCCTTCATCCTACATGATGAAGGATGAACTACATGAGCTCATCCCTCATCCTGGATGCAAAGCCACACGTGGGCTGTGGCTTCAGGTGACCTGGGAGCAGTGGGGGGAGACCTCAGTGCCTTGTGCTATCCCTTACCGTGCACCATCCTACAGTGCCAATGGCACAGTCATGTTTTGCCTGACCTGGCTTGCCCCTGCACCTCCTCCCTCCTTGCAGCAATCCCAGGTGAGCAGAGAACCATTCTTGGAAAGGCCCCCAAGTCCCAGAGCTGCTGAGGTCAGTGGCCCTCTGAGCTCCAGCCAACACAGAGCTGGGCAGATGTTTGCTGGTGAGCTCATGTGGCTACAGAGCCCTTGCCCTGCTGAGCCCACACGGTGCTTGGCCTGGCCTGAGGCTCACCTGCACTGAGAGCAGCAGGTGATTTCCAGAGCAGCCCTTCTGGCAGATGCAGCCCAGGGAATGGCTGGGTTCACCTCCAGGACGGATCTCAGGGGTTCACTGCGGGCCAGGCGTGAGGAAGTCACTGCTGCTGCCTGGCTTAGATCTTCCAAAACTGCTGAAGGCAGAAAGGAGAACAAGCAGCAGACAGCAAAGGGAAGATTAATTGGCCAGCTGCCTGAAGGGCTGGTTGGGGTTGTATTTCTTGTTCTTACCCTTGCAAATTTCTGCAGGATTGTAAATCTTGAGCTGTTTCCCAAATGGGGAGACTTCAGGTGTGCTTTTTTAAATAAGTAAACCTGAGCATACTTAACTTTGACTCAACACCCAGGAATTCCCATTGGCTTTATTACACGCTGACAAGCGTGCTGGGGAAAGCAGAACAGATCAATGGCTGTGTTTGAAGCGGGCCATAAATCACCTGTGACACCAGGCAGCAGATTGAGTGACTCGCCTTGTTCCCTCTCCCCTCCCGGCAGCCCAGAGCTGACCCCGGCTTGCCACCGAGCCCGGGGAGAGCTGCCCGTGATTAATGCTGCAGATGAGATCCCGGCCCAGCCAGCAGCAGGCAAACTTGAGCCGAAGGTCTCGGCAGGGAAAAGTCAGAGCACAACAGAACGAGTCCGACAAGGAGCAAATTTAAATGGGTTAAATCCTGCCCAGCTCCCAGCACCTTTGCTCCATGCTGTACCCACTCTTTTCTCCGTGCTCCTGTGAAATCCTGGCTTTCCATGGGTGTCTGTCCCTGCCCCAAAGACGCTGTGAGAGGCTTTAACGTCATGGGCTGGGCAATGATGATGTTACAGCTGCAAATGGGACAGGAGCCTTTCTGATGCCAGACGTGGGAATTTCGCCTCTGACGGGTTTTGACTTTTTGGAAGGAGCCGAGATGGGCAGATGGTTTTGAATTTAATACTTTCTTCACTGGAAATTGTAGCCTTGGGGTGATAGAAAATCAGACATAGCCCTGGTCTAGACAGGAGAGGGGTGTGAGAACCTCCAGAGTGCCAAGCACTCTCCTCCCCTGCCCCTGTGTGCCAGGGCTGGCGTGGGAAGGCAGGGACAATAAGAAAAACTGCTGGAAAAAAATCACACCATTCTCTTTTGAAGCCTTCAGACCGCTCTTTTGTATTTAGTGATAGATTGAGATCAAAATTAGGGGAATTATAATTTAAAAAATGAAAGCAATAGAAAGTACAGCCACTCATCCAGTCTGGTTGAAACCCTTCTCTTTGGTAGGAGGAGAGAGTGAGATCTATATTTTTCATCCAAATTAAAAAATAAACCTTCCTCCAATTCCAGCAGTGGCTTATCACCTCACTTTGGAGCTGTCTTTGTGGAGGAAACAGTTAAGCAACTAAAAGAAACCCACCTCTGCATGCACAGAGCTTGCTCCTTCCATAGGAGTACTGGATACTGGGAGTGCCTTGTGCTGGCAGATAAGAGATGCCAGGGCTGTGGGTCTGCCCAGCGGCAAGATCTTAATTAAAAATTATCTATGTTATATCAAATATTTTCCTGAAATTTTTCAAAGTTGTTTCCATGTCTTGTGCTAAAATGAAATCAAGGGAATATTTTGCAGCATCCTGACATTCATACTTTTGTCATCTACATGCTTTTTTTCCTTCTAAAAACATCCAAGCCCTGTGCTGATACAGAGTTTGGTAAATAAGAGGTCTTGGTAACATTGACAAAAAATTCTTCTTTTTTCTATGTCAATAAGAACTGTAGGAGAAGCAGGAAATGCCATTCATGATAGCATCTTCAATCTTTTCCTCTTGAAAAAGCAGACTTGTAATGGACACCCAAGGGCCCTGCCCTGTCTGTGCAAATAACCTCAAAATTCAGGAAAATGCAGTAGAAATCAGCCTCTGTGGGGACGGGACCCTTCCAGCCTTGCAGCCAGGGCAATGTGCAGTGTTAGCACATACCAGAGGACTTCTGCCAGTTTCAAAAAGGGAGTTTGATGTTTGTTGGCACTTTGGTTCCTTTGCTCTGGGAGCAGGCAGGCCTGGCCAAGTTGCTTTACTTTGTGGCTTTTTTTTTTTTTTTTTTTTTTTTTTAGGGCAAAGCAAAGCATTCAGAAATGGAAACTCTTGGTGAGGAGATAGCTTTTTTTTCCCTGCCATCGTTCTCCTCTCAAGCACCACTCAGTTTTACTTTACAGGGTTTCCCTTTCATCTGAAACCTTCCAATTTCAGGCAGGTTAGCTTGCCAAGGTGCACCTTCCCTTTCATAAATATTGCAGTAGCTACAGGCTATGGAGAGTTAGCCAAGCCAGTTCTCTTCATCTATCATGATCTCACCCCTCCCTTAACCCCCTCCTCTCCCACCCTCTCATTAAATAAGAACAAAAGGTAAACCATAACCCTCTCACATGCCACATTAATATATGGTATAATTTTCCAGTTCTGCCCAGTTCTGGTATGGCAGCTTGTGTAGAAAATGGGGCATCCCTCATGTTGGGAACACTTGCAATCTTCTGTCAAAACTTGTTCCACACTGGAACATCCCGGACTGCCCAAATACTGCTCAAATAATGAGGTTTTGGGCACTTTTTGCCCTCTAGACATTAGAGGGTGAAGGACTCACCCCTGCTCCCCAGAAGCCAGGAGGCAGCTTCCCAAACTCCTGTTTCCCTGACCTTCAGCTCATGGAGAGTTAGCAGAGCTGCTGTCTCTGAGGTGTTTGGGGAAGTGGCACTTGCTCTGCCCTTGCCTGCTGTGGAGGTTTTCCTTTGGGGCCTGGGGCTCCAGGAGCTCTGCAGCTCATGCTCCTGCCAGGAGCCAGGGCTGCTCTGCCTCCCACCTGGGCTGCAGAGGAGTTCAGTTCAGTTCTACAAACAGAGATGACTTGAAATACAGGTTCCCACTGCTCAGCTAAGGAGGGAATGCTTTTCATTCCCTGTGGCTTTCTGGCACTGCTAACACACAGGAGAGTGGGTTTTGTGTGCACCCTCAGTGCTGGTCTGTTTAAGGCTCTGTACACAGGCACTCGTGTGACTGCAAAAAGGCACACTTCAAATCAATGTGCTTTTACTATGCTTCAAGGATACAATGACTTCGGGTTAAAGCAGCCAAAGCCAAAGATAAGCAACTAATATCTCGTGGAATTAACTCTTGGAACCATTCCTTTGCTCTAATATCATGACACCACATGCTGAACTGTGCATTTCAGCAGGGTCCAGAACCCCGGATGCTCTGACCGTGCTCACTCCTGTGCATAGAGAAATTTACACATGCACGTAAGCCGGAGAACATAAGATGATGAAATGGGTGAAGGATGAGACCATAATCTGTAAAGTAATGTGAAAAAATTCTCCTCAATAATTTCATGTAAAGAAGCATAGCAAGGAAACAAATTCTTCTGTCTGTTTCAAATTTTCAGGGAAAATGTTGCATCCAAACAGTTGGCTTTGTTTGTTTGTTTCTTACTTGTTGTTTTTGGGTTTCTGGGGGGTTTTTTGTTTTGTTTTGTTTTGAAAGCACAAACAATTATAAACAAAGTGCAAAACTGCCATAAAATGTTAAAATATCACAGAAGATAGCTGATACCTATTGTAAGCAATGCATGCAGGATATGTGGAATTGATCTCACAAGCACAAGGGTGACTGTGTGATGAATGTGGTACAAAAACCATATTTCCCTTATGTCTTCTTAGAAACTTTTTAACAAACTCTGTTCATCACTAGACAGAGCAGGTTATGTGGAGGTGGGCTTTAGCAATATGCTTTGCACTTAGCACCACCCTCCATTGCTCCCAATGCACTGCTCTGCATTTTCTCCAGTCTCTCATTGCTTTCCCTTCTGAGTACCTTTCATTTCTGTTCATCAGGGGCTCTGCTGGACCTTGGTTGCTGCCCAGAGTGGTTTTCCCTCCTTCCCTGTTTCTAAAATGTCTCCCCTTGCGTGCCCACACTTACATCTGCCAAGGACACCGACAGGTGACACCTTCCTCCTCCCCATCAGATCAAGGCTAGAAAAGGCTGTGGCAAGGGGAGCACTTACAAATAAGGCCAGATTTGGGGAGCGAGGTCCATGATGCATTTTTTTATTTATACCCATGCACGCACACTCGCGTGTATGTTACAATGACTTCAGGGGACTGGAGGGGACTTTCCACAAGGATTAACTGAGTGTGCCTCCAACAAGGTAACACAGCAAGCTGGCCTCGACTCCTGAGTGCTCACTTAGGATTTTTCTTGCATAGAAACTGGTTTTATAACAAGCTTAATGTGGTTAATGAAAGATACACTGGATCCTGCACTTCTAATCTGGTGAAAACCTCACAGGAAAACTAAGCAGGTTTGTAATGGGTCTTCTTTTAAAATCATTACCAGATTTTGTTACTGATAGTGCAGTAGTACAGAGATGGTGTCTGCTAGTTGCCATCTGTACATGAACAATGAGTCCCTCTCCAAAGAGTGCACAGGTCTAGATGCTGGGTGCAATCTGATAAAGAGTGGAGAAGATCTGACTGAAAAATATGTTGAATTTGTGCCAAGTACAATTCTCTCCCTAAAGTCCAAAGTAATATGCATTATGGTTGAACTGGATCCTAAAAAAAATGAGGAGGGAGGAGTATGGACTTTCCTTTTGCACCACCTTTGCCTCTGTAATCAGGCAATTCACCAGGTGGATCTTTGCAAGAAGGCGACCAAGCAGTGGTCACAGAAAATGCTGCTGGTGTGGTGACAAGGTGAAGCATTCAAGGGTCTCTCTGTCTGACACTTTGAAGAATTGTCTGTCATCTTTTTAATGTCCATGGCATGCTCTTGCTCTATCTAAACTTCAGTAGAGCATCTTCTGAAAAAGCATTTCTAGTTCGTGGTTACTTTAAAGCATCCAGACTGTGCTTAGTACCTGCATTCTCTATAAGCTACAGAGATCTCTGGGCATCACTCACTGATGCTAAAGATCTCTGCTGAGACAGAAATGAGGCTTTGGGACAGGTCTTCTGCTGAGAGTGGTACATGTGCATTTGAAGGCTCAGGTCTCGGGGAACCTTTGCAAAGCATGAGAATACTGCCACTGACATAAAGGGCCAAACTTCAATCCTGTGTGCAGACCACTGAGACTGAACTGTATGTTATGAAAATAGGCCAATTTCCAAATGAGAGGTTGGGTGCTGACCTATCCCAGAAATTGTCACAGAGGTGGGGTAGAAAGGTTCCTGGTTAATAGTTTTGGGTGCAAGAAGAGGAGTTGGTTGTGTCAGTGCCCTAAATCAAGTTGAAAATGCTGTGAGGGTAGAATTTCTGAAAAAAAACCCAAAACTCAGAACAACCCAAAACCAAAAACCCAGCTAGGTCTCTGGAGGTTATGCTACAGTGCTGGAGATGAGACAGAGTTGATGCATGTAGGAACCAAGAGATTTAGAGGGTGTGAATTTAGACTTTTCCAAAGCACAGTTTCATGTGCTGCATGCAGCTGGGAGAAGGGATCAAAACAGTTTGCTTTTATTCCATCCCAATCCACCTTTCACCTCATGTCTTTGAGTAGCTGTCAGCTGTAAGGCAGAAGTGAAACTCCTGGTGTGAGTTTTCTCCTGCACTCTGAGCATTGGTGAGGGAGCTGCTCCTCAACAAAAGTCTTGCTGTGGTGCCTCCCAGACTTACCACACTGCAATCATGGGGAGCAGGAGCCTCATGCTCTCCTTCACCTGCTCTCACCACAGCTCCCCTCATGGGTTATGTGCACACTGCACTCACGAGCACAGGCAGCCACTGAAGAATAATTTAATAGGGTTAATTTGCACAGCTTGACCCCAGCATGTTTCTGCTCATCCCAGGAGCCAGCTGGTATCAGTAAATTATGATTTTGACCAACCACATGCAGTTTAGTGTCTACACAACCACTTGAGGCTCTTCAACACTCATACTTGCAAGAAACATCTACAGAGGGTGACCAGAAAAGATGAATGGAGAGAGCCTCACCCTGCCCAAAAACGCGAGAGTGCTGGAGAGAGCAGGAATGGCACAGCAGAGTGCCAGCTGAGAGCACATACTCTGCAACACTTGGTGGCTCTTTACTTTCCTTCCTTCTCTTTTCCTGGCTGGCATCTAGCCTGTAGGATAGGCAAGGTAGTATTTTCCAAGTCACATTATCCCAATGGGGACATAAGGGGGTTTTGGCCAAAGGACATTGCTCATGAAGAAGTGCAGAGTATTAGGGAAGCTGAATCCATTACCACATTGTTGGGCTCTGGTTGCAGCACTGCCAGAGCCTGGCCAGGCCACTTCCTACTGGTTATTTCATGAATGCCAAGATCTCTGTGCTGAGTTTTATCACATAGCATCAAAGCTCTTTGCTTGTCAGTGGGACATTAATGGAAGCTGGGCTCCTAAGGCCCCAAGGGTTTAGAAACCAGCTCATTGCTTGCTCTCCTGTCTGAAACCAGCCTCATCTTGAAAGCTTGACATGGCTGAGAGTGGTTATTAATTTTGCTCCTACTGACTGAGTAGTGAGGGATGAACTCAAAATGGCCTGGCTATCCTACATCAACGAAGTATCAACCATTTGAAAAATTACCCTGCTTAGTAGTTTAATCTTTTGATACTTCTATGAATGTAAGTAAATTGAAAGGTTTTTCTTGACAAGTTTTTATTTTCTTCTTCTGGTATCCCCTGGAGATAAGAAGAGAATTTAGCCATGTACTTTAAAAGGTTTGATTCAGTGTTGGGGCTGAGTCACATGCCTGCTCTAACTGATGCCATCACACCCATGAAACACACAACATGTTATTGCTCAGTGGCTTAGCAACATGCACTGTAGCCTGCCTCCTGCAAGCCTCTCACCTTTGCCTTCCCTTCAGGGCCAGTATTTAGCAAACAGAATTTGCAGTGCCATGGTTACCAGCAAATAGGGCTTGGGACCTTTGAGCCCTTTGCCAGTGTCTTGGGTTATTTCATCAGCTTACAATATTGTAGCACCTTTTGCTAATTCAGTATTTCATAGAATTGTAGCTGCTGAGGGACGAATCAAATTTTGGGGAGTCTCAAAATGGTGTTGTTTTGTCTCTCACTGCAATGACAGCTGGAGCTTTCATATGCTGAAACCCAAGAGAGAATTAGGGAACTTGTGTTTAAGCTTTACATACCATCTGCCAGCCCTGGCCAGTGAACTATCATGTGTGTACTGGGATATAATGGACATCTAAGCATTTATATGGAAGGGAATTAGTTCCAAGAGAACTCCAGGAGCCCAGAGATCTCCTAAGGCTAAGGACTGGAGTAACCCAAGTGCTGCCTCTGGCTGTACCCATTTATGGCTCGGAATAAGTCTGAAAACAGGACACGTCCTGGTGCTTGCAACCAGGTGCTTTCCCAGACCATCCTGATACTTTCATGATACTTAATAGCTGCAAATTCCATGAATGTGTTTGGTCACCTCTTCCACTCATTTACGCTTTTAGTGTCCTGCCCTTTCCTTGAGCTGGTGACCCTGGTCCTCAGTGTCCAGGGCTGCACATCTTGCTGCCAGAATGTGTGCCAGAATCCTCCTTGTTTTTTTCTTAATGTTCTGCTCCTGGATGCGATCCTGGAATATGGCTCTTACTTGGCAGACCATGGCCTTTCCCACCCCAACAGAACATTGCTGAGGTCGAGCTATGGCAGGTCAGCACCTGGCAGGGGAAAAGGGGGCCCTCAAATAGAAAACTGACTCTTACAAAAGTCTTCTTTTGTCTCCAAAATCCAGTGCAACCATCACTTCTCACCTTAAGAGTCAAAATTTAATTTTATTACCGAATTTTCTCCTGACGTCTGAGCTCATGTTGTGCAAACAGGCAGATTTACAGATTTGTTTGTGTGGAATTGTTCACCCCGAGTCTGCTGGCTGTGTATCCACCCTGCTGGTTATTCAGATGTTCTTCAGTGCAGGGATTGTTCTGACTGTGCACGACTCAGCAGCTGCTCCCTGGGGTGTCTCATCGGTCACCTGCCTCACAAGCACAGCTCTCACTCCTCATGAGCTGAAGCCCACAATATTTTCATGATGCCCACACAAGCACTTTCAGGGTGAATATGCCTCAGTGGAGAGTGTTTGTGAACCTTCCTTGTCTTTCTCCAAGGACCTTGCCAAAGGAAAGGACCCTTCTTTTTCTTTTTTAAGGAAAAATGCTTTCCATTGTACATAAGTGAATGCACTTGGAGCAAAATTGTTCCATGAAATCTAGTATTTTTTCAAGATCACAGATGCAGGTATTTAAGCACCTGAGGCTCCATAGAAGCACCCAGAGGCTCCAACTTTCAAACATCCCTTATTCTGCAGTGCCAGGGTTTTTTTTCAGACACTCTCAGGAGAGGTGAGAAAGAGTCTGGAAGAGAGCCCAATTCTGAGAGACTTAGTCCATATTGTTCTCTGTAGGTAGAGTCTCTTACAAAAAGAAAGCTAAGAATTTGGGAGTTTAATGCCTCTGGGGAATTGCAGCTCAACCTCTGCCTTGCTTTATGCATCTGGTTTTCTTACCTATGATTTGTAGGATTGCATTTCTTTGATCAAAATAATGAAGGATTGTCTCAGCTGGGATTAAAAGGACCCACGAGCCTGGCTCCCATTGCTGAGTTTTAGGCACACAACTCCGTGCTGGAGTTGCAGAGAGAAGTGCCTTAGTCGAAAAGAGTCTCAATACAGAAGCAGTTGACAGGAGATCTCTCTCTGATTGGTGGCCAGATTTTCAGGACCTTTCCTTCCCTGTCTTTTTTGCCTAAATTCGTCCTGTTTTACAAGCCATGCCATTTTACAGAGTTTTCATTCAAGAGGTTGAGTTCCTGCCTGTTGTGTCAAATGCAGCTCCCTAGGAAGGGAGACAGTCACCATTCACTTTACAGCAGCTCAACAATATCCATTGTCATATGATAACAGTGCACACATGCAGACACCTACTTTGCAGTGAATTGCATTTAACGTGAGAAAAGAGAGCCAAGCTTCATTTGCTGCAGGCAAAGCCCAGGACATAATCTCTTGCACCATGTCAGGGAATGTGCAATAGCTCATTAGGCAATAGCAACTTCATCACACATCAGATCTTCACATCCTAACCAGTGTGGGAGGAGGACGGGAAGTAGACCATCCAATTTCCTGACATCCTTGTGTGGCTGTGTCATCACATTAGCTACAAATCTATCTTGAAGGTATTTTTACTTAAAATTTCACTCCAGCCCAAAAGCAGTATATACACTCCTGGTTGAAAAGAAGCATTTCTGCAAGCAGGCAGCTGAGCACAGATCTCCCAGAGGGGCAATAAACATTCTCCAAGGACCAGGACAAATTGAGAAAGACAAATACTGTTGAAGGGTCCTTGGCATCATCAACTTTCACCTTGGTTTCCACTTAGCATCTTCCTGAGGCGAGGCAGATCTCCCTCCACCTGTGCTCCTGTGTGCCCTTTGTGCTGAGATCACAGCGTGGGATATTTTTGTAAATTATCTAATGACCAAACTGAAAAGATAGTCTTTCTAAGGTTACCACTGAAGGCAGGACACGACTCCAGAGCACAGTATCCAAGCATCTTTGCTTTCCCTGGGAGGGTGGTTGGCTGCAGTGTCTGCCCCGTGCACCCAATGAGAAGGGCTGCAGGGCTCGGGTTAGCAATATCTCCGTGATTTGAGCCCCCATAGGGTTTATGTCATACCTATATTTCAGAAGTTACAGAATGTGGAAGATATTATTACCAAAGAAGCATGTTGCAGAGCCAGCTCCTCTGGCCTAACGACACCTTCTTTTTAAAGGTGTCTGTGTAATGCAAATTTAAAATAAGGGCTGTGGAGTGGTTCTTTATTAGAAGAAATATGAATTCCTCTTGTCCCTTTACACAGAGAATGGAATGGTTGTGCAGCAGTAAATGGACCTCAGGAGGAGTCCATTGTGTAAAGCTGAGATCTGCTTCGGTAAAGCACCATATTAGCAAGGGCAGGTCTTGTGTTGACAATGACACTCACAATCTCCCTTCTGTCCCTGATGTGAAGCTGAAATTATTCCAGGACATGAATACTGTCATACTGATCTGCTGACACATCTGTTAGTTAAACACACTGTTCAAATATTGTACTGTTGGAATTCAGCTGTCTTTAATGGTTGTGAAGTCAGGCAAAATGTTTGTCCCTGTTTTTTAATGGAAAATTATAGGTTCTTTGGATTGTGATTTTGAATCCTACTGAATTATTTTGTTTACTGTAACCCTGTAATGTTAATAAGCTTATAGTAGATCTAAAAAAGGGAATCTAAAGTTGGTGGGGTTGGTTAAAAGAACTTTTCATGTAATAATTTTCTTCTCACTTTAGTTTACACTGTGGTGTTTGAACTTTTATATTTTTAAGCAATGTCTCCTGGTTAGACAAAGCATTTCCATCAGAAGCAGTCTTTGCTTTCCATATGTGCTATAGAATGAAATCACCACGCTTCTGTCGGCATCCCAGGAGAGCAGAAATCTCTCATTCTGATTATCAAAACTGCCTGTGATAGGAAAGCAGTGATTTTAGTAGTTCTGGGCCTTGGGCTGAGCCAGGGCTCCTGCTCTCCCCTGGAAGGAATGCCAGATCTCTGGTCATGCCTAAGAGCATCCATTCCTAAATCTGAGACCAAGCCCTTGACCATGGCTGGAGCATTTTTAGGACTAGGGCACATAGCACAAGAAAGGTGGTCCCAGAAGTGACTTCAACCAGCAAACTCCAACCAAATGTGATTCTGTGCACCAAAATCCAACATAAGGAAATTCTGTGGCCAGTTCTAATGGAACAGGAACTTTATTCCTACTTTTTCTATTACTAAATGTGCCCAAGGTGGCAGTATCTTTTATTTTGGGGAGTGGAGAACTCTGGAGGTGTATCTCATGCCCCAAATGCAATGCCAAGAGATTGTTGGGGAATGATTCAGAAAGCCTATTATTGCCTGTGCATGGGCTAGTCCCCATCATTCCCTCAGAGCTGGGAAGACTTGGAATGATTCACTGTACCACCTCTTTGTACAAATTGGGCTGCTGTGAAGGAGGAACCCCCAAAAAAGTGCAGCGGAGAATGAAATCAGGGCAAAGTTCTCAGTCATGGCTCTGATTTAGCAGAAATTTTCACTGTATAAAGGAAGCAAGGCACACAAACCCAAAGGCCAATATGTGAACACTTGCCCCTCAAGCAACAAAGAATTGTTTAGTTTTAAAGGTAGGATACTGAGGAGATCAAGTTATAAATTAAGAGGCAAAGTTGGGGCATTATGAAGGTTCTCCTGAAGTTCATCTGGAAAACTGTTTTACTTTTTGAGAGAGAGGATCATACACAGGTGGCTGTCCTTTGTAGGGATACAGTCATCCTCCTGCAGGAGATATAAAACCTCTGGCTTGAGGTCCTTATCTGGCTTTGGAAAAGAAAGGGTGCAAAAACTTTATTCAAAGGGCAGAAAATGGGGCAATATTTGACTTAGTCCATTTCAAGTCTTAATTCTCTCTGCATGTTTTTTTTCTTTTTGACATTTTTCCTAGCCCTTCTCCTTTCCCCACACAATCTGTAAAATTGGTTGGACAATATTCCATCTCTGTGCCTGACTTTCTGTGCCTAACAGGCAATTCTACTTTTCCCTCCTCCCAGGAGTCGTCAGGCCCAAGGGGATGACGGGCAGGAGTGACTGTTTGCAGGATGGCATGAACTGGAAGGTCCTGAAAGGGTCACCAGGCGTGATCTAAGCCTTGTGAAGTTTTGTAGAGTTTGAGGAACAAAACAGTAGAAGCCCAAAGTGTGTTTTCTCTTTCTCGCTCCCAACTTCATTTACTTGCTCATTAAACTCAGAAGCATGTAGCTACACCCAGAGAAAATTACTGCATTTCGTAACCTTTAATTGATTTGCCTATTTATGGGGAAACTGGTATTTCGGGACTATCCAACTGTGCCATCACTATCACCTTTCCATGGGTCTCTGTCTGTTTGGTTGCTGCAGAGAAGCCCTGATGTGTGTTTGCCTGGCATGGACCTGGCAGATCCATAGGCTGAATTCCTCACTGCAGGTTACTGAAATCAGGAGGGCTCATATTTGTAGATGGGGCAAATATTCGTTGCAGCATGCTCAGCTCTGTTTGTTTGCCTAGGTGTTGGTACTCCAGCAAAGATTTTGAAACACATCAGCATGCTGTTTGCTGCTAGTTATGTTCCTTTTCTGTCCTGTTAGGAAAGGTTGGGACATGGCTGGCATGGAAAGTCTCAGCCCACAGTTACTGACAGGGTAATTGCTCCCCATGTTACCTCTCAGTCTCCTGGGATTTTCAGACACTGTAAATTCAGGATGCAGTAGGATGTCCACGTGAGCTGGGAAGGAGGTAAGGGTCCTCCCAAATCCTCTTCTGTCTCAAGGGCACAGTTGCTGAAAATCCAGTTCAGTGGCCCCAGCCTTTGCTTTGATGGTCACAGCTGTAAGGAGACAGTGCAGGACAAGAAAATGCTGCTCAAAACACTTTGTTGACCTCAGTTTTAACTTCTGCTTCTATCTTCTGAGGCTGGAAAGCCTCACAGATAATGCAGTGGCCATGAAGACACTTGGTGTCCTGTCTGTAGCTAATGCTGGGTTTGGAGCTGGTTACGCTGCTAAACCCTGCTGGTGTGAAAGGTATTGCTTCAGGCTTGGATGTTACAAGAGTCTTGCCGTGCATAAATAATGATTGAGCTGCCCAAAATAGCCCAGAACAAGACCATCCAACCCACAGCTGATGTACAAGTCAGAATTGAGGGTCAGCCCCAGCCTCAGCTGAGGGGTTTGCAGCTGCTCAAAGGTGTTGGTCCAGTAAATCCCTCCTCAACAAGCCTGGTTTCCTCAGGGAGGGCACAGTCCCAGTGTGTTCTGCTCTGCCTCCAGCAGGTATTTGGAACATTTGAGCAGAGTGGGCCCTTGCTGTTGGGATGTCCAGACTTTCCTGGTGAAGCTGCAGCCAGCTTGGGCAAGCCCAGGCTGTGCTGGGGACAGCAGGGCAGTGGTGGCAGGGAGACCACAGCTGCTGCTGCCAGCTTTAGCAACTGATGTCCAGCCAAGCTGCAGCACTGGCAGGAGGACAAGCAGGGCAGGCAGGAGGCTCTGCAGGGAGCTGAGACCATATGACACAGCAGAGAGGAGAACCTGCAGCCCAGAGGCACCTGAGGTCACTCTGTGGCAGCTGGGATTCACTGAGGCTTTCAAGCCAGGCTGGCTCACAGCAAGCTGAGGACACTGCATGACCTTAATGTGACCTGCCTTTCTTTCTAACCTAAGAGCATGAACACTTATTAAATTTTCTATCTCTGGTGGGAAAGACCACTCTTCAGTAGCTAGAGCTGATGCAAGGATGCATTCTGGCAGGCAAATTGAACATTCATCTGTGGAACACCGTGCCCATGCAGTGGGACCTTGCAAAAGTGTCAGCCCAGGGTCGCTTTGCAGCAGAAACTGGAGCTGTCAGACAGAGCTGTATTTTCAAATGCAAACCCAACAAAATAAACCAAAGAGGAGCAAGAGTCTGTGTTTCCTTGAGAGCATTTCCAACACTTCAGTCTTCATGGTTTTTCTGTTCCCCTTTTTCCCCCCACATTGTTCCTCTCTTCCATTTCTCCCTCTCATTCTTTCTCTTCTTTTTTGGATGCCAAGTTATGCCCATTTGTCTAAGCATCTCCACAGACCCCAGTCTGAAACCACCACACTGTGTAAGAGCCTCATTTCACTCCATCCAAACTGTGGTCCTTAGAGGGGTCAAACTGACTGAGGCCAGGAGCTGGATGTCCCTTTGTTGCACTTGGCCCAATGTCTGGAGCTTACTGCTACACCAGAAGCCATCACACACCCTCTCCCTTGAGAAAAATTACCTCAGGCCATGCCACCATCTCCAGGTTATCCCCTGCTAATTGCAGGACATCCTGGGGAAGATGGTGGCGTTTACACCTTTGATCCCAGTGCTGCAAGGCTGGGTTCTCTCTCCTGCAGGCTCGGAGAGAGTGTAGGTGTTTGCTTTAGGCTATGATGACATGAGAAATACCTTAGTGAGGCGAGGCGTGGGTGTATTGGGGCGTGACTCAGAGGAAGTCAATGTACAGGGATTTGTTTTGTGTGCAAGAGATGTATTCACTTTAGTTACCAGCATGGGTGTAATTATCTTTTTTTTTTCTTTTACATTTTATTATTTTGATTATTAATCATGGCTTAAGAACGGCTGAGCCAATGAAGATTATGTATGCAATTTCAAAAAGTCCAAGATACATATTACCAAAGGCTGACTTGAGAAAACCAGGAAATTTGATGACAGTTCTCTAGATTCTGATGAGGGACCAGTGCAAATCGAAGAGTCTGGTAGCCTGGGGCAGGGTATCTTTCTTTAGAAAGAGAATAGTGAAGGATATAGTTAAAATTGGGCTTGGAGTAGTCTTGTCAAGACAGCTGTGGAGTGGATCAGTATAGAGACAACAAGATTCAAAGAAAAGGAAGCTGCTTGTTTAATTAATCCAGATGTCCTTGGGTTTGGAGTTGGACCTCTTTTTCTCTTATTTGTTTTAATTGACAATAGACAAGATTAACTACAGTTCTTACGCAGGGTAAGAATCATTCTGAGGTTATTAAAGTTTGCAGAGCCTTTAGTCCTGTCTTAATACAGGCAGAGCCAGTCGTTCTGCAGCAAAAACCTTGCCACAGTTTGGGACTGTATTCTGGTTCTGGACCCCTCAATTTAGGAAGGACATTGAGGTGCTGGAGCGAGTCCAGAGAAGGGCAGTGGAGCTGGGGAAGGGTCTGGAGCACAAATCCTATGAGGAGTGGCTGAGGGATCTGAGGGTATTCAGCCTGGAAAAGAGGAGGCTCAGGTAGGACCTAATCCCTCTCTATAACTCCCTGAAATGAGGGTGCAGGCAGGGCTCAGGCTCTTCTCCCTGAAAACCAGCAACAGCATGAGAGGACACAGTCTCAAGCTGAGCCAAGGGAGGTTTGGTTGGACATTAGTAAGAAATTCCTCGCAGGAAGGGTGATTAGCACTGGAATGGGATGCCCAGGGAGTCACTGCTGGTGGAGGTGTTTAAGGAAAGACTGGATGTGGCATTCAGTGCCATGGTCTAGTTGGTCACAGGTTGGACTCAGTGATTTCAGAGGTCGTTTCCAACCTAATTGTGACCTGATTCCATGATTCCGTGGTTCTGTGATGTGCCAGTAGAGTTGCTGTGGTGTGTATAAAACAAATCTGAGGGGAATGCACAAGGACCACCTGGCCCTGCTGCAGGAAAGCTCCTCTTGTCAGCACTCTGCTGCATTCAGCAGTGAGATCACCACAGTAGTACAACAATCTATGCCAAACCAAGTCAGCAAGCAGGTTGCAAATCCTATAAAAGTTAACTTGAGAGAAATATTACTTCAAAGCAAATAGTAATTCATTTTCCGAGAAGAGGGTAGATTGAAGTGAGAGGCACATGAATCACGCTGCCTGTAATTTGACTTCTGCCCCAGTTTGAGACTAAAATCACCATGTTAGGAGGTGAGTCAAGAGAAGCAGCTGGGCCATCTTGCATTGATCAAAACCAAAAAACTTTCCTACAAACCGTGCAAGCCTGGAATGTTCTAATAGGCAGGTTCAGAGAGTTTGATAATGTATTTCTGTCCCTTGGGAAACTCTAAGATGTGTTTGCATTCATCCTAAGAGGGAGAAACAGTGTCAAGATAGTCAGGAAATAATGAGGGAATTTTTTACAGCTGAGAACAGTATGTTAATCTGGATATATTCTATAAAACTTCTGTAATATATTTGATTAAAATGAAACTATTATTGGATCTGCAAGTATTAAGGATTCTGAAGCAGCTCTCAATAGCTGGTTTAAAATGAAAGGTTTTGGCTTGTTTAGAAATTCCAATTCAAATTATACTTGAGCCCAAGACAGGCAAGAGGAAGAGTGAGGTCTGGACCAGGTGGTTTTGTCATGGGAAGAACTGTGTGGTTTTTCCATGGTAGAGCATAAAATGGTGAACTGGACACATGAGACTGTATGTGCAGGCTGGATGATTATAGGTCTCCTGGAGAATCAACCAACCTTCTTCCCTTTTTCATTTCCCATGCTATCTCAAATAAGATGCTAACATCCTCCTCTTTTTATTGCTGGAAGAGTGCATGTCACTGCTGATATTGAGGTGTTCTCAGAATAGGATGAAATGACAAAAGTCTCTTATCAAGGGCAGAAAAGGGAAAGAGACAGAAAGAGGCCAGTGCTGGTGAGTGTCAGGCACAGTGAGGACTAGGAAAACTTCCAAGCTCTTTCTTGCAGTTTGTCAAATCCCTGGTTGACTTTTCCACAACTCATTCCTTGTACCTTATAAATAATACTTAAGTCAATGCAGACAATTGTGGCTACTGGTGAAAACCACAGAGAGCAACTAAACACAATGGAAATTACTTATTCCACCATTTGGTTTTACTTTGGAGCAAGCAAAAAACTTATGAAAAAAAAATGAGTAATTTCTTTTTTTCATCTGTCTTGGTTTTTGTTTGCTCAACAACATGTCCTTTTTGTGTGTCGTTGTGCTCTTGATTTTTTTTTTGTTGTTGTTTTTATTTATTTACTTTTTCCCTGTTTTGCTTTCTTGGTTTATGATTGTCTCCTAATGACAACTACTAGCACCACAGAGCTAGAACCTGGTAAAAGACAAAGCAAAACCACCATGCCTTTGGGGAAATGACTCTGCTGCCTTGCCAAGAAACATGTTTGGCAGGTTTATAAGCCAAGGTGGAGTTGGAGTTCTCTGAGCCCTTCTGCCCTCCTTGAAAGATGTCAGGTGGGAACTTCAGTAAAGCTAATATCTTGAGTAGCATCTCCAGGGTTGGGCAAACTGGTTCAGGTAGAAGAAACTGCAGCTCAGAATGAACCTTTGCCCATTTCTTGATGGGCTAAGCCTAAATTTTGGTTTTTTCCATCTCAGAAATCTAAACCTAGAATATATCTGTCCTCAGAGCTTAACCTTCATAGACATTGAGAAATGTATAGCTGGTATCTTAAAATCTTTCTCCTATACATCTGCCCCTCTGCCCTACCTTGAGGTTGATTATTTGAACATCAGCCAGCATTTCTTCCATGCACACCTATCCCAGAGTGGTGTGGGCTTCAGCTTCCAGCAGAGATTTCCTTCCCACAGGACCACAAACTGATGTGTCCCTTGGCTTTGCCAAGAGGGTGTTAGAAAGTAGGGGCTGTGGGGATGCATGTGGTTAGCCCAAGCAGCCACTTGTCATTGTTGGAGAGCCTGTGTGGTTTTTATGAGGAAAGGGATTGAATAGTCTTCCTCTGAGTTGACTCAGAAAATAGAGCGAGGGGCTACATGGAGAGGGCTGTTGTTTTATTTTTTTTTGCCCTGTAATAATTCCATGAAGAATTGGTCTTTGCACAACAAAGTTGTTTTTCAGTTGTATTAGCCCTAACTCATTGCTGAAAGGGTTACAAGCTGCTCACCCAGCCTTTTTCCAGCTGCTCTAGGAGGAAGAACAATTAGCCAGATTTTGTAAAAGGGCATTTGGCCTCTGCCAATTGCTTCCACAGAAGTAACCTGTTAAAGCATTAGTCCCTCCCAGGTCATGTAGAATGAGAAGTACAGGATGGCCCAGTGATAAAGAGATGCCCAAGGAAAGGAGCCTGCAGGGATGTGGCTGTAAGAGGACATCTAGTACACAGATGGAAAGAAGGGCTACAGGACACAGAGCAATGGGAGAAGGCACAGAAAAGGGAACAGCTTCTGACAGGGTAATCAGAAGCATTTGCTGGCTCAACATCTTCTGACATTCACCAGCCATGGGAGAAGATGGTGAGTGATGAAGAGCAGGGCTATGTACTGTATCCCTGAAATCTGGGATGGGCTCTGCATGTCAGTGTACATTTTGTCAGTAAGCCATAATGAGCAGGACAACACCAAGATTTATTTTAAACTAAATTAAGAATTTTGGTTTAAAATGGCTCAAAATCCAGACTGCTTCAGTTCTGTTGTATTATTTTGCAACTGCAGCTGAATCTGTAAACTGATGCCTCTGGTAAAGGGATGGAGTCACTGCTGCTCCAGCTGCTCTGTAACATCAGCAGCTCTTCTGAGCAGAAACCAAAGTCCTTGAATTAGCAAAATAATGCTCCTCTGGCCTGAAACTCAGCTCAGAAGATGCTGTCTGGGCTCTTTACATAGCTGCTGCCCTACTGCAAATCTTCATAGAGTGGAGAGCCTTCTGTTTATATTTTTTGCTTGCAGTTGGCAAGGGTTGGCAGGTTATCTGAATACTCTATCTCTGTCTATATTTGCCTACTTCTGATCTGTTGACAGTATAAGAGTGTCAATATTTTTTTCCTTGTAAGGTGATATAAGCAACTGCCTAACTGTTGACTCAACTGAGGATTACTAATTCCAATAGCTAGTTAACAAATCAGCCTACACTCCAGGGAGAAGGTAAGTGCCTGCCACTTCTGAAAGAGCCCTGGGAAGCTAACAGTGATCAGAAGCTTGGAGCCCAGGGCTAAGCCAGGGTGGAGCACGATGATGGTCCCTTTGAGAGGTGGCTTACCTGGCCAAGAGATAACCTGGATGGGGCAAGGGCAGGAATGGTTTGCATTACCACTCCATGGGATGCATTATTTCTTCTCCCATTTCTTTGGATGATAGTTTCCAGTTACTTTTAATTTAAATTGTGGCAGGTAACTGTTGGATTTCCTTTCCTTCTCTTAGCATGATTTTATAAAACTTCCCCATCTTGCTTGAATCTCTTCAGAGAGAGAACTGAAGGGCAGGCCGTAGTGAAGGTTTGTAAAAATGTTTGCAGGGAGATTGCCAGCCCACATCCCACCTGGCTGGGTCACAGTGAGGTTTTATTGCCATGTGGCAGCTGTGGAGTGCTTTTAAGGAAATAGGCTGGTTCCATGTTGTGCTGAGCTATGTCCTCCTCCAAGCATAAAGGCTTTGACTCTGAACATGCACCGTGTGTGCAGCACCTGTGCACATTAATAATTTTTATCTTTAGTAAAGTATAAATTATAAAATAATTTTTATTTTTAGTAATCTTTGAGATACCAGAAAATCTCATCGTAGAAATCTCCTGTTCCATTTCTTTGTCTTAAAATGCTCTTGAGATGGCCATGAGAACGTGGCACAGGCTGGCTGTGTTTATCTGGCTCTGCTTTCTATTTGTTCTGCAATTATCTTGTGAAACACTGTGTACGCTTTTAGGCATGTTTTGGGTTTGTTTTTTCCCAGCTCTGCTCATCCCTTTCTTTTGCACATATGCACTTACAGTTAGTGTTTTCTAATGGAAATAATGGCCTGCAAAGGTCTCTGGTTGGGGGAAAGGGAGGAGCTGTCTGTGAGCTCTTTTCATTACACTGGAAATGAGTGTTGATCAAGTTCCACTGGAGTATTTTCATGTAACAATAGCCTGGAGATGAGGTTTTTGTCCTTTTTTTACAGTTCTGCCATGTGTATGACCAAAATGAGCTCAAAATCAAAGTAAAAGATGTTGTGGTGGTGGGACATGTCCATCTTGCCAGCCTGGGCACAAGTCCACATTGCTCTGTTAATATTCAGTCTGGTGTCCTAGTTTTGATGAATGTTTTTGCCAGCTTCTGTGGAAAATACCCCAAAATTATCAAAACTATTCTTATTTTCTGTCAATGCTGAGGGACATCCATTGTGTCTACAAAGCTTCCATTTCAGCATTCAATTACCCACCCAGATTCCCAGTGACACACAAAAAGCAGCTGGCAGCTCTGCAGGACCAAATCTACAGTTTAGTTACAGGTACTTATTCATTGCCACAAATTCTGGCTGCTTTGCTGTTTCACACCACCTTTTCCATGTAAAAGGACTTATCACATAGATTGACAAGACAAAGAGTGGGAGAAAGGAAATATTGTCCCTGTTTCTCTAGGGGGGACATATTGCCCAGACAATTTAATCAATGCATCTGAGGTGTGTGAGGAGTGTGCATGCAGCTCTGAACTGCAGTGGGGTGAGTGTGAGAGCATCACCCCTCTCCTTTCTCCACAGCTGGGACAGTCATGGTGTTGATGTGACAGAGCTGTGCACCAATTTTGTGACCAGCCCTTGAACAGAGAAGCTTCTCAAGGCTCTCTAGATCAGTGCAGAGATACAAACCTGCACCTCCTGTGACTCTGTGGCTATTTTGACCACTGGAGACCTTCGATTTACAGGCTCAGCTGTAGTTTCAAAATAATTCAAATAGAGCTGGATTTTGAGCCACTTTAACTCAAATCCCTAATTTGGATTAAAATAAATATTGATAGTTTGGATCTATTCTTTCCCTTTCAGTGATAAAAAGTTCCTATTCACTCTGCTTGAGAAAACTGTTTGCTCCTTACCTTCTTGACAAGAACAAGTATTTCCCTGCTTATCTCATTCAAAATCATCTATTTCACATTCATCATCTGAATTCAATTAAAAATAACCTGCAGCTGTAATTGTTAAGGGCTTTTTTTAACTGAACTCCCTTCATCCCAGAGCATGTGGGATTTCCCCCTACAGTTTTAAGAGCAGGTGGTCAGTGGGAAATTCCTATAAGCTCCTCAGTGTAGGGTTGCTCTTGGGGGCTGTTCTCAGAGTATCAGATGTAATTAACATTCATCTCTCCAAAGCAGAAGACTGATTACTTTCCTCCTCCACTTTCTATCAGTACTTGACACAATCTGTGTGAAAAGGAGGGCGATGGGATGCAGACCCATCTTTGAGTTTTCCAGAGCATGTGTAGGCTGTTTGCAATAGCCAGCCAGAGCATCCTCCTGCAAATAAGTTTGTGCAGCCTGCAGTACAGTGCAGGGGCAAGGTGTGCCACAGAACCATTTTGGTTCATTTTGAACATACAGAAGTTCCCTGAAAAACTTGTGTGACTAGCATGGTTTATATCACAAAACCATTAGAAGTGAATGGAGAGTATGTAAGCATTCATTCGTCATCCATCTCTTATTGTTAATGGGAAGCTTCCTGTTAAGAACTGGGTGAGGCACTGCCTTGCAGAAATGTGCACATGCAGCGTGAGAGATTCTTGCTTTTGTTTCTGCTTTATGGGAACTGTGCAGAATCTGCAGCTCAGGGTGAACTTCTGCAAAATCCACATCTCATTCATGGAGACAGGACTTACTGTAGATGAGAAGATCGTGATTTGGCTTGAGATAGCTTTTCTATGCCCTGTTCCTTTTCCAGGAATCTTGGGAAAATGTCCTATGCACTTTTTTTCTGTTTAATTAGAGTGGGTTTTTTTGTTGATTTTTTTTTTTGGTGGAAACTCAATGCTCAGTGGTTTAACTTTCCTCTCTGACTAATAGCAGAGAAAAATGTTAAAACTTGTTACTCTTTCTTTTTATTCAACTTGGCATGTGAGGAGAAATAGTTTACTCAGAGAAAATTTGGCAAGGGAGTTATCTTGATTTCATTCAAGGTCTTTGAGTGTTGTAGTGAAAATGGGTTTTGATTAGACAAAGTCAAAAGCCCTTGAAATTCTAATATGTACAATGTAAGAAGTGGAATCCTTCTCTTGCAACTTGTCATCACCGTGTAAATTTGATCTCTTGGTACCTCTTTCACTGGATTTGAAAAGGCTTTAAATCCAAGAGCTGCTCTTAGAGAAAAAGGCTTCTGCTGTCTGCTGGTTTGCTTGGCAACATGGTCTTTCACTTGTGGTCCAAGATAGAGATGCACTGTTCATGCCCCACCCCACTCAAACGGGAGCATTTGGTGTGGAGCAGTGCTCCCCCTACCCTGCTCTGAACTTGGGATCTGTTTGCACATTCTGTCATTTTTCAGCTTGAAAATCTCTATTTCTGCTCCAGCTAAGGAACTTGGTCTCCCCCTCCCCTGCTTCCTCTTGCCTCAATTCAACACTAAAAATGGCATTAACTGAGAAAGGTACCTGGCATTCAAAATAACATACCCACACTGGAGCTTGTCCACATTTACATCTCCAAAGCAACTAATCCTATGTCCACTGATGACTTTTTTCAGTGGCAGGGTGGGTGTCCCTGAGGTCCAGGGGTACATCTTCACAGACATTCCCTAGAGCACAGTGCAATGTTTGGCTCCTGTTCCCAGGTGTGTCCTTCCCAAAGCCAGCTCAGGGAGGTATTTCATTGCAGTGGTGCACAAGTGGTTGCAATCAGAGCTGCAATCACAAAATCCACCTCGTGTCACTTGTTTTGCAGAGCTTTCCTTGCATGTGCATATCTGCTCTGTGTGTCCCATGCCAGCTCTGTCCCTGCAGCATGGGCTCTGGGACAGGAACTCAGAGCTGCTTCCATCTGCAGCAAAACCACCACCAGTTCCCTCTCATGCCAGTGGGAAAGCAAAGCTTGTAAATTGAGTGCTTTTCCACACTCTCTTTCTTCCATGCTGAGACAGACTGTGACATTTTTCAATTTTAACAACAGGCAACTGAGTTCAGTGATTGGCAATGAAGTCAGATTTCCTAGGGCTTTGTCTGGTGGATAATGAAGGGCTGGTTTGTTGGGTTGTTTTGGTTTTGCTTGGGTTTTTTGTTTCCAGCACTTTCTTTCCCCTACTGCATTATATTGAGGCTGCAATGTAATAATAAGCATTATATATGCAGAGCAGAGAGATCTCCTGATGGACAAAGGGATCCTCTGCTATTTAATAAAATATTCTTCCCTGTGACTACTTCTCCTACATCCTAGTTTTATCGATGTTCTCATTGAGATTAATTTAAATCTGATGAAGGCTGAACCACTTCTTGCATCTTTCCCTTTAGAGAACATAGGGAACTCATGTTTTCTACCTACGTGATCACCAGGCAGCATAAAATTTGTAAGAATTGGGAATTTTTCTGAGCATCTGTCAGCAGCAGCGGGAACTAGCCAGCTCCAAAAAAAAAAAGTAGGGAAGTTGTAAAAGCAGAGGGAGGAAAAGTATGTTATCACAATCTTCTTTAAAGCTTTCTTGCAAAGACAGTACCACCTTTATAAGGAGAAATGAGAACAGAGCATTCAGACACTGTCACAGTGCACCAGACCCTGGAGAAAGACATTTGAACTTTTTTCTGGAGGTTTCTGTATGTGTGCTGCAGGGATGCAAACTGGAACACTTACTTCTTTTTACTTATGCTTGAGAAAACGGCTCAGTTCTTGCAGGTCTGTCTCTCTCTAGTGGCTTACATTTCCTGTCCTGTTCCCCAGCACCACCACATATCTCTCCTACACAGAATGGTTTTCATTCACTGATTCCTAGAAGGTCTTACCAGGTAAGGAGAGCTGCAGCCTCTGGATGTAGTTGGCATACAGATTTTGTCTAAGCCAAGGCCCCACTTCAGCTTTGCTCCTTTCCATCTCTGCCTGATACCTCTTAAGGGATGTGTGTGCCCAAGCTACAAGGCTTTACAGAACCATCCAAAGCAGTCCAGTAATGTCCCTTTACTCTGTGCTGATCACATGGCGATTTCAAATGACTGGAGCATTTCACATTTTTGTGTAATCTCCTTAATGTGGGGGCACTTTGGGAGCTCTCGGATTGCAGAGAGTTCAGGGTAACTTGAACTTGTTGGAACATTACAAGTTTCCACAGATCTGAGCATGGATATTTGGTGGGGTTAGGAGCTGCAAAACTTGCCTGGGAAATGAGCAGAGGAATCAGTAGGTCTGTTTGCCTTTCTGCTGGAGCAGGCATTTACTGAATGAGTAAGGACACTGACTGTCACCTTATAGCCACCTTGGAGTGATGAAGGCACAAGGAGATCTGTGTGGGGTCTTTTGCAGAGGTGATACTTCAGATTGAAGTGGACAGTGATGCTGCCTAAGAAAGTTAATGTAGGTATTTGCTGAAGAGTTGGACTTCATTTTACAAGGCTAGTGTTCAGTCAGATTTTATTGACAGCTCATTGACAAACAGATTATTATACAAATTCTCAGAAATGCTTATCTGTGGTTTGTCACCGTTGACGTTTTCACATTTACAATCTCCTTGCCTCTATAAATTTTCCTGCTCATGGGAGATGTAAAGTGTTACAGGAGTAAATGCTATTTAGGTGTGTGGCAGTTACCCTAAGTTTCTTGCTCATTATACTTCCCAGTGATTTTTTGGGAAACATTTAGTTTGCTGCTAATTTAGTCAAGATTCAAAAGAATTGATGAGTAAAGACTGATGCAGTTCTGATAAAAGAGACAGCTAAGAAGGTGATAATTCTAGCCTCAAAAAAGTGAGAGAAAAGGGAAGATGAGTCCACTAACTAGTGAATGACATGGAGAAGGTTATCCAGACGCTTCCTGCTCACTCTCTCAGGAGCTGGAGCATAAAAGTAAATCGGTGGCTGTGAAGTGCAGAACAATCCAAAGGAGAGTGCCTGCAACTTGCAGCTGTGCAGTTCTTCTATCAGAGTTGCTCTTGTCACACTGAACCATTACATGGTGTAACTTGTTACCAGAGGAAGCTGTGAGTACAAAAAGTTCCTTCCAGTTTAAAATTAGGTAACTAATGAAAGATATATGACTGAGTTATTAAATGCAACATTAACATCTCTGACTTGACTCTCATTCTTCCAGCTTCCCAAAGCTGTAAAACATTAAAGAATGATAAAGTGGTGCAAGTAGGGCCCTGGTGAGTCTGGAGTGCTGTAACCCACCCCCTTAACCCAAGGATCAGCCTGGTCCTGCTCACTTAAGCTTCTCTTCAGGGTCCAACAGAACAGCAGAAAATGTGAGAGGTGAATTGTCCTGTATCAGCTGCAGGATAATGAGACTTGCAAGGCACCAGCTCAGCAGGAAAGATGTTGTTGTGGTTGAGATCCCACCATTCTCAATTGGCTCAGAAGGAAGCCTGCATTGAAAGCTGGGTTCAGCCCTCATGGGGCAGATTTTCTGTGTCAGTGAGGCTAGGGTGATGTAAAAACCTTCAGCCTCTCTCTTTTTTTTTTTTTTTTTTTTTGGAGAAACTGTATCTCCTCTAGCTGAAGCCCAGAGTGTGAATGCTTGCCTTGTGTTTGTCCTTGGTAAATCATGAAAAGACCAAATGCTGAGCCCAGGCTGAGTCTGCTCCAGCAGTCAGAGAAAGATAATTTACAGGACTGTGTGGAACATTTGGGGCTGAACACAGCAGTGACAAAAAGCAGAACATGCTGAAATACAATGCTGAATGCATGTTGTCTGGCCACAGAGAAGCTGATTCTGCCTGAGACATTAGTTCTTGAAACAGAAAACCTCAAGTCCAAGAGGTTTCCTGTGTGCTAGCTACTCCCAAGGCCCATGGGCATCCTGGTCCTGCTCCATGCTTGGTGACAGGGTCAGGGCTGCAGATGCTGCCAGCATCCCTGCCTCTGCTGACACCTGGGAGAGATGTGAGGAAAAGGAGCTTGCTACCTTCAATAGCTAGACTGCAGCTGATTGTCAAAGGCAGCCTAATTTAATTAGTGTTGAACTGGATCTTTATTTAATGAGATCTGAGACTAATTAATTTTTGGAGTCACAGTATGAAAGACGCTTTGTTCCTTTTGAATAGGTAATTAAGTGAGGCATATGCAGACAGTCAATGCTCTGCTGCATTTGCAAAGGGTTTGTTCTCCTTATCTTCATCTTCTTTGTATAAGCACTTCGGAATTAGGAATTAATTGTTTTGTTGCTAATGATGTTTGGTATAATTATCTTGCTTTAGAATGACACACTTTGTCCAAGTTGTGGGTCATGGGTACAGAGCAGAAGACAAGCTGCCCAGGATGATGGGTTGTCTTTGAATTTCCCAGAGCCAAAGCTACCTTTGCTCAGGAACAGAGTGGCCAGCTGGGATCCACTGCAGAGTGGCAGGTGACAACATTTCAAAACACCAGCTCCAGCTGGCTTTCCAGTGTGGACAAGTTGTCTTTCATGTGGTTTATCCTCACCTGGTTCTACCAGAGTAGCATGGTCACACCACAATATTTAGCTGCCTGGTTCTTGGAGAAGGAGATTTTTTGGTCCTTTTTTTTTTCATTTGTAGTGGTGCTGTGTGTACCACTGCACTGGATCAGAACAGCTTGGCTGTTTTGATCCTCATGCCCATAAAAGCCTCAGGGGCTTCAGTGTTTGCAAACTCAAGGCAACATCTCCTTAATTGAAGTGACATTAATTTGCAAGCCAAGAATTAATATTTTGAGTTCTGATGTTTATGAATTAGTCTTGTGAGACTTGTTCTCCATTGGCACCAGCAAATAACCCACAATGTTCAATATCTAGCAGGTCATTTCCATTAGAAAGCAAACTTGGTGTTTGAGCCCAGCATTTCTGAGCATGTCCTTAATGAATCTTTTTCATTTGTGATGCTCAAGACAGAGGCTCATGGTCTCTGGCAGCTGAGTTAGCACATAGATGAGAACAACTTTGATTTTTCTGAAGATCATCCTTGTCCTGACTATTTTGTGGGCTCTCTTTTCTACCTCACTGCACATTTATGTACATCTGTGGGTACATACCTGGGCTGTACATCTGTGTGAGTCTGCAAGGAAACCAGGTGACATTCACAAGACTTTTCATCCATGTGCACGTGCTCTCTGTTGCAAAAGCTCAGTCTTTGAAGGCTGTGGGTTGGTACAAGATCATGGCTGAAGGATCAGTGCAAGCCATTGACATAGTGTATGTACTAAAACTTCTGACCTCAGCTCAACCTATTAATCTAAATAAAAAAGAAAATTGTAACTTCTTGGTGACCCAACCTTATCAGAAAGAAAAGGAATAGTTCATATTGACAGTAGAGAGAAGCTAGGGCAATGACAGTATGTCCCTGTCAGGATACTGCCCTGCCACATCCCTAGATTGATTTCTTGCTTTTTTCCTCTCATCCATATCTTTGGAGATCCATTCTCATGTTCCAATGTCTTTCCAGGATCATAGTAACACCTCTTCCAGCAGGCTGCTCCAGAACGGCACATATTTCAGATTTGTAGCACAAACAGGGAATGCACTGTTAAACCATTTCTGCCAACCCTAGTTTCTACATCTACATATTCACCTTTGGAGGAGACTTGTGCTCAAACACATCTTCAGAGAATCCCTACAGCTTTAACTTTGGGACTCCAGCCTATCCTTTCTGCTGGGGTCTGTCTGTGCTGAATGCAATCTGCTATAATCATGCTTTTTTATCTTTCATTGCTTAAGGGCTGCTTTCCTATCCCCTGACAGAGTCATTAATTTTTTTCCTACTCTTATGAACCTCTTTCTACACTTTCAGATGGTCCTCTTGGATTTTCTTCAGAAATTCCCCACAAGAGGCATCTGGTGCTCTTGCCTGTAGGGCACTCTCTAACCACAGGCAGTTGCCTGTATTAGCTGGCTGCCAAAATGGCAAGGCAGTCCTGGCAAAGTTGTTTGAGACTGGAGCCCAAGAAAGCCATGCTGGTGACCACACCAGCTGTGTGCCAGCTGCAGGAAACCCTGGCCCATATGGCTCTTGCAGGGCAGGGGATATTTGCAGAAAGGGACTGCTGTTCCTTTGATCCTTTCCACGTGGCAAACAAACAGTGACTGCAGGGCTCTTTGCCCTTTCTCTTACCGTTCCCAGCTCCCTATCCCAGCTCTGCCCCTCTCCCTGCTCCTGCTTCCTGGGAATTCTTGAGCTGCCCCAAGCATGGAGAGGTGCATGGGGCTTGCATTGATGTGGCAGTGCGGGAGGGCTGGAGCAGGAGAGCCCGAGAGCAGGTGCACTGTGGTTAGGGCATATGACTCTATCCACTTAATCACCTCCGAGCAGGTCTCCACCTATTCCTCTCTCTCCTTTTCTGGAAAGTTACTGTAACTTCACATTTGTGATGCTTTCTGCTGCTGCAAGCAGGATGACTTGTTTACTGCTGTTCAGTCACCTGCAAATAACTTGCTTTTGTTCAGCTGCATCATTTAAGGATAGCCTGAATCTGCTGAATGGCTTCCCCAGCCTGGCTTGCACAGTTCTTGACCATTGTGAAGGGCAGGAGTTTCTTCTACAGCTTATGGTTGGTGTGTGCTGAGGTGATGGGGAGTGCATCATGAGGCACAGAGCCCTGCAGGATCAGACCTGGCTGGAGGGAGAGGATGGCAATGCAGCATTTACAGACAGATGTGAGCCCCTGTCTGGCCTGGACTAAAGCCAGCACTAGACTGAGCCATGGCCATGTTTGTGCTGGGTGTATTGGTCTGGGGTCTCAGCCATGCTCAAATTACTGCACAGTTTGGGTCCTGAGATGAATCTTACCTGGCTGGGGCTGAGCTTGCCAGGGTCTGCCCAGAAACCAGCAGGACAACTTAAGGTACATATCTCACAGACATGGCAAATTTGTCTACAGTATCTAGTAGCTGATCCATCCAGATTCCTCACCATTAATCTTCATCTGGCATCACACATCTTGAGGTCAACAGTGTTGAGATCAGCCAAAATCAATATAATTCTACATTGCAAGTGTATCCTCAGTGCAGTGCAGCTGTCCTTGCTATGCAGGGAACACAACTTTATCTCCCAGAGCGACATGTTGAATTTATTGCTTGGGATGTTCAGTGAACATAGGGTAGTGGGTGGGGAAAATCCGGGGGTTTGATTCAGAATTTGTGCTGTATCTGTGAGTAAGAACACACATCTGATTCAAAGCACACAGCTCCTGTTTGGGGTCCTGTCTTCCACTGTGCTGCTCTCCTCCTTTCTTGGGCTTTGCAGTACAGAACTGGCTAGCTGAGGGGTGCAGTAAAGGAAGATCAGGAACAGAAATCATATTGAATAAAACTGATCATGTGTGGGAATAAAAGCAGGTTTTTATCCTTATATGCAAGTGGGAGAGGGGGATCATTCAAATGAAGAGATTGTTTCCCTTTTAACTTAACTCTTGAAAAATGCCACAGTGAATTATTTAATCTCCTTAAGCAGATCCCCTCCTCTGGCTTCCTCACAGTCATTTGCTCACCGTGTCCATGTCAGCCTCAGCACAGGGAAAATTGTTCACAGTTCTGACTCCTGTGCTAAGAGGGATTTCTGCATACCTGTTTCCCAGGCTGCTTGCTTGCTGAGCACTCCCCAGGGCATGAAAAGTGGGAAAATACAAAAAAGGGAAAGATACAGTTGGAGCCTGTTAATTAAATTGAAACAATATCCTGGTGGCAAAAAACCTTACTTAAGTCAGTGAGAATTCTTTTGTGACTAGAATAAGGACAGTTTCAGCCCAGCCCTGGATCCATGTGTCCTGTTTATATTGCTTTTGGGCCATTTAAACCTCTGCTGCTTATATTTAGGTTTTGAACCTCATGTTGCACTCTCATCCATGGGCTGCTCTTGGCTCTGGTCACTTCTCAAATGGTTCCTGAGTGCAATATCAAAGTCCAAACCGAACAGAGCTCTGTGGCTGAAAGGGAAGACACCAGGACCTTTGCAGAGATAAATAAGACTGTGCTTTGCCTGAGGGCATAACTCCACGTATGGCTCTGGAAAGCTTTAGGAGGTCTTAGGAGAATACTAGACTTTGTTCTGCTTCTTCCTTGAGGCTGAAGCATCTGATATTATTCTGCTGTTGCTTTCCTGTTGGCCTAAAGTTGAACCAGAATGACAGAGCAGGATTTTCTGGCTCTGGGACCAACTTCAAGGAAGTCATCATGGAGAGTGGCTTCTTTTCATGCATGGTGTCTACTGCAGGGTTATTCTCAGTGTGCATGTTATCACCTTGTATGATATATAATCACCCAGAGGCTAGGACATGCAAGCACATGGTTATGAATACCCACAGAAACACTGTGATCCCTTGCCCTGATGCCAGAGATAAATACTTTGACTCTGGACTCTATTATATCCTCAGAACCAAACCACTCAGCAAACCTGCCTCGTGATTCCACTCAGCCCTGTCATAATGATTTTAGAAGAAAACCACAAGAAACGTGGTGGTTTTGGGTCCTTGTCAAAGCACAGCAGAGGAGTGTTGGTGGATTACTTTTTAAAAATTCATTTTAACATTACATTCAGAATGAAAGTCTGGGCGTATACCTAAATGTTAGAAATGTAAAGAGGGTCTTACATATAATTGTGGTGAGAAACCACTGGATATCATTTGAAAACTTAACTGTGGATGCAGGAGATGAGATAATTTAAATACAACTATGTGAAATCCCACCATGGAAACTGTATGTGCTTCTGGGTTACTCTACCCTTTCTTAGCTTCCTCTTTTGTCTGAAAAGGTCTACTCTTTCTCGTACTTTAACAATTATAAACATACTTCAGCTCTGTGAATTTAACCTTTTCTTCTCCTATCCTTTGTCTGTGCTTTCTCCAGACACACATACATACAAAAAGTAGCCCATGGCATGTACCTGGAGAGGACGTGCCCTCCTCTGCACAACTGGGCACAGATGCAGTTGCAGGCAGCTGCTGTGAAACCAAATCTTTTTGTGATGAATAACAGCTCTGGAGCTCAGCAGGCATCTGACTATGACTGGTGAAGGGATTGCTGAGGTCAGTGGCAGCGTGTGCAATTACAAAACACTGGGCAGTTGTCCAGGTGGTTGGTGGAGGCACAAGCACAACCCTACAGCTACAAGTGCACTTGAGGCTCCGGACAGGGCAGGGTTCAGGACAGGGGAGTGTGGTGGTGGCAGCTCAGGCAACTGCAGCTGTGACTCGTGACAGTGAGCAGAGCTCTGGGGAAGGTGAGTGAGAGGCTCCAGAGTCTGCAGCAAGCTTCTTCTCCTGGGCTATCCAACAGCCTATGGGCAAGGCCAGCCAGCCCAGCTGTGCAGGGAGAGCTGGCAACCATGCTCCCAGCAAGGCCAGATGTGCTGCTCTGGATGGTGGGGGCACTATCATGCCTTCATCCAACCCTTTTCTCTGCTGAGGTAATTATTATTGCAGCAGGCAGGGAACACAATGGGGAATTTGCCTTCAGATGCTGCTGACCACAGCACAATGTCTGAAGTCCCACTTTTCTTCGTGTGAATGAGAAACTGGCCCTTGAAGTGATAAAGCCTAAACACTCACAGGGAGTTATCCTAATAGCATGTGAGGTATGAGAACAGCCACAGCAAGAGGAGCCAGGTGGGCAGCTGGGGTTGAAGCACCTTTGGCATCCACCAAAAGAGCCCAGAATTTGTCAAGAGTCCTTTCCCAAAGCTGTAACTGCTGATGCATCAGCTGTTCTGAATTGCTCATCTTTCTTTCAAGTCCTTGTGGGACAGGAACATCTGGGTTAGAGGCCACCAGCAGGTAGCACTGCTGTGGCTCTCTGTGCCCTGGCACAGGGAAGTTTACAGTCCTTCCAAGAGGTGTGACACAGAAAAGGCCTCCTGAAATTAATAACAGGGTCTGCTTCATGTGCAGAGGATCCTGTCCTCTTCCCCAGTGCTTTAAAAAGGAGTGCAAAGGGCCCCAGTGAAGCCAACCTTGCACACCATAGATGGAGCTTTCTTAGATCGCTTTAACGGTTGGAATTGTGAAATATTTGTTGCATCTGTAATTAGGGAGTAGAACAGATGGCTAAAGCTTAGTTGTAATTAAAGTCTAATGCACAGGAAAATAACCCTATGCAGCCGGTGATTCAGCAGCAACCAAAGAATTTTAATTCTTTCTTTGCTGGGCTTAAGCTTCAATTGTAGGAATTGGGACTTCAGGGAAAGTCTGTTGCATCACTTATTACATAGGGACATGGCTTTATATTAAAGGATGGTGTGGAAATTTTTGATTGCTATGTATTAAGTTATATTGTGTGGTCTTGCCTACCTTAGTAACCTGAAATCATGTGTGAAAAAGGTATGTGAATTGTTTTAACAACACAGAATCTGCATGTTGCAATCCGTTTTAGAAGAGACTTTCTTAAAACCTGTCTGCCTAGCCATTGATTGCCAATGCTTCAGGTTAAGGTATTTGGAAAGACACATTAATTAGGTGCTCTTAGACAAGAACATATTTTATTTATAAATCTGTTTTAAAAGGAGTTTTCAGAAATATCATTTAAATCACATTTAACATCACTTTCAAGTAGAGACCTTATGACATGAGAACTGGAAGCAATTTAATAAAATGAGCAATTCTCATTTCCTGAGAGGCAGGAGAATAGATTAGGAGTTAGCATCAGGCAAAGAAACATGGAGAGCTTTGCAGACTCTGGAAATGGTTTATATGTTTGGGGCTGTTTTTTGCACTCTACTCTTATTAGAGCAGAGAGAGGTCTATAATATAACCTGCCAGAGGTATGTGAAGCCAGCTCTCCCAGAAGGAGAACATGAACAGTTCTGGACCATTCCTGGAGACTGGAGAAAACATCAGAGAAAAATTCTTATGAGCATTCCTCTTCCTCATCTTCTGAGAAGACTTACTGGAAAGATTCACCTGTATCTACTTGGGATATGGGGACAGCCATTGGTACATTAATGATGCACCTGTTGGGGCTACAGCTGTCTGAGAGGCACCTCCTCCTCCCTTTTGCAGCAGGCTGGAAAGAGCAGTGTTAAGTGACAGGTTTTTCTCAAAGCTGTCATCAGCCTTGAGTGGCCACTGCTCTTTCAGAACCTGTCCCTGGAGGACCTGGGTGGCGTCTCTTTCGTAGTGAGCATGAAGGGAACAAGAAATGCCAGCTACTTGATATTTATTGTGGTTATAGGCATGCAGACAGCCCATAAGTGCTCAGTGGATAATCAGCATACCTTGCATTTTGGTTGTCCCTCAGTGCTGTCTCAAGCTACAGCAGATTTTAGTGCAGGAGTTGTGTGTATTCTCTCTTGGCTCCACAAGACTTGTAAAAGATGTTCAGTGGAGTTAATGCTGGGAATCCTTGAGCAGGAGGCAGGTGGTGTTAAGGTTTCTGAACTGATGCTGTTTGAGCAACTCGCGCCATGCTTTGGAACCCTACCCTTAAAAAAGGTGACTTGAGGAAAAAAATCAAACAAAAGCACCAAGAAAAAAAAAAAAAAGCAGGAGTATTTCCCACCTCTGGACTTGTCTCAAATGTGAACCTAGGGGCTAAAATACCCTTTCTCTTCAGGGCTTGTGCACTCCTGCAAGACAGAGCTGACCTCTGCTTTCACACCCACACAGACTGTGGTCTCTAAGTGACTCTGGAGTGGCCCCCCAGAAAGAGGTATGGAAAGTTACTGGTCACTGGTGACAGGGATCATCACCAGATGACAGGGATCACCAGATGGCAGGTATCACCAGGTGACAGGGATCCCCGGTGACAGGGATCACCAGATGGCACTGTTAAGCGCACTCGCAGTACCTCACTTTCCAGCACGGTGCTGCCTCAGAACAGGCAGCGCTGCCAAGGTTTCTAAGAGGCTGATAGTTGAAAACCAACTATTGGTTCTCAGTCTGCCCACAGTGTTGCTACCTGGGGGAGATTTGATCCCCTCAGAAGGAGGGACTGGGCTTCTAAAAGCATAGGATTACCTGTGTGTTGGGTACCTCTTGTTCTAGCTGTGTTACCGATGGTGTCACTTCTGGCAGCCTCACCTCCCAAGGATGAGCAATACTGGCTTCTGCCATCCCGTGGCCGTGGGAAAATTACCCTGGTTTGAAAAGCTGAAGGCTGAGTTGGGAGTTTGGGACACGGAGTTATCTTTTGCCTGCTTCAAGGGTGCAATGTATGACGTGCTTAGGCTGAGTCACAGCAGAAATTGTTTCACTTTGGAAAAAGTGAGGTGCGAAGATTTGATCATATCACATGTGAGGCTTTGTTTTTTTTCAAGGATGCATGTATGGTTATTAACATCAAAGCACAAGGATGGGGGTAATGCAAGAGACTCTCTTTTAGTTGTTATCTTCTCCACAAAGACATGAAACACTGGCTCTTCAGCTTTCCTCAGCTTTGCTCTGAGACAAAAAATGTTTCATTAACTTAAGTGGCATCAAACTCTTATTTTATGCCCATGTACTGTACTGTCACTGATTAAGTGGATTTTGTGCTCCATCCTGAGGAGGACGGGCCAACTAGCAGAGTTAAGCATGTCCCATCTCTAGTGTTTTTCAAACTGTAAGCCTGGAAAAGGACCTCTGCCCCTAACTGCAGGCATTCTTGGCTCTATCTCCAGCACAGACAGGAGGGAAATTACTGCCTATGTGAACACACCCACCTTAATGGTGAGCCGGGTACTGCTGGCTGGGGAGGTGTGGAAGTGCAGGCTTTAGCAGAGGATGTTCAGGTTTGCAACCAGGGCTTCCATCGCTAGTGGTTAATGCTTTAGGGATTTTTGTTTTAATTGCTACTGTTCTTGAACTGGCTTTAATCCCATTAGTTCAGGTATGCCTGCAGGAGCTGTGCTTGCACCTTGGATTGCAGGAGAGACATAGCCTTAATGCTGGGAACTAAAGCTCTGCCAGCCAAGCAGGGAGTTTTTGTTGTATCCTGTTTGGAAATGAGAAATTCTTTCGTGACCAATGCTTTTGCATTGAGGATTTATTTTCTGAAGCTGCCAAAAGGGCAGAAAGGTTTCTGCTTCTGCAGAGCAGGCAGGAGATGGGAAAGTGCAGGAACAGCAGGGTTGATAGCAGCAACATGACATTGCTACAATTCAGCTCGGCTCTGACTCACAAGGAAGAGTCAGAGGCTGTGAAAGATGAGTGATGCAGCAATAAACTCGGTTTACTGCATTTCTGTGTCTTCCATCGAGGCTGACAGTAAAAGCTCTCCTTGTTAGGAACTTTCTCTCTGAGTCAATCTCTCCACACAGACAACTTGATTCAGCAAATCTTTTGCTTTGCTTCACGTAGAGGAAGCCTCTTCTTTCATTTGCTGCTGGGCTGGTGCTGCTGCCTGTCACCAGCACTTCAGAAGCTGATATCCTAGAATTCTGTGAACCAACCTCTGTGGCTTCTGATGTGAACACCTGGAAGATGTGAGCAGAGCGTGAGAAAACTCTGGGATGGGTCTGTGGTGAGAGGATGAGTGTGAGCCTGTGCTAGAAAACTGATGGGAAATTGCAGGGAGCTCCTGGTGCTGCCCTCCTTCACCACCCCCTCCAGTGCCCAGCAGGGCTGGGGCAGACCTTCACCCACGAGGGATGTGGTCACCGAGGTTCCTGTCCCCAACCTGGGCTTGACCCTACGGGGGTGATGACGCTGTGTGTATTTGTGGCACGGCTCTTGCCAGAATGCCAGACATGTCGTGTGGCAGCTGAATGGGGAGACCAAGCCTTCCACCTACACAGCTCCTGGCACCCCTTTGATATGCAATCCTGACCCCATGGCAGGGTGGTGCCACCTGTCTGGGGCGCTCTGGCCTCCAGCCCCACTTTGGGCCAGGCTGTGGCCCCGCTGTGTCTCGGAGCGCCTGGAGACGCGGCACAGCTGCGCTGACGTCAGGGAGGGAAATTCCCTCCCTCCCCCTCGGGTGGCAGGAGTTTCCAGTGGGACTTGTGCATGGCCTGCCAGCTCTCGAGGACAGGACAGGCTCTCCTGGGGCCAGAGCTGGGACAGAGCCTCCTTTTGGCCTTGTTTCTGGTTTATCACTATAGTCACTGCTCTGTGTTTTACCTTCTTCACATCTGCCTGAATAACCATAAGGCTTGGCAAGGGAGATGAAGCAATATTCCAATTTGGTCTCTCAGACCTGCTTTCTTTTGCTCCTTCTTCATAGAGAGAAGTGCCCTGTTTTTTAGTAACAGTGGAAAGAAACCTCTCCAGTGCTCATATCTACTCTTTGCTGGTGGTATTACCCTTACAATTAGTTTTGTTTGATGACTTCTCAAAGGGGAGAGAATGGAGACTGCAGCTTCCAAAACATATGTTCATCTTCAGGTCTGCTCCTATGCCATCTCCTTCCAGCTACTCAAAAACAAGGGTCAAAACTTTCTGCTGCCCCCACTGTAGGAGAATGAAGACACAGCGTGGCCCTCAGTGGTGGGAATGTGTCCAGGAGAGGAGACAGCCATAGCTGTACTGAGTTAACCAACACACTGTGACACAGGAAACTACAACTCTGAGGATCTTGATGGGGAGTCAGTGAGATAGAGGCTGATGGATTAGAAGTGAGGCCAACCTCAGGCACGCTTTTTGGCTTGTCCTGATCCCATGGAAACACAAGGAGTTGGTGCTTGTGGGAAGCCCAGAGGACAGCTCAATTAACCTGCTGAGATGGGTGCTCTGGGCTTTCTCCTAGAACCAGTCTCTGCTCTGGGACTTGGAAGATGGGAAAGCCTACAGCAAACAAAGGATGCCACTAAGTGTTCTGTGGGAGCTGGAAGTCTCTATAAGCATGTGGGAGAACAGGAAAATAGTAAAAAGTGCTTTGCTAGAGCTGTGGGGTTGGAGCAGAAGGGGAGGCAGTGGGAAACTCCTGTTGTAGCTGTTCTGGGTTACTTGAAAGTATTAATAGTTTCAGGGTTGCTCAAGCAGAGAACTATGGCATGCCCTGAAATAACTACAAAGTAGGTGATGGTGAGAGATGAGAACATGGAAGAATTCAGCTTTTCCCCTCTGAGGCAGTCAGTGTTCCAGTTGCTGTCATCTGAGTTCCTGCTGAGACAAGACCCTGGGGACAAACACTCAAGAAGTGGTTTGTTCCTCATGAAAACATCTGTTATCCCTGCAAAGGAGAATACTGAAAAATGGAAACTATACTGATCTTTGCTGTGAGTGGATGATGCTGACACTACAGATGTGACACAGGAGACACCAAAGGCAACCAGACAGCTCTGAAAGCACTTCCCATTGTCCTGTTGAGCAGGGCTGGAACAGTGCCCTGTCCTTTGTTTCCTCCTAAATCTGCCTAAGCAGTCGATGGCCAGCATGAGGATTGTGCAGAGCTCCAGGTGTGTGGTATTGACATGGAGATGGCAGCTTGAAGCTGGTGTGTATTTTTAAGACCACAGTTGTTGGCACTGAGATGTTTAGGTTAAGCTGGAGAAGGATGTGGGCAGTGGTACATTGAGACACCTTTGCCATCTTCTCTCCAGATGTGCCTGTAGGGTTGTGCTGGACTGCTTGCTCACTGGATTTTCACCAGTCCTGGGCCCACACTTGGCCATCAGGGACCAAGTGTGACCTGCACAGATGCGGGGAGCTGAGCTGGGCTCAATCCCTCAGGCCCCACCAGCAGGTCTGTGCTCCTCAGACAGGGCCAGCATGAGGGGCCTGGGGTATGAGTGCCCTTCTTTACTGCTTTGTCTTTGCACTAGGGACAAAAGGTGCTGGGGGAATGGGAGGATCATGTGTAGAATTGTGGTGGGTTTATTTATTTATTTATTTATTAAGTTTGCTCTCCTCCCTGTCTCTTGTTTCTCAATATGGAAGGTGCAGCAGGGAAGGCTTTGATGGGCCAAAAGCCAGAAATTTGACACTTCTGGAGCAGTGGGATCAAAAATTAGCTGGAGGCAAAATCTGAATTCTTAAGGAAGTTTTTCCCACCATCACAACATTCAGGTAGATCCTCCAAATTCTGTGAGGGTCATATTCCTGTGTCCTCTTTCCCTCCACTGGAGTTACTGAAGTCTTTGCTTACTTCTGTTCATGAAATTCCTAAAACCTCGGTTCCTTTGAAACCTTTAAACATCCCTAATGTTTAATGTTTTAACCCCACTTAGTTAAAATCAAAAAAATGTGCTCAAAAGGCATGCTGATGTGGCTTTCTGTTCCCTTGGATAGCCAAGCTCAAAACAGTTTATTGCTTGTAGGAGGGAATTATTTCCTTCTCGTCAACTTTTTTTTCTAACAAAAAAAAAATTCCCCAAATATCCCACAGACTTCTTGCTCTTAAAATAAATTAATTTTAACTTAAAAAAAAAAAAAAAAAAAAAACCCAAAAAACAAAAAACCAAAAAGACCACAACCACTCCCCTGGAAACCCCGAGCTGTGAATGAAATGTTTCATCCTCTGGTGTAAAGGGTGGGTCTGATTTCAGGCAAATCCTGGAAACAGTATTTGCAAAGGTGGCTCAGAGCGAAGCCGGCATCTTCCTGTCTTCTTCAGCTCCAAGTGGCTCAGCGGTCCCACGGAGCAGGGCTGGAGGCACAGAGGTGTCAGGACGCCGCTCTCCCTTGTGCCCTTCCCAGGGCTGGGGCTGCTCACAGGCATCCCGGCTTCGGGCGGCGGTGCGGACACCATCACACCACCATAAATCCCCAGCAGTCTCGTCCCGGCGATACAAATGCTAAGAGAGAATGTCCCGGGGATACAAATGCTAAGAGAGAACGTCCTGGCCGTTTCAGCCGCAGCCCGGGCGCAGGGAGGCTGCACGGAGGGGCACGGGGAGCGCGGCGCAGCTGTGCCCGGGCTGCCGGTGCCTCGCAGCGGCGAGAGGAGCGCAGCCCCGCATTCCTGCCCACCTACACACACACACACACATACACACATACACACGCTGCCTGCGGCCAGCACCGCGGCTCGGCTGGAAATCCGCTGTCCAGACACGGCGCCCACAGCCCGGCTTCCTCCCGCTGCTGCAGACGCGTGCCTGGAGCCGCCGGAGCCGCCCGACACCAGCTCGGCGGGGAAGGGTCCTGGAAGGGCACACAGCCCTGGGGATGGCACTAACCCTTCTCCTCTTGAGGTCTGCCACTGAAAGATGCTCCCCCTCGCCTGTGCTCCCAGGATCACAATCACGGGCTAGTTTGGGTTAGAAGGGACCTTAAAGATCATCCAGTTCCAAGCCCCTTGCTGTGCGGAAGGGGCACCTTCCACTAGAACAGGTTGTTCAGAACTCCATCATGAGCTAGCCACAGCTTCTCTGGGCAACCTGTTCCACTGCCTCACCACCCTCACAGCAAAGAATTTCTTCTTAAAGTAAATAATTTCTCCCTAAATTAAGTTTACTAGTAGTCACTCAGACCCCCCTCTGAAATATCCCCAGCTCTCAAACATCTCGGACTCCATCTCCCAGTAGGTTTCCTTTTAGGCAGTGCAAATGAACTTGGCCAAATACCAGTGAGCCCCGAGAGCCTCCCAGCTATGCATGGGGCACTGGCAATTCACACAGGCACACCCCTGTGCTTGTGTTTCCACCGCCGACTGTGCTATGCAGCGTGCCTTGCAGCTGACAGGAGCTGGATGCAACCTCACTGCACCGGTGAGTATGTCCGCCCAAAAGCCAGGTCCATCAACCCACAGCTGAGTGTTGGCTGTGAGCAGGAGGGAGGAAGGAAGTTTGGGCTGCAGGAGAGAAATCAGGACACTTGCTGGCTTTTGCAGGGGGCTTTTGTACACTACTGCCAGTGGGTTTCCATGGCTGTTTTCCTCTTTTGCTGGGAAAAGCAAAAGATATACATTCTGAGCTATCTTAGAACATGTCCAGATCTCTGTGGGAGGATGAAAATGGGAAAAGCAGGCAGCTGTTGTGTGCACTGTCAAAGCAAACCAAACCATGAGCAATTTGCATTTACCCAACCCCTGGCAGGAGGGGTGGTACAGGTCTTAGGTTCCTTTTGAAGGCTTTATGGAAATGTCCTTGTTAGAAACATCTCTCATCAGTGCCTTGTGAGTGAGAAGAGAGCCCTGTTACAAGCTACTACTTATCAGAATTATTTGGTGCTGCTTTTCTATTTTTTTTTCTCAGGAGAAATTATTCTTTTGGTGTGAATTGCTAGCTGGAGACTACCACTTCTTCACTGTGGCACTGCAAGACGTGTTCAGCACTGCAAAGAGGAACCACAGGATTGGGGATTTGGGCTGTAACAGACTTGTATTTACTGTGTCTGGGGTACCAAGGCTGTGCAGAGCTAAGGCAGTGTAAAACCAGAGGCCAGGTTCACCCTCAGAGACAGAGCCAGCCCAGCAGCAGCAATGTCAGGAGATGCCAGTTTTACTTCACAAAGCCCATGGGCTGTGTGATCTGGGCACATGCCAGGTGAGGAGACTGGCCAAAACCAGAAGAGGGTCTGTGTCTAGGTGGGAGTTATTCCCTGCTCCCAATGCATTGGCCATTGCACCCAGGCCATTCTGGGAAAGACTCTTCTCCAGCTCCCATGAAGAAGTAGGTAGAGCACGGTTTCACAAGAACAGCAGTTTTCTCATGATGTTTCTTTTGCCTTTTAGGGTGAAATCTACGAGGAGAGACAAACTTTTCCAGGCTGTTTGGACAGCACACAATGCATGACCACCCTTCCACGAAGTCAGGCTTGAGGAGGTAACAGCTAATCCCACCATGGGCATGGTAGATTCCAGCCAGCTTCTGGTGTTTCTCCAGGAGCAAGCACAAGGTCTCAGCAGTGTGCCCAGAGCCCAGCCTGGTGCCTGCATGCAGTCTTGGTTATCCATACCCACATCCATGGGTGCAGATTGAAACCACATCCTGGAGTAAGAGAGCACGAAGCCAAGCTCTTGCTCACATGGTCTGGGCAGGGAGGGCACTTCCTTGCAGTGTGTTTGGTTAAAGGTGGATGCTCAAGGGCTAGAACAGAGCCAGGCTGGCAGTGAGTTGGTGTGGCCCTCCTTGCCCATTCCCTGGAGGTATTTGCCCACAGCCCTGATTTCAGCAGCAGGAGAAGATGCAGCCACTCTGAAGCTCTCTCTGGGCTGCTTTGTGTGTATGCAAACCCTGCTGTGAATCTTCCTCTCTCCTCCCCAGAAAATTTGGAGATTCCCATATCTCTTCCCCAATAACATAAGCTACAAAGTTTGACGTTTACTCCACGGTTCTGCCTAAGAGAGAAAAGGTGTTTGATATTACTGTTCTTCCATGGGCCAGGCAGGGGAAGCAGTGTCCAGCAGTAGGGAGCCCTTAACTCCAGTTAATAAACACACCCTTCACTTCCAGCCTCTCTTCCTTGGTGAGTGTCATTTAGTGAAAGCTGCTTGGACTTGGCCGGGGATCAGCCCTGCGAGTTTACAGGATTCACAATTCACAGATGTTAGGAACTATCAGGCTGAGTGTGGGTGGAGAATGTCAAGTCTGAAATAGCTCTCCTGCCACCCTGGCACAGGCAGCAAGGAAAATGTTTCCACGTGACATTCTTCGAACCAACATTTCCTACAAGGAAAACAAGAGGGGATAAGTAAGAGGCAATTGCTGCCATCTCGGAGGGCTCCTGACTTTTTCTCTGGGGTGGCTGGAATTTGTGCTGACATTGGCACAAAATATGCACTATAGCTGAGCTATAGGGCAGTCCCTTACACTTCTCCTTGTCCACACAAACATAAAGGTCTGCTTGAAGATGCAATCCCTCTGGTGCACAGATATGTGGGTGCTATTTTTTTCCTGCTGGAATCCATTTTAATTTAGCTCCTGATTCATATTTCATTCATTCTCCAAACCCACAAAACCAGGATAGGTTTACAGCCTGTACTATTTGGATAAATCATGGAGGGGGAAGAAACAGGGGGACAAAACAGGTTGCTTTCCTGAATGATTTTCTATGTGACTCAAAAGGGAGAAGAAAAAAACAAGAGGAGATGGTGGGGAGAGAATTAAAGCTGTTCTTTCTTGTTTTCATATTACTTCAGGAAAATCAGATCTGCTTTTCATCTTTGGTAGTTTGTTTTGGTGGACTTTACTCTTGTTTCTCTAGGCTTTGGTTTCTGAAAAAGATGTGATTTCTATTTTCTTACTTTTACTTTCTTCTCAAGATAATTGCAAATACCGGGGTTTTTTTTAATGCAGAAAATGTGTATGTTATTTACAAAATACCAAACAATGCAAGATTTCTGTATCATCTCGATTGTTTTGGAAAAAATGGCGAAAAGCTATAAAGGGAAACATTGAATATATCTGATAGTATTCTTGCAGGGAGGAGGGCAGGAAGGGGAGGCAGAGGAGCAAAAGTTCAGAGTTAATTTTAATTGAGGAATTTCCCCATATTTTGTCATTCAGTTTTGAAACTGTGACCACAACAGACTGTTTGAACTGTGGTGTGAGAAAGACTGAAAAATTCCCCAGACAACTATAAGCAGGTACTAACCCCAGAGTTGACAAGGAAAGCTTTTAAAGTATGATGAAATTCAGCACGGGCTGCACCCAGCAGAGGAAACTCCGGCCATCTGGAGACGAGGATGACCAGCGGCCACAGTAGTTTGTAAAATTGCAAGAGCTGCCAAAATTAAACTGTGAAGTCAGGCGGGAAGGCAACCAATGACCGGCGAGATCAGAAGTTCAGAGAAGCCCCAGATGAGCTCCCAACAACAAGTGTGGCCAGCGTACACCAAAGTTTATTAAGGATGTTGAGAGGAGGGGAAAATATCTGTGCAGAAGATGCCCAGCTGGCGAGGAGGGAGTGGTGGTGATGCTCGGGTGACTCTGTGAATCCCATTGGCCAAGTCCCCGGCAGATCCCACCCATCCACAAGTGTAAAATAAATCTCTAAAGTTGTACCTCGTGTACCACTTGACCTTATTGCTTTTAGCCCGCTGGCTTTATATCTATTTATTTATTTTATTTCGCCTCGTCCCCAAGGAGGGGCTGGAAGGAAATGAATTTTGAAGCAGCACCTTTCACCACCTTGCCATACTACCCTGATTCCTGCATCCAGCGGTGAGTCTGAGCGTGACGTAACTGTGCTATCGCAGGTTTGATCGCAGTCTCCTGTGTAATTGTTAACTTCCCTGCTATCGGCCGCTGGCAGCTGGGCTGCACGCGGAAAAAATGTGCCACTCTCTTCACGCTCAGTGGAGCTTATTATTATTTTTGGCTTTCTAACAGGTTACTGTTTAATTATAGGCATCCGTTTAAGATATCTCCTTTTCCTCTTTGGCATTAGAGGAAAAAAAAAAAATATTATAAATAACACGAAAGCTGATAGTATCTTTCCCCGGTGTTTTGGAGCAGAAGGTTACACTGTGCTTTGGGTAGTACAGGAATGGCTTTAACTTTATGTTGTGTGTTCGTTTGTTTCTTTAAAGTGAAAAAAACTTCTGGGAACAATATGAGCTAAAATATTGAGCCCTGAGATTTTGGAATTTAAAGGGTAAATAATTAATTTAAAAGATTCAGAGAAAAAAAAAAAACTGCCTTCTAAGAGAGAGTAATTTTCCAGGAATATTTTTTCCTTCTGTCTAACAGCCAGCGTCAGAGCCTGACAACCACTCTTATTTTAGCTTTGTTGTTACGCTGAGTTTTATAACTTTCCAGCAGATAAAAGAGCATGTCCACACGAGGTGTCACAGTATCACATTGTCGGTTTGTTTGTTTCTCCCAATAGAAGATACTATATTTAAGCATGCAAATGACATGTAGATGGTATTTTTCCAGTCGTAAAGTTCGGAGAGGTGAAATCCTCTGGGCACAGTCACTTGCTGAGCTCCTTTATAAGACTGGCTTCTGTCTGTGTTTTGTAAAAGCCCTGGCTGGTGTCTGACAGAGGCATTAATTTCTGGAAGAGTTAACTATTAACTCTGCATCCTTGCAGGGTGCTAAGGAAGGGTGCCCTGCTGCATGGCTCTGTGCTGGGGAAAGGGCTTGGCCACCATCACCCAGCCTGTGGCATTGCAGCCAGCTTTGCCATCTCTGCCTTTTTTCCCACTGTTGTGCTTTGATACAAGGTTTGTGGGGACTCTCATCCCCCCTAAATGCGGGTGTTTGGTGCCAGTGCTGTGTGAAGGTCCTGGGGAGGAGAGTGGGGACCTGGCAGCGAGGAGGAGCCGGGTTTGGGGCCAGCAGAGGGAAAGGAGAGGCTGGGGAATAGCACACGGTCCTTGGCAGTGCTGCCGTGGCACAGGAAGATGGAATGGAGCCGGGGGTATTGGATTCCCCAGAGAGACCTTCCACAACACCAGCCCAGGGCTGGCCAGGCACATGCAGCCACGCTCTGATCTCCTGCACACCCGCCCAGCCCTGCTGACCCCGCGGGGATGTGCCTGTGGCCAGCAGACAGCAGGACACGAGCAGGGCCTGCCCAGCCAGGTGGATTTGGGCTGGCAGTGGTGGAGTCTTCAGCACATTAATGTCTCCGTGGCTGAAAGCCCCAGCCAGGCAAATTCCAAAACTGAGAATGAAGAAAAAGGGTGAAAAAAGGGGAAAACTTTGACCTTGGAAAGTGTGAAGATGCACTGGGAAGTGTACCTGAGCTGTGGGACAGCTTCCCAGCCCGTGAACTCCTGCCAGATTGTATCCCTATCTCATGTCAAATAACAGGCTCCGAAAATTTGTGCTGTGGCTCAGGCAAAAAATTCAGCTGCAGCATGAATTAAAGAGAAAAGGAATCCATTTGGTAGAACTTTTTAAATGAGCCTTCCACCCCTACAAATCTGCTTCATGCAGTGAGTCAAGCCTTACAGCAGAAATGCTGCTCCTCAAGACACGCCTTTAGCAGCATGATGAGTTTTTAAGTGACCATTGCAGTGTGGGAAGCCTCAGGACAGAGAATTTGTGACACCCCTCAGTCATAAAACCTGTTTGAGATGTAGCTTAGAGTAACAACATGTCTCAGCTGTTATGCATGTCTCTTTACATGAGCCAAGAGTGGCATTTGTTCAATTATTAGTGACTGTGCTCTGCCACAGGTCAAAATCAGCTCAAAGCTGGCCCTAAAGATACTTTTCTCAGTCTGATACATAGATGGTCTTCATCTTTAAGCTCCACTGGTTGCATATTCATGATGTGTTATGTGACATTTCTCTGACTGCTTTAACAAAATTCAATAGTTTCAGAATTGCATTTATTTTACACTGTTTGAAACACTTCTGCTTTGATGTGGTCAAAATACTTTATTTAGCTAATACCAGTGTGCTTCTTTGCAATCTTAAAATTACATCTAGTAATTATCTAACCAGCAAACTGATAACGGTGAGCTGAGGTACGTTGGCAAAACACCAGTAGTGAAAAGTGTTCTAAACCCTGTTAAACTGGTGGGAGGGTATGTATGTCACACAGATTTCCCTGTAGTTCAGTGTGGAAGGGGAAGCAGTTATAAATCCCAGTTAACTCTAAGGTTTGTGGCTTTGATTTACCCTCTGCTGTTGCTTCATCTACTTATCTCTCCAGTTTGGGGGTGTCCAGCAGGCAGGGCACGTGGGAGCCAGCTAAAACATTTCCTCTGTCAAGAGGTGAAGACAGAGCACACCGAGGAGCATTAGCTAATGTGTCTTTATGATGCTCATATGCTTTATGCCTGTCATTTCACAGGCCATTGTAAAACGATATATCCAAACAACACAGTAATTCAGTGCCACAGATGAGGAAAAATAGCTGAGTGCCCAGACTCTGCACCTTGTGTGATTGTGTTTGGCCACTTTAGCCTCTGTCTCAACAACCCAGCTCCCTCATTTAGGTTATTAAATTCTTTGTAAATGTGGGTATCAAAGCAAAGCATCACAAAAAATCATAGGGAACTCAGCTGGGTCACAGGGCAGCAGCCTTCTCCTTCACAGCCCCACTCATTGCTGTGTGTTGGAGCTCAGTGCTGGAGCTGCAGCCCAGCTAACAGAGGGGCAGGGGAACAGTGGCTGCTGATGGGAATGTACATCCTTTTGCAGAAGTGAAGGATGCAAATGTAGCTTGTGACTGAAGAGAGGTTGTTTGGACAGGTGTATCTTGAATCTGCCCATCTGTCTTCTTAAACAGAAAGAGCTAAGAGATGCTAAAATTGGGCAGACCTCAAAGACTTTCTACTTGTAAAGGGAAATACTTGAAATCAGGAATATGCACAGAAAGTGCTCTGGCTCCTGGGCCTTGGGAAGTGCTGCTGTAATGACAAGAAGCACCTGCACTGAAGTGCCAGGCCACTGACCCCCACGAATTATTGGCTTGGATGGTACCGTGGGAGCTCATCCTGTGCTGCAGAAAACCCAGGTCAGCTCTGAGTCATAAAAAGAGACGATTATCTGAAACAGGCGGGATTTCCACCTTCCAAGAAGTGCCCACCTAGCTGCAGCTGAAAGCCACTAATGTAAGATGAAGAAGGCACTGTAATTATGATCAAAGTCCAGCTGTTGAGAGCTATGTAATTAGTATCTCTCCCCAAAGCTGCTTTTTTTCCAGCTAATGCCTGGTTGGGGGAGTGATGTTTACAGATAAGTTACTTGTGTTCTTGGAAATAATGGTCATTAGGCTGTGTTCTACCCAGGAGCTCTGTTCTTTGGGGGTTGTTGAGAATGCACCTGCTGGTGCACTGTCGTCCTGCCTGCTCTGCTCCTCCCTCTGCCCATGCCCAGGCTAATTGCTGGCCTCAGGATCCACATCGTTGCTGTGTTGAAGGTGCTCACCGTGGCTCACTCCTCCCTTTTGAATGAAAGGGCTCTCACACAAACTGCTCTTTCTCCTTTCATTTCTCACTTTGTATTCTCAACACAATGTGATACAGTTCGGCCTCCCAAGTCTCACTAATAACAGAGGAACAGCCCTGAAATCCTCTGGTCTCTGCAGTACCTGTGCTGGAAACCTGATTTCTCAGACATGGTCCTGGGTTTTGAGGAGGTTGCTAAAACCAAAAGATCAAACAAAACACCCCAGCCAGGTGTGTAGAAAAAAAAATCTGGTTTTAGAAAATAATGAGGAAAACTGTAAGAAATTACTTAAGGAGGGTATTAGAAATTAGTTGGAAAGAAGGGGAGTGTTTGAGCCATGGAAGCATCATCTCTTGGGTGCTGTATCTGGATGGATCTTGGTGAGCAGGGCCTAGTTCCAGCCAGCCAGAGCTCCCACGTTCCAAGAGATCTTTCATCAGGAGCATTTCATGTGTCACTTCACCTTCCCTCATTGGTTCCCACACCTATCAAACAGGGCTGGTGAACAGACTGCAGTTCTCAGATAGGAGTCTGGCCAAGCTGAATGCTGCAATACAGCACAGAGGTGGAAACTCACTGTACCCCCCGCTCATCACTGCCACCAGGCACTAATGAGACTGCAGGCTTCTTTCCCTTGGCTTGGGAGGGGACACATCCAGACAAAACATGCTGGCTGCAGCAGCAGAGGGCTGTGTCCCTCAAGGCTGTGAATTGATGCTGGAGTAATGGGCTCTCCTTTCACTCAGGTATCAGCTGGGTGACATTGGGACAGAGATTTGTTTAAGTTGTCATAGGGTCGTGTCCTGCAGGAGAATCTCATCCCACGTGCAGGCTCTGCAGAATCCTTGCTTTTGGGCAACTGCACATTTTTTCTCTTTCCCCATACCATACTTTGCTGAGGAATAACTGAACTCCTGCTATTACAGAGTGGACAAATTTCAGTTGCCTTCACCTATGCTATGGGAGCCCAAACTTGCTGTGTTGGCAGAAAGACCTGAAGACAAGTAAAGAAAGACACATGACTTTGGTGCAGATCTAGTTGCACAAATAGCCAGTGATAGTACAGGTACTTTCCAGAGACTCAGAGAGGGCCCAGAAATGGTTCTGAGCAGCTTGTGGTGTGCTCAGAGCAGCTGGTGCCTCCTGAAGGAGCAGAACTGGCTCTATGCGGGAAGGAGAGGTGGGAAGGTGCTTTTGTTTCTGGCCTCTGTGAGCTCTCCTGTGGGGTGCTGGTCACATTCACAGCTATGCTGCCACCCCTGGTAAAAATTCCATGAGGGAAGGACCACAGCTGGAGCCAGATGCACATGAGAGGACAGCACTCCATGTGCCAAAACAACCCTTGCAGAGCGGCCTCCTTGGCAGGAGGGCTTTGCAGAGCAGCTCTGCAGGGAACATGCTGCCAGCATGGGAGCTCTCAGCTGCCTCCTGCACCTCCTCAGGGATGTGTGCTGCTGATGGTGCACAGGGGAGGGTATCTATCTTATCTTTGAGGTCTGTTCTTTGGCCGCTGTCCTGTTCTTGTACTGTAATCTCATCAGAAGATGGGTTTAAAAGACAAAATCTTTACAAAACAGTGCTCGAGTTGCACATTGAAGGTTTTTCAGTTCTCTCTTCCTGGCAGAGCCCCTGAAGTGTGCTTATCCCTGCTGCCCTCCTCCATTCTGTACCTGCTGGACCCCTTTACTCCACAGCCACTGACAAGGACAGCACTTTTTTCTCTTCAAAACAGTATAGGCTTCTCAAGAAAATTTTTGTCTTCTTGGAGGTCCTTTTAGTGCTGCTTAAAGGATTAAAGTGGAACCAAACCAACCTTTTTTTTCTCAGATCCCAAAGGACCGCAAGGAGAATATGTGAAATCTTTCATGGGGTCCTTTATACTGTGAGGAGAGGACACCTGATTTATAACACCTTGCTCAACTCCCAAAAATCCTGAAGAAATTAAAGAAGCAAGCTCCTAATAGTTCATCTGTTCAGAGGCATTTAGGATGTTCATGGTACACGTTATAAGTTATAATTCCATGCTGATTTACATTGTACCTTCCGCTAATTTGCAAAAGCTCCTCTCAACAAACACCAGGATTTCTGGCCTGATACAAAGCAAAAGGGCTCAGCTTCGATTTGGGGAAAAATAAAACCCTCTGCTATTCAACATATATCCAAAACAGTATTGAAGACTTCCCTATAAAATAATTTCAATCGGAGTAATAAGGTATGGGGGAGGAAGGAGGGTCTTGGATGAGGAAGAAATCAAGGAAACTTGTCTTTCAGTTTGGTGCCTGGCTCTAAGCTAGTTTTGCATTTATGTGTCCTGGGAACGTGGACATGGCGGTGGGAGCCAGTGGTTATACTGCCATACAAATTTTGACTTCTTTTTGCCTTAAAATTTTGTAGCCCATGATCAACACTGAAATAATCAGAGTGAAAATATTTTGCTATAATAGATTTCTGAGGTTTGACTAGCTCTGCTGATAATAGATAACATCAGCTCAGACAGCTTCATGAAAACATCTGTATTTGTTCTTAGGCCTTACTTGGGAGTTTTTGGTGCCTGTTTACAATCACTCCTGTGTAGCAGATCACCTCCCCACAGGATTTTGCTGCTGAGTCATTTCCAATCAGGTGTTTAAATGCCACAGGTGGTCTGATGTGATAAATACCAGTACACATAAGCAAGGGGAATTCAGTTAGTGCATGGAGCTATAAAGAGAACAGCCACCTCCCCAAGTGAGAAGGGGGAAATCCTGCAGTAAGTGATCAGGGCTTCAGTAGGTTCTTTGCAACATAAAAATAAGCCTGCTTACAAAACCCTGCCCTGGGACGTTCAGTGCCTGTGTTGTTTAGTAATGTTGATAGGCACAAAAGTCACTGCAGGCTGAACAAATGCATGGAAAGAAGCCCGAATTGTGCTGGTGAGCTGGATGCTGCAAACAGCAGTGGCTCAGCTGTGTATTGCCAGCAGCGTCTGGGGAGCAGGAGCTGGGGAGGAACAACAGTGGGACGGCTGGAATTGCTGTAAGTGGGGTATATGAGATGGCAGTGACAGGTGTGAAACTGTATTTCAGCTGGCTCTGAGAGTTAACACGGGTATTAGGTCGTCAAATATTACAGCATTAAAACTCACCATGTAAAACAACAAAATTTCTTTACACAGTTTTCCAAGTTTGGTTGTTCATATTTATGAATTTTCATCTTGAAATATACAGGATGGAAACGTCATTCCTGTTTTTGATGAAAAGGGTGATGCTATATGTATTCATAGCACTACAGCAGCTACAGCTTTAAGATTATCACAAACAAAAATCATAAATCACATTAGGTGTGGCAATGTATTGATAAAATTATAGGGAGTCAACCCTGTAATTTCTTAGCACCCGGCATAGTTACAAAAGCAGAGATCCTGTGAGCGCTCCAGGTAGCATTCCCTTACACACCAGCAGTGCTCCTGACAAACACTTCATTTGTTCCTGTCCTCCAGGACTATAATCTGCTCTTAATTCTTTGTCTTCATCTGCCCTGTCTTCGAGCTATTTTGTGACACACAGAAAGGTTTTTGCAAGTGCTCTTATTTTTGACAGACGGATTCTCTGCCCCTTGGGGTTAGGAATAGCTGCCCTGCCACAGAGTTGCTACATGCTGAAAACGCAGCCCGCATGGTATTGGGCAGAAGAGCTCCTTTTCCTGTAGGAGTATCACTGGTGGCAAGGGTGAGGAGTGGGAGTTAATGTTTAGTGTCCAAAACACACCAGATTTTACAGGTTGGCTGGGGGGTAACAGTTTTGGGGAGCTTCAAGCAAATTCATATTACAGGAATCTGGACCTAACATCTGCTTTGCTGGTGTTTCTGTTTTGCATTTTAATTATTTACTGAAACTCAGGATGTTGCTGTTTACAGTTTCCTGCTTCTAAAGAGTTCTGGGGACTTTCTGTATTATCGTGATGATTTTTTTTTTACTTTTTTTTTAATTCAACCTTTGAGAGAAAGCTTGTGAGAAGGACTTTCTAAGTCCCCTGAGCAGTTCATAAGGAGTTTGTGTAATTAAAGACAGAAGCAGCTTCTGTAAGAGTAGGTACCTTAGGGAGCCAAGTGTCTTACCTGGCTCAACACAAAATGTCACAAGCCTTTTGCAGTAGGCAGTCTGAGATCCCTCCTGTTCTAAAAAGAAGCTGATATTTCGTGCTCCCTGTCTGTCCCTCTCTTCTCTCACTATATTAATACCACTAAATGCCCTGCAATGCATAGTTTCCCCAGGGCTGAAAATCAGCGTGGGCTGCGTGATTTCTCTTGCTTTGTTTCCTCTTGGTGGAGGGAACATGCTGAGATCGCCCGTGTGGGATGTCCTCTCCCTGCTGCCTCCTCACAGTGGCCAAATTTGGGAAATGCCTGTCCTGTATGCACTGGGACAAGAGCAGCTCAGCACCTGCTGCTCAGCGTGCAGGGGTGCCCAGCGCCTTCCCGGAGTCTGCAGCTGCAGCACACCAAACACTTGGGCAAAAAAACCCAGGAGCTGTTGGGGCAACCCTGGCAGAGGCACGATCTGACTCCTTCATGTGACAAAAAAGTTTAGATCTCAGCAAGTTTGGCGGTGTATTACTGTCCTGGGGACCATATGCCCTTATTACTACTGATAGTGATGTGGTGCAAGCAGGCAAGAGGCTGCAGGCACCGTGCCAGACTTTGAACAGAGCTCAGAGCATGTTGCAGGGCTACAACCCCATCATGAGCCATTGGGGCTGCAGGCTTTTGCTCTCTGCACCACAGACTCCACTTGTGTCCCCAAGCAGGGCAGCCAGGAACTCACAGAGATCTCCCTTGCAGTCACCCAGAACAGAGCAGGGCCCTGGTTTGGGGACCCAGCCATACTGGTGATGAACCTTGATCTGGGGGTTTCTCTCAGGTTCTCATGGTCAGGTTCTGCCTGCAGCTGCTCTGAGGGTGCACATCCTTAGGAAGAGGTGAGCTCAGGACATTTGGGAATGGACTGGGATGTCAGAAGCTGAGCTGAGACTGCCTAACTTGCCTACACTACATAAAATGAGAGGTTTGGGTTAACAGTGTTCATGGGCATTTCCTCTCCAGACAGCCTAGAGCTCAGGCCATGGTTTTTTTGTCTCAAAAACATGTTTGCATGTAGGTAAGGGACAGTACACAAACCAGATCTTGAACTCTGGCCAAGGCATCAGTGTGGATGTAGCCGAGGTCTTCCCTTGCCACTCTAACCCTGCTGCAAGTGGAACTTTCCTGTTAGGTTTGGATTTTTTTTTTTTCCCCCTTGTCTCTGTCCTCTTTCAGAGCCTCGTAGAACCAGAACCGGTTTCTGACACCATGACTGCCTTTCTGAAGCCCTAATCTGCTTGGCTGAATTATTTTACCATCTTTTACAAATAAATAAAGTAATTTTTCATTCTGTGCTGTGGTCTCTGTACTGGTGTGATGGAGGTAGACCAGTGAAAATGTAGAGATGCTGGTTGCACTCAACACTGCAGAAGTTTGGCAGACAATAATTAAGACAATCCCATTTCCTGTGGGTAATACTGAAAGCTCCTTGTAAAAAATAGCAATGATATGAGGTAGATATTTTTATTGGGTAAATGCTGTGATAGCACGAAAAGTACTGATGACCAAATCTCAAGAGGAGAATTTGATTTAGCAAGCCTCAAGAAGGTGAGATTTCTGGCCACTGCCTCTCCAGAACTTTGCAGTGCTCCTTGTTAAATATCTAAAATCACTGTAGAAGAGTAGTGATGAAGACCTGTGATAGCTGTATTTTTCTCATGACTGACACCTCTTGAAAATGACCTTGCCTGCTTTTATTTCTAGGGCTGTTGTTTTATTTATTTTAATATTCCCTGACACTGCAGAGACCTGAGTACCTGAAAGGATATGGTTAACTGGTTTAGGCTGCTTTGGGCATTTAACACTGCTCCTCCAGGAAAGATGAGGGCTCTCCCCATCCTGTGCAGCAGATTGCAATAGCAGAGGTGTCTGAGTTCCTACTTCCTCAGGTGCCCCCAGACACCTGCTGCAGATTATTGATGGTGGACAAGTGGGCCTGGAGCGATTTTGGGTTGGGCACTGAGCCCAGAGAGACAAAAAATGGTCTCTGTTGTCTTGAGTTGTAGCTGCAGCTGGACAGCAGAGGCTGGCATGTGGCAGCAGGGCTGGAGGCAGCACTGACCCATCAGGAGACGCCTCAGCAGAGAGCTGTGCTTGTCCCCTCCTCCCCTGAGGGGAGGACTCATCATTCTGTTCATCCTGCTGTGAAGCTACCTGGGCTATCTAGCTACAAAAACTCCTGTATAAACTTCGAAAGTTAGACTCAAACAAATGTTCTCAGATGGGTATTTGAAATAGAGCAAGTTATATCTATTACTTAGACCTAAGTGATTTATTATTTTTTAAAGGGACTTGCAAATGTTTTGTGGCTTCTAGACAGTTTGCCTGTAAAGTTTTTCTTACAGCACTTATTTTTGGACTTGGACCAAAAATACCTCAGAATTTTGAGGGCTGGGCCTGGATTTTCCACTTGTGCTGACTTTCTCACTTACTGCAGTAAAAGATCTCAACTCTGTCCAGCAGCTCTGACTCTTCCTTCTCCAGATGGGCACTGCTTCTCACCACCACTACAGTAGGTTTGGAAAAGAGATTGACTGGAAAAGTGAGTTACAAAATAATGCAAATGCTTTTAATTGGTTTTGGGTTCAAGACTTTCTTAAAATTGATTATTTATATTTTCTTTTACTATCTAAATTTGGAAAGTCTTGGGACCATGTTTCCCTGGAGATGTACTGATTTTTAACAGATATCTATGTGCTTTACCAATTTGAGGATACTGTTATATCTTAGGAATGGAAGAACAAAGCTGGACAGGTCACCCAGGGGCTGGGGGTTGAGCTTGGGTGTCCTGAGCTCCAGGTTTGCATTCTGACTCTGGGCTTCTCCACACAGGTTGGGTGGTCTTCTGTGACTTATGAGGAGTTTGTAGCCCCGACTAGAAAGCAACAATTGCCATGGGCAGGTGAAGAAATTGCTGTGACAGTGCTTCACCTTGGCCAGGGCTGAGAAATGGAGTGGGTGTCAGGGCTGAGCAGAAAGGAGGGGATGTCCGTGGCTGAGCTTCTGAGGATGGGTAAAAAGGGGGTGTCAAAAACTGAGTGGGAGATAAGAGACATCGGGGAAAGTTCACAAGATGCTGAAGGAAACCTTGAAGGAAAAAAATAAAATAGGGGTTACACTTAGGGGAGAGTGTCTCAAATGCTGGTGGAGTGTTGAGCTGCCTGAAGCCCTGAGGACGAAATCTCTGTTATGCAAAAGTGGTCACTGCTGTCAGGCTGAAAATGATGATATGTAGATAGCTGATTAGATGAGCTGTTGATAGGAGATGCAGTGAGTTCCTGGGCTGTGGAGGTACTGAAATTGTTCAGCTTCGAGAAGCCATTCTCAGCAGGATGCAGGGAGCAGGCCACACAGTGCTCATTCTCAGAACCCCAGTGGGAATGCAGAGGGAATCCTTTCCTCCCAGAGGAGCTCTGCAGCCAGCACTGGAGCAGGACAGGATATAATGTGCTTTGAGGGGCTGCCACAAAGCTGCAAGTGTTGCCCTCACTGCAGGCAGTCTTACTCAAGATGACTCTAACTGAAAGGAGATGATGAAAGGAGAAAAATCCCCCTTGTGTTTTGCAGCATGGTGAATTAGGAGGATTACTCTGTACAGCCAGTTTCACTTTCTTTGATATAGGTCAGTGTTGCCTGTGCACTGAAGACTTGAGTAAAGAGCAACCAGGAGGCTGAGCCATCCCTTCCTACCCCTTTCCATTCATCTCACACACATATGCTTCCAAAAGACAAATCCGAGTCACAGGGAGATCAGGATGCACTGTTAGAGGAGACCCTAGCAGAACACTCAGCATTCCTGTGAGACAGAACTGCTTTATTTCCTCTAAATACCATACAGCTCGCAGTTGAAACAGGGTGTGTGCAGGACAAGCACACTTTCCTAGAGGACAGGAGAAGCTAACAGTGCTCCCTGGTCTGTCCTTGACAGATGCTGTAGGACACCAGCAGTGTCACAGAGCATTTTGCTGCTGCCACTCCCTGTTCCTTCACGTGTTCCCCACATCTCCTTGGCTGTTGGCCACTTCTGAGCTCAGGCTTCACCCTTCTGGCAGTCAGCTTCTTTAAATGCACACCCCTGTGAGACTCGACCACTTTTCTCACTGCTGCCCCTCCCTGTGACCCCTGCTGCTGTCCATGTTTTTTTCTGAGAGACCAGAACTATGAAACATCTGACAAATGTGGGAACTGGGAAAAAAACTGAATCATAGGTGGATGTTATATTCTGTCTCAAAAGAATCTTGTGTTGTTCTTTGTTATTCCTTATATTTGTCCTTTCTAACCCATGCATCTGTCATTATTCTTTTGGAGTTATTTTCTAGGACTGATGCATAGAAGTGGCATTATGTGCAAAGACAATCTGAAGGGTTTAAAGAACTTGCTGGAAGTCTAAATTTTAAGATGCTAAACCTGAAAGCTCAGCTTAAAATCGAAAGGAGAATAAATACTAGCGAGTTCAGTTCATCACAACTTGCCTCTGCTAGGATGGGAGTCAGTGTCTTTTGGGCTCATGTGAGTTAATACCTTGGAATATGGCATCAGGCAAAGAAAGAAGCAGGAAAATCCATTCTACAGTGCAATTCATGCTGGGAAGAGAGGCTGCTTGATGATGAAGTAGACACAGAAAGAGGTGGAATAGAGGTTGATGAAATTCAACTGCAATCTTCTCCGAGGGAGTGGAGAGCCTGTTCCATTTTGCTCCCGTATTTAGGGGATGGCAATGAAGCTGTTTGACTTCGGAAGGTCTGTAGCTTTTAGAAAAGGGTTACAAGGGGGTGCTTCAGGGTGAAGGTGAGGGTGGCTGCTCCCGGCACGGGGGACAAGAGCCACAAGTCGGGGAATTCCAGATGACATCGCCTGCCAGGCGCACGCTTGTCCCGTGCTGCCAGACCCCGCATCCTTCTCCTCTTGCACAGCTGTGAGCTTCATTAGGTACCGATGTCTACAAATCACTGCAGTGTTACCCTGCAGAGCAGGGGGAATTCCAGCACGGCGAGGGCTGCCAAGTTCCTCCAGTTTTAACGGTGCGATCTGGAAAGGAGCCCCCTCCCCACGCAAAAACTAAAAATACAACCGACACCAAGATTCAGACATTTAGACGTAATGCTGGTGAACTTTAAATCGTTTGTTTAGCCTTGCTTTTGATGCGCTTCAAGGTGTAACTGGAGAAGGCAGGGACGAGCACGTGGATTGGGATTGCTGGAGCTGCCGACTCCTCTGAGACTTAAATCTCTATCCAGCTCACACCCTGTGGTGGCTGAGGGTTAATATACACATGAATTAAGGGATTTTAAAGGGTTAAATGCTGTATAAATTCAGGAAGAAATATTGGGTTTTAGTCTGGATTGGAATTTTCCTTCCACCCTGAACTCTGTGTGTGTCACAGCATTTCTGCAGCCCCTTGATTTTCATTCCTGGGCATTTTGGTGTCTGAAGATAAATGAAGTTTGGGAGTTTCTTAGTATAGGACATACAGAGTATACTCTACCTGAAGAAATTAAGGCCTTTCTGAATTTCTCTATCTAAGCACCCAAAATCACTAGCTCCTTTTAGAGCAAGCACCAGACTGGGACTCGGGTGACCAAGGCCGTATTTATGGCTTGCTGACTAATCGGGAGTAATTCTATGACCTCCTGCTGTCTTAGTTTTCTCACAGGTAATATGGGAATAATCACAGTATCTTCCTTTGCTGAGCACTTTGAGAACTATGAATAAAATGAGGCATATTAGATATCCTTATTTAGACATCATTAATCATTTGTTGGGTACATTCATATAACGTGGAAGTACTTTCTTCATAAGAATAGATGTTCTTCTCACTGCATCCAGGTTTCCCAAGTACCCCACTAGCATATTGTTTAAGGGACTTTATCTTGTGAAAAAAGAACGAAATTTGTAGCTTACAGAGAAAGACTTCTCTGGCCCCATCTGCATGTCCACTGACTGAGAACTACAGGCTCAGTGATGGAAAATTGTACACCATTGATACACACCTCATGGGGAGAAACAGAAAGAAACACCCTGTAGTTTTGGCAGCAAGCAGAAGGCTCGGAATAATTTTGCTGTGAAAAATTATTCCCTGCTGTGAAAGATTTTATGTTACAAAATTTTACAGTGCAGCTTTACACCAAGCCACAAAGTTCTGCACCCATAAGCCATACAGAAAATTTCTGGGAACGTGCAGGAGAAACACAAACCAAACCAGAGCTCCACTTTTTGAGGGAAGTTATGAAGAAATTGAGGCGCTTGGACCTCTTGAAACCCAACACAGCAGCTTCACCGAAATACCTTATTCATTTCTGGTTTCTTCATAAGCCATGCTATTAACCCGGGAGTAGTTCAGAGTGTTGAAGCACCAAGCCCGTTTTGGATGAAAAAAACAAAAGAAACCAGCCACCTCTTGGTTGCGACAGTCTTTATTTTTGGAAGGAGGCTGCTGGACTCACACATGCGGCAGCGGTGCTGGGGCTGTGCCCTGTGTCAGATGTGACCCTGCAGCAGTGCCAGCAGGTGCCACCAGCCTTTAAGGTCCAGGTCGGCACAGGAGGGGCTGGGCTCCGCATGGCAGCGTCCCGCCTGGCTCCTGCCCTCCTCCGCACCTCCTCGTGTCCCTTCCCCACGGGTAAGTCAAACCCGCGTGTTTTGCTTTTAAGCCCTTTCTAAGAAAGATTGTTTGCAGCCAGAGGTGGTGTTCTGGGTGAGAAGTGTTGCTGTGTGGCAGTAGTTGAGTTTGATAGCGTGCTGTCATTGTTTCCTGGGGTGGAGAGGGGTTTGTTTGCTTTATCCTTAATCTCTTTGATAAGAAGGTAGGGAAAGGGGGTAACGTGGTGAAGAATGGAAGGATGTGCTTAGAGGGAGCAGAAATGCTCTTGTTTTCTCTACACTTGGCCACCACTTTTGTGTCACGCTGGGCCAAGCGGTCAGGGCTTCATTTCCTCCTGGGATGGGACCCGCCGCTCCAGGGAAAGGCAACAGCAGCGTGCCCACAGCTTGTGAGAGGCAAATGCTGTGCTTTGCTCGGTGGTTTTTGGAAGGGTGAGCTGCTCTTTGGTTTGGTTGGTTGGTGTTTTGTTGGTTTCGATTTGGGTCTTTTTTTGGTAAAGTTTCACATTCCCAGCCTTCCGGAAGGCTCTGGAATGGAGTGGGCACAGCTGCAGGGCACGCACGGTGCTGTCACTGCCGAGTGCGATGGCAAAGGGGATCAGCTGGGACACATCCCCACTCAGGGGCTGTAACACAGCTCTGCTGGGAGAGCTCAGGAGGCAGCACAGCAATCAGTGTGCCTGGGGCTCCCCCCCACCTAGGGAATTGGGAGAAATGCTTCCACCTGCACTCTGGGCTGCTCTTGTTTCAGCCAGATAAATAGAACCTCAGTGGGAGGGCATGGCTGCCTGAAACCTGTCCTGGGATTCACTGGCTCAGGAGCAGTGTCCCAGCACTGCACACAGGAACACTGCTCTCGGTGAGGTGCTGCTTCTGTGAGGAGACTTAAACTTGCTGTTAATAATCCTGTGGTGGTTTTTAAAGGAGGGGCTGGTGGATGCAATGTCCTGTTTAGCTTGCTGTTTGATGGGGGCTGTAAATCCCCCTGTAGTTCCTGGTGCAGTTAGTGCTCTCTCTCTTTGAAAACCATCTTGTCACATAGTCCAGCAGTTGGTGCAGGGACTTACCTTGTAGACTTTAAGAACAAGATTCACTGCCATGCCTTGTTCTGTTCTAGTCAGTATTTTGGTGTAACAGGCTGTGTTCAGTAGTGCCATTTCCTGCAGTGGCCTTTGGGATGAGCAGATGTAGGTAAAAGGAATGTTATTTAAGTGTCTGTTAATAAAAAAAGCATTTGGTTCATAGAAGCAATTTAAGCAATGCAGCCTTGTGATTAACTTTAGGCTCTGAGAGATTATTTTACTGAAAGTTGAGCATTTGCTGATGTGAGAAAAGACAATTAACTAAAGCAGTGAAATTTATGTACAGATTTTGCTTAGACTTTAGCTATTATTTTCCAGTAGAAATTCAGACACTTAAGTATGTGTTTGGTAGACAGAGGCTTCTCTATGTTGAAGGCTGTTAGTTAAGGAAAATAGCATTAAGTTTAGATTCTATTGAGACCACAGGGAAGGAGACAGTTTATCTTGCATGCAGCTTTGTGCTGGGCTGAAGTTGGTTTTCTTGCCTTCTGACAGCTCTTTCCCACCTGAGAACAGGGTGCACCAAACTGAGTAAAAAGCAGTTACTGTAATGCTGTGGACTGCCTAATTTTGTTGCCTCCTTTGGAAATAGAGCAGGACAGAGAGTAAAGGTGTTGCAGAGAGTGTTCAAGGAGTCTGTGAAAACATTAACCAGGAGACTCCTTGTGCTTGGCATAGGGAAATGTGCCTTTTTGGCCATCAAATAAAACCTGGGGTAATGCTTTTCTTAGAATCAGTAAGCTAGGAGCTTGTCTGGCTACAGGGATAAGGATGATGCAGCTGGAACATGAAAGTTTCTGGAGAATTTCAGAGTTGTGTTTAGTGAGGGATGCACCAGCTGTGTCCTTGACTGGTGCAATGCTTTCCAACAGCTCTATTAGCTGCAGAGGTGTAGAGTACAAACCTGGCTTTATCAGTCTGTGCAGCTGATATCTCCTGCACTGCCTGGCTGGGGCAGGTTTGTGGAATTGCAGCTGAACAGGACCAGAGCAGGCAGGGGGAACTGGGACACTTGGTGTTTTTATGACTGAGAACTTTGTCCAGCAGTGAACCAAAAGTGGGGCATGCCATGGCATGCAGGAACCCTGTTGAACTGAGACCTTTTGAAGGAAAGGTCTCTGAGAAAGGTTTAGTTTGTTATAACTGTTTTTTTTCATTGACGTTAGTTCCTGTCTGTGTAGTAATGGAAAGTGGTTTTTAGTGTACAGATAGAGAGCAGTTGTGATAAGTACAAATAATTGTTAAAAATGAGCACTTTATGGCTTGAGAGAACCTGTTGTGGGCTCTCTGCCCATTTGTGGTGGCCAGGACTGGGTGCAGGGTATTGAGCAATGCCTGTGGTCTGTCTGGGTTCAGCAGCAGAGGAGGTTGCAGAGCTTCCCACTGTGTTCCTCCAAGGCTTGTGGTGATGTTGACCTGCAGTTTATATGACAGGCTTTAGGCCAGCTCTGTTCTTCTGGGTTTCAATATGGCATTTGTGAAAGTGTCTTACCTGACTGAAAGCCTGAAAGGAGTAATTTCGGGTACTTTGTGGGATAACTGCTGTTCTCAGAGGATTTGTGATTTTTCACACACGGTATGGGCATGTGCTCTCATCTGTGAGGCAGAGCTATTACCCATTCACTCTACATTTCATTTTTGTTTCTGGCTGTTCATGAACTTTTAAATTATGCTGGAGATTTTTTTTTCCTAATCACAAAAAGGATGAGGAGCTTAAGTGATGCTTTCACCTATTTCGAGGCATGCCCAGCACTGGCTCTGGGGGCTTTTAAGCCACTTTGATTTCCTTTAGCTTAGATTAAGTCTGCTCTTTTCTAAGAGCATGCAGTTCTGTGGGCAGCAGAGGTGAGGAAAGCCCAGCTTTTTGTAGACTAGAGTCATCCTCAAAATGAAAGATGCTGTAAAAATTCAGTAAAGAGAGTCAGATACCTCTCTTGCAGCAGCCAGAAGTAAATACTTCAGGAGAAGTGGAGTAAAAGCACAATAATGTGATCCTTCCTCTGAAGCACTGTTTCTTAATTTTGGCAGCTTAAAAAATTGGGGTCTTCCATGCAATTTGTTTAGACCATTGTGTTAACCAGGACCAATATGTGCCAAACCAAATACTAGTTCAGTTCTCTTGGAATCCAGTTATAACCTTGGCTCCTGCCACAGCCGTTCCCCTGGCAGAGGATGTGGTTGTTCACTTTCATTGTGCTGAAATAACTCCCATAGGGGAATTTTGCAGGACAGCCCCAACCCCGTAGCAGGAAAGTTGGTCACCTGCCTCATACTCTGAAGTTGAACTGAGTTTTTGTCAACTGCAAATATACTGGAGAAATTCCTCTCACCCCCTTTACCTCCCTACAGCCGTCAAGTATTTTGACATGAGTGTAAAAGCTGCTGTGTTTGAATTTAGAAATTGGCCAGTGGGATGAGAATGTGCAGCTGTGGAAGGCATGAGTGCTCCAGCTCTGTCACTGCTCCTCTTGGGCCCACCTATTTCTGTGAGGCTTGTGGGAGCTTAAGGGGATAAAAATGGCCCAGGTAATTAACAGATCTGGTGGAAATCAGTTGATCTGGCTCAGAAATTGGTGGAGGTGAGAGGGCACTAGACAAGCAGATGAAATCTGATGTGATTTAACTTATTTCCATAGACAAAAATATTTATTATTATTCAAGTTTAAAACAAAACCAAAAAACCCAAAACAAACAAAAGCACAACCCAATATTTAGTCCAAGACCTCAGCTGCAGTGGCTGGGTGTAGAAGTCACCTAAATCATTCAAGAGCATGCCATTTTGACAGGCAGACAGCCTGGGACACTGGAATCCCACATTGCTTAGCTGCTTCACCTACTGCAAAGGCTATCTGGTTCACATGGACATTGATGATTTGGGGGGAAATGGAAAGTGGTTTGTTTAGGTTTTTTCCCCCCCACTCTGGGATTCTTACACAGCATCCCAATGGACTCTGAGGGGTATTTAACTTACTGGGAAGGGAGGCCAAATTCTCTCCCATCTAAATGCAGCATCTGCAGCAGTGTGGAATGTGTGTTGTACAGCTGTGAATGTCTCAGGCATTCAGTGTGTCTCCTTTTTCACAAAATAGCTTCTATTTATGGGTTTTCATCGAGCTGGATTCATGCATTCAACGTGTCTTTGTGTGTTTTTCTTTTTTGTTGTTGGTTTATTTGTTTGTTTTGTTTGTTTGTTGGGTTTTTTTGCTTTTGTTTTTTAAGGTTTGTAGAAACTCCGAGCCCCTTCTCCTGGAAGGAGAGTTATTACCGCTCAGCCATGTCCCAGAGCTCTCAGCCCAGGGAATTCCTCAGCCCAGAAGTAATCCAGCATATCTGGGACTTCCTGGAACAGTAAGTAGCCCTTGCATGGAACATATGGAAGGTGTTTTAGGAGGGGATGCTTCTATAACTAGGCTGCTCAGGGGATTGATGCTGGGGAGTTTGGGATCTTCTGTCCTTGTTGATCAGGTATTGATGAGTCAGTCTGTGGTGACTGACAGCTCTTCATCTCTCCAGAGGTCCCACACCCAGGCTGTGGGTTCCAGGTGCAGTGGGCAGCAGTGACACTGACTCTCTGCCAGGCCTCTGGTGGCTGTGCTGGCTGCTTCCTAAGGCTCCTGGCTGGCATTTCCCCTCAGGACATGGGCTCATCACTCTGTGTCCAGGCTGTATTTTCCCCTTGCTGATGCCAGGGTGGAGAAGAGGTGAAGATGGTGCAGAGTTCACCCTGTCAAGTCCATTGATTGAAATAAAACTGACTCTGTTCCCATTCCTGACTTGCCATGACTGATGCTGAAACAATCACTGCTATAAATCTTCCTTGAGTTTTGTCTCTCAGTGATTTGACTCTGCTCTTGCCTCAGAGCAAGTGACATGTCCTTCTGGGCCCTGTCTGTTCAGGGGCTGCTGTAGCTCAATGGTGAGGATCTAGTTATTCCTCAGTAATTGCTTACTTTATCATGGCTTGTGGTAATGCCAAAGTCCTGGGCAAAGGGAAAGAGAAGGAAGGTGAGGTGGTGGAAAACAGAACTTGGTCAGTTTTAACTTCATTACTGTGTTCTTTGCAGGCCAATATGCTCGGTTCAGCCAATTGATTTAAACTTCATCGATGGCCCATCTGAAGATGGCTCCACAAACAAAATCGAGATCAGCATGGATTGTGTCCGGGTGCAGGACACCGAGCTCAATGACCCAATGTGGGTGAGTAATGAGAAACTTCCTTAACCTTTGGGGGCAAAAGGGGAGTTTTTGCAGGAGCTACTCCAGCTGCATTGCCCCAGGGCTCTCTTCCCACCTTGGCTGGCTCCTCACCTGCTCTTCTGCACCAGCAATGGCAGGAGAGAGGGATGAAGCAGCTAAACTGGCAGGAGAGCTGAGGCGCCTCTTGCACAGGCTACTCAACCATCCCTGCACTCTCCCTGCTTAGAGCTAGTTTGACCTCAGGGTTCAAATAATTTGGATTCTGGGCACAGCTGCAATTTTGCTGACCAAGGCCAGAGGTTCTTCACTGTTTTTTCTTCTGTTGAGGGTCATATATGAATGAAAACTCATTTTCAGACTGTGGTTGGGTTCTGTTCGCCTCATGTTTCTTCAGACTAGAGAGTGTTTGTAATGAGTCTTGGCCGTAGGTATCTCAGGGATATGGCTCAAGACTGGAATGCAGATGAGGCACTGGTGGTTGCTGGTTCATTGCCTTTGGCACTAACAGACTGGCTCTTTCTTAGCAATAGCTCTTCAGAAGAAGCCAGGTGCTTTTCTTGTAGGCAGTACCAGGAGATATTTCAGGAGTTTGAGTTGTTCATGTCCTGTTTCTGTTCTTCCTGGGTCTTGAATACTTTGGAGTAAAAATAAAGTATAGTTTGAAATTTGTGTTGGTATGTGTAAATTTTTTTGCACTGTTTCCATCCTGACAAACTACTGTCATTTAATTCCCTGGATAATCAACCACAATTTTTGATGTGATGGTGTGTTGGCAGTCTGTATCCTGGTAGTGTTTGTGACCTGGAGGATTGTGTCTGCAAGGAAGGAGCTCCTGGGTCGTTCTGGCTGCAGTCCCTAGTGACAGGAGGTTTGACCTGTCAGTGCTGCACTGGTGTGACTGCTGGGGAGGCTGCAGTGCTCTTACCTTTCCATGAAGGTTAAAAAGCCAGTTTGAGGTTGGGTATGTGCCTGACTAATGTGGTGAACTAATCCAAGTGTACAAGGAGAGGTGGCTTACATCATGTCTGGTTATCTTTTGATTCAGCATTTTGTGGGGCATGAGGGGTGGGGTGCAAACCTTCCATCAGCATCTAGATGTTGGTTTTTTTCCACCATTATAGCACAGCTCCAATGAAATGGTGTCTCTTCAATAGTCTAAAAGACTCTCCATGTTTACAGGGGATTCTGATTTTCAAAGTGGACTACAATGGTCTGTTTGAGCTATGTCCTCCTAAAAAACAATCCCCAACAGTTTAAAGGCCATTAACAGTAACTTTTCTCCTTCCATGCTCGCATCTGGATTTGTGGCATTGAGCACAAGCTCAACTCCCTGTTTCCTGTTCCTCCAAGCTGTCTGCAGAGCACTGCAGTGGCTGTTGGGCTCACTGTTCAGGGTCTCCCTCTCCTGCCAGTGGTGCAGCAAAACATGAAAGGAAAGTCCCTTCCCCTTGTTCTCTCTGAGCACTGCTGCGGTGAGCACTGGTGCCTGGGACAAGAAGCTTTCTCTGTGCAGTTACTTCTTGCTGATGAAGGGTTTGAGCCCAGCCTTGCAGGAGGCATTTTTGGAGAGGCCAGGCTGCAGGGTGACTTCTTTTTAAGAAGTGTTTGTCACTGATGTGACAAGCTGAAGGGGGAGCAGGGAAATTCCATCCCATCCTCACCCTTACTGTAAAGGCAACAGCTCAGAGTACATTAATGTATGTACATTAATAAATGTTCCAGTTTGTCTTCAGTGGAAGACAGCACCTTCTCTCAGTTGAATGCTGGACAAAAGCCTTCACAAAGCAAAATATGCATTTCAAACCTGTGCAAACAGCCCGTCTTTTAAAATGAGGAAAGCTCTTTTTACTCCCCTTACCACCACCACCACCTCCCTATAAATTTGCAAACATCCCTGACAGGTGACAACTCCCCTTGCAGAGAAGTCTGTTTGCTTTGCTGTTTCTGGGGCTCGCAGCGGCTGCAGCTTTCATTGGCAGAGAATGTGTAGCCTGGGGCAAGGTGTTTGCTTTAATCTGAAATACCTTACAACTCTCTTCCCCTCCAGCTTCTCTTTTCCTTTGGATGGCTTCGGGGCACGAGCTTCCCTTGCACCTGTCTCTCCTGTAACCTCAGCCATGTCACTTCTAGACACGAGGTGCTGCACGCAGCTGATTGCAGCAAAGGGTTGAAGAGGGCAGATAAACACAAAGGAATGCAGCAGAAACAGAGGGGCCCTGGGAGATGAGCACTGAGATCAAGGCAGAGTGCATTATAGTATTACATTTGTCTTAGGAAAAGAGCAAGGCCAGTTTTTCTCAAAAATGCATCGCCATGTGAGATTTAAATGGGTGCAGAGCAATTAAGAGTTTATTTAAAGAGTTTATTTAAAGCAATTGTCCTTGTGTGGACTTTAAAGCAATTACAATCAGCTTTTAAAATAAGTTTTGTACTTTCTTGCAGTTTATGGCTGAAAAATTAAACTTGCAGTCTTAAAAGATGTCCATCCTTGAGCCTAAGGGTTATGTTGGTGAAACTTGTGATTTTTTTTTTTTTTTTTTTAATTTTTTGTTATTATTTGACTTTTGGGGGTCTAAGTGCTTGTTCACAACAGAACTAGAAGTGGGGAAAGAGCTGCAGTGCCTGAAGAAATTGTCCCACAAGTGGGCTGGAAAATGAGCACAAATCCTGCCCTGCTGAACACCTATCAGTTGTGTTCACTGCCTTGAGAATGCAGCTCTTTGGGGAGAAATCTGGGGAAGAAGGTTGGGTGACACAGAAACCCCTCTCGTCTGGGCTGTCTCTTGCTGAGACCTTGCAGTTCTCACACACTTGTTTTGAGGAAGAAATAATCTTCCTTTGCCTGTGTAAGAAAGGGGTAAGAGAAACTGGGGATCTGCACTACCTTGGGATGAAGAGATTTGGAGGGGGCAGGAAGAGGTTTCTGATATAACATGAGACAGTCAACAGCCTTCCCCAGCCGTGTGCCTTGTGACCAGCTCTTTCACAATGTCCTGGGTGGCCCGTCCTGGCTGTCAGCTGTGGCCCTTCCTTTCCTCTGGTGTGAACCACAGGCAGACTGGGAAGCCCCAGCCAAGATCTGCCTTTTTTGCATAACTGGAGTGAAGGGCTGGTGGTCCCTGTGGGTGTGGAGAACACTTACTTTCTGTCATGGCCCTGGTGTGGGAGGGAGCTCTGGATGGCCAGGAAGGTAAGTTGCATGTGTGTCCTTGTGGGCCTCCTGCCATTCATTAAGTGCCCCAAAGAAGGTGGTTCCCAGGCTCTACTCTCATCAAAGATGTAGCCAGCAGCTGTGGGGTGTGGTAGGATGATGTCTAGTTCTCTGCATTCAGAAGGAATACTGATTGCAAAGCCTGTGTCCTGCAGTGCTAGAAATCAGGTGATGTTACAGCAATTTTATATTTGTATCTGACTGTTTTAAATGCCCTGGGGCATCAGGGAGGATGGGGCTGGAGATCTCTCTGTAGGAGTGGGTGTGTGGCAGTGCAATAACCCTGCATTGTCCTGGAGCCCTCAGAGTGCTGTCAGCTTGCTCTACTAGGTGCAAAATTGCTTTTTTTTTACCTTTTCTCCAAAGTCCTGTAAACTGCTCGCTGAACTAAGATGCTGGTCTGGACCTAAACAAAGCTGCAAAGATTTCAGCAAGAGCATCCTGGTAAAAGTGTTATTTGAGGGGTTTGCCGAGTCTGTAAGTCTTCTGCCATCCCAGCAGTGTGGCCAGGGCTCCGGGGGCCCTGTTGGCAGGAGCTGGAGTGCTGTCCCCAGGGATGGAGCAGCTCATCCCCCTCCCCCTGTACATACCTTCCTGTCATGCCCCTGAGCGAGCCGTCCTCCTGCAGCCCCTTGCCTAACCAGTTCAGTGGAATGCCTGCTCCCCAGACAGTGCTGTGGTCAGAGTTTTCTTAACCTGGATCAGTCCCTCCCCATAAAAGGCAGAGAGAATTCCTTGCCTTTTTTCTTTTCTGTGGATTGGTTTTGGTTTTTTTTGGTCTTTTGTTTATTTTTTAAAATTTATTAAATTGAAAATTTGCAGACTCCTCTTCTGCAAATATTCATGGGGGTTTGCTGTGTGTGGCTTGAGCAGCCTGTGGGATGCCTGGGGATGGTGGTGTGTGTAGGGCTGTGTTTGGGTTTGGGTGTAAGCTTTACAGGCTGTGGGTGTCCCAAGCCTGGTAACTACAGGAATTTTGCAAGTGCAATGTGTGTTTCATAGCTCTAAAACTGAGAGCTTTAGCTCTGTGGCTCTGCTGTTCTCCTTTATGCATAGAGGTGGAAGTAACAGTAGGCTGTAGGATAGATAAACTGGATGCATCTTGTGTAGGAAATTGAGGTGTTGAGGCTCTCTGCCTTGGTCCTTTTACCAATGACACATCTCAGTGTCGGTATTTGATGCTTCCCAATGGAAACAAGAAATCTTTCTCATATTTAATCTGCTGTAGGCTCATGAAGGAGCCACCAAACCACCTTGTACAGAGCACATTCCCAGGCTGCAGCCCAACAAGCTGTAGAGGAACTGTTCTGGCCCAAGGTGGCTGCTGGCTCTCTTGTGTGTGCTCTCAGCCTTAGCACCATGTAAATCAGTAATTCATATTTGATGGCCATGCAGTGAATTCCTGGTGCCCATCACGTGGGACCTGTGGTCAGGATCTGCTGTGCATCTGATTGACAGATAGAAAAATCTCTCCCCCCTGTCCTGCTCGACTGCTGCATCCTATCCAATGCTTTAATACTAAAGTGCAGGCTCTGAACTCTTAATTTTAATTGCTTAAGTGTTTTTCTGGGCCAGGAGAAGAGAACTCTGCTTGTTGCAAGGTAAGGGCTGAAGAAGCAGATGAAAGCTGGTTATGGGGCGGTGGAACTGTGGGATGGGGAGGCTGTCCCTGGGTGCCCACAGCAGGGCGGGGAGCTGATGTGGTGAGCAGTGCAGGAATAGTGCCTCGGTGCAGGGACTAACACCTGATGTGTGCTGCCACAGCCCTGCATTTTGTTGGGAAATGGTTTTGCACCTGGAGGATGAGGCTGGTTTGATAAGGAGATGCAACAAAGTGGCTTGTGTGGCCATCTGTTTCCATGCCAAAGTATTCCAGGACTGACCATGGAAAAGAAGGAAGGAAGGACTTTGTACAGCACAGGGATGTGATCAAAGCATTTATTACTGTCTGGTTTTTGTTTGAGAGAGTTTAAGGCTTGCCAAGTTTCTCTTCTTTGTGGTTATTTATTCGTTCCATAGCTGTGTAAAGAAAGTTGAGATTATGCAAAGACATTTCCATAATGAGCAAAGGCATTATTCTATTGGAAGCTTCCCTCCAGCACCTCTTCTGTTTGCAGTTGAACTCAGAAGCTCTCTTAATTTAGGGTTGCCTTTGTAAGCCTGCTGGATGTTTAATCTTCTGCTGTGTAGGTCTCCCTCCAAATGATCTAATCCATCTCATTTAGGGCTGCAGATCCAGATCTAGAAATGGTCAGTTCTTTCAGATAAGAATGAATGTAAAGAATGTATCTATAAGTTCAGTTTAATCGAAGTCTGAAGACTTCCCTTATTTTGTGTGTAGAAGGGCTCTAAAGGCATATTTATGTTTCTTTAAAATAATTTTTCCCTAGCTCCCTTTCCTGTGCTATTTGGCCCTAGTTCATCCCTGGTCCAGACCAGAGATGGCTGCATTCCTTCTTGTAGGAATGTGGCCAGTTGATGAGTAGTATCTTTACACCGAGTGTTTTGATTTTAATGTTGTTTCTAAGGATTCTCAATGGTATTGAAGAAGACTAATGGGTGATCTGTTTGCTCTGTAATCATATTGGAAGCATATTTTAAATTCCTTTTATTATTTCTTCCCCTTCAGCATCTTGCTGTACATTCACCTTAGGAAGGAATAAACTAATTTTAAGCTGAAAAGCACAAACCTACAGGGAGAGAGTCACAGTGAAATGGGGTGTTTCAGGAGGTGTGGCTTTAACTCCCCAACTCTATTGCTGTGAGCACCTGACATGGAAGAGTGTGGTAATTGGAGTCCTGTCCTCTGCCTACATGCAAATGCCTCCAAACAAAAGAAGCAGTTGCTTCAGAAAACATCTTCCTCAAGCAGCTGGGCCTGCCTCCAAAGGTTTCCATGGTGCTACACGTGCTCCTTGAGCAAGTATGGAGCAATAATGCATTAGTGCTTATTTTACATCTTTAAAAGGTCTGCACAAACACTTAATTAAAAGGTATCTTGATCTTGAAACAATAGATTGTAGGCACTCTTGTCGCTGGAGCAGGTTTAAGGTTTATGCTGTCTTGATGGAAGCTTCACTCATTGTTTCTGTCTAGTTAATAGGATCCTCTTTTTTCCCCCAAAATTCACCTTCCTTTGGATGTTATGGTTGTTTTGTTTTTTTTTTTTAATTCTAAACCAAATTGTTTGAAGAAGGAAAATAAGGTCATTTTCTCTTGTTAGCTGGAAGGATGATGAATTGAGCAGTCTATATCCAGCCAGATGAAAACTTTGTGGAGCTTTGTGGTACCCCTCTTTGTGGGGTGAGGTGAGTAGTGGATGGGAAGCACCTCACAGTCCTTTTTCAAGCTGCAGAGCTGACCATGCCAGGGAGGGGTTTCTCCTTCCAGGCTAAGACAAACCTGGAGCACAGCCCTGGGAGTGTCCTGCTCCCCTTCCTTGTCCAGCACAGCCAAAGTGTCTGTGCTGCAGCCAGCTGTGGGGTGTAGCTTTTGTTTTAAAAGTTCTGTCTTGCATTAATTGGGATTCTTGCTTTGAAGAGAGTCTTAGGAATCCAGAGTCTCACTATATATGTTGCTTTGTGGTTCTGCAGATCCTGCCCACAGTCCTCTTAATAACTATTATTTTTTTCATCCAAAATTTCATGAGACTAGGTAATGTTTTCTACTGAATGTCTTTACTATCTGTTTCCACCTCACTGTCACTGATTTGATAGCACTGAAGTTAATGAGTGGATTGTCAGGCAGTCACAAAAATTAAATCTGTCTCCGTGAAGCGCAGGTTTAAGGAGTGGTTTGTGGCCTGGGTTAGTTTGCTCACTGCTCACTGAACTCTTCTCCAATCATCAGCTGAATTTGCAGAGATTAATGAAAGATCAAAGGAGTTTCCAGTAACCAATATAACTGTCACTCTAAAAGCATGGACTTCTGCCTCCAGCCTGTTTAAACAGAAGGAAAAGGTATGAAGCACTTTTATTTCTCCATGAGAGCATAGATGGGGTATGGTGGACCTCATGGTGATGTCCAGACTGGATTAAAATTAAACAGGTCTGAAACAAAAGTGATCAGTCTTCTGGGGAAGAGCAGCACTGCAAAGTGCAGCATTTCTTCATAGGAAAAGAGGGATATACAGGCTTCCAGGCTTCCTGCCTAGGGAAGTGTGTCTCACTCCAAAGCATCTGGGCAATATCGGATAACAGTGATGTGTTAATAGGAGAAGTGTGAATGGCCATGGGCTGCAGGGTCAGGCTGTAACCAGGCATTTGGAAGACTCTTCTTCAGTTATTGCAAACTGGCAACTTTCTTCTAAATACTGGCTTATTGTAAAAGGGCTTGGGTGGGAGGGAGTTGGCAGCAGCACAGAGGCTGGTTGGAAAGAGCTGCTGTGATTGTGCGTTTATAAACAGTTGTGCATTTCATGAGACCGGTCTGGAGTTTATATAAGATAAGGGAAGCACAACACTTTCCCCTCAGCTGCTTGTGCAAGAACAGCCCTAGTCTGTCAACAGTTGCTCCTTTCTGACTGAAAACAAAAGCTCTGTAATCTGTTGCTATCTCCTGCTCCCTTTCCCTGGCTAGAGTACTTGGTCTTGGGGGTGGAGGTTTCTGCTGTGACCCTGTCCTGTCTCCAGCTGGAGGCATGGGACTGTTTATGCCAGTTAGGAGTAATTTTCATTAATTTTCTTGTGTAACTTCCTCTCTTAACTTTTGAAAAATATTGTATAAATATGGGGTGGTCAATCATGCTGTGCTGAGTATCCAGAGATCCTCATGAGGCAAAAACACAGTTTGACTGTTGAGCGTCATTACTCCAACCAAAGAGCTGCCCTGGCTTGGAATTCCTGGAGTCCCCATGACACGTCTACATGCATGACTGTCTACTCACCCATGGGTTTGCATTCATCAGTGCAAAAGTGTCTGCTGGCTGCTAGTTTTGCAGGCTTATGTGCTGCCTTGCCAAGATGTGTCCAGATGGTTTTACATCTAAGCTTTCATAGTGAAAGCAAATTTCTTAAGAAAGAATCACTAGGGTACAGTAAAAATGGGAAAATTAGATAAAAGGAGTGCCAGGAATAAGCAGAAACACTTTTTCATCTTTATGCTTTGTGTGCCTCCTATGTCATGCACCAGCTGTGGGAGGTGACTTACTGCTGGCACTTTGGTGGAAATGACCCTTGATGGGGTGGCAGGGTTTTGGGTTGTGCAGGCAGTGGGGAAGGTGTGGGGCCTTGCATCACCTTGGCTGGAGAGCTGAATCTCTCTGGAGGAGAGTCTCTCTCTCATTAGAGGGAACTGGGCAGCCGGAGGGCAGGGGCCCCAGGGGCTGTGCGCGCCCTTCCTAAACCAATATTGCACAGCGGTTGTGAAGGGAACTGGTTTTGTTTCATAATTCCTTTCCACCTTCCCTCTCCCTGCTCCCCCACCGTGTAGCGTTATCTCTTGACATGATGCCATTAACTCTCTAATTAGCCCTAGGGGTGTTCTGGGGGAGATAACGAGACTGTAGGAGCTCAAATAAGCAGCGTGCGCAGATGTTTACCCAGGGTCGGAGGGCAGGGCTGTTGTGACAGGCGATTGCCTTGGGGAGGGCATGTTCCTTGGGAGGGAGCAGCCGACCTGCACCATGGGCAGGAGGAGACCCAGCTCCTAGATGTGCCCTTGGCAAGTCCAGCTATTTGCCCCACACTTCTGAAGTGCGGGTAAAAATGGAGTTAGGAGTCCTTGGAAGAAGGGATTGATCCTCAGTACTAAACATCTGCAGATGGGTCATGTTTCTAACGTGAAGGTTCATACATTTCAATGCATTTCAAAGGAATTTCTGGACTTCAGACCTGTCCCTGGGTCAGTGGTGAGGAAACCAGGAAGTTGGAATTTGTGCTCCCAGGTGCACAGAGAGGTTGGTCTGAGAGCTGGGGTTGCCTGGTCCCTCTCTTGGTATGGATCAGCTGCAGTTCCATGCGGTGCTGGGATGCACACAAGGCTGTAGCCAGTCAGCAGCAAGTAGGATGCTGCCTTTTATACCTTTTTTTTTTTTTATTAAATTTGTTCTGTCTTGCCATGAATGCTTGGATTAAAAACAAAAGGGAGGAAAATCCCTGTTTCAGGGACAATGGTTTTTTTTCTTCTCTTCCTTGTGGTTTCAGTAATGAAGATGAGCTCTGCATGAGTTTTCAAGAAGGCAGATTGTTTTTTGCCTTTTTTTAAGTATTTTCTTTTTGCTCTTTAACCTGGCTTCCTGCTATCGCAGAGTACACATCTGTCCCTGGAAGATCTGCACTCGACAGACTGTCAAAGCCAATTGGCAGAGGTTTGTTTTTTGAGTATTCAGCAGTTATTCAGAGGTAACAGGAAAAAAATCCACCCAAAACTATGTTCTATTTTTTCCCTCCTCCTCCTGTTATCTCAGTCCTAATTTGTAAACATTTCTGACTTAAGTGAATGTCACAGTCTGGTGATGCAGTCGATCCAGATGCTATTTTTATACAAGTGGAGAGGTCTGAGCAGATTTTTTTTTTTATTTGATCTGCAGGAAATTCTGCATGAACTGCCTAACACGCAGGCAGGTGTGCATGCACACACCTCCCTTCTACAAGAAATTACACAATCTCCAATTAACGCTGCAGCTGTGGTAATGACATTTATAATCGTCACAATTTTGCACATTTACCTTGTGACCAGGGAGAGTTGTTGAGAACTTGCCTGTGGTACTGGTGAGAGGAGCTGGGATAAACCATGTAGGAGCACAGGGAAAGAACATTCAAACAAAGACTCTGAATCAGCAGTTTGACTTGGCCGACAGCTCATTTTTGGAAACTTAGGGGTCTTGTTTGCATTTTTATTTTGTTCTTTGGCATACCAGCAGGAGCCACAAAGCATTGCCAGAAGCTTTCTAGAATATCTGAGTCAGACCTGGGAGGGTTGCAGCTGAAACTTTCAAATCTAACTAGCAATTATTATTTTTAGTTTCCTACAGTATTGGAGGTAAATTACTTTAAGGAGACTTCCTTTCCTGAGGCTGAGCTACTTTTTACATTTCAATCCAACTAAGCATCCAGAGCATAAGTGCCAGGCTTTTCTCTCAATGCTTTGTTTTGTTTTCTACTTTATTCTTTTTCTTTTGGTATGGAGGAGAACTTGTTGGACTCTAAAAATAGAGTTGAACCTTGTTCATCTGGCCTCAGCACGAAGTAATTCTTAGCAATGTGTGAAAGGAGAGCCTTTGCCTGAATCTGTTTGCTTTTTCTGATTAGACTAATTGGTACGATAAGGCATAATCTCTGTTTACAAAGATTGTCTTGCTGTGACTTCAGACCATTACAGTTGATGATTCCCTTGGAGACCTGTCCAGAAGGCTCAGACAAATTATAACTATCACTGTCCCACAGCTGAAAAGTGAGTGTGCAGTGTAAAGAGGTGGTGTCCTTTAGGATTTATGACTCAGCCATTTAAGCATATGGTATTTCAGGAAATCAGATTTTCCTCTCAGAACCTCAAAGAGATGCTGCCTGGCTGCTGTTGGATTGGTGGAGGCTCATCTGCATGTAAACTTTGTACATTTTGCAAAAGGAGAGAATCAAATGAGGATCTGGAAACTCTTTTTTCTTCATGACAAGGTAGAAAGGTTCAAGCCTTTACTTTGCTTTTGTGCCACTGGTGCCCAGTGTGAATATCCAAGGCATGGTACCAGCCTGTGAGACAGGAGAGTGCATTTAGATCTGAGGCCAGTGAAGCAAAGTTGGGGACCCTGAGGTGATGAGAGGGACACATCCATGCCTGGGGTGCAGCAGCATTGGTGGGCACCAGTGTCTGGTGCCTGCTCTGTTATCTCCTGCCACCCTTCCTGGTGTGATGGTGTCCTCCTTTGTGTCCCTTGTAGATGATGGATTTGCAAAAGTCGCTTGTCCAGCATCTGCTGCAAGGTGACCACACAGAGTAATGCATCTGAAACACTTAGCCAGGTCAGGGCTGTATGTACAGAGGGCAGGGATTTGTGCTGACATGTCAATTTATTCATGCTATATACACCTCTCCTAGTGTTTGACATGCAGATCTCTTTGGATAAACTTCCATGTATCTCTCTCTATCTGGGTGTTGCTTCACCCACAGCCACCTCCAGCCACCTGTGGGGCAGAAGATGGCAAATACCTCACACAACAATGCTGCATTAATGACCTGGAAAAGGAGGATCTTGTGAGTTTCAGAGCATAGCTATGAAAAAGGTTTTTGGAATGACCTGCTGGGGTTGGGAGATTTATATATGTACCTTCTGCTCTCTCCTTCCCCTCCATAGTTTTTGAACTCATGGGCCAATACCAAAAGCTTGACAGTATTTAGGGGTCAAAATGGTCGTCTAAGCACAGCATAACTTTTCTTCACTATTAGACGGGAGAACATCCATGGGTGCCATGAATTCTTGCTCTGTGTCCAGCTGTGTGTAAGCTTTGTAGTGGTGCTGCCAAGTGCCCCGTTCTGCTAACGGTGCTGTGGCTGCTCCCTGCAAACTTTACCTGGATCTCCAGATTAGCACTGGTGTGGCTTTTTGGCTTGTGCCCATATCGGGTGAGATCAGAGAAGTACATCGGGCACAGCCCCTGGTCTAGGGAGGCGCTGGGGAAGATGGAGAGGAGGACAAGGGTCTGTGGCAGCGGTCTGAGTAGTTCCTGCGATCTGGGGAACTGGCTGTGTGCTCGGCAGCTCTTTGCTGGTAACTCAGCAGCACTGAAGGTGTGTGTGGCCCTACCTGAGCTGGGATATTGCTGATGGCGGTGGGTCGGGAGGGCTCGGTGCTCCTCTCTGCAGCCTGCTCTGGGAAGTGCCTCCCTGCACTGTGCTCGCTGAGAGGAGTTGGGAAGGTGCACTGGAAACGCTTCCAGCCTTTTACTCGCACCTAGCAGCTCCGGTGAGCTGTGCTTGCAGGGTGAGAGCTACATCAGACCCTTGCTTCTTGTGGCAAGGGGCTCCTGCAGGGCAAAGGGACGCTGTAATCCCCTGCTCTGTTTGTTCTTGTTTCGCTTCCTGCCCGAAGATGGTTTTGCCCCGTTTCGTTAGTGGCAGCCTTAGGAATGTTCTGCCTGCTCCAGCCTGGAACAGGCTGGTGAGCTTGCAGCGTCCTTTACCTTGCAGAGCTGCCGTGTGGCAGGAGCGCAGCCCAGGAGCCGGCAGGCAGTCCCCTGAGCAGCACAGGCTGCTCGCTGCCATCTCCCGTGAGCCCGAGCCTGCGGCTGGGGTTAAATGATGCCCGGGGCGAGGCGGGGACGCTCTCAGCCCGTGTGTGGGTGGCAGCCCTGCCCGGGACCCTGTCCCTCCCGGCCAAGCCCCTGTGGCCGGTCGCTCGCCGCCCGCAGCGGGAGGCTCGCTGTCCCCCGGCAGTCCGAGCCCTGCGTGACGACGGCTCCTCAAATAAAGTTCGGAGCGCTGTCATTAGGCTGGGCCGCGCTGTGCTCTGATGTTCGGTTTCCTGTCTGTCCCCTCCCCAGCCCTTTGGAAAGGTGTTGTGTTTCTCGTGGCTCGGTGGCGCTTCGGGAGCCGCTGCCTTTTGTTGTGCCGAGCATCGCGCTGGCCCGGCGGGTCCCCGGCGCTCGGGGATCCTGCGCTGGGCTGACCTCGCATCCCCGGCACGCTCCGGGGGACACCAGCACAGACAGGGGTTTGTCTGCTTGTCCGGGGTGAAGCCACAGTGGGGATCTCTCCTGCAGATCTCGGCTAAGTGCTCTTCCTATCTTTTGAAGTGTTTGCCTTGGGCATCCTGTCCAGGTGGTTTTTACTGAGCGGCACCCAAAAACTTCTCCCGTGTATTAATTCAACACCTGAGTCTTTGGACGAGCTGGGGTTTTTTACTTGTTTTTTTTAATCATGATGCAAATTCGGAGCAACTAGAAAGGAGTGGGGAAAAACGTAGCTGGACTGACGCCCTGCACATATGGGACCTGGTGGCTGGGAGTGTGGATGGGAGCACACAGGTGACCGAGAATGTAGCTGGATTATGGTGCATGGAACCAGTGATTGAGTCTCATAAAGTTTCTCAGAGACATTGTCCCAAACCTGCTCACAACAGGAGCCAAATACTTAGCTGCATTACTGCACTGCTGCTGTCGAGCATTTCATCTCTATCCCTTCCTGAACATTTCGGTTCTTGGTAGCAGCAAAGCTTGTGCCTGAAAAAAACAACCCTGGAATCTTTGTAGAAAATAAAATAGAAGTTTCTTGGAGCAGCTCCTTTAGAGCAATTCCATGGCTCCCTTTTGAGTTCCCAAACTTGTTGAAAAGTGACAGGGGAAAGTTATTGTTTCCTTTCTTTTCCCTGCCTGTCTTTCTTTTTTTCTTTTCTCTTTTTTTGGCCATTTCCCCCCCTTCCCTTCCCTTTGCTCTTTAGAGATTGGTGATAAGGAATTCTAACTACTTAATGAGCTGGGAGAGGCCTCTCTCCATTGGAGTGGAGGACTCCAGGTGGCACTTTGACAGATTGGACAGGTAAGGCAGGAGAGCCCCACCTCCTCCTCCTTGCCTATAGTTAGGTATATAAGGGAAACTTCAATTATGCAGAGAGGCACACTCTGAGTCCTGTTATCTCCACAGTAGCATCACATATTTTTAGGGTCTTCTAGGGGGTGGGAGGTGTTTGTCAAAATCCTGGAGCCAGAAGAAAGAACAGCAGCGTTGATCAATTTGACTGCTAACATGTTGTACCTGGAAAACAATGCCCAGTCCCAGTATAGCGAGGTAAGGACTCTAGCTTTGAGCTGTGATATCGCTAATGTATTTTTATTTTTAGTGAATACGTGCTGTTTCTTCACCCCTGAAGTTAGGTGCGGAACATGCACTTGTTTTTGTGAGACTTTTGCATTTTACAGTGGGAAGCAGAGTTTGTTGGGCTAAATATCTGAATGAGTGTGAACTTCGAATCTTTGTTTGGGACAGCATATTTGTTTTGGGAGCCCTGCTCAGCCAACATAATTTCTTTCATTGGAGAAGCAAGGCAGTTGTTTATGGAGGGCAATGCACACAGATTGCATTCCTGTAGCAGTCTGAATACTGGCTGTGTTGTCTGCGCTGTGACTCTTTTACGAGTCTTTTATTGCCAAAATCACTGCTTGTGGTTTAAAGTGGATGGTATAGTTAGGAAATAACTAAAAATGTGTTATAAATCCCTTCTTAGGTTACTTTTTAAAGTAAAATAATATGCAAACAAAGATTCTCCGACACAAATGCTGTGTTAGTGTCCACACCAATACCTCTTTTACTCAGTGCTGTTAATACCTTGCCTCATAAGTTGCAGCAGCAAGGTATTTTACACAGAGTGTTTGTATAAGCATATTATGAGAGGATAAATGTGTGTACAATGGATGCATTTTGCTTTCTACAGCCCTTTGCACTCCATTGGGTGTGAGTGGGACGTAAACTTCAGGTGCAGCTTTGATTTAATTTTTAAAAATTATTTATTTAATTGCTTTTAACCAGCTGAGTCAATGCTTGGTAAGGTGGCAGTGGAGAGGATTGCCACATGCTGTGCAAATCTTGGAGGAAGTTACCGGGGGTTGAGGGAGATCTAACAACAATATTGGTTTACATTCCAGCGGAGACAGCAGCTGTGTTGACACTTGCCAGAATGGCAAAGCAGCCAGAGCTCTGTGTGTGTGTATTTCTGAAGAAAAGGCTTTGAGTGGAGGGCATGGGGTATGAGCCCCAAAGCAGACAGAAGATCAGCCACTTGGAAGAGAAAGCAAAATAGAAATTGAAAGGCCGAGAGCATAGCTAGGAGATGAGATGGGTGGTGAGGAAAAGTCTGTTGAAGGTTTATTCGAGGCTTGCACGCTTGGGATGGCGGGTCTGTGACTCGGGGAGCGTGAGGGTAAAGTGAAACCAGCGTGCTCTCCCCATCCCTCTCTGCAGGGAGCCCAAACCCCCGTGTGCGTGTGGCTCCTCTGCTGCCTCCATGCAGGAGACCCAAATGGGTGACTTTTTCCTAGGTTAATTATAAACTCTTAAATGTGGAGAGAGCGCTTCTTGGAGTGTTTGCTTGGTGTTATTTGTCTGCTATCTGATCAACTTTCGCTGAATAGCAGCAGTGGGACTGTGGAGTCCCTATGGTTGACTGGCTGGGCTCATCTGTCATAACGATGCGCTCAGGAGCGTTCTCGCTCTGCTTAAATGCCACTCATCACTATTGCTGTCAGAGGAGGTTTTTAAAAGGCTTTGGCTCTGATTTTTTTTTTTTTTTTTTTTTTTTTCCCTTCCTCCTCACTTTCTCCCTCTTACCTCCTTGGATTTGAACAAGGTACACTGACTTAGTTCATCCAGCGAAGCACTGTAGGCTGGGGAAGGAAAACTCTGTTAGCATTGACTTGGCTTTGTTTCTGAGGAAGAGCAGCCTCGCTAATGACTCGAAAGAGAGGGAGACTTGTTAATGCTCAATTAAAATATATTGGTGATGATGAACCTCGCCCATCTTAAGCTTGCAAATAAAAAATAGACTTTGGCATGATTTCCGTAGAAAAGAAGAAAAAATAAAAAGCTCTCAATGTGCAAATGGAAGCAGTACTTTGTCACTGGTAATTGCAGTTCAGATTTTAGAGCTGTTGCTGGGTTGGTCACAAGGTAGGCATACCAACTCATGAAAAACTTAGTACTGACAAGCTTCTGGGTTTAGAAGTGGACCTTATTTAAGGAATTACTTTCCCCCCATATTAAAAACCAAGTTTTAAAATGGAGAGCATGGAGTCCTCTCTCATGCCAAGGCCACTTCTTGGGGTGCTTTGCCCTGCCACCCCAGGATGCTGGCTGCTCTGCCATCCCCACACGCTGGCCGTGTGGTGCATTCTGCCCTGGGAATGCATTCCCAGCCTGGGAACGGGCCATTGCACAAGCCCAGTGCAGGCTGTGTGGTCAGGGCTGCCAGCTCGCACCATCGCCCGTGGCCCTGGGCCACCCGCGCCTGCGAGCCTGGTGCTGAACACCATGGTCAGATGGGCTCCTCCCAAATGGGCCAGATCTGCTTGGGAAAAGCTGAGAGAGGGGAGAAGGGTGTTAAGGTGAATCACAGCCCCGAGTGGCTGGAGGTGGAACCTGTTTCAGCTACTTTTCCAGCTTATTCTATCCCAGCATTTGATCTGGGTCAGCTGTAAGAACAATTAAGCTCTTTGTTGGTAGGGCACTGGACTTGATGACCCTGGAGATCTGTTCTTGTGTGCTTATGAGTAGATGTGAAAAGGAGACACTCTGGGTGGTTATTAATAGGATGATGAGGTGCTGATGAACAGGAACCCTTTGAATGTCATTGTCTTCCTGCCTCATCTCCACATGTGGAATTTTGTGTTGTGTTCAAATATTTGTGAGGAAGCATGCACAGAACTGGGTGTGAAGGAGAGTACATGCAAGTCTGTCTAGTCTTATCCAAGTTTCCTGCATCCTTGTGGGGGGAGATGAGAACAATAAAGATTCCCTTTAGGGACTCTGGGTTCCTCTGCAGTTTGACTGAGTGATGATGCAGAGTTTGGAGTGCTTGCTAAAATCAAATCATTGCCAAAAGAATAAACACATCTTGTTCAAACAGTGATAAGAAATATGTGCCATGACTTTTGATTATATCAGTCATCCTTCCCAAAGATCTTCCTGCTCTTTGTGGGAGACAAATTAAAGAAGCTCTTTCCGTTAAGATTTTTATCATAGTTTCGGGAGGGGCAGGGGGGAAACTAGTTTTATGCTAAAAACTTGTGCACTGCTTTATGGGTTTTTGGCAGCATTCCTTTGCACTGAAAATTAAGAAAAGCTATATATATGTATGGCTGCAGATATCTTTGAGGGTTAGGATAGCCTCTTCAGAAAGGTGAATTTTTGGTTTTTTCCTTTTCCTTCTTAGCTTTTAAGTAATTATTCAGATGTGTGTGTTTGAGCCATAGTGCCCTGGATGTGAGTCCTTTCTTTGTAGGAGCAGACATGTGGGGCTCCAGGGTGGTCTGGAAGGATGTCCTGACGGAGCTGGATATCCTCAATGAGAGAAAAATTTATTGTACCTATCTGGGATATTGACTCAGAAAACTTCAGTTTAAGGTTAAAGAATCTAGGGGTTGAGATGTAACTGATATTTTAAGCATCAGCTTCATTGGTGTGCAGTAAAAGTGTGTCCAGGGTTTATCATCCTTGCTGTCTGCCTGGTTTTGGCTGAGAATTACCAGAGGACAAAGCCGTGGCTTTCCTTGGCTGATTTGGCCACATGGCATAGATAGTCATCGTGACTGCCTTTGACAAAGGCTCTTTCTCTCTTGCTGCCCCTTCTCTGTGGTCCTCAGCCAAACGCAGGGTCAAGGAAGTGATCTCTGATGGGTGCTGCCTGGTCACTGCCCAGGAGAGCAGCCCACCTGCTTCCTTCCTAGAGGTACCAGGAAGAAAGGATTATCTGTGCAGTACCCTCTGAACCCCACATCTTGTCCTACTCCAAGATGAAAACACTTTGATAGATGCTATATAAAGTCTAATTTTTTTCTCAAGTAAGACAGTTTTGGCTAGACCTGACCCTCTCTCCTGCATTCCTATTTGTGATGCTCTCCTGGACTTCTGGTGGCTCTGAGCAGGCAAACAATTCCCAATCCCTGGGAAAAGAAGCCTCTCCCTGACCTGTGCAGGATTCAGATGTGAGTTCCGTGCCTTCCAGTGGCCTCTCTTTATTTAAATGGTATCAACACCCCACATATTTACCCACAGGCTGTCACCGGGAGCAAGAAATAGGGAGACACATTGTAGGATGTGTTCCTTGATGGTATCCCTGCAGTTCTAGCTACGCTTCTTGTGCATTCGTCCTTTGATTTTTGCTGTAATTGCAGTTACAGGATTAAAGTTTTGTCATGTGATGACATCTGTGCAGGCTTGAGAGGCATAGGTCTTATCCTTGGACTGCAAACGTCTTCTGCAAGATTGCAGAAGCCCTATATAACCAGGTTCTTTTTTTTCCAAGAGGTTTTCAAGCTGCCTTCCAGTTGCAAAGGTTTAATCTGAGGTAGAAGGTCGGAAATGCGTTGATCTTTTATTTGGACAGACTAAGTGGATAATACTGCCCCGTTGGGGTTTGCCAGGGAAGAAGCCCAGAGAGATGGGTAGTGGGAAGCTGAGACCTGCCTCTTGCCATGTGCCCATCTCCCTCCTGGCTGAAACAAGGGGTCCCCCCTGAGAAACAAGCAATCCCCAAGGAGAAACATGAGGAAGGGCAAGAGTTGAGTATGCTTCCAGTAAGGATCCAGCCCTCACTGCAGCAGGTTTGTCATGCTGTGGATGGCTTTCTGTTCTGTCGTAGGGTACCAAAAATCCTTTGTGGTAGGACAGGTAATGCGACCCACATGTTGAGCAGTGATTTGGGGATTTTGCCTGGAGAAATCCTCTCCTTGTTTAGGTGGAGGGATGGGACCTCAGCAGTCTAAGTCTATGGGTGTAGCCTAGAAACAAGTGATTGTGACCTTTATGTGGGTGGAAAGACTGAAATGTGTGCTATATCACACAAAAATGAAACCTGATGACATTGGGCCATCTGCACTGCTTTAACTGTGCAGTGCTTGTGCAGAAATCAGGACAGTCTGGCTGCGTGTGAGATGTTATTGCTCAGTTACGTACATGCTCCGGGGTTTGTGTAGTCATGTAATTACACTTGACATCAGATTGGAAATTGCAGCTCTGTTTTGCCATTTTCCATGGTTAAAATGAAGGTTACTAAGCAATAAGAAATCAGGGACAGATGATTTTCTCTATTTCTTGTTTCATTTGGAAAAAAAATACTAAATGTTTTCTAGTATGAAAATACAATGTGAGAAATTAAAAAGAGCTGCCATTGCAGTGTGGTCAGGATGTTTTACATCTTGAAGCGGTTGCAACTGATGTTCCATTTTGTTTGCTGTAAGTTGACCTTTGTTGAGACAGGATGAAATTATCTCTATATATACATGGCTAAATCTGTCTATATATAGCCATAGTCTGGAAATGTTTTTCCTTGGGGACTAGAACTACTGTTTTGATGAGTTTGTTTTAATTGGTCTGGTGGTTTGAATCTTCAGCAGTGTCACCAGCACCTGATTTCTGATTTCTTCCAACATGAGCCCAGTTATGCTCTTGCCTAGCTCCCTCAGAAGCTACTTTCTTTTTCTTTACCTGGTTTATTTTAAATAACAAACCAATGGCTTTTAAGTGGAGTGAAATTGCTTTCTTTTTTTCTCCCTGTGCATAAAGAAACACCAGAAAGGAACTCTTTCTACCTTATGTTTCAGCCCATCTGGTGGCAGCCTTTTAGTTTCCATTTGTCGAGTTATGCCTTGTGGAAGTGTTTATTTCCAGTTGCAGGTCTGTTTACTGTGTGACAGAAGCTTCAGTAGTTCTATGAAGAAGCCATGGCATCTGCAACAGGAAAGCTGTGGATGTGGGATGTGAGAGGGTGTAAACCATTTGCTTTGCACTTTTTCCTCTGGAAGGCATTAGTTATAACTAGTGGAGAAACTACTTATTTCATTATCGTGAAGGGCTGAATAAAAGCGGGTGTTGCCTGGCTCAAGGCAAATTTTAAATTCTATTTACAAAATGTTCCCACTGAAAAAAAAAATCTGGAAACGCTTCAGAAAGGAGCTCTTGCACCGATGGATTTGTGCTAGACATTGTTAAACCCTGTTATTTTTCTGGCACTGCCTCCAACGCCTCTTGAGAATGTGCAGAGTAGGCAATAAAATGAATGCAACTCTTTTAAAGCAAGGTTGCATAAATCATCAGAAAGCAGAGGAGCTTCTTGTACTCTAGCAGCAGCACTCCCTCCATGCTCTCCAGCAGAGAAATGAGCTCAAAGCTCTCTGTGCCACTTGGCCTGGATTAGTGTCAAGTCACTTTTGGTATCAAGTAGAATTAAGAGGAAAATAATTTCTCTCAAAGGGTGTTAAGATTCAACTTTTTTTTTCCCCTTGCAAGCGTTTTCTGGCTTCTCTGCTGTCTCAGTGCCATGATCCTTGCAGTCCCTTCTCAGCTCTCCAAGGCCATGATCTTTAGAGTGACACATGAGCTCAGCCATGGTCAGGCATGCGGGTGGGTCTCTCCAGTGATTAAACTTGCTGTTCTTAAAAATCTCCCTGTTTTGTTTTGCTTTCTTCAGTTACAGTAGTAAATGATTTCTGAGAAGTCTTGCAGTCTTCAGTCTCCCAGAGCTTCCCATCAGAACTTTGCTGTGCTGGGAAAAGAGGCTCTAATTGTCAGATGGATTAAAGAGCTGCTTTTCAGTAGGAGCAGACCTAAATAAATAATGGCATAAGGCTTTTTGTACAGCAGCCCAGAACATACACGGCTTTGCAAGTGATGATTTGGCTGCGAACTACTGGCAAGAAAGGTTCACCCCCTGTGTTTCTCTGCACTATTACTTATAAACACACTGAGTCCTGGGTGAGAATCTCAGCTCTTTTCTAAAGGAGAGCCTGTGAGAGGCTTTCCAGGGTTAGCTTAGCTGCTTGAGCAAGGAACAAAGAACAGGATGATATTTAAGGTGATTGGGGTTTTACTTCTGTAAGGCTACTAATACAAAGAGCAAACCCAGTTAGAAACAGCTGTTCAGGAAGTCTCAGATAAGACATACGAAAGATTTAGGTCCTTGGCATTGGCAAAGTAAATTTGGTTGGATCCTCTTTGGGGTCTTGAATCTAAATTTGATGATTTTATTTGAAATTACTGACCATTGTTATCAGCTCTGTACACAAGCAAGCAACAAAAACATGGGATATGTGTGGGGGAGCTTTTAGGTGGTTGCCTTTATTTTATTTTACTTTTTTTTGGTGCCTGTTGGGTTTTGTTTTTTAATTTGTACTAGGATTGAGTGAATTGGGAGTTGATCCAAGAACACTCAATGATATCTTGTATTTTTGCAAATTCCCTGCCACTGCTGTTTCACCTGGGGTCTTAGTGGAACAACTAAAGGAGCAGTGTTTTAACCAGGATGTGTGTGCTGGTATCTTGAGTGGATGGCTTGAGGTGTGATGTATTTCTGGGCTTGTGCTCAGTTGTCCGCTCACTTTGGAAGTGGACCCAAGTGGCAAGGCTGAGCATGCTTGAAAACTAATGCATTGATTTGAGCCCAGCAGCCTCTTGGGATTGATTCCAGAGTTTGGATCCGGATTAAACTTCCCCCCAAGGACTTTGGGAAGTGGTATACAAGGGGACGTGGTGAAATTTGAGATGAGTCCAACTTCCTCAAGATGGCAAGAAGATGAATGTTTTTACCAAGGGCAAAAAAGTGGGAGGAAACGCCCAGTTTAGGGAGGGAAGGGGAAATATTTTATGGTGGGGTAGTGTCTGGGAATGAAAGGGATGGATTGTGTCTCAGCAGATATGAATCTTTCAGTTTTAATCCACATCTAGGAAGTAAATACAAAGAATCTTGCCAGCTTTGGGGAGGGGGGAGGAGGTTCTGGGCTCTTTGGCTGTGCTGCTGAGGCAGAGATCTCTGTGCTGCAGAGCTGTGGTCCAGCTGTGTCAGGGGATGATGCACAGGCCTTGAGCACCGTGCCTCAGGAGCCAAGGGGAACAGAACAATAGGAATAGGTGGATGCCAGCAGAAGTGTTGAGTCAGCACTTGGATCTCTCTGCTGTATGAGAAATGACTGAAAAGTATATTTAATCATTTTGCTTGTTTGTTTTGGCTTTTTTTAGGTAATGTCATGGTGTCCTTGGGGATCACAAAAGTATTTTTTGGAGAGTGATGGCTCAAAAAAAAAAATAAGTTCTGCCTGAGTGCTCTGTAAAGTTTGAATTCTGCAGATTTAAGTTATGTCTCTGAAATTCTCAGTAGCCTCTGCGAGCCTCTACTGTGATTTCTCACTTCTGCGGTTTTACTCTGCATTTCATCCATAGTTGAAGAATTGGCTCCCTCAGGAGTGCTGGTGGTGACTGACTAGAACTGAATAGATTAGCAAATCTCCCCTCACTTTCTTTCAGCAGCAGAAAAATGTGCAAGAAGTTCTTTAAAAGGAAACCAGAATGTGCACTGGCTAGGTGTCACCAATATTTTGGAAACAGGAATCTACTGCTTGATAGTAAGGTGGGAAAGTTGTTGAGATGAGCCTTGGTCAGTCTGCTGTGTTTTGTGTCTGAAAGGAATTGTGAATGTTCAGATTGGAGGGGTAGTGTGTTTAATGTGGTATCAGATGGAAATTAGTAGGTACATTGTTACTCAAAAATCTGGAAGAACACCTTTCTGTCTGCACAGGCAAAGGTCTGTGCAGCTGAATACCTCAGATGTAAATCTCTGAAGCTGTGCCTTGCATAAGTCACCATGGCACCATATGTCCTGGTGTTTGCTGAAGTCAGTACTATGGGACAGGAAGTATTGGAAACTGTTTAGTTTTGCTTTTAGACATTGGAGGCCCCATGCCAGAGAGCCCATTGGAAATCCTGCACGTGCAGAGTATGTGGCAAAGTGATTTAAACAGTTGAGGAGAATATTCTTGATGTTCGATGGAGTGAAGTTTCTGTGGAAGAAGCAGTGCCTTTGTATGCATATTGTCTCTGTACACTCATAGCCCCCTCTCTCAAAGATCAGCTCTTGGGTCTTGTGTATGCACAGCCTGACATCTTTGGAAAACACCATATGAAGTTCCTGCTCACCTCTGAGTAGGCTGCAGTAGTGATGTGAAGCTGTTTCTGATGTGAGCTGAGAGGCAGGGTGGGTTGGGGAGTCTCCTGACTCTGTGTCCTGCTGTACTGAACCCCAGCAGATCCCTGGGCTCAAGCAATGCCAGCTTGGTGCAGGCCAGGAGCTGCTTTCATACAAAAAATAGTGTTGGATGGCAAAACTCTGCCTCCTTTTGTTCTCTGCAGTTGGGATCTAATCAGAATTTGGCATCCAGTCTTCTTGACTCCTCCCTCAAGCTTGAAAGCTTTCCAGTCTGCTGTTTGGTGTCCAGACATTTTTGGGAACATCATCCAGGAGTTTTCTTGCTTCATTTGGACAGGAGAAATGGCCAGATGTGTTAGAAAATCCAGTAGATATTCCTTTCAGTCTATAGGGACTCTGATGCTGCTGTGTAACCCTTTTCCTCTGCTTGCTCTAACTTGTTTTAATCTGCCCTTTGCCCTCCTATAACTCTTCTTATGAATTCTTATATTCCGTAGTTGCACCATGCTTCAAAGAGTGGGCGTGGGGGGTTTGTGTGTGGCTTTTCTTTTCTTCTTTTTCTTTTTTTTTTTCCCTATGTGTTTAACTGCTTGACTTATTTAACTTGCAGATGATCTGAATTTCTTGTTCTGACTAAAATGGTACCTAGCTGGAGTGTTTTGTGTTTAAAAGATGATGCATTCAGATTTTGAGCATAATGATGAATTTGGGAGCTAACTTCAGTTCCTGGTTCTATTCTGACCCTGGTTATTCACTGTCCTTGTGCCCTTTGGCCATACTTTGGTGGTTGCTGTGCCTGCAGCCTTTCACTGTGGATGACACACAGATATCCTGTCCAGCCTAAGCTGCCCTCTCAACGCAATAAAATGCTGCATGTCTGAAATGCCTGATAACATCAATGGTTACCGTCCAGTAAAGAGTTTAAGAAACAAGGCAGCTTTAATCAACTACTGGACTTTTCCTCTCCAGCCCCTGCTCCTCCTCCCCACCTCCCCATTTGTGTTTTAATTGGTTCCTCTTAATGTCTAAAGTTCTATTTTTGTTTTTTTATCTGACTTTTCAGTATTGTTGTAGAAACTCAGCACATAGGATTTCTGGGCAGCTGGCCTAGCTGGGATCTTACAGTTATTGTCAGCCACTGAAAGCAGGCAAAAAAAGCCTTGCTGAGATCTTGCAGTCTTTTTTTGGTTTTTCTGATGCAGGTCTTTGTCTTCAGTTATGTTTACATCTCCTGGGAACATGGGGGGGTGCTTTTCCTATTTGTCTGTACTTCATGGCTCTTTCAGATCTTTGTTGATGTTGTGTTGTCCAGCTGGTAATAGGAGAACATAGGAAGCTCTTGGCTCTCTTTCAGTTTTAAGAAGCCAAGTGTTTGGGTTATTAATCAATTTCTTTTGAGATCATGGAGTTCTAATGTCTTGTGATTTCATGCATTTCATAGAGATGATATTGTATGGTTTCCTTTTTTTTTACTGCCTTCCTTTTTTGTTTATATGTTTTCAGATTACACGTCAAATAAATTGTCGAGCACAAGTTCAGAGTGAAGAAATGACTGTGTGCAGTGGGGGTGGATCTTGGACTTTCCTGTTTTAAGCTGCCTGAATTTTTAAAATAAGTGAAGCTAGCTGAAATACTCTAATGAAAGTGGTTTATATTTTTGAAAGGGTTTGTTTTTTTTTTTAATAGTCTAAAACCATAAAATGGTCTGACTTTCAGAAACACCATTGCTTACTATGCAAGTAGAACTTTTTTGGAGAGCCCAATTTAGAAATTTTTTTAAGAGCCTAAAATGCTGCTCTGGGGAGTTCAGGGATATTATTTTTATATGCACTGGAAAATATTTAGAAGTACTTACACATTGTAGAGTGTCCAGCCTTAATATTTCTGTGAAGTGGGATGCACTGTCATTCTGATAATCCTCGAATTAGACAAGGTCTTTTTCATGAACCTGTGGCAGGTGGTAGAAGTCAGGAATTACAGGCATTCCTGCTTTGGGCTGTGCTTGTTTTAAAAGATACCCTGCTTTTGGCTGAAAAACACTTTTTGCTAAGTTAAATAAATTAACCAAGGGGCAAAACTCAAAAGTTTAGCTAAAATAGAAGGCTTTTACAGCTGGGTGGAACAAGACAACTGCAAAGCTTACAGCTCCTGTGGGTGTCCAGAAACTCGCCCTTACATTGCTTTTCATCAATGTGTCTCATTCTCTGAACCCACAAATACTTGCATATGTGGACTTGAACATGGAGTTCTGTGTTCAGTTGTACTGTGGCTCAGTGAAATGTGACCTGCAGCCTTACAGGTTATGGCTCCTAAAGTTGTGCTGTTTCTGTGAACCTAAAGGGTGTAGATCTCAGTGAAAATGGCAGAGACTCTTCTGCCTCCTCCAGTATACAAGCCAGATTGTTCTTCAAGTGTGTTTCTCTGTGTGTTTGCAGATTACTGACGTGCACTGATTTCTCCTGTTCAGCTTCTGTGGTGTGTTGTTCCCAAGGGGGCGGTAGGGCTGTTTGGGATGACTGGGACAGAAGACATGCTCTGGTAAAGTGGGCAGAGCAGTCAAGCTTTTAAGCTTGAAACACAGTGGTATGATTTGAGTTGGTCAGTTAATGGTGGGTTTTTTGAGGGGAGGAGAATAGTTGTGGGGGTTTGGTTTGGTTTTTTTTCTCCTCCCCAGCTGATTGAAATGGAGTGTCTTCCTTAGATTTTCCTTATATATTCAGGTGCTATTGGAAGCTGTCCAGGCAACTCGTGAGGCTGTCTAACTACTTAACATGAAATACCTGTGCAGAAGGATTGTGTGTGTCACTCATGGGGTTTTGTTACTTCTTGGAAGAAGAATGTTTTTCTCTTTTTTAGTCTTGAATTTAGTTTCTTTAAATTGCGGTGATTGTATATATTGCACAGCCCTGTAGAAGTCAAATGGATTCCCTTCTCAATAGTACAGGAGAAAATGTGCAGAAATATTTGTGCTCCCTGCTTACAGGTGGGATTGAGCTGAGGAGAGGCTGTGCTGCAGCAGGTCTAATATCCAGGATGAGAGTGATTGACTCTAGGGCTTCTTTTAATCCAGTGCCCTCCATTGCACTGGGAACCTGTTAAACCACTGGGATGGGAAATAGTCTCCTCTCTTCCTGGAAAAAGCAATGACCCAACAGTAGGATTACTTAAATCAGATAGGTTTCCAGGCACTGTACTAGAACAAATCAATCTTGGTAACTGTTGATATCTTTCAACCAAAGTTTTGTTCCCTTGCTTTTCACATTGAGTATATGGTGCACATTATCATTGTATCTGAGGGTTTCCAGGTGCTTCGTATATTCAGCTGCACAGTAGCTCTGTGGAAAAGCCTCTGCAAAATAGACCCACAGGATTTGTTTCCATTTTAGAATGGGAGTTGGAGGGAGTGTGGCAGAGCTGGTGTAGAAATGAGCTGTGCATATCTTCGCCTTGTCACTTGGAGGGGACCAGAGCAGTGCCCAAACTGAGTTTTGTTCCTCATAAACAAATTTTTCAGTCTCTCCCCCACCCTCACTTTTTTTAAATTTGTTTTTTGGTGAGTTTTTTTGAGTTTTTTTTTTATATGGGAAAACAGACTAGAGAGGAAAACCAAATCACAGCTTTCATTGTGATAAGTGAGCTGAGCTATCTCTGCTTTAGCTCTGATTTTAGCTGAGGGCCATGGGTGGAGCCTTTTATTTCTTGGCACTGCTCTGTCATGGCACAAGCAGGGTGCTGACATGGGGTATTGTATCAGCTACCATCGGAGCAACTGGCAGTCAGCAGGATCTTGGTTAATAATTTGTGATAAAAGCCTTTCTGTTGAGCTTAAGGGACTTATTTCCACCTACTAAAATCCTCTACTAGGAAGGTTTGAAAACTTAGGTGGAGTTCAATATTTATGGATATATTTGAGGTGTCTGTCATCTGATTTGGATAGGAAACATTTATCCTGCTTCTTTTAAGATAACTGTTCTCCAACAGGAATCTGAATATTTCCCTGGGCCAGCACTGAAATATTGCTTGAAGTTGCTTGCTAGTCCTACAAGAGTTAGCCCTAGTGCATCGTTGTGGTGCAGTTAAGGACAAAGCACAGAATTTCTGAAGTGCTGTGCAAATCTTCTTGTTGGTAATAACCATGGTAGTTTTAGCTTCATCATCTCATATCTTTGGAGAATAAGCACCAGGTGTTTTGTAAGGCTTTTGGGTAGTTGGACACTGCTCTTGAGCTGTGTAGATCCAGTGGTGAAAATGAAAATGCAGTCAGTAGGTGTGCATAGTAATGCTTGCTCTTTTGATATTTTAGGGAGAAGGATTTTGATAGGGTAGAGGCATCTAGGTGTTCTACACCTGAAGATGGTAACTTTTTGTCTAGTTTCTCAAGTGGAGAAACTCTTAAATCTCTCTAAAATGCTGCTAACTGGGTAGTTAATAGCTGGAGCTCTGTATTTTAGGGGATTTTTGGTGTGGAAGTCCCCTTCAGAGCTTTTCATGACTTGCATTAGTTACTTCCTTTCCAACGGAGGGTCTTTTTGCAGATCTTTCTCATAACCTTATTAATTAACACAATGGGCTTTACGCCGGAGAGCCGGGGGTGGGTTCTTGCTGCAAGGCAGGGTGAGAAGGGTGGGCTGGGGCATCTTCCCTGCCCTGCTGGAGCATTTGCATTGCCCTCTGGTGGCAAGTGCCCCGGAGCCGCTGGCTACCGGCTCTGCTGGACCTTGTGCCCCGTGTTCCCGGGGGACATCCACCCTCCCGGCAGCAGGACCGCGCTTAACCATCATCGCTTTTCAGTCTGGTTTTAATTCAGCAGAACCATGACTCTCCTAATCCACAACCATGAGTTAGCATGAAGACCTGAAAGTGAAGCTGATACGATATAGGAAGTGAAACGAAACTGATAGTTCAAGATGCATTATTGAAATGATGTTTTGAAATACATAGTCCAAGATCTAATTGTAGCTCTCTAATTATTTGCAATTAGACTTGCCTGAAGGTTTTTGTAATGGTTCAGGGACATTAATGGTTTCAGAAACTTGGTGGAGGGAACAAAATAGCAAACAAAGGCACCGAAAATTAGATCATCTGCTCTTTCAGCTTTATATGCAATTCATTTCTTTCCACCAAATAGCTTTCTCTTTATATCACGAATCAGTGGTCGGGCTACATTTCAGTCATTTAAAACGACCCCACAGCAAAATATGAGCATGTGTTAAATGCTGGGATGCCAGCCTGCCAAGAATTAATTTCTGCATTAAATGCTGTTGTGTTCGTTTCTGTGAGTGATGAAAGGAAGCGGTGTGTGTGCACACACGCCCTGCAGTCCCCTCCCGAGGGGCAATACCTTGCAGACAGTCTGCAGCCTCTCTTTGTTCTCCCCATCCCCAGCGCTGCTGGGGCCAAGGGGGTGAATTCCTGCGTGTGCCTTCCCCGGGCCTGCTGCCCCTCTAATTGTCCTGTTGTCAGAAGGCGTGTGCCTCCCGAAGCCTTATCAGATTCCTCCAAAACCTTGCAAGCAGTTCAGGTGTTGACCCCTTGAGCGCAAACAACTCTGCCTGCCTTGGGGCAGAGCTGCGAGACCGGGCTTAGAGCTGGTGTGTGCAAACCCGGTGGCTTTGTCCCCAGGATGGAGCACCTGCCTGCCCAGGGGATCATGGGGCCAGGGACTGTGAAAGGCTGGTGGGACTCAAGCAGCAGAAGGGGAGTCCGACAGCTGCTTGTGTCAGCATGAGGCTAAGTGCAAGGAGATTAATAGTTATTTAAAGAGCAAATGGGGACACGGCATTTGCCTGTGGCATGTGAGTGTAAAAATGCAGTGGAATGGCTGCTCTGCTGATAACATTTAGACAGATGGTCCCTGGACTGAAAGGAATGAAAAGGATCTTGGAATATCTTAAGGATATCTTACATTTTAATGGGGCACTTATTTTATTATTTTTGTTTAATTGGATCCCAGGCAGCACCTTCAGCATTTCCAGGCTGTGCTGTCTTGTTAACGCCGGCCGCTTGTTTGGCCATCTTTCCCCATTAGTTTAAGTGGCCTGGGATTAGAGAAACAGTTTTTAAGTGAAAGCTGAAACACTATTGTTCTGCTGTCTGTATGTCTGAGCTGGTGTAGGAGACTGTTTTCATCACAGCTGTCTTCTCATCATTTGCTGGTTAGGGAGTGTGTCTGATTGTAATCTCCATGAGGAATGAAACAATTGAGTGATACTTCTACATTTCTGAGAAGTCTTCAGGTCTCACTAGAGCCTTCTGGAGCAGGAGGGTTTGTTTTTTGTTGAAATGCAGAATTATTGAGCAGGTAAGACTCTTCCTGGCACAGTGTATCAGAATTCTGTCTCTTTCCATACAGAATTAGCCTCAAGGGAAGACGTGTACCAAAAGTCCGTTAAATAGGTCTTGATTGAGTGAATAGCCTGCAGGAGATGAGACATAACTGTCATCTGTGTTGCCCAAGCTGCAATCTCCTTTTGGAGAAGAAGAACCAGTCTGGATCGCTCTCTTCCCCATCAACTATTTAGCTTTGAGTCTAATTAAATACAAGTTCTCCCATCTAACAGGGATGCTGGGTACTAATAGCATCCACACTGCTCCAGAGGGGGAAACTGAGGCAAGGAGGGCAAATGACTAACCTGAGTCACTGGTTCACCCAGGATTAGGACTCAATATGTAATTGCTTTTATTACTCTGCTGCCTGCAGGCCTGAGACAAAGGAGGCCCATTAAGTGCAGGGCTTTTTACATGGTGAGGAGCAATCCCTGCCCTGCAGACCTTGCTGCCTGCAGTAGGGTGAGGGTGGAGGGGGAGGAGAGGTGCCTTGCCCAAGGACACAGCAAGTCGCTGACAGAGCAAGGGAGGGAGGGAACCAACTCTCCCTTCTCTCTGCAGCCTAGCCCAGCTCCTAAAATGTAGTTTTCTGTGCTGTTGCCCCCTGCCCAGACCTTCAAAGCACAGCTTCTAGTAGTAGCAAGCTGATCCATCTCTGGAAGGTCCCATGGGCCTCACTGAAGATCCCAGAGCACCAGCCTCACCCTGAGTGTTTAATGAAACCCCCTGAAAATATTAGCTTCTTCTAGTGAAATAGAAACTTAAGGAAGAGCTGTAGTGGGTGGATTAAGTTTCTCTACTTCTGTTCTGGAAATACAACTGAGAGTGTGAAATCTTTGGGCACATGGAAGGCACTTCATCCTTGCAAAGGGACCAGCCTGTTTTCCTCTGTGGCTGAAATGACTGGGAAAGCTGGGTGTTAAATGGCTTGTCCAAAGTTCCCAGGAGAGCTCAGCAGATAGGTTGTGCCGTTCCCTTTCAGGTCTTTGGAGGAGTGATGTGTTACTCAAAGCTTCAGTAGGACTGCTGGGATTCCCAGTATTGAGAGAGCACCAACCTCGAGATCCATAACAAAAAGCTGACTCAGGGAGCCTTTGCTTCATGGCTGATAAGAGGAATAACTGTTGGAAAGATGAGGGAAGTTGTGAGCAGACTGGATGAAATACTGACAGATAGGTGAGCCTGATCACTCTGGGTGGGACTGGAGCTGTAGGATGTTGAGGAACATGATCTGCTTGGAGCCTTGGATAAGAGGAAGAGCCTGAGTCCCTTCTGCTGTGTCAGCAGCTAACAGCAGAGCCAGGTGCCTTTATTGCTGCACGTTCTTGGCTGAGCCCAGAGCTGCTGGGAATGGACATCACAAACCTTTGGGAGGCTGCTTGCCCTGAGATGGGCACAGTTAGTGCCCTTTGGACACATGCAAGGATGAGGCTGTGAACCTGATGTGACTGAATCCCACTTGTCTGCTGCCTTGTCATGCTTGCCAGTGCCATGTCCTTTGGAGGATTAAAAACAAGTGGCAATTGTGTAACTTTCTCCAGATTACTTTCCCAGCTTCCAAGTGTCGGTAGTTCAGAATTTTAAAATCAGATACACTTGTCTTGATGGATTTTTCTCAAGCAGAACTTGTCTCCTGCCTCTTTGAACTTAGGCTTTTAGTATTGTGACATTTTTTGGCAAAAAAAAAAATCTATGTTTATTTGTGGGTTTTGTGAAAAATAACTCTATTGTGAAGAATAACTATGTTTAAGCCAAAATTCTCCTCAAGATGGTTGCTTATTCTCCAGCTCCTCTTTTAAGAAAACATTAATTTTGTATTTGTTCTTTTTCCATGTTGTCTAGGAATTTATCCCCTTCTATCATAGTGAGTTCCACCTTTCTCCTCATGGTTGTTTTTCCAGGCTGAAAACTTGTCATCTACTGCTATGTTACAGGATAGCATTAAAAGGATTTGCTGCTTCTTGTCATCTTCCTCTAAACTGTGTTCCCCTCTTATCTCTTTGAGGTGGAGAAGCACAGCTAAACATGGAATTTAGGGTATTAGATTTTTTTTCCTCTGTTAACCTGTCCTTAATCTACTCTTCGACTTTTCTATATGCTATTCTCAAATAATTTTGGTTTTGATGGCTCCCAGTTGTTTCATATATTGTTTGTACTTGAAGGCCGCTTAAGTAGCACTGAACTACTACTAGTTAACTACGCTTAACTGTACAACTGAGTTCTTAAGCATGAGAAGCAGCCCTCCATGCTGTTTCTATTCTACTTGATGAGAACTTTAATTCTCTTCCACCATCTGTGACTGGTCACTGGGAGCTGAATACATGGTGCAGATAGACTAGTGGCACCTAACTGTTTTTCAGTGAGTCACATTTCAGCACAGTTACTATCTGAGTTAGAGGTCCTAATGTCATCCTGTGTAGCAGGATCAGTTTTTATGTAGAGCATGAGGTTGATGAAGATGGTGTAGCCTTGTATAAGTTAGAGCCAATTACACTGTAGTGAACCTGCTGATTTTTATCAGGTTACAGCAGTACCTCTGACTGGATGTTGCTAGACATAGCGAGCCTGTCTCCCTGTGAAGGCTTTCTGCCCTGCACATCACCTCCTGGTTATGCACAGGCTCCTTTCCCAGCTCTGCTGCTGATCCAGCGTGTGACTGTGAGAAGCTGTACTCCTTTCTGTTTCGGTCACCAATGTAAGGAGGGGGATATCCCTTGTGAATCTCCCGCCTGGTGTGACATGTGCAGCGGTGCTGAGATGATGCTGTGCATCCTCCGTGGTGGAGGCTGTGCCATGTCTGGCCAGCCTGTGCTGATGCGGCTCCTCTAACGCTCCTGTGCATCTCTCTGCAGCCGCAGTACACGAACCTGGGGCTCCTGAACAGCATGGACCAGCAGATCCAGAATGGCTCTTCCTCCACCAGCCCTTACAACACGGAGCACGCACAGAACAGCGTCACGGCCCCCTCGCCCTACGCCCAGCCCAGCTCCACTTTTGATGCCCTCTCTCCCTCCCCAGCCATCCCTTCCAACACAGACTACCCAGGACCTCACAGCTTCGATGTATCATTTCAACAGTCCAGCACAGCCAAGTCAGCAACATGGACGGTAAGGGCACAGCATCCCTTCGCTGGCTTTGGTCCCCCTGCCTGTAGCGACTTTATTCGTGTAATGCATACCCAGGCTTGTGCAAGAACAAAGTGACCCGAGTCCTCTGCAGGGCGTGATGTGTCACACAGAAGGGAGACATTTATCTTGGTTGCTCTGAGAGGGTGTGGTGGGAATTTAACCCTCAGTAATACCACTAAATCCCAGGAGACTAAAATGCCTTGCAAAAAGCCAGTCACGTAGACATCATGCATGATGAACTACTGGCTCTCTCTTTTAGGCCTAGCAGGAGCACTGGAGTAAAACCCGAGGTGGGCACTAGTATTGCCTCAGTGCTTCCCTTGGCTTTGTTCAGCATCAGTGGGTTTGTGTGAGGTTTGGCATGCAGGGCTGTGCCAGCAGGCTGGAGGTGGTGCTCCTTGCTCAGACCCATGGAGTGTGAGGCTCTCATTGTCCCTGTGTCCTTCTCCTCTTGCAGCTGGTATGGGACCCCCAGTGTGTCACCAGCTCAGGTCAGCCCTGGGGGGCGTTTAGGGTTTCCTTGAAGGGGGTGGGGTTGTTTTATTGTGGAGTTTTGTTGTTGGTATGGTGTTCTGGGTTTTTTATTTAATGCTTTGCTGTCAGAACACTACTTTTCTTACCAAAAAAATGTAGAAGCTTGAAACTTGAGGCCCAGCTCTTGATCTTTGGTGGCACTGGCTTGATTGTTCAAGCTCTAGAGATTTTGTAGCTTAGGACACAGCATTGCTGGAGCTTTAAATCCAGCTGCAGTGGTTTAGAGCAGAGATATTTACAATGAAGAATATTGCTGTCCTGAAGATGTTCAATATTTGCCTTCCTTTCCTGCAGGCACTTGGAGTAGATGGAGTGAATAATGTCCTGCCCCACACTGCTCGAATAAAAGCAAGGACTTAATTTTTAATTTTTTTTTAAAGCAAAGAAAGATAGACTTTTTACCAAAAGCTAAGACCATTAAAATAGTGTGGGTTTTTTCATTTTTTTTTTTTTTTTTTAATCTGAGGAACTGCTTTGATCTCAGATACAATCTAGCTGCAAAGGCAACTAAAAAAAAACCTCCCAGCTACTGCTGCCAGCAAAGCAGCAGAGCCCTTGTGCTCTTATCTGGAAAAAGATGCCATATAACTACAGATCACTATAAGGTTACATCCCTTATATTTTAAAAGCCTTTTCTGGTAAAATGTGTCTAGAACTGACATTAATAACTTTGTTCAGAAAATCGTGTTAAGTGAGGTTAAAATGTGATAGGTCCAGTCACAAACAAATTTTCATTTGTTTATGCATAAAAGGGTGAGATACTTTCAAGTGATGTTAAAAGTGCATTTTTTACTCATCAGCCTGGGGAGTGATGCTCTGCTGTAGTTCACCCTTTTTTTCCTGTTCTTGTTTCTCCTGTTACACTGCTCACAATATTTATTTTCAGTTCCCTGTAGGTAAGGAAACTGTTGGTCAGTTCTACTTTGTTATTCAGGGCAAGAAAATGCTGGTTTGGATTTTTGCTAGCTGTTCTGGAGAGGGTCCTTTGAAGGAGATATGAAAGACATTGTCTTTTGATACATATGGTACAAAGAATTCTCTAACGCAGCTGCAAGGAGCCAGAGTGTTTGATGCTGTCCTTTCAACTATGAGGTTTGAACATATGTAGTAGGTTATTCCAGCAGAGATGAAGGCGAGAGAGCTACTAGCAAGCTTAAATGAGATGTTTCACCTCAGTGATAGTGGCTTTTTGGGGTAGAAGTGAGGGCTGGATTTTAATGTGGATCTAGGTAGTGGTCAAAGCTCAGATTGCCTACTGACTTTGAAAAAGAAATTAAATTACTATTTGGTGACTACAGTCATCAGATGTGTGCAGCCTGGTGAAAGGCTCATTTAGCCTTCCCTCTTTTTCATTGCCCTGATGTGGATGAGCAGATGCAGGTGTATTCCCCGTGCATGTTGCAGAATGTTCAGGTGTAAGTCCATGTATTTTACTAAAGGAACGGGCTCTTAAACAGCTGTCTGATTAGGGAGAAGGGAGTGTGGTCCAGGTGTCCTTGCAGTGAGCCAAGTGACCCAGATTCAGCTGCTCGTGCAGGAGCTGGCAGTGTGCTGTACATTCACACTGGGTTATGACAGTCCTGTGGTGCTGGGGACCTTCAATCAATACGCCTTGCAAAGTAGAGCATCTATCCATCTTCAGAGCTCTGCCCTTCTGCTAATTAATCCACCAACTCGTTTCACATGAGCTCTTGAGCAGTTGGTAATCTGTGTTCGACAGCTTTATCAGTGGGGTGGGTGGGGAAGGACGTGAAGGCTCTCCTTCCCACTGTTGTCCTGAGAAGTGTGGAAACACGCATGAAATGTTGATGAAAGGAGGAGTGATTGCCCCATCCTCTCAGCAAGAGCAAGTTCTTGGAGTTGCTCCCCCCCATGTGACTTCATACACTTTGATTAATGCCTGTCGTCTTTTTTAATGATGGATTAGGAACTTACCCAACTGGAAGAGTTTCTTCCACTGCAGTGACCTATTAAAAGTTTAATTACTTGATGGCCCCACCCTTATTAAGAGTCCAAAACTTGAAAGCCTTGTTTCTTAGTTTGTTTGGTTTAGTTTTCTATTTTTTTTTTCCGTTTTCCATCTTGCAGTTACCAGAAAACAAAACTAAGTAAGGAAATCCATCGTGTTGCACTTTCCCCCTTTATGGAGGGGATAAGCCAGTCTGACTCACCTTGTCCTTCTGGGAAGGGGTTGGTGGTGCCTGGCAGAGGATCTGCTGTCTTGGCTGACAAGGTGCTTCACCAGAGCTCCTCCGAGCTTCTGGGCTGAGTCATGTCAGATTAGGTCATGGGAGTGAAGGCAGTGAGCTGGGTAAGAGGAATGGGTTATTTCTCCAAAAAGCCAAGAGTGTGTGCTGTCATGGAGTGACTGGAGACCTGTGAAGGTGCTTCAGGCTTCTAAGCCACTTTGTTAATTTAGATCTCAAGGTTACTTCCCCCACCTCCAACAGAAGTAGAGTACTTGCTGGTTACTTAAATGCTATGTTTCTGAAAACAGACCTGGAATCGTTTTTTGTTTTTTTTTTTTCTTAAAACATTTTGGTACTGTTTTTTTTTTTTTTTCTCTTCCAAATTCTACAGTGGGGAAAGTTTATTGTGCTAGGACAGTGCAAAAATCAGCAGTATTTGTGTAATATAAGCTGGGAAGGAGATGAGTGTGACAGCTTCTCTGCTCAGGGTTCTGATGGGCTCCTAATTAAAGGACGGGGTGGGGGGGGAACAAAAAAAAGGCCAAAATTACAAAGAGAAAGAGAAGCACTAGCTGATGCTAGGTGACAGGGTGATTCCATATGTATGAGCAGTTCACTTTGGAAATATTGCAAATTTTCTCTCTGAAGTCTTTCATGACCTTAAGTAGGAATTCCAGTAAAACATGCTGTCTAATCAGGTTAGGTCTCATTTGTATGCAATGTTGATCTAATTAATGATGACAAATTGAGATTGGATTGCAGAGGACTTTATAAGCATCCTTGATTATTTTTTTAATTAATGACCTCAGAAGGCGAGTAAGAATATAAGCAGGTTAATCAGCCTTTTCAGAAGGAAAGTCTTTAACAATTGAAACTATTGAAGTGTTTGAAAACAAAAGGCTTTATAGTCTAAATTGAACAAAGTTTCTCGCATGCACCCTCATACAATAAAACCTTCTTGAAAACCATGCTGTAAAGGAACAAGCAGTTACTGTTTGTAATGATGAGACAGAGTAGGTTGTTGAGGTTGAGGGAGAAACCCTCTGAATTGGATGAAGAACTTAAGCAGAATAGTGTCTCACTTGTGGGAAAATTCCCATATGCCCATGCCTTGCAGTATCTGCTCCTGGTTTTGCAGCAGAAGAAAAAAAGACATTTCAAAAGTGTGCCACCTCAGATTTTTTTTTCTTCGTGGATGTGGTGTGCCTACCTTCCCCACCCACTCAGAGCTCAAATAAATAAATAAACAACTGCACTCCCTTCCCCCTAAAAAATATTTGGCAATCACCTGCCACTAGCAGAACCTGTTAAATGGGGGAAAGCGTGATTGCAGTAGGAAAGTAAATTAAAATTGTATGTCAAGGTAAGTAAAAGTTAACGTTACTGCCAAATGCAAGCTATCAAAAAAAGGATCTGATCCACCCATCCCCAAAAGCAAGATACCACCTTACAAGTCATGAGACTTTTTTAAAAGACAAACAGGTTCTTCTTATTCTCTCCCAGGTTTTTGAGCCTTTAGGGTGCATCTATTAAATATTTGAAAACTTTTCTTGATAGTCACAAGAAGGCAGAAATTGCTCTAAGTTTTTTTTAATGAAAACTGAAATTTATTTGCAAATTTTGATTCTGCTGAAGAAAGACACCAAGCCCTGCGAGACTTGCATAATTCAGGTGCTGGCAATACCTGAGTTTAGCAGTTGATTCTCATGCCCTGCAGTAGGTTGGAGCAGAGCTGGGTTGGTCCTTTCAGGGTTTGTTATGAAATGTGGAGCTCTCCAAAGCTGCAGTCCGTGTTCCAGGCAGGCTCACTGTTTTTTTTTTTTTTTTTCCTCTTCTCAGTAAACTCAGCTATACCTACAACCATCAGAAAGTTCTCAGATTTCAGACTCTCTTTGCTAGCAAAGCTGCATAATAGTGTGTGCGACATGCATGAAAACAACTAAGTGGATTGTGCTGGCTGGAGTTAGTGAATTTGGAAAAGCTGCATTTTAAGGAAGCTGAAAAGAATGCACTTAAATTAGTCCACACAAGCAATAACAGGTTTTTGTGGTTGAGAGAACAGATTCCTTGGCTGGGCTATCTCAGTATTTTTATTTCAGATTGATTCATTCCATTTTTATTTTAAATACATTCTGTGTTCTGATCCACTTAGTGTATTTGGGACTTTTTTGCTAATCTCTATAAAATGAATTCGAGGACTGTGCATAATCGCAGTGAAGCAGTGAGAGGGTAATTAGATGTGTACATTGTCTTGGCTCCATGGTTCCTAATCATGTGTTCAGTGTTCTCTTAAATCTGTTCAAGTAATGCATGATTTCAGTAACTCTGGCCATATCAGTATGGTCTGACTGCTGATTATCTCTCAGTATCATAACTGAGAGCTTTTCTTTAAATGCTGGTGACTCTCTCAATGAATATATGTGGAAGGCTGTGCTGAGTGAGTGTTCCTGTGAAATCTTAGCTTTCATTCCTTGGTGGTGTGTTGGTCAGGGTAATTTGAGCTTTCCGGTTTCACCCTTTAACGTTGTGTTTAAAGCTGTCAGGAGAGAGGGGATTGAAGGTGTCCTTGTTACAGGACTTGGGGTTTTCTTGTCCTCAGAGGCTCCTGGCCAGCAGTGGTGTAGGCTTGGCCTGTTTGCTCGGGGCAGTTGAGAAGGGTCCTTGTGAGACATCCATTCGTACAGGGGGATTGGTCACCTGGGGGCCACTCTGCTCCTAAATGTCAGCCCAGCTTATTTCGCTGGTGCTAGCCCCCACTTGTTAGGGCAGAGAGGAAGGGAAAAGATGCTGTAATCCAAAGGGGGAGAAGGAGGAGGTGACAGAGGAGGGGATGGGGTTGCAGTTTGGGGTGCTGTGGGCCAATTGTGACCCGAGGCCTTCATGGCAGAGCGGCAGTGCTGCTGAACTTGGCCACTTGTCTCAGGTGAAAAGTGGCTCGGATTTGGCTTCCTTAAGCCCTCAGCAGCTGTGCCTGCTCAAGAGGCTGCTCCCAGCATGCGTGGGCTCTTGGCACAGGGCAGGTGTCAATTGCCACTGTCACTCCTGTGCAGGGAGAGGTGGCAATTGTGTTCTCTTGCTTGAGGAGCTTCTGAGGTGTGTTTCCCTCTGTGTGACATTACAGGGCCTAACACCAAGGCTCTTCAGGCATAAGTAACTTGTCCTAGGTCATCTACCTGGAAAGAGAGGAGCTAGGCTTATTGTCTTTGAAGGAGGTGCCTTTCTCACGGCAGGGAGGTGTTTTCAAGCTCACAAAGCTGGGAAGAACCAGTTCACCTGTGAGAACCAGTCAGGAGGGGACTGCTGGCTTCTGTTTGGGTTTTTATGCTTGAGTAAAATGAGATCTCAGTGCATTCAGTTCCCATTAGAATGTAATTGTGTTTTTTCCCCGTAATATCTTTGTCATGTATATTTTGTTTTTATTACCACTTACCATCTTCTGTTGCTCCTTACAAGCAGCTGTACAGACCTGTGGAACAGTTTCTAGAAAATGTCTTGTGATGTAAGCTGTCTTGCTTTTTTTTTCCCCCGTTTTTATGTCCCAGATTATTTTGTAAGGCCTACTAAGGCAGTGCAGCCTCTCAGTGTGAGGCAGGAGTTTTGCTCTGTGCTCTCCATGGTGACAGAGCTGAACTGTGCTGCAGGACCATGCTGGAAGGGATGGTCTGTACCCCGTTCAACTTAGTGGTGCCCAGGAAGGATGAGAAGAGAAGTTATTTGCTTACTGTATGAACTGGTGTTTGTCAGCACTGGGAACTGAAAATCTGGGTCTCCAGCTTTGTGTGTACCCTGATGTTCAAACAGCACAGTCGGTGTGGGGCACCCAGCGTGGCTGCCCTGCTGGGGGAAAGCAAGCATCAGAGAGTGTGAGTGGCCTCCTCTCCCCACTAGGATTTGCCTTCTTGGTTGCAATGTTGTGGCTGATTCCCTCCCACTGTAACTGGAGATGAGTTAGAGCTCACTACAGGGATCCTACACTACTCCTGGGCTCTGCAAGTGAAAAATCGTGAGGCATTAGAACATAGGATGGGGAGGGGTTGTGTCCCCTGCTGGGGCAGAAGATCCCCCTGCTGTTTTGTACAAGCAATATCTAGTTTTGCTGGCATCATACTTTTTTTTTCTTCAGAAAATTCATTTTAAGGTTTTAGTTATTTTTGAAGGAAAACTCAGAAGGTAAAAATTAGGTGCAAGAAACTTCTTTTGTTTTTCTATGTGGAGAGGAAAAAGCATAATTAAACATAATTTTCATCAATGCTGTTTGCACAGAAAAACCCCACCTACTTTCATGAGAAAGGAATAAAGAGAATCATAATCCTGGATTAGGAATCTTTCACTACACATATATAAAAACAACACCGTGTGAAAAGGGGGAAAATATATATGTGTATATACACACACCAAACATACCAATGTGCCTCCAGCAGTATTACCAAAGGAATTAACTTTACAAGAAACAGCCACAGCCTGGAAAGAAGCCATTTTTCAAATAAAAGCTGAATGAGACTTGTGGTTTCTGAGAACTGTGAGAATGAAGGGTTAAAAAAACATTTACAGATAAGAATAGCTGATGTTGGGAGATGAGTGAACATCTTGAAGTAGGGGAGGGTCACCATTTAAATCAGCGTTTCTTTTTTTTTTTTTTCCTCCTCTTAGTTAAAAATTGGCTTCTACTAAGAACAACATGTAGGATTAATGTAGTACTTTAAGTCTTCAAAGTGCTGCACAAACATTACTTCCCTAATCAGGAAACACCTTTGCTTGGTAGGCAAATCAGGAGTGGAGTCGCCATTTTACAGAAGGGAAACCAAGGTGCCAGGAGTGCTAAAGTTTCTGAACCAGCAGTTTTGGGAGTGGATTTTTTTATTTTTTTTTTCTTATGCTTTGGGTTTTTTGGGGTATTTTTTTAGTTTTTTTGTTTGGTTTTCTTTTTTTTTTTTTTTTTTGGTAGCATTCAACTCTGGGACTGCCTCTGGGCTGGCATGTAAAGCTGCTGAGCTCTCCTGGATTTCACAAGTGCTAGGCATGCAAAGCAGCCTGGCAGAGCTGAGAGAGGCATCGGCACAGTTGCCTCCTTACCTTTCCAAAGGTCGCGGCTGCTGGCCCAGAAGGGAGGCAGCAGCTCCAGGGCAAGGAGGGTTTCCTAATAGGTTGTCAGTTACCCCCATACCATTGATCTCTGTAACTTAAACCGCATCAACTGAGCACTGTTAGAAGATATTTTAACCCTACAAACAAACAACAAAAAAAAAAGGTTGTGCAAAAACTATTTGAGTGGCTGGTGAATAAGTTGCTTTTGGGTCAATTTTTTCAGGGAGGCTGGTGCAAGAGGTATTGCTCACCATATAGACAAAGACTGCCCTTGGAGATGATGATTCCTTTCTTTAGGTTAGCTGAAATACCGCATTTATCATAGATATTATGTCCCTGCCAATTCTGTACAGAGTACACAGCAGTTTGGAGATGTGCTGAAGCAAGAATAATTCCGTGTGTTGCATTGGTGGTGCTCTGTGTGCTGAGGGTTTAGCTGCAGTGCTTGGCAGGTCATATACTGTGAAGAAATTCCTACTTTGTTTTAAAAAGAAGTGTCCTGAGTAGGGATGGCTTCCATATAGAAAGAGCATGAACTTTATTATGCAATGGAAATCTTTTCATGAGGTTTTGCTATGTGCAGGTGTGTCAGATTTGTTATTGTAAACACAGCAGGATAGCTACTCAAGTAAGAGCTTAGATCCTCTTGTAAATAGACTTGTGTATTGATACAAACGTTACCATTTCCAGTTGTTCAAGATAACATTTAAGTATTGAAACAAAACTTGGTGGAGCCACAGGAGGAGAGTGCTACTTCTCTCTCATTTGTTTTATTTTATTTCTTTTTAAATGTGTTCTGTGAGAGTTTTCTTAACTGAGCAAAACATTACATGTCTGATAGGAAGAAGTGTTTTATGGTCTGCTGATACATGTTAGCTGCTGAAGTCCACCTAAATTCAGCGTCGTGGAAAGGTGAAAAATGTGCTAGAAGAAACAGGAAAACAGCACCTGAAGGCTGACCTGGCTTTCCTAAACAAATGATATAGGACTCAGGTCTACATTTTATGGCCCTGGTGTTTTTCTCCATTAGCCCTGATGGCCATTCTGCCTTGGGGCTCTCCTCCCTGCATGTGTTGTGCCCTGGGGTGCACCACACTCTCCTCCTGGGGAGAGGAGTTGCCCTGTTCAGGAGCAGCACTGCCTGCCTTTGGCTCCCAGCCCAGCCTCAGAGCTGCTCCTGCCCTGTGATCTAGATTTGATCTGGGGAACATTGTGCAAGTCATTCTCTCTGCCTCCACTCCCCCTCTTACCCTTTTCCACATACCCACCCTCAAATACAGAACTGTGATCCCATGCTGTGAAACACTTAGACCCCTGATGTGAGATGCCTGAGGGGGGCAGCTGGACACTGCTGCTTGCTGTATGTGCCCTATCACTAGCTTTAGCTTTCAGGTCTCTTATTTTGCTTTGTTTGCAGGACATCAGAGTCTTTCTATAAACTAACTTCTGAGGCAACTGGAAGGTGTCTTCTGTTTTCTGGTTGGGTTATTGCTTCCCCTGCTTGAGATATTGAGCTTCACCAGCACTGGGCATACCAGATGTGAAAATTCCTGGCACACAGACCATTGGGGCTATAGCTAGAGGGAAAGCCTGTCCCTGTTCTGTGGGCAGAGCAGTGCTGTACCAGTGCTATGTTAGTTGTGGTGCTGAGCCTTAACAAACTCACCCTACCACTTGTTGGGGCTCATTAGCTCAACTGTGTGAGCTGTGGCTGGGAGCTGCCTCCCTCCTCACCTTACAGTGGGAGAAAAGTGAACCCGGTTTTGCTATCAGACCTTCATCCAGAGCTCTTTGGATCCCCCCTTCAACCGCAGGGCTGGAAAGGATTCCTGTGGGGAAGGGGTGGGAGTGGTGCCATGGGCTTGGTGTCCAGCCTGAAGGGTGTTTGCAGAGCCTTCAGCAGGGCAGGCAGTGCATCCTGTCTGCATTGGAGCATCAGCATCACCACAGGTGGGATAGAGTCTTCCCATGAGGTGTTTGTCCAGTGTCTGAGCACTGAATGATCCCTCTTCATTAATCAGCAGGGTGGTGGCTGGTTTTGCAATGAGTTCCTTGTCTCCCATCTCTTCTCCTGCAAATCTCTCATACAACTCATTCTTAGTCATTTTTAGACCCATACTTTGTGAGTTCTTGTAGGCAAATGAGCAAACAGGACTTTAACAGAAAGGAATCTGTGCACTTCTAGATATCCTACTAAAACCTCTTACGGTGCTACTGCTCACAAAGAAAGTGGTGAGGTCTTAGGAAAATCTTCAGAAGTGTTATCATTAGTTCTGTAGGGCTTGACAAAGACAAAGCATGTGGACTTACTGCTTTGCAATCAGTTTCTATAAGGAATTCATAAATCTGACCTTTATTTGGCATTCCCTTTGTGTGCTGACTTCTCTGAGTCATTTTTGCCCATTTCCTTTGCCATGCCTCTTGAGGTTGGAGTCTGTGTTTCTGGGCTTGTTTTTCAGCAGACTGATCTGGGCAAGATAAAGATGGGGAGAGCTGGGTTGTGCTGATGCTGCTGGCGTTCAGAGGGAGCGCTGCAGCACAGGAAGAGCAGCTACAGGGGCGAGATGAGTTCCAGGATGAATTTGCAGGGACACGTGCTGGAGGAAAACCATTTCCATGCTGCATGTCTGGTATCAAGAGAACAAAAATGCTCTGATGCTGTTAGTCACCCTGCTGATCTCAATCTGTTTAATGGTGTTATTTTGTTTCAGTGCGCTGATATTCTGATGCATGCTTTACAGCTTATTTCAGAGAAGCTTCCAAAACACAGAATTCATGGGGCCTTTCTCTTAAGTGAAATGGCTTGGTAGCATTTTAAATGTTGATAAATCATGTGGCCAAGATTAATTCTGTTAGTGATTAGGAATGACTGACTTGTGACCTCTTCCCTCTTCACCACACAGGTCAGAGCTGTTGGTAATCCTTGCCTCTGAATGGAGAGCTCCTTACACCAGACACTCAGGATGGCCCTGTGTCCACAGTGTGACCCCAGTGTGACCTGGTTGCAGGGGAAGTCAGCATTTCTCTGCTCCCTGGAGGAGCAGAACTAAGCATGCAGGCAGGTGCTGGCTGCCAGGGAGTGGTGCAGGATGGCCAGATATTCCTGCATGCTGGGGTCTCAGGGCAGTTTGCCGCCTTCAGCCTGCCCAGCATGGCTCAGCAAGGGTGTAGAAGTTCACTCAGCTTTCAAAAATGTTTGTTTTGTTGGGTTTTTTTCCCCTTTTTCCACTGGCCATACCAATCTGATTACACCTTCGAGGGATCATCTGCCCCTAAAGCTTAATTAAGGAGCTTGTCTGACTCGTCACTGACTCACCTGCCACTGTATGAGCTCATGTCTGACTTGTCCTAGGAAGATAGTGAAATATGTCAGGCTTCTCTGAAATATAGCAGATTTTTGTTTTATTGCACCCCTGACATTGCTGTTGGCTCCTGCAGAGGTGAGCAGAAAGATGACTGCCCCAACTTGGTTACTTTTATCTAAACTTAGTCGCTTGCCTCTTTGTGCCTTGAAAAACCAGATGGGGTTTTGCTTGCACAGCTGTAGGTACGTTAGAGTTAATAAAAAAAATATTAAAAATTAAATAACCTTTGAGTTTTGGCTTCAGGCAAACTAGGTGAAATGATGTGTTTTGGAGATGAATGCTCTTGCAGGAGGCAAGATGTAGCTTGCAGGAGAACATCTGCAACCAATCCATTCTGTATGAGATGGGGCCAAGACTTGTTTGTATCTCAGTACCTGTTCAAACATGTTATAGCATAGCAAAAAGAGGTTTTGAACGCATTGAGGAAGGGTGGGTAAGAAGGAAAAGAGACATCAAGCTGAATGTTTGCTTAATAGCCTTGATTTCTTCATTAAACTTTTAAGCACTTTAATAATCTGATTAGCTGCTTTCTGAGCACGGTACAATTTTTCCTTTACTTTTTTTTTTTCTTAAAAGTGAAAAAACTCATCTTGGTGCTGTGAGATGAGCTTGCTTTGTGACCTGGAGCAAATTGGTTAACTGTTTGCTACTTTTCTGCACTCAGCCTGAGGACTGTTGGTGGAAGGATGTTCTGTAATGTGCATTTGACCAAAGACAGTGCAGAGGTGCAGTGACCAGGCTGGCTGCCCGGACCCCGGAGTCCAGCTTCCCACTCCAAAGCTCCTTGCCTGCTACTCCCATCCTCTTTGTCCTGTAGAAGCTGTATGTAACATGAACATCTTGCAACTACAGCTTGCAGAGCTCATTTGCCTGCCTTTAACTGTGCACTTGAAATGCCTCTTTCTGAAGGCCTGTGGCAGTGGAGAACAGTTACATGACTCAGGAGTGGCTGGGGTGGTGAGGTTTGCAATAGAGGCTCTCATGCTGAGGTTCTCCTATTGTTGCACTGATGGTTCTCATCACTATATTGAGTTCTTCATTGTTTTGGGTTTTTTTATTGTTAGACAACCCCAGAGATGTACATGCAGCTGTATTTCTGGTTTGCACGTGTAGCTAGTGTGGGTGTTGAAGGTGTGTACTGTGTGTGACTGGGATTTGTTGTCAGTGGAATGTAGCAACTGTTACTCAGATCTTTTTGCTTGTCTAATGGGCTGAATTCCTTCCTGAGGAGATGAGAGGACTCATTTGGGCTGATTAAGGTGGTCAGTGTGAACACTGTGCCTCTAAAATCATTTCAGAGGAAAGGGGCGTGCATTCCAAGTGCTCTGTTCTAGGTAGAGATGGGATTGTAATACTGCCTGGGTAGTATTTTGCTAGTGCTTAAAACCAGCAGAGGGGTTTTTTTTCCCCTTTTCTCAAACCAACTCTTGCTGTGACTTCACCAAAAGCACTTGTGTAAGTGGGGTAGCCCTGGTCATGTGCTCATCTTTGTCAAGACCTCAACACAGAAGCAAACTAAAGAACTGCACAAATGCCTGTCCTCTGCCTTTGGTGTCAACAGGGTTCTTCCAGTGTGCATTGGCTCTTCAGAGGAAGGTTATCCTTATTCCCAAGTCTTCATGCCTTTGTCAAGTCCCTGATGACTCTTGGTGCTGCTGTTCACATGGGTTCCCTGGCCAGCTACCAGGAGGGCTTCCTACAGCTTGTCCACACTTGGCAGATAAACTCACATGGAGCCTTGGGCTCCTTGCAGCATTGCGTGGACATGCAGGCTGTGCCCTGGAAAGAGATGTGCTGTGTCTGTGTACTGCTGTAGCAATTGGCTCTGGCACATTGCAGCTGGAATGTGATGGTTTAGGGGCTGTGCAGAGATGGTTTGCTGCACCTGAACTTCTTTTCCTGCATGTCATATATGGGGTCAGCATGTAACCAGCCAGCAGTTCCTGTAGCTGCACCATGAGCAGGAGCTCTTTGAGCAGGAGCACTGTTTGCTTTTGCCTTGCCCTGCAAACTCACCCTGACCCAGAGGGTTGGTCAGGGTTGTGTTCATGTGCGGATATACCTCACTCCAACATGCTTAGGGCTTCAGACAAGAAGAATTTAGGTAACCCTCTTGTCCTTCCTTGAGTCTGCTCTTGCTGGGGCTGCATGAAGTGCCTGATATGTATTTCAAGTTGCTCAAATGGGTCTGTCTTGATGCTCTGGTGGCTTGTGCAGTCTTCCATTTCTTCCTTTAGAGCTGTGTTGCTGTGACACTTTTGAGAAATAGCAGGGTTTATCTCTGGAGAAATCCCCTCTTTTGGGAAGAGTTTCCAAAGTGATTGACCATCTAGTGTTCTGTTGGCTTGCTTAGGAGCTCCCATCCCAAAGTCACTGAGAAGGATGGCTGAATCCACTAATGACACTCTCTTAGTAAAGAATTGGCTCCAGTTTTATCCTTGTCCTGTGCAAACACTGCCTTGTTCCCAGAAATCTCTGTTGGCTCTTTATCTGAATTGGGTGATGTAATTATGCCTCCCAGCCCACTACTGCAATGGGAAAATGGGTCCCTCTTGTTTCTGCAAGGAGTTTGCTCCTTGGAGAAGCACAGACACATCAGCCTCTGTGGGAATGGGGTGTTGGGGGTGTGTGTTTTGTTTAGTATTTTTCCCCTTGGCTACACAAGCAGCTAAAACCTGTAACCTACAGGAGTTGGAAGCTTCATGCAGAAAATTAGCTTAGGTTGGTGGAAGAGTTGAGATCGCATTTTTCTTGGCTAATTAAAGGATTAAAGGTGCAGAGATTTAGAGCGAACTGTCAGTGTGCTACAGAAGACAGCCTTTGATGGTTGAATCCAACTTGAGATTAAACAAATTGCATTTAAATAAGAAATACAGTTACAGTCTAGCTGGGTCTCTACTCCTTGATGTCCTTCAGGGTCAGGTAGATGGTGTGCTGTGGCTAGGGCTTCTGTCTCATCAGCTTCCTTCTTCCGAAGAGCCTCCCTCTGGACTGTTTCAACCTGTTGCCTCCACACTTTGTAAAATTGGGGTTTTTTTTCCCCTCTAACCCAGTGCTTTGTGCAAAGGAGCCTTGCACTCTACCTTACATAATAATGAACTGCTGTCTGTCACAGCAGTAGCATGGTCACCTCCTTGTTGTGTTTTGTAGTGTCTCTGATCCTATTTAGGGTTTTTCTGCATCCTGTTGTTTGCTATCTGCAGCAAAGAGCTAAATATTTACTCCCCTGTGAACTTTTTTCTGTTGTTCAGTTGAGAAGCTGGTGGATGGAAAGAGTCAGATTTAATGGAGTTTTCCTCTACATAGTGGCTGGTAAAATTCTAGTGAGGCAGTGAATTTGTGCAGGTTCCAAGTCCTTGACTTCTTTGATTCCAGTTAATTATCTTCAGTGGGCTACATTTGCAAATGGCTTGCTAGTGTTAGTCCTAGCCCTTCTCCTGCCTTTTCATTACATTCAGAGCTGCTAAGGGGATGTTTTTAAGTGTTACCTTTGGTAGCACTTGCAGTGGTGCAGGCTTATGAGATTCATGGTAGCTATCTCAGAACAAAGCTTGCTTTCTGCTAGGGCAGGGATTCACCTGCACAGCATTGTGCAGGGCAGCAGCCTGTTCTGTCCATGGAGACTTTGCACCTTTCTCTGATGCACCACATATGAGCTGTAAGGAAAATGGGAGTGCCAGACAGTGTGAGTGAATAACGTCTGATGTTGCAACTCTGTCTTTTGTTCTATTTTGTTTTACTCCTTTTTAGTGAGGAAGGGGCTTGCCTTTTGTTACCTGCCACCTATATAAGATCATGAGGGCGTTTGTTTCCTTTTTTTGTTGTTGTGATGATGGAGAAAATTATAAAATTAAAACTGGTAAAAAAATTGGGATTCTATAATCACTCAAAAACATAGCATTACTTATTAATTGGGTGTGGTTAGTTGGGAAATCTGACTTTAAAATTATGTTTCCCAGGGAACTATTCCTGTTCTCATTGTTATCCAGTAATAAAGACTGCTTTTTGGTTGGGAAAGCAGACTTACTTTGAATGGGCTAGGTCTTCTCACAGAGCATCTGTTGCTTGGGGTCTTCAGAGCCTGCATTTTGCAAATGAAGCAGTGCAGAGCAGTGAGGTTTGCAGGGACAAAGGGCTGTTGGGTGTTTTCCTTGGAAAGCCATCTTCAGGTTGTGGTTGCAAGGATTTGCATCTAAATCCGCATGAATTCCTGTTATGCTTCCAGTTACATCATGCAGATGGAATTATCTTTGCTACCAAGTGAAATAAATCAATTGCTAAGTATTGAGAGACTTGATGTAATCTATTTCCAATAATTTATAGATCTGTTATTATGTCTTGGAGTATTTGGGTAGTCATTCCTTTTGAGTGTACCTAGCACGTAAATGTAGATGTGCTTGTGAAGTGCATCCAGGTCCATGCAAGCTCTCTTTATACTCTTGTGCTTTCTTGCTGAAATTTCAAAGCAGCCTAAAAATCAGTGATCTGGCTCTGCTGTGTTAAAGCCTTTCATTTCTTCTGTGACATGTTACTGCACAATTCCCTTGGCTTGCATGTCCACGGGGATGTGGTTTTGCATTCTACTCTTAGGGGGCAAGAGATGCAAAATTGAAGATTTGTTACTTCTCTGGGGGGTCCCTGAGGAAGGACTGCTGCTAACATTTTCTGAACTCATTGCCAGCCCTCCTCCCTTTCTAAATGCTACTTTGTGGAACAGCTTTCTTCCCTTTGCTGCAGTTGTACAGGTCCAGGGAATGAGACAAAATGAAGGAGTACCCCAAACCTGGTGTGGACTTGTTGATTATCCTAGCAGAGAAGATGCCACAGCATTGACCTCACTGGCTGGCTGGGAGTGAGGTGCTGTGTTTTTGGAGCAGGGAATGTCCTGATGGCTGCAGCAGCAGCTCTGCTGTGTTCCTCAGCAGGGAACTTGATGAATTGTTTCCCACGGTACATAGGAAAATCAAGGTCTCCGTTCAGTGAGGCACTTGAGTGAGTGCATAACCTCTAGCACGTGAATATTCCCAGTGAAATCTCTTGGGTTCTGTTGGAGTCAGCAAGGCTGTTCCCAACCTTAAAGGTAGGCATCTGCTTAAACACCTTGCTGAATCATGTCTTGACTTTGAAAGTAGGCTCAGGAGAAACCACATGAGTTGACTCAAGGACTGTGCTTAGCTAGGTCATTGAGGATGGAAGGAGAAGGATGAGAAGGAGGAGCATCTGGATAAAATACAGATCCCAGAACTCTGCAAATGCTGGTAATAGCTGACTTTCTCGCCATTCACCCCCAGAGCTTAATTGTACAAATAAAAGGCTTAAAAGTTTGGCTTAGTCACCATTCATCCTAAGTATTCTGGAGCTGCTGTCATGCTTTATTGATCTTAGATCTGAGTTACTGCATCTTTATGTTCTCAGTAAAACTGACTTGCTTAGTTAGGTGTAATTTTTGTCTTTCCTAATCCTCATGTTTTCACTGTGACTCAGAGCTAGAATGTGGCCTCGTTGTGTCAGTGATTCCAGAAAACAGAGGAATGTTTGCAGAAATGGTTTGGTTCAGTCTGGATTCCCTATTGTCTAGGAGAAGGAGAGGGCCCTTTTCTGGTGATCATAAAGAGGAAGAACATTTGTCCCTGCTTGGTGTCTGAGTTTGTTGCCTTGCTCACCATCCTGGCCAGAAAAGCTTTGCTGGCTTTTCACTTTAATTATCAATGAAATGCTTGACAAGCAGGAGAACAATATTTGCATAGATGTAACTCTGGAAGTTGAGCGTAATGTGATCAGGAAATGGGACAGGCCCTGGCTGTTATCATGGAAGAGACTTGCTGGTACTTGCACTTAGTTTAAAATGTAATAAGATCTGACTCAGGATAGTTTCCTGGACATGAACAGAGAAGACTCAATGCCCTTTTGGCAAGGGTCTGGCACTATCCTTTCTGCACAGGAACAAAAGAGATTTCTGCCAAACTCAAAACTTTGTTCTGAAAGGGCTTCTAACAGTACACTGAAGATATAGAGGGAAATGGTCTCCCTTGGAGCAGAAAAGCAGGGGCGTGTGTGTGTGTGTGTTTTCGGGACTTTCTTTTTCTGAGATAGAAGCCAAGGAACAAGGCGCTTGCGTGCTGTGCCAGTGAAATCTCCCTGGGAAGACATGATGCTACTTGCAAGGTATGCACAAGACAAGACCAGAGGCGCCGCAGTGCTTGATTACTGTCAAGGACTCAGTTGGAACTTGCCTTTGCTCTTTGGCCTGCAGCATTTATGTAGAAATTGGGGACGCTGCTGCTTGCTTCCAAAGCTTTGCCTTGATGGGTCCTGCCCACATCTAGGCAGGGAGGAAGGAGCGGGGGGGCTTAGAGCCTATGAAGTAAACAGGAAAATTACTCACCTTAATGATTCATTTCACTGGCACTGGCACTTTGAGAGCCTGTCAGATTTAATACTTTCCATCTTCCTTTCCATTGTCTCCCATTGGTGCGATTAGTAATCTATTAGAAGGATGGAGGGGTATCTGCACCTTCCCTCAGGTGGAAGAAGCAGGAGGGGAAGCAAAGTGAGTAGGAGAAAGGAGATTGCCTTTGTCCATCTGAGCCATTCAGTCTTTGTTGAGAGCGTACATCCAGAAGAGCATTCATTTACTGACTTGGCTGGTGGCCCCTTGATTTATTCTAGCTCACAGCTGAGCCCCTTGGCTGCCCACTTAGCTACCAGCCCTGCTCCATGGGCTGCATTGGCCAGTACCCCCCTCCAGAAACAGTCAGGAGCAGTCCTGCACTTGGTCACAGCACAACAGCAGTAGCACTATAGGAAGGCAAGGAAAAAAGGTACAAATTATTTGTATGTGAAGTTCTTCAGGGATTATTTGCCCTTTTTGTAAAGTCTATTGAATCTGAAACCTAAGTCAGGAAAGAATGGATAAGATAAAATGTATGTGGGCAAGGGTGTTTAGTATGAGAGGTCATGAGACATTAAAACTTTTTTTCACCTTTGAGCTGCATGAACTTTCTTTCCTGTGTCAGATTGAATGTGCAAAGACATCTCCTGTGAGCCTGGCTGTGCCCTAGCTAGGAAGATGGGCCAGTATTTGACGTAAATACTCTTACCCTTGCAACGTGCTGACCCGGTGGTATTTTACAAGTAGGCCAGTACTTTGGCATGAGCCAGAATTTGGGTGGAAATGTGTCACCATCTAGTAAAGTGTCCTGCTTTCCAGGGTGTTGAATGGCTTGTGCAGTCTGTGGCAGAGTGCCTGATAGTTCTGGGGCGGACTCTGCCACTAATATGCAGGCTTAGGATGTTGCTGATTGAGAAGACTATATTGCCAGACCAACTTTGTTATGTTGTTGGTGGGGTTTTTTTTAATGTGTTCTCTTGTCCAGCTTGGCTTCCCTCTGGTGTAACAGATACTGTACAAGTGACTCATTCACTTTCCTCTGGGTTATTAATGAAATTCCCTTATTTGCAGATGAAGGAACTAAAGTTTTGTAGTGACATTTTGCATTAGGCATTTCCTCGTTTCCTGCTTCTTCCCCTGATCTTTAGCTGATGTGCAGCTACCTGTGGCTGTAGCACAAATTGCAGAGGACTCAAAGCTTCTATCTGCTCTCTGTATGGGGCTGCAAGATCTGACCTGCTTGTCTGGGATTTCTACTGCTGACTCATGTTTTTGAAACAAGGTTAGAATTGGTGGGAGCAGACTAATTTTGGAGAGTTTTGGGATTTTTGCTTTGCTGTTTGCTTTGTCTTAATTGAGCAACTTTTATGTATTGCTGTGCTTCTTCCCTCATCGCTGAGTTCATTACCCTTTGGCTTTCAGCAGGGTACAAAAGTAATGGTGAGATGCACTAAAAATTGGTGTCTAGTTACTCCAGACGATGTTTCCTCTAGCTGATTAGAGTTTTTGGAGTTTGGCTGGTAGGATGGAGCATGCTACAGCATGTGAACTTGTTTCAAGTGGGATCTGGGAGGCTAATAGGAAACACAGCAGCTTTCCTCTTTGGCTGAGTCTGAGACTGACTGTAAGAAAGTTGAATCCCCCACACCAAGCTAGGAGGAGGTTTGAAATGGCCAACCTGGACTTTACTTAAAGTAGTTCATGAGCAGAACAGGTTCTGGTGCTCAGTATCAGAGGCCAAGGCACATGAGTTAGGAGCAGTATGTGGTGTGGTGGGTTTACTGTTGAGAGCCTGAATATATTACTTTCAGTTTGTTTCTGGAGTCCGTTAATATGCAAGTTAAATCAGATCTTAAATTCAGGTTTGAGTTCTCAAATTCCCTCACACAGAGGCACACTGACTTGAATGGGTGGTGGTTAACAGTGCTGCCAAAAGTTAAGCGTATGCTGAAGATTTTTTTGCTAAATCAAGTCCCAGAGGTTTTTGCCTGAAGTATTGGAGTATACATTCTGGTGTAATGAGTAGAATTGCCTGGAAGGACTATGGCTGGTTATGTCACTTGTTAGTGTTCAGCTGCTCTGATGCTTGAGGTAATGCTATCAACTTAGTTTCATGTAGGCAAATGTGTGGTCGTATGTGTAGTGTCCACTACTTCACTATTTCCATTACCTGCAAGCAGGTGTGTGTATTTTATAGAGATGCAAATATTTGTAACTCTAGTGTAGTGCTTTGTTAGCAGTGGGTTCCCCTCTTGCTAGGAGGATGTGGAGTAATCACGTGTCTTTTGAGAGTAGCAGGGCTGTGGAAGGAGGGAAGAAATGCAGTGGAGTTATTCACAAAGCTGCTTTGGCAGTCACTGCAATGATTTAAAATTTTGCTGAATTGTGTTGGCTTACTAATTAATGCTTAATAATTGAAGGGGATGTTTTTCAGATCCAGTTTTAATGTTGATCACCCCTCATTGTTCTGCTGGAATTTAACGCATCATAGCTAGTAGGTGAGTTTGGTTAGAATGAGAGTGAACCTCCTACAGTGTATGCTTCCTAATGTTATATTTTCTGTGGTAGGCAGATAGGTTGCTCATTTGTTGTGCATTCATAGTGGAGAAGTCACTGGCAGATGCAGGTATCAAGAAGAATCTTCAGCATCAGATCAGCAATTACCTTGCCTTTCAGCAGATTTGCTCTCATTTCATACTTCTACCTCACAAAACTTCTACTGCAAAGCAATCTATTAGAAATGTAAATTACTAGACATTCTTAGCATCTGAAACTTGTTTGCTACTGCAAAAGTTTCGGTTTAGAAACTGGCAGAGAAACTGGACGTGGTACACAAGCAATGTGTGAACTAGCTGTAGAAGCTAGGGCCATTTGACTGCAGGAGTCTCATGATTTTGGTTTTAAATAAATTAATTTCAAAAATATTTAAATAATTGACTAGCAAAGGAAGAGAACTTAACTCACCAAACCAGAGTAAAGCCTTCCTTTACACCTATCACTTTGCATCAAAAAATGTGTAAAGCTTGCCTCCAAAGTTTTCCATTTGAGTTTTTTTCCTGTTTGTACAGGATACTTTTCAGTTGATTTTTTTGTTGTTGCTGTTTTTTTAAATGGTATTCAAGCTGAACCTCAAGACATCTTCATTTGTGGATGAACTAAGTCTGTAGATGTGAAACTGAAATGTAAAAGCTCACATATGTAAAGTTTTCACAGTTAGAATAGTTTTGTAGTGCAAAAGCAATATGGGAAATTATCAGTGTTATTTCTGTTATTATCATGGCTTTGCTGACAGCATTAGGTAGAGATGATACATCCTGATGGAGGTAGTTTTGAATTAAAACCTCTGGGAAGCCTCAAGTGAGATGCTGAATATTGTAATATGAAGGAGTTTATTAACCTAAAGATGTGAGAATCTAGCAGATGCTCTCAGTTCGGTATTTTTGGGAATTTCAGGGGGTCTTCCATACATGGCCACGTGTGTATGTGCCCTGTTCATCCCGCCCTTCCTCGGGGTGTGTTTGCAGGTGGTGGGGCCCCGCAGGAGCTGCTGCGGGCAGGGGGACACGGATCTGTCATCTGCCAAGGCCGGAGGGTGCTGTGCCCGTGCCAGAGGGGCAGAGCTGCTCTCGTCGCTCTCGTTGTCCTGCGGTGGCACAGCCGGGAGCGGCTCCGCGGCGGGACCCGGCGCGCCGGGCAGCGGCCCCTGAATCCCTGTCCGCGGGCTACGTTTCTCCGCTCTCCTCCCTCCCTGCCACCCCTCCCCTTCCCCGTTTACCTAAGCAGGTCAGCATACACACACACACACACACGCAGCCATGTGTTTATTTTTTCGCTAAGGTTTGCGAGGCGCAGCAGCTGCCGGCGCCCCGGGGCAGCCCCGCCGCTCCTCCCTGTCCCGTGTCGCTGTGCCGGTCCCCAACCCCGCGGGTCCCGTCCCCCCTCGGTGCGGGCGGCCGTGGGGGATGCGGGGCCCACCTGCCCGGTGTCAACATCCCGGCGGGCGAGGCCGGCAGGAATGTGCCGCTCCCCGCCCGGCGCAGGTAATTAATCCCCGCGACTGACAGGTGGCAACAGGCGGCCTTTGGCTGCGGCTCCCGCGGAAAAGCGCTCCGAGGAAGGATTTTAATAACTCGTCAGCTCCCTTCGTGAGCGCCTGGCGAGGCGGTGGGGACGGGGAGGGGGCAGGGGAGCCCTAGGGGAAAATGAAGTTTAAGTCTTTGCAAAGGCGAACGCCCTTGGGTGATTCACTGCCCTTCCTCAAGAGGGAAAAGTATGACATGGTTTTTCCTTTGCCCCGGGGTGGAGAAATTTGGTAAATGCCTGCAAAGCACTGGTGGGGCTACATCAGCATCCCCTCCCGCTCCCATGCTCGGGGCATCCCGGACGGCTTCCCTTGCAGATGGGGATACCCACAGGCGTGTCTGTCTCTCTGGTGCCCCGGGCTGTGGGGCTGAGGCTTGTTGCCACACCTGGTGGATCTGTGTCACTGGACGTGTTGGCAGTGCCCATGGTTTGAATGCCAGCTATGCCCATTAGCAGCAAGCTGTCCACTTTTCTCTGGAGCCTCGTGGGACAGAGGACTTGAAACTGAAGCTGCCACAAGTCAGCTCACAAGCCGTGGGGTTAAGGCTATGCTGAGCTGAAGGTTAAATCTGGAAGGAGAGGTCCATGTGTGCAGCACTCCTGGTACAGCTCCTGCTCACTGAGTGTCCTCGGGGTATAAATTGGTTTCTAAGAGTGTGTCTGCATGTGCTTCTGATGTGTCCCCACATCTTCTCAGCAGGTTTTTTTTAAATGAAAAGTTAAATCGTGGTCTAGCATAGCAAAGGTGTTTAAAATGCTTGTGTAAATTCACTTTTTGTTCTTAGTTGGTAGTTTTCTTTCTTCCCACTGCCTTTTATTCTATTAAATAATTAAAACCTATTAGAATTATTATCTATTTCTTTGTGACTCTCCTTGTTTTCACCTGTGAATACTTTGGTGGAAGTAGCTATTGCATTTGCACTCTTCTAACCTGTTTTTTCCCCTTCTTTGGGAGTTAGTTTGGTAGAGGAGAAAGCATAGCTGATTGACAGCTTTGAAAACATCAGGTAAAATGGATCTAGTTAACTGAGTTGAACTAAAACATGACTACTTGAAAGAAGCTTGCAAAAGATTTGAAAGACCTGTTGATCTGAGCAGGAGGGGCTCAGGGAGCTGTAATGCTTTAAGCCAACCTCTGGGATCACCTTCAAGCTGACATCCGTCAGCATTTGTAGAGCTGACTGAACCTCACTCCTTTTAAAGATTTAGGAGCCATAATCCCTCTGCTGGATCAGATGGTAAAACAGATATTAGAGGCAGATTTCTAAAGTAGTATTTGGGGGATTTCACTGCATCAGAGTTTTGCAGAGGAATTGAATACTTGGTAAAAAGCCATTGTTGCTTGTATTGCATTGAGCACTTATTTTCAGGAGACTACAGTCCTTTCTAGCAAAAATTCTCCATTTGAGAGTCAAGAAGTGTTTTGTTTTTGCCTTTCAACCCTTTGTTGACACACCTTCAGTAGAAGGGGCTTACTGAGAAATCAGACAGGTGTTGCCTGATGGTAGCTGGTGTGTGTATTGTGATACTGAATTACTAGCCAGGGTGCCAAGAGTGGGTAATACAGTATGTCTGCACGGGCAGGTGGGGAGAGCAGAGCTGCAGGCACTGGAATGTTTTTATCTTTCCTTTTTAAATGTATTATTAAGCAAAAAGCTAAATTCATGACAGACAGCAGTGAAAGTCCAAAGAAAAGTCCCAAGCCAAAGCTCTTTCCTCTCCCTCTTGAGCAGATAACATCTCCAGGCTCAGCTCTTGTTCTAAATGGCTTTCAGGTCTGTACTTTGGTGGAAGTGGTGTTGCACTCCTCAGGCTGTTGGCACAACCTTTGTTCCTACTGCTAGATAGTGGTTGTTGTCAACTTGTTAACTGATAGACTTGTTTGGTCAAACTCATTTTTATATTTGTACTCCTAATTAATTTAGTTTTCCTGCTCAAATGTGTTGATTAATGGTCATGCTTTGGATTTCTGGGAATTGCGATCTTACCCCTCATACACTGAGTGTCAGTCCCCTTGCTCACCATTTTACTGTGAACTGTCACCTCCTGCAGGGTGGGGTGGTCTGGGACCACTGAGGAGCAGCACCTGTGCCAAGAGGGTGATCCTGGCTTGCAGGCACTATCTGAGAGCACAGACAGCTCCTGCCTCGGGTTTTCTTTCTGAAGTGCCTTTGCTTTGAAATCTATATACAATATCCTGTCTTGCTCTGTGGATATAGCGATTATCACTGATCCAGGACGAAGTCACCATGACCTAGTTGTTGGCATCTATTTATGCCAGTAAATGGCTGTGCATCAGGTTACTCCTGGTCGCAGCAGAGTTGGCGGGGTGGGAAACTCGAGCCCCTCTCTGTCTGACAGCAGGTACCCCGTGGACAGATTTACACTGGTGTTAAATGACTGTCCCTTCAGTGATTACACGCTCGCAGGCGGCTGTGCCTGGGGTAGATGTGAAATCATGGCTCCATGCCATGTCCCCAAGCCCTGTGCAGTGCCTGAGGCTTGAACTCTTGCAATCAGGTGATAAAAGGGCAGCTCAGCCCCCTGTTGCCTCTTTGACTCTTCTGAGCACTGCCCTTTAATCTTCCCATGTCCTGACTGTGCTCTGAGGCAAAGGTGGGCTCCTGGTTTCCCTCCTTTCCTGACATGCCAAGTTCAAGCTGTTGGCTGGAACCTGCAGCTCTTGAGCCTGTCCAGTGTTTCTTTGTTCATCATAACCCATTAGCTCTTGGCTGTTTGCTCTCTGTGAATTTAGGGTGTGGGTCCGATAGCTTCCTTGCTGGTTGTAGCCAAAGGGGTCTAACAGTTGGGTGCCAAAGGTGGATGAAGAGCAGATCCCTTTGTCTGCTCACAGAGGGGCTGTGCTGTTTGATCATGAGCCTCAGTAGCTGTGCTGGTTTGGATACATCTCAGTCCTTCTGAAAGCAGAGATATTTGTTTTTCCCCTTTCTTGTAACCCCAGCTTGCTGTCTTTTAGGATGATATACATAAAACTACAGTCAGCATGAGTCCTGATCAGTGACTGAGGGTATCTCCCTCCATTTGTTCAATTCCCTGGATGCCAGCAGACACTGGACACATTGCCTCCTGGCATGTGCTGTGCCCTCTGTGCACCACTGCTCTTCAATATTTATGCTTGCATTTCTGCCCATCACCTTTGGGTGCCCGATTTCTTTATGCTTCAGTGATGTTAAGGCATCCAAGTGATTAGTTGGCTTTTTGAGATTTTTGAGGCTTTCTGTCCTTGAAACCTTCACAGTGCTATGAGCAATCTGATGTGTTGAAGGAAACAATGCTTTTAGGTTCCTTCCTTTTTAAATATAAGTAATTCTTTTTCTACCTCTGAGATGAAAAGACAACATGGTGAGCTCATTCTTACCTTTACTAAGGAATTGCTTTTTAATTAAAAAACAATAAGGAATTTCACATTTAAAAGATGTATGATATAAATCACCATCTAGATCTGTTTCGCAACATTTTTTTTTGTAATTGTTTGGCGTGTTCCCTGTTTCCGCAGGCTGGGTAAATCCTTTGTGGGTTTAATCTCTAGCCTGCAGGCACATAAAATGCATTGCACAATTTGGCCTTTGCATTTTAAAGAAGTCTTTTTTTGTATCTTTAATACCTGTAGCATCTTCTCTGCCACATGGCAGGATGGCGTTGAGTGAGGAGGGAAGGGACTGGCTTGGCTTATGTTTAATCCCTCTCTCCTACCCAGTATCTCTTGAAAGTTTGGTTTTTCCGATGTTAGCAGTGTGTACACTCTGAAGTACAAATAATCCCTGACTATCACTAACTAATCCTTTTGCTGCTGCATCATCTGCCACCCTCCTGTGCACATGCTGGCTCTCCCTGTACCAGTAGGGTCCATGGCCACAGGGTGCCCTTGACCAGTATGAACCTGTCCCTCTTTGTTTGAACAGCTGGGAATGGGGCTCTATTGGCTCGTGGCTGCTAGAGACCTTTTCTTGTGAGGAAACAACCACCTTGGGGCTTTCACTTTTCTTTGTCTGCAAGAACAGAGTACAGGGAGATGGGGAAATGCCAGGAATTCCTGTGGGTTACATTGTTAGAGTTACAGGGAGAGCTCTGCACTCGTGAATGTCTGAATAGCAGGAGAAAAATGAATGCCTCTGGAGTAGGGTTCTGAAAAACCTGCCATATTTTGGAAGGGCCTTGTATAGCTGGGGGGACTGGAGAGTCTCCTTCATGCGAGATATCCAAGAAAATGAGTTTAAGTTGTACAGTACTGAACCACTTGAGAATTCCCTTGCCATCTTCCCTGCTAAGCAGATTATTATGGTGAGGGGCTTTGAAAAGAAACCACCAACTTCAGCCTTGATGTTTTGCTGAGTAAAGGTTTCCAGATGTGAATACACTCCACAAAAATGCTGCATTAGGTTACTGTTTTAGTGGGGAGCATCTTAAGAGAAGTCTAATCTGCTCCAAATTAGCATAGTGAAAAAGAGCATCTTGTTCTGTTCCAAGTGCTCATTGCATGGTGACAGCCTCTCTTTTGGAGCCAGCTGCTGGATTATGCTCTAAGTTATGGTCACCATGGGCTGGTCTTCGGGCTGTTCAGCTCTTCTGGCCCTTGAAAAAAATGTACTTTTTTTTTTACCTCATTTTTGCATGTAATGCTTGGAGTTCAGAAGTGAGGGGATTACTAGAGCAATGTTCAGTAGGATGTAGGAGATGGTTTTAAAAAGGTGACTGAAATGTCAGGTATTGTATAACTCCCAAATTGATCAGGGTCTTGTTTTCAAGTACTGTTCAGTACCAAGGTTCATGTTTTTATTTAATCCCTCTGCAAGAGTAGGAGGGCTTCCTAGAATACAGGATGAAATGCCTTTGTCTGTGGTTTTGAGTGCTTCCAGGATTACAGGATGCTGTGAAAGGAATACCATCTGTTTGTTAGGTGGGTAATGGGTGTCCCTTGCAAGAGGGAGTGTGTGCCGAAGAGACATAAAGGCTTTATTTGTTTGAGTAAATAAAGTGCTCTTTATATGAAGATTTTTGCCTTTGGGAAAGCTAGTATGTAGATTTATGTTCTGCTATTTTACAGCAGGTAAAGGTCTAGGGGTTCTGTCACTTTTCTGGAAACATAGCTGTTGGGCAAACAAATGCAGTGCCTGTGCAGTGGCTGGTGCTTTCAGTTATATGTGCAAAGCCATCTCCATGTTCCTGGTGTACCTTCATCCCTGGTTGAACTTCTGACTTTCTTTTGGTCTATTTCCCATTCAGTATTCCACCGAACTGAAAAAGCTGTACTGCCAGATCGCCAAGACATGTCCCATCCAGATCAAAGTGATGACCCCTCCACCTCAGGGAGCTGTCATCAGGGCTATGCCAGTCTACAAGAAAGCTGAACACGTCACTGAAGTGGTCAAACGCTGCCCGAACCACGAGCTGAGCCGGGAGTTCAACGAGGGTAAGGAGGGCAGTGCTGTGCTGGCAGTCCCTCTCCAGGGCTGATGAGCGGCCACTGAGGGATGTGACAGCAGCTTCAGAGCAAACCTTCTGGAAACAGACCTCCCTGTGACACCCTGGGCAGCTTTTTATTTCTCATCCTTGGCAGGAAGGATCATGCAGTGCTTTAGCTGTCCCTGTGCAAGCTCGTCCTTGGGAGGAAAGCACTGAAATAAACCTCATGCCTGCCCAGGTCGGATGGATGTCTGTCCCCATGGCAGGCACTGCCCTTCTGGCAGCCTTCCTCTGCTCTGCTTTTGCTCTTGCAACAAGAAGCAGCTGTTCTTGTGCTCAGGAATGAGCTTCCATGTCGCTGGGACAGGGATCTAGTAACAGGATGCAATATCATCTCCAGTCCTTAATCCACGCCTCAAAGATGGAGGAGCTGTTTATCTCCAGCAGGGTAGTGCTCAGTGCCAGCATCAACTGTAGGCAACATTCTTCTACATCTAACACTCTCAGTTCAGTATTAATGTTTTCATCTTTTACTTCTCCTCATGTTAGTGAGGTAGCAGCTGTTCTTACAATGTCCTTTGGTTTTCTGCAAGCTCATGGGCTGGGTTCCGTTTTGCCTTGGCCACTTAAGTTCACGTAAGTTCAGATGAGCATCTGTTTTATTCTACGTACGTTATTTATCTCCTACTGTAAAAAAACCTGGCTGGTATCAGTTAGCAGGATGTCTTAGGAGCCTGGATCCCATTGCTAGTTACAGTGCAGCCAGCTAGACAAGCCCCAGAAATAAGCAAGGACTTGGGAGTGTAAAATCAGTGTGGAGTGAGACAGTTCTTCAAAACAGTTTTTAATATTAAAAAGTGCTTTTTCTGACAGGACTGGATTTATTGAGGTTTGACACCATTCAATGATGGAGTTCTAAGAAAGGGGAAAAAAAGCCTTAAATTCTCATTCTGAAATAATTATTTCTGTAGAAATTTTGAGTAAGAATGAACACTTAATACACAAAACAAAACCCATAGCAGGTTGCTCTCCTCAGAATTTAGTTATATGTTGTAGAAACACTAAAGAAAATTTGTAGGAAGGAAGCTTTTAATTATTGGAAAGTGGCCTAGGAAACAACATCATGTTCCCTTTGCCACTGCTGTAAGCTAGCATGATTTTTCCAACTGACCATTAATTAAATGCATATTTGTCTTACTCCTTGAATTATTTTTTTAAGGATCAAGACTTATGGAAGGGAGCAGAAGAGGGCTAGCAATTGATAGTAAGAAGAATAGGAATTGAGACTAGAAGGAATTTGTTTTGTATATGCATTAGAGGGAGGAAAATAAAGCCTTTCAGCTGGTGTGAAAATCCAGCAGGAGTTATCTGCTGGAAGAACTGCTGTGAGCTGCCATTCAGGTCACATTTGGGCTCACTTAGTCTGGGATCTTGGGAAACCCTTGTTCAGGTTTAGCCACAGGTGTTCAGAGTGAGCTTTAGAAAGGCTGTGTTACTTTTGGTGTCTGGCAGCAGGGATCTTGGGAAGGGATGCTTCAAGGGCTGGGAGGTAGCTGTGTGTACTCTGATGGAGTTCAGTGCAGGGGCCACATGCATCTCCCTTGATGGCAGATCTTGCCACCCTGTGCATGACCTTACTGCACTGAACAGTCTCTTGTTTTTTCCCTCTTTGCCCTTGCAGGACAGATTGCACCACCCAGCCACCTGATCAGAGTGGAAGGGAACAGCCATGCCCAGTATGTAGAAGACCCCATCACTGGGAGGCAGAGTGTGCTGGTCCCCTACGAGCCACCCCAGGTATGTTGTGAGCTCGAGCTGGTGACATCCTGGCAGGCAAGGGGTGGGGGTTGTAACCCTGGTCAAAGGAGTTTGGATCTTGGGCTTTCCCTATCCTCATCACAATGAATCCCTTCTTCCTTTCTATCAGAAGTGAGCTGTGAAACACCCTCCCTTGAGAGCAGGGCATCTTCATTTCTTTTAAGGAAACTTTGTAGTGGGGGACTATTTCATGCTGGCCAAATTGCAGCCCAGCTTGGGAAATACAAGAGGAGAGCATAGAAAAAGCAGAGCTTTCCATCCACCACTTCTTCTGCTCATGGCCTGTGTCTCACCCAGGTTGGTACCGAGTTCACTACAGTCCTGTACAACTTCATGTGCAACAGCAGCTGCGTTGGGGGGATGAACCGCCGCCCGATCCTTATCATTGTGACCCTGGAAACCAGAGAGTAAGTTGTGCATCACGACTGTAACCCTTCTGCCTCCTCTTCCCTTAGGGCAGCGTCCCATATCCTTAGGAACAGCTTAATTCAAGGGGCTGTAGGATATTTTTTAGCTCTTTGCAGGTGGGAGTTGCCTAGCACCTGGGGAATCCGTACTGGAAAATGGAAGGTGCACAGTGTGGTGTGAAGTTGAGGGGAGCTGCTGGCCTGTATCCAAGATGCCAACTGATGTTTGTCCTCACCTCTCTTCCCAGTGGGCAAGTCTTGGGCCGCCGTTGTTTCGAAGCCCGTATTTGTGCTTGCCCAGGCAGAGACCGCAAGGCAGACGAGGACAGCATCCGCAAGCAGCAAGTGTCTGACAGCACAAAGAATGGTGATGGTACGAAGCGCCGTAAGTAGCTGGCAGAGCTGGGCAGATGGCACGTGGGGCTGTCTCTGGGTGCTTGTGCCACAGGGACAGAGTGCTGCTGTGCCTGGGCTTGGAGGCAGGAGGGTGTTAGTAATCTGTTCTCCTGAGGTGAATCAGCCTAAAAATCGAGCTGGTGTTCACAAAGCAATGTTGGACAGTCTGGGTTTGTGGACTCCCTTGCAGCATTCCTGGTGTTAGATTAGCCCTGCCAGTGGTGGGTGAAAGGGGTGTTTATTTGCCACCTTCCAATTGTATGTCTGGAATTCTAACCTTTACTGCTTGTTTGGGGTCACGCTGTTACTCTTCGCTTCATCTAGCCAGTCTTCTATGCTGTGGAAGGAGTCTTCCAGCCACAGGGAATCTAGACTGAGGCTGCACACAAACCCTGCTGTGCATCAGAGACACCCTGGCAAGCAGCCTCTCTGTGCTCTGAAGAGAGCCAAGTTCTCACTGGACATGCAGGATATGGAAATCCACCTTTGATTTCCCCTGTACTCAGTGAAGGCAGCAGGCTCAACAGCAGGGCACAGGTTATGACGGGAGGCAGACTGCAGAGGGGCTTTGTTTTCTCAGTGACTTCTGCTCCCTGCCAATGGTCTCGCCTTCATGGATCACTGATTCACCAACAGCTTGTGAGCCCTGTAATACCAAAACTTTCTGTAACTTTCCTGTAAAGAGCCAGTGCTCGTTCTAAGTGTGGCTTGCCAGGGTTTTGTCACATATCCAGTGCTCCTTGGCTGATGTTTCCCCAGGTGACATGGCCAGCCAGCATCTGCAGGTGTCTGCCTTAAGGAGACAGGAGCTGCAAGGACAGTTCTGGAGTGGCTCAGTTAGAGATCCCTTCAGATCACTATAGATCTGAGCTGGTCATGTACACTTCATTTCTCTTTTGTATCTCTTTTTGCCTTTTCCTTCTCTGTATGCTTCTCCCCTCCCTCCCTTTTTTTTTTTCTTTTTTTTTTAAACGGGATGCCTTTGGGTTTCTTTTCCAGCTTTTCGACAAGGAACTCATGGCATACAGATGACATCTATCAAAAAAAGACGTTCCCCAGATGATGAGCTCTTGTATTTGCCAGTGAGTTCTATCTTTTTATTTACCCTATGTTTAATATCTTCAATGGTGACTCGAGGCTCACCTAGACTTCAGAGAGAGCTGAGGATGAGGTTGGGGTGTGAAATGATAATTTATTTTTTTTTTTCATCCCATGAGCTACTAATTTTAAATGCATATTCCAAATTTAAAAATACAAATAAAAATCCCACTAGGTGCAAAGAATGGCTTAGGCAAGGCATATGAGAATATTCCAAGGGATCTCTGTCCTGGTTGGAATGCTGTCTTTGACATCTAACTTAGTTTCTTCTTCTGTCTTTTCTGGGTCTGTGGCACATGACCTTTCTCTAGAAAACTGGTGTTGTCTTACTGATAGGTGGATGCTTCTGTGTCTTTTATGTGTATTGCAATTATAATGCTGTGATAGAAATGAAATATGCTATATTAAGTATAGACTCAGGGCAAGAAATCTCTAATTGGCCATTTAGCTCTTTCCCATGAGGCATGGTTAGTTGAATAAATCACATATCATGGTGTGCTTGGAGGAGAAGGGAGAGCCAAACCCAGCTCCCAAATTTCCATGCTGTCTTTTCTGAGGGCATGTAAGATTCAGCACCAGATCTGCTTATATCTGAGGCAAGTAAGGACATTTTCTGTCTAAATAGATTGGATCAAAATGTTGCTTTTGGCTGGCATAGATTCACACTGAGCCATATGACAACCCCAAGATGTTCATCAGCCTGCAGTGTGAGGCTGTCATTCTTCAGCATTACTTGCTGCACCTCTAGAACAAGGCTTAGCAGTTTTATTGTGTGAGCATCATGTATAAACAGTGTATTTGCATCCTACTCTGGTTGTTTACCTGACATTATTTAAATCTTCCTAAGGTGACTATCGATAAGGTCTATAAATGCAGTCCTTTAAAGCTTTTCTTTCCCTCCAACCCCCTTTCCTTTTCTTGTGATGCAGGTGAGGGGACGGGAGACGTATGAGATGCTCCTGAAGATCAAGGAGTCTCTGGAGCTGATGCAGTACCTCCCCCAGCACACGATTGAGACCTACCGGCAGCAGCAGCAGCAGCAGCACCAGCACTTGCTCCAGAAGCAGTGAGTACCTGTGTGCTTGCAGTGTCAGTGCAGTGGGGGAGAGAGGAGAGAGACACAGAAGGTTTCTGCACAGGGACAGAGGGCTCAACTGAGGGCTCAGCAATGGGACAGAGCAATCCTCCTTCCCCAGGTGCACATCCTGACTCTAGACTTTCATCTCGCGTATTCCAGCTCTTGGCCTTAGAGAGTGCATGAGGATGGGGTCAGTGCCTCATTTCTGGCTTCCAGCCAGAGCCCAAGGCACAGCACAGTGAGGCAGAGCCATAGACAGCCTGTGGTCAGAAACCTGCTCCCCCTGGAGCTGGGGAGCACAGGCTGGGTGCACTCCTCTCCCACTGCTCCATGGGAATGGCACCAGACATGGAACCATCTCCAGTGCCTTTTCCAGGGTATCTATTTGACCATCTTTCTAAGAATATGTAGAGCTGGGGCTGTGAGCATGAGCTCAGCCAAGTGCTTGGGCCCCACTGCAGTGCATCTCTCATGCATTGCAGGGCTGGTGTCTCAGTGGTATAACAATACTTCAAGTTGCACTGCTATAAAACCAAGCAGCTGGAAGTCGAGAGCAAAGTTGAAACACAAAAAGTTTGCTTTTTTGGCTAGTGGACACTTCAAAGAAAGATTCTATATACACTTTCAAAGTATTGTCAAAAACTGCACTTTGCTAGATGACTCTTCATATTGCTCATGGGAAATTTCCCATCCTTTCTGAACTCAGCTGACAGGCTGAATAGGTGTCTGGGTTCCCAAAGCTTTGCAGTCAGAGGTTTGGACAGAGAATGACTTCCCAGATGGGCTGTAAGCAGTGTCGTTCATGGGCATTGCTTCACCTGCTGTCTCGGGGGACAGAAAATAGCCCCGGGCTGTAGGTGGCTGCCAAGTGGTAGTGCTTCAGATCCCGAGTTCCTGCTGAGAAGCTCTCAGTCAGGAGGCTGTGGGTATAACTCATTCCTCTGCAGAGGTTAGCATGGGGCCAAGGCACCACATAAGTCCTACTTGAGCCTGTAGGCATTTATTTCAATGCCTTGGCCTTGTCTCAGGACTTCTGCAATACCACAGCTTTCTGCCAAATCTCTGCATGTGTTCATATTTCAACCTGTGTGTTTTTAGTGTCAGATGGAGTCTTGTGGAGGTGTGAAAAAAGCCTTCTGCCAAAACGTCTGGAGCATCCAGGGGCTCTGGACTCTTTCTTGGGGCACTTCAAAATCTCATTATGATTATTTACTTTTATCAGTCATCTGCACTGTTTGTATATACTATAGCTTGTGTTTACTAGCTCCTAGGCATTGTGGCCTTTTTGTGCTCTACTGCTCATCTTCAAAGCTTCACCTGAACCACAGCATTTCAGCTGAGAAATGGTTTTGTAAGCAGAAATGGACAGCAGCAGATGACAGCTTTCTCTTGGTGCTGACAGTTGGCTTTGCTATAATTGCTTTTTTCCTTCTTTCAATATCAGTAGGATGTGTTCCTGGGAAATGAGGTTAGATACTTGTGTTACCTTTAAGACGAGCATGTAGAATTCCAGCCATTTAATTTAATGAAACTTCTTTTGGCATGTCTCCTGGCACTTGTCCAGTTATATACTCATTTTTCTCATTTGCTGAGTGTGCTCAGATACAGGGGAGAAAGATTAAGAGCTTTTAAGGGTGCCAGGAGTGTAGAATAACTTTTAGTGTTTGTCCAGAGCTGCTGCAGTTGTCTCTGCTGACAGCTTGCCATCAAGCAGGGTCCTCTGTGCTGAAATGCATATGCAGGCAACAGTTTCTTAGGTGTACTTTGGGTTTTGGTGCTTTTTCCTCAATCCATTGTATGGCTTAATATCTGAAGGAATGTGTTCAGGGCAGAGAGATGTTTAGACTGAAAAGACTAAGATGCAATTGCACCCCAAAAAAGGAGCTTCGGGTCTCAAATGTTAGAATGGGGAGAGCAGCTGATTTGTAGGGAATGGTTTGGACAAGAACAGCCTTGCATGTGAGCAAATTGCTGGGAGATGTCAGAGTGGCCAAACTCAGGAGCACAGGGATTCCTTTTTGAATCTATTCTGGCCTCTCACTCTGTATACAGGGATGTACTTTAAAATGGTCCCATTTCACCTTTAGTTCAACACTCATGTGAAAAGTGGGAGCTGGGAAAGTGTGTATGCTGTGAGCAAGGTGGAATATGTTGGAAGCTGTAGGTCCCAGCAGGGCTCTGTGGGAATAGAAAGTCTGAAAGCTGCCTTTGGCTCTTCCTTCTCAAAATGGAGCAGCATCCACATGTGCTCCAGAGTTGCACCTTGGTGGAAGAACTGCTGGGTTTTTCGGTTTACTTTTCAGGGCAGTGGTTAACTTAGAAAAGGTATCTAGGTATGTGGAAAGAGTTTTCCCAGTCACTCCTACAATATGGAAAGCCTCATCTTTTTTGAAGAGTAGGAAAAGCAAGGTTGAGCTGGTCATGGTGAAAGATAGTTTTAAAAATATAGATCAGTAATTTTGGAAAACAGGTGTATAATGACTCTCATGCACTTACAGACCAGCACTGCATTTGACAGGCCAGCAGATGCAGCTGTCTGACTGTTCTGGAATAGAAAGGACAAATCTGGTGACAGTTAGAATTCTTGTGTCCCACTAGATGACCAAAATACTGCAATGCTCCACATTGTGCCTGACCACAATATTTCTCTGTCTCATCTCCTCTCTCTGCTTGCTCCTTTATGCATGGTTTTCTTCTATTTACTGTTATGCCAAATACCTTCATGATCATAGGTGGGAAGCTGTTGGTGTTTTTTTTTCTTCCATTTTGTGTTCTTTGTTTTTCACTGTCAAATCCTGAGGCCCATACTTGAACTGCAGCACACAGGTTTATTTAGAAGAGTTCATAGTTTGCTACCATTTGTGTAAACTGTAGATTTGCCAGCTGATTACTGCTGTGAGAGATATCAGAGGTGGCTCATGCTTCGAGGAGGGAGTGTTTCCTCATTACCCTGCTGTGAAATATGTTTACCATCAATATTCCCAGGGAGCTACCTGCAGAGTCTTTAAGGTTTTCACTAGAAAACACTTTTTCATGTTGTGGGTTTCACTCTGCTGAGCACTCTTTTCAGAACTGTCTGTATTTTAGTTTCCTGCAGCAGAGAATCAGGATATTTCAAGTTGCAAGGGACCCATAACATGCATAAGGAACACGAAGTCCAGCTCCTATGGTTGAAGGGCTTTCACAAAGTCTTCCAGTAGCTACCAGGAAGAGGGCTCTTACATCCAAGTAGGATTTTGTACACCAGCAAACACTACTTTCCTATCAGCAGGGCTGCAGCTATGAGCCCACTATCTGCCTTTCAGTCTAGTGAGCAGAACTCATTATCCAAATGAGAAGGAATTAACCTCATTAGTGAGCTGTAACAGAACTGAGCTATCCAATGCCTGGAGTGCTCCAGCTGAGCTGTGAGCTGCAAGGATCCCAGTGCTTGCTGTTGTGGGAAGGGGGCTGGTGGGGAAGGTGTTCTTTGTACCTTCACCTCATTAATCTTGCTTTTGGTGTGAAAGCTAACAGTGGATTTTTGCATGATTTGGTTTGGTTTTGTAGTGCTGTGCTTGCATGTGAACTCCAGGCACTTGGATAGTGTCCTCACTACAGAATGGCCAAGATGAAAGGAGCCAAGTAGAAGTGCTTTGTGAGCTCTGAGGATGTGGTGCCCCCTTCATCAGCTGGTGGCCACAGGGACCCCTCAGCTTTTCCAAGGGGAATAGTTGAGCTCTAATTAGTATGGCAAATAGGCACAGTTCTCCATCTCTAGCACCAGCTTCTGGTTTTGAAGTGATTGTAGTTAAAAGTGGACTTAATGGAAGCTGATGCTCTTTTTCCCATTTGGCTGAATGCTTGTATTCCTCCTTTATTTGTCACTGGAAACGTTATCAGGGCTTTGTTTGTACCCATGAGACTAGGACAGAATCGGATTTCCCTACCAACTGGTTGTTTTCCCTTCCTTGCCAAGCACTCACTTGTGCCTGGGGCTTTCCAGCTTCCCAAATCTCCCTGTTACATACCCTCACTGTAGGTGCTAAGACATCTGCTTTTTCCCTTTTTGAAAGCCCATACTGTGATCATGAAGGTGGAAAGTGGCTGTTTCTCTCTTGGTGGCTGGCAAAGGGTCCTGTACATTCATCTTTTTCTTCTCTCTGGTTCCTTCTTTACAGTCTCCTTTCGGCCTGCTTCAGGAGTGAACTCATGGACTCAAGGAGAGACCCTCCCAAACAGACCGATGCCATCCTAAAACATTCCAGCCCCCCAAACCCATCAGTATATCCATAAACCGAGCTGGCAGGGTCACTTTGCCCAGCTGGCAGGACTAAGAACAGTGGGGCAAATACACAGCCTGATAGCAGCAGAGTGAATAGTGAGAGTAAACTTCTGAAGGGACTCAAACTTTGCAGAAACAACAGACACTTCTACAGACCTCTTAGCTGTAGCCCATAGCATTGTGAAGTTGGGAACCATGATGTCGTCTGTCTTGGTGTAACTTTTTTTTTTTTTTCCTGTTCTTGTAATGTGTTGATACTCCTTCTTACTTCTGAATTTGTGAAACTTGGCAGGGTTCCTCTGAGCAGGTCTCAATTTTAAAATGCCTTTTGTCCTGTTTAAGTTAAATGTATTCATGGACTGGGGGGACAGAAGCAGAGGATATGTTTAAATGGTCTGTGATAGTCAATTTGGTCTGTTTTAGTGCTGGTCATGCACTAATAGCATAAGTAGCTGATGTATTTGTACTGCTGGACAGAGAGAGGTAATAATTATATGAACTGGCACTGCTAAGAAATCAATTTTTTTTTTCTGTAGAAATGCCCTTGACTTTGGCATCATGAGTTGTTTCCACTGACTTCCAACCTTAAAGGGTCTGATGTAAAGTACATCAAAATTGTAAGGAAGGCTGTGTGACTTGAACTTTGCACCAGCACTACTGATATTGATCCAGCTTTACTGAACTTAGGGAGTTCCTCCAACTCTGTGGGCTCGATCCAAGTGGTGGGCTGAACAGCACAAGTTTAATGTATAGTAGAGTTGTAATGATATCCATGTGTGCCCAGCTCAGGGTGTGAAGGGTAGTGTCTAAAACTCTGTGCCCTACCTATGAAAAGGGGTTGGAGCTTGCCTCTTTCCCTACAGATGTTCAGAAGTTATTAGATGGTGCCTTAGCATTTTCATCTGTTCTTTCTTTTGCCCCATCTCTCCAAGCCTCATAGTTCGAAGGAAAGCAGGGCCATTTCATGTTGCAGTTGATTCAGTCAAGTGGCCTCAGGCCATGTCCATCTTGCCCATTAATCCTGCAGCCAGAGGGTCTTGTTAATTGTGTCCATGAACTGTAAATGCAGCCCAGATGCAGAATTATGTTTGGCACTGTTTTCTGTTCTTCCAATGAAAATTTCCTGGATTTTTGCATTGTCTGCTTTTGGATGGCAATATGGCAGTACTGTGACAAGGAAGTACTGATCTGTATCTAGAGCACTGCTCCTGAGCCTGCCCACCAGCAAGTTTGGGGAGGGAGCCCACCAGAAGATAGAAGGCATCCACAGCCTGCACTGGAAGATTCCAGTGCATCATTTGGTGTGGCCTCTAGGAAATGCCTTGTACTGTAATGGGCAATACAACATCTCAGATTTCCACTAAACAAGAATGTAAATTATCTGGATCCTTTTGTTTTCTGGAAAGCCTTTCTGATTTGTCCCACTTGGCTATAAGAGGATGGTGATTGTGATGCTGATCTTAATGGTGATTTGATTTGCTTTCCAACTACCAGGTGGTTATATTAGAAGGTGCTATTCTTTTTTTTCTTTTATCAAATACCTGGAGCTGAAAGCAATTTGAGTTGCTTTGTAGTCTGTCCTCTGCTGATAAAATGAAAACTTTTTCCCAGCTGTCTTTTCATTGCTTCTTTGCCATCTCTGTGTCTTCAGGAAAGTAAGCCTTTTCCTTTCAAGGAATAACCAAGTGGACTAATTGGGCCTTACCAGGTAGTCAGGTTATATCAGTCTGTGTCAACTACTTGATATATATCCACTCCCTGTATTACAGCCCCATTTCCTGGAGAGCAGATTGCATCCATGGCCTGCCTTGAGAAATTCCCATACCTGAAATCTAAGGGGAGTCATTATTGCCACCCCTGTTCCTGTCTGCCCAGTAACTACTGGAGTTCCTCCTTTCCATGCTCCCAGTGAGGTACCAAGCCTCCAAACCACTGCAGTGATTGAGAAGATGTGCTGTTGTTTGCTTTAGCATAGCAGCAGTTTGGGATGTGGGGAGCAAGGGCATCTCTGCTTTTTAGTGTCCTGCTGCTTCATGGGCCTTCAAAGCAGGTAAATGAAACTGAGCATCATCTGTGCCACTTGTGTACTGTTACCAGACTACAGCAGTGACACCCCAGTGTTATGCAGCCCTGTGGGAAACCTTGTTTTAAAAGCCATTGTCCATGAGCACATTGGCTTTGTGTGAACCTGGGATGTGATCTTTGGTGTTGCTTCTGAAAGGGAGGGCAGACACAGAACTGGACAGCTGATTCTGTTTGTGTCTCTGCACTGACTGGGTCTGCAGGGACAACAAACTGTAGGCACAGAGGCTTGGGTGAAATCAAACTGAGCCTGAGTTGCCCAATTACACTTAATGAATCTTTGATGTCATTTAAGGCTGCTTACATGGCTGTGTGCTCTCTTAGTGAACAAGGACTGTGGTCTGCTCCATCAGGTAGTTGGTCTGTCCCAGCAGTTTGCTGCCTCTGGAGATGGATGGTATCCAGTGAGCTGGGAAAATGTAGAGTTATACAAGACTATGACCTGAACTTTGTTCATATATAGGACAAGGAAGTTCCTTCCTGACCTCTTGAGATGATCAGTGTATGCCTTGAAGCATGAGAGACTGATTGCCCTCATATGAGCTTGCATAACTACAAATGTTATTTGCTAAATAATTACATAGCCTCTTGAAGAGAGAACTCAGTTGCAGAATGTGACTCAGTGCCTTTTGTATCAGACTGTTCCAAGAAGTATAATAGTCTCTTAATTGAAGTCCTTATACCTTGATATTAAAATGCATTTCATTGGCATTGATATCAAAGAAATGTTAATGCTCTGACTTCTAATCTTTCTTGAGACTTACTAAGTACAATTTTAATGAAAATCACTGTGCGTGACATTCTTATAGCTGTTTTAAAAAATCGAGGGGGGAAAAAAATAATATATTTTAAATGGATCCTCAGATACCATGTAGTACTTGTGCTTAATACCAAAACATTTTCTTGTGTTTCTAAGGCTCTTGCTATATTGATGTGTGACATTAATTTTCAATAAACTTTTGCATCTTGGTTTATCTTGTGACTTCTGTTTGGCCAGATGGCTTTCTGTAGGCCTTTTAAACATCTGCTCATATGTTGGAATAGCTTAGTTGAAACTAGTGTGGGTACAAAGAAAAATGCTTTTGTTTTCTGTTTTTTTCTCTTGAACTTGATTAATATTGACTCTGAGTATGAATGAGATAAGAGTGGAGTCCCTAAGCTATATGTTAAACTATGCATTTGTTTTCTACAGTGTTTTCTAAAGTTTTGAGTTGGCTTGTGTTTGATTTGTTTTTCTTTTACCCCCAAAGTATTTTGTAGTCTCCTAATTAGCTTTGCTGAGATCAGTATTAGTGGTGGAGAGAGCAAATACAGGCCCACTGCTGACCTCAAACAGTGCAACTCAGTGTCTTTTGGGAAGCCTTTGTTGATTTGATTTGGAATTTTGCTGTGTTTATTGATGTCCTCGCTTGCACATCATGCAGATTTTGCTTTAAGAGACTCTTCAGGTGTGTATTAATTTCAGCTGAAGCTCAGCTGAGATAAGTGCCTGAACCCATGAAGTAGAAATACTCATTGGTCCTAAATCCAGAAGCCTTTCAGGCTAAGGGCGGTGTCAGCTTGACTTGAATTTCATGGCTGGCCTCAACTTTCATAATTGGGGAATTGAAATTTCAGATCTGAATCATTCCCTTCACTCTGAAAAGTTGGTTCTGAACTTCATGGCTCGGTTTCACTTCCCCTTGGGAGTTGCTGCCATTGTTAATATTAATTTGTGAAGCTTCTTGTGCTTTCCACTTCCTTGAGTCTGTGAAGTTTGCTGGATCTTGTCCTGCATCTTCACTGCCAAAGGACAGTTCACACCCTTCTGTACCTCCTGTAATTGTGTAATTAGGTAACATTTCTTCAGGGCCTTAGATACTCTAGCCTGTTAGCATAGATGTTTTCTCCACCCAACACTGCAAGTCTTGAAAGTGCAGGAAGCTGGAGACAATGTAATTGTATGGAACTTGACCTTGAGTGCTGAAGGTTTTAATAAATTGTCTAGGAATAAGCCTTTTCTTTCCTTTTAGACTTTGCTTATTTGGAGTAATAATTATTCTATTTGCATAGAAGAAAAGCCAGTTCTCACAAATTGGTGCAACCAGTTATACCCAGATGAGAACAAGTTTCCCAGTGGGAAATAAGATGGGAATGTGCCCTTGGACACTCACCATGGAGTCGGTGTGATATGAGTGCCAGGCCCTGTGGTGAGCTGGGCAACCTCAGCTCTGCAGGGTGACCATGGCTTGAGGGTCCTTGTGCCTGGGAAGCAGGCACATTTTCCAAACCTTTGCCCAATCCTACAAATGCCCCTGATGTCAGAGAGAAAAACCTTCTCCCTTGTGGCATGACGACGCCGTGCCAATTGTGCTGTTGGACTGGCTTTAATGACCATTTTCTGCATATCCCACATAAGACCCCACTCCAGATGGGATGCCACAGCCGAAACTCGATCTGGGAGCTGGGCTGCCGTTCAGAAGCAGCCTAGTCTTGGCAGTCTGGATCACTTACATGGCAGGATTGCAGCTGGGACCCCTGGGGCTGGGCAGCAGGGAGCTCTGGCAAGCCTCTCTGGCCCACTCAATGCGTATTCTGGATGGAGTTTGGGGCTGGATGGGCTTGAGGGAGGCTAGTGCTGTTGTCAGGTGGTAGCAGGAACTTGATCCTCTCTGCAAGCAGCCTGAAGGGTTTGGATACCAGGTTTGCCTTAACACCAGCAAAAACTGCCTGTCGGCATCCCAGGCGGCTCTGACCATCTCAGTAGTGGTCCCTAAAGTGCATGGAATCTGTCTTGAGCAAGGAGCCCTTGGCACCTGAGAATGGCCTGATTATATGAGTAACTAGGAATTTTGGAAAAAATAAGGTGATAAGCATGACCCAATCTGAAAACTGTTTCTGCAGTCAGGTTTCAGGGACATTTAGGATGGTTTGAGCTGGTTTTATTGTTCCTATGAAAAAGTCTTTGACCACAAGGAGAGCTTAACTTAAAAGTACTCTTCAAATCTTGGCAGATGTTTGCTGGCTTTCTGTATATTCTTTTCAATTTAAAAACTTGCATAGACACTTCTTAAATAAAAGTTTCAACTAAAAGTTAAGCTTTCCTTTTTTTGGTACTTCATTTTTTTTAAAGTACTGAGAATATTTGGGAAACCTCTCATTTCCTGTTGACTCATTCTCCAGTGATTTTTTTCTGTGATGCTCCTACGGTGTCAGTGATTTCACTGCCCATGTAGCCCCTTGGGTGCACACTCTGAACACCCAGCTGCTGTGATCCCTGTCCTAACATCTCCTTGGTTTGCAGGACCTCCATGCAGTCGCAGTCCTCCTATGGCTCCAACTCTCCACCACTCAGCAAAATGAACAGCATGAACAAGCTGCCCTCGGTCAGCCAGCTCATCAACCCCCAGCAGCGCAATGCCCTGACCCCAACCACCATCCCCGACAGCATGGGAACCAACAGTAAGAATCTCTTATTCCTCCTTCTCCTGTTCCCTGCGTGTTCCCTGCTAGTCTGGACAGGGAGACTTGGCATCTCTGTGTTTCTAGTGTTAAGCTGGAGAGCCTGGAGTCATTTGCCATAAACCTACAGAGCCAAATAAATATAGCTCACTGGTGTGCCACGGGGCAAGGCTTCAGCATCCTGCCCAGAGCCTCACAGGGTGAACAGAGCTGCTGCTTGCTGCAGATCTAGCTGCCTGCACTGTCCTCTGGCTTTGGAGACTTGCTTCTTCTTCCTTTCCCAGCAGAGGAGATGCAAACGTTGGCAACATTTTTTCCCCTCGGTTCAATTAAGAAAGTTCTTAATTTCAAAGGAAACATCTTGCAGTTCTGTTCCTCCTGGCTGCTGCTGTGTGCTCAGCAGCCCTGTAAATCCAGGATGACAGACATGGTTCTGGGGCCTGAGTTTTGTTGAGGCTTTTTTGGTTGGTGTTTTGTTTTTTAATTTCTTTCAAAACAGCTGGACTCTTGCCCACACCTGTTGCTGAGTCCCTTCTGGTGCTCCTGCTGTCTCTGAAAACAAAGCTGTTTGGCTGCTGTATTAGGTTACTCTGCTGGCTCTGTCCTGCTCCTCTCCTTTGGCAGGGCAAGCCAGGGTTTCTATCCAGCCTGTCTGGGAGGGAAGATGTCATGACATGGTACTTTCTCCTGTGAGGGGAGAGCTCCAGAAGGACTGTCTGTAATCTGGCCCTTGGCCCTGCCTGAAACTTCTCATGAGCTTTCCCTGTGCAGGGTTTTACAGGGGATTTCAGGCTGCTTCAGCTGTGGGTGCTGTGCTTGGGTGCCGTGCTGGGGGTGAAGCCAGGGTCTGGGCATGCCTGGGTAACAATGTGCTCCTCCTTCTCTCCTCCAGTTCCCATGATGGGCACCCACATGGCCATGACCGGTGACATGAATGGCCTCAGCCCCACGCAGGCGCTGCCTCCTCCCCTCTCCATGCCTTCAACGTCCCACTGCACCCCCCCTCCTCCATACCCCTCAGACTGCAGCATCGTCAGGTGAGCGGGAGCAGGCTGGCCCGGCACACTGCCCACACCAAGGGAGCAGAGCCCTTGGGTCAGGAGCCTGCGTGATCCTGGAGCACTGGATCCCACTGGGCCCTTGGCAGTCCTGAGGCTGGCACCTTCTGGGCAGCGAGCCTCAAATCCCCACCTCTGAGCAGTGAGACAAACAGGGACGTTAGGACTGCAAGAAAGCTGAGGGATGCAGCATCTGTTGGACTGGTGGAGTTTGAGGGTGCCAGGCTGTCTTGCAAACACTTCTCGTTTTTCTGTTTTCCCCTCTGGCCACTTGACAAGCCATGGCTGGGGTCAGAAGCCCCTTTGCCCTTTGTGAGGTCAAACCACTTGAAAGATGCTGCCCATAAATGAGGAACCCTTTACACTTAGGGAAGAATGTGCTGATTGACAGTGCTTGATGTGTCTGAGCCCTAGACCCCATGCCTTGCTGAAGCCCTCTGTGCATGCACCAGGCTGCCATGGGCTCAGCCACCTTCTGGGTGCCATGACCTGGCAGGAGGGTCTGTGTGAGCCCTCCTGCCTCCATACCCAGGCTGTGCAGCACCAGCTCTTGACTAAGGCAGGGTGCTGCCATGAGGGCTGTCTGCTGGATGCTGAGCTGAAGGACTCCCTCGTTTGTTTGATGTGGCAGCAATGTGGCTTGCTGGCCTGGGATGTCTTGGAGGAGGTCAAGCCAAGGGTGAAAGCTTTGTTTCCTGTTGCTGCAGATTGGCTGAGTGTTTGGGTTTTCTGTGGTTTGGGCTGTTGCAGCCAGGGTGATCCTATTTTCTCTCTCCTTCCTTCCTTCCTCCTCTGCAGCTTCTTAGCGAGGTTGGGCTGCTCATCCTGTGTGGATTATTTCACGACCCAGGGGCTGACCACCATCTATCAGATTGAGCATTACTCCATGGATGTAAGTAACTCCTCACCATTTCCTTTGTTTGCACTCTTGGCCCTGCATTAGGAACAGGTCAGAAATCCAGACTCAGTATACTTTTATTTTTACATGATTAGTTTGATTTAAGGCTGTTGCACATAGAGAGGAGATGTTATGAGGTGAAGAGAGGCTGGACTTGGGGCCAGCGCTGTAACTGCCTTGCCTGGCACAAAGAGTGTCTCCCCTTCCCCAGCTCTGTGTGAGCCCCCGGAGCGCCCCCAGCCCACGTGCCTGTTAATTCTGTAAGGCTCGGTTTCAGTTTACACCTCACTCGCCTGCAGACAAGTAGGCTCTCCAGAAGTGGTCTGCATTTTTCCCTCCCTGCTTCTGTTTTCTGCCCTTACCTTAATCATCTTCCCTTGCCAGGGGCATCTCATCCCTGTTTGTTGTTTTCTCTTTTTTATTCTTGCATGGCTTTTGCTGCAGAGTTGCTGCTTTCTCTCCAGGGCCATTACTCTCGTCTGAGCTGGCTGTCCCATTTTTTTCCCCCCAAGACTTTGGGAGACTCTGGTGCTTTTGCTCCCTAGCATGGGCTGCCTTCCTTCTGCTGCTGCTCTAGTTAGAAAAGCTGACCCAAATTAACTGAAGTTTGTTGCTAATTTTTTCAGAAGCTGATACCATGTATCCTAGAGTTTAGGTAATGCAACCCTCAGATTTTGCAGCAGAAATTACGGGGCCTCAAAGTACAAGTTTTCTAAGGCCATGTGTCTGTTATTAAATTTGATTATGTTAAAATAATTAAGACAGTTCCTATAGAGTCACACCCAGAGCTCTGAATACTGGAGCTCAGGCTTGGATTCTAAAATCCTGTTGTAGGCTTTGAAATAAACATGGAAATTTTCGAAGCCATTGACCTTCAGCAGCTCAGCATCTCCTCACCACTAATAGCCAGCAGATCTCCCTGAGGTTGCCTTGGACGCCTTGCAGTCCAGTTAAGCTTCTAGCTTTAGGTCATCACGTTCTATGCATGAGCAAGTGTTTTGTGCAACTTAAGAATAGAGTTTGTGCCTTCAAAACAGGCCATTGCTGCCTCGTGACCCCACAATGCCTGATCCAGAGTGAACCACTACTTTCAGGAGTAGTGGTTTGTCTCCTGTTGTGCATCGTGGCCACCTGGGTTTTAGCAGCTTTGGTGGCTCTTGGTGTCCCAGAGGTTGTGCTCGCTCCTGGATCCCAGCTTATCCCGGGGCTCCCCTTCTAAGCCCTGCACCTTGCCTTGCAGGATCTGGTGAGCCTCAAGATCCCGGAGCAGTTCCGCCATGCCATCTGGAAGGGCATCCTGGACCACCGGCAGCTCCATGACTTCTCCCCTCCCCACCTGCTGCGCACCCCCAGCGGCGCCTCCACGGTGAGCGTGGGCTCGAGCGAGACGCGCGGGGAGCGCGTGATCGACGCCGTGCGCTTCACGCTGCGCCAGACCATCTCCTTCCCGCCCCGCGACGACTGGAACGACTTCAACTTCGACATGGACGCCCGGCGCAACAAACAGCAACGCATCAAAGAGGAGGGCGAGTGAGAGCCTCGGGCCCCTCCTCCACCCCGCCCCGGCCACGAACTGCTCAGCCCTTCGTTTGTCTTCCTTCTGCTTGGTACTGCACCCCCGGACGGAGGGCGGAGGGAAGCTTCTTGCTCGCTCCTGCTAGGTCATGCCCCGGGTGCTGTCTAGCTCGTGCTCCTGGACTGCAGCCTCCACCCTCTTGCGAGGGGAAGAGCTGAGCGAAGGGGGAAGGTGGGTGGTATTTCCTTGAAAACCGTTGACCTTCTTGAGAAGGCCGACTTGTTTCGTGTTTTCCTTTGGGGAGAGGGCTTCTTTTCTCAACTTTTTGAATCTTCGCACACCTTGTGGGTGCCCTGACTTGCAAACGTGTTTCTCTCACCCAGCAATCCCACTTTGAAAAGCTGGAAGGTTAAAATAAAATCCTAAAAAGCCAAAAAAATAAACCCTGAAAAAAAACCCCAAGCAGCCAGAAGTACCCCAACAACACAACCAAAAGCAAAAACCCAAGCCTTGAACTGACAATTTATCTGAAAAAATCCATGGGAATTGGTCTGCTGAACGTTGCACTTAAACAGCCTCCTCCCCTGGAGCTGAGTGCTCTGTTCATGTGTAATATTCATAATATTCTCCAGCTGAGACAGCACATGCACTTTGCTGGGCAGGCCAGTGCTTACAGCACCTGCATCCTACTTTTGCCTTTTCCCTCACCTTCTCTGGAAAAACCAAGCCTGCTCTCTTCTTGTTTTGGATATGCATGTGTATGTCCTGGTTTGCTCCGTTCAACCTCAGTGGTGTGAATAAAACTACTCATCACTCTTGCATTCTGCCCCCACCCAAAGTTTACCCGTGCTGCAGTACTACTGAAATTTAAGCTGTAGGATTAGGCTTTGCCACACATGCAGCCTGGCTAGTTTAAGGATATTTCCCACCTAGCCTCCAGTTAAATGGAGCAGCCAGAGCTGCACACCAGTTTGTAGGGCTTCAGCTATCCTAAACTCAGACAGCCTTTCACATACATTGGTTTCCTCCCAAGTAAAGTAGCCCTGCCTTTAGGTATATCTGTAATGGGTTGGAACCTGTTGTGTTTGTTGCTCTAGGTTAAGTGACAAGCAACTAGAAGAGTCAAACAATAGCCACCAAGCTGCCTTAAATCAAGGACCAGTTCCTGGTACTATGAGTGGTGTTACTGCAATAAGCCATGTTTACATGAGAAATTGATTTTTCTCTGTTTTTTTTTTCTTGACGGGATCTACCACAGTTGTGCTCTGGTGCATTTCCTCCTACTGCCAGTGGTCCTCTGGATAAATAGCTGAACAGTGCATGTTTCCACATTATTAGCCAAAGTAGTCATACTCTAAGGTATACCAAACAAACCTAAGCTGAGGAGAAAGGCGCTCAGCACAGCTGCTTTCAAGTCAGCTTGCTCTTTTTAACAGTAAGCCTGACTTTTTTTTTTTTTTTTTAACTGGCAAAAGACTGAAAAAAGCAACTTAAACTTTTTATTCTACCTTGCTACAGCTGAATATACTGGTCGCAGTACAGCGGCTGTTTGTGGGCCCTGCTCTGTGCCATGCATTTCATTTAACTCCAGTATGGTTAGCATCCTCCATCTGTCTGTTGTGCCAGGTCTGTGTTGCATTCAAAGACTGCCTTTTGGTAGCTGTGCAAGCCTGTTTTGGTTACCTGTAAATGGTGATGCCACTGTCGAAGTCTGTATATAAATATTTTGTACATAGAATTGTTTGTTTTCCTACAGCATAACATGACAATTTTTATTTCTTCTTGGGCTACTGGGACCGAACCACAATAAAATGTTGTTTGTTTTTCTGTTTTTTAATTATTATTTTTATGCAGAAGGCTAGTGGTTACAAATCGTGTAACAAACAACTAGTCATTGGATGAATATATTTGTATTTTTCATACTGAGATTACTGTGTTATTTTGCAGTTGAGGGGGAGGGGGGCACGTACTGGAAGCCTGTTGTATCATTTTATTTTGTAACACTTCAAAGAGCAGTGTCCTAGATTTCAAAGTATTTAACATGCTCAGTGTGAGAACTTACTATATCTCTTTTTTTTTTTTTCTATATAGTACAAAAGAAGAGAGTCATTCTGCTCTTGACTTGATGCAATGATTAATTCAGCAGGGCAGTATTGGTGTGAGCAAAGGGTTAGTGCAGATACTTTACAAATCCCTGGAGGTGAATTAGGCTGTGCCCTTCTCACCTCCGAGGTTTTGCATCTCCATTGTGTAGTCCTCCTGAGCTGCTTCAGTACTGTACATACATTAATGCAAAAGACACCGTCATTTTTAGGATCTAGGGGGCTTTGGACTATTAAGGTTAATTCAATTAATGCTGTGCCCAGAGTCTGGGTGCAAGAACTTCAGTATCTGCTTCTCAACTCGGCAGCCAGATGGAGCTTTTCTGCTGCATCACTGATGATTAAAATATATGCTGTGAAAACCTCCTTTCTACTGTATGCAACTATGGTAGCCACTTCTGTATAACGGGAATCTTCAAGTGAGTTTGAACTGCTGTAGCTTTTGCCCTCCCCTATGTAGAGCTGTGATTTTGTTTTGTTTTGAGGCGTCGAAGTGTTAACTGAGCTGAGTATCTGCCAGTGCTTGTAGCAATGACAGTGTTGCCTGGAACACCTTGTTGTTGAAGTGAGTGAAAATAAAAGCCGAAACTGAAAATGACACTGGATTCCCAAACTTCTTTTCCTCCCTGTGTGTCTTCTTGGAAAAGTCTTCCTCTGAGCAGCTGGGGCTTAGTGTCACCTTTGCCCATGGGTGCAGTTTTTCTGTCCCCACAGAATCTGAGTCCTGAGGGTGTGGTCCACGTGCCATCGCACATCCATCTGCTGCCTTTCTGACAGATGCAGTAGGTCAGCTCCATAAAACTCTTGATGAACTGTGAAGTGTTCAGTCTTTGGCATGGCTCTTTTTTGCCCTTGTTTTGTTTCTGAGCAGGATGCCGGTTAGTGCCCCACATTCCATGTCCTGCTGGAGGGAGGGAGTGTGTGCTTGGAGCAGGCAGGGTCAGTGCTGCCCTTTGACTTCCACACTTGGGAAATAGCCTTGCACCAAAGGCTTTGTGCATCACCGTCTGCACCCTAGCAAAGCCGTTTCCTTCTCCTTTGCATCTCAATTTTTCTTCCAATTTCTTCTTCTCAATTTTTCTTCTTACTTTGAAGTGAGAAACAGCTCAGAGCCGCTGGGGGTGGCTGTCCTGAAGGGGGTGGGAGTAGCTTCCATTAGTTGGGGACTTCATTCTGTCCATGGACCACCACATTAACAGCCCAGCTTCATCAGTCGTTTCTGACAGGGGCCCCATGACTGTGTCTTACAGTTTTTATGGGTTATGGTTGGGGGAGGATGCTTAGGAATGGGGACAGTAGAAAGAAAACCCCAAAAAGGTCTTAAAAGAAGAGGCTGCCTCAGCTTCCCTTGGGAGCTGGTTTGATGGGGGTAGGGAATGCCTGCCTCATTCCTTTGGTTCTGATTACTGTTGCTTTTCCCTTTTCCCCAATGCTCAGAGAACTAGACTCTAGATAACAATATCCAGAGGCAAAAGCACCCTGTTTGCACTCTGGTAGTCGGAGATTGCCTGAATGTGGTATTAAAAATTAGTATGTTGTTCTCAAAAGAGAGAAATGCTACCTGTGAGAATCTGCTGTTTCAGCTGATGGATTCTGCCTCTAAATGAGCGAACTGGATCACATAAAATAAGATTTCTGTTTCTATTGAACAGATAGGCTTCAACTACAGTTGTAATTTCTGTCTGCTGTGATCCACTGCTGAAGTGGGGAATCTCTGCATTGCTTAGGCTACAGCAGGAGTTTCAGTGCTGAGGAATCCCAAGCTGCTGCTCTCCCTTTAGCCCTCCACCCCTACCCACTGGAATTTCGTCTTTGGATATTGGGATGCTTCATTTGCAAGCACGAAGGTTCCAGGGCAGGGATCCATTATGAGCTTCCAGCTGTGTTTTGCAAGCCTGGGTGGACCTCTGAAGATGTGCATGCCCTTCTCTCTGTTAGTCCTAAGTGTGCTGAAGCTAGCAGTCCTCTGGGATGAAACTTACCCGGACACAACAAAACTTGTGTCTGAGTGGAGCCTGTGGAGGGTGTCCTGTTCACCGTGTTCTTCCTGTCTTGTGTGCTTTAGCAAACCCCCTTCCTGATGGCAAAGCAGCTGCCTGTGCCATGGGGGAAGGATTACAGGAGCTGGCCTCCCACTCTGCCTCTTCCCAAGTTGTTTCTCCATGGGAAAACCATGTGGGCAGCCCAGCCCTGCACGGAGTCAGAGCTAGGGCTGTTTGCCCTTCCGATTAACTGGGCTATGGAATGTGTACCTCTTGTCATTTGCTGTGTGGGGGTTAGTGGGGAGCCTGCAGGGCTGCCCTGCCTGGCCCCTGTGGGCTGTGCCTGTGCTCAGCCCGTGCCAGGGAGGTTTGGCACACAGCTCTCTCTGCCTGCCACGCTCCAGCTGGTGGTTTTTGGGTCCTGAGTCGTTTTGCCTATGACCCATGGCAGAATTGTCTTCCTGAGCACATAGCAGAAGGTGGAGGCTGCAGTTTTGTAGCCTTATTGTTGATATTTGGATACACTGGCCATGAAGGTCAAATAAACAGGAAGGAAGCTAATCTTTATGCTCTGTTGGCAAGGACTGGCTGTGGCTTTCTCCCAGCTTGCTTCCCTAAGGTGAAGGAGCCACAATTTTATTCAGAGGTGTATGGTAGTTATCTTTTGTTAAGATTCTCTATCCTGATCTCTATCCCCATCAACTGATACAGGCCCAGCCTCTCAAATTTTTTATGCATTCCTTCCCACATGGTCTAAAAATCAGCAGTGTGAAACTAGGTGGTTTTAGATTTGTATGTAAGTGCACTGCAGCAGCAGTTAGTGTTAGTAGGTGCCTTCAATTCAGTGAGGAGTCAGAGCCCTCTGCATCCTATTTGTCTGCCTGTGGATGTTGTAGGGCTGCCCATTGCAGCTCTGCCCTGCTGCTGGGTGACTTCCTTGGCTCAAAGTGGTCAAAGTTGTTTTCTGGAGGGTGTTCGGGGGATTAACTGGTTTTGTTAAAATGTTTTGACTTCCTTGCCAACACTCCTAGTGTTGTATGTTTTATTCTTAGGAACATCAGCTCTGCCTTTATGAAATAAGCCGGGTGCCTGGGGCCACAGGTGAGTAAAGGAAAGACTGTGGGATTAGGGGGCAGGAGATGCAGGAATTGGGGCAGGACAAGGGACTTGCAGCTACAGGTCCAGGGCATGGATGAGCACTGAGAGACATCGTTGAGGGTGGTATACGGTAGCTGTGTACCTGTTGCCTTGAAACCAAGGCCTGAAGGGTCCCTACTACAGCTGAGGACATTGATTGTGCCCAATCTGCCTTGGTGACTGCAGTCACAGCAGTGCCATGGCCCACCCTGCTCCCACAGTAATATCCATAAGAGGCCTTTCCATTTGAGTGCTCTAAGATTGTTTGGTGAGGGTCTCCATGCACACTTCAGCTGATTTTCTCACTACTTTTGCAGTGCACTGCCCTTTGCCTTTGTGGTAACATGGGCACAGCAGGCAGTGGCTTTTTGGCTGTGCCACTTCCCCTGATGATGGGGATACGTGCTCCAACAGGAGGTGTGTGCCTGCTGGCATGCTCAGCAATTACTCACCAGCAGCTGGGCTGATACCAACCATTACAACATGCAAGGGAGATGCTTATATTGTCTCTCCCAAGAGCCTAGGGTAGGAGATTAGGCACTCTGCATCATCAGTGGCAAGAAAGTCCCTGGGGAGCCATTCAGAGCATATTAGATTCCCACTCTGAATCATGCCCTGGAAGATGCAGTCTCATTATTGCCTGCATCAAGGCCAAGGGAAGACTAAGCATGTTTGTTAATATTTAGCAGGGTGGCTCTGTCCATACAATCAGCCTTGCTGAGTTCCAAAAGCTTGTGGCTGCACTGAGAGAGAGACACCGTCATGGCACAAGTGTGTGCAGCAAAGAAACTGGTGCAGGGGCTGAAGGGGAAAAGGAGAGCAATGAAACAAATCAGCAGACCTGGGGAAGAGATGCTGCTTTTCCTCTTCTGTTGGAGAGGAGAGGAGAGGAGAGGAGAGGAGAGGAGAGGAGAGGAGAGGAGAGGAGAGGAGAGGAGAGGAGAGGAGAGGAGAGGAGAGGAGAGGAGAGGAGAGGAGAGGAGAGGAGAGGAGAGGAGAGGAGAGGAGAGGAGAGGAGAGGAGAGGAGAGGAGAGGAGAGGAGAGGAGAGGAGAGGAGAGGAGAGGAGAGGAGAGGAGAGGAGAGGAGAGGAGAGGAGAGGAGAGGAGAGGAGAGGAGAGGAGAGGAGAGGAGAGGAGAGGAGAGGAGAGGAGAGGAGAGGAGAGGAGAGGAGAGGAGAGGAGAGGAGAGGAGAGGAGAGGAGAGGAGAGGAGAGGAGAGGAGAGGAGAGGAGAGGAGAGGAATCCAAACTTGTATTTTAAAAAAAAAGTAAAAAACAATTAAGACAAGGTGAGATCTGGCTGCACAGAGGCCAGGACTCTCCCGTGTCCATCGTCTCCCGCTGCTGGGTTCCTTGTCGAGGGGATTCTGTAGAGCAGAAAATGACAAAAAACACCAAAAAAGAGGGAAGAGCCCGGAGCGCTGCCGGGCAGCCACTGCCCCCTGGCGGTGCCGCGCGGCAGCGCAGCCTCAGCTCAGCCCGGGGGAGCCGCGGGTGCCCCACGGCCACTCGGGGTCACAGCGTGGGCAGAGTTTGTCAAGCCGCCCCTTCTCAGCCCCTGCGCCCCACGTGCAGGCAGCAGAGCAACTCCTGTTTGTTTATTTTGCATGAGCGGAATAAGCAAGTGACTCCTTGGTGTTGTTACAAAACCAATCTTCCTGCAGCCACCTCTTGGGAAAGCAGCTGCTCTCCTGCCTTTGCCATGCACACAGGGGATCTCCCAGTGTTGTGCCCATCCCAACCCACGCCAGCACAAATGAGAAATTCAGAAGATGAAGACCAAAACCCATCACCTGCCAAACCAGCAGAGATGGCTCTCACCCCAAGCAGCCCTTGGGTGCAAGAAGCCTGAAGCAGTGCCTTTAGTTGGTGAACCTCTGCCCAGAGATGCCTCCAGAGCCTACCTACCCCAGGAGGCACATTGGAGCAGCAGCAGTGCACGGGTGCCTTGTGCACATCACCTCCAGCCCAAGGCAGGTGCAGCAGCGCCCCGGGCACCGTGCGTGCCCTGCCCGGGGGCAGCAGGGCTGCTCCACCTTCCCTTCACGCACACACACAGCCTTGGCTGCAGAAGTCTTCCCTGCCACAGCGATACACATCGCTTCTTCCAGCTGAGAAAACACCAGCGGGTGTTTATTTGGCAGCGAGCACACGCTGCAGCCAGAACTCCCACAGCAGCACCTGCCTGCCCGGCAGGCAGCTCAGCCGGTCTGGGTGGGGACCCCGGCACCCCCCGGCACCTCTGCGGCTCCAGGGGCTCCCCCGGGGGCTGCTGGCCCCGAGGCTGTGAGCTGGCTGTGCCTCAGTGTGATGGTGAGTCTGTCAAAGCTCACCTGGCACATGTGGGTCCTGCTCCAGGGAGGACAAATGTGGGAAGAGCCCCCGGAGCTGGGCAGGCACCTGCTGCAGGTCGGGGCTGTGCCGTGGAGATGGTGTGCAGCTCCCAAGGAGAAGCTGGAGAGGAGAGCACCCACCTTGGCAGGCAGGTGGAGAACGGTGCTGTGGTGGCAGCCATGTGTGTGGGGCCACCTCTCTGCTGGGCAGAAAGTCACCCCCACTGCTCACCCCTGCCTCGAGTGAGCCCACTTTCCCTGGCTAGGGACACCACAATTTTCAGGGAGCCTGGACAGAAGTGCCCATTTGCACTCACACCTGTGGGAGGGCTGCTCAGCTCTCAGGTGTGGACAGGCATTTTTCAGGCACTTCTGTTCAGGTGTTCAGCCCAATCATCTCCAGGATTTACCTGCACTTCCCTTTTCCCCATCAGCAGCTCCAAGGTGAAGCTGGGCAGAAGAAGGTTTGAAGGTGAAGATGTTGTGGTGACCCCTTAGAAAGTGTTTTCAGCTCTGTCCTAGAACAGCAAACTCTAGCAAGCTGTTTCCCAGTTTTTTAGGAGAACCTCTGATGTCCTCCAGTTTTTCCTGAGCTTCCTAAGTGAAACCCCAGGAAATATTCTGACTTCTTCCTGTTTTCTTCCTGGGGTTGTTTTCATTTGTTGGCTGGTTCCTTTTTATTTTTGTTTTGTTTTCCCAAATCTCTTTGTGAGCCTCTGATTAATTCAGCTTCTGATTCCTTGGCCGTCGCCTCTGGAGACAATGCTGAAGATTTCCACACATGTGATCCATCTTCTTCTTGGCTGCATAGCCCTCAGTGCTGGGATTGGGTAAGAAATGTTACAACAGACCCTAGTACACTGTAGCAGGGATGTTAGGAAATAAAATATTGCACAGTGCTGTGTGAAAAACTCTTTGATTAATTAAAGGAGTGGGCGGCAACACAATTGCATCAAATTATCCACGCGCCGTGGCAAAACGCGAGATACAGGCATTGATTTCTTATTCCAAGGACACGGACAAGCAGCCCTTGCTGAGCCTGCAGAGAGTGGCAGGCCTGAAGGTGTACAGGAGTATTTCCATGGAGACGTTTTCCACAGAAACAGGAGGTATTGGATCACCTCCACCACGCTGTGCCTCAAAGGTGCTGCAATGCCCGTGTGTGAGAAGCCTGGCCCCGAGCAGTGCCCTCCCCTCAGGGCAGTTTTTGGCCTCTCAAGGCTGATGCTGAGCCAGCTCTGAGCACTGGCCAGTCCTTTCCCTCTGGCCTGAGCCTCAAACCCACAACAACCTTTGAAAATCCTGAGCAGGGCTTCCCTTTACTGGAGAGCAGCCTGTGGTGGTTTCTGCCTGCCACTGAGATGATTTGCTCTCCTTAGAGAAGGTTCATTCCAGCTGTAAGTGACCGGGTAGCAATACAGTTGCTTCTACTACAGTTTCTATTCTAGTTTTCCTGCTGCTTAATTAGTGATTAAACAGGAGGAAGTCCGTTGTTTAGGAGCTATCAGTAGGTAGGATTGTGCTGTACATTGGAGGTTTAGGGCTCACAGTAAAAATGGATGCACCAAAACCACACGTGAACTTGATTTTGCACAACTCTAACAGCAGAGACTCGGCTTGCCCTGAAGAAGAGATGGCTGAACATGTTCCACCTGGCCCAGAACCTTATCATTTCACCCAAGGGTAAAATATTAGTGAGTAACCATTAAGCCAAGTACATTACAGTCAGGCCATGGGCAGCAGCTGTCTCAGATGGTTTCAGCCTTGCCTCAGAGATGAGGAAATTGGACAAGTCATGTCCAATGCCCTGCCAGGGCCAGGGCTGCCAGCAGCTACACAAAGGTGGGCAGGTGAGGAGGTGAAGGCACCTGGATCCTACACAGGCAGTGACCAGCTGCTGTCTGAAGAGGCCCCAGGAACCAGAGAGCTGAATGAAATTGTATTTTGTTTGTTTGTTTGTTTATTTGTTTGTTTTTGTTGTGATGCCCCATGGCCAGGAAGCAGAGCTGAGAGGCCAAGGTGTTTCACAGGAGATGAAGCCCATGGAGAGAACCTAGCTGGAAAGAAACTGGCTCTAGAGTCTCACATCTCCATTCGACTTGAGGTGATGCTGGGCCCAAGGAGCACACAGATTAACCCTTGCATGCCTGCTTAGGCCAGGGCATCTGAAATGGCTTTGACAAGGTTCTCAGCGAGTTGAGACAGGCAAATCAAACCTAGTGAGCCTGCAGAAAAGGATGCCCAAGACAGATATCTATACTAATACAAGCAGATTTCCCAAGCCTGATTTTCTCCCCATTCGTGCTATTGTAGCTGCCTGTGAGCATTCCCACTGCAAGTGAGAGAAGAGCAATGCTGACTGGGGTGGCCAGGCATGACAGGGAGAGAAAAGGTCAAGGTGATGCTCCCAGAGCTGACCTGTGTTCCCAGGCAGCACTCTGCCCTTTCCTCCCTCCTAGGTTAGAACAGGACAGTCCCTTTGGTGCATTTATCCCTGTTTATACCAAGTGGGCCTGCAAGGCAGAGCTGCCTTCAGACTACCATAGCCTGGCACATGGTGACTATTGGCTTGCAAAGCTACTGAAGGAGGGGGAAACAAAAAGTCCTGTGGGTTTCCCCCAGAAGCTGCAGGTATTCAGAAGGAATTAGCAGCAGCCATGTCATTTCTTGGGAAGGGTGGAAGTGCTGGAAATGAGATGAAGTTTGAAGGCAGCAGGGGACAACCCAAGGCAGTGCCTGGGGTGTGCAGCTTGTGGGTCTCCCCAGTACTATGCAATGCTTACACAGGGAGCAAATTGGAATTTCAGCTCTTCCCCATAGCCTGGAGCATGGGCTATCCAGCAGGAGCTTCTGACCTGGAAATTTCCTTTTGCTGCTAGGCCCATCACCAGCACAGGAGAAGTGTTTGTTATCTTTTGTCTGGTGGCGCCAGCAGTTGAGCAAGAAGAGTGGGAGGCTGGCTGCTGGCTCCTGTATCCCTGCCATCAGGAGCTCCCACCTCATCCCACTGGGTGGGGGACTCCCAGGCCTGGTAGCATTCCTGGTATGGTGCAGCTCCCCTTTTGTTTCAGTGTAATTAGTCTGAAAAGGGAGAAAGGATGTGGCATCTTCCACCCCAAGGGGAACTAAAGCCTCATTATCAGGGTGCTGGTCGTGGCTGCAGGGGCAGCACCACAGCAAACAGGGAGGGTTGTGCACAGTGCCAACTGGGCAGGGCAGGGTGTGTGCTCACCAGCCAGGATTTCTCACTCCCTGCAGCACCTGGCTTTGGTGCAGGCACGTTTACTTTCCCCACGGCCTCTCAGGAGGCTCCAGAAGGATGGGCAAGCCCAAGCTGCCAGGAAAACCTGGTGGCAGAACCGTGGGCTTGTGGCTGGCAGGGTGGACCTGGCAGGGCACAGAAGAGTACAGCACATCATTTGCTCGTGGCTGAACTTTTGGAAGATGCACATGAATATCCATCTCTTCATAGCCATGAGCAAGATGGAAAACCCCCCTGGGCTGCTCTGCTTGCAGAGATGCTGTGAAGGCTCTGTGAGTCACCTGGGGAAGCACAGGGTGCAGCCAGGCTCCAGAGAAAGTCCAGATGCTCTTCATCCCATCCCTAGGAATCACTGTCTGGGACACATTTTGATGTGGGGATGGGTATTGTGAGAGTGTTTGCTCAGGGCAGGTCAGGGTGTCAACCACACATGGCTCAGGGCTTTCCCTGGGCACTCCAGTGACAAACCCCTTCCCTGCAGCTGTGCAAAATGAGTGCAGAGATCACCCTCCTGCTGCTGAGGGGTTCACAGCCTGCCCCATTCTCTCCCAGTGCCATGGGCTGACTTCATTTTTCCTTTGATCTCCTGGCCAGAGGAAGGAAGGAGGGGCTCACACGACAGCTTTTTCCAGTGTGCTTGGTGGGGGGAAAAATGCTGTGGAAAGTGGCTGAGGGCTTTCCCCACCTAAACAGGGAGGCCATCCACTCACACCCAGTTCTGCTTGGAGGAACCAAGCTGTGCCTTGATGCTGTAGGCAGGTAACTGTCACAGAGTAGATAGACGTGAAACTACTCAGCTTCTTCTGCCTCACCCAGGGCCAGAAGGGTTTTTTGAAAACAAAAATAAAGAGGAAAATACAGTCTCCACCCTTCCACCCATTTTGGTTGGCAGATCAAATAAAACAATCTCAGAGCTGGCACCATAGGAGCAGTGAATGCCAGCTCCCAGCCTCTCACATGAGCTGTCGAAATGAAAGAAGATGAACAAACAACCCCCAGGTGCCTGGGGGCTGCAAACTGGTTTTAAGATACTGGTGGGTTGTTTTTTCCTGTGTGGTGGTGGGAGCAGCCCCCCACAATCACCACATGACTGGGAAACTGCCCCCTATAGCAAAATGGTCACCCCTGGCTATGGGCACACACTGGGAAGGGCTGAGTGAGAAATGCATGCCACCACAGATGGTTTTCATGGACATACCAGCTTGGGACAATGCAGACGGTGGCAACATGAAGGGGATGTCAGGCTCAGCCATCGCCTCAGATATGCCCAGTGGTGGCAGAAAGCCCTGCAAGGCCAACACAGGTGCCCCACAGCAGCTGGAGCCTCTGCCCTGGATGGATGCACTTGGCCCATGTGTTTATTACTAACCCGTGTTTGGCTGCTGTAACTAATACGAGTCTTTAAAATACAGGTGTGGAGGGGTTCAGTGGTTTTACAGACAAATTCCTCCTGCCTAGGGCTATGTACACTCAGAGGTGGCTCTGGGTTTGCCATGAACAGACCTTGTCATTGGTGCTATGATGATTTTTTTTCAAAATTTGTCAGGGGATCCACATTCTCCTCTCTGGGAGAGGGGGGGATCATAATAGAGCTTCCTTTCCACCTTTGCTACAGCCCAGTTACAGCACCTTGAGCAGCTGGGAGATGCTCTGCAGGGCAGTCACACTTCTGCACAGCTTCTGCCACAATGCAGTCAAATCAACCCCTCTCATTTCCCACACGGGGGCTGCCCAAGGCACATCGGTGGCCAAGTGGTGGCCTCATATCTCACCAGTGAGGTGGGACAAACGTTTAACCTGATGCTTTCAGCTGACATGCTGCAGCAGCACTGCAAGAAGGGGATGTGGCACTGGGCTGCGCTGGGGTATCAGCACCACCCCTGGCACTACCAGCCAGTCTCGTGTTACATTTTACTCCTGAGCTTAGGACCATTGCAAAAAGGCCCTGTGTGATGGGAGGGTGGTTTTTCCAGGTGGTTTTCCCCCCCCCCGACTCAGCTGAGGGGCTGGCACACAAGGCTGTGCAGGAGGTGCTTATCAGCTCACCCCATCACAGCAGTGGGTGAGGGTGCCCTGCCATCTCTGCTGCTAATCTCATTATAAATAAAGGAGGAGTAGAAGCCAAATTGAGCATATATTAATTCCCCCTGCCCTGCCCTGCTCAGCTTCAGGAAATACCTACTAGAATTGCCATTCTCATTACCCAAACCATCCCTGGAACCAGTCATTAGCTGACTTGCCCCTTTGCCAACTGTGTCCTCTCACCAGCCTGCTCTGTTTGCCCACAGGGCCCCCACGGTGCCTGCTCCCACCAGGGCACACCCTGCAGGCTCCTGCACTTGTGCCCTGCCACCAGAGCCCCCCATGCTACTACCCAGCCAGACCACAGCTGGACCCCTCCCCTGAAGTTCAGGGGTGCCTTCAACCACAAACAAGGTGAGGATGGCCAGGCAGCTCTCTGAGTCACCTGTTTTGCTTTCTCAAGTTCCTCTAGTGTGCTGCACTTATTTTTGGTGGGGTTGGATGCTGGCCAGGAGGTTGGGACGTGCTGACATTTATGAATTTTTTTTTCTGCATAACAAAAGTTTTGCTATATGAGAAGGAAACAAACTCAGTGCCAGCTTTCACCATGTGTTTAAAACAAGATAAAAGCAATTCTTGGCTGGCCATGGTATCGTCTGGAACTGTGGAGACAGCAGTTTCCACTGGGGAGATGGTCAGGTGGCCCACACACACTACTACACTGTGCTCCTGGAGGATACTGGGGAGCTCTGTTGCTCTCAGTGACTTCTGTTGAACCTGCCCATGTGAAGCCCCAGGCCCGAAGTGAAGGCAGGGCTGTGCTTGGGCTGAGCAGCAGTGCAGGATCTGACTGTGCCTGGCTGCTCTCCTTTGTTCCTGCTGCTCTTGCTGACACCAAGGCATCTCATTCAGTGCTGGTGTGGAAATGGAGTGGTGGGAGGAGAAGCACACATAAATATGGGCCCATCCACACATGGGGAAGAGCACAGTGTCTTGGAACCTGGCTAGGGTCATACCCCAATGCACAGACAAGCAGGAACATCTCTCCCAGGAAAAGGTGGCTCTTAACTTGTGGGGTGTGGACATAAGAAATAGTAATGGAAACAAAAGGCATACATACTTCTTTCCTCTTTTAATATAGTTCTTCCCCAAAGCAGGACTAGCCCATTTTTATCTCACTGCCAGCTGTTTTGTTCTTTTTTCCCCGAGGCTGGGCAAGGGTGTGGACAGGAGGAAACAACCTCTTTTTTTTTTTAATGACAGTTTTTCATGGGAAGATGTTCAGCTGCCTGTGAGTGCTCAGGTTGGCTCTGCCCAGGTGTAAACATGAGGTGGAAGGATGAGCAGGGCTCAGTGCAAGCTCCACCTGCTTGCTTTGCCCACTCTTTTCTCTGTCCAAGCTGCTCTCAGGCACTCAGCAGCTGCAGGGCAAAGCTGACCCAGGGCAGGCTCTGCTCCCTCCCAAGGCCACAGCACCTCTGAGATGGGGACACCCTTGCACAGGGACTGCCAACCTCACGGTGGGGATGGTGCCACCCAAATTGTCCTTCACCAGGTCAGAGAGCCAGCAGCAGGGTGGGGATAGAGCAGGAGGGATGAAGCTGTGGGGTGGGATGGAGTGGCAGCAGCAGAGGGTTTTCAGCCAGGCTGGCTGCTGGCAGAGCTTGTCAGTGGGGCTCACAGGGTGAACAGAGCTGCTGTCTTTTGGGGTGTCAGTCTAGAGCCTGGGAAATAAAGAGGACATACAAGAAATCCAAATACACCGTATTTTTAAGTTTACCATGGCTTAGCTTGGAATAATGGGGATTAGTCATCATCCAGTGGAGTTGATGGAGACTGACGGTCCACATGGCCCTAAGACTCCACAAGAACATTGGCAAGGTTCAGTTGCTTAAAATTAGTGCCTCAGAAAGTCTCTCAGGCTAATGCCTATGGAATGTCCAGGTTCTTTTAGACTGTAGCCACTGGACATAAAGTTTTAGGTATTTCTGCCTTGATTATAGATTCAGGAATTTATAAGTAGCCACAAGTCTTATTTTCAGGTGAGGTTACAGAGGTGAGCTTCTGGCTGGAGAGCTTTCAGCAGCCACTTGGAGTAAGGCATTTACAGCCCAAGGGGGCTCAGCCTCAGGCTTTCTGCTGGCCTCTCTTGGAGGTTCTTCACTTACATAAGGTGTTTTCCATGCTCCTACCCTCTGCATGAGCCATCAGGTGCCTTGCTGGGCTGTCATGACTTCTGTTAGCCACTGCTCCCGACCCTTGGTGCTTTTGCTGCCACTGGCTCTTCACACTGTTGCTGCATCCCTGACTGCAAAGTGCAGTCTTGTCCTTAATGAAGGCATCATTTCATCTGTATAGTCCTGAAATATGATGGGCTTCCCTTTGCTGAGACATGCCTGTGGCACAGAACAGGCTCCCCCAGTGCCCTCACAACCTGCAGCAGCTTTGTGCAAGGGGCGAGTGAACTTGGCTTGGGCTACTTGGACATGAATGCAAAACAAATCTCCTCGGTAGTAAAGGTGCCCTGGCATGGAGTAACAGCATGCAGGCTTCACTTTCAAAACCACATCCACCCCCAAACACACACACACACACATACATACACACACACACACACACACAGAACCACCTCAGTTGTTGTTTTAAATAATTCTAAATTCCATTACATTTCCTTTATGGGTAGGTTGTTTTTTGCCTCATTGACTGTCATAAATCAACCCTGCTAATCCCACTCTACATATATTATTATTATTATTATTATTATTATTAATAATAATAATAATAATAATAATAATAATAATAAGGGCACAGCAGAGTGAAAAAGGAACTAAGGCATGGCTCAACCACCTCCATCTCCAAAAGGCTCAGGTTGCTGGTGATAGAACTGGGGAATGTACAACAAATGGCCAACACCTAAGTGGGTTGGGCAAGCCTTGGCTGGAGGAGCTCGGAGCTGGCCTGGGGGCTATGAAGTGTGCTCTGAAATGCACATCAGTTTTGTGCTCAGTGCTGTGACTGCAGGCACTGCCTCCCTGGGGAGCTGCTTCATGATGGGGCTTTAGGAAGCAGCAATTACCAGACTGGTAGGTCAGAGGAGGAGTGACAGAGTGAACCAAAGTAGGAGGAAACAAAAATATAAGTGCACCAGGTTGTCCCTGGGGCATATTTGACCAAGGAGGAGTGTATACATTCAGTATTGTTGTCAGCTTTCTTTTTGCAGGGATGCAGGGATGCTAAGCCCCCACATCAAATCCGAGAGTTAAAATTCATTTCTCAGTCCAAGCCACCTTGGTGGCAAACCGTTCCACTTGGATACAACAGATGCAAAACCCTACGTTATGTTTTGTGCATGCCCCAAAGAGCTCTGTGACTCGCTCCTGTGAGGCTACAGAGTGACAGTAAACTTGGCACCCACCTCTGCTGTTGCAGCAGGAATACAAATCCACTTCTGAGCTAGACTTTGCCAGAGCAGAGAGGTGGAAAAACAAACAGGAAAAGTGCCTTTGACTCACTGCATTCCCATTTCCTGGCTTCAGCCTGGCCCAGGCTGCCAGCAGGTCTCATTGGCACAGCAGCACGGTGAAAGGCACAGCCCAGAGTATTCTCCCTTCTTGGGGGATGATTGCAATGAGTCCAGAAATGATGCATCCCCCGAGGCTGCTCCATGGCTCTGCACAAGAGTTGTTTCACCCAAAGTGGCTGTGGCCCTGAACACCCCAGCAGTGCACAGGGGCTGTGACTCCCTCCTGTTCACCAAACCATGGAGTATGGCCATGGTATGGGAGCTACTGCACAGCTGGATACAAGGCAGATGGACAGGCAGCCAAAAGCACACACACAGAGTCCATGCTCTAAGGGCTAAGGCAGGAAACCCCAAAGGCACAGGTGCCATCACAAAGCAGACCCCAAAGTGCCTGGTCTCTCCTTCTAATATTTGACTGAAGAAAGACAAAGACAAGCCCAGATGTGTTTGGTTTATTTTCCCTGGATTTAGACACAGCTCTGGCTAACCACCACAGCAACAAACAAACCATAACCTGTGCCAGGCCCTGCACCTCCTGGCAGGGGAACCAGCTGGTGGGATCCCTGGGAGGGCTGGGCTGCAGCGAGGGGCAGCTCTGCAGGATGCACTTGGGCACTGCTCATTGGGGAATGGCAGCACAGACCCACAAGGAAGGTGCAGCATTCAGAGTCGAGCCTTGGATGCAGCATGTGGAAGGACAATGAAATGGGGGTCAGCTCTCCAAACTCAACAGCTGCCCTCCCCTTCTTCTCCCTAGCTTTTCCTCTGGCTGTTTTGAAAAGAGAGATGGAGTTAAGTATTTACAGAAGAGGCACTTAAGCAGGGAAGGTTCTTCAAAGGCAGAGACCCGTGGGCAGCTCTTTGGGGAGCCAACTTGATGAATCTTTTCAACAATCTATGAGGAAGGGAGATAACAACAAAGGAATAAGCAATACTGGTGACTTAAAAATGCTCAGAGCCTTTTCCTCTGCAGATGCAGCATTGGAGGAGGAGCAGCAAACGACTCTTCCAGAATTTTCCAGGTGGTAACAGTTCCCTCTTCACAGTCTGGGCATTTCTCCTTTAAGATGCACAGAATTCCTCTTATCTTGCCCAGAACCAGCTTTGGAGGAGGTCTCTACAGAAGGACAATCCTTGTCTACATCCTTTGCAGCCAGTGACTGGATAGGAAGTGGGGGCTTCTGAGCCTGGGAGGTTTGAATAGGCACAAGGTACAGCAGCAAAGAGAAAAGACAGCTCTCTATTGCAGATTTTAAGTCCTGGGAAATGCCAAAACTGCAGAGGGGAGCAGAAAAGGACTGATGAAAGAGCCAACGCAGCAGGGAGCTGAGCAAAGCAGCTCAAGGATGGAACTCCAGCAAAGGTCCCTGCAGTGTTTTCTAGGTAGATTGCAGCCTTGCAGTAATTTCAACAGTGATGATTGCTAAAACCTGCCTTTTAGGAACTCTGTTCCAGCAGCAGAAGCAGCTGTTGGTTCAAAATAAAAGCTGTCCTTATGTCTAGAACAGCAATTCTGTGACTCAGTGCCTGTTCTGATGGAGACAGGGGCTGCTCTGATCCCACACACAGGACTAAATGTAATGGTTGGGGAAGAATGATTAACTGGCTTGGCAGCAGTTACTTGACTACCTGCTTTCACTGTAACATCCTCAGGCTGGGTCAGAACTACTCTGAGCAAACAGATACTACCACACCATGAACATCTGCTGCTTCTGCAGTGCCAAGATGAGAGGATGCAGCCTGGACATCCAGAGTAGAGAGCTGCACCGTGACCATCCAACACCACGGCACTGTAACTGCCTAAGCTGCTTTCCAACAGGGATCTGGAAATTATGACTACAAACTTTGGGTTTTAGCAGCAGACTGGGCTGGAAGCTCAAAGAATGCAGTGTGAAGCAGCATCCTTCATGTTCCCAGGCCATCAGCAAGAGAAGGGAGCATGAGTGACAGACCCTGTTTCACCAGAGTCAGCTGCAAATCACATCCCTTCATGCCCCTGCTCAGCAGCCTATTTCCAGAAGCTCTGCTCAGAAGTAAGCTTTGCATGGCTACAGAGGTATCTCCATTTTTCTAGGACTTGGGTTTTCCTTTTCCCCCTAAAAGGCATATTTCAAATGGTAAGGGACAGTCATAACTCAAATTTTTGTGCTCCAGTTTCCCCTAGCAGGAAGTAGGAGCAGGAAGACTGGTGCATTAGGACACCTGAGACTTTTCTCCAGCAGATGCTAAAGAGAAGCAGCTATTTTCGGTTGAGAAAGAAAAAAAAATAGATTTTCCAAGGAGGTAGAGTGGGCCTGAATGAGTCCTGAGAAGTGCTAGAGAAAAACAGGGAATGCTGGAAGCAGTCAGCCCCACCAGGAGATGCTGGCACAGGGATGAGGGTTCCAGCAAAAGCTGTGCTAAACACAGAAGAGGCATTCCTGAAACTCCACAATCATATTAACCTGTTAATTTATACAGCATCTCTGTACAAAAATAGAAGGGTTCTAATAAGATTAACAATATTAAATAAATATTTAATAGAAAAAGTCTTTGGCCTAGTTCATAGCTCATCCTTTGGGTTGATGTTCATTTCACTGGGTCCTAGATGCTCCTGGTCCAACATTGCAATCACTTCATCAGCCTGGATTCGTTCCTGCAAGAGGGGAAGGGAAGAAATGGTAACAGCAGAACTTCAGTGCCTGCTTCAGCTAATTCAGTGAGGCTCAGGCTGCTGGGAGGACACACAGCGAGGATTTTACCCCAGAACCAGCAGTGTAGGTGAGAGAACGGGGGAGAGTGTGGGACTGGAGCTGGGGATTTGCTGGGCACAATAAATAAAATCCCTTTCCACCTCAAGACCTGATTCCCTCCTCCCTGCAGGGCTGCAGTGGTTGGGGCAGAGCTGATGTTCCCTTGTCACACTCCACTAGCAGCCATAGCACACTCTCCTCCTGTCCCCTCTGCTTGTTGTTGATTTCCAGCTCAGGGCTGATCTCCTGCCATACAGGCACTGGAGGAATTTCTGCTAGTGCAAAAAAACTGGGACACATTGAAGTGCATGTCTGAAAATGAGCTTTTCCCCAAACCTTGTAGCCCACCTCCGTGGAGGTGGAATGAGGGGTTTGCATTCTTCCTGCAGTTAATTTTGCTTGGTCTTATTTTTACAGACCGGAATTGCTACCAAAGGGAGGCAGGGGCTTGTACAGTAGCTTTTTAAAACAGAATGTGGAGGGTGCCTGGTGAAAGGCATCACAGCTCAGATTGTCCAAGGCATCTTGGGTGCCCAGAGCCATGGACTTCAAGTTGTTGAAATGCCTTTGAGAGGACTTAGCAGAAGGACTCAGCACTGCACTCTGAGCTGCAGATGGCTCTGGAGGAATTCCCCATCCATCAGGCTGCTGCCACTAGGTGTCAGAAATGGCCAACCCAGCCCTGCACGGAGCCTTCCACGCCCCACTCAGCATCCCAGCCTGGCACTGCACTCCACAAGCCAAGGGCCATGGGTGCCCCAGGAAAAGCCTGTCCTGGGGACACCAGCTCATATCATGGGAGTGCTGCTGTGAGGATGTAAAGGGGGAAAACAGATGTACTAGGACTGGAGGAAATAAGATGGTCCTGGTTCCTGTGGGATGCTGGGTATGCCCCAACTCCCCTCCCATGAGGATGGAGGGACTCACCAGCTCTCTGTACAGAGGGTCCAAGGTGAACCAGAGAGCCACAGCACAGCGCTGGCCTTTGGTGACTGCCTTCACCCCGTGGGGGTTCTCTCCTCCTGACGAGAAGCTGATCATCCTCCCACACTTGGGCTTGATGGAGGCCTGCAGGGAAACAGCACAGCCGGGCTGGCAAGGCTGCACACACTGCCTGTGGCTGGGCTCACCACGGTCCAGGGCTTGGGAACTCACTGGGCATCCCTCTGCACTGCCCCAGGACCTAGTGAGCTGCTCTGGGGGACATATACAGCTCTGGACATGGCTGACAAAATGTGTGGGGGACTTAGGGAGGTGTGAAGCTTGTTGCTGATGTGCAGACATTGTGCAGAAAGGTCATAATGGCATGGAGTCTCTGCAAAGCCTGCAGGCGACCACCTAGAGCACAATGGGCCCGTGGCATAACTCCAGGGAGGTCAAGGGTAAGCCTGGCATGGCTATGAAACATTTTCCTTCCTTCCTTCCTTCCTTCCTTCCTTCCTTCCTTCCTTCCTTCCTTCCTTCCTTCCTTCCTTCCTTCCTTCCTTCCTTCCTTCCTTCCTTCCTTCCTTCCTTCCTTCCTTCCTTCCTTCCTTCCTTCCTTCCTTCCTTCCTTCCTTCCTTCCTTCCTTCCTTCCTTCCTTCCTTCCTTCCTTCCTTCCTTCCTTCCTTCCTTCCTTCCTTCCTTCCTTCCTTCCTTCCTTCCTTCCTTCCTTCCTTCCTTCCTTCCTTCCTTCCTTTTCCTCTTCTCTTGCCAGAGTCCATGAAGAGTCCTGCAGGACCTTAGCAGCAAAGGTGCCAACAAAATCAACCCTCTAGCACTTAAATAGACACAATCTACCCTCCAGCTTCTCCAGAGACCCCAGCATGGTGCCCAGACCTCTGTACAACCACGGAGTGAGTGCCCAGCTTCCTTAATGACCCCAAACAGAGATGAGGGCTCATGCCTGAGGCACATTCCTCTTAGAATCTGATGTCCACCACTGTGACCCACTCTGGAACAAGAGACCTGAATCAGGCACTTCATCTGTACGGAGACCAGTTCATGTTTGACCACGAGATGGGGTGGCAGCTCAGCAGTCCAGCTACCAGCCATCCCTCTGCCTGCACTGGGGTGGGGAGAACCCCTAATCCGCAGATTACTGCTTGGCACAGCCTCTAGGGGGGGAGCAGATGGTCTGTGAACCTCTGCAGCAGGATTTTGTATGGGCTGTTTGCAAGGTAGGAGCCACAGGCTGCCCGGAGAAGCCCAGAGCCCTGAGCATGGACTGCTGAGGAACAGCTTTTGGCCCACAGCAACAACTCACTGTCACAGTCTTGGCGTCCATCTCGGTGAAAATGAACTCGCCACCTTCAAAATCTGCGTTCATGTACAGGAGGGCACTGGGGAAGGAAGTGGAAAACCCCAGTTAGGGGAGCACTGGGGAGGTCTCAAGGCTGACTCCCACCTCCTGGACAGATCCCACATTGCTCCACTAAGACATGGGTGGGGGACAGCCAGAGGGAGAGAAGTCCCAAGGGAGATTCCTTCCCTTCCTTCCTACCTGTAATCCCGAAAGGTGTAGGCAGGAGGTTCCTTCCAGCACTCGTTGGCCTCGGGGTCCAAGAGGCAGTTGTCAGCATGGATGGGATGGCTCAGATCATTCCTTCGCTCCTGCTGGCCTAGGCAGGACCATGTGGAGGAAGGGGGAAGGAGAAGGGATGGATGAGATGGAAATGCCATGCTCTGTGGGGTCTCATCATGGGGTGACCCCACTCCCCGTGGTGTTCACAGGTGAGAGGGGGAAAGGAATGGCTGAGGAGAAAAAGCAGCATCTGAGGACTCAGATCTTCACAGCTCTGCCTGTTCCTGACTGCAGGAAAGCGAGATGGAGAGCTGGGGTTGGGTGGAAAGGAGAAGGGACAGACAAGAGGAGGCAAGATAAAAGGGAGGAGAAAATAGGAAGAGTTGCAGATATGAAAACCAAGAGACAACCCAGAAATTATTTTTTGGGGGACAGCAGTGCCCCCTTTTCGCTGCTATGGGATGCTGACTGTGCCCAGCCCTTGGCCACCAATTTAAGCATGAAGCAAAATAGAGCTACTGTGGGCTTGGGAGCCCCTCTCATAACCCCCCCACGGATTGCTGAACCCCTCCCATCCTGCCTGCCCCACTGACAGCCCCGTGTCTCACCGGAGAGGGCAGTGCGGCACACCAGGTGTGTGTAGGAGAAGTAGAGCGTGGAGTTGAGCTGGAAGTAGGACTGGACAATCCTGCGAGCCTTCTCACTGATGTCATAGAACAGCCGGGCACTCTTCAGGGGGACACGGCCCTCGTAGCCATACTGGGCAAGGAGAAGGGCAAAGAGAGGTCAGTGCATGTGCACGCTGGGAGGGAGGGCACGGGAGAGGAGGAGGAGGAGGGAGCTGTACCTTGAGGGCTTTGAGGACAGTGGCTCCTTCGAATCTCTCATTCGGGGTGTGGGGGGAGGTTTTGCCCCTGTAACCATCTCCAGCCAACATGATCCCCTGGAAGATATGAATACAGATGAGGAGTGAACTGATTGGTCAGGAGAGAGGGATCTGCAATGGAAGTACATGGCACCTCTTCCCCAAATTGCCCAGGGCTGCATTCACTGGGCCAGGTGAGTTGGGGTGGAAAGGTGCAGCAGCTCTTTGTGAACACAGATGCTGGATATCAACCACCCACCTCCTAACTGGGGATGTTCAGGCACCCTCAGTCCCTTCTGCAGCTCAGTTAATGCAAATAAGAAGGCTCAACCAGACTTGTGGATGAGCATCCTTTGGGGTTGTTATTACATGGGGAAAGAGCTCTTTCTGCACAGGCTCTGTCCTCCTGCACTGTGTTCATAAGAACAGCCCAGGATGGAGCAGCAGCTCCTGTGCTGCACTTATGGGTGTGCACTGGGGACCAGCATCCTCCTGCTCTCCACAGGCATCCTGCCATCAGCTGTACCACTCAGCAAGGCAGGAGCCCTGATCACACATCCAGCTGTCACACTCAGCCCAGGGCACTGCTCACTCACACTGGCCACCCTGTGCAGCTCCCGGCACTGCTCCTCTGAGATGACGTTGTCCAGCAGCACTCGCTGGGTGCCATTCAGCTGCTCAGAGTTGTAGACAAACTTCACATCGCTGTAGAGAAGAGGGCCCCCTGAGGAGAGACACAAAACCATCCTGCTGAACATGCCCTGGCTTGTTGAAATCTTGTACAGTGGCTGGAGGCCACTGAAGTCACCCAGGTGCACTGGCAGGCAAAGAGCTCCACAGCAGAGAGAAGAGTTTGGCCTCTCCTCAGAAACATAAGAAACAGAAGCAATAAGAACACAAGGAGATGAAATCAATTTGCTGCAGAAGCATCAGCATTTTCTACCTTCTCAACAGCTGCCTTGCAAATGCAGGGACTACAGCCTGGAAACACCAAACCCCAGTGGGACACTGGGAGAGACAGGGACAGTGGCTAACTTGACTCTCTAGCCCAGCTGTCAACACCAATGTAGGTTCCCATTGCATTTGTGCTGTGTGGAAGCTGCTGGCTTGGCAGGCAAAGCCACTCTCTGCAGCTGCCATCAGTGTTTTTTATCTTCTATTCATAGAGAAAACCTCACATGGGGCTGAGCTTGCAGCAAGCATTGCTCTCCTCCAAGAAGGAGGGCAGGGAGTGGGTGAGCCAGAGGACTCTCAGGATAATCCTCCTCCACTGAGACAAAGGAGCTGCCATGGCTGTCCCTGCCATCCCTCACATCCAGCCTCTGAGCTGCCTCCCTCTGCCTGCTAGCCTTTTACAAGATATTTCAATCCATCCCCACCAAACCTGGCAGATCAAAAAACCAGAGCAAGGCCCCTAAACCACCATCTTTTGAAGCCTCTTCCACACATCTCCTCCAAGAAAGAAAAGGAAAGAAATGGTAACAATAAAAGCCTAAACCAGATGTTTCTCCAGGAGAAAAATGAAATACATCTAAACTGTGAAGAAAATGATTTGTCACAGACAGGCAATGAAATAGAGGAAACAGAGCTGCAGAGTTCCTCTCACCATGTGGCACAAAGAAATTTCTCTGTGACAATGCTTTTGTAACTTTTACTTTTCCTACCTATTGAGTCAAAACTGTGTTCTTGGCAGGTCTGCTTGGCCTATGGAAGACATGTAAGGCCCACAGAGCCCTGTCATTAGCCCACAGCTTCATTTTTGAAGAGTTAGGCTTCTTGGAAATGGAAAAGATGGAATGTTTCTGGTGTTCACTGTGCTGATTTTGTTGCTTGATAACCACACCTATTGCAAATGCAGCTGGATCAGAATTCTCAAATCCAAACTCCTGGCAGGCTCCAACACAGGGCTGGGTTTTCCAGCTCAGATGTTGTTCTTCCCCAGCCATAGGCACATGAGGGATGAACATGGAAGGCATCACTCAACACTTCCAACACTTCTTCTTGTTCCTCCCAGGGAACTATGAGGCAGCTCTGTGCCATGGACACTGAACCCTTATCCCACACTGACAATGGGCTCCCACCTGCTTTCCTTGCCTCTGCCTGCCCTAAGCACCAGCAGAGAGACAGACCTGTTTCCTGTGTCTGTGCTCTGTGAAAAACACACCATAGAAGCTGAGGAATTCTTTGGACTTTTGGGAGTGAAGGAATTGGCAGAAAGGAGGAAGGGAGGAAGGGCAAAAGTACAGAAGAGTACAAAATTAAAATAGACTTTTCTCTTTTGGCCTTTTTCAAAGTAAAAAGAGGGAAAGAAGAAAGACACCAGAGAAAAGCAGCAGCTGGATGGACAAAAATCCCAGTTTCTTTTTGATGGTTTCAGTTTTCTTTGTAAACAAAAACATTCTGCAAGTAAACCAGAATAAGAGCACAGAAAGAAATAAAAACAGAAAGAAGGACTCTGAAATTACTTGGTTATAAACAGCAAACAGGCCAACAAATATAATTCAACCAGCTCTTGGCTTAAGCAAGATCTTTGGTATCTTCCTGTGGTATTTGCCTATTTTATGTACAGCTAGAGAAGGGATAACAACACTCTAAACACAACACTGAGCAGCTGGACACAACCTGGGCTGGGGAAAGCTGTGAAATTCCCCCAAAAGTGCTACCACCCATTGCATTACAGGGAGGTTTAATTGCCTGCTGCTGTGGAGCTGGCTCACTAGAGACAACACACCTCCTGGCTTGAGACCCTGTTGTTTTGCAGCAAGGACTCTGCTTTGGTGCTTGGCTAAAATATTGTTTTTCAAAATTGTTAAGGGGAAAAATCCTGTCTTTAGTAGAAGATGTTATGATATTTTCTGTGGTTGCTGAAAATGTGCTGAAATCAGTTGAAATGTCTGCTGACAGGGTTATAAACAAGTGATTTCATGTGAGCTAAGACATGAAACCATAAGCTTAGTCTGCAAAGAGAAGTGGTTGTTAGTATGGTGTGATCCAGCACATTTAGCAAAGCATCAGGACAGGCTGCTTCCAGCATCCATCCGTCTGCAGCCTGGACAACAGGGAACACACTGATCTTAAAAGCACCTGTAGGAAAGACTACTGTTTGCTCTATCGCTTTCCCCACGGTGAGGAAGGCCCAGCCTCCCAGCTCCACATCTCAGGGCTCTGGACTGAGTAGTTCAGCAGGTGGGAAAAACAAATCCAAGGGCAGAGCAATGCCCTGGGATCCACAGACCCAGAAATGCTGTGGCAGCACTGTGTCTCCTAAACAAAACTTGAACTCCCTTAAATAGGAGTGGCCCTCATTGCTCAGTGGCCAGCCTTTGCAGTCTGTAGTCTCTAGCAGTAGGAAAAAAAAATATCCCCTGATTTTGTTGAAACATCTTCATCAGCCTTACCCTCCTTCAGCTCTCGATCTGGCTTCGGCATGGGTTTCTTTGTCAGGGACAGCCGGGGCCCATCCTCTGGCTCACTGCTGATACTTGATGGGACACTGAGGAGCAAAAGAGAAGAGGAACATCATGACTTTGGCCACAAGTTCTTGGACTTGCACTTTTGCACCCTTTGGAAACTAAGACACAGAAATCCCAAGCAAATCAATACTTTGTACAAATGTCACAACCATACAGGTTGAAGTCCTCACCCTGCCCTGTGGAAAACATTGCTTTTCTGGCAATGGGAGCAACAGTTTCCACCGACAAAGCACAGACACTAACAAATCTGACCAGCACCACTTGCCTCATCCATCAAGTTCCCTCTAGACCATTGCTGGTTTTGAGGCAGTCAGCTAAAATAAGGTCCTTGTGGGAATGTTTGCAATGGTAAGGGGCAAAGGTCCCTAATTCAGCCATGATGGTGTGCTGGGTGGATGGGCAGCAGCCCTGAGTAGCAGGCTGGTCCCCACCATGAGCGCATTCCCTTGATCCCACCGTGGGGAATGGTGCAGCTGCAGCTCAGCTGGGGTGACTGTGGCTCACCTGTGCTCATCCTGGCGAGCGCCGTACCTGTTCCAGTAGTTCTGTAGGAAAAGAGGACAAACTTCTTCATTTAATGCTCCAGCCAAAGCCAGGGCATTACCTGCTCTGCCTGACTCCCAGGGACATCAGCCAGCCTCTCTGGCTCCACCCCACAAAAATTTAGGTAACGGCCTGAGGTCACCAGATTGAAAATGTGAACCCAAACTGGCACAGTGTGACGAGTACCTAGGAAGCCCAGCTTGCCCAGGCATCTGTGTCTCACCCCATCACCATGGCAGTGGCTGAGACTCAGACACCATGGCAAGAGAGCTGGACGAGGCTGTACGTGCCTCTCCTTCCCCCCAGGAATGCTTTCTTTGCCTTGCCATCACTATGTTCCTACAGGGAACGAACCAGGCCAAGACCCAGCTCCTGAGTCACCTGCACAGGACTGGATTTATAGGAGAGGGGCACGGGGAGCTGGTCCTATGGCTGTGAACCCCAAAGGTGCTAGGCACAGCACCCCCAGCATTACCAGCTCCGTGTAGGCGTATCCTAGGCCGGCTGCAGCCACCTGCAAGAGCTGAGACTCCAGCTTGTGGCGCCGCAGCAGCGCTCTGGCTTCCTGCAAAGAGAAGGAAAACAACAGCAGCTGCACATGGCCAGCTTTTGCAAGACAGTGGCAAAGCACCTCTGCTTCAGAGGGCTCTGGTTTTCATTCAATGCTGTAGGCAGGCTGCTGTGGGGTGAGGGATGCTTGGCACAACCCCAGGCACAAGGCTGAGCCACTCAGTACATGACAGAAGGTGTTCAACTATAGTAGAACCCATAGCTGGTCTGTGGGTTAGAGAGGGTTAATGAATGAGGTTTGTTTTGAGAAGTATTCTCTGACCAAGGCCATTGGCCTGGAGACGAAGAAGAAGAAGAAGAAGAAGAAGAAGAAGAAGAAGAAGAAGAAGAAGAAGAAGAAGAAGAAGAAGAAGAAGATAAGCAAGAAGAAACCTGCAGCTGCAGAAAGTATTTTTAGAAAAGTTTTATGGAAACAGAGGCGTAGATGGTTTTACACCAATGATCGTTATGTTGATTAATTGTAATGAAGAATGTGTAGGCTGTGTAGAGGGTATAGAAGACAGTGCTCTGTTGTAATAAACAGGTATTAGCCTTCTGAAATGTAGTGTGCCTTTTGTATGTCACGCCCACCCCTACAGTGACATTCAACAACTCATTTAGGAAGCCTGAATCCCCAAAACACATGTCCATAGCTGGCAGAAACTCCTGAGCACCTTGGAGAGCCTCAAAATATCTGGGCAAAAGGCTGACCAGAGAACCCTCAGCTGCGGAATGGGGGCAAGTTCAGACTGGTGGGGCAGGGACCCTGGCTGGGCTGTGCCTCAGTTCCCCACATGGAGCCCATGGCCTGGCCCTGGGATGCACTCAGAGTGCTTGGATGGGGGCCACAAAGCATAGCCAGCTGGAAACTGTCCATCAGAGGGCTTCATTTTGTATGAAAAATCTGCAAACAAAACACTGGTGTTTCTCCTAGAAAACTATTGTGCAAAGCAAAAGTCAATTCATTTTACAGAAAACTTCAAAATACTGTAAACAATTAAATGGTTTTGTCAACTTCAGGTTTTTTTCCTAGATTAATTTTGTGAGGGAAAACAACAATTTGTCTTGTTTTCCTTTTGATCATTTTGCTTTTACTTTTTAGTACTTTACCAAATTCCCCTTGATTTGCAAGGAATTCCCAAAGGAATGGAAACACCAGTTCCTGCCAACACTCTACATATGGTGCAAGAGGAATGAGCAGGGCTGGGATGGGATGGGATGGGATGGGATGGGATGGGATGGGATGGGAAGAACTTCTCTGTAGTGAGGAAGGCAGCCCCGGGGCCACAGATAAAGGCTGCCCAGACTGGAGAGGAAGCCTGTCCTGCTGGGTGATGGAACACACACTGTTTGGTTATTTGACCCCAGCCTAACCCTGTGATAGCAGAGCTACTCCCTGCAGAACAGGCTGATCTCTGAACTCCAAGCTAAGAGACTTGAGAGTAATGCTGAGATCCCAGCCTCCCCTGGGAAAATATTTCTCAGCCCTTTCTGAAGAGGTGCTGCCCTTTGCTCGGTGTTCCATTGCATTCCTCTGTGTGTTTGCTGGAGCACTGGGCAAGAGGAGGGTTTACACTGTTGGTCACTGCCCTCCCTGCCCTTGCTCAGGCTTCACTAGGCATTTAATCTCCATTTAAAGCAGATCCCGCCCACCAGCTTCTCCCCCACACCAGTGACTCTGAACTTGCACCCTGAAAATCTCTACTTCAACACCACTAGCGAGCCCAGCACTTCTGCTTCTCTTTTCAAAGTGGTCCCACTGGGGGAAAGCTGCCAAGCTGCTTTCATTTCCAGCAGATTCTTTTATTAAAGCCTCTCACCAAGAGCTCTCAGGTGTCACTCAGCCTCACCTTTCTGGGTTTGATGGTGGCTGGATCCACTGTACCTTCCAGGAGACCCTCGTAGTAACCTGCATTCTCCAGGACATCCTCATCGTCCGGGTGGAAGAGCAGGTAGGACTTGGCACACTCCAGGGCTTTTACGTAGTCACCAACTGGGGGGCAACACAACAGTGGTCAGGGGGGCACAGGGGCCTCACACAGAGCCCAGGAGGGGACTCTGCAGGGAGGGAAGCACAGCCTGAGCTCCCCATCAGCTGGAATGGCAGCCCAGCACTTCACAGGACTCTTCTAATACCACTTGGTCTTAACCACTCCACAGCAAGGAAACTGAGGCACAGAGACAAGACTTTTCTGCTATTATGCACAGACCAGATGGTATCCAGCTGGATGGGCAGGATGTGGATACTGTCCAGCATCAAACTGCTTCTCATCTCTCAGAGCTCATGGGGTTTTACCCACCACAGTAAACCTCCAACTGGGCAGAGAATAAAGAAGCCTGTACACCACACATGAACTGACTCCTCCTGCTTTCTTCTCGTTGTGTTGATGAATGAAGAATCTTTATGTTTGAATAGAAATTTTGACCCTTGCACAGTCTGCCCTTTTCAGTAAAGAGTTATTAGCAAAAGCCTGAGATAGCAGATTTCTGCAGATTTCTATTTTCTTTTATGTAACAGAACATAATAAAACATCACACACAACCACACAACTGGAATTATTCTTTTGCGCTGCCACCCCCTGACATTCTCCAACTCCTGCAACTTCACTGTAAATCTTAAAATATTTGGTAATTGGCAAAAATTGGCATCTTGGGATAAACTTGAGCTAACTCATATATTTGTTATATATTAATTTAGAAAATGTATCAGTTCATTTCAGAAAATGTGAAACATATAAATCCCAAGGATTTTAATATCAAAAGGCAAATGAAAGGACCCTTAAAAAGCATGATTTATTTAAAGAATAGTAATGTTTTAGCTAAAGTTTAAGCTAATGTTTAAGCCTAATGTTCAGGCTTTTAAAACCTGACTGATCATCTAAAACACCTTCATAAAACTACTTAATTGTATTGCAGTCAACCTGGCTTTTGAAGAGACAATTTCCAAATGTCCTTTGCTTGTCTTTCAGACCATGCCTCTGTATCACTGTAGTGTGGACATCGGGGCAAACAGCCTTACTCCCAAAAGGAGCGATCTGAACTCGTACAAAATGACCAGCACTCAGCAGGTGCTGTGAGCAGCAGCACGAGAGCCTTTACCTCTGTAATAGGCAAACTGCAGGTAGTCGTAGTGGAGGGGCAGGAAGTTCTCGATGGGCGAGATCCGTCCCGAGCGCGTGGCGAGCTCTCGGACACAGTCGTGTTTGCAGGCCAGCACCTGCATGTAGTGATCTGCCAGGAAAACACAGAGAAGGGGCTGAGCTGGGAAGGATGGTGATGGTGCTGAGACACAGCTTAAAACTCCTGAGCTGAGGGATGTGCAACTCACACCGCTTTGCCCCACCAGGTGAGTGTGTGCCCAGGGAAAGAGCTCAAGTTCCTCCCCAAAGCCAATTTGACAGAGCTGCAGATATATTTTTGTCCCCCTGAAGAAAAACATTCCTCCTCCTGTTAACTGTAGAGGGAGCTTGAGCATCTCTTTTGAGTGGCAGGAGCTGCTGCTTCTGCCCAGGGAAGCTGGGGCGTGCGGGGACTGCAGGTGGCAGGTAGCACTTCAACCCCAAAAACACACCCACAAAACAAGCAGAGGGGTGAAGACAAGGTGGCCACATGTGCAGCCACACGAAATCCAGCCCCAGACTCCCTCCCTTCAGCTCATCTTTAATCCTCTCCTTTCCTGCAGCAAGAAAGCTCCTGAGGGCACGGGGAGGTTTGGCTGAGAGGGGTTGGTGCAGATTCCCAGCACAGCCAAGCAAGGCCAGTCCAAAACGTCTGCGGTGCAAATCTGGGCAGCAGAAATCCCCATGTTTGCTGCTTCTCAAAGATGAGGTATATCCCAGGGAATCACAAGCACATGGTAAACATCTGCCATTAACAAAGTTTATTAATTAGTGAGACTCCACAGTATGGGCGTTGTACCAGCTGTACAATTTCAAAGCCAACACTGACATCTGATTCCATTTTGGAGCCCTTGCTGCAATGTACTTACGAATCTATTTTGTTTGCTCTGTCTCTGCACACCATTAAAAACCTTAAGAAACAAATAGGCTTGAAAATAACCATGTGCTCAGCTACCAAAGCATTTCTTAGAGCTGCCATAAAAACCGCTTCAGGAATTTGCAATAAAATCAAGTGGAAACTCAGAACGGTGCCTGTGTGCTCTTGACAGGTAGTCTGACCAGTTATCTGACTTAGCATGCACATCCAGGGTTATTACATTCAGAAAAGCAAGAAGGGAGAGGACACAAATCATATTTGTGTAATTTAAACCTGTTTAAGCATCCTAGATCTGAAATAATCAATCCATCACTGAGAAGCACTGCTTTTTCTTGGTACTGTCAAAGCGCCCTAGAAATAGGACTGGAATCAGCTCACTGAAATGTATCTGTCCCTGGGGGGAAAAGGTGAGAATGTTTCAACCCCAAGCAGCAGCACAGCAAATCAGTTTGGGATTGAAAAGAGAAATGAGTTTTGAAGAAACTTAAACTCTCTTTTCTTGGTATATTATGTGTTCCCACTCCCTACTGAAACATCTGGGCCTGAGTGCCTTGGACCAGGGGTGAACTTTAGATTATGCTGTCCTGGAAGGAACCACCTAAATTCCTATAGAAAAGCAATTGCATCACAGATCTTATTTCCCTCCCTCAGCTCCCTGTTTCTTTGGGTGCCTGAATGGCCCTGGGGTTTGTGGTTGTTATGGCGAGGCACACCTGGCCAAGCCACAGCACTTGCAGGGACCACCTGGCTGCTGTCCCTCCCAGGTGACATCCTGCTCTGACATGACCCTGTCTGTGCTCAGGATGGGCCAGCACACCTCAGACACCTCAGCTCACCGGGGCTGCACTCGACTTGCCCAGCACAGGAACAGTTTGTCCTGTTTGAAGAGCAGCAGCTTTCAGGGAGAAGGATGCTGGGTTTGCTTTGTCACTGAAGGCTGCTCTCTTGAGGCCCCTGGTGTCCTGGTCAAGGCTCTAAAAGCAGGCCTGATCAGCCACACTGGGACCAAGTCAGCCCTTCCAACACTTCTATTTTTTGCATGGGTAAACAAACACCACCAGGGCAGCTTCCCATCCAGAATTCTGGTAGTTTCTCCTCATGGTTCTTTCGATTAGATTTCCTGTCTCAACACAAACAGAATTATGCAAACCCAAAAGGCAGTCTTCATCTGAGTGAAGTATTTTCCACACAAGGAGCAAGATTTCAGGGCTTGATGCAACTCCAAGACCATAAGCAGATAAATAAGATTTCTGTCACCAATCAAACCTTAATTTATTGCTCTTCCTTCCCTTACGACTAATTAAATGTAATCTCATTTCTACTGAGAATGAACTGTTTTAATCCTCTCTGGCTCAGAGCCACACATGCAAATCTGAAGATTACACAGCAGCATTCAATTCTCTCCAGAGATTTCAGTCAAGATCATAATTAGGTGGGCCTCCACTAATGACAAATCCATCCTTTTGGATGGGGAGAAAATCCATGTTACGAGCCTTTCTGGCAACTTTCCTGGCCACCTGGAGCATGGCCAAGAGAACTCTGCTGTTCTCTTCATATGCTCTCAGAAACAGAAAACATAAACAAAGGCCAGCAATGTCTAGATTCCAGGAAGGTGTGTGAGACTGTGTACAGGGGAAATGGAAGCAGTTTATGATAAAGCACCTAAACTTCCAACTCTAGAAAGCTGCAAATGCTCCACGCATCTGGAAATGCATTTCTTCTAGCCCAGCTTCTATTCAGGACCAAAATGAGATGCTCTAGTTCACTGTCCTCTGAGTTTGCACTTTATGGGCTTCCAGGTGCCTCCTGCAGCGTTACTCACCAGCAGCACAGATGGAAGGGAAGACACTTCAACAAATCCAGCCAAAGGCCCAAACTCAATAATTAAAAACATTTCAGGGGCAAGGGTGAGAACTCTAAAAATGCAAAAAGATCTCACCTGCAATAGCTTCGTAGAGACCAGCCTTGTAATCCAGGTACTCGTGCTCCTCAAATCTCTGTGGCCCCTCGCACATGATCTGGCAATCCTCATCCTCAGAGTAGTAGCCTTTCAAGGCACGCTCCAAGAATTCAATGGCCAGCTCGTACTCCTCCTTGTCATAGTGCCTCACCCCAGCACTGTAGTCCTCCTGCAAAGCAGGTAGGCAGAACACACACCATGAGCAGGTTACACTGCCTGGAGCACAGCATCCTGCCCTTGCCACCTGCAGATGCTTCTCAAAAGAAGGTACAAGGGGACAGGGACAGGAGAGTCTTCCCAGATAGCAATCAGATATAACCACTTGTACCCAACCATGGTTAAGCCATCAATGGACTTTTGAACCAGTGGAACCTAATAAACCTGCCTAAATGCTCTTCTGAACTCCTCTATACTTAGAGAATCCTCAGTGCCACTCCTAGATTATGCATTGTATTTTCAAAAAATCCTTTTTTTTTGTTTTTACCCTCCTACCAGACGACACTGAATGCCAAGGAACAGATTGGTCCTGACCAAGGATGATCTTTCTTAGAATGGCCCCTAATGAGCACCTCCATTAATTACATCCAACAGCCATTCCTGCTCCCTTGAGACTTGTGAAATTGGGAAGTTGGGGATGGCCCTTGGGCTTTTGCTTTGGAGAAATTGAGACAGCTGACACTCTTGCTTGCCACTCTGCATCCTCACCAGCACAGCCACCCATGTGCAAGTACCCTGCCCAGGTGGGAGAACTCAGGTCAAAGGAAACACACAGGAGCCAAGATCTGTCATGGAGGAAACACACACAGGAGTTGAGATCTGTCATGGAGGCTTCCATCCAAGCTGTCTGCTGGTGTTTGTTCACAGCCATGTATGACCCCAGAGTTCTCAGAATAGAGGGACCAGGCTGGAGATGCAGCAATCAAAGAGCAGAGTGCCTAGAGAAGGCAGGAGTGGGCTTGCTTTAAGTGAAAATGGCAGAAGGGAGAGTTTGTTTTGCTGTATTGGTAAGAATTTCCCCATTCATAGATTTATCTCTCTTGGCCTCCTAATTTCTCCTCTCCAGACTTCCTGACACTTAAGGTGGGCACCTCTTCAGCTCAGACTCACCATGTGCTGCCTGGCCTCCTGGTCGATCAAGCTGACCTTCCCTGACGTGGTCTTGTAGTTCTCGAGGTCCTGCTGTATCTCCATGTGCTCAGGGTTTGCCATGAAGAAGGTGTGAGCTGCATTTGCTGCCTCCTCCAGCTTGTTCAGCTGTAACAAGATGAGAAAGACCAAGTGAGATTGGTGATGTAGGAAGGTGAACATAGCAGTTTATGCTGCATCCTCTGACATCCTTTTGATACCACTGGGAAATGATGGGACAAAAAAGGAAAACCTGAATGCAGAGGCAAAAGAAAAAAAGGCTGAATTGAGAGGAAAGCCCTATATAAATGAAATGGAAAGAGCTGGAGTTCCTGAGAGCCAGACAAGTCACTGCAACATGGTCTGTTGGTGATGGGATCCAGCCTGTTTTCCAGCAGCACATCCTCTTAACTCAGCTATTCCAACCCCCTGCACAGTCCCAGGTGGAAAGATGCTCTCATGAGATATGAGACAGAGAGAGGAGGGAAAAGTAGCTGCAAATTCTGCTCTCTCTACAAGCCTTGGAGGCTGGGCTACGTCCAGGCTGAGGGCTTCTACTTGGAGATGGGGACTGAGGACCATTTATTAAGTTCAGCTGTGTATAGCTGCAAAAGGCCAGACTGCTGATGGTGGCAAAGGTATAAAGAGAAGTTTATTTTGATATACCAAGTTATTTTGGGTTCAGATATTTACAACTGAGACCAGACATCAATTTCACCCTGGAGAAAGCCTCATAAACAAACAGAACTGTTAGTGCTAAACACATCCATGACAGCTGCTGGGAGCACCAGAAGCAGAACAGATGTTCAGGTGAAAGCTCTGCACGAGCTAGCAAGAGAGAAGTCACTAAAACACTTCTGAAAGAAAGCCAACACCACTGAGTACCAGCAATCTGCACTCAGGTCTCTGGGATATATCAGCAGTCTGACCCAAACCTGTGAGCCAGGGCCTGGCTAGTGCTAGCCCAGGCTAGGCTGTGTCCAAGTGTTCTCCTTGATGGCAAAACCCAAATCAAGCCCTGTGCCAGTGCTGCAAGGCTGCTCCTGAGGCACCAGAGCCAGCAAGCTCAGGCACATCCATGTGACATGGTACAGCAGCTCACCTGCACAGGCACCCAGCAGACAAACCCTGCCAGCAGAATGAGAACAGAGACCTGCAGGGAAGCAGGAGCTTCACATCCTGACATCCTGCAGCAGGGCAGACAAGCTCCAGGGCAGAGCTAGCCCAAGAAGCACACAGGAATATCCCCAAAAGGAAGGTGAAAGCCACAGCATCCCAGCCCACTCCCCAGGTCTGCACACCAGAGCACAGCTGTGCTGCAGTGCCCACAGAAACGCAAAAAATTTGCCTTGTGTAAACTTCAGAAGTTTTTAAGGATTATCTCTGTGCTGACAACATGTGCAGGGAAGCCAGATTTTACTGCAAAAACAACATCTATTCCAGTCTTTCATTTGGAGCTTTCCAAAGGACACCACTCTCCATAATAATCCCTTGGCTTTCCAGCAGGCATGAAAAATGACTATAAGAAATTTTTAACCGGGACAGCACATAAAAAACACAAAACCCCTTCAGAGCAGAAGTTTTGAACTTTTTTTTTTTCTTAAAAAAGAGACATTCCTATTCAGAAACATACGTTCCATTTTGAAATAGATCATTGCAACATAATCCCACTCTGGAAAGGTTCATTGCAGCTGGACACCATCAGATGTGGGAGAAAGGACTGACCAGAGCATCTCACAAAGGTTATTCTCAGGTCCTGCTGAGTGTCTGTGGGAATGCCACTGCAGCTGGTAGTTAGAGACAGTCAAGATGGAATAAAAGGTTTGTTGGAGATGTGAGCTGCTGACCTGACCCAGAGCACTGCTAAGAAGCCACTATTTGAGCTGCCTGGGGGAACTGCATTCTTCCACACCACAGATTTCTATTCACAAACAGCACCCTGCCTGTGCAGATTTAAAAGGGAATAAAGACCTCTCAGAAGGGGAAGTGGTCCCTCAAGACACAACCTGCAATAGTCTGCTCTGGGATGTTCTTTTTCCCCTTAGTTCTAGATCCTTTTCAGGAAGCTGTCAAAAACTGTCAGAGATCCCAGGATGGGCTTAGTTCTTCTGGATAAAGTCCACCCCTGTGAAACAGGATGAGTCTGATTTCTAGACAACAGAAAATCCCTTTCAAACAAGGCCCACACTGTGTCTAGTCCTGCTGGCTCTACACAGCAGCCATGACCTTTGGAGTTTGTTAAGTGGACTTGAAGCAGAACATTTCAACTCAACGCTTTTCAATTTATCATGTTCCATATTTCTCTTAGAAACATTCAAGTAACACGAAGAAGCCAACAGCTGCTAAGTTTGGAGGAGTTTTAAAGTGGGTGAGTGTATATAAAAGCAAAATTCCTAACTGGTAAGACACGTTCAGAGTCTAGCTCTGACATTAGTTATGAAACACTCTGGGGAAACCTTTGCCAAAACACTCTAAATTCACAAGAAGCAGGATATTTTGGTGCTTAAAGGTCTGGGCTGGGACGCAGGACACCTGGACTCAGTTCCTGGCCTTGTCACAATCTCACTGTGCAGCCACTGGAAAAAATAATTTTGTTTTTTTTGTGCCTGATTTTCCATTGTTTTTAACTAATAACAATAAAAATAATACCATTTTTCCCAGAGAGTTGTAATTTTGTTTTTTTGGATGGCAAGCAACTAGGGGGCCATGTGCAAGCATGTAACACAAGAAGATTTTGATCTTTGCACAACAACTGCTGAATGAAAATCAGCAAGGAAAAAATGACAAATGTAGACTCACAACCTCAGTATGTGCTCTAAGGTCTGCTGCTCACCCCACTGGAATGAGTGTATATTTCAACCAGAGAAGACACAAGAAATCAGAGCATCAGCACTGAGAGCCCTGGGAATACCCTGCCCTGTCCATTTTGATCTTGAAGGGGAAAACACAACACGTAGGCGCTGCTGGGTTCTGATGCTGGAAGATGTTTATTTCCCTCAATGTGATTTAGGAGTGGTTCATTTCACAGAAAAATAGGAAAAAATTATTTTAAGCAGCGGAACCTCAAATAAAAGAATATCAGCAAACTGCAAATGTTCCGTTTCACTCCAATCTGGGACAGTGCTGGCCTGGGCTTCAGTGGGATTGTGGCTTCCAGCCTGCAGAGATGGCTTGGACCAGGATAGCTGCTGTAACTGGAGCACTGTGCAGGAACAAACACAGGCTGGAGAAAGAACCTTGAGTGAGCATCTTGATCATCACTAGACAATTGAACCCAATTCTCACTGACAACCATTGAGAAAATCCTTTATGGAGCCTTCAGGGGCTGCACAGTGACACTTAACAACACTAACAGACCCTTACAATTCATTGTCGTGCTGGTACCTGCCAAGATAGGTTTAAGCCAGCAAACTCCACGCTGAGCCACCTGACTTGTACCTGTGATGCCACAGTCACCAACCTGCTGGGCTTAAGAACAAGCTGTCTCACTGAAAAATGTCTAACTTGCTGCTTGATTTTACCCCATTTTGGCTGCTGGGTCCCCTAAAGAGAATCAGAGCATTCACCTCATCACTTACACCTGCCCCAAACACCTCAGGCTGCCTCAGCCCCATGTGCAGGCATTTCTGAATTCACACTTGCCTTCACTACTTGCAGACAAATGAATTCGGACCAAAGCTCCTCTCGTGCCAGATGCTCAGCAAGCTGGCACAAATTCCTGCTCCTTCCCTAGGGAAAAAGCCTCACAGCAGCACCATGGCTTCAGCTACCATGACCCAAAACTTTCAGTCCTTTAAGTTTGCACTCTGGAGCTTGGCAGTGGGGATAAGGAAGTGGAAGAGGCAGGGTGAGGTCTGTGAGACAAGCACTGCTCAGCTTTACAGGGGGCTCATGCAGCCAGGGCTGCCCTCCCACCACCCCTCTGCTCGTGTTGAACACTGACACACTGCAGCTTATGGGGAAAGCAGCTGTAGCCAGACCAACTACAGGTATTCAGCTGCTCCCAGCTCACCCTGAGCTCTTCAGGGCAAAAACAAGGATAAAGAGGTGTGAAAGTCAGAGGATTTTATAGAGAATGTAGCCAAAGCAATACCGACTCTGCCTGAGAAAAGAGGTCACAGGTATGATATAACCAAGACCTCAGATTATTTTTCATGAGTTACCATTGCATTGAACTTAATATCAGATATTGGCAGCTGTCATGCATTCTGTGTCAGACTGTCCTAATCAAATCTGCTTCATTATTAAGGTTTCTTCATCACAGAAAATATAGTTTCAATTAAAACTTTTTTTTTTGAGGGGAAAAGAAGGAAGGTTTATATACTGGAAAATGTCAGATCCTTCAGCATTTCTTGCCGTGCCAGGACTGGACCTGCATGTAACCTCAGGTAATTGCAGAGTGCCTAAGCTTGGCATGGAGCTTGTGATGAAAAATTTCAAACCATTCAGCTGACCTAGAAAACAAAGTCTCCAACCTCGCAGACAATCCCTGGTTTGCTGAACAGATAATGTTTTTCTAATGTTTTTTCCAAACTTTTCCACAGCTCCAGTGCCGCTGTGTTGTCTTGAAGGCTTAGTGCACTGGGCTCTGCAGAGGAAGGAGGCTCTGGAGCCTGCAAGCACAACAAGGGAAATAAAAGGTTCAGTGTCATGAAGGATTAATCTCGTTGTGTCTGTGCAGAGCTTACTGCCCAGCCGAGTAGGAGCAAGGAGCAGTGAGATGGCTATAAATAGCATGTGACCTTGTCTCAACTATTTTATTATTGCAAATAAGAAGGAAAAATTTCTCCAGAGAAGTTAATCGGGAAATTTTCCCTCTGCTGATGGGTCACACATTTGCACAATGATGACTGAGCTGTTTGCAGCCCACTGTGGCACCAACTGGCCCCACAGAACCACCAAAATCAGAGAGCAAGGCAAGAACACAGCATGAAAGGGCCTTAATCAAGTGCAGGGAATAGGTACCAAGAGCCAAAGGTGTGAGGCCATCTCTAAGTTCAGAACCACACCATCCCCTGCTCTCCAAACCTTTTACCAGTTTCTTGTCTTCCAACTCAAGATAAACAGGGCTGCCTCCTATCCCTGCTACTGCTGTGAAGGGGGGCAATAATTATGTCTTCCTGGAAGATCCACACGTATATTTTCAGAGGTTTTTTTTGTTTTCAAAATGAAGACAACCTCCAGCCTGCTTTGGACAGTTTCTGTTCGACCTCCCCAGCTTGTGTGCTGCTGCCACCTATTACTCTGGTAGACCCAAATCCAAAACAACAAATTTGCAGAATTGGCACAGGGAAAATCTCTCATGAGAAAGGAAATTTAGAAATGGCTTGGGGCTTTTTGGTATTCCAACAAGCAATTTTCAGGACACAAACACATATGTGGATTGGTAGGTACATGGTCAAATGAGCTGACTAAATGATGAATTAGTCTCCAGAAAGTGGGAGATACTTGGAAATCTACAACCAAATTGAACACACCACTTTAATATTCTTCATGGAAAAAATTCTTTCAATTAATGAAGACGGAAATTATATTGCTTAATGAACCTTCACTTGAGCCATGCTGGCATTATTTCATGTCTGCATGAGTCCATGCTGAGCAGACTGACTGGATAACCCTGTCTGAAAGGGACATTTGGCATTGAGAAAGCAAATTAGATTGACCCTTACATTCTCCCTTCCTTCCCTCTCTGACATGCTCTTCTTGAACTGTTCCCAGGCACATAAGAATGAAGATTTCCACACGTTTCTGGCTGTACATTGTATGCTTCAGCACACACTTGTGTAACAAATCCTGCACAAGGAACAGGGCATTTACTCACAGCAAAACCACTTCCCAGCAGGGAGGACCCTTCCCATACAAATCTCCCACACACTGAAGCACTGAAGCACTGCAGGATTCATCTGCAGAGCAAGCAGTGGGAAATGTGTTTGTGTTTACTGAACCTTCAATCAGACTGATTGTGAAATACACTCTGAGCCACATTTTGTCCTGTGTAGACACTCAGTTCCGCCTAACAAACTCTGAGAGCAGCTAAGTTGTGTGTGAAACAGTATTTTCAGGGAGGAAAAGAAGATGGGATGCATTCAGCCCTCAGGAATCTGTGCAGACTGTCACCCATGAAGTTCCTACATCCCAGAATTTTCCTTGGCCAGATAATTAACCAGTACCCTTGGAGATGAGTAGCATTGAAGAAGCAATACCCTCACACACTAATGGCAACAAGCAGTGCTTGATACTAAAAGATGGACAGTATAAAACCAAACAGGCTTTCCACAGCAGGATTTTTTCTTGCATGTCCTTCCTCCTGTTATATCCCTGTGGCAGCCTGAGCTGCTGCTCACCTGGAAAAGTATCAAAGACGAGCCCAGACATTTGAAACTAATGAAATTGAGTAGCTGGGAACAAGCAGGATGTGACTATCCCCTCCCCAGAGACCACCAGCACTTCTGTTGGCCACTGCCTGTTAGACAAATAATGAGCTTTCATCTGATATATTGACTGGTAACTGAGGCAGGTGGTCCCGAGTCATGGAAACACCTGGGAGAGGAAAGGTGAAGCTTACTGAACACACTGGCAAGGAGTGAGGGGGACCTTTGCTACCAAGAGAGGAGGGTCTCATGCTTTTAGGGGAAAACCAGAACAAAACAAACTTGGCAGACAGTTCAAAGCAGCTTTGCAGTTTCGATGTGAATTTTCTCCAGCATCCTGCCTCCCTGGACGTTGCAGCTAATCAAGCTGCACTGATTGATAACTGGGTCAGACTCCTAACCCAGCTGTCTCCACACTGGTATCTCTATGGAAGTAATTACTTAAACACTTAAGAAAAACACAACAGAAAAATCTGAGACAAGCAGAAAAATTCTTACAGCAGAAACTTTCCTCCCTTTCTAAGGTTTAGCAATGGCTCAGCACCTCTTAGAAGAATCAGACATGATGAGCTGTTGAATGCCCTTCGGGAGCCAAAGTTTCCTGTGCAGATGCATATGCTTGTCTGCTGCTACTTAACAACATCCAAACAGCTACGTGTGTCCCTAGAACACGCCCTTCTCAGAACACACATGCTTTTCCACCAGCATCCCGGAGCCAGGAAGCCACAGCAACCTGGTGATAAATGATACTTGCTTTTTGCAGCCCTTTTATGCTGTAAATGGAATTTTGTCAACAGGCTTAAGGCCTGTGCCAGCCTGAGGACTGCCTCCCTTAGCCCAAGAGAAAAGTCTTCTCCTGAAGAAGGTGCTGACTGACTCGGGCAGTGACCATGGTCAGTGTGTGCTGTTAGAGCTTTAGTTTGAAAAGCAGAGTGCTGCCTGAGGGTGGGCTGCAAACAGGACTGTGCTATCTGAGGATGAGGTTATCTCTCCCTGCCCTGATCTGTGATGGGGCAGCAAAGGGAGACGCAAACAAACAATAAATTTCAACAAGAAAACAGACTCACAGCATATCTATGCATTGCCCCCTCACCCAAAACCCTTGACAGTCTTCAAGGAAATGGTTTTAATTCACATTTTTTCAAGACACGGTATTTCTTGAATACCTTTTCCAGGGCTCAAGTTGTAAACCAGCAAATAATGACTGACAGCTGCTGAATTCATGGAAAACATCATAATGGTGATGGACATCAGGGCACTGCAGATCTGATAAAATAAACCATCAGATTCCATTTCAAGCATTTTGCAAAGTCTGTAGAAAATCTACAGATTGGGGGTGGGCTTTGCTCACCATGACAGGAACTGACTGACACCAAGGGGAAGAAAACTCAGCTTATGCCTTAGGTGGGTTTGAAGAAAACTGCCATATTTGAAAAGAATTTTCTGTGCTGATTCACTACTACTGGGCCAGCATGAAGGCACTGCACTGGAAACAAAGTTTGCAGAGAAACAGAGAGAGTACAAGGAAGAAGGGAAAATATATCCACAGTTCTGCAATTTAATCTTGGTTGGTCTGAAAAGCAAAGGAGGGGTGTTGCCAGGAGCACTATCTGTAGGGCTGCCAAGTTCAGTGCAAAGATTCAAGCATCCCAGGAATCTTCTCCCAGTGGCCAGGGATGGACAATTGTGGGCAAGGCAAGGACATGGCAGGTCCACAGAGACCCTCACACACAGGGCATTGTCAGCAATGTCCAGCACCTTCAGGCTTCCTGAACAAGGATTTGCCTCTGGACCACTGTGCTGAAAAGCCACTGATGGCCCTGTCCTCCTGGGAATTGTGTAATCCTTTCTGGAACTCATTTATACAGGCTGCAATAAATAAAGGGATTTGGGAGATTTTAAGACATCAGTATATTATTTTCACCAGAGTACATGTGTGGTTGAGAAAGACCTACCACTAGGCTATGTTAGAGCTTTTAAAAAAGGTGGAACTGCAAAGTACACGTTGCCTCATCTGGAAGGCAAGAGGCATTGCAGCAGCAAAGCTCTTCAGGTTGCTCCAATGCTCAATGCTTGTAAAACTCAAACCCATCTGACTAAAACAGGGATAGGGTTTCCCACCAAAATGCATCTTCTGAAATGAAGTGGGACATGAAACAGGGCAGGGGAAGGGGTCCACAAGCCACCTTCTCATCCAGAACACTGAGAGCACATCAGGTCTCAAGGTTTGTTGACAGGATGAGTATGCTGGCATGGGATGGACTGTGCTGACTTCACAGCAGAGCAACTTCCAGACACGTTCTCTGCAAAATCTGGCCCTAAAATTTCTGGGAGAGAGGTTCCCTTTCATAAGGGCTGACACACAACAGAAGCACACTGAAGAACCCACCTTCACGCATTGCCACATTCAGTTTACCCAGCACCACTGAAGAAACATGTATTTCATTTGGAGAGGATGTAATTCTACCCTTACAAATGTGCCTCTTACCCTCCTCCAGCTCCCTCAGCTTTGATGAGCACTGTTACTAATTTGAGAGAGGAATTGCTGGCTTTGAGAGCAGAGTAACTCCAGTCCCCAGAATGACACCTCTGGCAGCCCAGGGGACTGTATGGAGATGTGTGCTCTGCGGCTCAGGCTCTTGGTGCAGCTCCAGAGGCTCCTGTGGAGTTACACCAGGGCAGATTTGGCTCGTGCCCCAGCGAGCAAAGCCACATAACACTTGGACATTTTCCTCCATACGTGACACACACCACAAGCCTCAGCTGGATTTGCTGCTTCTGCAATGAAAACACTTTGCTTGCTTTCCCCAGCCTTGGCTTGGTAATCATTACTAAACACTTATCAGCTAGACAGCCTTCATTTCCTGAGAGCCTGGACCTAATTACTCCAGGAAACGTGCCGCTTTTTCTTCAGACACTGAGAAATGCTCGTTTCTGAGCCATTCTACTACAAAGTTTAACTTTGTTCTGATTAGTAGAGGGTAGGAGAGGGAAAAAACACAGCCAGATCTCAAGAGGCAAGTGCAGTGATCATTCACAGAGATGCCCTGGCTTCACTCTACATCATTAATTCTAACAGCAAAATGCCACAGATATTTCATCTCCCCTCCCTCCATTATTAATCTTAGCTGAACCCTGCGAGGCCCCTGCAAAGAGGTATCATTTTCCCTGAATTGCAGGTAAGGAGTCTGATGTCTCACAGCAAATCAGAACCAGACCTGGGGGCTGCTGGCTCCTAATGCCATTCCTCGAAGGAGTGAAACCAGCCCTGCAGCTCCATCCCCTTATCAGGACATTTGATCCAGGGGTGGGAGGAAGGAGCCTTTGCCAAATGTGCTGCACACAGAGCAGCAGTGCTTTCAAACCCCTCCTTTGTGCCATGGGGCCCACTGGGATGTTCAGACACAATTGCCCACTTGTAATAGAGCCCAGACTATGCCATCAAATCAAACTGTTGGTTAATTAGTGCATAAAAAAAAACCCTACAAATGGACAGTAATGGAGTTATAGAGCCATTAGCACCAAATCACAAGATCTGCTGCTGCATCAGTATCACTTTTACCCTGTGAGCAGCCCAGGAGCTGCTGCCCATCCTGGAGGGCTGCCAAACATTCACATCCAATGGGAGAGAACTAAGGCAAACCTGCTTGGAGAACAAAGGCAAGGAGACTTCAGCTTAGGGGTTATGCTTCCAATGACTGAGGCTTCCAGGCATTCTCATTAATCCTATTATCCTGGCTTGGTAAAGAACCTACAGAAGTGCAAAGTGGGTTCTCCCAATGGTGCAGTTTTCCCTTCACAAGAATTAGCAGAATGATATGGGTGGGATGTGTCAGCTCCCAGTTTGACCAGTTCACATGTGGCCAAAGGAGTGAGTGACCCAAGGGGAAGTGGGCACCTGTCTGTCCTTGAGAGCAGCCAAGAGACGTGTCCTCTGCAAAGGGCTGATCAGTGGCACATCCCACATTTCTGCCTCTGGGTGCTCTCCTACAGGTGTGCACTTCACCCTTCTTCCTCACAGCCACAAGCTGGAAATAAGACACAGACCACTACCCTGAGTAAGAGCAGTCCATGGGCTAGGCACTTGGTCTGCACACATTCCTGCACTGGGGGCAGATGTGGACAGGCAGGATCCCAGCCACAGCCTGGATGAAGATAAACACATTCAGTGTTAAACTCCATCTTCTGACACCCCTGTGGCCCTGCTTGCTGGAAACTCTGTACAGACACACTCCTCAACCTTCTTCACATCAAAGGCTGAAAACCATGATGGATGACCTTCTCTGGTCTCCTACCCAAGCACCAGCTCCTCAGTTTCTCAGTTCTCAACTACCACCAGGGAGCAACATCCTAAAGCATGCACATGTCACTTGAGGCACAACACAGGTGTTTATTCCATCACTGCCTGCGTTGCTCTGCCTGCCTGGGATGGAGAAAGCAGCTGCCTGGTGCAGCTCCAGGGAAGGAGCCCCGCCAGCTGCAGGATGATCCGGAGCCCAGAGCCCGTGGGGAGCTGGACAGGAATGCAGCCGGGTGCCCGGGGAGTGGTGTGTCCCACAGGGATGCTGTGGGGACCCCCTGAGCACAGGCTGATATCCCTAACAGCACTGGCAGGCTCTGTGCCCCTGCTGCAGCCCCAGCACTGATGTCACCCTGGCACCCTGAGACACAGTACCTGCTGTCTGGGGCAGAGCTGTGCTCTACTATGCAAAAAATGAGGAGCTGTCTGCCCTTGCTGAGGACACAGCTGAAGTCATGCTCCTGTGAGAAGCCAGTGTTTTCCAAGCACTGGGGTTCTGCTTTCAATTGCTGGCTCCGCTTCTGGTTTACTGGTAATTCTGCCACGCACTGAGCACCCTCATGGCTCAGTTTCCCTGTTAAATAGGAGCACAAATCTTTTGGCCCTGACTGCTGGGAGGATGAATGACAGCATTTAAATACCTCAGATGACATGTCAGGGCTTAAGACATTGCAAGATTTTTCTGTTGATCTGAAAATTACGCAGTGGACTCCTGTAAGAGCTCACTCAGTCCTTATAAGTGGCTCTTTGTCACTGTTCCCATCCACACCCTGGTTCCTCTTTGAAAGGCAAATACCATAAAGAGCTGTTTATAGAGACTGAGATCTAGAAAAGAGAAGTCAAATAGGGTCAGGCTCTCTACGGCTTTGCTGCCCTGAGCTGTGGCCAGGGGCTGGCTTCCTGCTCCCCCGTGATTGCAGGGAACACTGACCCATTTGTCTGAGGAGCCTCCAACGTGGGTGGGTGGGTGGGTGGGTGTCGCCTGCCCCTCCGCAGAGAAACATTTAATCTCCATTGGAAATAGCCAAGACAGAAAACGTGGATGATGCCAAGATTAAGAAAGAGAATTAGGGAAACAGCAAGCATCCCCAATCAATCATGCATGGACAGTGAGGGTTTTATGTGCACAAAGACTTCACTTAAATTCTTTTTTTGCATTTGTCCACAAGAAAGAACAAAAAATACAGTGGCTGAGGAAGTTGCCAGATGTTGATTCACCCTTTTGCTTTCTGCAAATATTTCCATTTTGTTGAAAACCCGATCAGCAAACTCAGGAACCCTTAAAAATTATTTATTTAAAAAATAAAACCTGCAAGCAGCTCCAATGGCAGCATGACATGGATGAAAGCAGAGGTACTCTGCTATCTAGCAGACTTCATGCCTTCAACTTTTTCCTGGCCTGGAGCCACAGAACCAAACTGAGACCCAGAGGTCTCTCTCTCACTGGTACCAAAAACCACTGGTTTTACTTGCAAGAAAAGAGAAAGCTTAAAGAAACAGATAAGTCACTGCAGGGATTTTTAAAAGAAAATATAGCTAAGTATTTTAACAAAACTTCTGATAAGGATGCTAGTCATCATCTGGTTCACAAATATCCTTTAACTTGGTTAAACACAACCCAGGGTTACAACTGAGACAGGCAGAGACAGAAAGTGACAGAGAGCAGCGAGGCAGGCAGGATGTAATGACATCCTATGGCACTCACCCCAAACCCCTGAGGGGAAACTACAAGCCCTGAGAAATCCCATCAGAGCCAGTGAGAAGGATCTGCCACCACCCACCTCTAACAACAGCTCAGAGCATCCCAGGCTGGAGAGTGCAGGAGCTGCAGCACTTCCCAACAATGCTGTTCTAAACAGAGATTTACAGCCAGCTATTGATGGATTAAATAGGGTGAAGACTAAGTCACAAGTCTGTTGTTACATTTACTCAGCCTCTGGCACGTGTACTTAACCATAATACCGCATCTAATTTTGGTTTTGTTTTTAAAGAGAATCAGTTTGGACTTAGTTTCCACAAAACCCTTCTGTATGGCTTAGTGAACAACAGCTGTTCATTTCAAGAAGCTGTTGGAAAAACATTAATCTGCTCACAGATCAGACTACTGTTAAAAACGCAGACCATCCTTCTAACACTACCCCCCCCCCCCCAAAAAAAAAAAAAAAAGTACAAATATGAAGAACTTTTCAGAAATGTGTTTTGGTCATTTCTGAAGCTAATTCAAAACATAAATCCCAGTTACAGGTGTAACTTCACTGGAAACACGTGGCTTTCCATCCAAAATAAATCTGGGGCACAGAATAAAATCTCCATGACCTAAATGGTGACTTGGCAAACGGAGGCATGGGCAGACTTGCACAGTTAGCACCAGTGCTGCCCTCAGCTCTCTGGGTTATGATTTACAGATGCTTTCTGTGACAGCAGCATCCCTCTCCTCCAAGATGCTCTGGGGCTCAGGCACTCGCAGCAGAAACATTCCAGGAACGACGTCAATGTAAAAATGAACCCTGGTTTCCAGTGACAGCAGCAGAGAGTTCTCTGGCCGCCAGACCACAAACAAGCTGGAGGCGTTTCCCTCCCTCATCCTACTTGACTGGAGACCTGAGCCAAGCTCCTTCAGCAGCTCTCCAAAGGATTTACCATGAGACCGCCCATATGTCCGACTCCAGCTGCACAGGCTGTCCCTGCCCTGGTAAAGGGAAAAGGCTCTGCTTCACGGGACAGCAGCAAAAGCTGCCTTGTGATGGGGCAGGAGAGACAACAACCTCCAGTCAATTCTGTGCTGGGTTTTACACCAGACCAACAACAGTTGCAGCTTTGGACTCCTGGGAAATAAGAGCTGCTCTCAATGAAGCACCAGGGAAGGCTAAAGCATCAGGAGCTGCACCCCTTGATTTGCCCAGCACAGGGTGGGCTTCCCACTGCAGCTAGAGATTCAAACTCCCCTTCAGGTATGGGCTGAGGGGTTCCCACAAGCCCAGATGCTCAAACCAGGGCTGCAAGGCAGCTGCTGTTTCTCAAGTACCATATCACACTTTTTTGTCTCATGCTCGACAGGTTGGCTGGCCCACTGGCATTTCTGGTCCCAGGCTGTTCAGGCAAAAAGGTCAGACTTAGGTACCCATTAACTGCAGAGAATAGTCCTCTTTGTCAGCGGATGACATCAGTCCAAAGAGATGGCTCAGAGCAGGGCCAGTGCAGCCCCAAACATGTACCTCACCCCAGAGAGCTCAGGAGCGAGGTTCAGAGGCCAAGTCTGGAAGAGGAGGACAATGAGGGCAAGAGAGATACAATAAAGTTTCTCTTTTGGAAAACATATGGGAATAAACCATGCAAAAAGGCTTTATGATCCCTCAAGCAGGAAATAAGTGATGACATACTGTCATGTTGCTGTGTCAACAGCTGACACATCGCAGCAGGGTAATTTCACAGACTCCCACGTTAGTTTAAAAGCTGTCTTTGAAACCACAGAGCCAGGGCAGAGGCACTTCAAGCCTTGCACAGCAATGGCTCTCCAGCAGACCAGGATTCAGTGCCTCAGGAACCAGCCCTGCACAGAGAAGCCACAGCCAGCCGTGCCATCCACTGCAATCATCTGCGGCTCACCACAGACGGCTGCTGATACAAGACCAAAGCACCAGCCTCCCTTCCCTTTCCCCCTCCAAGAAAACAAGCCAAGTGTTTCTTCACATTGACCTAAAGTGTGTTCAAAGGGTTCATTGTTGTCTGGCCAACACATGCCATGCTTGAAGCTGGCCTGGAAGTCCTTAAGGTTGTGGACAAAGTTCTGCACGTCTCAAGCAGGCTACAGCACTTCTGAGAGTCTCCTTTATCCCTAAGAGGGCTTTTTGTTTGCTTTTAGCATTATACACCAGAAACAAAATATTGCCTCCTCCCTCCTCCCATCTTTCTTATTAGAAGAATGCACTGTTTTTTTCACCAACAAAATTGCCAGGCAGTTTTTCTAAGGGTCTGCATATTCACTTTCTTTGCTCTTTTCAGTAGTGGGGTGCAAGAGATGAATCCTTGAGGACTGGCCCACATGGTCCTGCCATTATGCAAACCAGGAGGGATATCTCCAGGAAACCCTGTATTTCATTGTGCTGCCAACTGGAACTGTGTTTCTTCTTCCAGCAGTGAGTCCAGCACAAGTCACAAAGTCAGATACCAGGAGAGAACAAAACTCGTGTTCCCTACAATCCTGATGGAAAGGTTACTCCTATTCAGCACAAATTCTGCAAAGCTCTCTCAATCTCTAAGGAATATCTGCTTTTAGAATCCAGGTTCATTTCCCAGCCCATGATATTGGAGACAGCCTGTGTGTGGATGCATCTCCCACCAACTTTTCCTTTTGAGAGTGATCCTGCCTTTGGGAGAAGTTTGCTGAAGTTACCAAGTGAGTGCACACACCCTCTCCTTGGAAAGCAAAACGTTAGAAAACGGTCTGTTCTCAGACATCAGAAGAAGTGCTTTTGCTCATTAACCTGTTAATTTACCCTCTCCTCTGCTCCAGGTTAGTGCCTCCATGCCGTGCAGCAGGCAGGCACACTGGAGCATCAGCAGCAGATGTGCTCTGCCCCAGCTGCAGCACTGCTGGCCAAAGCAGGAGGCAGGATCCTGGGCCACGGCCATGACTCACGCTCCCAACCCTGCCAAATAAGTAGTTTTGAAGCAAGGAAGTGACAGGCAGGCTCAGATTAGAAAGCTGGTGAAACAGAATGAAAGAAAATCCTCCTCAGCTCTCCTTGCTCGCATCCAGCAGGGACATAGGGTGTGCAAAGCATGAGAGGTGTCAGGGCATGGTGGTGCTGCACTGACACACAGATGGGCTCTGGCCCTTCTTCTACCAGAGGGAAACGCCCCTTCCAGCACTTCACACCTGCTCTAGTGGAGTCATGGCCATGTCCACATGCTTGGCACACGGCAGGCAAGCCAATGCCCTGCATGGGTGAGTCACCATACTTCATAAGGTGCTGCCAACCACACTGGGGCTGGGTGAGTTTCCCTGCCTACCCTCTGCTGTACAACATCAGAACAGGTAACACATGGCCCAAGTATTTCCCCAACTACTGCATATCAGGCTGGGTAGTTCTGAGCTCACATACAGGTGCAGGAAAACATCAAAACTTAGAGCCATGACAGTCAATGGCAAATCTTCTAATGCCAAGGGGAGTCCAAAATACAACCCCAGATAAACTGGCCCAAAAAACATGCTCCAGGTCTGCCTGTTTCTCAACAACTTAACTCACAGCTTTCTTGGATGGTAATATCAAATCTGCAGATGGGGAGAGGGGCACTTTTGAAGTTTTCCAGGGGGAAATCCATATTTCTCTGACTGTATTTTGATCACTATAACGAATGACCCTAACAAGACTCAACCATATGCTTAGCTGGCAAGAAGGGGTCAGAGGCACAGCAGATCAGCATGAACCCAGCAATACTGGTGAAAGAAATCTGAACTAGGATGAGTGCCCTGCCCATAAATCACATTGCTGTGAAGAAATCTGAAGGCATGGTGATGATGACCCCTCTTGCTTATGTCCCTGACCCTGGTGGCTTCCTACAGGAAGATCCACTATATCCTGTCCCACACACACACTTTGCCCCAAAACCTTCTTTGCCAAGTTTCAGCCCACGGCTGAGATTTGATAGCCAAGTTAATTACTTCAGTATGTGTCAGTTCAGAGCGAGGAGGATGACAAAGTCAGCCTGACTCTTTCCCACAGCGCTCTGTGCCTGATAAACAGGAAAACATCAAGAAAGGGAGGAGGATGCTGTGCCACAGCCCTTGGGAAATCCTGCTGCGTGACTGGCTGGGCAGGGTGGATCAGCTCTCAGGCAGGCAGGGCAGATATTGTCAAGGAAAGAAAAGGGCTGATTAGGCTTTCTACCACTAATCATATCAAAATAGCATATTGCTTTCATTGGCAATGAAGCAGAAAATGAAATGGTGCAAAAAGGAGAAGCCTCAGGTGAAGTGGACTGGAATAATGTCAGGTCTAGAGGAACAACAGCCCTCAAGTGCCCTTTATACTTGAGTTTTTCTGTTGCACATCGGGAGGTCTGTGAGGTGCAAGCTGTCAACTCCTACTCACCAGCCCATGGGAATCCTCCCACACTCCTGCCTTTGCACTGCTGGTAAATTGGCAAGTGCCTGCAGGCTAAAGCAAGCCCCAGGGACACACGAGCCAGATGGTCCCACTGCCCACTCTGATGGCTGGGGGAAGAACATCCTCACCTGCTGCCTCTGAGAACAATTTAAGTTCACTTTCCTCAGCACAAAGGGGAGCAAACATGCTTTTCCTGGCATTTAACTCCAATAATGAATTTTGCTTCACAAGTCTGACCCACAGGCACTCAGCTCTTTAAATCAAAACCTGCAGGGGACATCTCCTTGCTGCTACACAGAAAAACAGCTTAGACCCTGCCAGACTTTGGTGCCGTGGCTCTTCCATGCTGGGTCCCTCACACTCCACCACCCCACAACCCACACAGAGTCTGGGGCAGGAAGGGTTTGCTAACATGCCTGATCACTGATTAACAAACTGAAGCACTGACTTTTTGTGACTACCTACTGCTATAGCATTATAAAAAAGAAAGAAAATAAAAAGCAGAAATACCAAAGAATAACTGAAGCAAATTACTGAAACTCTCTAGAGTGTTCCGAAATGACCTAATGAGTTTTGGTTTTTTTTATTTTTCATGCGGACCCTGTGCAAAATCCAGAGCACGTGATGGGAGGGAAGCAGAATGCATATGAGAACACACACCTGGCAGGTACACGCCACAGTGGGGCATAAAGGCACTGTAGATCTTCAGGATGTTCCCAGGCCACAGCCTCCTCAAGCATTACAGCTCTTACCATCTAAACACACAGGTAATGCCCACACACAGCAGCAGCACGCTGTGACAGCATGCCGGCTGTCTGCAGACCTGCATGCAATTATATATAATGCTTATATTATAACAAGGGCAAACTGTATGGCTGGAGTCAAAGCTAGGTGGAAAGGATCAGTTTAGAAGTGGTGGCTCCAGAATGCAAGCAGCTGGACAGAGTTCAAAGGTATTTTTCCTTTTTTTTTTCCATGTGCTGAGTGTCTTCTCCCCAGTCACCGCTACCCCCAGGAAAAGTTGAACGCAAATTGTCCTTTAATTGACAAAAATAACTGAACAAACTGGGCTGCAGCAGGGCTTAGCACACTTCCCAGCTCAGCTGTCCTTTGACCCAAAACCAGCAGAGCAGAGCTGAAGAAAATGACTGGAGACACCAGGGTGTGAGGGTCCAAGCTCGCCCTGCCCAGGGCTCCTGCACTGAGCCTGCAGCCTGGCAGTGACACACACAGAGCCAAGGGACCTGCCAGCCCCACAAAGGCTCAAAGGCAGGGACACTGCTGGCTGTGTGTGAGCAGGGCCATGGAGCTGGCAAACCCCTGCACCCTTCTCTGGGATGCTCAGACCCTGTGGCTTTTGCTGCTGTCAGTAGTCTGTGCAGAGAATAGATGCCTTTTCCATACACAAAATGAATTATTTCCTTGCTCTCAAGGGGGAGACACTTCCCTCCCACACATCCATCAGGTTAATGCACATTTACAGCTCCTCCAGGGGAGGGGAAGACCAGGGATCCCCACTGCACCTCAGACGTTCTGAACTTTGCTCCCAGTAAGTTAAGAAACTCCCTTGCTGCTGAGGGCAGCCTGGCAGAGCAGGGTCCCTCAGAGTGGAAGGGCACTGATAAGAGCCAGGATTTGGGTCTATCTGGCTGCTGGAAGCACTTCAGCCGGCTGTGCCAGAGAGAAAAAAATAAATCAGTAAAAAAACGAGGAGGCTGGGGAGTTAATGTCATTAAGTATCTGACAGCTGGAAAATGTGAGCAGCCATTGTCTGCAAACCCCCCACAGCTCCTCTGGCCAAGCTAGTTTGCTGAAAGCAGCAGCAATAAAGCATGAAAGCCAAGAGTGGAAACACTGACTCCCCTCCCTGCCCTGCTGCCCTCACTGAGGGAACAGGACAGCTCAGAGGTCACCCTGCCCCAGCTTGTGGGCTCTTGGCCACCCTGCACCCCCTCCCCACCTCGTCCCCCTTGCAGCTTTGAGGCAGCAGCTCTGGGATCAGTGCTGAGAGGAGCCCATGGCAGCAGCTCTGTCATCTGTCACCTGCTCCAAGCAGCTGTGCTCCATCTCCACACACAGCACTGCTGCTGCTGCTGTCACCATGGGGTGAGCAAACTGCCTCGAGCACAGCTCCTGTCCCCACTGAGCTGCCATGGGCAGGGAAGGACAGCCCAGCTACACCCACACCACCAAAACCTCACAAACATTGCTCCTGCCCCTTCCCTTCTCCCAGTTCCACTGATGGAACATGCTACACACCTTAGGACCTTGCAGCTGAAACAAAAACTGGTCCTCTGCAGACTGAGACATGACCTTTGCACTGCCCTCAGTGTGCATGAATGTCTTAGCATCGGCTGCATGAAAAGAGAAAGAAATCCAGAGCTTCAGACACATGCAGCATCTTTCACCAGCCAGCAGTGGCCAACAGCCCTAGAGTATCAACAGCTTGACTATCCCTCAATCTTCAGGATACTTTCCCTTCCAGCAGCTGATCCTGAGCCAGGGCCACCTTCCCCAGGCACAGGCTGACTGATCTGCTCCCTGAGCCTCCTCAGTGCCAAACTGATCTGGTGCCAGCATGAGTGGGAGCATTCTGAGAGCACTGCTGTTAGGAACCTTGTCCTGGGGAGAAGATTTGATGCTAAACTGCGGATTTTTCCCTTTAAAGCTTGCAGATTTTCATCAAAAAAATCTTCACAGTCTAGTTCTGAAAGTACTGAATTCAGGCACTGAGACTACATCCCACTTCACCTCCCAGAATAATGAGCAAACAAACCAAAGATTCAGTTCCAATAGGTCCTTTTAAGCAACTCCAACTTATGGATAAATTAGTGGGACTCCTTTGCCTCAGTCCATGTAGCTTCAGGTTTTATCTGATCACAGGCAGGTATTGAACTCTGCTGTCCCAGTCAAAGGACTGAAGTAATTTCCACTGGTCCACATCAATCTACTCCACACTTTGACAAGAAATGAAGAATTGCCTTCATAGCAGTGTGAGAATTAAATCTGACCTGTGTTCATACCCAAATGCTCCCTTTCACACACACACTCTGAGGACTCGCAGAAGTTACTCTGGTGCATCAAATCCTGTGAAAGACTGAAAGACACCAATGCCCCTTGGCCTGAAGAGCCCTTTTCTCAGCACCTCATCAGATGACACAGCTGCAGCAGATCTACAGCAACAGCACAGCATGTTCACACTCCTACAGAGCAATAACCAAGATCCCAAAGAAATTAATTTCCTCACCACTTCCCCTGATGAGTCCCACGCACTTCTGCAACAAACAGGAGGATTCTGATCAAGGCAATTCACATGGGTATAAGCCACGTTTTGCCTGGCATCTCCCTCACTGGATGCTCATGAACTCCAAAAACCACATAAGAGCACCTCACAGCAGCTTGTTCCAAAGTCTTTGTGTTCCCTTCCAGGCCATCTGCCTACCTCTACCTTGCCTTCATCCAACTGGGAAACACACACTTAACTGCATTCATTTATGTTCAAATAGGCCTATTGAAAAGTAAGTGGATTAAAAGCTGCTCTGGAAAAAAAATTAAACCCTATTGCAGCACAGCACAGGCTGTGTGTTTGGGCTGCCATGTAACGCAGGCAATGGGAATTCTCCTCTGCAAGAGGCATTGAGAATTTCATGTTGCAGCACAGCCAGCTGCAATGGACTTAGCAGATGTCTGAGACACACAGCCTCATCCATCCACCTTTGATCTTATGTTCCATTCCTTCCTTCCAAGTCTGAACAGTCATTTAACCACAGCAGAGGCTCAGTGCACTTCTGCAGATGGATCTGAACCCCTCTCTGAACTCCAAAGGCAGGAGCTGCACATATTCATCTGCAGGCAGCAAAAGAACACCCACTCACTCATACCTTCACCCATGCCACTGTCATCCTAGACCCACAGAGGGATATTCTGCTTGAACGTGGCCTTTCCATTGCAGCAGACAGTTAATGCTAAAAACAGGCTGGCTGGGAGCTGGTGACTGAGTCTGAACATCAACACCTTCCTGTTTGCACTTCCACCAGTGAGAGCAGCCAGGCCAGTGCTGCTCAGCCTCCAGCCCACCAGGAGAGGACCCCTGCACTGGTGGTGAAGAGGAAGAGATTATGACAGCCTTTCCTACCTCTGTAAGCCCAAGTCCAGTAGTGCAAGGTGGTAAAATACTACCAAAAAAAAAAAAAGTCATATGACATTAGAGCCAGAGTCAGACGGGTAAAGCACCAGGCTTGTGGTGCAGAGACACCTGAGGGCACAGCATTAGGACAAGCACCCTGCTTCCAGCCCCTCCTGGTAATTCTGCTGGTGCTGCACTGCTCCATGCTGACTGGCTACCCCAGATGCTGGCAACTACAGGACACCCACACTCTCAAAGCTAACATGGGAATAGCCAGAAACAAACCTCCAGGACAGGCCATTCACATAAGAGTTGGACTCAGTGATCCTTGTGGGCCCTTTCCAACTCAGAATATTCTGTGTTTCTGTGACTTGTTAAGCCTAACACATTTTCCCTTCCAGTCTATACGGTACCAAGCTGGTGGCTCTCAGAGTTGGCTCCATATAGGGAAGAAGGGACAGGAGAAAGAAAAATTTGTCACAGTTTTTTGCAGCCCAGTGAAAAAGTTCAGCAGTGTTTGGCAGATCATTACGACCTGCACAAACCTACTGAGCTCCAGGCTTCCTCTGAGCTTCCCCCTCCCAGTTTTGCTTGCCTCCCTTCCCTGGCACAGCCAAGATGCAGAGCTGGCATGCTCTTGCTGTTAATTAAGCAACAGCAATTAGGCAACACATTTTTAAGCGGTTCTCTCACAGCCAGGCTTGGGAAAAGGCTGGCTTCAGCATTAAACCGGCAGCTGTGTACAAAGTGCCAAATCAGTGCATCACAACGAGGGAACTTGATATGTAAACAGCCTTGTCAGTAATTACCCCAATGCTTTCCAGTGAATTGCTGCGGCTTCACTCCATTAGAGCCTCGACTTCCTCGGGGGCTGAGAGCAGACAGGGATGCTGCATGAAGCAGGGGTTAGTCTGATCCTTAAAGCAAAGCCCAGGACACTCAACAGGAACAACCTCGCCGAATATTCAGTGTTGTACTAACAGAGCCATGGTGATGTGGAATGGTTCCTCTCAGCACAGTTTTGGAGCATTTATCCATCTGTCCCATGGGCTCTGGGCTGATGTTCATTACAGCAGAGGCATAGGAGAGAGGCTGTTTTCCACGTCCCCTTGGAGCTGAATTCAGATATTGCTGCTCCCTTCTCAGAAACTCCTTGGGAGGAGCCTTGCAGATAACAGCGATGGGCAGCTTTCCATCACACGCACAGGGAATTGGACAGAGCTTCCCTCTGCTCCAGCAGGAACCAGGGGCTCCATGTGATCCACGTGGTGCTGCACACACGTTCCAAGATCCCTGAGAAAAATGCTGAGCAGCTCTCCCACAGGCAGCGTGGAGCAGCTGCAGAGTGAGCAGTGCTTGCCTGGAGGATGGTGTAAGGATCCACACGGAACAGCAGTGCCAGCACGGCTCTGCCCTGAGCCTCCTCTCCAGGCCTTTGCCCTTCACTGGGACATAACAGCACAGCCACCTCATCTATGTGCTCAGGGAAGCCTCAAGCAAAATTTAAAAAGATTTCCTGGGGTTTTTTCTTTGTTGTTTTTTTATTTGTTTTATTAATGGCTATTCCTGCTCTGCTCCAATAAACAGGCAAAGGTTGCCAAGGACACCCAGTAAATCACACACGTGCTCCACTCCTCTCAGCTGAATATTTACAAATTTCTGAAGTGCTGAACCTCTTCAAGCCGTTCTGCTTTCATCTGTAATATCTCAGTGCTTCTGAGATTTTCCTGCAGCTATCCTAAATTAACAAGGATCGGAAGCCAGGCTTCATCTGTAACCCTAAAGGTCAATCACATCATTTTGCTTCAACATGCCAGACAAGACAAAAACAAACATACAAAGTTTCTCAAAGGAATATGAATGAAGAGCCCTCTCCCAAAGGCAAGTAAGAAGCCCTAAGTAAGAAGGATGATTTAAAGTAGTTATTTCTGTCTGTCTAGATAGCTGTAGCATATGCAATGCCTGGGTGCAAGACACCCAGTGGACTCCATTTAAACTCCATGTTTGCAAGCTGTGTTTTCTCAGCAGTTAAAAATAACCAAATATAAAGAAGTATCATGAAAGCTTTTCCAGGGACCTCACTTTCTAGCCAGTATTCAACTCTCAAAGTAACATCGCTCATTTCTAATTCATGTACTTCTCATTGGCTTTAACAGCACTTTACTCCAAATCTGCAGTTTCTCTTCTGCCTAAAGCACTCATTTCCATTACCTCAAGAGGTATCAAATTCCAAATTTTTGCTGCAGCTTCAGGTTTTCACACTCAGGTTACAGACACCTCATTAGCCTCCCCACATCTGGTTCAGGCTACAAGGTGTTCATTCTGCAACACGCCAGAATCAGTCAACACCACTGTCTGGTTACGTACAGGCTCCAAAATGTCTCATGTATAAGAAAAAAAAAGAAAGAAAAAAAAATTAAATTAAGCAGATGGCCCACAGAGCAATGAGATTTGCAATTTTCGTCTTGGAAAATTTCTGGCAACCCCAGTTCCAAAAATAATACTAGGAATAGCCCTCTGTGTGGGAAGGAAGAATTTTCTAAAAACCTTTGATCTTTGTGTTCCAGAGAAGGGAACTGACACATTAATCAGAATATATTGCTGAATGGGGTTACTCTCTAACACCACAGGGCAAAAACCAACAGGTATTTAAACATGGGTGTCCAGCTCCTGAAAGAAATTTACTGTGTTGCTTTTTTTTTTTCCCCTGGGATATTTTTTCTATTAACAAAGCAGAAATATATCAGTTCAACTTTTCTGTAACCCCTACTTATCATCTCTCCCCTAAATCACTGCTCATCTCCTACTAAAATTTCTTTCTAACAGTTCTCACCCAGAATTTACACAGGTTTGTATCAGGCCTTTTTTACTATGTGTGTATGACGAAAATTTCCAAATATAATGAATTTATCTATGGCTACAAGCCTCATTTCACAGGTGTGCACTTGGCGAGAACTTTGGTGGTTATGCTGAAGCAATAAATCCAGGTAGTCAACACTCCAGAATAACCTTGGAGCATCCCAAAACTCTGCAGGATAAATGTCACTCACACACACCTCCCCTCCCACCTAGGTTTCATCACAATCCAGAACTGACAGGAAAAACACTTTCCAGATTGGACCCCAGCACACACCCTCCTTTCCATAACTTATCACCACTCACAGAGGTCACCTATGGAGACACCCACACCTCTCCATCTCCTCCTTCACCTGATCGGTGTGAAGGGCCCTTGTCATCTAATTCCTCCTTTTGAGGAGAATGCCTCATTTTGGAAACAGCACCTTCAAGCTCTCCCTGGCCCTTCTCTCCATCCTCCAGCAGCAGCACAGCCAAGTCCCCAGACACAGGAGTACAGGGAGCTCACACCCCCCTCCCAAATTGCCTCTGTCTGTAGAGGCCACAAGCTGACAGCATTTGTTTGGATTCCATTCCTGGACAAGACCTTGCTTGAAGCATTTGATTTTCTCCACTTCTTCCACTTCCCTTCTGTAACATGAAGCAATACTTTTTCCCCTATAAAAACTGAAATTTGGAGCATGCAACCTAAATTTCAAGGTATTTATAATTTTTGGTCCATGCACTCTCAGCAGTACCTTGCCAAGCACTACTTGCTGCTGGGAAGGCTGACAAAATGTGATCAGCCATAAACAAATGAACTTTAACTTCACTATAGGATGGAAAATAGAAAAAGGAAAAGGGAAAAAACAAATGGAATCAAACATTTGTCACTTCTGCAGTGGTGTGGGATGATAACCCTGCTCAGTGACAGCTCACTCACAGACTGGTCTGCTATGTCTATCAGCAGTTTATGGCAAGTAAAAAGCCAGGAGGAAGGGAAGACAGGTTATCAGCTCTCTTTGGAGATAAGAGAGTGAGGGGGAAGGGTGGAAAACACATCTCCAGTTCTCCAAAGACAACTTTAGCCCAGGGAGCACACATTCTGTGTGGCTTTACCCATTGACATGATTGCAATAGACACATGTGTTGAGCTGCTTATTGATGCTTACATCATATAGAATATGAAGGGATACAGGAAAGCAGAAAGTCTGCTACCCAGTTTGGATAGCTGGGATTTGGCACAGCTGTCTGACCTATATTAACTTTCCATCCACTGGAGTACTACTTGGAGGAGATTCTTAACCACTGTTTTTGTATCCTGTGCTTCTAGTTTGTGAAACAAGTTAATTCACAAAAAATCTGAGTTACCTCAGAGGAAGAGAATTATGAGAGACTTCCTCTGTCTGGATCTGATAATTCATTATCCAGTGCAGGGGAATTTGCTTATAAGTAAAAAACACTAAGGAACAATTGTCTTCAGCAGTAGCTTCATGGAGCTGCTGTGGAGCTGGCCCAGACCCCCTGCCATGACCTTATCCTGTTGACCAGCTCCCAGGAAGGCAGGATGCTCCCTGAATGCCAGAGCAATACCCTGCAGCTCTGCCCCTGCCCTCTAGACCCCTCCCCATGAATCTGGCAGTGTTTTCCAGCAGCACCCAGCATCTCCCACGTCTGCTGCCCTGGAGAGCATGTGTGGCCATTGCACTGCATACCATTACACAAGGGCTCAGCACCACTGACTCTCCTGCCCTGGGAACTGGAGAATCCCACTGAACAACAGGAAGTATTAAATCAGCATCTCCTCTGGAAAAACACCACAAGAAACCACCCACGGGACTCTTCTGCTCTTGCTCTTTTGGCCCTGAAACCACCTTCCTCAGCAAACGAACCTTCTCTGACAGGAAATGCTGCCTTTGTCCATCCCACAGTCTCCAAAACATCTGCACATGCTGTCAGTGTTCTGGGGTAGGCAGCATCCCCCCTGTGCCAGAAGGAAGAGGCTCCCTCAGCAGGAAGAGCCCTTTCACAAGCACTCTGCTCTTCCCCTGCACAGATTAACCCAGCCTTGGACCTACAAACACAAAGGCCACACCTGTCCCGCCAGTGATCTGATTTCTGCAGAAATGCCAGGGCTAGAATAACTTGAAGAATGTGGGCTGCTCTTGTAAACAGCCTATCTCACAATAACATCAGTCCTGGCATTCCCACTGCAGGGCATCAGCAGCAAGAACTGCCAGGTCTGGGCTTTGGGGAAAGTGGAACCAAGTTAAACACACATCCAGCAGAGTTGGGGCAGGGACAGGAGGCAGGAAGGTCTGGTCCAGGAGGGAAGACTGGAAGCAGTTGGATATCTCAAGCTAGAATTGAAAACACAGAGGGGAGCTGAAAACACACTTCAGATGCAAGCTGACATATAAAAAGAAAGGTGATGAGGAACCAGAGTATAGCCACTGCCTTAGTTCATGCCATGTAAAAATGTTTATCTAGGTATCAGGAAAAAGAATACCCAAGTTCAAGGTAATTTTCCTTTGGGAATTCAGGATTCTCCTCAGGAGAATTTTAAAAGGACATATAATAATCTGGCATGTACCTATCTCAATCAGACGGCTGGAATATATAAATTTTTAAAGTATCTCTCAGTGCAGCATTCACAGGAATCTATGATCCTTGAGAGTTAATTACAATTTCTGAAAGATCATGAGCACTTCTATTTCAGAAAATTTTCCAGGCCAGATCATTTGCCCCAGCTCTTAATGAACCACTGCAATTGCTAGCTGCCTTTTATATAGAAAACAAGCATCCTGTTTGTGCTCTGAACATGTTTTTCTGTCCTTCCTCGAGTGCCCAGGGCTGGCCACTCTTGGGGACCTTTATTGTAACTGGATACAGCTGCTCTCTGTGTCAGTTGCATAAAAACAAAAACTGAAAGCAAACCTCCTCCTCCCCCAACACCATTAATCATGTGTTTTCTAGTGCACACAAACATTACTAAGAGCAACAAATACAAAAACAATAACAAAAAGCCTGGGGCAAATAGGTTTTTTCACTAGAAAATCCAAATGTAGTTTCTGCAGTGCACTGCATGTCCACACTGTTATTGCAAGGAGCTTCAAAGGAACAGAATGGCAGGCAATAGTTCGTGACACATCTGGTATTGGGCTCAAGTTTATCTGGGAGGGATCTAATTGAAACAAAAAATTCGTAATTAAGATTGGAATCCGTAACAACCTTCCCAGCACCCAAACAGGAAATTCCAGGTAGGAAACTGCTTCTCTGCCTCCTCCTGAAACCAGAAGTCAAAGGAGCCCTGTGCTGGCCAGGTACCTCTGATTTTGTGCTGTCCCTTGGCACCCAGTTGAACCCAATGATATAGACATGGGAAAAGAGATGAAGAAGAGCTGTAGGACTGGTATCATGGACATCTTTGAAAACAGAGGAGAAGAAAACTGATCTGTAGAGCAAGCTCAGTGTGTCAGGGCAGACAGGCAGCCACTGATGCACCACTGTCACCATCAGCCTTCTCCTCAGCTGGTACCTCCAGCTTCTGCCTAATTTACTGCTCCCACCCAGGGCACTCCTGTGCCTCTGATGATTTCCTCATGCTGGGAAACATCCCTCATTTCAACTGAAGCATCTTTTACTTGAGAAGCATCCACAAGTCACTTGATGAAATCTACATAAGCACTTGACACCTTGTAGGATAAAAATAGCCAAAGGAAACTGGGATTAATCCCAAAACACACTAGACAATCCACATTATTCAGATGGTGATATACCTGCCTCATTCCCAGTCCTTCATCTCCTCAAGCAAGATAAATGGCAAAGAAAACAAACCAACACTCTCTAAACTTTCCTTCTGCAAGGATCCAGTTTCCATGAGACTACCCTGCCTTGGCTGTGAGCTGGAAAATAATAAACAAGAGCTCTGTTCTTTCTCAAGGGCCAAGATGAAGAAGCTGTGAAGAAGAATGAAAAAGCCCATGACTCCCTACATTTTCCAGGCTCTGCTCCAGGCTGGCTGTTTATATCTGAAGTTGTGAAAGAAGTTGTGACCAGAAACGGTTCTGGTCACATGTCACAACACAGGCATCTTCCAGCATCTTCCCCATCCGCCTCCCTGAATCAGCACCACAGCAAATTCCCAGCCCAGCAAGGTTTCCCATCTCTCAGTGCCACAGGAGGTAGCACACAGCCCAAAACGTGACAGTCAGAAATGTCCTGAGTCCCCGAGAACGAAGCAGGAAGCCAATCATCTCTCCAAGGAGCCAACACCAATGTTTGCCTTTGGAACTTCAGTTCCTGCATGGAAAAGACATGAAAATCCAGGCTGGTCCTCTGCTCTTTCCCTGAAGGATGAATCAAGTCCCTCCATTCTATTTTTAGCTGAAACCACAATGGGAGGTCTGCAAGGGTGGAAAAACCTGGGAACTCTGAGAGGCAACCTACATCCTGTCTGGGCTGCATCTACGTGACTCAGCAAGGGGGTAAGATCAGCATCTCTGGTAACCAAGAACCTCCCCCTCTCCTTGAAAAAATGTGCAGTTGTGGCACAGCCAGACTCTGAGCAAGCTGTGTATTTGGAGGTGAAATAAAAATACTTTCCTTATCTAGCAGATTACAGCAAGGCTTTCTCAGCAAGGACTGTGAGATGTCAGCTGTCTCAGGGAAGCAGCTCTAACACCACAGCTTTTATGGCAAAATGGTTTCCTGCATATCAGCCAGGGAGGGATCCAGCATTCACTGAAACCTCTGTCTTGGAAACATTAAGAAAAGACCAAGAATGCGTCTCTCGATCTCATCCATTCTTGGTGTATGCACCAAGAGCTGTTCCTCCTCACACCCCACTTGTGGGTTTGGTTAGGTCTAACCAGAATTACAGGGTGGCCAAGAGTGGCTTTACAGATGAGCCTGACAGCATCTGGCAGGGGAAGGACATGAATTGCAGGTGTCAATTCACAACAACACGTTTAGAGCAAACATTCACAAGCTTGCTAATGAAGAGATAATTCTTGTCCTCCTGCCAACATACACAGCTCAGCCCCCCTTGTGGAGTGGTGGAGCCTCTTTCCTTCTGCAGTTACCTGCAATGAAAATGTGCACAGCTAACCCTCCCACCTGCACGGGAGTTTGAATAGCTACAACACTGAAATTAATTTAAAAAATTAAGAAATAGATGGATTTCACATCACTGGAGAGGCTCATGCTCTTGAGAGCAGGGCAGAGAAGCCCTGTTGGTCCATTTCCCACTGCCACCCTTCTGGCATACATGGCTTTTTTAATTTCTTTTTTTAACATTTTCTGTGGAAGACAACTTACTGGGCTCTTTTAGTCTTCTAAACGGAATAATTCCAACAAGACATGGTGTGATGTGTGGCAAAGCACACTTCTAGTGCCTTTGTACCTTTTCATCTTACCAGTGAGGTGAGTGCCTGATGCCCAGGAGAGTCTGACCACGGGCATGAACCAAGAGCAGGGAACTCTCATTCCTGCTTTCACCTTGCTGAACATGTACAATCCCAGTAATTTATTTACCACATCAGTGCATGCACTGCAGGCTCTATGAGATGAAAGAACTCCAAAAGTTTGTACACCTGTTACTGGCTCTGAGCATCCCATCCTCTAGCACAGAGCAGAATTGCACACGGGCTCTGTGCAGATTACACATGAAAAAAATCATTATTTAGAGGGGGGAAAAAAAGCCATAACCACCATGAAAGAGGAAAGCTGTTAGATGGGGTTTTTGTGCTTATTCACTCAGCTAAGGTAAACTTCTTGCCTTGGACCTCCCATAGCACAGCCAGAAGTAACAGCTTTTCTTTCTCAGGACAGAGAATCTTCTCATCTTCTTGCTTCAACAACTTTGGATTGGGTATGAGCAAATAACATCAATCATTTCTGCCTGATTGCTACCTTGCTGCTTAAGCAACAAATAATGTGATTAATTAAATTTTGAGGGAGAAAACAAAGGCTTTACTGAACACAAAACATCAGCTAAGCACTGTGAACTTTTCTTAAATTCCCTAGAAATGAAAAGCAGCTGCCTGGCACCAATTCCCCCAGCAGCAGTAACTGCAGCATTTGGAGCAGCTCTGGGTGCTTCTGAAAATAGATGCGATCTTGTGCCAAAGAAAATAATCCCTTAATTTTAAAGGTGTCTGAATATAAAAAAGGCTGCAAATGAGAGTGTCTGGGGAGGCACATATAACGCATCGCCTGGTGTCTAAAACAGCCTTTACTTTCCCTCTCCAAGCATAGGCAAGTGGAACTTGACTTAATTTAAACTGCTAACTTGTAGAGTTCAAATAAAAAACCTTTTCGCTTGATGTTCAGTTTGCCACTGATTTCAGTTCTTTGGGCTCAGGTCACTCAAAAAAAAAGGGAAAAATTAAAATCTTTCCTAAATTCTAGCAATATTCCACGGCAAGGAAAATTTTCTCAGTTCCTCAGCAGCTCCATGCTGGCAGAGGTTTGACTAAATTTTTTAACAGGATATTTTAGCCTCTCTACACAGCAGTGGTATACACTGTCATTGTCTGCTTGGGTGAAACCAGATGAGATGAAAAATTGGCCAAAAAAAATACATTTTTCTTATTCCTGGGTCACTCTTCTGATCTATGTTAAAAGTAGCAGGAAAAGTCTGGCTAGAAGCAACCTGGAGGGGCTCAGTAGTGAATGTGGGAAGGGAATATTTGTGCTGAGGAGGACTTGTACCATTCTGGGGAGGGCTGAAGCTCCTCTGCCAGGATACCGCCCCTAAGAGAAAGGAGCAATAGAGAAATCTTCTGACTGCTCACACCACAATGCTCTGCTAAACCAATGGTGAATCAGTGACTCAATACACAAGACTCTGGAACAAATTTTAGAGAGAAAGTAGGGAAAAGTCTCACCAGAGCACATCATGAAACTCTGGAGTTATTTAAAGCACAGAAAACACCAAGAATGGCCCATGAAATGGCAGCTGTTTGGGACTGGTCTGTCATAAGCTACTCTAAAGAAAGCACTGAATATCCTAATTATATTGAAAATTATACAGGTCACCTTCCATATTTAGTACAGAGTGGCTCAGAGATAGCCAGGGGACAGGACACACTTTTACTTCTTTAGCACGATGCCACCCAGCTCCATATGCAGTCTTGGCCTTCTCCCCTGTAATTTAAACTACAATAAGCTATAGCTCTGCATTCAAGGAAAAAGGAGGGGTGAGGGAATGAATCCAGACCTTTGTGGGGAAGGTTGCAGTGAAAAGGCTGGCTGCCTTTCTGTGGTTACTGAGGTAATGAAACTTCAACAGGGGCTTACACAATGTCAGAGTGGAAGAAATTCAAAGCATCTAGGAGAAGGGTTTTAAGTTACTCAAAAGCCTTACTGATAGGATTTCAGAGCCAGCTACTCTGTTTGGACACCAACGTGCAAGTGAACACATCTTTCCAAACCACACGCAGCCAGGCTATTCATACTCCCAGTCCTGTCCCAGCCATTCATAAGCAGGAGGAGTGTGAAGCAGCAGGGCAAATCAAATAAATGACTTCATTCCTCTAGGGATATGAGCAAATGAGAACAAAGAAGCAAACAGTTACGAATTCAGGGTGCCATATTTTTGGCAAGTTTTCTTCTACTGGGGGACTAAAAAAGATTCAAAGAAAAATGAGTTACACTCATTCCTAAAGCCCTGCACACATGAGTGCACACCAGTGTGTATGCACAAGCAAGCTCCAAGATCTCCCAAATTTACAAGCCTCCCTGCCCAGCTCTGTGGAAGATATCACACAGCAGTTGAACACACTAACACTTGTGCATTGGATACAAATATATATGTCAGGGGTAAAGTAAAGCAAGGTTTGGGGTACTGCATCCCATGCCAGGGAATTGTATCCTTTTTGCTAAGGCAAAGGCCAAAAGCTCTTGGAAAGCCTTACTTTACAGTAGAAAAGGTATTTATGGACAGGCTAAGACACTCCCAATTGCTAACCTGGGACCCATCAAAACACCAATCATTGTGAATTTTCTTCTGCAGCAATCCATGTCTCTGTAGATCAGAAAAGAATTGTCTATGCTTGCTGCTGAAGAATCAATGTCCTATTGTAAAGATGAAATCTTCTACTATGAACTAGGAAAAACTGCAATAAGAAATTTAGGACATGTTTCAGTCATGTGAAAACCCAATGCACATTACCTGAGAACAACCCTGGTTCAACCTCTCTGCCTACCTGGCCTGGAGGATGAGTCTGTCCTAGGAAGGACCAAATCCCCTGTGAGACAGCACTGGCTCCTCCATACACCTGGCACACAGGCTTTAGGGAGTGAAAGCAAAACCACAAGGCCTTCAAAACCTTCAAAAGAGACAAGCTGAGAGACATGAACAGCAGCTGTTTGCTTTGCACAGGGTTGAGACCCTGTGAGGTATTACCATCAGCTCCCTCTCTCCCAGCCATGGTGAGCCTACCTGGCTGCTTCAGCCCCAGCATGAACTCCTGCTCTAGTTTTCTGCAGGAAGAAGTTCAAATACAACCTTTTGGCAAGTTCCTCCTTTCAAAACAAACCAAACCCATCACTACTCATCCTCCCCAAACCCTGCTACAGGCAAGTGCCTCTCAATATAACACCATCTCCATGACCTCCTCCTCCAGTTTGGCACAGGAGTCTACCAAACACATTTGATGCTGTGACTCCTTTCCCTGATCCCTTTGCCACTTCTCTTCCCTGCCCCACATTTCTCACTTACACTTCTCTTTCCATTCTCCCATGGGTGGAAGACAAACTGAAATATGCTTCAGAGCTGAATTTGAAATCAAGCAGAGTATCAGCCTTCCAAAACAAATCTCAGTGGATGTTGAAATAATTATTTTTCCAGCAATGATTTTTTGTTTGTTTGTTTTAAGTAAAGCAATATGAAAAATAGATGAAGTCTTGCTGGAAAGGGAGAATCCCTCTCAGCAATTCTCCTCAAGCTGAGACAGGATGAGCTGTCAGCCCTGCTCAGCCCCATGGCTGATGGGTCTGACTGTCCTTGCAGTAGCTCATGCTGATTGTAGGGGTCTTGCTAGTGAGGTTCACCAGAAAAAAATAGGGGTGTGTGTAGAAAAGATTCACAGGGTAATTTATGGTGAGCTATAGAATGGGATATATGGCATTGGGCAGTGGTGTGACAGAGAGATGTGACTGAGTTTAGGATATTAGGACATTTAGGACACTTCGCCCTTCATCCTCAGTCAGATGTATCCTATGAGATGAAAGCTGCTGCCCTTGGAATGTGGCTTTCCACATTCAGCCCAGGTCCCAACCAGAAAATGTTTGTAACTCAGGAACCACTCCAAAGAAAACCCTTGAGTCACATTTCTTACAATGATCCTGTCAGGCTCTGAAGGCCCAAAACAAGGAGAACCATTATTCTGCAGCCTGGCAATGATTTCAGACTCCCACTCATCTGAAATGCTCAATTTCCCCAGATCCCAGGGACATTATCAGGTTTTGAGGGCCCTTTAAACAGCAGCAGGAGCAGCTCAAGGAGAAACATCTGGAATAAACATACCAAAGGTACTGAAATCAATGAGATCTCTGCAAAGGTAGTAAGCAATACCTGACTGCAAATGTCTGCTGTATGGAGCACAGACACTGCTCTGCTGCCTGTGAAAGAGCTTTAACAAAGGGCTGGAAGCTGCCCTGCCCTGAGCCTCCATGGCTGACATCCATGTCTCCTCTTTCATGTCCAGGACAGCTGTGACAGTGAATTGTCACAGCTGTATGGCTGCTCTCCTCTGAGGGGACAGTTAGCTCATGCCCTGCTAATAAGCCAGGCAGCACTGCTGACTCTGAGCAAACTGCTCCATAATTGGCCTTTTGCAGAACAGGACATCTTTAATTAATCTGCTACTGTTTATGTGTGCTGCTCCTGCTGGAGCTCACTCACAGAGCAGACACCACACAGTTCATCTGACATTCCCCAAATATGTGATGTCAGTCATGTCTTAGAGCGCCGAGTTCCTGGTGTGCAATTACTGCACATCAAACTCATTCCACAGATGGGCAAATCAGGGCACAGAGTGCTGGGCTGCAGCAAACCCAGCCATTCCTGTCCTGCCTCACAGGCTCTTCTGGTGTCTGGGTCACACGCTCCCAAATAAAACACACTTGGGACTACCAGGCAGTTGCTAAGCCTGAGGTCTGCCAGATCTCATCTGAGCACTGGACAGAATGAAAACCCAACAGATTCAACACACACGCTTCAATGCACAATGCAGCTGTGCTTTAGTAAGTCATCAGGCATCAACCTGAGTCATTAGAACAGATGTAAGTCCACAGCAAGTACAGGCACCACTTCAGCTCTTTTTCTTTCTGAATAAGCTGAATCACACTCCCTTCCATTTATCCTTATTCAGTTTATAACAATTTCCATCTCAGTGCTTTCAGATTAAAGGACGGATACACCTATACCACTGGACATTTTACACAGTTTTTTTGCTTATTTCAGCAGCTCTAAAATCCAGACACCTGTGAGGACTCTGCTAAATCCATCACCAACTTACAGTGCAGTCCATCAGTCAGATCAGTTGTCCTCAGAATGGACCAAGATCAAAGCGTGCAGCTCAGAAGGCTTCAAACCCTGCTATTTTCAGCAGCCTTTGGTACATATCTCTGTCTGAAATTCCCTAGCACTGACATCCTTCTGTTGTCACCCCTCACCAGTTGGACAAAGTCTCTGATTGCACTCAGCAGCCCCCTGGCTCTGAAACAAGAGATAGTCAAGTGTTGCTTTTTGGCTTACACTGCTAAGCAAAAGCAGATCTAGTTTTCCATGCTCAGGACTGCTAAAGCACTAAGTGTAGATAAGAGCAGAGGGCCAAGCTCGCTGGCACATAAAAGGGAGAATACAGCACAGCCAAAATTCTACTGCAGTTTTGCTACAGGGAAATCTACAAGAATAACCTCCAAAATGCCTGATGATCCTCCTGACACAGAGGAAATACTATGAAAAGAAAAGCAGATTTTCCCTTCCTTGTCTTCCTACAATCTTTACCTTTCCAACCCTAGGACTCAAGAGCAAACAGCAAAATTAAATACAGTTGAACTCTCAGCTGTCTGAGCTTAGCTCTCCTCCCTCAATAGCAGAGAATAACTTCCAAGGCTGTCATTAAGTGGCTTAAATAAGATGGGCAGTAAAGTGGTTCATACAATGCACTATTGACCCAGCTGTACCACTGGCCAACTGGCACTTAAAAGCACTGATAGCAACACCAGCATTGTGTTTCACTTGGCACAGTAATCCTGATCACTTCTCAAACACAACCCTTTCTAGGCTTGAGTACATTCTTGCCTCAATGAAATAATCCCTCACTCAGGGGCTAAGCACTGCTGGCTCTTATACCTGAGCACTCACTCCCATCTCAGGTGTGCAAACACCAGGAGGGTTTTCCTGTTCATCTCCCCAGCTCCATGCACATCTGTGCACTCGAGAAGAGCCAGTGACACACACCTAGAGCATGCAAGAGCTCAACTGGCAATCCTACTTAGCAGGACTTTGTTATTCAGCCCAGGTTGGCTGCAACACCAAAGCAACCCCAAAGGGCAGCACAGAAGATCCCAAAGGACCTGGAACCCTTTCTCAGCAGGTTTCCACCTCTTAGGAGCTGAGCTGTAACATCCACCATGTAGAATAGCAGCAAAGGGACAGGAATGCAAACAATAACCCTGAAACATGCAAACCTTTGCTATCTAATACTTCTCAAAAGCATCATGAAGGACACTATGGCTTCTATACTGTGTTTTTCAAGATAACTGAGTGTAGTGATTGCTGGCAACTCACTGACAGCTTTAAGTGCTGTAACTTTCAAAGTGAAAGTCCAGATGAATGGTTATGCAGGTCTCTCTACCTGGTTTGGTATGATTTGATTCAAAAAGAATTAGAAGATAAAAATAGCGTATTTACGAGTCTGTCATCTAGCCAGATTTCGCAGCAAGGATCCAAAAATATATTTGGAAAACACAGTGATTAAAGAAACAGTGATTTGGAGTTAAAAACGCCACTGTGGAAAGCCTTGAGATACAGTGCAAAAGACATTTTCTAGGGACTGTTTTGTTGAACAACCCAAACAGTAATCAGGTTGGAATGAGTCTCCCAAGATGGGAAAATCTCTTTTGTTAAGCTCAGATCGGAGTTTGGCAACATTCAAGGAATCAGAGCCTAGTCCAACTCCCAGAGCTTCATCTATCACACGGAAGAGTCCAGCTGCCAAAACTGAAACTGTCCTGCACATCCCAGGCCATGGGGAGCTAAAGCCTTGTCCTGTACAAAGCAGTGCCTTGCAGAGCTGCCTCCTCTCACAGCCCAGGCACCAAGGAACAAGCAGGCACTGGTGTGCTTTTGTTACACCCAGGTCACTGAGGCTACAGGAATGAGACCTAAATCCAGCATTAAAGCACTGGGTGTGCACAGGATCTGCCCCTTTAGAGGGTGGCGAGTCTGGTCAAAGAATGCTCAGATTATAGGGAGAGAGATTCAGCCAGATTGGGTGGTGGAAAGCAAACTCTAGCAGCAGGAAGGGTGGCTGGGAGGGCACACAAAGGTTAAGATGATGGCAGACAGGGGTGCAATAGCTTCAGCTCCCCCATGCAGGAGAAACTGCTGCATGAGGCCAGTCTGAGCAAGGCTTCAGCTGGAACTCAGTTGGTGATTACAGCCCAGAGACGAACATCACCTGGGGAAACAGCTCTGCAGGAGCCTGAGGATGTCCTCTGCATCCTCACAACACACAGGACATGCCTGCAGTGAGCTACCACAATCTTGCAGCCCAGCCTAGGCTGCACAGAAGGGACGTGCAGTGACAGCTGAGTGGACAAGCTGCTTCCGAAAGTGGCACATGGCTGTTTTATTTGCTATTTGTCTGCCTTGTAACAAGAATCCAAGGTGAAACCAAGTTTTACAGAGCAGCACCCCAGTGAGCCAAGGTAGCTGGCTGGAGGAGACTCCAGAGAACAGCAGAGCCACCTGGGTCCCAGGGTGCAGCACGTATGTTAAAGAAAATGGAGTAGGGCTGCCAACCAAGGAACCACCATCGGCCAAAAGACTATTATTTGAAACAAAGGGAACAGTGGTGACCAGCTTCCCCAGCAGCCCACAATGGGATCTGCAGCTAGAGCAGCACCCTGCTGTGCCTACACACAGCGTGCTGAATGCACCAGGGTAATTAAGAGCACAAGATGCACCAGCACCACTCACTCAGCAAACCCTGTCCCAACCATCTGCTCTCAGCAGCACAGATCAGGACTCTGCATCATCACGCAATAAAAGCCTCTCCCAAAGCAGCATGAGCTCCCTCTACAAAAATAGCCTTTCCTCAGCTCAGTGCATCTCAAACTCTTGGTAAGCAGCCTGCAAACACATCCCCAAGATCAGTGCTGCCCACAGGTAAGAAAACTCCTGTCCATTCTCAGCCCCTGCAACAGAGAGACCAGCAGCTCCATAAATAGGAAAAATAGGATAGGATACAACATTTTCCTCCCTTTCACTAAAATATTTTGCTTCACAGATCCTTTGGATGAGGCTGACGGCCCTGGATGGGGAAGTGTTTTCCGGCAGCAGAACAGTGCAACATACCACAGGTCAGTGCTCTTCCTTTCAGACTATTTCAGTGAAACTTTGCAGTTTCTCATCTGCTTCCAAGGACACAGAGTAACTCAGGTCACAGATGCCCCAGAATAAATATACACCTTAGAACAGACAGTGCCTTGGCAAAAACCACTTTAAAAGCAGCTTTCTAAGCAAGGGAACCAACAGACTGTGCTTCAGTCCCTAGGCAGTCACAGCAACACCTTCAGCAAATATTTTGAAGGATATTTTCCAAGCTCTTTCTCTCTGTACCCCACTGATCTTTCCTAGGAAGGAATATGGCTGGCTCCATCTTCAAAAGAAGTTGTACCTGCAGCCCTGGGCAATGAACTTCAGCACATCTCCCCACTGCACCCTGGGGAGTGCAGCCCTGACCTCAAAGAGCTGTGGTGGAGGCAGTGCCCTACCTGCAATACTTTGAGGCAGGATTTGCCCACCCCTTTATTTCAGGCAGAAGGCTCTGCAGATTCATGCAGATTCATCCCATTTCTAATTTTGACAGGATACAGCAAGGTCTCAGGCTCATCTTTCTGCAGGGATATGATGTGAGATCAAGGCCACCACTGCAGTCCTTTGGAAAACCCATGGTGAAATGCAGCAAGTTAGTGTCTAACAAGCAGTTCTGTGATTTTTCTGATTTTTTAACTTGGGAACACCAGGTACATTCTGGTGGTGCAGACAGTCAATTTCTGACAATGTCCCTTCATTTTCCTCTCCTTTACAAATTTTCTGTGACCTCTCAGATCTTCCCATGACCCTTACTAAAACCTTTAGTGCTGCAAAGTCAGGATTTTCTCCTGCCCATGGCTAACCCACATGGGAAACCTGCTGACTGCTCTGCAGCCCTAGTGCTGGTGACATTCTCCTGAGCAGCCTGTCTGCAAACTCTGCCTGACCTGAGAAACAGCATTAGGGCAGGGAGCAGGGGACAGTGGCCACTGCCAGCAAGGCCACCTCTCAGTGGCCAGCCTGTCACCTCCGTGCTGCGAGGGGACACGTTCCCTGTCACAACAGCATAGGGGAGGTGCTGTCCCACACCCTATCTGCTTCCCATCCCAGCATGAGCACAGACTCAGCCTTTCATCCAATCCTGAAAGAACGTGTTTTTCTCCTCTTTTTTTTTTTTTTTTTTTTTTTAAAGTGAACAAGAAGCTACAAGTGAGTATTTGGCCTTCACAACTTACGGGCTGCAGCCAAACCCTGCCATATGTTCCAGCTAATACATGTGGGCTTTGCTTCTCATCCAAGAAAGAAAAAAAAAGGACATTTATGAGTTGGGATTCAGCAGAATCATGTGGGAAGGAAGGGGTGGGGAAGTGATGCTATTTTTGCTGCTATAATTATTTGGTGGCCAAATCCCTGACCCTTGACGTCAGCCCTGGAGGGGCTGTTTAACTGTCCAGTTGTCATGGAAAGGAGAAGGACTGGTTGGGAGGTACAGGCTGATGAGGAACAGCTCTTTGCTGCCTGAACCCACCCACAGGCAGACCCCCTGCCTTCGTTAGTCATCACCAGCTCATAGCCAAGAAATAAAAATGTCAATACATTATTGCTGATACATTGGCTGGAAACAAAAGCATCCAGAGAAGTTCTTGCCCTCCTTCCTGCCATCCATCACTGTTGAAACCCACTGGCCAAGTCCTGATCTCAGCTTCCCCAGTGCTAGGGCAGAGAAACTCCCTGGCCCTCAGCTGGGTCACTCTGGGTTCACATAAATTTATCCAAACTCAGCCTGGCCTCAGTCCAGACTGCACACATGGAAATTTGCCCTGTGCAGAGTATAGGGGTTCCTACTCCTTGGGAACAAACCCAATCACAATGACTAATTCATACCACCTCCAAAGGAAAAAGCTAAGATAAATAACCCCTCAATTCCTTGCTCCAGACGTCCAGCAGTGCTTTGAGCCCAGAACCCTGCTAGCAAGGCTCCAGCAGGGCTCAGGAGGTTGGCAATAAATGTGTCAGCTACTGACAGGATGGTTTCTCACCACTGCTGGTGCCATCCACGATGAAGTCACCAGCTGTACAAGGAAATGGGAATAATCCTTGCTGAAACCTCAGAGAGTACTGGGCAAAAGTCTGCTAAGCAGGGCTAAGTCGCATTGCTCATTCACATGCAGTTCATCATCAGCTGCCGTTTGTTATTCCTGTGGCCAAGGACAACAAAAGGGCTCTGCAGAAGCCAGAGCAGAGCTCTGGGACGTATGGATGAGATTTAACAGGCAGCACAAAAAGCCACTTAACAAATCCCAGCACACCAAGGCACATGGACAGGGCAGCTCAGCAGCAAGGCTCTGCCAAGGAGCCAGCAGGGGCAGGTGCAATAACCACAAGAAACTGAGGAGATTCACAAACAGGGAAGGGTTCCTTGCTGGGTCCCATCTCAGCAGCAGGACTCTGAGCTCTCCTGCACTACTGGTGCCCAGTTTTGTTCCACTTGGGATATTATCCTGCACAGGGAGGCCTTTAGATCAAGGTCTCAAAAAATCCACTCAAACCACGTAAGTCACACCTGTCTCAGCCATCATCCAAGCCACGTCACCAGAGATTGCCAAGAAATGAGGAATTCAGCGTTACCTTGTTTTCTCCAAAAGACTGAGAAATATTGCAGGCTGGGACCCACTGCAAGTATATTTTGAAGCCCTGGCACGACTGCATAGCCATGAAGTGAGACAGAGGAATTTGGCAAGACAAAAAGAGCAGCCCTGGCTAGCAAATGGATGATAACAAGGCAGTATGAAATAAGCTTAGTGGGTCTAAGACCAGTATGTGTTTACTGGTTGTGTCCTGATTTGCTGGGCAGTGCTGTGCTAATTTACTACCAGTTGGAATGATGTGGCAAACTGCAAACACCTTAGTTTTGCTTTTGGATTTGCTCTATTTAAAAATAAAAAAAACCCAAACCCAAACACTCAAAAAGCAAAAGAAAACATCAGAAAATCACTACAGCTAGTTTTTAGTACATCACAAGCCATAGTCAAGTCCAAAAAGTCAAGACTGTGACTCCTGTGAAGACAGTGAGACACCTTCACCACAAAGATGTACCTAGTCTGCATTTGCTGGCAGCAGAATTGAACCACTGGGTCACCTCTTTCCCTCTCTGACAATACTTTAAACTCTAAACATTTTAGAAGCATTTCATTTGAAATGGTCAGCAAGAACAGGAGCAGGGGCAGTTGTGTCAGTATCTCGGGCTTAGGGTAGGACGAAATATTGCTCTGAAGTCAGGATACTGACCCAACCATCAAGGCACAGAGTTCTCCATTCCCCATAAACTGAGTTTATTTTTGTCTTAAATAATTTTAACTTTCTGAGCACTAACATTTACCCTCTGCTGAGGAGTAGGAATGCTTTCTCAGAAAACCTAAATAAAGAGACGTTCCAAGAGATTAATTCTGGGATCTGTTTATTTATCCTGTATCTGAGTAATACCAATTCTCAAGATTGAAGATAAATAAACACCACTAATAGTAAAAATTCAAATAATAATGATTATCTGACAGTTTTACTATAGGTCTTTGTCTGAGATGTCACATAAATCCTGCAAAAACAAGACCAACTGCACAGGCAGACCTTGGGACAGGTGGTGCCTGTGGTGAGAAAACAGCTGCTCCCCCAAAGACTTCAAAGTTAGAGTCTTTACACATTATCCTGTGTCACTGCCCAAGAGATGCTGCAAGTGAAACCATATTTCCCCAAAGGCTGTGGCTCACCCCAGGGCAGGACCCCATTATCTGCTTAGCTCCATGCAGCATTGTGGCATGAAGGAAAACTGAGCAAAATGTTCATGGAAAACAGCAGTCCTTGAGTGAAACAAACCAAATTTCCTAAGCAACTACATTGGAGTGAATCCAGGATTACTCCACAATCCCTAGGTAGGTGAGCCACACGTGATTTTGTCTCTGTCACCGAGACAAAAAGTCTCTGGTCCTGTGAAACACAGAGGTGGGCAGCAGTGAGTAGTTACTCAAGGTGGAAAGAATTTGGTGGAGGTGTCACAACAACCATCCCAAGGGTTGGTACAGGCATTCAGACACCCAAATGTGGCTGGTGGAGAGATCACAAAAGCACTGGCAGAGAACAGAACAATCAGACTGGAGAGATTAAAGGCCAAGGTTTATGTACACGACTCTCCTCCCTTGGGTCTGCATTCTCATAAACAGGCAGTTTTCAAAGGCAGAACCGGAGTCAGGCAATAATCTGTATCACAAGTGTTTCTGAAGTTTGGGCTCCCACTTGTCCCTTTTGTTTCTCTCCTGTGGTATTTTATCAAGTGATTATTGTGTCAGTTGCATTTCAGACGTCTCGGTGGTGTGGGTGGGCAGGACAGCACAGTGTGACCCAAGGACATGTTCATGTTCCCAGCAGTGCCTCCAGCACTGCCCCATCTGCTGCACTGTGGAAAACCCAGCATTGAAGATAAAAGCCAAAGTTCTCCCCAAACAAGACTTTTTTTTTTTTTAAAAAGAAACAGCTCTAAAGAACAAATAAACAGCCTCTCCTAAACATTATTGTTTTATGCTTGCAACACATGAGGTCATGATGGTAACAGAATGAACATCTCAAACATGGCAAGGGGGAACTCAAGCCAAAGACAGAATAAGCCAGACATAGTCAGACTCTTGCCCCTTTTGTTCCACCTACAATCTGGTATTACTAAGAGAGAAGCAATGTCCAACATGCTGGAGACTTGTTTTATTTATTGCTTTAAACCCAAGCACAGACTAAAAAGCTTTTCTTTCATCTAGATCCAAGGCTGGTGGTTACAGACCACATACATACAATTCCTGCCATGCTTCAGTGATGTGCCACAGGGCATTTAGGCAAGTGAGGAAGACAAGACCACTGCAACTCAGTATTTACAAACTGGGAGCAAGTGCTCAGCAGCAGCACACCAATATCCAGGGAAAATTAAAACAGGCTATAGCCATCAACCCAGCAAGCAGGCCAGCAAATGCTGTGGCTGGGAACAGGGTGAGACAAAGGAAAGAGACCTCAAGGGGTGGGTCAGTAAGGTAGAAGAGAAACAAGATTTGGTTTTGCAATTGACACAGTGATCAACTTTTCCAGGTTACTTCTTGTTTTTGGACCAAGCTGACTTGCAGGAGTTAGACTGGGGACTGGAAGTAATGCTCCGACACAGGTTCATGGCAGACCATCCAGGGCAAGCTCCAACACAGCTCCTGAGTCAGCAGCTCACAGCAGCAAATGCTGTCACAGTGTACATTGTGCACATTTCCCCCTCCACTCATTCTTAGAAAAACTCCAAAAAGCAGGGTTAGGAACATCATGGCCTGCAGGCTAGGTTTTTCAGAAACAAGATGACTAAAGCAGCAAAGCAAGGAGGACATGACTAATAAAATATTTAAGAGGGCAAAGAGATCCCACCACACCCACCTGCCAAGCCTAGAGGGTATTTCTTTGACAAAGACCAAGCAGCCAGCATAGAGCTGAAACTCACCAGCATTTGGGAAACTGTCCATGGAACATGACAGCAGAAACCCACTGAAGAGCCTCCTCACTGTGGGTTGGAGAGCCCACTACATGCACTGCATGCTTTCATCCCCTTCTCTGTTTCCAAACCTTCTCAAACCCACCCCACCCTAACTGCCTCAACCAGATGTACCCACTACACTTCCAAATTACCTGACACCACCAGCTATCCTAGGAAAAGGAGGAGTCTTCCTACTTAAATACATACTGAGAAGCTGCAAAAAAGTCTTGTAAACATATTTGGACTTGGGCTCCTTGTTCAATGCCATCTGTCTACAGTCAACCTCAGGAGCCTGAGCCTGAAGCCAACAGAAACCTTCACCTGAATCCACAAGCTGTCCCGTTCCTGCAGTGCACCACAGCCTCCCCTCACATCATGCCAGAGAGACAAGAAACACTCAGATCATGTCTGTGAAATAGAAAAGTCTTCAGAAGACCACTGTTTCTGTTTCAGAAAAATGCAGATAGATTAGGAAATAATTGATAGGATGATGGAGATGATCACATCAGAGGCTGACAGAAGATGTTTTTATAGAGGGATAGCACTGGTATTTCACCTACACACATCATCACCTCCCTGCCCCTTCACAGTGCTCTATGCAGGAATATTTTCAGCATCTGCTCAGAAGCAGGAGCAATGCAGCCCAGTGCATTTGCTGCTATCGTCCAGTTTAAAAAGTCGAAAAAAAGAAAAAAAAAAAAAAAAAGAGCAAAAAAGCCCCAAACTTCCAAATCTAGCACCAGTTTTCCACCAATTCACTGCAGAGTCTCATTCACATCATCACAACTGGGCCAGGGTGTGCTGGTGCTTGCTTTGCAGTGAGAGACCAGAGGCAGTGGGAGACCCCAACCTGTTCCCAGGGCACCACAAAGCAGTGGGGAGCCCTGCCTGCTCCCAGGGCATCCAGGTGGCTCTGCTGCTCCCAAAACAGCAGAGGCACACATAGTGCTGGCCAACGTTTGGCTGTGCATCTGTCCAGCAGGACTGAAAGCCTTTGCTTTTCCTACCCCACAGGAGTGTTGCAACGATTAGTTCATGTATATTCAGCACCATTTTTCAAAGCACTGCACAAGAGCCAAACCCTTCGATTTTTTTTCATCTGTTCCTTGCTCTGTCACTCCCTCCTGACGGGATGTGTTTCTCCCCTCCTGAGAAACAAACAAGCACGAGGTCAGCAAGAGTGGGAGGTGGGAAGCACATTCCAGGCTGCTCCTCTTCTCTCAAACCACAAATGGCACCAAACCCTGCCATCCTCCCACTGCTCTGTACAAGTGCCCAGCATCCTGGCCTCATCATGCAGCCCAGGGAGGAGCTGGACAGGGTACATAGCAGGGCATTTAACCTCATCTCGTTTCCCCTTTGGTTTCAAGAAGAAAACACAAGGGTGCAATGGCCACCCCCAGAGCTGGGCAGCCTGTCTGTGCACCCACAGCAAGGCAGGGGGGCTCTGCACAAGCCCTGCTTTGCAGCTCCCCTTTGCAGACAAAATGCTGAGCAGAGGCTGCAGCCAAAATCAACCCAGAGGGCGCGGAGCTGATGCATCCCAACCCTCAGGGAACATGCCAAAGCCTTGGCACTTAGCCTTGGCATGAGGAGATGGTTCACATCCAAGTGCATGGTATTAGACCTCATGTTTGGTGCAAGTGCAGGCAAATCCCATGTGGGGTATTTTCTCCTGTGCACAGACTTGTTGAGCCAGAGCAAAAGGGCAATCCTGGGAGCAGAGCTCAGGTACAGGCAACAGCCAGGTGAGGATGTAGACAAATCACTGCAGGATGCTGTGAGGGACGAGGTTGGTCAGAGTGCTGCTTATAAAACCCAAGAGCATCAAAAAGGGTTAAAGAAAAAGGTATTAAAAACATGAACAAGTCTAGTCAAAGAGTACCTTCCCTTGGCTCCAATGCCCAACACCCGGACAGCCATGCAGATAACAAGAACATCCACTACCATCTGAGAGCACTGAAATCAGTGTTAGCATGAACATAAAATCCCCAGATGTTGCAAAAGCAAATTAAGATGAGTCACAAATAAAATAAATTTTTAAAGGGCTGTTTTCAACACACTGCTTTGACAAGCTTAGAATGCCATTTTAAATGAGGAAAACAACCTCAGTCTCAGTAGAAGCATACATGCAAGAAGAGCCCATACCCCAAAATCTTCTGGGGTTTTATATATTAATTTTTCTTAAGTTGGAGACAAAAACCCTATTACTTAATTTAGAGGAAAGTTTTTCTGTGAGTTTGACATCAGTGAGTCTGAAAAAGGCTTTGAAATCAGATTAAGAAATCACTTAATTTTTTAGCATGACAAATTTTGTGTCACTTCCCACAGATGCTGACACTACATAGAGTATCTTTTATAATAAGGACCATCAGCTGCACTGGCATTGCACACAAGCCAAATTACAGTTCCAGTTCACCCCCAGGATTTCCTTCAGGAGCTCTATGCATCACATAAACTAGAGTTTAAGCCAATGCAATTCAAGTCCCTGAGTTGTAAAACTGAAGTTAACGCAATGAGAGAAAAGGAAGCATAGAAAAAGCAATATAACTATGATTTTCCACTAGGTTTCAGAGTGCTTATGTGTCGCCTCCTTGATGTGTTGCTGTGTAAGCACTGCACCACAGGCACCAGCACTGCCTAGGAAAGGTGTTTGCTTCTTCACCTGGAAATGGATTTCAGCAGAATCACCCTCCCTGTGCTCCGCTATGCAGGTCTTCACCTATTAAGTTGCCTATAGCAACAAAAAGGTTATGAATGTGCTCAAATAAAACAGAAATCCGCAGGGAGATGTTCCAGAAATGTATTAAACATTCCGCTTGGCATGAAACGAAATTCCCAGAGTTTCTGTCCTTACGAGTCATGAACAGGAAGACTGACTACAGGTAGCTAGCTTGACAGAGCACAAGTCTTCAATTAATAAGAAAAACACCATTAACTGTCGCGGTGTGGGGGTTGTTTTTTGGTTTTTTGTTTTTGTTTTTCCTCTGGGTTTTTTTCTTCTTTTTGGCAAGGAAATTCAAAGTATAGCACCATTTTTCTCAGAGAAGGCACCAGTTATAAGGCAGAAGTTACTGGGATAAGAGGATGATACTCAGGATGTCAGTGGCTGCTAAGTATTGACTGCACACTGTTGCTTTGCAGAAATACTGCAAAGTACTCCACATCAGGATAATGAGCATCAGGTCCCTGGAACACAGGTTATGTACCTTCCAGCTTCATGCACAGTCCCAGTTCCTGAAACATGGAATCAGTTCAGATTGTCTGAAAGGGAAACACCTCTTGCAGAGGGCATTGAGGGGTTACTGAGGGGTTTCTGGGGGTTTTTCTCTGCAAACTGAAGCCAGACAAGTTTCAGAATTATACTATGTTGCACTAAAACAAAAACATCCTTTCCCCATAGCAAATAGAAAAACCACCCAAAACAAGACAGGAAAGCACAGGTGAGCCAAAGCTGGAGAGAATCTACATTGCCATCCAGGATTCTCTGTCTCGGGAACAGGCCGTGACCGCACAGAATCACGGCAGAGGACGGGCACACCTGAGATGCTCCGGAGTACGGAAGCGAGGGTACCCCTTTGGCGAGGGCGGGCGGTGCCTACCTGGATGTAGGCGCGCTGCAGGTAGCTGTAGGGCACCCTGCGCTGGAAGTCGGAGCGCACCTCCTCGGCGGCGCGGTGGCGGGACACGGCTCCCAGGAGCGGCTCCTCGCAGCGCCGCACGCAGTCTGCGCGCCGCAGCACCGAGCCGAAGAAGGGCAGGTCCCCGCCGGAGCCCGGGCCCGGCGCCTCCAGCCGCACCTGCGCTCGGCACAGCCGCCGGCACCGCAGCCGCGCCGCCCGCAGCTCCCGCCGGCTGCGCAGCGCCCGCTCCAGGCACCGCGCCGCGCCCGCGAAGTCCCCGCCGTAGTACGCCTCCACCCCGCTGGCGTAGAGCGCATCGAAGGGCTCCAGCGGGCCGCCCTCCGCCGCGCACCCGCCGCCCGCCGTCGGCACGGCCAGCACGGCCAGCAGCGGCAGCAGCAGCAGCGGCGGCAGGAGCAGCGGCGGGGCCCCCCCGGGCCGGCTCCCGGGTGCCATGCCCGCCGCACCGCCGGGACGCGCCGCGGGCAGCGCGCTCCGGTTCGGCGGCGGGATGCGAGAGAATCCTGGGCTCCGCGCCGTGGAACTCGCTGTGCTGCGCTCCGCGCAGCGGATCCCGGCGTGGTGGGATGCGGGGGTCCGCGCGATGGATCTGGGTATGAAGGGACGCGGGGGTCCGTCAGTGGGAGCGGTGTCCCGGGGTGGTGCGGCGGGCTCCGGGGGCCGTGCGCGGGGCTCGGTGGCGGTGGCGGCGGGGCTATGTCTCCATGCACGCCCGGCCTGTGCCGCCTCCCGCGCCGCCGGCACCTCTTAAAGGGCCTCGCTCTGCCGGCCGGCCCGCCCCGCCCGCGCCGCCGGCCCGGCCCCGTCCCCCCGCAGCGAGCCGGGGGCTGCTCGGAGCATCCCCGCTCCTGAGCTTCTCAGTGACGTCGGGAAATGCAAATCGGCCCGCGGTGATGTCAGTGGCAGGCTGCTGCCGCTGCTCCCGCTTCTCCCTGCCGTGCCCCGCACCTCCTCCTGCCGCTCCTCATCCCCGCGCTTATTCAAAGGATGCTTGGTTTTGTCTCCCTGCGAGGCTGCTGCTTGGAGCCATTTTTCGCTGGGTTCTCTACCCCCCTCGCCTTTCTTACCCCGGCACCCTCCTTCCTTCGGGAAATCTGCAAATAAATAATCTGGGATGGGCACAGTGAGTGGCTGGCGAAGCTTTTTCAGCTCCCAGCTGTGTGTTTGTCTGGAGTCCTCCAAGATTTCTTTCTTCCAATGCTGCAATGCCCTGCCCTGCCAAAAATGTTACTCATTTTTTTGAATGAATTTTAATGCTTTCTTGTGACGAGACGCTTGGCAATGCAGACTGGTGACACATGAAAAAAAAAATCTTAGTTGGCATTTTAAATAATCTCAGTGTTGAACACCTGTCACCAAGAAGTTTTTCATATTAACACAGGTAATTTGGCTGAAATCAGCTGTTCCTGTATGAGGGGGAATAACCAAACCCTGGATTTGGCTAGGTGCTTTACTGTAAGATGTTCTGGGCTTTGCTACTCCAAAGTCTCTGCATACAGCACTGTTCTCAGTAGAGTCTCTCACAGGCATTGTGGCCTTGTTTCTTTCAGACATTTCAGGAATATCTGTAGAGATATTGCCTATCTTCTCATAGACTAAAATAGTTGCAAATGGGAGATGCTTGAAGTACACTTGGTCCAAGATCTTGTTACTTCATCAAGCCAGATGTTCCTCACGGTCATGCTGTGCATCCCTCTCTGCTGCTCCAGTGACTTTGATCAAACCATGCCTTGTTTATACTGCCGTGTCCAGGACCAGAAACCAGGCTCAACAGCCTCTCATCAGGCAAGTGATCAGATTATGGAGTCAGTTTACAGCAGTTTCACATAACGGAAGTTTTTTTCCACATGACCAGAGATTACTTCTTGGTGAAGATCTTTCCAGTCTGGCAAAGATTTCATCACAATTGTCTTTGTTGCTATCTTGCAAATTGGCACAAAATGTTTTAAAGGTTTGGGTGTCCCTCCACCCTTGTGCCTGCCAGGCTGGCATGCTGGGGAGGGTATTCACAACAGGAGAACAACAGGAGAACAGCACCCTGAAGGGGTATCTGCAGTGGGAGGGGTACGTGCTGTTACCATTTGCCAGTGCAAAACAAAGGTCTCAGGTCCAGATAAAGCCTTTTGCAAACAAAAGTTTATCAGCACTCCTCTGGCAGCAGAGGCGACATTATGGGGGGGCTACTTAAACATTCTCAAGGGTCCCAGAGGTGCCACTGGTGACTGTAGAAGTTTAGAGCTGGGGACACCCCTGCCCCTAATAAAATGCTCAGCTTTCTGGGTGCATTTTCTGAGCAATGCATCTCAGATGATCTATTTGCAGAAGTGCTGTTCCTAAATCCACATTGCTTCCAAGTCAGCAACATCTCTGTGCTTGCAGTGGTAACTGAGGCCCTGCATAGGAAGGAATGCAGAAAGTACATGAGTGATTGGAGAGAGAAGGAAGTCAAACAAAATGCTTTATTTCACACTGCTGCATGTTCTGGTCCAGATGATTTTTTTTCCATTAAAAGTTCTTTTCAAAACACAAGAAAACGTTCTTTGTTCTGACACCCTGCAACCCCATTCTGCTGCCCTTCTTGAAGGGTTTTCTCTGTAGGCACCCATTCACTTTAGGGCCACACTGCCACTACTCCACTTTTCAGTCTCCCTGCCTGGAGTCACACTTTCTTTGTTCACAAACATTTGGCTTTCCCTCACCTTGACAGTCTGTTTTAGTTAATTGCAGCAAAGACCTCAGCAAGAGTTGGCACACACAAGGCTCTTAATCCAGTGCATCTTTCCAACATTTGTGCAGTTGCTTCAACAACCACCTTTAGTTTTATGAGCCTGCTCACTGCCAGAGCAGCAACCAGATGGAAAGAAGTTTGCTGGTCCCTTTATTGTGATTCTTATTCCTGCAGAAGATCTGGACTGTAACACCCAGCAGTGCTGCTGCTACAGCCATCAATGCCATAGGCTAGGCAAGGTGGGCTTGCCTGCATGGAGCTGGAAAGGAACTGGGTTTGGAAGCTTTGCATATAAAAAGAGAGGGTTTTTCACCCAGCATAGCGATTACTGGTTTAGGATGTTACAACTCTGAATCAGGCCCCAAGATGCCTTAGATATCCCTCATGCCTTTAATGAAAGGAATAATTCTAAAAATATAACAACTCAGCCCGTGTTCAGATGTTGATCCTGGCCCCTGTGCAGTTGTTTTGAAAAACCTTTTCCTACATAAATAGGTTCATCTGAAGCTTTTTTTTTTCCTTGACAACTCTGATATATGAGTCAAACCACTGATGATTTGGCAACAAGATAAGAGCAGAATTTAAAATGCTGTTCAAAATTACTTTCCAACATGCACTTTACAAGCAGACCTAGGTTTCAAGCCCTCTTTGTTTCATTTGCAGATTTGCTTTTATATATAATCATGGACAAACTTTATAATTCCAAATCAAACACAGGTGACCCCTTCAGCCATGTACCTTAGTGAGACAGAGGGCTTTGAATCAGATGGAAAAGAACAACATGCCCTTATTAAAGAGCTTTGGGTTTTGCCTCATGTACAAAAGTGGAAGGTAATTGAATATATCACATCCATTAGTTAAGTACTTCATGATTTAGACCCAAATCTGTACTTGAATTCCATGGAATGCCTCCATCTACCCAACACCTTTATTATTGAAGAGGGTGTGAGAGTGGTTGTGAATGTCAGTAAATGTCAGGAAATTAATACCAAATAAAAAGATGTACTACAATATTAATCGTGCACCATATTTTGAGACTCTCTCCTTCTAGAAAAAATCCATCATCAGAGTTGTATAAAACTGGCTTCGGGCAGAGTGAAAGGATGAGTGACCAAGGAGGAATTTTCTCTGTAAATTATTAATCTCGGTATAACAAGATGTAGCACATTGCAACAGTGTAGAATATGGATGGAGAGAACACAAAGTGCCTGCTGGGGATGCCACTGCATCTGCTCCAAGCTTTACCTGTCATTTTTTTGCTGGTGGCTTACAAATCTGCTGTCCCACAGCTGTCCCACTGTCTGTTTGGGCCTGTCTCTGATGCATTGCTCTGCATGGGTTGCTGATGACTTAAGGTCAACACAAGTGAAAAGGTCTTTAATTTTTCTTCCTAAGCACTTTAAATTTTACTTCCTTCTAGCAATATTTCCGTTGGCTCAGGACCTGGGAGCAGCTATCAGTTTCTCCCAGACATCTGACCTGTGATCAAACACCAGCTGTTGTTATTTCATGAACTACAATCTCAAGAACCTGGAATGTCCTCTGTCCTAGCAGCCCTCTATCCTGACATTTCTCCAACACATGTCCATCTCATATCTTGCTGATGACAGCCTCATTTTTCTTAATGACTTCCTTTTAACATTATATCTGAAGAAGCACAAAATGACTGCCAGCAAAGCTTTGCTTACAGCATTGCTAGAAGTGCATGACCTGCTCTTTATCCTCACGCAGACTGCCAAGGTCATCTCATGTCCTCCTTTGCAGCATCCAGAAAAGTTGCCTTGGCACAGGTTTGTCCACTTCTCTCTCTGCTGCACACCATTATTAATAAAAGCCTTGACAGCTCTTTTTTTTTGTTGTTCTTGTCTGTCCCGTCTCTCTGCTTCGTTTCATGGGACTTACTGTACCTCTTCCTGTTTTGGACAGGGTTTTGTGTTCTAGAATTTGTCATTGCTTCTCTACTGCAGCACAAACTAAAACTAACTCCCCAAAACCACCTCTGCAATCATCCCTCCATTGTGCCTCTTGAAGCTTTGGACATGTGTGCTTTAGTTTGCAAGTGCTTTGTGATACACAGAAACCCCTGTGCTGCCTCTGTTATAAAAGCCTTAATACAAGAGCACAGACAAATGCAACATAATATTTGCTGTTGGCACTCGGCAGAGAAATACAATCCTATAAATCACATAAGCAGAAGATCCTTGTGTCTTCCCATGTGTAGACAACAGTATAAACCTTACTGAATTCCAAGTGCCTTTGCACTTTGCTTACTTGGAAACTTGGACTTGACTGATGTTGTAAATTAAAAAACAATAAAAATAAAGTTCCAGAAGTATAAAATACAGAAAGGCACACTGGTTTCTTGAAGGAGTTGGCTCCATGCCTGTCACGTTTGAGCTTGGATTTAAAATACTTCTATGGCCTATATTATTTGGGATGACAACAATTAATAACACTAAAGAATTATTATATTGTGCTCTACATACCACTTTTCCTACACTGACAGGCAAAAGGTTTTACATAACTAGAGCTGCTGTTATGAACAGGAAGGTACCTATAAATGATATAAACGGGGAAAATTGAATTGGAGACTCATATGACACAGTTATTTTCAGTGCATAGTCGGGAGTTAATGAGACGTGTGAATGGTTTCATTGTGTAACTGTCTGAACTTTAGCTGTAAGCTGTGGCAGTTCCAGAGCGTGAACAGGGTCCAATTCATGACAGCTGTAATTGGACCAAAGTTGGTGACATTGCCAAAATGATGGGTCAAGTGCAGAGCGTGTGCTCGCACAGCCGGAGCCTGGCTGCAGCTCCAGGAGGTCACAGACAGGGATGGATGGATGGATGGATGGATGGATGGATGGATGGATGGATGGAGTGCCATAGGCTGCTGAGGTTTTGAGGGACACAGAATTCTTCTAGGAGGGGCAGAGCCACAGGTGACACTTCTGTCTGACAAACTGCAGCCCTTTGTGGTGGTGAAGGGAGAAGAAAGATGGGATGGCAGAGAGAGGCCACACAGAGCAAACCTCCTCTTCTGCCCAAAATGAGGTGGATGGAGATGTGTGTATGAGTGGCCCAGGCTCCCGTGCAGCTGGTGTGGATGTTTGCAGACTCACCATCTCTCCAGGGAAGAGCTTCCCATGAAAATCCTGCCTGTGAAAACCTTTGGGGTGAACATCTGGTGGATTTGATTCCCAGGTTTCCTAGTGCTGGCAGCTCTGGAGCTGTTCATGCCAAAAGTGTGAGGACTGAGCTGGTGTTGAGTGACATGGAGGAATCAGAGTGAAAGTGAGATGTGGGCATTAAAGTGGGACAACAGGAAAATATTCAGGAGTTTCTCAAAAACTATCTGAAGCAGACTGTGTCTTTTACTGGAAATGTTAAATAAACCCTCATTAAAATCAATATAACTACCCCTAAATCCAGTGTGGCCATGTATTTCCTCTGTATGACCTCATGCTTATTTTTTGTATGCATTAACTTATAATCTGAGCACCTTGATGCTTTTTTTTTTTTTTTCATTCCTCTTATCAGGTCATGTCTGGTTTCAAAATATCAATCAGGTCTCAGAAAACATTTTAAAATAAGATTATGAATAAGCCATGGGGCAGCTGAGCCAGCTCAGATAGATGCTGCATCCCATCCAAAATATAATTCTCTAACAGCAATGTTTTATCCACAGACCTGCCACCCTGCATTGCCCAGCAGTGAGAGACTGTGACTCCAAGAGTAAATATTTGTCTTCCCCACAGAGCTCTCCACATGAGCCAGACTCCAACTTATTGAAGAAAGAAGGAAATGTCAGGCAGGGGGAAGAGGCCCACAAGGAGAGCAGCCCAGCAGGAGAGAATGGGGAGTTGTGGCAGTGGGAAACCCAACATCCTGCCTGTGAAACCAGAGGGGTGGAGGAAGCAGCAGTGGAAGCCCAAAAGACAAAGTCCACTGAGGAAATGCAAAAGCAATCTGGCAATGGTAGGACACACTCAGCAGAGAGGAGCTCCCTGGTCATCACCAGCAGTGATAACTGTGATCCATCACCCACCAGCACCACAGCAAACACCAGAGGCTCTCACTAACAGCGGCATGGCAGAGGGGTAGAGGGGACTCCTGTGTTGTCAGTCTTTCCCAATTTTAATTTTATGATTCAGTGAAAAGTGGGGGATGACAAACTATTAAAGACATTAAGCTGACTTCTTTCACAAGGACTGGGCTCCCTGTGGCTCCATTTCACAGTCCATCTTTCCTGTACATTCATGCAGTTCTGACTGAGCTGACCAAGAGGTGCAAATAACATCTGCAGCCCTATCAGCTACAGCACGAGGGAAAGCAGAAGAAATTATGTGCATTTAAGTATAAATTTGAATAGCTTTTCATCTCCTTAAAGACCTGCCCTAGTTAAAAGTAACAAATCTTCATGAGGGTGAAGTGCTGTTGAGGAAGATCACAGACACTGCATGCAGAGAGAGAGGTTCAGAGGTGATTAAAACTACACTTCAGACCACATTTGGCTGAATCGTTTTTACTGCAAGGTGTTAGGTTTATATGGCCATAGTTTTCATCCTAGAGAATCCTAAAATGTTCTGCTAATGCTATACACATAAAACTCACTTCACTACAGCTGTTAGGCAGACAGATTGCTGGCACACTGCTTCCCACCCAGATGTGGGAAGGGAATAACCAACCCAGGACATCTCAGCAAAATCCTGTTTTAAGGGAAATTACCCCTGGGAAAGGAAGCAGAACTGGAATTCTTAACATTTTGTGTAATACAGAGTCCTCTGGCAGGTCTTGGTTGCTCTTTACAAATGTAATTCTGGAACAAGAGTGCTGGAGCCAAATGTGTGGCCCTGGGGCAAATGAGAGAAAACACAAAGATTTCAGTTGTGCTGGGAGCCTGTGATGGACCATGCCCTGATTCCCCTGGCAGTGGGTCCATAACATCTACACTGCCATGCTTGGCACCAGCTTGGGAACACACAGCAGCAGGGGCACCTCCTGCCCCCCAGCCCACGAGAAACCTCCTGACAGTCACTCAGCTCCAGCTGAAAGGAAAATGACAACTGAGGTTCTGTGGCCAGCTAAGGTGTGCAGGAGATGGCACCATCATTCCTTCTCTCGTCCCATCCCTTGTACCTGTGTCAATGACTGGGGAGAGCTGGATGCTGCACAGATGCTCTGTAGGGCATTCCTGCTGGAGAAAGGGCTGGAAGGGGTGAATGGAGGAAGGAGACTTGGAAGAAGTGGATTAATGTCATTATTTGTTGAACTACTGCAGGCCAGTGGAAAACATTCAGTTTGGAAAAGATTCTGCCAATCCAAGGAATGACATGTTCCCTCAATCTCTCTTTTCCTTCTCTTCCCCCATGGATAATATTTAGGCTTCATTAAAGCTGAACTAAAGCTGGACAAACTCCCTTGCAGCAGCAAACTTACTCTGGTTTCACAGTGGTGTAAATTACAGAAAGATTGGAGATGGAAACCATGGGATATGGTGGAGCAGTGGTGTAGGCATAGAGAGTGACTCCAGTTTGCTCAAGAACAACACTTGTGAGATTTGTACCTGCCTCAAGCTCCCCTGTGCCACCCTCTCCTACCCTTCCAAGGGATGGCAAGCTCCAGGGACACCAACTGCACACCAGCCAGCAGAGGAGGCACAGAGGGTGACTGTAACATCAGCTGTGGGACATATGGAAAGAGCAGCAAATCCAGATGGTGACAGTGAAGTGGAGGGGAGCAAATACCCTGTATCTCATCGAAGTGTTCCCTATAATTACAGATATTGCAGAATAGAAACACTCTTGAAGAATGAGAAGGGAAATGGCCTCTGTGTTCCCTGTGGTGTAGCACTCTGTGAAAGCTGATGTTTCTCTGATTAGTGGCTGTTTGTCTGAGGGGAGCAGGAGAAGGCTGTGGAGGGAGCAGATTCCCAGCATTCCACGTGCTGTGCACCCAGGCAGGCGTGGAAGCAGCCTGAAACCACCCAGGAGAGAGGAATCAGCTCTCTTGACTCTCCTTGCAGGGGACACCCATTGCTGGCTCAGGCATGGAAGGTGAGCACCTGAGTGCCCCAGCAGAGAGGATGCCACTGGCACAGCCTGTTCAGTACAGCTTCAGCAGTTCCTCTGGGCCCTTTTTTTGGCTGAGGATGGACTGGAGGGAGGGAACAGATTTCAGCCTTAATGTAATCACTATAAATAGACCCTAGTGTGCATTCGCTCCCTCTCCCCTACATTGCATTACCTCTGGGACTTGTCCAAAAAAAGATTCTGGAGGGTAGCCAAGAAGGGATGATGTCTAAACACAGTAGCAAAGACTCAGTTTTCCTTAATTTTCTGGTTTCTGTTTCAGCTTTTAGTGGAAAATAAGTAAGACACAGACAGTGCTGCTTTTGTACCAGCTCCTTGCATCGAAGGACTCAGCTGTTAGAAATTAGACTGTGGTTTCTTCTTTGACCCCTGTCATTTCTGCAGAGAGCAGTGATCTGGTCTCACAGGCATCCCCCTGGCCAAGCCTTCAGGACTAGGAGTGAAATTTGCTCTGTATGCCAGGTCAAGAGTGGTTTTTGAAGTATGTGTCCAGAGAAGGATAGCTAAAAGCCTCAGCAACCTTTTGCTGCATTAATCCATCATACTTTGACAAGCTGATGGCTCAAATGAGCTGGATCCTTTATGGAAGGAGAAATGATGTTTCTCATGAGAAGTGGGATTTTAATGGCAGAAGAGATATGCAAAATCTTTAATCTTAGTACCAGGGTGTGTTTCTATTTAAGGAGATTCTGACCTTTTTTTGTCAGGACAGATTGCTGTGAACCTGGCTTTGCAATGGGCCAGATTGTATATTTATTTCTTTAAACAGCCTCCATTGTTGTAAGCCAGGAAGGTCACTCAGAGCAGCAGCTGCTGAAGAGGCTGGCAGGCGCCCCAAAGCAGAGGTCACCAGAGCACTTCCAGAGAATTAGCAGTCGGTTGGGTGGAGATGCAGGCCTAAAAAGCATCTCAGAATCTCAGAAGGTCCTCGGCCACAGCTGGATGCTGCTCCAAGCTTTTAACCAGCACATGCTTGGATATGCTGGGCTGGATGGGTTTTGAGGGGGGATTCACTGGGGAATGTGGGGAGTGTATTCCTCCCCAGCTGGAACCTAGTGCAGTATTGCTGTGAGTTTCCACCATCCTTTTTGCCATCCTGTGCTTCAGGGCCTCAGTTTGGTTGGCATCTGCAAAAGCAAAATTGAGCCTTTATTTATAGGTGGTGCCCCTGCTTACACTACCAACAGCAACATTTATAGTACAAATTGCTGCATAGAGGAAAACACAAAGCTCAGTTTTGTTGGGGCATTTCCCACTGGAACAGCCAGCAGAAATCCTTTCTGCTGAAGAGTAAAGTGCTGTGTGAGAAGAAGAGGATCCTACTCCACTTTGGGCTCAGACCTCTTCTTGCCACTTTAGTCGTGACAGAGCTCGAATTCTCTCCTCTATGGCAGCCCCTGAAGGGGGCCAGAGCATCCCTGTGGCCAGGAGGTCGTTCAGATGAAGCTGCAGGCAGGCTTTTGAAGCTCAAGATTTAGATTGAGGTGAGACACATGAGGGAACAGGACTCTTACTTCCCTGCTATGATCATCCCCATGGGTGTCCAAAATTCTCCTTTGCTACTACAGAAGAAGCAGGCAAGGCAACAAGAGCCCACCCTGAGGGCTCGAGGATGCTCTCAACTCTTCAACAGAGATGCCAGAGCTGTTCAGAGGGCAAAAGGTCAGCACAGCCTTCAAAATTTTCTGAATGCCATTGTGGAAAATGCCCTGAAATGCCTGAGCCCTGCAGCAGAGTGGGTAAAGAGGCAATTCCCTACATCGAGTGACAGAGCCCAAAGAGAAAAGAAATAAGGGATTGGTGGGGTATGTGATCAAACCTACACCCCTGTGGAAGTCTTGATGAGTAGTCAGTCTGTTGTTTCACAGACAGCATGGTATCTTGGGACAAATTCTGCTGATACATTACAGGATTTTCAAACACATCTTGTGCCAATATTCCAAACTTCTGGGAAAAGGAGAGTGTATGGGGGATTTTGTACCCAGTTAATTTTATGGAGTGCATTGAGTAAGGGTGGATTTATTTTCTGAGCTAGACATGGTTTCAAACATGGCTTTGTGTTTCTTCATTGAGGAGGCAGGGTACCATTTTATTGCCTTGTGTAAATTGCTTGTTGTTTTATTGAAGCATAAAAACACTTGGCAAGGCTACAGTGTCCCATTATCTTTAAATTGGGTGGGCAATAATTCCTTAAACAAACACAAAACCTTATTAAACCCTCAAATACCTAGAAATCAAAACAACATAAGAACAAGGACATCCCATATGCTGCGGGTAATGAAGAAATTAATGTGCTTTTTAACTACTGAACACAATTAGATCTGGAAAACCACCTTGAAAGCTGAAAGAAAAGCATGTCTGATGTTAACACTGCCTGCAGTGTTTCCTTGTGTTTCTTTCTGCTTCTATGTCTGCCTCAAAGCCTGCTGCACTGCTGGTTATAAGCACTGACCAAATCCCAAGGAACTGCTGATATTCTGCTTCCAGATGCAGATACAAATCCAGCAGGGAGATGTGGCAAAGGGGAGCTGGCAGAGATCCTTGTATTTGCTCAGCCATTGGAGAGGGATGTGTGCCAGCACTGGACTCTGCACCAGGGCTGTTGTGGTGTCTCTTTGAACACACACAGGATGGAGATCAAGCCATCAGCTCACCCCCTTCTGCAGCAGTCCTGCTTCTGTGAGAGCTGACCTCATCTCAGAAAAACCTCAGCACATTCAGCACATTCAGGAATTTGTGAGTCATCCCTGGGAAACGTTTCTCCCTCTGCACTAACATCTGAGCAGAATAGCTCACACTGTGCTGGCCAGAGCTTCCCTGCCTGGTAGGGCTTCAGGGGATTTTCCCCAAATTCATGAAAGCAGCTTGCAATCAGCATCCTGCATATCAGTGACACCTGGAGTGGCTGTGCCCACAGCTTTTTTCTTCAACTTCTCCCTCCCCAAAGAGCATCATCCTGGTGGAGATGCAAGGGACAGTCCCTAGGCCAGGGGAATGGCTCATGGACAGCACAGCAGAGACAGAACCTGAGGAGAGAACACAGCAAAATCCAGCTGTGATGACAGTGCTGAGGGTTAATACTGACATAAGGGTCAGTACCAGGTAGCAGCAACCAATAGCACCGCCCAGGGCTGTGGTTTTAGTGACCAGCCCTCAACCCCCAGCTGCTTTAAAACTGCCATTCCCTTTGGCTCCTATCCTCAGCATGGCACATCCCCAGCCAGAGGTCACCTGGAAGCAAAGAAGCCAGCTTTGAGCTCCATGGACATGAGGGATCAGCAAGACCTATTAGGAGTCCTGTGCTCCAGTGGAAGTGAGAGGCTGCAGTGATTTTTCAAGCTCATGATGATCAGGTTGACAGGAACACCAAAAGTCTGTGACCTTCTTCCTCTCTCAGCAGGTCTCTGCAGGACATTAAAGGTGGCCCTGCAGAGGTCCCAGAGGACCCTGCCCTGGAGAAGGACACATGTAAAAGCATTCTTCAGCTCTGGGACAAACGTGACAGGAAGAAATAACAGGCAAGTAGAGAACCCAAAGTAAAACAGCTCTGTCCTTTTTACACTGAGGAGGCACCAAACTGCCCATCAGTGCTAGATTTTCCCTAATTGATGCTGTATTCATTCCACACAGACTTTCCATGAGGGGAAACGATGCCTGCTAAAGGTGCCCAAGGGAGGTGTTTGGTTTTCCAGGAGAGCTGGAGCTAGCATATTTATGTAAAGAGAAACCATTCAATATCTGAAGCCAATCCCATCTGCAGAGAGGGCCTGCTCAGTCAGATGTCTTCCCCAAGTGTAGCATTTTAGGGAAAAGAAGGCTAATTCCTGCTCTCTGATGGGAGGATGGTGTGGAAGGAGTTGGGACAGCTGGAGGAAATGGCAGTAAAGGCATGAGGAATTCTCATAAATCATCTGTGACCGGTTGGATGCTTCATTTTATGCTTAAGCCAACATGCTCACTCTCTGGGCCAAACATCACTGATTTTGTTGGAGTTTCCCCAATGAGGCTTGGCTGGGATAAAATGGGACCTTTTTTCTTTAACTTTGTGTCCACTTTTTCATCACAAAACATCACAGGAACTCATTCTTTCCCATGCTGCACCCCCAGCTTCGCAAGCACACAAACATTCCTGTGCGAGTAGAATGAGCTGCTGTGCTCAAAAAAGCAGTATGTGAGGTTTTGGTGTGTCCAGCCCAAAAGCTGTGTCAAGGCTGTGTTTCTCCTGCAGGGTTAACACAGAAGTGGGCAGAGTTAGCCCCCATAAAGAGAAACCAGCTGCCAGCTGATGCCAGGAGTGCTTCATCTCTGCAGTGGTTTGGCCATGGAGATTTATTCTGCACTTAAAACAGAAAACCTGAAGTCTAATGCATTTCAGTGACATTCAGCAATGTGACACCCAGACAATAAATTCTTGCATTTGTGAACTGCCTGTCAGCATGTCAGGGAGAAAGTGCCAGGCAGGCACCCATGAATACAGCCCAACTTCTTCTCAACCAGGCCTCCAACCATCCTGGTTGTCTTATTTTTGTCTTAGCTATATTTTCTCTCTTTTATCCAAACAGCTATGAGAGAAAAGACCAAGATATCCCTCCCTTAAACATGTTTTGAGATGTATTTTTGTCATATATCAGTGCTACCCCTTTATTTCAAAAATGTTCTGCTTATTTCCAGCACAGACTGTAAAGTCAACAAAACACAGAGCCAAGATCCGCCCCCTGGGGCAACCACTTCCCCCTGAAAGGCTGAGATAACTAACATTGCCCTGCACCAAAATGGTCTCTCACAGAGACACGTGCAGGTGAGAAAATCAGACAGAAGTCTCTCCACATATGGAACATTTCAGTGGCTGTCAGGTTAAACTCTGCTACCACAGGGCAAGAAACTGGCAACTGTGTTGGTTTACACCAGTTATGGAGCTGGTCCAAGCATTAGATGCAAGGTTTATTAGGCACCTCATCATGAGACCAGGAAACAACATAACCTATTATATACACAGGAATTTTTATTATATTTATCTGTTATGACAGCACTCGGGGTTTGTGCAAAGTGCTATAAAAATCCAGAATAAAAAAACCTCAGTCCTCCTCTCTCAGGATCTCACAATATAAAAACAGAAAGCAGGTAGACACAGAGGAAAATGAATAAAATAGAAATTTATGATGCCTAAGTTCATGACAAAAACAAACCTAGGGAAGCTCCCCCTTCCCTCATCCCATCCAGTCCCCAGTTATGGGAGAAGGGTCCCAGTCCCCTGCTGCCTTCCCTGCCCTCAGTCCCAGCCTGGCACCTTGCATATGGGAGAAGAAATGAACCCTCACTGTGAGTTACAGGATTAGGTGGGTTTGACATTCATCCAGTAATCCAAGAAGATAAAAATACATCAGTGTTGAGCCTGGCCAGGTTTCTTAAAGAGGCATAAGACCCCAGAGATCCACAGGACTGATGCAAGCCCAGGCAAGGTTGAAGAGCCAGGGACACTGAAGGCTAACCACAAATAAATGGCTTTATCAGGTCATGCAAGGAAGTTCTCTGTTCCTAAACTGGCTAAAGAAAATGAAGGATAATGTGAAGCCCTCTGAAATCAGTGTCAGAGCTGAGTGCTTTATTTTGTTTTCTGCTCTTCCTGTGAGCTGAGTGCTCTACAGGAGATCTCCAGGGCATAATGTCCATTATTCACTCTTCCTTCCTCCTTCCCCCTCAGCATTGTGGTTTGCTCACACCACAGAGTAGATGTTAATGTCATATGAAATAATTTCATCCTCTGTTTTCTCCTCTTCCCCTTGTAGCTTCAGTGCAAGTGTTTAAATGCTGCTCTGAGGACCCAACTTCACTTTCAGCTTTTCTCTGACTGTTTTATGTTGCCTCTAAATTCTGCTCTGATACTCATTAATTTCTTTGTGCAAGAAATAAATGCCATTAGCTACATGTTAGCTGTCTAAAATTGATCCACACAAAATGAAAATTAAATATAGCAACAAATGTTGGTGTGCCTACTAGGGCATCAATGTGCTGATTTTTCAGACTATGGCTTATTTGTTCTATCTAGAACACAATTTAATATTAACATCGGCTATATCAGTGAGCATCTACAAGCCCCATCACACTGAGAAGTGCTACAATAAATTTTTCAGACACCTGTAGCTTGTCCAGTTTGGGCAAAGCAGAAAACCTCCTACTCAAAGTGGGTACTCCCTGCCAAACCTCCAGGCTTGGGCAGCACTTTGTTTTCACAACAAACCAGAGGCAAGAATGCACAAAATGACATATCTGCCCCAAATCTTGGCCACAGAGAACAGGACGATTGTAGCTGAAAAATCCTAAAACCATGGAAATGCCTGAGATGGACAGACCCCATGGAAACCTTTAGCTCAGAGTACTTAACAGAGTTATAGAAGAAGGTCTGGGAGGTGCTGCCCAGAAGTGCAAGTGGGCCCCCAGCCCACGTTCAGTGCCCATAGGGAACAAGTCTGCAGCAGTCGCCAGGGCTGACCCTGCTGATGGACAGCTCCTGCATCATGGCCAAGCTCTGGCAGCTCTCCCGAGACAGATGTCCCTGTGCTGCTGGGACAGAGCCTTGAGGAGCACGGCTAAGCCTCATTAAAAGCAGCATGAGTAGGAGATGGCAGTGGAGACCATGTGCAGCCTCTGCATTCTCCTCCTCTGAGGCTGAACAGAAGCCCAGATGGATTATTTTCAATATCAACAACTATTTACTGATCTGGGAGGGACTCTGCAGGATTGTGGCACAAGCTTTGTTGTCACAGCATCCGGTCCCTGCTCCAGTGAATAATTAGAGTAACTGCTGGAAAGAGGGAGAAAAACATGCAGAGAGGCAGAAGGTGGTGTGCAGGACACTGAGCTGGGGCCAAGCTCCTGGCAGGGGCTGTGTGAGGGTGGCCCTGTGCCCAGACAGAGCTCGATAGGAGATGCACAAACAACTGTGCTGCACTGAGGCCTTGGCATGGGTGTAGAGGGACTGTAGGACTGGACATGCCATTTTCCCCTGAACTGTAAAACCACCACTGCTGGCCACTCTCACTCGTTTGAAATAGCAAGTGTTTGAGGGCTGGGCCAGTTCCAGGTTGGATAGCTTCATTATGCCTAGTTAAATGGTCATGGTGGGTTTTAATTAAGCTCATAATTCTTTTTGATTGCCTGCTCTAGGCATTTGTGCAACATCACCAGACTAATCAGACCATCACTAATAGACAAGTGTGAGATGGAATTCGGGAGCTCCCTATGGCCATACTGTAATTGTCATTGCTATGGCACCTTTCACAGCCAGGTAAACTGTCACTAAATCACTTGCACAGCAGATGTTTGCTTTTCTGACTGCAAGCAGGTTCATCTGCCAGGATGGTTAACCTTCTCCAATGAAATCTAAAGGATGATGGCTCCACAGCAAGCTGTTAGGAATCCTGCTTGGACTGTCCTTGCTCCAACTAGCCTAGAAGTAGAGAGAAAAGACAGCAAAAATCAAAGTAGTGAGCAGGTCTGTGTTTGACTCTCTCTCCTTTGGTGGCACTTGAGTCCATCAAGACAGAGGTTCAGCACTTTCCTGCCCAGTCTGTGTCCTCCTTGCCAGTGTCACTGCTGGGCTGGGCGGGCTGATCTGATCAAGTCACTGGTTGGTTTTACTGCTGGGACTGCCTGGAACAGCCACGTTGGGAATTCCCTGGGCAAGGAGAATGCTGCGTGGCACCAGACCAAAGGCATCACACTCACTCTGCAGAGCAAGCACGACTCCTTCCTGATGGTCATGGTTCCCATGGAGATCCTCAGAACATCAGCACAACAGGGCTTGAGATAACCCCTCCTCCCCCCCATCCTGAACAGATTACAAATAATACAGGCAATGCCCAGCCACTGTGGGGTTCACGGCCCCACTTTCTAAAAGAAGCCTGTTTGTTGCATGGTACATTTGGGGTTGTGGAAAAATTTATGAAGTGTGCTTGTACTTGACAGCTTTTTCCAGGAGGGCTTTGAGTTGTTTTTCTTCCAAGAGTCTGCATTCAGTTACAGCCTGGAATATGTGATCTCACAGTGTTTGTATTTATACCTCTCACAAAACCATTTTTACAGGCCCAGTATCTATAGGTTACTGTGAGGCACCGAGTGAAGTCATTGCAAGGTCACCTCGGGGTGATGCCTCCTACGTGCAGAACATCAGTTTGGCTGCAGGACACCTACAGCTGAAGCCACTTTCTGTAGCAGTGAACTGAAGAAATTCAAGCAGGGGATATTAATCTGATGAAATAACACAATGTGAAGGGAAAATACACTCTAGGGAAAACACTCTCCTGGCAGGGGTCAGTCATGAGCATTCGATAATGGAAGGGGGCTTTTCCATCACCTGTTCCCACATTAGGAAAACGTGCAGTTCTCTGAGCAGCAAGCTCAGAGGGCTGTTGCTTTCAGGATTTCTTTAAACAGCCCTGACGCCTCATGATTTAAAATTTCCATAGTGAGATACTTCTGTGTCTAGTCCAAGATTCCTCAGCTCTCCCGGGAATATTTTCCACACTACACAGGTGACACTCTTGTTACATATTGGTATAAGAGGAGGCTGTGAATTGTCATTAAACCATGCAAGAGATCTGGCTCTTGCATGGAGGGCTCTTTTTGCCTCTGATGAACCCCTTGTCAGAGAGAAAAAAGAAACCTCCTTACTGGAGGAAAGGAAAACATGGCATAATAGAACAGAAGAGGTGCAGAAGAGGTTTGAATCTCAGCCTTCAACTCCAACCTTGCAGCCTTCCCTGGGCAGTTGAGAAGAAGGAGACACAGCCCTTGTGAGCTGAGTGCATGGAACATCCGTGATGTGGGAAAAAAAAGTGTGGACACTGTGGAACTCCTGAAAATCTACATCTCAAATGTCCTCCTGAAATGAGCTCTGCTGCACACACAGCTGTGTGAGTCTGTGGAGTGGGACTTGGACCTTGTTGTGTTACAGAAATGGGATAAACACAGGCCTTTTGGGTAATTTGGCTCATTTGCCAGATAAGATCTTTGCTCAGAACAGAAATACCAGGCTACATATTCCCACAACGAACTGAGGTTAAGAAACACCCTCATTTTCAAACTGATCACTGAGATGATTCCCAGTGCTCCAAATGCCCAGAGCTTTTAAGAAAAAAATGTTTCCTTTTCCCTCACTCAGGACTTTGTTGCTCTTGTTGGGTTTGGTCTGTTTTTATGAGAGACCTAAGTGATAGCACAGCCATTTCCAGAGCTCACTGCTGCTGATTATTTTATCCTGTGGAAAAACTAAGCCCTCCTTTACTCATTAAGGCAATCAAAATTTTCCTGCCAAATAGCTCAGAGGCATTCCAGCACCCACTAGAAGTGGTGGTAGTTTTCTCACTGACTTCAGTGGGCACAAAATATTCCCAAGACTGGAAATCCCAAATTACCTGCATCTGTTCTGCACATTTCTGAAGCATTCCAGCTACTAACAAGACCATCGTGTTGGAAGAAAAAGTACAGCTATACAAAACATTAGTGAGAATGTGTGTCTCGCTTTAAGTCCTAGTCTACTCCAGCTGATTGGAAAACTGCCATGAATAAATCAGGATTTGGCCTCACAAGTGTGCTGAAAATCAAGGCCAGCTCAGCATGCTGCATGTGCAAGGAGCAGCCCTTGGCTTGGGCTTCATGGAAGGGTATTATTCAGTGTTATGGCTCCTATGGCTGCCCCAGGAGTTTGGATGTTTGTCCACAGCTCCCTGTTCTCAGCTGCTTGGGTAGGACCGGTGCAGGGGGGAGAAGGAGGATACAGTGCCCTGTAAACTGGAACAGTGACAGTGGCTTCCCTTCTCTCCTTGGAATGGGAGGCAAGGCAAGAAGGAGAGTATAGGAGTGTTAGAGAGAAAGTACAGGACTGTATGGCCTGTATTTTGGGAGCTGGAGGGTAGCAAGCAAGTGAGGGTCTGTATTGCAGAAGAAATTTGGGATGCAGTGAGAGGCAGCGAGATTTTGGGGGGCATATGAGGAGAATGAACCACTTGAAAGAAGTTATGGCCACTCTGGTCTATCTCTAACTCCTAACTCCAGCTCCTGGTCTCATTCTGCTGCCTTCCTCCCAGCTCTTCCTTTGGGGCTGGAATGCAGAGAGGAGAGCTGAAAACTGAAGCAAGAGCAGAGGAGGGACAAAGATGCCAAGAGGAAGGCCTGAGGATCATGCTGGATCCAGGCAAGCCCAAGGAGACAGAAAATCTGCAGGAGATGACCACGAGGGAGTCCTCCTGGGTGTGGAGATGCTTGCCCAGGCACTCATCCTAGGACAGTTTATATATTTTAAAGTATAAAATCAGAAAATATCAGCCCATGGTGGAAGGTCCCTCTGTTTCCCTTCCCCTGCACTGTCCTGCCCCTCCAGAGGACTGATAACCTGTGCAGGTGACATGCTGCTCCCCCTCACATCCCCCTGCTTTCTGGTGTCCCATCCACTCCCACCAAAACACAGCAGTGCCTCAGCCCTCGATTCATCTCCTCTTGGAGGAGTGAGTCCTTGCCATCTGAAAAGTATCTCCCTTTAATAGGGAAAGATAAAAAGTAAATTTAATTTTGAAGAAGTATAAGGATTAAGTTCACACAGTTCTTGGTAAGAGAGTTAAGATGTACAAGGCAAAGAAAAGAGAAACGATAGCACAGGTGGGGCACTGAGCAGTTCTGCCATCCCATTTGGATGTCTGGAGTTACAGCTGGCAGCCTCTTGAAAGGGACACTCAGCATTTTAGGGACAAAGTCGTTTGGCTGTACTGGGAAGGCAGAAAACATGATTTGGGTACAAAGTCAGGCATTTTAGTGACAAGTGTGGGCTGGAGAGGATTAGCAGGGCACAATGCCTTCCTTCTCATCCCCCCCTTGGCCCTTCATTCCCTGCCAGGCAGGCGAGCAGCCACCCCTGAAGAAAGGGCAATGGAAGGAAGGTCAGAACCAGGCGGCTCCTGGGCTAATTCCTGCCTCCATCCTGGGTGAACTCCTGCCTCCATCCTGGGTGTACTCCTGCCTCCAGCCTGGCTGAACTCCTTTCTCCATCCTGGGTGTACTCCTGCCTCCATCCATCCTCCGCACGGTCCCTCGGCCGAGCCCGGGTGACAAACGCCGCTGTCCAGCAGCACAGATGAGCAGCACACGCGGGGCTGGGTGTGATGCGGTGCAGTTTCGGGGCTCTGGGCTCCTTGCAGCCGGAGGCTCGGTGCCCTGGGGGCAGGATTTGGGATGGAATCCCGGGATCGCTCCGCTCGCTTGCCCGCAGCCCGCCGGGGGCGCATCGCCACCTGCCGGCCACTGCTCGCCACCGCCGCGGTCCCGGAGCGCCGGGCGTGGGGCCGGCCCCGCTGCCGAGCAGCCCCGCGTCCCCCGGCGTCCAAAAACAGCCATCCTCTTCACCCTGCCGCCTTCCAGCCCTGCAACAGCTGCTTTCCCATCGCACGCCTCTTCCTCCTTGTCCCCCCCGAGTTCTGAAGCGCTCGAGGCACGCTCTGCCCCAGACAGGGCTGCGGAGATTTACCGGGTGGGAATGTGTAAGTGGAGCGATGCTATTTATGTGCTTCTTGCCAGCTTACTCAGGATGGAGAGCTTGCAAACCCTTGCAGGTGAAGCCAGTTCAACACCAGACTTGGTCCAGGGACCTGAAATCCCAGGCGTTGGTCTCTGCATCAGACAAATGAGCTGATGAAAGAACCATGCTTGCTGCTAGAAAAATGAATGGGATCACAACAGCTTATTTCACACAGATTGGTTGTGTCAGTCCTGACAAGGTCACATACACGAAAGGTTGCAAAAACTCTTCTGGGAGTCTCAATGAGAGCAGTGTGCTTTGAGTTCTCAGATGAAGTAAACACTGCCTGTGTGAAAGGCGAGAATACAACCATGACACTTCAGATACCTACAGCATTTTGCAGAGATTAACTAGTTAACCCCCATCACCACTCTAAGCAACTTGCTGAGGCATCATTACCCCCCCATTTTATACTTCAAAAGTAGTAGAATTTCTCCAAGCCCAAAATTCAGAGCCAGCAGTTCCCAGACTCTAGGCCAGTGGTCAATCTAACTGCCTTTGCTGCCATCTTCTCCAGATAGAAGGATGAACAAGGCCTGTCCATGTAGCACGAGACACAGGTGGGGCTGTGTTCATGATTTCTTAGGTTAAAGGAACAACAAACATCCCATGATCAGTCCAGGATGAACTCTTTGACTCAAATAGAGCTAGAAATCTGATGGACTGACCACCTCCAGCTCATTTTATTTTCATGTATCAAAGAAAATTGTCAAGTTACAAGCCTTGTAGGCTGGTGTTCCTGTTTATTTTAAAATCTTCTTCAAACAGCCTCCTGAAATCCTACTTGACAGTGAGTCAGCCCTGAGCAGGGGATCCTTTTTCTTCCTGGAAAGTAAACCCAGAGTCTGCTCCAATATCTCAACATTCCCACTTGTGTAGACTTTGCCAAGCTCTGCCCACAGACATCTCAGAGCAGGTCTTTCACAAAGCACAGCCAACAGGGCATGAATTGCCTGTGTAAACCCCACACTAGGTATTGTAGAACTTACGCTATAAGTAATGCAAGACCAGAAGGCTGCTCCTCAGTCATGACTGCCTCTGAGGTATCAGTTTATTCTGGAGATGTTTTTTGTGTTTAAGCCCTTTTCAGGCCTCATATCTTCTCTTTGTAGATGCTAATCTGACTGTCCAGAGTGGTACAGAAACTGTGGTTTCAAAGGTGTGCAAGGGCCTCCATCACAGCTGCTGCAGATACCAAAGGAGCAGCAAGTGGCACTGGGACAGCCCTGCAGGAAGCTGGGACAGGCTGCCACAATCCCCTGCGTGCCCTGAGGAGCACTGAGTGGAGAGGGACACTGGGATGATGAAATGCTGTTACAGGCTCTGCTTTAACTGCTGCTGGACTTTGCACTGGCTAAATGCACCTTCCTGCCTTGTCCAGGGACAGATGCCTGTGACACAGGGTAACGTGGACAGATGAGTACAGGAGCCTTGCACGCTGCTTGGGCCATCTTCCCAGGACTTGCTGCCCGTGGCTTTCTGATCTTGTTCTCCACAGACTGTTCTCACTCACCAGTGAGCAGAACAACTGCTGGACAGGTTGAAAATGTGGTTGTCAGCAAACGGGTCACATCACATCAGGAGCCAATGTCCCAGCAGGGATGGGAGATAAAAATTCCACCCCACACCCTTCCTCTCCTCATAGCTAGACAATGAATTTCTCATCATTGTCCTAGAGAAATCCTCTCAGACGAAGATCTGGAGGAGGATAAGAAGGATCTTACAGACTGGTTCAAAGGGTTTGGAGGCAAAGCATGAGAACACACCACGTGGAGAGGCAGACAGTGGGGCAGCCAGGAGCAGCACTCTGGTGTTGAAACCCAGGGCAGGAACTCGATGGAAAGGGATGGACAGACAGCAACAGACTGTGCAAGCCCAGCATGAGCAATGTCGTCTGGTTGGAAATCCACGCTCCGGGGAGCGGCTCAGTGCAGGCACAGCCTGGGTGAGCACCTGCAGATGGAGCTGCAGCAGCGGCATCCCCTGCCTGCAAAGCCCAGTGCCTGGTGGGTGACGCAGGCAGCCAGAGGGACACAGAGACTCACCAGGCCACAGACTTTGTCTCAGGTTTGTGGAGGCCCACCAGGCTGGGGAACAGTCGTGTTTAGAGGAATCTGTGGTGTTCTGCAACTGGTTTCCTAACCAGGGTGAGAAATCTCAGAGATGGGGATTGGACAAAAGTGCCCTGCCAACAGCAGACACACCCAAGCCTTGTCAGGGCATTTCATGGAAAATAAGCTGAAAATGGTGTTCAGCACAGTTTAAGACACGGAGTGGGACTACCATACCATGCACCTGTAGAGCCAGCCTTCACCTTGCCAGGCTTTTCAATTAGCATAAATATTCAATATTCACTGGCCCAGAAAGACTGACCCTGTCCCCAGGGCCTGGCTATAGGAAATTCTGCTAGACCTTACTCCGATTTCTGTCTTTTCCTGCAAGAACTCCTCTCAGAAGAAAAGCCTACATGTCACCTATTATCCCTCAAAACACTCTGTGACCTCATACAGTTTTGTGGAAACTGTTCCTACGAGCCCTCCTCACACACAACCTCCCCTGGAGCAGAACAATGTCCCCCAGCTCCCCACAGCTGTGTCTCAGCCAGGGGGACACAGGGCTGCCTGCACACGTCTCTTTCGTGCCCCATGCCCCTTCCCTGTGCAAGGTCAGCTGCTCTGGGCACTGCAGGATGCTCGGTGCCTCTGCCAAGTGCTCCCCTGGCGTGGTGCAGCTCTCCAGCAGCTCAGCTGGCAGCACTCGCAGCTCAGCTTTGGAACTGGGAGTGCTGGAAGTGGAAATTCATGCCAGAGCCATCCAGGAGCAGCAGGTTCCTGCATTCCTGGAAAAAGAGGGAAAAAAAAGCCCAACAAACCAGCAAGTGAGGAGAGCTGGGGGAGTCCAGCTGTTTGTGTCAGTCCATGGTGGGGTGGGGGTTAAAACTGGGGTGCTACAGCTCCTGCAGAACGCTCTGCTGGATGGTAAAGCAGTCTCTCTAAGCCATTGCAGTTTGAAAACAAAGTCCATCCCTATGCACCCCTCCTGGGTCAGGCACTGACCCCATTTTACCTGGAAAATATCTATTTTTTTGCTGTTATTTGGTGTGAGGGCAGCCCGGAAGGGTGGGGGTGTACAAAGAGATGGTCAGCTGGCTAAATAGAAATGCTCAGCAATACAGAACAATGTCTGCAGCCCGGTTCATTTCTCTGCCGAGCTCCCTCCAGCCCTCCGGGCCCATCTCCTCATCCCAGCAGCAGGATGCTGCTCCCGGCGGGATAGGAGCCCTACCCATGGGTTCATCTCCCAGGCTCAGCTGCTCCGAAGTGACCCCACTCCCTGGGAAGGGGCTGCTCGATCCAACTATCTGGGAGGCCGAACAAGGAAAGTCTTTCTTGGCAAGGGAGAAGGACCTGGGAGGCCCCCTCGGCTCAGGTGACCCATCCGACCTCCATCGCAAACAGCTATAAATCCTCCCACTTCCCCAACGCAGCATTCCCGGGCACTCCCCCCTCACTGGAGCTGGGCCTGGCTCTGCAAAGCATGTCAGAGCTGGCTAGCTTGGAAGGTAAATACGCAGCTGGCTGACTTACTACTTATCAGAGGGTTTTTCTGGCTGAGAATGGAGCTGAATTTAACCAGTGCATGGCAGAGCTGGGCACAAGGTATCAGGTGGGCTTTGCCAGGCTCCCTGCAGGACCAGTTCTCCCAGATCCCTTTATCCAGCTTCATCAAAGGCTCGGTGTGGCAGAGAGCTGGGGGTGTGAGGGTGGCACAGGGCACCCCCAGCCACCAGCCAGGACCCTCTCAGGCTGTGCAGGTGCTGTGTTAGTGGTGAGCAGTGCATTCCATGGGCACAGGAGGATAAAGATCAGGACTGGCACCGGTATCCCCCATGGATGGACTGCCTGCTCAGCAAGTCTTTAAAGAATGGTTAATTTGATGGAGATTAGCTCAATCTTCCTATCTCCCCTCAGAGCCTCTCCCACCTCTGTTCATTTGCAAAAGAAAGCTGAAAACAATCTGCCTCATTGCCCTTCCTCCACTGGTTTTCTCCCAGCTCCATCCCATCATTCCAGCAAGGCTGCTCTCAGAGTCCCCACATTCCACTGTCACCTTCTCACCCCACACCTCCACCAGCCTCTCCTCCCCAGCCAAGCCTCCAAGCACCAAGCACTTCCCCCTCTCCAAACCAATCCTCCCTTCCAGGATCACCCCGCTCTACCTCCTCCCACCCCATCCTCTTTCCTGCTGGCTTTTTCTCCCTCCATATAAGCCTTTCGGGGAGGTTTGGGTATCTGCTCCCCATGCGGGGAAAGCCCTCTGACACGGCTGTTGCCTTGGCTCCCTGCCACGCAGCATCACAATTTTGGCTAGCCTGGGGCAGAGGGGAGCCCGTGGGTGCCCCGGCCAGAGACCAGAAAGGTCCAGAAGCTTCCTGAGCACTCTGCCCACGATTTGACATAGTTCACAGGTGCTCAGTACCCTGGAAACCCGGTTTATATAAGCGATTGCTAATCGCCACCACGGGGCTTACCCATGGTAATGGCACATGAATCACACCGGGTGCAGGTTTCAGCTCCTCCTCTGGCACACACAGAAATGAAGTGCACAGCTGAGATCACCCAGATAAGGGTGACACAAACGTGTCCTGTTGCCAAGTGCCATCAAGGGATTGCCCTGCAGGAGGGGGTGCTGGTTTGGGGGTGCTGCTCCGCACCGCGGTTCCGCCCCGTCCCGGCACAATTTGCCAGCAGAGCGATACCAGCGGCGTTCTGCCCCGGCTCCGGGGCCAGCAGCAGGGGACACGGGCGGGGCAGGGAGCGGTGACAGGCAGGGCAGTGCCGGCACAGTCCGAGCACTCTCCGGGCAGGAGGGCTGCGACCCGCAGGGAGGTGGGGCGGAGCGCCGGGCAGGTGGGATGGAGCACGCTTTCCTCCCAGGCTCTCCCCATCGATTATGGAAGGAGCCGAGATGGCTGCTACAGATACAGGGCTGTGTGTCCTGTACCCCTGTCCCTCGGCTGCACGGAGACCCAGGCCACAGAGGATTTGTAGCCCCTGACACAGAGACCCAAGGATTTCTAAGATGTTTCTGGTACTTTGGTTAAGCAACGTCACTGCCTGCTCAGCATAGTTTGCAATGCAAACACCACAGAGGGTCCACTTCCCCTGGAGCTGCTCAGGGGAGCTAGGACCTGCTAAAACTCACCATCATTTTTGGTTTTTTCCCCAGCTCAAGTCCTTAAGGTTTGACTGCCCATGCCTTTCTGATTCCCACCCGGCTTTCTGAGATTCAATAATATTATCCTTGGGAGTTTTAAACTCAAATACATGAAAGAGACACATGCAATTAACCTAAATAACAAGGTTAGGGTTTCCAAGGGACAGTCTTTCACCAGCCCAGCCCAGCTACCCAAGGTGTGTGTGCCTCTGAGTGATCACACCGGGTAGCATCTGGATATTTGCCATCAGCGCCAAACCTTTCTCTTGAACCATTCTCTGAAGCTGCAATGGTTCATCCTGACCCCTTGTTTTAAATGGATGGAAAGAGTCATGGCTCCTGTACAGGGGAATATTCCAGCCAGGAATCCTTCACCTCTTCACTCTTGTGCAGTGCCTGCCTTAGAGCTGGAGCATGTCTGTGTTCAGACATCCTCTTTCTCTTGATTTTTTTCCTGCTTCAAAAACCATCAGTTTCCAGTGGCAGAATATCCCCCTGATTTTAGGCAAGACCTGTGAGTTATTGCTTAGAGGGTGCCAGCTCTCAATTGCTCCATACTTCAGTCAGGAATGACCTTCTTTCTTTCATTTTTTTTTCTCTTTTTCAGAAATGTTGTAAGTAAATTCACAGCTGAGCAACAGTGGGAATGGAAGCCCTCAGAGCTATGTTACAGGTACGGTAATTCCAAACTGATCCTCCTTTGTGCTGATAACAGGGCTGGCTATTGTTTTCCTGAAGTCCACATGTCTGGAAACACCGCAGGCGTAGATAATTGCAGTGAGCATGTGCTTTTGAATCTGTTTCTAAAACACGCCTGGGATTTAAGCTTTTTAAAAATCATGACCCTGATTCTGCTTTTTTCAAACTCAAAAACAAAAATTCCCTTGGCTCGAAATGAAGAAGGGTCTAGCTCTTAAATACAACTTACTAAGGGGAAAACGTGCCCCTCTTTTATTTTTTCTTTTTTTTGTGATGAAAGAACAAAGCCTGAAAGCTTTCAGCACTTCCCCAGCTTCTTTCTCGCCCCCCCCCCCTTTAATTTTACTTCCATTTTTATGTGTAGAAAGTTAGATCTTATCTGAAGTGACAGGACAATTTGAAACTCTCCTACTTTCATATTCTTCTCTGTTGACGATGCTCATTAGGTTAAGCTTTGTCTTTGGCTATAACTAGTTTCTTTCAGCTTCTCGTTGGGCACTTGGCTCCCAAGGGCCACCCTTTCACCCTTTCAGTTGTGCCATGGACAACTGAGACTGGAAACCTCATACAGCTGAAGAAAGAAAACGAGTTAGGGACAGCTGAACGAGCAGCGTGTTCCCATAGGCTATTTTCTGGTGATAGCCAAGGTGCCTTTTAGCTTCTTTATTATCTAACAGAGTAGTAAATGTTTGGAGACCATTTGCTTGGGCTCTGCAATTTCATTTTACTGTTGTTGGATGTGAGCTATTGCTCTGCAGTTCCTCCATCATCGACACACCAGCAAAGCACATGACACACAACAGAAAACTGGGGGAAAATCCTGAATAAATTGCTCTTCAGTTAAACATTTCTAGGATAGGACACAGGAAAGGAAAAAAGAAAATTTGACCTATGTACCTGTGTACCTCTTCCCTATCTCCTCTTACACCCCAAAAAATTTTGGCCTGGCCAAGGTATTAGGTGCTCAGAGTTACATCGTTGTGGGGCTGGCTCAGCCAGGACGAATGAGAAGTTGTAAACAAGTTGTTACTCAGGCCTCGTTGCCCCTGGTGCAGCAGGGCTGCATGGCTCATGTTTGTGTCCTGGGTCCTTCGGCTCCTCCTAGTGTCCCAGCTCAGAGGGATTATAATTACATCTCACCTTACCGATCTTTTTGGCTTGCTTGAATTGCTTCCACAGACCTGCTCGACTTGTTTGGCTGCTGCTTATTATTCAGCACAAGCCCCCACCCACTGGCCTTTCATGTACATTCATGTTTGTGTCTAAAAGCCACAGAGGGGCATTTTTTGAGGGGGAAGGTGATGAATGTTTGCTACTGCCTGGACCCCTAATTCCCCAGAATTCTGGGGCCAGTTGTGGGGCAAGGGTGGGTCCTGTGCTTGTCTCAGTGCACAGCAAGGACAAAACAGCAGCTGGTTTGGTGAGAGTGAGTCACACAATTTCAAAATACGGAAAATTTAATGAGATGCTTCCTGAAACCTGAGTTTTGCTCCCACAAGGCACAGGAGAAAATGCAAACCAGGATACAGCAAGAAGCTAAGGTGAGGGTGTAGATACAGACTCGATTAGGGGCAGAGTGGGTCCCTTCCTGCTCCCCCACTTACAACTTCAGAGTGGATGTCACACAGGCAGAGGCAGGCAGTGCTGATGGAAGCAGCCTCTCCAGGTGAAACTTTGTTCTCTCCAATGATTCCAGCTCCCAACTTCACACTGGCCCTTTGAGAAACACGGTTTGGACACCACCAGTGAGAATCCCCTCACTGGACACAGGGCTGCTTTTTCACTCTAGGCTTGATCCTACCTGTTGCAATTATGTGTAGAGGAACCTGATAAGGGTTAAGTGTGACACAGGAGATTTCAGGCTGCTCTGATTCTGCGTGAAGAAGTGGCTGCACAGCTCCATGAGCAGCTATGAAATGGAGGGGGGTTCTTGCAGCAGGCATCTGACTGACATTGCATTTTGATGTTGCTCTTTAGACAATGACCTCAGCCTATGGCCACAGTTAAGCTTGCACTCAAATCCATAAATCCTAGAGTGACTCTTGATCAAGTGTCTAATTCACCTGACTCTGAAGTCACACCATGATTTAGAAGCTGCTCCTCAGTGAGGTCGAATGGGAGAGCTGGGCTGAGTCAGCCACCAAGATTGCTGATCCACTGGTCTCAGCTGGTGGGAATGGGACAGGCTCCTAGACTATTGTTCCTCACTCAATAATGTCCTTGTACCCATGAGAATCCCAAGCTTTCACCAAGCTGTGCCAAGGTGCCCAAGAGCTGAGTTCTCTAAGTGGAGCAGCTCAGGCTGGACTCCCTGAAGAGCTGGTGCACATTTCCCCATCCTCTGCCCTAGATATGCTCAAAGCCAAAAACAGGGCCACCTTGAACAAAGGCTGCCTCTGCTGGTGCTGACCTTTGGGATATCCATGTGAAAAAGGGAAGATTTAATTCATGTTCCTGCTCTGGTCAGTTTGGAGGCTGCAAATGTCCTCCCAAAGCAGTGCCCTAACTTTGAGCTGGTGGCTTCTCTGGGTGGCTTCCCATCCTCCACTCCAGCTGAGGTGTGTCTGGGTCACACACCTGGAGTCATCAGGGATTCAGGACAAGCCTGACATGCTCCTAGTGAGTCACCCACCACTCTGGACATCTGGGTGACTCTATCTGTACCCAAAGACTGGGCTCCAGCAGGTGCCATCCCTCCATTCCTGCTCCTCATGCACTGCTGTTGGGCCAACACTGTTCCAGGAAATGGCTCCTGGCTGGACACAGGCATACAGGGGGAGCAGGGATCATTCAGGTTTCATCAGACTCCTGAGACACTGCTGGCATTGGAGCAAGCCTGAGCATGACTCGACTGAGGCAGTTGGGACAGCAAATTCCAGGGGAGGAGAAACTGCACCAGAACAAAGGAAGTTTGTTTGGGGACAGAAACAAAAAGAAAAGTCCTCATTGTTGCAGCTCTAAGAGAGAGATTAAACTGTTTCTAAAGTTAGGTGACTGCTCCCTGCCCCTAAGCCATTCCTCATTTGTCACCCAAATTATGTTTAGACCTGGGGCAGCACCTACCTGTATTAAACTGAATTATTTGCATCCGAAAAGAATTGTTAAAAAAGAAGGTTCAGACAATGCTTATCTTGCTTATCTGACCTCCTCTGACATTACGGTCCAAGTTGTTGTATTTGTGGCAGAGGCAGATGCAGAAAATCTTCCTCCATCTGGACACTGCTGCTGGTGCTGCCAGCTCAGCCTGGAGCTATGACCAGGAACCTGCTCCCTCCTAAAGCTGCTGCTGACCTCAATGGAAAAGGGGAGAGCCTTTTTTGGTGACTCACAGCATTGAATATCATGTTGTGAAAAGAGCAGTTGAGATCAGTAAATTAGCTTGCTTTCATTTACAAGAGTGAGTGTTCTGCTGGATGGGGAACAGGGAGGCAAAGGGTGGTTTGTTTATCCTAAATGAGAAAGGAGTTAGTTTAAGTTTCGGTGCCTGCTGGAAGTCCAGAGTCAATAGCTGAGGATTGCCTCAGGGCACTTCCAGGTCGGAAAATCTGATGGCATTTTCAAATAGTACCAGCCTGCAGAGATTGTGATCAATTCTGGATTAGAATTGATGTGAGCACCTAATTGAAGAAGGGGTTCACCACTGGTTTTCTCAGAAGCTTGTCAACCACATTTAGGGCATTTGACTTTAACTAAAAGGGCTTCCTATTTAATCAGCTGCAGTCACAAGCTTCTGTGATCAGAACCAAGGGAGGCCCGGTCCTGGTGGGGTCCAATCCATCCCTTCCTGCTCTAGCAAAAGGAAAGGTGAACATGTTACATCTTCGATGTGTTGCCTGCTTAATTCAATCTAGATAAAAGCTGGCAGCTGGCTGTAGCTCGTTACTGTTTACTGAATGGTAGCTATAGACAAGCTCTGTTGGCTTGAATATGGACCTCAACCAGATGAGAAAAGGGATATGATGCCAAAGGTAGCTGTTCTAGCAGGATAAAAGGAAAACCTCTTCCCTTCCTGTGTTGTTACAACAAACAAATGGATTTAATCTTTTTTCCCAGTGGGATCCTCACATAAAAATAACAGAAATTGCCCCACAAATGGCAGCAGTTCCAAGCTTTCATTACTCTTATGATTCCTCTAGAAATCTTTTTCAAGCAGATGCTGGAATCACCTCTAATGTTCTGGCATTGGCTCTTGCAAAGAGTCCAGGGTATGTGTGTGCCACCTACAGACATGCATGCTTGCATAAAAACACTTCTTCTCCTGTTGGTCCTAGTCAGAACAGATCCCCATTCTCTACTCTACTGAGCAGTTAAACTTCACCCTGCTGGAAGGTTGCCTGTGCTGGGCTGAGTTATGTTACACTGACACACACACACAACACTTCCAAAAGACAGAATTACCCTGAGAACCTAACTTCACCAGTCAGTTTAAAATTTGACTGCTCATCTGTAACAGAATCTCACTAGCTGGTTTTCACTAACGAACAAGAGCAGCTACTGCTGCTTTTTTAATTGCTTCCATCAAGCTAATGGGATGTTGGAGCTGAATGAGTGTACATACACAGAGGCAGGTGTGGGAATGTGTCCCAGGTTGCACCCACCACATTCTTCTGGTCTTCTCTGCAAGAAGATATCATCACTAGAGTAACAATCCTGAGCCATCCCACAGGTTTTGGGACGGATGGAGCCCACATCCTCCCTTCCCCACCTGCCCTAGTCAACCAGAGATAAGTTGTGGGATGCTGACTCTGCGCCCAGCCCGTTCCTCTGATCTGTGCATGCAGCTGCCTCCACAAACAGAATTAAAACCACATGAGAAACATCCAGCAGGAAAAAATAAATCTCTGACATGGAAGAGATTTCACGGCCAACAGGAGCCCCAAGGATCATGGGGATGAAGAGCTGCTGATGTTAGGAGCAGACCCATCTTGTGGGGAGGGACACCTCCCATCCCAGGCTGGGTGTTATGGCACATCCAGCAGCAAGTGCACTGGTGGTCTCCACAAATATGTGCAGCCACCTATCCTGAGAAGAAAAACCCTGCTCCTGGCACTGGGCAGAAACAGGCTTTTATAGGAAATCGCCTCAATTGCTCTTGAGAGGAAAAGCTATGACTCTGAGAGGAAACTTTCCATTTTTTATTAGCTACATTGTAAGTTGTTTTGCAGTTGAATTCCATGGAAAGAAGGAAGAGTGTGCGTTTAGGTTTTATCAGCATTTTTTTTCTGAACGTCATTTAGTTCTGCAAAAGATAAAAACTCTAATGTCCTTAAAGAATCTCCTGTGAGATATCATGGAGGTTGTAATTACTGCGTTTAGCTCCCATTTGTCCAAGAGATGTGAATCAAAATTACCCATGTCACAGGGGAGTCCCAAACAAGCCCTTATCTAAATCTCATCATGGAAGAGATTAGCAGATCCACTGCTTTACTCGCACATCTCTGCTCTAGCAGGAAGGGAGCAGAGCTTGCCCTGCACTTAATGTGCCATCTGCAGCTGTTCTGTACAAAATGCTGAAATTAACTAAACAGGGACAAGACTATGGTCAGTTCTGGGACCCTCTGTGCTGTATTTGTCCTATCATTTCCATAGGTATGCCTTCTTTAAAATTAGTAGGAACAGCCAAGTTATGCCCCAAAAGGGAGTTCAGGTACTGCAGGCTCAGGGACACTGAGCTCGACACTGGCTGCTTCACTGGAGCTGTTGCTGTGCTCCAATCATGCATGAACAAGTTGATTTAAGTGTATATATTTGGTTCTGTTCCACCCTTAATATATTATGTATTTTTCCAAGCTCTGAGCTGTTTATACAGCACCTGGCACAGCTTAGCTGAAGCCACTGCTCAGAGGGGCTGGGGGCTGACACCATTTATATAACCCTGAAATAATTTGGGTAGAAATGCACCAGTGGAAACCTCTGCAAGTCTGTGTGCACTGTGTGTCACTGCCCATTTCACACAGCACAGATTTCATTATCCAGGTGAATAATAGGAGGAAAGGGAGGGCTAAGTTCTGAACACCAGGACACAGATAAGCAAGTTTGCCCATATTAGAAGGGGGTAAGCTGGCTTAGAGTAGGTACTTTACAAAACAGTTTGAATCCCCTCCAAAGCCCTTGTATTTTTGGGTCCAAGCAGACAAAGCAAGCAATCCTTCAAGTGTTCTTGGTGTTGACACACACTGCTGAGCTCTGTGTATGCCAAGATAAAGAGGCAGCCTCCAGTAGTCCATTATTCAGTGCTAGACAACTTGATTATGATGGAAACAAACCACTCTTTTGCAATATTGACATTGTGATCTATGGCAACAAGTTCTAAAAGGCCTGTCACATTTTGAACTACTGCTACGGCTATAATTAATGTTTTTAACTTATTTCAAAACACCTGATATGTGTTTTTTGGAAAAAGGTTCATGCCAAGTGCAATTCTATAAGAGCAGTTTTTATCTGCTCCTAACTTTGGTCTTGATGTCATCATCTTTCAAAGCTGGCCTGAACCTGAATCTGGGAGCAAATTGTAAGGAAATTCCTATTAAAACATTGTCTTGCAGTGATTAGAGCTGCCCTGCAACAGGACTAACTCTTGCCTTCAGTAGAATTAGGTGTGTGCAAGGAAAATTTCATAATTTCTCTGAAACATACAACTCCAGGCTGACTCTTAGTTAATGTTTCAGTTTCTGAGGAATTCTGTGGAAAGCCTGGGAGCTTTGCTGACCTGCCTTGCCCAGGGAGTCATTGGTGCCAGAAGCGTGGTCCTACCCCACCGCTCTGCTTTTCTCCATTGTCTCTGAGCTGCAGGTCTCAGCCCAGCTCCCTGCCTTCTGCTGGCCTGACTACCCATTGGCAAACCCAGCAGAGAACTCTTCACTCAGCTCAGTGTGTCCCAGAGATGCCAAAAAGAAGGACTCAAGCACATATGGCTGGCAAGGATGGGGCAAGGGACACTTCTCCCTTTCCAGGGCAGCTTGAGGACTGAGTGGTCCATTTGTATCCTGTGCCTGCAGACAGACTTAATCACTCCTCATGGCTGGGTAGCCCCACACCAACACAAACAGAGCTCCCTGAGTGTCTGGTGCATTTGTGGAGGAGTAGAAGCACCAGCACAGATGACAGAAGACCCAAGTCCAAAGCCTCCTGGATCTGTAGGCACTTCACTTGGTTTAAAGCATTTAAGGTTTGGAGCTATAGTTTCCTGCTGCCCATCTGCAAGCAGAGTCAATGCACTGTCCTAACTCACTTGGCTGCTCTGAGGAGGATGAAGAATTTAGGTGTAAAGAGCCATACAAGTCTTGTGGAGAGAAATACTTGCTCTGGAGTTAGCTTGAATTTCAAACAAATATTTTCTGTATCTGCAGGGCTTAGTGCTGCAGTCTTACCCTGAAAGATGCAGCCTGGAGCAGTGCCACAAGCTCAAGCACTTCACAGGTGTAAACTATTACTACTAACAAATCTACTATGCACACAGAGAGGTGTTTGAGCCAGGACAGTGCTGTATCCCAAAGCAGGACCTGATCACAGAGCAGCAATTATTTGCTGTCTGCCTGTCTAGTATCACCCTGGTACCCCACTCTGTGTCTTGAGATCATCTGTGGTATTTCTGCTATCACTGTTGGTACTGACAACAATATTCTCACCTTCACTGCCTGGACTCAAAAAAGCACCAGCTAGAGGAAAAGTCATAGATGGGAGGATGGAGCTATGTTTTCTGACACTGCAATCAGTGATTTGGGGCCAGTTTAAAAGCATTAGGGAAATCCTGCTTGGTCCTGTGCTGACACTTGAAGTCTAATTGACCTTGGCAGTAGTTCTTAATGAAGAGTGTCACTGCAGCTGTCACTGCAGCAGGTGCTGGGCTGTCACATCCCACCTGGGTCTGGAGGGTTCAGGGGGCTGCTCCCACCCACTAAACCCCAACAGCTCAGCCCCAGCTGAGCTACTCCCGTTATTTTCGTGAGGATGGCCCAGCCCTGTGTAGCATTGTTTTCCATGTGCATGGAACACACCACAGCTCCAATGTGAGTGAACATGTTAACATCAACACAGCCTTCTCCCCAAGCTAAACATATTACAGCATCAGCAAATTACAGGGCAGTGTAAATTAGACTCCCTCTTGTGCAGACTCTGCTTGCTGGGCCAAGGCCACATCCCTCCCTGAAGGAAGGAGCCGAGGTTTCATTACTCCTCATCTCCCCTGCTCTGTGCACAGGGCTGCCTGGGCACAGGCACTCTTCTACTCATGCTCCTGGAGCATCCATCCCACGCATGCTTCCCAAAGGATGCTTCTGTCATGTTACAATATGACAGTGGCCAGTAAAATCTCAACAAAAGCGACCACCCGTAAGTCTGGGTCAGTTCTGAAGTGTTTTTACTAATTGGGAGGGGAAAAAAGCACATAGGAAGGGGCTGGCTTACCCTTACTGTCCCCAGTTTCTGAGGACCTGAAGTCAGGAAAGGTTCAGAGAATACCTCAGAGCACCCACGTTGAAATCCTGGCATCAGGTAAACAAGCAGACCTGTCTCTCTGACACATGTGTTCTGGCCGATATGTTTTTACCAGACCTTTTCTAGAGAATGCAGTGTGGAGAAATGTTATCGCGGGCCTGGGAAAACAATAATTAAAAGGAACCGTTGAGCTCTTTTCCCTGGAAAAACAACAAATGCAGCCCACACTGTCCCATCCCCCTTAGCACAGCTGGCAGCCCTGCTCGCAGGAGGAGCCCGGGGCTCTCCCAGCTCTGCGGGCACACAGCTCTGCCAGCCCCGGGGCTGGGGCTTGCCATGCACACCTCGGGGCAGCCTCCCCTCCGGGAGCAGCTGCAGCTAGCAAAAAAGGCAGCGAAAGAGGAGCAGGCCCAGGTAAATGATTATTTACAGCTGCTGCGGGCAGCGTTACACAAGGGGAGGGTGGAGCGCGTTCCGCCGCCCTTCCACGGCTCGTGGGCAGAAAAGCCGATCGCCGCCGTGATGGTTCTACTCCCCCAAGACGGAGTTAATACTGTTTACCTTGTAATAAGAATGCTATTTCTTGTTTTTTTCCCCTTGGCTGGGCTTGTTTTCAGTCTTCCCGGCTGCTGTCCTGCTGGGGCAGCTGGCTCCGAGGGCAGCCAGGAGTGCTGGGCTGGGAACTGCAGCATCCCATGCCTCCCACCTGCTGAACCTTGCTGTGTGGTTCCCAAACTAAAAGTCAAAGCCCTTGGCTGCAGTGGGAGGTGAATCCGTGGTAGGGGAGAACACTGGTACTAGCACTGAGCAGCTTTCACATAGCTGGGACTTTTCTAGGAGCTTGGGAAGTGAGAAAACTTGGCACTAGCTAGTTCATGGTGTTCTTTCCTCTTTCTCCTTTTTTTTTTTTTTTCCATTAAAACCCACCTGCAAGCTATAGGACATTGGCAAAAGCTGTCTTTGTATCCCTCAGTCGTGGGGATCCTCTGCCCTGATGTGAAAAAGCAATTTTTTGTCAATCACATCCTTCACCTACCTGGACAAGAGGCAGTGACACAGCTTTTGCAGGTATGGAATTCTATGATGTGGTAGGTGAAGTACAAAAACACCATGGTAAGAATGTGAGCTTATGCAATTTCCCAGAATGTGCCACCCAGCCTGGTATGGTCAGATGGACCTGCCTGGTGATGAAAACACTCTTCCAAGTACTCCTTCTTCTAGCAGGAGGGAGAACCTGTACAACTGTAGTGAATCAGGACACAATGGAAGCAGAGCCATTCTAGAGCAAGGCAAAAATATGGGAAACTTAACATCAAAATTCATGTTTCTGACATGAAACCTGCTCCTGGGCCAGGCTGATGAACCAGATGGGAGTGGAGGGTGAGTTCTGTGCCTCAAGGCAAACACAGCAGATGGGTTATCCAGGTGGGTTGCCCAGGGCTTGGTCCCCAGCCCAGGCAGGACCCACCAGCTGAAGGCTCCTTGTGGCCCCTGTGGCAGCAAAGCAGGAGCACCCACAGGCTCCATAGATCCAGGGGCTCCTGGTGTCCACAGCAGGTCCCTGTAGGAAATGCAGACCCTAGGAACACCAAGTCCCTGATGCAGTATGCTAGGAATCCAGGCAGGGCTTCTCTGGAAAAGCTGTAGGAGTTGGGATGCTTTCCAATCAAGCACATGAGGCTCAACAAAGGAGTGTTTTTCCCTTTCTGCTCAGTGATGCAGATGCCCAAGCACAGGACTTCAGGAGCTGCAGAAAGGGCCAAAAGCAATAAGCTATAGAAGAACAAGTTCCTTGTCACAGGCTGGACTTCTAGAAGCAGGGAAACAGCAACAAGGCAAATTGAAGAACCAGTGGGAGGGGAGGAATGAAGAATCTAATGAAGGGGGACGGGAAGGACACCCTTGCAATACTGTTTGTGTTGCAATCCAAAGGCCAGTTTGGAAAGCTCAGATAGGTTGGATGCAAAGCCCTAGCAGAAACATGTGGTTGTCCTGAGCCTGTGGCTTCTGTGTTTGGTGTGACACCAGCCATCTCCTCTGCCAGCTGGTAGGTGCCAAGCTGGTGGGCAAACAACACTGTGGGAGAGCAATCCTGATGGGATACACACTAGTTGCCAGGGCTTTGGCCACTTGTGAGGTCTGACATCGCAAGATTTATTGAAGATGTCCCCACACCCACGGCAGGGGCATGGACAAGGTGACATTTAAGGGTCCCTTCCAACCCAGGCTGTTCTGTGATTTGACTGCAGCACTGACACTGTGCAAAGAGCTGACCACAGAATAACTTTTCAGGTAGACTTAGATGTAAGACCCTGGAAAATGCTGCTGCCATTGGCAGATTTTAGCTGTCCTTTGTGAAAACACCAAGACAATTTTACATCACTGTCACTTCACTGGCTGCCCCAAAGTTACTCCAAACTTCTCCATGCTCAGGACAAAGGCTCAAGCTCTTTCAGTCTGGTTACTCATCTAGATTTGTAAATCTGCTGCTTTTGGGCAACTTCAGGTTACTGACATTTCTGGGGTTTACCCTTAAGAAATCCTTCATAAACTTCTTTCCCTCAGTAATGCCATTATTTCTGCTTCTGCCTTATATTAAAAAGATTCTGAGCTTGTATAAGTGTTTCACAAACAGCTGTCACTAGGTCTCTTAGCTATTTCTGTGATGTTAATTGTCAGTTTTCAGTGCTTTAATACTCTTTAGCTATGTGTTCAGAGCAATACAGAAAACAAAGCCAAACGTATTACAAGAAGCTCATGTACAAATCAGAAACTGAATCTAATAAAGGCATTGGGCATGGATGATTTCTTAAAATTATTGAGTTGGAGAAGCCAAGAAATCCCACAGGCTGATGCTATTCCAAAAACATCTTGAGGTCTCTTACTACTTTGAAATATCTAAGCAATATAAATGACCATGTAATTCCCACTGACAGTGAAGTTCCCTGCATAGTATACAGAGCTCTGGCACCATGTGAATAATAAATATGATATGGAAGAAGATGCCAAGTAGCAGTCAAAGTTCCCATTGTCTGCAGAGACAAATGCCATCATTTCATTGCAAGATGTCTTTAGCAGCAGGAATGTCAGTCACGTGCAAAGACTGAAATCCAGAGAAAAACTCCCCCAACTTTCAACCCATGCAACTCCTTTTCTTTGCTTTTCTAAGCAACCTACAGCAGAAATGGCCAGAGGGTTGTAGAAAACACGGCTAAGTAGAATTGCACGATCATGGCAAAAAGGGAGAGGAAATGAAAGTTTGGCTTGGAATTTTGTCCAGTTAAAAGTATAGCAAACAAACAAGGTAACCTCTGGCTCCTGCCTCTGTGACAGTCTCAGATTCACTGCATCTCCTGGTCTATTTTTGCCAGATGCTGAGAAGTCTTACTGACCATTTTATAGGTGGGATTGCTTTTCTCTTATGCCCAGGAAACTTCAGAGTAGAATTTGCAAGAGTCCTTGGAGAAGGAGAGAGCATGAAAACATGGGAAAAAATTAATCTCAATGGAAATCCTTGACTAATTGACAGGTTGGAATAAGATTGACCATAGACCCCAAACTATGCCAGGCAACCAGCCTGCTCCAGGCACTGCCAGCTCACTCAGCCAGCCACATGGCTGTTTTGCTCTGCCAGCTTTACAAGGCCTAATTAGCTTTGTTCCTATTGTTTGTAATTACAAAAGCAAACAGCCCTTGAAGAGTGAGGGACTAGAGGAGGCAGCTCCTTGACTGAGCTTAAGAAAATGTTTTAAATACAGTTTACCTCTCATCATGAGTACTTAAAAATATGAAAGGGATGAACTCAAAACCCCAGTGAACAGAAAATGGTTTCCAGGGCAGGGGGATGGAGCCTTGCTATCCTGGGGAAGACATCAGTGCAGGTTAGAAGACCCCATGCCCAACAGGAACCATTCTCTTCCTGGCCTGCACAAAAGGCCATGCTGTCACACTAGGAGAAGCACAGTACACTCCCTAAAGGGCTTTAGAGTGAGATGGAAGGAGTCATATGGATCAGCAGGACTCTCACTGCTCTGAAGGCTCCTCTCCTGGGAGCACCTTGGCTCCATGCCCCATCCCTTCCCCATTCCTGCAGCTCCCACTCCCCTGCCAGGGAGCTGTCTGCCTTCCCCCTGCCCCTTCCTGCTCCACCCAGGGTGCAGCCTGCCTTGCCGAGGAGCAGAGCAGACCTTCTGGTTCCCAGCCTGCAATCGGAGCAGATTACTGGGTGAGTTTCTGCCAGAGGCCACAACTGCCTGACTCACTGCAGAAGATCTGTCCCCACCTATGTCTGCTGTAGATACACACAGCTAAACAAGCTCCATCCTGGCAAGCAGGCTCCCAAAAGCCCAAGTCCCACTCTTCACTTCCATGTGCACTGTTCCAAGTTCTGCTCAACAACAAGAAATGAAGTAATAGTCTGATTTTCCTTAAAAAAGTCCATTTATTGAAATTGTTTAAACACTTTGTACAAGTTCCCAATACAAGCATCTGCTCCCTGGCTCAGGGTTAATGAAAATACAAAAGCACAGACTTCAGCAGCTCTTTAGTGTGACCTGAGCTGCCACCTCCCAAGACAAGAGGTCTCCTGAGGCAGCTGCTGTGCACAGGCAATTCCCCATGGAGAAGGGGAAGCCACATGGCCCAGCTATAAGTACAGGCCAACATCAACTCGAGTCTGAAGCAAATGCTCTGGTTGGTTTCTTTTAGTAACTTTATGCTGTAGGAGTCAGGTAAAACAGAGGTACAAGGCTTGTACAGACCACCAACGTGGTACACAGCTCAGCCAGAGGCTCTCCCTGTCCACAGAAGGAAATCAAGAGATCTGATGCCTCTGAACATATACACAATTATAAAGCCTCGTCAGAAGCACCAGTTTCCTTCTATACAAAAAGGTTGAGCTTTGGAGAAGTGGCACTGTCCCTCTAGGAATCACAAGACTTAACTCCCAGTGTCAGCCAACACCAAGTGACTGACTGGGTGTTTCAGGGGAAGGAACCTTTGATGAACAGCATTATATTTTTTCATATATGACTCAGTATGCAAGGATGGCTATATCTTTAAAATGTTTGTTTCTCCCTCTTTGGTGAGCTTGGATTACATGCAAATGCCATAACCTTTGGGTCAGTTTTCTTGGAATTTGCCTTCATATCATCACTGAAAGTGTTTACAAGAAACAGACAGGATGGAATGGCAGCGTGTGAGGTATCCTTGGGGAAACATCAGGGAGTGGCAGTGCATTCAGTTTAGTTTAACACAGCTAGCTGCATCAGGCAAAGAGAGATTGGGAAACTAAGCCCAAATGAGAAAGCCTCGAGGAAAGAGATTGTTAAAAGGTGGCTTCCCCCTACTCAGGGGGATAAAGCCTCAAGCTCAGCTGCCGGGGTGGGAACATGGAGAAGCAATCCCTGGCAGTGCTCGGTGTCTAAGGAACAGCCACAGCCTCACCAGAGACACACAGTGAAAACAGAAGGCAATCCTTCCCTTGAGCTCTTCCCTGGCACCAGGGAAACCTGCAGATGCTTTGGGAGTCTGGTAACTTCTGTGGTCTCTACCTTACACTGCATCTTCCATTATCCAACAGCATGTGCACAGACAGTGTGGATTTCCACTTAAGTCACAGCAATTTGTTTCTCACCCTTTGTCTGCATGGAAAGGAGTGTGCTGAAGATGATACCAATAAGACAGTACAAGAGCATTTTATATCTCTTCAAACGTTCCTACATGTAAAGGCTTTTCCCCAAAATTATGTTTCCCCTTAAGCTATTGGTTTCATCATTTTGTATATTATATATGTTCCTTTAATTTCTACACACACCACACTGGGCTCTAACTTAATGGGATATGGGACTGAATTGTTACCATCTATTAAAAAAAAAAATAAAAACAACCAACTAAAAAAAGCACCAACATCCATCTATAAAAACAGTATCATTTTCCCTTTTACTCCCAAATACTAAACTTAACCCAAGCTTGGAGGTTTCATCTTTCCAGTGGCAATACCTATGAATCTAGGCTAGCCTTCCTCCACGGGCTGGGAGAGAAAGGAGAAGTTACGTCCAGTAGCAAAGAGGATTACAAAAATATACACATTTTTGGGAGAAGAGGAAGGCAGAACCTAGAGCCTGGACTCTGCTCAGGACAGTGGCATTGTAGTGTCCTCTCCAAAATGCTTTCACTACCAGTGCTGGTGGCTCCTCTTCTTTGTTTCATTATACATAATCCTTCCCTGTGGATGAGGCATTTTTTGGGTAGCCTCGGGTGGGTGGATATGAGGTTTCTCTCCGTGGACAGGAGCAGCAGAGGAAGGATCCCCCCAGTATGGCCAGAGATGAAGCTGCCCAGCCAATGAAGAGAGCTGACCCAAACTCAAATCTGGAGAAGAAAGAAGGGAGAAAGTGAGAATCACTGTAATCCAGAGGTATTACTTGTAGCAATACATTCACACAAAGCAGAAGGAAACACAAACTGGGATGAATGTGGCTTCCTACAAGGCAGCAGCTTGGAGCAGACAGGCTTTGTTGACCCTCAAAGCTCAGAGCTGGGTTTCTCCAGTGTTTTGGTTCACCCCCAACAGCTGCAGGCCAAACTCCATCCAAACCAGGCCTTTAGTATGTAGTGGGGTAAAAATCAAAGAATTCCCACCAGTGAGGTCTCTGGCAGTGATGTTACCTTAAAGCCAAAACCTAAGAGCCATATGAATAATGAGATCTGATCCCAACTCTTTCTGCACAGCCTGAAGCCAACCCAGCTAATTCAGAAAATTTCTTTGTTTTGATGACTGCTACTGAAAACTAAGCCCTGTGAGTACTGGTCATGCTAAACTAGTGTGTTATACCAAATGGGTCAGTACCTGGTGTTGACGGGGGTGAAAGGGTCATAAAAGGCCCGAGCCACTCTGTTGCCATACCACGACGTGGCCACCAGTGCTGCCAGACCTGCACATAAAGAGAACATAAAGTCATGGCTTAAGAAAAAACAATCAGCAAAATCACTGCAAAAATGCAGACACAGCAGAATCAGCACCTGGAGTAAAGCTGAGCTGCTGCTACCCTGGAAGTTCTGAGCTTTGCCATTTAGTGCTGGTTGGGAGAGAAGTTAAAAACAGATTTGAGGTTTCCCACAGTTACACTGCAGCAAAGGCAGGACTGCTCTGCTGACAGCCTTTTTTTCACTGAAGCAGGGTCAAACTCAGCTCTGCCAAAAGATATGGAAAGCATGAAGCCCAAATAGAGATTGTAATGCCAGTGCCAAGGTGCCTCAGGTAGCCTGAACCAAAGCCCTCTAAGGAGTTCCCAGACCAAAATGCTCTTGGAGCAGTACATCAAGCCCTCCCACATCCTGCACAGGATATATGTCACCTAGGAAACAGCACGATTAACACTCAACACATCTGTATGTTACCAACCTGAAATGATGAAGATCACCCCACCGAAGACAGCCATCCTCATCTTCTTCACCTGGTCATCTTCCATGCATTTCATGCATTTCATGCCTGTCACAGCAACAAACACTCCAACGAGCCCCAGGAGTATTGAAGCCACCATCAAAGCCCTTGTGGCCTGCAGACTGCCTGCAAGACAATAGGATTTGAGTTACCCACAAAGTAAACTCAAGATACAAATCGAAATCCAAATTACTGGGCTCAGCAATCTTGTATCTAAATATTCCTGCTCCCTGATACACAGGATATATCCAAGAAAGACATTCCTTCGCAGCTTTAGTCTCAAGACTGTCATGCATCAGGATCAGAGGACTCTCAGCCTCTTCTAAAATGCATGGCAAACAAGGGCAGGCAGCAGCTTTTTGCAGGAAATGACCTGGGAATTGCCCTCAGACATCTTTTGTTCCTTGATCATTTGAATCCCAATTGGAAGGACATATCTGTTTATCAAAAGAAGTATTCAGATTTAGGATCTACCTTGACAAAGTACTTAAGCACACGTTTTAATATGAATAGTGACATACATATGAATAGTTCCACAGCAGACAGCAAGGCCCATTTACTGCTCAACACTTCAAAAACCTCTTTTATACAAATAACTCAGTGCTGATTTAATATTTTTGTGCTCCATTCTCAGTTTGAGTCCCAGAGGGTAATAAAATACAATTAAAAAAAAAAAAAAAAAGTACTTTCCTGGGCAATTGAAAAATACTTTGTTTTCTACTTAAAATATTTAGCTTAATTGACTCAAATATACTCAAATGTTTTAAGAGCCTCTTGTGCTTTTGAAGAGTTGGAGCATGGGGTGATGCCTCCCATAGGCAAGCTATGAATTTGGCTGAGTTCTCAGCAGACAGACTTGATGTACCTTGGGGTTTGGTTTTCATATGGATGGGCTCATCTGAAGGCAAGAAGACACACTAACCCTCATGAATGTGAGCTACTGAACTTAGATCTTCTTGGTACCATAGAAAAGTAGTAATGTAAATTAAGTCATTACTAAAAAATCCTCAGGTGACAAAACACCTGACTAGCAGTGAAATAAGAGCCTAAGCTTTATTGTCTGGCAAATCAGGTCTGTTTGAACAGAATGAATTTTCATATACAGCCCTGTAAAGCCCTGAGAACAAAGCGGACTGGTTGCTAAAGTGAATAAGCTCCAAGGAGCATGCTGTAACCAAGGCACAAGCGTCCCCTGACACAAAATCTCGGGTCTGGAGTTCACCCCTCAAAACGCCCTGACTGCATCCTGGTAGAGCTCTGCAAAACATCTCAGGCTTGAACTGCAAGATTTAAGCCTTTAACAGAGCACCTGCACACCTGGCATATGGTAACCCATCTGAGTCCCTGCCACAACCGTGGGCTCTGTGACCTAATCTGACCCAATCTCAAACTCAGAGCTCAGACCCGGCACCGGCCAGGAGGAGAGCACAGCCACACAGCCATCCTCTGCAGCTTCTTGACTACACTTTGTCCCACAGAACTGCTTGTGCAGGAAAATTCCTGTGACCCATACCAACACCAGGCTCTAATTCTGCTCTAAAACAGATCTGGATCTGCCCCTTGACACACAACCTTATTGTTTGGTAAACAGATTATGAAACCAGTTACAAGCAACACAATAAAAAGACAGTAATCAGAGCAACAGGAAGGAACACACTTTGATAAGATGAGTGTTGGCTTTCTTGGGAAAAATTCCTCAATCAGCTTGGCTAATATCTCTCACTTCCTACAAAGGGGAAGGTGACACACCTCCGCACCACCCATATGTTAATCAAAACCCATCTGCTACAGAAACCCATTAACAAAGACATTTGTCACTTCAGCATAAATCACCACTGAGGTATCCAAACTCGTTTTTAATTGATTTATCGCCAATGTCAGAGATTACAATCCAAAAGTAATTTCTACCTTACAAAAGCAATGCCAATGTTCAGAAAGACTTCAGCCGACAGCTTGCCACCCAGGCAACCAATTCAGCTGCCATACATTTAAGGCTAAATTGTGCCCTGCAGCAGAAGATCTGGAGAGGCCCATGGCTGAATACCAGTTTGTCCTAGGCATGGGAAACCATGTTATCTGCAGAGGTACCAAACCTGTTTTATCAAGACTATAGTAAGTTTGGCTCAGTCATGCTGCAAAAGAAATTACTTTATAGGAGAGGATTTTGAAAGAGCTCTTTCATGAAGCTCAAAATAGGCAATGCTATCTCTAAAAACTAGAAAAACAGTTGTAAGGGTGGGAAGAAACATTTAACCTTCATGCACAGTGCCAAGGGACAAACACAGGAGAATGCTGGAAAAAGTTTCTATGACCTCTAAAAACGCAGTTTTGAAACACATCAAAATCTCAAGATGTATAAGTATTAACTGGATGCATGCCATAACAGCTTTGCAGAAGCTGGTGAACAAAATACAGCATTGTGAGCATTCCCCAGGGCTGCCCACTCTCAGGGACAATTCCTGGTACCCTCGCCCCCTCCTCATGCATGGCTCCATGGCATAAGGGGACAGAAACATGTAGGAAACTTGCAGTGGGACAGCAGAACAGGTTGCAGAACATTCTGTTCCTTTGTCCCAAGAAGCTGTAATGTGACATGACTGTGCTAGCCAACCATCCTCCACCCGCCCTGTGCTCCCAGCACAGCCTGGGAGGCAGCGCTTTTGTCCTCCTACCACTTTTGCAATGTGTGCAGTGCTCTGGCCACAGTTAATCATCATACAAGCTACCAGTTATTAACTACACATTAACAGACACGCTGTCAATGGAAGCTGCACATCCAGGGGCTGGGAAAGCTACTTTAATAATAGTTCTGTTGTTCACACGGGCCTTTCCAGATGCTTTAAAAATCCAAAATTATACAAGTACAATATTATCTCAACCTGCTAAACAGGACGGGCTGCCGACAGCAAGTAGAAGTAATCCACAGCAATTCAACTTTACAGCTTCTACCATATTAGAGGGAAAACAGGATTTCCACCACACTCCTTACTACTGCAACTGTCTCGCCAACAGGAACAGGAAAGCCCAGGCAGTCTTGGGAGCCCCTGGGGAGAATACAGTCCTACACAAGAGACAAACTGGTCTGGCACCAAACAGCTGTCAGATGGCAGCTGAAACAGTATTTTGTCAATACAAACCAGTATTGACTCTGAAGCCAAGCATTTTGATTGCTGGTTAGCAATGACACACGGCCTGAAAACCCTATAGCAACAACGCAGCAAGAACTGAAGAACAGAGGCTCAAAACTCCTGATGACAATAACAAATGTGCATTCTGCAAGGCAAAAAATACCACCAAAGTCCACAAACATGCAGCTAACAGCTCACACCTGTTTGACAGAATAAACCCCACGTGTTTGAAAAAAATACTAACAAAACCATTCAGAATTATTGTTGGCCATTTTGGACACAAACAACCTTATTCAGTTTATCTGAAGTTTAAGTAATACGTTTTACTTCACACAACTATCATTACTGAGAGAGAAGTAATTGCCGGTAACTGCTTAACTATATAGAAAAAATACTTAAGTACTTCACCTGCAGATGTTTGAGAGTTTTCTCTATCATCCCATTTCCTAATTCAATCTGTTTATGTCATTTATATTACAGAAAAGCTGTTGGGAAAGTGCTGTGGGATTTTTGTAATGCCTGCTTGTAAGTGAAAATTGCTGTAATGGCTCTGTGTGCAGATTATTCTCTGATAAGGATGCTCATCAACTGCCTTAATTTAAAATAAGGACTTTTCCTTCCCTTCCCATGGGCCTTCATCCAACTAACTGATGACAGAATACAGGTGAAACAGATGCTGAGCTGTTCCCTCTAATCCTCATCAGGGAAGTTCGCCAGGAGTTACAAGCACCCCTGCAGTATAGGAAGCATGTTCCACTGTCCACCTCTGAGAGAAGTCAGCAGCCTCCAAAGGGTTTTATGAAAGCTGGATTCCCTGGAAGGAGCGAGATCTGAGATCCTGCTGGTCTGCCCTGCCAGCATGTGAAAGTTACTTCTGTGCAGTAGGCAGGGGACTGAAGATCTGAGCAAGCAGTAACAGCTTCAGGGGTGGCCAGCAAACACCTCTCACACTTTGCTCACTGCATCCAAAAGCTACTAATGGCTTGGAGGCTTTCAACCCACTTACCAGACCCTGCAGAGGCCCACCTTGCATACCCATCAGCATCAGATTCCAGTCTGGAAACTTTCAAAGCATCTCTCTACAAGTCTAGAATACTGTACCGAGGTATTGAGGCAAGACAGGGACTCTGGATCCTTTTTTATTTACAAAATGTGAAGGCTGAGAACTCCCTATTGCATGTCCAGTGCAAAAGAGGCAAGTTCAGTAGGTAACAGTGGCATTGTACTCTGCATATCTGAAAGCAAGTAAGGTTCAAAGCCCTCCTACCCTCTCTGAAAAATGACTGGTAGTAAGACAAGCTTGATACCACCATTTCCAGATTCCTGGTCAGAGGAGACCTGGGCAGCCTGTTTTCCCACAAAGCCTGGAAATTCCCTTACCAAGAGATTTAGTAACACAAAGTAACACCAGCTACTAAAAGCTGCTTAGAAGCTGCTTGCAGAGCAATAAAGCCATGTATTGCAACAGACTCCCATCCCCTCTTGCAGACACCCCAGAGCACTGCACAGGAACAGCCTCGGTGGCATTCCAAGTAACCCTCTACCTTCTCAAAGCCAGCACTAGTGAGACTGTTTTATCACTCAATCATGATTTTCCATCAAGAAGGAACAGGGATTGAGAAACATGGTAGCAAATTAACCCTTAACCCACATGAAAGCACAGATACCAGCAGGTTCTACCTGCTTAATCAGGATCTAAAGGTGGAGAGTTGGACACATGCCCCTCATACTTTGTCCTTCCCTGGGCCACTGTCCCAACTCCCCTACCACCAGAACTGAGCAGCAGTAACCTGAGCATGAACCGTTCCTTCCCACCGCCCCTTCTCTTCCCCAGCTCTTAGAACAGGCTTAGCCAGGGTGGTAAAGGTGTAGGAGGGAAGATTTCACATTTCAGCCATGTTGCTTGACCCAGAGGGCATTCAAAACCTTGTTTATTTTCTGGGCTAGGGCACAAAGGCTCATTGTGGATGTATTAGGTTTGGTGATGAAGTGATAGATGAGTCTCAGCTTGTCTCAAGCACAGAACCTCTCCCAGCAAAACCAAACTGGTCGATGAGTATCTTCAGCTAAAACAGCCTAGACAGGATCCAGAACAACATCTGCTCTTAACAGGAGAATGTGGTTAGGTGGGGCTGGAAACTTTCAGAGACAGGTACCAGGAGCCCTACTCTCTCCTGTCCAAGACCATCCCCCGAGACCCCCAGGAGCACAAAGCTGGACTAAGCTCCATGGACCATGCTGGAGGGCCACAAGAACAATGCTGAGGCTGTGCAACAAAGCCTTGTTGCAAGGGTGGCATTTGTTGCCTCTATGTCTGCGTGTAGCCACGCACTGCTTTTCACGTAAGCCAGCAAAACGCAGCCTTTCTGCTGCCTGAATAGGAGCAGTGACATAAGCCCTCAGCTGAACACAGCTGCGGGAGAAGTGCCAGCATGGGTGCACTCCAGCACTGTGCCCACACGGGAAGCTGGAGGGCCCTCGGTTGGCTAATGATGCTCATCAGCTTGTGCCAACCCCATCTCTGCCTTGCAGCCAAGCACTGACACATCCAGAGGAATGGCAACAGCTACCAGATATTCCAAAACTTGGTGGCAAAGCCTTCCAGCATTCCCACAAACACGAGTTACTGCAGGTGCAAGAAGGTTCAGTCCTTTCTACAGGGACAAAGCAATTACAGATCTGAGCCTCTCCCATCAGTGCATGAGGCTCTGACATGTGGCTCAGAGCACCCGGGGCATGTGAAGCCCTGGCAGGAAAACGTGGCCAGGCAGAAGTTCTGCCCACACAACTGTGCCACCTTCACCAGGACACAGATGAATGCAGTAAGGGAGCTGTGCACTGCACCTGTCCCGGCGCGTGGCTGTTGACTTGGGTATAAACGGTTTGGGGATTTTGCTTTGTTTGGAATTTTTTTTTTTACCTCCACCCAAACCTGCACTTCTGGTCCCTGCCCAGGCCTATGTGGCTGCAAGACCTTGAAGGGACACCAGGAGGGAAAGCGACAGATAAGGTGTATCTCCCCAGGCATGATCTGCTTAAAAGCGGGGAAGGCACAGCCTAAGCAACCTGAGGCACCACAAGAACGAGGAGCCCTTTTGCCATCCCTCACTGATTTTCCCGTGAGAATAACATACCCTGTGATCTCCCCGTTATTTAAGAATTCTCAGGCATACTGTCCTGCACAGCTCGGCAGTTACAGAAAAGGCCACCACAAGCCTCGGTCTCTGTCACCTCCCTCCCCCGTAGCCCTGGAAGAGAAGA